>NC_141909.1:8750000-10000000 GCF_057802395.1 Ceratotherium simum simum
TCTGAGTGCAACTTGGAGTATAGTTTGGCAGATATCAAACCAAAGATAGGAAAACAATGAAGATATTGTAGCAGCAATGCATGTGCAAAAATGGGAAAAACCTGAAACAGAAAAATGGCAGTGGGTTTGGGGGAAAGGGAATAGATGGGGTCATATTTAAGAGGTAGAATTTGCAAGAGTTGGTGAGCAATTAGATTGTGTAGCGAAGGCCAAAGCAGAGTCTAAAACACACCCAAGTTTGTGAATGAGGAGACATTCATTATATGAAGGAGAGTGGGCAGGAAGTGGGTATTTAGAGGGATGAAATGAGTTTAACTGTGGGCCTTTTAGGGTTGAAAAGCCTGTGAAGGATCTACATAGATATGTTCAGAGATGAGTTAAATATACACATTTGATATTTAGAAAAAAAGTGTGCACTGAATGTGTTGATTATACACTCATCTTCATTTACATGGTACCAGAAATACAGGAATGGATATGATTACATAGGAAAATTGTCTAAAATGAGATGTTAAGTTAGTTAGATGCTAAGGACATCTGTGTGTATTATACAGGCGTAGATAGAGAAGCCTACAAATGAAACTGAGGAGAAGCACATGAGAGGCAAAAATGAGCGCACTTTTGGAAGCCAAGGGAGGAGAGTTTTAAAAGAAGATGGTATCATTCATGTTGTCATTTTTTCCATGGGACTAAAAAACTAAGGGTTGATGAGGCAGATCCTATTAACATCAGAGAGTTCAGTTTCAACGTAATGTGGTACAATAGAAAAACACAATGTTGCAGATGAGCATCTGACTGTATTTATGTGAACTGATAGAGAAACTTGGTTCGAATATCTTCATCAAACCAAGAGATGTATTAGGAACATTAAATAAACTGCAAGTGTGGCTGGACCTTGGGAATAACTGGAATCAGGATCTTGAATGTCAGGAGGACAGTTTCTGCACTTAATCCCTGACTTTTGTGTATATATAAGCATTATTCTCTCCAATATGATTTCTCTAATTTTAGAAGAAATAGCAGCCAGGGGAGGTTGACCAAAACTTTCCCAGATTACCACCAAAACATTCAATCTTTTACTAAACTAAAATTCATTTGAAAAATCACAGGCAAGAACTGTGACCCGATTTTGGTCTGACTGCTTATCATGCTACACTCTTGCAGCTTGATTTAGGTGACTGCCTTAAATTGATGCACTCTGTCCAGTGGGAATGGAGTGTTAGATTGTATTATTGTTTCAAAAGATCCAACTTTCCCCTATGTCTCTTAGATGGTCTTGACTATATGACTGTGATGGCTGGGTGTGGTACCTTGCCTTGACTTTGGCATCAGCCGTAGGACTTGCCTTGGCGAATGGATCTCAGTGGTTCTGGCACTAGCAGAACCTTAAAATATGCTTGCTTTGTTGAGCTTGCTCTCTCTCACTTCTGCCATCAGGACTGGAGGAGTTTCTTCTGAGCAGTTGTTGTGCCTTCAGCCTGAGCCACAGAATGAGCATATGTAAAGCAAACCTGAGCCCACATGCAGTGGAAGCCAAGCCCAGCCAGACATGCAGCTTGAAGCAGATCTTCCCATTTCATTGCTCAACTTACAGCATCAACACACAGCCAAACTGTGGTCATGATGAATAGATGATTGTTGATTAAAACTCCTGAGTTTTGGGGTCATTTGTCACATCGCTTTATATGAGACAACAGCCAAATGATACAGGTGGGGTACTATGTTTCCCATTCTCCTCTAGAGCCTAGGGTTTTTAATTAAGGAAAAGTAATTTCAGTGAAATGGGGAGGGAGTGCTATCCAGGATAAAGAAGGGCTGCTGGAAAACCAAATGGCAGATACCCACCACTGTTGAGGAGTGAGTAAGGTTGTCAAGATGAGAGATTAAGTGTAAATAAGAAGTCTGAGTGTGAAAGCAAGGAATAATTTAAGGTGGTAGCTGGAAGATGTTGTAAAGTTGAGGTTTGTTTTAAGTTTCTATTTTACATGTTTTTTTTTTAGGATGGGAAAACTTAATATAAAAGCTGATAGAATGGAGTGAACACAGTAGAAGTCTTCGAAAACACCAGAGATGGAGAGTGTGACGGGAGTGTAAAGTCCCTGAGAAGGCCAAAGAGGATGCGGTCCAGAATGAAATGGAGAGCTGCCTACGACAGGGAACAGATGTTCACTAAAACATGAAGAAGGAAAAGCTGTGCTTGGAGAAGAGAATTGTGAAGAGTTCATGATGGAAATGTGAGGCATGTAGAACTTACTCTGATTATTTCAAGTTATTTCTATGATATAGACACTAAATACATCTGCTAGAAGTTAGGGAGTGTATGCAGGGTTAGAGACGTGAAGAGAAAGGATTGAATTAATTGCTGTGTAGAGTAAAAGGCTATGGAAAAACGGAAAAGATGACGGCCCATACCACACCAACCAGAATTTATAATAAAGCCATTTACTGAATATAGGAGGAATTTCCACCTTTAAGTGTGATGCAATCCTTGAGAAAAACAAAATGAGGGCCCCATGTCATTCTTAGTTGCTAGAACTACTGTAATCCCACTTTCAAGACACAAGGCAGAAAAACACATTCCCACTCTTTGTCCCCAAACTGAGAATCATATCTGCCCTTCCACCACAAACCAAAAACAAGGCAAAACAAAGAAAACAATACCAGCCTGCTCTCCTTTGCTGCTCTTTGAGGCAGCCAAGTGGTGTTGACCCAGCCCCATCAGCACCTCTCTCCCTACAGTCAGTGTAGACTGAAAAATCTCACATCATAATGGAGGAGAAACAGACATCCAAGAAGAGGGAAATAATCAACATGACCAAATGGCAGAAAACCAAATGCATCACTTCTGTGAACAATTGTAAACTAGTTAAACTCTCCTTTGATGCTCAGATTAATTAAAGATATTAAACCCAAATAAATACTTCTTTGAAGAGACACATGCAAAACAAAATTTAACATGAAACTTTAAAACAAAGGTGGGCAACGATATGGTCAAAGAACACAAAAACAGTGCACATGTGGCAAATTAATTGCAGCCAAAGAAGGATTTAAGGAAAAGTCTTTGACCAAGACAAATAGGGTTAGTTCAAATTGACAAAATGTCCAATCCACAATGAGTAATCACTCATGAATGTTTATGTAATAAATAGAACAGCAACAAAATATATAAACCAGAACCCTGTTAGAATAACAATGATAAACCAAGAGAAACATAATTGTTCTGTGACTTTGACAAGTTTCTTCCTGGCTCCATTGATCATATAGACTCCAAGACAAATAGATGATTTGAATAATAAAATTAATGTGAAAATAAAATATATATATATAGAAAATTTTGCTTACTCAAACAATTAGAGCCTTTCTAATTGTTAAATCAGAGGGAGAAATCACAAAGGGAAATATTCATTATGTTGATAAAATAAAAAATATTTTGTACTGCAAAGAAATATATGTTAAAGGATAAAAGAAAATATTTGTGACAAATATGGCAAATAAATGACTATTAACCATGGTACACTTATGTTTCAAATGCATAAGCAAAAAATCTAGTTCCCCAATTAAAATTTTTAAAAAGGTAAATGCAACATGTATCTTCAATTTCCATCAATAAAAATAATAGCAAAATAAAAAGTTCAGTGAAGCTAGTAATCAAATAGATGCACAATAAATTAAACACTATTTTTAAAATATGGTAATTTGCTGTAGTAACCTTTATTGCTAGTGAGCATGTGGTAAGAAAAAATATTTCTGCAAGTGATGCATATTACTAGTCAAAATGTGGAGATAAACCGATACTGTAATGTATAAGTGGCCATCATAAGCTCAATAGGGTATTAGAGAATTTTAAAAGTCATTTTTCAAAGCAAAATGATTTATGTCTGTGGAAATGTCTATATACAGTGAAATAAAGAACTACAAATTGTACATGCAGAATGAATAGAATTATGACACACATAGACCAAAACAGACTAATATTAGAAGGAGAACAATAACATTCTAGTAGCAGTTTTAGGGATTATTCTCCTACATATTCCTTTTAATATTCTAAAGATACTACAAAATATTCTTCCTGTTGCATAAGAAGTATGTGTTGTAATAAACATAAACAAGACAATGTACAGAAGAGGGCATTTTAAGCCCAATCTGTTTACATTTCTATTATCAAGTTTTTGGTCCTATAGTGGAGGCTCCATTATCTTTTTTTTTTTTTTAATTTTTTGTTTATTGCAGTAACATTGGTTTATAACATTGTAAAAATTTCAGGTGTACATCATTGTACTTCTATTTCTGCATAGAATACATCATGTTCACCACCCAAATACTAATTACAACCCATCACCACACACATGTACCGAATTATCCCTTTCACCCTCCTCCCTCCTCCCTTCCCCTCTGGTAACCACCAATCCAATCTCTGTCCCTATGTGTTTGTTTATTGTTGTTTTATCTACTACTTAATGAAGGAAATCATACGGTATTTGACCTTCTCCCTCTGACTTATCACTTTGCATTATACCCTCAATGTCCATCCATGTCACAAATGGCTGGATTTCATCGTTTCTTATGGCTGAGTAGTATTCCATTGTGTATATATACCACAGCTTCTTTATCCATTCGTCCCTTGGTGGGCACTTAGGTTGCTTCCAAGTCTTGGCTATTGTGAATAACGCTGCAATGAACACAGGGGTGCATGTACCTTTACAAATTGGTGTTTTCAAGTTCTTTGGATAAATACCCAACAGTGGAATAGCTGGATCATATGGTAGTTCTATGCTTGATTTTTTGAGGCATCTCAACAACAAAAAAACTACCAACCCAATTAAAAAATGGACAAAAGACCTGAACAGACATTTCTCCAAAGAAGATATACAGATGGCCAACAGACACATGAAAAGATGTTCAAAATCACTAACTATCAGGGAAATGCAAATCAAAACTACAATGAGATATCACCTCACACCCGTCAGAATGGCTATAATTAACAAGACAGGAAACAACATGTGTTGGAGAGGATGTGGAGAGAAGGGAACTCTCCTACACTGCTGGTGGGAGTGCAAACTGGTGCAGCCACTATGGAAAACAGTATGGAGATGCCTCCATTATCTTTTTCACTGAAGTATGTATAGCCTGAAAATTATTCTAACCAGCTCCTCATGCCCTATAATTGTGATATTTCCAAGTTGCTTTACTACAGCTCCTTCCTCTGCTCTACTTTCCCTGAATATTCTGGTCTTGAATAAGAGTATGGAAGTTGGCAGTGTCTCCAAGACCCTGGGTTGAGATTTGTTAAGTTTTCTTGCTTGTTTTCAGTGCTGCAACGGCTACTTTTTACTTCAGTTGCATGTATATCAATATAACTATAAAACTAAGTTGGAAGTGGTAGTTCAGGTAGTAATAATTATGTTTCATGAGTATCCAGTTTGGGTGAACCAGGTAGTAGAATTGATAAATGGTACAATAAATAAAAACGACTCTAATTAATGTGAATGGTTTTGTGGTGCCCATTAAAAGATAAATAATAAAAAAAAAGTATTAGAGAAATGCCCAAAGCTAAATGCCATCAATGCAGCAAGCAATATAAATCAGAAAATTCTATTTGAAGTATTGCAAATGTGGTGACTTGAATATGGAATAAATAGATAAGAGAGGAACATAGAGCATATCAAGCTAGTCTGGATAAGGCAACATTTTATAAGCGGTCCTGCTTATCTGTTTTAATTTTCTCTACCCCAAAATCAAAACAAATCAGATAGGAATAATTAGGTGTAAAAATCTACCCATAAAATCATTTCAAGTGCATTTCTAAAAACAACATGGGTAACATTTGAGCAGGACTGAATATACATTTTATGATCTATCATTCTAAAGCATATTTATAATGAGTTTCTGATATAAAATTCAAATAATATATTTACTAAGTTACTCAAGTATTTCCCCATGAGTCTCTCAAAATATTTTCTTCACATTCAGTCCAACTTAGCAATTTTGTCCTTTCTGAGTCTTGTTGAATTTGACTTACTTTTTTTTTCTTTTCCAATTTTTCACATTTTGGGGACACTCCACTCTTTTTTTTTTTTTTTTTCATTTTGGAATAGATTCTTTTACCAATGCACTTACTTTCAGTCTCCATTTAGATTCTTGTTCAAAATTTATTTTAAATGCATTGCCTTGAAGAATTACTACTAGCACTTTATTTTTAACCGATATGTTTTACAAACTGCATGACTGTTACTAATCTGTGAACTGCAATTCTTTAATTTGAATTGCTTTGTAAATTAATCATATGCATTTGTTGTCATATAAAAATCTGATCACCTGGATCTTGGTATTCGACGTACTCTGCCTTAGCATTCTGTCCAGGTGACATATTGGTATATTCATTCTTTTTATCCATTAAATCAAGAAATATTTTGAAACATTCATTCTATGCTGTCATCTGTGAGGTGTTAAAAATATAAAATGACTTACACAAAAGCAAGACTTTGTAGGAAAGCCATAGAATTGTGCCAAAGCTTTTATTTTGAGTTTGTGTGAGATTATCTCTCTTGAAGTTCCCTGCTTTTAGACATTCCTATCTTTAAATTTATGTTGCTGCATTCTTTGTTAGAGAAATGACTTGCACTTCCAAGTGCCACCACATTTCAGACCACGTTTCACTGAGTGTCAGGTCTTTTTCCCCCCGGGCATTGACATCTTATCGCAATTGCCATCTTTCAACATTTTCAATTATCACGTTACTGATGGACACTTTTGAACATTTGTCAACATGTTCACTTTCTTTTGGATGGCATAAGGACATTCTGAAGCAAACATTCAGGCAGCTCAATAATCATGGACTGTTAGGAAACATTATTATTGACAGCCAACAATAGGACAAGCTGGCCGGCAAATGAAAAGCCATGTGTCAGTTTTAGCTGATGCATGGCTTAGACCACGAGGTGAAACATCCATGATAGTTTTAGCAAAGAAGCTGACAAGTGAACAACAAATAACAGTGTGAAATGTATGACTTTCATATGTACAAATCAGCACTGTATTTGTATATCCGTGTGTGTGCATAAAATATATAGACCCTTGTAGCTGTAAGGTATCTGGATCAGCACCTCTCATCACTGGTGGTAATACTGAGATCCAAGAGAGATTAGAAGATTTTACTAAGGCCACAGAATTGGTTAAGGTCAGAATTAGAACTCAGTGTCATCATTTCCAGTGCCTCACAATGTCTCATGCACTAGTAAGAATTGTTAATTGACATGCATGTTCAGAATTGGAATAGCTCTGTCATGTTCTCGTATTACACATATACAGGTACTGCTGTTCGTAACAGCAGCTTCGGATATTTCATCTTCACACACTTATTTTCCAAGGTTTGAGGGTGAACTTGATACCCTATGACATTTACAAATAAAATGCCCTTGATAAAAGTTCATAAGTCCTAAATAGGCAAATTGTAAACTATAATGGCAGACATAAACATGGAAACAACTTTGTTAGTGAATTGCCAAATAAAGTCTTACTGAATTCGAGATGAGGTGGCTGATAAATAGACAAATAGATGATACATAAATGGATGGATGACTGGATAGATAGATAGATCATTTTTACTTGTCTTTGTAAATGGTACATTGCTTACAAAAAAATCATGAATACTTAAAATTAAAAGGAATACTTCTTGCAATAATGAACTCTTCTGCATTTTTACTACTAAAATTAAATATTTTCCTTCATCTTTAATGATAAACATTTGAGATAGCATTTCTATACCATAATTACTTTTGGATCTAATTTAAACTACTTTATTAGAGTCAAGAGTCCATGCTTTACAACTGGAGACAAGTCAGATATTTTTCAGTTTTGAAACTCAAATATATTTAAATACTAATTAACACAAATGTAGACATCTGGATCTTATGATAAATAAAAAATCCCCAGGACAGAAAGGCAGAAGTCTGTTTAGGATATATTAAAATATTTGATCCATTGAATTTCTGGATTGCCCAAATACAACACTAAAATCTACATGGAAGAAAAAAATTAATTACCTTAGTAGAATCACCAAAGGGGAACTATCTTTTGTTATGGTGGGAAGTTGCTTTTAAATTGAATTAGTTTTGAATTAACCCAATTACACATCACTATTCGACTGTGATATTAAATTTAGGAAATTTAATGATGTGAAAATACTTTTACAGAAATATCTTGGTGACAACAGAACATTTAAAATGTTCATATTTAGAAAGTATTAATTGCATATATTAAATTATTTAAGGAATGTTTCTCATAAAGCATCATTTAAAAAAAAATTATTTATTTATTTTTTTTTTGTGAAGACATCAGCCCTGGGCTAACATCCACCAATCCTACTCTGTTTTTGCTGAAGAAGACTGGCCCGGGGCTAACATCCATGCCCATCTTTCTCCATTTTATATGGGACGCTGCCACAGCATGGTTTGCCAAGCAGTGTGTTGGTGCACGCCCGGGATCCGAACTGGTGAACTCTAGGCCGCCGCAGCGGAGCGCGCGCACTCAACTGCTTGCTCTACTGGGCTGGACCCTAAAAAAATTATTTTTAATTGGATAGTATCTGATTAATAGAGTTAAGCAAAGCAGAATATCAAGGCAAAAAGAGGATTAAAGGGCACTTAAAATTTTTTGGCAAAAATTCTGTATGATCTGGCAAAGGAAGATATGTTTTCAAAATGGATATTAAATGACTTCAATTTTACTATTTTTCAATATATTCTGGAAGGAAATGAAAATTTCTTGGAATGCATTACTGAAACACTTTTCCTCCAAAAGTTAACAATAAACAAACAAAAATTGAATTTATATGATTTTTTTCCTAATGTAATGACAAAAGACAGAGAAAATTATGTCTAAAGCATGTCATTGCTAAATAAATATAGTAGATTTGCAAAGAAACTCTGAGAAAACAGAATTACTTACCTATAAACAGATTTTGGTCTCATTTCAAATCTATATCATGTGCAAAACAAAAAGGAAAAAATATTAAAACACATTTTATCTTGAAATGATAAAAAACATGAAGAAAAACAAAGTTCTATATCTATAACAAAGGCTATTATAAAACAATAATATTCTCTTGTAAAATTCTATAAACTCTTGTATTTTCATTTTGATTGAACTGAATATCATGCGTCATAATGTAATTAAGCTAATGAAGTAAATTATGTCATCATGACACAACTCACTGAATTCATATAGGAATATATATCATGTATAGGAAATTGTTTTTTAATCTTTATACCAATTTGCTTATTGATAAATATAATGGAAAATGTTTAAATATGCTTTTCATACTTACAATAAAATATTTTTATCATTAAAGCTTAACAAGCCTTAAGGCTCACTCCCACAAAGTTTTATCAGGACATAACATTTTATTGCAAGGGTGAAATTAACACTTTGAGAAAATGAAAAAGAAACATTACTTAGAATTTCATTGAACTGAATCTTAGCACACTCTGGTTAATTAATAAATACCAATTTAAGAAAAGTTATTTTGGAATGTATTAATTGATAGGGCAGGGACCTGGAAATAGCAAGATTTCATTCATTAACACTCTCTTGGCTATCATCTTCACTTCTCTATGCAAGTAATACTAAAAATTATCAAAAATGCATCATTCTGATAAAGGTGAAGGGAATCATACACCAAATCATTCTTACTCTAGGTTATAACTATAGTGGTCTCTACGTACTATTCTCCTGTCATTGGAGTAAGATACCTTTACGGAAGAATGTTTTCTCTCCTGATTAAAGTAGAGAAACTTCTTCCCTGGAATAGGGTATTAAGCTTACGCTATGAAAAAATAAATTTTGTTAAAAGGTATGATTTAATGTGAGGCTGATGACAATATGGCCTTAATTTGTTAGATGATTTTACATACTCTGCTAAATCACACACAAATCAGCTTAAATAATGAGCTCTGCACTAAGTCCAAATAAAAACAAAAAGATTAAAAATAAAAATCTTTGGACTACACTTGGTCAAGATCCTATATTAAAACCACAATTATAAAAATGAAAGGAAGTGCTTAACATAGTAAGCAGTCATTAGTAAAATCTTAAGGTACCATGTTACTTAGTGATTTCATATTCCTCAGTCTTTCAGAATTTGTCTCTCCATCTCCCACGACAAAACTACATTTTCCTGTTTTAATAATGAATACTATTGTCGTAGTGAATGTGTTTTAATCTTTAAAATAATAAACACACTTTATAATGTAAGTACTTCCTCTCTAACTCATTTTAGAGAGAATGCTGAATGAGAATCGTCTCAGGGTGGTTCCACTGTGCATGGGCAATAATAAGTATCATTTATTGAATGCTTAATACGTGCCATTTACTCAGCTAAGTGTTTTAAATGTTTTCTCTCATTAATTATCTCAACAGCCCTTTGAGATATTTTAATTTCCCCCATTTTACAGGTGGGAAATCCAAATTCAGAGGTATGGTAATCTGCCCCAGTTCACTCAGCTACTGAGTTACAATCCACTTCTGTTTGACTCAGATAACACACTCTAAACTTCTACCCTATACTTTCTAAAACACTGACTCCATCAAGTAGTTTTTAGATTTTGTGACCCAAGGATGGTGACTAAATGGCACATGAGTTGCCATTCTTTGACCTTAAGCAAATGAGAAACATCACTAATCAACTGGTCTTACTTATTTTCAGAAGCCTTCTTTCAGGAAGTTATTTAGTAGTTTCCCATGTAAACATGTAACATTAATTCAATTTGCATTTTTTTATGTTGACTATCAATTAAATAAGTAAAAAAAAATTTTTATTGTATCTTTAGTTAGGTTCATATAGTAGCTTTCTCCTCTGCTTTTATTTTGCTCATTTGTTTGTTTTCGAGGAAAAAATCTACTTTACAATATGTAATAGATCTGAGTTTAAAGAAAAATCAAAGTATCTTGTAGTAGAATTCTCAATCATCTGATATTGATATGATATTATTCAAAAAATTAAATGGAAAAAAATAACCTCCAGAATTAGTCTTATCTCAGACTTAAACAGATTCATCTCATATTAAGACTGTAATAAAATGATTGTGTGATGTTATCTCTCTATTCCCCAGGCTCCCAAACTCTTATCACTAGTTTGAAAATTATTTATTTAGAGGTTTCTGAAATCTCCCTTTACTGTGTTGACTTATTTTGTTCATCCTGAACATGGAAAATAACAGTCTCATTTTCCTCTATATACTGGAAGAATATTACTAAGTAATTATGAAATTGCTTCTCATCTTGGCTTAATTATACTCTTTAAATACATGTATTTTGATTGAAATAAATATATGAATACATGAATGAATTTCAACCCCAAACAGAGAGTGTAGAAGAGCATGGCTTTTATTTAAGTTGTATGTGGAGATCATGAAATTTTAATTAAATCTTTACATTGTCTCTCTTGAGTCAGGAAATGCTGGCTTCCATATACTACTACCTAGTCCAACCATCTTCTGACTGTATCTGCAAGTCAACCCACAGATGCATAAGAGAAAATAATACATTATTTTTTCTTTTCAACCCACAGACACATAAAAGAAAATCCTACTTTTTTTTGTTGTTTTAAGCCACTCAATTTTATAAGGTTTTGTTATGCAGCAATAAAAAACTGAAATGGGCTTAAGGAACTTATTAATAAATTATGATATATAGGCTACATTAGAATTTCTGTTATAAGACAATTTGGGAAATGATCATCGTGTGTTTATATTTGTTAGATAATTGTTGGTAACTTTCAAGGTGTGATAATGGTAACTCGGGAGTCACCTAGGGAAATTCATTCAACTTTTCTTCAGCTTATTTTTCTCATGTATTAAACATGAGTAACAATATAGGGAATTAAATCTAAAATAATGTGTATAATATAACCAGCACAGTAACTAGGTCATATTAGTTTCTTGACAAATTTTAGCTCCTCATACTGTATTATTTTAATCAAATTATTTATATAAAATAATATCCAATAACCTCAAAAATTAGAAAAATGAGTGAAACGGCATTAGAAAGAGTAATGTCAGAACATGGGACAATCTTGACAAAATCTTAAGAAGCAGCAGCCCAGCCTTTGTGGAGCATCTATCAAGAGCCAGTCCCTAAGGCGGACAATTAAATTTTCATATTTAACCTATTTAACGCTAAAAACCAACAATGATGAAAGCAGGGCTGGAACAATAGCAACAATTAGGATATGTTGCTTGTGAATAAGTCGCAACTGAAAAGTATATGACTAAGAATAATCAAGTGACAACTATATTATGGTGAAGAAAAGAGAAGTATTAATAAATTTGAGCAATAAGTAGGTACACTGAATGGTAAGGTAATTTCTGTTCTCTGGCTCAAAGGAAGTTCCTGAAGGGCTGTGCTTAGAAGGATCACTTGCTTCTACTTCATCGTCAGCCTGCTATTGAAGGAGGCTGTGAAAGAACCAATATAAATGTATTGTTATTGAAAAGCACTTTATTTTCTATTTAAATATATTGTATTTAAATATATTTAAGTGCAAAGAACAGACATTTCTAATGTCTTTCCGTTAATCATGAAATGCATTTATTGCAGTCCAATTCCCAAGAAAAATTAGAGTTGGCTTACAAAGCAAAACATATATAATAAGATGAACATTTTGAAATTGAAAACTAGGTCCAAGGGAAAAATTGGAAAGCAATATAAAAAGCCAATTTCACATGGCTGTCATATAGAGTAACTTTTGATAAAAGTCTAATGTAGGCTGCTCACTGGCTGATATGGAGTAGCTGGTGGTAGATTAGTTCTCCTTCCTCACCAACTAGAAAAGAAGAATAAAAGACAAAAAATAAACAATAAAACTATAAGAAGGCAATGAGAGTTGCTGAAGCAAAGAGAGCTAGAGGAACTAAGATTGCTGAGAGGAAAGAACATTTTAGAAGTGAGCAAACCTTCTGCCAACAATTTTATTGTGGAGCCATTTTCTAACTCTGAGAGATTACAGAAGGTTGATTATCCAGTTATGTGCCCATGGAGGACAACCGCGGAGAGAAAAATAAAACTGGCCCATATTTTTGCAGAGATCTGAGGGGCCACAGACATACAGCCAGTTTTTCCCTAAGGACATTCACTGAACACTAGGATTCTGTGGGGCTGAGACTAAACACCTAAGCTGAAAGCCCACAGAAGGAAAAGCAGAGCATTTTGTTAGTTTTCTGAGGCAATGAAAAGATTTTTTTATGGCGAAGGGCCCCAGAGAACCTTATTTTAAAACTTTAAAAACCAGGGAGATCACAGATAGAGCAGGCCTGTCCAGGACTGTAACGCAGCTCTGATATAGTAAGCTCCTGGTAAGATTAAGATGATCAGAAACTACTTTATCTGCTGGGAGCAGGGGCCTTACTTTTTCAGTGAAGGGCCAGATAGTAAATATTTTTGGCTTAGCAAATATTAAAGGTGATACAGTCTCTTCCTACAACTTCTCAGCTGTGGTGATTTATCATGAATGCAGTCACAGACAATGTGTAGATGAGTAAGTGTGGCTGTGTTCCAATAAAACTTTATTGACAAAAACAAGGAACTACCCAGAGTTGGCCCATGAGCTGTAGTTTGCCAACCTCTGGCCTAGAGAATGATAATATTACCTGGAAGCTCCACAATTTGTATATGTAATGTGACAGTCTGACACTCAATCAAAAAACTGCTAGTTGCACCAGATGATAGGACTGAAAACCAAGAGGGAGAGAGAGTGGAAAATGAAACAGACCTACAGATGAACTATAAATTGAAATTAGCTGACTCGGGTTTTGAAATGACTCAAGTCTTATATTTTGATTTTCTTCAAAAAAAATGGGTGGACAAAGTAGATGAAAATATAAAGAATTTCACAAATTAATTAGAATCCATAAAGGGATACATATGGAGACTCTGGTGCTGAAAAATAGAACATCTGAAATTAAGAACTATTTAGGTCATATTAACAGAAAATTAGATACAGAAGACAGGGAGAAATAGAAGTTAAATTAATAGAAAGTACACAAATGGAAGGAAAAAGTTTCAAAAATAATGAGAAAAAAAGACATAATTCCTTCAAATGAGCAAACCTAAGATTGACAGCTAGCTTCTCAAAAGAAATGACAAAAATCAGAGGACAGCGGGTTGAGTTCTTCATAGTGCTAAAAGAAATAACCAAGAATCCTGAATCCAGGAAAAATACCCTTGAAAAAGGAAGAAAAATTATTTTGAGGCAACTCTGGTAATATTATTACTAATCTTGGTGCTGGTAACATGAAAAGGTATCTAATTGTATTTGCATATGCATGTGCTTTTCTGTATGTTTGTATACTTTAATAAAAGATATATTAACATTAAAATGTAGTAAAATAAACATAAAAAATAAAGAATATTTTGTAAGAGTTAAGTTAATGTAGTTTAGGTGGTATAACTTCTGAGCCAGATGGAGTCACAGACAGAACTCAGTCCACAAAGAAGAGCAAATGTATACTCTATCACATACATTATACTATCTGTCTTAACATTTCTTTCAACCAGATTTCTGCTAAGATACTAACTCAGGATTTTCTCTGTAAAGGGGCTCGGGAATACTGGTAAGTTATTTTGTTGGTTGAAAGGATCTACTTGCTCTAGGATTCAGACAAGGATGTAGTAGGGGAACATTTCTTATAGAAATGTAGACATATCAGTGATCTCATATTCAGAATGCTCCAGAACAAATCTCAATTGCCAGCTAAATCTACTCAATACAAACTAGAAATAGGAAAACTGTGGCTTCAAGGTAAATAATATTTTTAAGAGTGGAAGTATTTTTAAAATGCAAACTACTTTCTTAGTTTTTTAGCACATGGAATGCAATTTAAAATATTTATTTATTTGCAGACACACAGGGGTAAGATCTCACTTCCAGTTTCTGCTGGACACTATGGATCGATGTCCATTCTTCCTTCAGAGGGTGCTGAAGGACTGGAGATTGAAGGAGGTAGGGGGTGTTTGGTGAAATGGAGAAGAGGGGCTCATAATATTTGACTGCAAGGAAACTACAAAGATTCTCTAGTTAGGTAATTTAAAGAGTAAATTAGAAAATATATGGACTTCGTCTTCTGTTAAACTCATTGATTATTAGTTCTAGGTAAACGAGAAAATCAGGAAGTTTGGTTCTTTTTAGCCCTAAGGAAAAATCATAGCACTCAAATTTATCTTAAAAAGTATTAATTTTTTTTTGGTTTTACTTCCTCTCCAAAATGATGTAAACCAAATGAGCATAGACATTTTTTTCTCTGTCTTGTTCACATTGCTTCCACAATTGATATCATTCCTTGAGGAAGGAATGAAGGAAAGGAGGATGGAAGGGAGAGAGAGAGGGAGGGAGAGAGAAAATAGGAAACAGGAAAGAAATTTTTGATAAAAAGATTACTAAGAAAAGTAATTATTTTCATTGATATGTTTCTATTTCGATTTCTTTGAATTTTATTGAAATAATGGGTAATATTTAAACATTTAATAGTTTAATATTTGTGCTGAATTGATTTAATAAAAATTAATACAAAAAACTTAACTAAAAGGAAATGATAATGACCTGATTAAACATAGTTTAGAGCATGAAATAAGAAATGTTTTATATCATTCCTGGAGCAGCTTGCTCATTTTGCATTATCTGCACCTACTCTATATCGGAAAAACCAAAACATGCTACGTGCTCGGGATATAAATGAAGTATATTTTCTGCTTTGTGGAGTTATAAACTAATGTTGATAGCTAGATAAGAGGAACACAAGAGAATGGTGATATTGGGGGGGGGGGGGGTTACCTTGACAAATACAACAAACCAAAGGCTATTTTTAAAAGAAAAGTAATGATCTTGCAGAGTTGCCTACCTCTCTCTATCCACACCATTGTCACCATTTGTCTAATTCATTTTCAGAAGGACTGCAACCACATCTTAGCTAGATAAGTTCTACCAAATCGTGTGAATGCTGTCCCTCCTCTGTGCTCTATTTTAGATTGCCTGGGGCTGAAGGGGTCTCTAAAATCTTCACATTGTTGTTGTTCTCCTTGGGTCCTCTGATCATATGACAGTCTATAGTTGTGCCACAATTTCCAATGTTCTAATCATTTTTCAGTACAAATACTTAGTCTTAAGTTAGAATGTTCAGCAAACATGTTTTCTTTACAGTCTCTCTTTCTGTATAAGCCTTTTTCATTCTGATCAATTCACTTTCCCCTAAAATTATAGCAAATGTAATTCCATTGGAATTTTTTGGCTCATTAAATCAAAAGTCACAGGAATTTTGATGCCTCTCCCATGTTTAGCTCCTATTTATCTCCACTATTGACAATAACATGTGTTTCATTGAGTGAATCATTCTGTAATGATATCTGATTCTGACATTGGCCCTCAAAAACATTGTTTAAGACAATTAACATGGTGCTTCATTTCAGCCAATGGTAAACTCTGATGTCATTAGTTTTTGAAAATAAAAATATAAAATCCATAAATTATTTTCAAACAAATATTGTGGTATGTATATTTTGGTATTACCTGATTCAGAATTTGTGTTGCAATTTTGCCTAAGTTTTCTTCATTAATTTTTATATAAAAGATTTCCTTTGAAGCCAAAGAAATGCTCTTTTAATAGGAAACGAGTTATATATTGTGAAAATTAAGCTCGGTTTTATTATTTTATTATTTTAGCTGTTTTACAATCTAGATATATGTATAAATATATGTAAGATACCATATTAATAGTAAGGAAATTATAATTTTTATTCTAGATTCTAGAACATCATGATAAGAAAATGTTACATAACAAATTTCAATTTAGATATTACGAATTTTGATAGAACATTTTTCTTGTTGTCAAGTAAAAATTTCTCTATGGCTAATCAAAACAATGCACAATTTCAACATTCTCTATTATTTGTTTTCGTTTGGTATATTAACTGCAAGATATGTGTCTAATTTTTTACTTCAGTTTAAGTTTAAACATCAAGGAAAAAAAGCTGAATATTAAAATACCTCATGAGATATTTTATTAACTGGTAAAAGACTAACTCTGTTATGAAGTTGGAAAAGATTGTACAAAAGAAAATCTTTTTGAATGCTTGAATAAATACCAACGTGCTGGCAACAGCCATTTGCATCATTGAGAGACCAAAAGCATGCAAGTGTGTTTTGTTTAGATGTACAATAATAAAAAGGAATAGTATTACCTTACTTTGATATGATTACTCCCAAGCTTTTGTTTTCTCTCACAAGCTCAAAGAAACCAAGAAAACCATGAACCAAAAAATGTCAGTGTGTGGTTAAAGAAAACAAAATTAGCACTGAGAAGACATGAAGAGACACAGAACCAACAGGAATCCTGTTTGTATTTCCATGGACGTTCACCACTGCAGGCCTGTTTAGCTCCTTGTGAAGGCATTAAACGTATCAGGAGTCTGTGACTGCAGACTATTTGAAGTCAATGGAGCAGTCAGACAATTAGACACAGTTTTCCATTTGGCTTAAATGAGTAATAACCTCATTTCCATTATACTGTTTCTTGACTTCTACAACCATTTCATACCCTGCTCCCAGAAAAAAAATCCTCAACCCGAGGCAGTAATTGTGTGCTTGTGTTGATTTGGAGGTGACTTCCAGCAGTGGGCATCATTATTTCTTTAACAGAAAAGCAAGTAAAAAATGTTAATATGTTTGTTTTCCTTTGAAACTTTTTTCTGTCTCCTTGGAGCCTGCATTTTGTTTGCAATGGAAAGGAGGGTCCTCCTTGTGGAGCCAAAGATAGATCTATATTCTCTTTGCCTGCTGGATAAAATAGAGATGAAATCAGGTACATTAACTGAAATTGGGAAAATGTTTCAGTCGCCTTGCAAAACTTCTATATCAGTTTCTATTTTCTTGTCTGAAACAATTGGAGAATCCAATTTCTGAATCCCCACAGCAACTTCTAATCATTATTCTTAGGTAATTAGCATAGATAAAAGTTCACATAAGCTATAATATGCCCATGAATTGATGAATGAATAATATGGTTATAAACATAAGCTTCTTTAATACTTCTTTCATTTTAAAAATATATTTAAATATTTTGTTGGTAATTAATTCATTATTTATTTTCAAGCTGTGAAATATGTTTAGATTTTACCAGTTGATAAGTTTTCATAAAGTCATAAATAATCAGTATTGAGCATCTGGAAATATAATCCATGACACTTGATTCTCTCTCTAGAATTTAATATGTCAGACCGTGTTTTTAGAGAACCAGATGGGTCCACCAGACAGACTTCATGCCATTTAAATTCTACCACTGGTAAAAATAGAACACAGGTAAGTGGCTTTTGATACTTAGCAGACATATATACTAGAGCTGATAAAATCCAAAGACATACAAAACCTTGCCTAGATACTCAGTAGGTATATATACTAGCTAGTAAAAAAAAAATCCAAAAAAATATAAAACCTTGCCAAAGAATAAAATGCATTATATTCCAAAATAAAAGTATTTTTTTAAAATTAGGCATCTTATGAGTCTTTGAAATATGGAAGATTCAATGCTGGTATATTCCATACAGAGACAGAGAAAATAATATGATTATTTTAACATAAATTATAGTTTCTGATAATTGGTAGTAATATGTATGAAAGTGAGTATATCTCAGAAAGGCAAATGATATTGCACATAATCTCTCTACATGAAAGGTGTCAGTGATAAAACTCAGGACCTAATCGTGATAGTCAGGATGCAGATGAATTAATGCTAGCGAGAATTTTCCCAGATTTCGTGGAGAAAAGTCTGAATCTTTGATTACATGTATAGTGGTTGTAGAGTGTGATTATATGGGTCTGGGGAATTGCAATGCAGATACAAAGGCAGTATATACACTCCCTGCTTCATTCCTCCTGCTAAATATCTATTTGCATACAGCCGAGAAGTAGTGAGGGTCAAACTTCTCTAGTTCTTACACCCGCTGAACTGGAAGGGGAGCCATAAACTCGGTCAATTAAATGGCCAAGGGTATAGAGGAAGCCCAGTGGGGAAGATGGTACAGAGGGACCCTCTATATCCTCTTCAATGAAAAATGAGTTAAATCTAAAATGTTACCGCTTTGTCATCTTGAGAAATTTCCAGTTTTTATTTGGCATTTGATACTTTAAGATTTGTTTTATATTATTTTATGGTTATTGATTTTGTTTTTCAATAGCAAATATATATAGACCATGTCTAATGACAGTGAGCTTTCCATACTCTTGATGAAGAGTCTAGTCTTGTTTTTAAAAGGATTGGTGATTGCTTTTGGTGACTTGTGACTGGTTTCCTTCGTGTGATTAGTTTTATACATTCTAAAATCTTTTAGGACTGTTTCTCATTGATGTTCTTAACTTTTATGATAACGTACATATTCTAGAATGGATAAAACTAATCACGCAACGGAAAACAGTCACCAATCTTTTTAATGATCAAGAGGATATAGAAAGTCTTTCCGAAATAAATGAGAGCCTACCTGACCTCAGCCTACCTTGGTATTGTGCTTCCATAGACAAATTTTTAGTTAACTACTCCCTCTCTGGGTACATCTGCTTTCAGCCATAACTGCTGATTGAAATCAGACACTTTCTAATGATTCCTGTTCTGCGTATTCTGGAGTACCTCACCTCATGATCACTCTGCTTCTCTCTTTAAGAAATTTGTGGAGATACCTT
This sequence comes from Ceratotherium simum simum, assembly GCF_057802395.1. Classification (NCBI taxonomy): domain Eukaryota; kingdom Metazoa; phylum Chordata; class Mammalia; order Perissodactyla; family Rhinocerotidae; genus Ceratotherium; species Ceratotherium simum. Next base: position 8,769,718 of record NC_141909.1, read on the forward strand.
GTTCTCTATTGGGCCCCTCTGAGTCTCTCTGATATCTGGCTTTATTCTTTTTAAAACCATCTTTCCTTAAAAGCTAATGGGACTTAGGAATGAGGAAGACAAAGTAATTTTCCCAGTCTTACAACTTTAACAAGAATGTTCTTGTAATTCTTTTTAAATCTTTGATAATCTAATAAGAGAAAGGATATACGCTAGGTGCATTTCTTTGATTACTATTGAAGTTGATCCTTTTTCTAATCTTTATCTGATTCTTTTTTCTGAAGTTACCTCTTAATGTGTCCTTCTATAATTGCAATTCTATGAACTTTTCTTTTTGATTTCTACTATTTTTTATCTAATTTATACTTAGCAAATAGATCTTTGTGATTTATAAATATTTACAAATATTTATATAAATTTGTGATTTGTGTATATTTATAAGTAATAAGGATTAATTATTTATCAAAATTAAATAACTTACTTTTCCTCATTTAACACTGTTTAATATTCTGTGCTTTATCATTTCTTATCATTTCTGGCTCTTTTAGAATGAAATAGCTTCTTAAACTGGGACTTCCTCATTTGTAAAATGAGGAAATAGTGCCCACCAAATAAGACTGTGTTTGGAAATATTCAAGTACATAGCAAATTATTAGTTCTTAATCAAAACTGCCTATATTAATTTTATTGTTAATTGTATATGATTAGTAGTAAAGTTTACTTTCTTGTGTGTTATTCTCATTCCTTTAATTTTAAACCTTCTGTTATTTGATCAGTTCAACTTTATCTCTGGCAATGCATGCCAAAGAATTTGTTGTGGGTGGGTTCATGGATTTTACACAAGATTACAGCACCATTTTTAATTGTGAACAAGTGGGAACAATATAATTACTAACAATAAGGCATCATTAAAAACATCTGTATATGGAATATATGTAGTTATTTAAATAAAATTTAATAATATTTAGTGAAATTGGGATAAGCTGACAATATTTTTTTTCAGAAAAATCAGTCTACATATCTGTAAGAAACGATTTGTTCCATGTTTTAAATTAATGTGTTTTTGTGTTTAAACAGAATAAAGAGCTGAACTAACTGTGATAAATTGCAACAAATGTTATGACTTTGTTGGCTGATTAAATATGATTTTTACTTTCCATTCATGTGTTTTACTGGGTTCAATGGTATGGTATATGTATTATGGATCTTATCAAATAAATATGAAAATGTTATTAAAATAGAAAATTACATTAAGTAACTGGAATAGAATTTGAAGAGTGAGGATAATATGGAAATATTAAGAGGCATATGTACCTAATCCGAAAGGCATCTTATGAGTAGATGTGCTTCAGTTGTGACTAGTGAAGGAGAGAAGAGCTGGAAGGACCGTTATTACATAGTACCTTAGAGAGAAATAATAAGAGGGGAGCAAGCAGATTATGTATCTAATGTCTGATAAGTGGTATGATCCTCACTGGTCATCTATGATACCACAAGGAGGAAGCAAAAGGGTTTGGAGTTGGGTGAGCGATGGACAGGAATAGAGGGAGAGTGACAAGGGTGAAGAGGAGAAGGAGGGGAGAAAATGATGCTTAGGATAACATAGAGGTATTCTAGACATAGGCACGAAAACAGTCCACAGTCAGACAGCTTCCAAAAATACATAGAAATGAAGTATTCACCTTGCATGGTGAACCCTTTGCATATCATGGGTAATTATGCTGCAGAATAGAAAGAAACTTTTGCATATGAATATCCCCAAGATGTGTCCTGGTTGTTCCTTTGGTGTGTTTATAGACAAAATGTTATAGTGCAAGAGATGTGTGCTAAGCATCACTGTGCAACTGTTTGAGGTCTATGAAGGTAGTAAATTGGGGAAGTGATTTGCCACTGGTGGATGGATCAGACTAAATGTCAACTCTGTGTTTCCCCCTTAGCTCCCTTATCAGACAGGATATTATAACCTGTTCAATTGTTGGTTCTCCCTCTACAAACAAAATTACTAACTTATTAGTCTTTATATTCCTAGACTCTAGCATAGTGCTCAACATAAATTGTAATGATAGACGGATAGATGAAGTATTCATAAACAAAACCTTAAAGAATAACAAGATTGAAAAGCGATATCTGTGAGGAGAAGTAGTTATAACTAAAATGTAATTCCATCACATCTAAGAGAAGGAAGACACCACTGAAAAAAGAAGAAAAGTCTCTGAGTGGTCACCAAAAAACAGTGGAGAAGAGGTAGAAAAAAAATCTCATTTCAGAATAGTTTATTTAAATAATCTTTGAAGTGTATTTTCATTTAATGATAGTGGAAAATAAGATTACTATGTATATTGATAGGTAAAAATCATTTATTTTTGAGGTAATATATCATTTATGGCTTAATATATTTTAATTTGAAAATTTTACCCATCAACCTGAAAGTCAAATCTTATGTATTAGCGCCTAATCTGCCTTAAAATGAATAGATTTAAGAACCAAATATTCTTATACAGAGTATGCTTAGGATATTCAGTACATTTTAATGGTTTTAAAATGTAGACACCGTATCACTTGTTAGTCTAATTAATATAAGATTTATGTGATTTTCATGAAATCTATTCATTTTATAGACCTAACACAAAATTATGAGACTTCTAGTAGCCCTTTTTGGGTTGAGAAATAAATAAACTGAGGTATAAAAATAGTGAAATATTAAGATAGACACCATATATATGCAAAATATTTTTTTCCTAAAATACAAGTGAAAAATACGCAAGCCTTTCTACAAAATGATTTTTTTCTTTGGCAAATTTGTTAATCCACAAATAAAAATGAATGAACAAATGTTTTAAGAAGCTATTTCATATTATACTGTGTTTCAGTTTTATAAATTAGTAAGCAATCCACCTCCTTCTTCTACTAAATTATGTTGGCATCATAAACTTGAGATAATATTGATTTGCTCCAGACCATACCTAAAGACATAATTTATGAGAAAATAAATGGGATTATGTCATCAAAATCTTCCAAAATAAATGAGTTCTTACTTTTAAAAAATTAATAAGAAAGTCAAAGAAATAGATTTTCTTTAAGTACTCTGTTAATGAGTCTTGGCATTGAAAAATATTAGACTTTCCACATTTGACATATCTTCCATGTAATTTTAAATATATTTGTAAAACTTCTGATAATTGAATCGTGTCATTTTTCTGCTTGAGCATCTCTTCTCATACCTATAGTAGCACCTTATTACTTCAAGAAAAAAACCTAAACACCTCAGCGTTACAATTAATGCCCTTCACAGTCTGCTGCCTTTCCAGTCTTCCAAGCTCATCCCTTGACATCGTGCTCATTTACTGACTGGTGGCCACTGCTGGTGTCTGAACATATGCTACTTTCACACCTCTATCTTTGACTATGTCAGTCTGTTTATTGGGATATGATTTAAAGATAACATAAGTAACATATTTTTGAAGTCTTGGCTGCTCAGTCATAACTGAATAGTGATCGTCTCTTCCATAGCGCTAACTATACGCTTCTCTTTTCTCCCCCATCACAGTCCTATGTACCAAAGTGTGTAAACACATTTATGTCTCACCATATTTGCATCCCTCAAAACCTAGAAATGCCTTGTACATTGCAATATGTACTCAGTAAAAGATTATAAGTGAATCAAATCATCATGAGGAAGAGAATACTGGACTTATTCAGGAGACCAAAGGTCTAATCTGGATTTTTTACTGATAAGTGTGTTTCGTTATGACACAACTAAGACAGTGGTGTCGGGTGAGACAAATCTGAGCCAAAAAGCATGTGGTCAGGTTGAAATCTGCTCCGTCAATTATGGATGCATTACCTTGCCTATATTATTTAATCTTGCTTATGTCTAGTTTCTTGCTTAAAAAATAGAAAGATGCAGATATATTCAGAGGTTAATTGTGTAGATTAACAATGAATTGACCTGTATGAACTACAGTAGTCCCCCTTTACCTGCGGTCTCACTTTCTGTGATTTCAGTTACTCACAATCAAACTCGGTCTGAATATATTAAATGGAAAATTGCAGAAATGAAAAATTCATGTTTTCAATTGCGTGCCATCCAGAGTAGCGTGATAAAATCTAGCGCTGTCCAGCTTCATCCTGCCCGGGATGTGAATCATCACTTTGTCCAGCTGTATCCCGGATCCATGCTGTGTACCTACCTGCCCGTTAATCACTTAGTAGCTGCCTCCGTAATCAGATCGACTGTCTCGGTATCACAGTACTTGTGTTCATCACCCTTATTTAACTTAACTGCACTATGTAATATACAAACACACAAATTAATAATATTTCATTTATGCCATAGCTTTTCAACTGTTGATTTGCTTAAGATATGTAACTTCTATTATCCTCTGCTTTTTTTGTAAGTAAATTTGGAGCAAAAGTTTCTTCTCTGCCAATCTACAAGTTGCTGTGGGATCAAATGACAACACATATGTGAACATTCTTAAAATAGAGGAAGGTGTTAAAGAAGTATGAAGTATTTTTATATCTTACATTTATGGTTTTCACATTGCTTTTATTATCTAGATACTTACCAAAGTCCTGATAAGTGCCTCTATATTTACAACACAGACATTCATTGTTGAGGAACCTGAGGCTTGGAGTACAAGGGGCTTGCTGGAGGTCTCCTAGACAATAAGGAGCAGAATTCTGATTTAAACCCAGATTTTCTCATTCTTGATCCAGTTCCCTTTTTCCCATACTAAAATGTTAAAAAAAAAAAATTCTTTGCATGGATATTACTATGAGGATGTATGAAATAAGGCAAAATATATGTAGTCTTCCAATCTATGAATAAATTAGCTACAACTGAAATGTCAAGAGGACTTTATCAATTATGACATCAACAGATATATTATCAATAATAATACAGTATATAGATGAATTTACATACCTAATTTCTCATGTAGAAGTACTTTATCATTGCTACCTAAACTGATTTTGCATGGATGCCTGCTGAACCAACATGGGTGAAGAGCCACGTGAAGAAATCATCCCTTCAATGATTTTCCTCCTTCCTAATGTATAGGTATATTTTCAGAAGTCACATTACAGGCATATCACATATGCCTAACTAGATTATCACATACTTTACTGTCAAAACCAGAAAAATTCTGAAAGTGAAAGAGGGCTCTGTGTATAATTACTTCAAGACATAAGGTTATTTCACACCTAACTAGCCACTCTCTTTATTTTGCTTTCTTATAACTTTTAATAAAAGAATGTAAGAGTAAGACAGAAGTAAGGTTGAAATATTGAGATTAACTGAGAAAATCAAAATAGTAGAATCTGAATGTAGGTCTTAGACTTAATGACGCTATCAATGAAACTTTGGCACACATTATTAGAATAAAGGAAAAATACTTTAGGTGCTTCTTCTCATGAATTCAACCATTCACACTTTTACTTAATCAAAAAAAAAATGTATTTTAGTATCAAGAATCTTCTTTCAAAGGGTACATACTTCCAGTTAAAAGATGAATAAGTTCTGGGGATCTAGTGTAGCGAATATGGTGAACAATATTGTATTTTATATTGCAAGTTGCTAACAGAGTAAATACTAAATATTCTAACCACAAAAAAGAATGGAATTATGTGACTTGATGGAGGTTTAGCTAATGCTACAGTAGTAATCATATTGGTACAATATAAGTGTATTGCAATATATCAATCAATGCATATGTATCAAATCAATAGATTGTACACCTTAAACTTACACAATGTTATATGTCAATTATATCTCAGTAAAGCTGGAAGAAAAAAAAACCTTCTTTCAACTTCTTCATCAGAACTGCTCCTTTCACTTACGTTCCTTTGTAGCAAAATTCCTCGTACAAATCATTGGTACTCACTATCTCTTAATCCCTCTTGTCCATCATTTTTTTAAACTTATTTCAGTCAGTCTTTCCTCCTCATTGTTCCATTGAAATTGCTCTTGTCAAAGTCAACACTGACTTCAATATTGCCAAGTCCAATAGTCAGTTCTCAATTTTCATCTTATATATCAACTACCTCAGATGAAGTTGTCTTTCTCTTCTTGAAATCGTATTCTCTTTGTTTCTAGGTCACTATTCTATGGTTTGCTTCCTATAATTTTGCCTATCCTTCTCAAACCGATTTGCTGGATCTCATCTCCAATTTCCCAGTGTTGACCTTAGAGTACACCGATGTCTCAGTTTTCAGAGCTCTTATCCTTCTAATTTACTCCATGAAACATTCTTTCCCAGAGGAATTAAATGCTATTTATATACTAATGAATCCTAAGTTCACAATTCCAGGCTCATCATGGCTAAAATCCAGACTTGCATATACAACTATTCATTAGAATTCTCTCCAATTAGGTGTCTAATACGTCTCCTTTCCCAACAGCTCCTTCTCAAGATAATAAAACCAACATTCGCTCAGTTGCTTGGTTTCAGTACTGTGAAGTCATCCTTAAATCTTTCATATCCTACATTCAATCCATCAGCCAATTCAGGGGCTTAAACTCCCAAATATATCCTGTATCTGACTGCCTTAGCAAATAGCTCCCTAGTCCAAAACACCATCTATTCTCATCTAGATTACTCCTAACTTATCTCTACACTTCCAACTTTGTTCTCCAAATATTTCTTGTCATTTAAAATATTATTATCCTGTTACTTACTATCAGCCAAGTGATTAACAGCAGGCGTTGAATGGACTAGTTCCTGGTAACCTCTTTGACTTTCTTATCTAATACTCTTTTTGACTCTGCTCCAGTCTTTCCTGCATGGTAAAAATTGGTGTGTTTTGTTTACTGGGTATCCTCATGCCTAGAACATGGCCTGACACATAGTAGGTGCTCAATGAATATTTTTTGATTGAGCAAATGAATTAATGCATGAATGATAGTGCCTTTGCCAACTCCTTCATGTAACTCTTCCTGCCGTCAGGACTTCTCTTTTTATTATGCAACAGATTACTCAACAGTTATATTAATGAGGGTACTAATGTAAATTCTCATTGAGGTTAATACAAGTTGAGTTATTTCTTATTTCTATTTAAAATTGTATACATGGATTAAAACCCCAGGAATAAAATAAATATCCTTAAGTCCATGCTGATATAAATGATTGAATAAATAAACAAACGGGAGAAAAGAGACAACTTTTCCTTATGGAAGCATTCCAGTCAATACTTGTAGTAGGAATAAGGGAAATAGAAAATCACCATTAGAAAATCTCAGTAATCCTTGCTGCAGGAAAGACTCACTGATAGATGCTAAAATTAGTGGGAAAAAGCTAAGGAAAACAAGCTGTTTACATGTTTTCACTGTATCTTCCTCAAAATATTTATTCATTTAAAAAAAAACAATAGTAATTTAATTTCTTTCAATTTTATTAAAAAATTTTAGAGTGGTAAAGTTCATAGCAAAATTGAGAGGAAGGTACAAGAGATTTCCTATGTACCTGCTGTCCCCACATATGCGGAGCCTCCCTCATTTTCCACATTCCTCCACCAGAGTGGTACATTTGTTACCGTTGATGAACCTACACTGACACATCGTTATCACCCAGAGTCCGTAGATTACATCAGGGTTCACTCTTGGTGTTGTACATTTTATGGATTTGCACAAATGTATAATGGTATATATCTATCATTATGATATCATACAGGGTATTTTCACTACCCTAAAAATTCTCTGTGCTTTGCCTATTCACCTCCCCTCCCAACCTCTAGCAACCACTGATCTTTTTACTGTCTCCATAATTTTGCATGAAACAATAGCAATTTTACAGTGAAAAAATCCGACAGACACTACCTCAATCAAGTGTTCAAGTGGTATTTATTGTTAATATCACAAATGATAAACCATGTTGACATCCTATACCTTCTGATGAGATGTACTGAGACGAGCACATCATCTGTGTGTTATTCTTCCCCCCAAATGCATAATCTCAGTCTAATCTTAAAAAATAAAATCAGACAAACTCAAATTGAGTGATATTCTATGTAGTATCCAAATGTCTGCTCCTCAAAGTATCAATGTCATGAGAGACAATGAAACTCTAAGGAGCCATCACAAATCAGATGATACCAGGGAGACATCTATGAAAGATAAAAGATATAAGTGAAAAGCTCCCCAAATTTTTCCAAGTAATAAATAAACCCAAGTTTGATAACTAATAACACAATCCAAACTCTTATTTTACAAATAAGATAAACAAAAAATAAGTGAATTGCTCAATTTATACAGCTTGCAAATACCAAAACTGAGATTTGAACCCATTCTACTGATTCTTGCAAGTCATTTTCTTTTGTGCTTTGCCAACTGCTGTAGAATTCAGTTGAAATAAAGTGCATTCTTAGTACATATGGTTGATTGATAGTTTTATTTAGAATGACCTCTACTATCCGCCTTCCAAAACAAATTAGAAGTTGTACTTGAATATCTTGTTAGATTTTTAAGAACATATACTTCAGATGTTGTTGTTGTTGATTATCTTTCTACTTTTACAATAGGAAAAAAAAATTTTTTTCATGGCAATGACCAGATGATTTGATTTTTTTTCCAGCATAACTTTAAAATCACTTCCTTATTATTTACTATTCACTATGAGTGAACAGTATAACTATCACCTCTTAATTACACTGAAGGTAATTCAATCAAAATGTTATTTGGAACATTTGGAAATGTAACACTTTAAAAAACATATTAAATTACTCACTTATTTAAAACATAATTTAAGTTGCTGGATCAGTTAGTTAATGGTAATACTTCAAGCATCTCTTTGATATTTATTCTCAATTTCAGTTAACATTCTTGAATGGATTTCTATTTCTTAGTGGGTGAGTACTAAGAACTGTACCTTTCCATTAAGCCTTGAAGTCCATAAGTTAACTCTCTTTGAATTTCAAAGATTTCAAAGGCATTTTCGGAGATAAAAATCCCACTAATTGAATAGTGTTTCATTTCATTCGGTCATTCAATAAATATTTAAAGAGTACCTACAATGTGCCAGATATAGTTTTCTAAGACTATCTGGTATTTTACTAAGGATCCTATAGATATAATACATGCTCAATTGGAATATGTCAGAAATATTTACCAATGATACTGTAAAATAGCTTTCTATATCACTTGTGCTATTGTATTTTTCTAGAAGTTCTGTCTTTTTTTCTCCACAGGAAAGATAATAGATTTTATGTGAACTTTTAACCTTATCTGTTGTAAAAATTTGAAGACACACAATAATACATGAACAACTGAAGCCAAATATGTCATCATTATTGATTTTGGTCTTGAAATATGCAAAGGACTTTGGATATTCCATTGATTTATTGCCTGGCTGTGTTTTACTTTAAAAACTACAATTGATTTTTAGATCTTAGGTTTGTTCAGGGCCAAAGTGTTAAAATGCGTATTCCAGAAAGAGAAAGAGATGTACAAGCAAAGAAGAAAAATGTTTATGAAGGTCAACCTCTTCCAGGATGACTCCAGAAGAATACTTTCGCCATTTTGAAAGTCATCAGGAGGATACCAGAGCTGGAAATTGTGTTATTAAGTACATAGCAATCATCTGTTAAACTGGGAGACACTGTCTTTCACACCAAAAACTACATGTTTACTATTACCATTATTTGTTTTGATTGTATGTGCTTATTTATTTATTTTTGATAGGTGCTGGAGTAGCAAGTGCCAGAATCACCACAAAAATTTAAGAGGTGTTTGCCAAGTCAAGATTCTCCAGGATACTACTTCCCAGGAAGACAGGAGAGAAGGGGCTCTTTCCTTTCAGGGACTGTGCAACCACTGAGTATGGGATATGAATGCGGATTAGAGTCAGGTTAGTGTTAGAAATAATTCCTTACATCTGAACCCCTTCTTCCAGGCTCAACACTCAACCTGGAATCAGGTGCTTCCAGAAAGTCCTGTAAAAATCACTGAGTTTTCCAGGTCTGGGGCTGGCCCATTAACATGATCACAAGTCCTATCCTTAGTCGTCTACAGGACTCTGAATTCCTGGGAGAATATTGTTTAAAGGACACAATCAAGTGGCAAATTAGTGGCATAAACTGTGGCAATTGACATATTCTCAAAAATTATTACAGAACTTACTTTGGATGCAAATAGTTTAATGATTCATATTTTATGCTGCCAGAGAAAAGCTCACGGAATAAAAGTGATTATAATAAGTATTATATGTAGGGGGAAAAATGTAATCTAAAACGTAAAATAGTATACAAGTTACTCTTAGCAGTCATTGTAATTTTGAGGTTAAGGGAGATCATTTATTCAGCATGCACTCACTCAATTGTGGCACCTTTGCTTCCATAGGAGTTGTATAGATAGACTCATTCCCATGGACAGGAACCTCAGGCTATATCTCCTGTGTTACGATGACCCAAGGAATTCAGGCCCTTACAATGTGCCCTGAAGAAAGCAATGAGCCATTAGAGATCCAATTCATATAATGTATAAAGTGGCTGTACAGAACAATATTCACAGAAAAGTGAACGAGTTTATGATAAATTGCATAAGCTCTTCATCACAGAACCCATTATAGGAATAAGCCTAGAAATCAATTCTATTAGTAAATCTATCCTTTGTAATATCACAGTTAATAAAATAACAAAAATGTACCACACAATCAAAGGCAAGTTGATTTTTTTTATGTTGAGTATGTGTGTCTCTATTTCTCATATGCACTCTTTCCAAGTCGTAGTGAGGACAATAACTTCTTTCACAAATATCTTTGGTGGAAATATGCAACATAATTTCAATGTCAAGAAATTGGCTCTTTATTACTTGAAAACTCAAACAGAAAATGCTCTTTTGAGTATAGTTTTGTGTGTTTTTAAATTAAATTAGTTTACTGGAATTTTGAATCTTAGAATAATAGTGTTTGTACCTAGAATTGTTAATATAACATACTCCTTGGACTTAAAATGTAATAAAAGGAAGAATTTCAGAATTATGTTCTCAGGAGAAAAACATTTAAGTAAAGTTTATATGCATTTCTAGACCATAAAAAAAAAGAGAGGGGAGAGAAAGGGAATTAACATTTTGGAGGCACTTATTGCTAAATTGCAAACATGTAATTGGCCAAAGTATATTATATATATGTATATACATAGTAAAATAATGTATCTCTAATTTTCATATTACGAAAAGCATTCTTTTCTGACAATGTATGAGAGAATGAGGGAATATGGTCAGGTACCTTTGAAAAACAACATAAATATTTACTTCATTTTTATGCATTGGACTTTTTTTGTTGTATTCTTTGCTTCCAGCAGAAAAGAGGGTTTGCAGTATCAAATGACTAAGAGCTAATGAACAAGCCCCAGACTGGTATCTCTCCATCAGAGAGAGGAGGTAGGTAGGGACTCCTAGGAGAGAAGTTGAGCATACAGCCAAATTTTAGTTGATTAAAAAGTGGTCAATGTATCTGTTTCATAATTATAATGAAGTAGGCAACACACATTTTAGTTCTTTTATTAATAATAAAAAACATTGAAACAAAATCTAATCTCTGTGGAAATCCATTTAAATAGAAATGTATGAATATTAATTGTAAGTTTTCATTACATTCTAATTGCTGAACTTACATAATACAATTTCATCTAAATATACAAAAAGATATTAGCACTTCTGTATATCTAACGTGAGAAGATAAGATTGGATGATCACTAAGTATCCTTGGAGATATTGCTATCAAGGCTTAATGGAAAGGTACAGTTCTTAGTACTCACCCACTAAGAAATGGAAATCCATTCAAGAATGTTAACTGAAATTGAGAATAAATATCAAAGAGATGCTTGAAGTATTACCATTAAGTGATTTAAGTAATAGAGTAATAGGGTCATATATTGAAGGATTTTGTTTTAAAGCAAACTGCTTCTCTTTATTTTTAAAATGGAGTCATCTTTTCCTTCTCTGAGTTTACTCACCTTATCATTGAATTTATTTGTTGAAATAAGAAACAATGAAAGCATAAAAACATATTGAGAGTTAAATCCAAACTATTATTTAGATAATTTTCTAGTCCAGAAATGCCAACAATCTATTAAACATTAGCAGACATACAAGGTTTGTAACAGAGGGCGCTCTTCTAAAGATGAGCCAGAGCAAATTAGGTGTCCCCCATAACATCTTCTAGTTGGCAGTTTCCCTCAAATAGCAAACAGGTTAGTGCTGGAGGAAAAGATGAGGTATTTGAACTACTAGAAGTAAAAAGTTAGACACCTCTGTTTAAGGAAAAAATTCCATTATTCCTCTTCATTATTTCTGGATCTTGATAACTTTTCTATTCGTCAGCCCGAAAAGTCAGAAGTTGTCTACTCTTTAATCATTTTATTATCGTTTAATTATAAGAAAATAATATTGTCTAAATGGAAGTCTGTTAACAACATAAACACCAGACTAATAATAAAATTAAAGGAAGTTCTCATTTTTCCACTTAGAAGAAAAATCTACTTGAATTAAATGTGTCACATTTGAGTAGATAAAGAGAATCACTAAGGTTTACTTGCCAAAGAATACAGATTTTGAATGTTTCTCTTTGCTGTTGTTTGCAAAAGTGAGAGCTGAAGTTTGGACAAATAATACATTCAATGTTCTATTTTCTACTTCTGGTCGGAAAGAGAGAATAATTATTCTCAACCTGTATTTATTTGATAGGAGATTTAGGAAAAAATAGAGGCACGAAGACATGTGGTAGACACCAGTGGGGCAACTTCTCACCCTGGGTGCAAAAATAGCTATAAATCGTTGACCACAACGACTGGTGTAGAAACAGAACTCTATATTTTTTCATTGATTCATTCAAAATTTCCACAATGCTTTGGAGAATGTCACCTTTTGGTTAAGTTTTAATAAAGCCATGTCATAAAATTCAAATGATAGAATTTAAAAATATTTCCCCTGAGATATCTTTAAAGATTAATGATTGCCAAGTATATAATATGGTATATTAAATCACTAACGATCATTATAAACCTGATAATGCAATAAAGAATCTTCCAAGTCTATGATCCTATGAGAATATCATGTTATCTCATTGGAGTTGATAGAGGATAAAATAAAACAACTTTAACAGAAAACATTTTACAAAATATAAAATATAATGCAAATGTTTATATTATTTTATCCTTGCTTGAATTATTTCTTTCTTAATCACTCTTTGATAGAGTCATAGAGAGGACATCACTGGGAAACATGTGAAATACTGATGCAGAGAGCAGAATGACCATAGATACCCTCCTGCTCAGTGTCCTGGTGGGTGACCAGTTTGAGGATAGGATCTTTCTTTATATAATAGTCAAGACTCCATTTTCAGATGAGGTATTACTAATCGGAAATTACAATCAGGATATGGATATCCCTGGAATATCCATAATAATGGCAGACTCACAAGCTGCTAGTGTTTCCCAAGACACTGTATTTAACCTAAGTGGGTAGAGGGCTTTTGAAAACTTTATTAGCTGTTACAAACAGTGGAACATTGATAACACTCCATAATTTTACGACTTAACAACAAAGCATGCGACTGTCAGTTCCAGTGAGATTCTTTCTAGTGTGGAGAATCTAGGCGAAGCCTGAGCATTCAGGTGGAGAGAATCTCATTCTATTGACTGTTAATCAGGGGCACAGAGAGATCAAAGACAGAGGACAGGTTATTCCCAACCTGGTATGCAAAAGGCAAAAGAGGTATAATTACAATCTTAGACTCTGCATACACACAGCTAGCACCCTGAATGATTATTTTTAATTTTAAAAAGTATTAACATCTCCTTTAATTTTTCCAGCAAGTTTATTTTTATTCTTCATTTTAACCTGCCATCTCCAATTTTGGTGAAAAGAGCAACAGTTCAATTTATGGCTTAACCTTTGAAACAAAGCTCTAAATAGAACCTTAACTAATAATTTGGCGCTGGGGACAAATAACAAAAAAGGTTGTTATCAAATTTGCCCTTGATGATGTAGTTATTAGCTGGGTGCTACATAGATGTTGCATTCAATTATTTAAATGCTCCTGCATCAGTAGTTCTACTATATTCAACTGTAATAAATTCTAAAATTGCACAAAATTTAAAAGCTAACTTTTCACCTGTTTGTGTCATCTAAATTGAATAGGGGGGCTTCTTGGGTCAGACAAAATGTAGTCATTCCAAGATGCTTTTATAAGGGCCTTAAATTTACAAAATCTTTATCAAAGGTGAAGTCCTTATCAGATTTCTCAGATTGCTAAATCATATCTTTTTCTAACTTGGTAATTAGGAGGTGGGACTAACCCAACCCATCCACCCAGGGCACCTGGTTATCGATAGTTGTTTAGTTTGTGTATCAGTTTTCTAGGGCTACCATAACAAAAGAGTGGAGGCTGGGTGGCTTAAACAAGAGAAGTTTATTTCCTCACAGTTCTGGAGGCTAGGGGTCTAAGATCAAAGTGTCATCAAGACTGATATCTTCTGAGAAATCTCTTCTTGGCTTGTAGGTGGCCACCTTAACACTACGTCCTCACATGGTCTGTCCTCTGTGTGTGCTCATCCCTCATGTTTCTCTGTGTGTTCAAATTTCCTCTTCTTATAAGGACACCAATCAGATTGGATTAGCATCCACCCTAATGGCCTTATTTTAACATGTATACCTCTTTAAAGGCCCTGTCTCCAAATACAGTCACATTCTGAGGCAGTGGGTGTTAGAGTTTCAACATATCAATTTTGGGGGACACAATTCAGTCCATGACAGTTTATGAGAAGGAATGGACAAACCCATGAAAGAAAGAAGTCAGAGACTGTCAAAAGGCATTCAGTGTGTCTCAGAATAAATACATTCATTTTTTCTCATATCTAGCTTGAACATCAACCCATCCAAGAAATAATTCCTCTTGGAAAATGAGGTTTGAAAATTGTGAAAACCACCATCTTGAAAAAATAAAATTTGTAATGTCCTTATTGATTCAACCAAATGGAAACATCTCACAGTCTGGTGTAATAAGCTCTACTTTAAACAGAAATAAAAAGGCAGAACCATATTATATATTTAAAACTTTGAAAAAATTGCATCATCATACTGTTCTATCATCGTATATAGATTCAGTGAAAACCCCCAGAACCATCTAAAGATGAGCGTAATCATTCTATAATCCTGCTTGTGAAAAGAACTCTCCAGCTTGTGAAATGCAATTGCTTTCCTTGAATCTGGCAACAGCCCCAATAAATTATGCAGTTCCATATGGTCTGGAAATAGCTCCTATTACTTTCCTTATCTTTCCAAAATGTGGCCTATTTGGAACATGATAAATAATGGACATTATGAGCAATTTAATTTGTTCTTGTCTTTATGTATATATATTAGTTATGTTTGGTTTCTTCTTTCCTATTATTTCATCAGACACCATAGGTCAAGAAGTTATTCATCTATTTCCAAACATTAAATCATAATTCCTTGTAAAAGTAAATGAACCTAACAAACACATTGCCAAAGATAAAAACCTGTAATTTGAAGAAATGCTAGCATCCGGAATGGGTTTTGGATAAATAGATCATTTATTACAAATACATAAATGAATGTTAACCTCCAAATGCCACTATGCCTTTAGATTGAGAAATCTGTTTCCCAAAATCAAATGAAGAAAAGTTAGTTAGGTTTATCCATAAAGCTCTTAACAACATATTTATTTATGGAGTCTATACTTGAGATAGTGTGTGTATCTTTCTGAGTTGTATCCTGCATAGACGGCCAACCCAGTCATGAGTCTGGTTACCAAGATTCAGCTTTTATCTGAAAGTGACTAGAATGACTATGAGACTATCTGAGTCTCTATGAGGGGGAACACAGTCTGAGAATTCTCATCAATAATTCTGTTTTGGTCTTTAATTGACTGTCTTAATCCTAATCCTAATCAACAATATCTTCATGCTGGATATTGCTGCCATGCATATACAAATAGCTTTTACTGAGATATAAATCAGATAAGCCATCTCCAGTGGCACTGGCAGAAATCTCTCTTTTATTACCCCTTTACTCATTTTCATTTGTTTGTAATATTATCTACTTTTTCCGTCTTTTCCTTTTAAAAATTGAGAACAGAAGTGTAAGCTTAAGAAAAGAGTGATGGATACAATCTGTTCCCTACATAAAGAAGGTCCAAAACATTCCCCTCCAAATATATATATATATATATATAATATATATATACACATATATACATATAGGCTAATTCTGAGAACCATGGTATTACTTAAAATAAGAGTTTTCTTTCTCACTCAAAACGAATGCCTTGAAACAAACTCAACCCAGTGACAATTTGACTACATTGCTTTAAAACCACATAACTGTGTAAGTCAGGGAACCACACGCCAGATTTCCTCTGGGAGGCATGATGATATCCGTCTCAGAAGGTTCTAAGAAAAGGGCCAGGAAAAAGCAGCATCAACTATTCTTTTGAACAATTAAATATGATTGCAGGGAATTATTGTCTTGTACCTTTTCCAGAGTAACATTTTACCTACCACATTCTTTATTTTGTATTTATTTTTATTAAAGTGCATGCAGAAAATGGTACATGTTATAGTTGTGCATCTTCATGAGTGCTCACCTGAGCTCACCTGTATAACCGTCCTCAATAGAATAAGAGCGAGAACATGTCCAATTCTCCTTTTTTGCCTCTTCCAGTCACTATCTCTCCTCCTGACATTCACCAGCAGAGAGTAGTTTTGCTTGGTTCTGTTCTTTATGTAAATCAAATCAAACAGTATGCATTCTTTTCGTCTGGCTTCATTCACATTGGTGCAGACAGTTGTAGATTGTGCATTTGTGTTGTGGTCTAGAATTCCAGGGTGTGAATACACACTATTATACTCCTAATGGGCAGTTGGGCAGTTTCCAGTTTGTCATCATCACAAATATTGCTGTTGTAAACGTTTCAGTAAGTGTCTTTGGTACACATATGTATGCGTTTTTGTGGGTTTCTATCTCGGAGTGGAATTGCTGGAATATGAGATATGTTTTAGCAGACATCACTAGAATTTTCCAAATTGGTTAAAAGGGCTTGTTACCAATTAATATTTCTGCCAGCAGTGCCAGATCTTTCAATTTTTCCAGTCTTGCTAGCATTTTGTATGATTCTTTATTTTATATTTTCTTTTTTGTTTTTATTGCTTCCTTTTTTAAGCCATTTGGTAGCGCATGGTATTACTGTATTGTGTTTCTAACTTAAATTTCCTTGATGAATAATAATCTACTTTGATGAATACCTCCCTGTTTCCCCCCTCCCAGCCCCTGACAACCACCAGTCTATTCTCTACTTCTAAGAGTTTGACTATTTAGATTCCTCAAACAAGTGGTATCATGCAGTATTTGTCTTTCTGTGTCTGGCTTATTTCAATTAGCGTAATTTTCTCCAGGTCCATCCATATCATCGCCAATGGAAAGATTTCCTTTTTTTTTTAAGGCTGAGTATTATTGCATTGTACGTATATACCACAAGCTGATGAATATGTTTATGGCACAGATTGTGGTGATAGTTTCATGGATGTATACTTATCTCCACACTCATCAAGATGTTTATTTTAAAGATGTACAGCTTTTTGTATGCCAGTCATAATCAATAAAGTAGTTTAAAAAATCTAAGAATATATTTTCATATATTTATTATGTGATCATCTTTTGCAACATATCTAAGTTTTTTGATATTTTTATATTAGGTTCTTCACCTTTTTTAATTGATTTGTAGAGTTTCTCTACACAATTTGAGTATGTCTATTTGTTGAATAAATGCATTGGGAATGTTTTCCTTCACTGTAGACTGCTTTTTCAATCTCCCATTGGTATTTTCTAAAGGATAGAAAATTTGAATTTTAATAAAGTTCAATTCATCATATTTTCCTTTATGGTGAGTTATTTTGAGTTCCTGTTAAAGAAATCTTTGCCAACTTTGGGATTAGAAGATATTTTACATTTTTGTCTTTTTGAGTTTACTTTTCACACTAATATCTTTATATCATCTGGAAATGATTTTTTTGTGTGATTGAGGTATATCTGATTGACTCAGTAACATTTATATGAAAGACCATATTATCCTCATTGTATTGAAGTGTTTATCTCAGACAAAATCCAGGTGAATATTTATAAATGTTATATATAAATAGGTTTGGATCTATTCTCTCTATTCTATGTCATAGATCATTTTTTTGACTCGTGTTAACAATAACGTATTGTCTTAATTATAATAGATTTATAATAATTTTTAATACCAAAGTTTACCTATTATAGCTTAGTTGTTCTCTTCAAGATTTTTATGGCTGTTCTTGGCTCTTTGCATTTGAATATGAATTTTAGATTTATTCTATTACATTGCTTTATTTTCAAATATAGATTTTAATTTGATTTATTTTGATGCCACTTATTCTATTCAATAAATTATGTATCTACTTAATAATGTTATTTCTGTAAGCTCCAAAAATTAAATGTCTTTCTTTACTATTTTTATAATATATATACTACATATATATTGTATATATAATATATATACTTTTATTTCTTATTGCAGTATATCATGATTTTGAGTGGCTAAACCCAAAACTTCATATGTTGGATTCTACTACCCCCATAGAAAAAGAAATCAAAGGGAATTTCCTCAACCTGGTAAAGGGCATCTGTGAAAAATCTAAATACTTAATGGTGAAATACATAATGGCTAAAATCTGAAAGATTTTTGTTAAGATCAAAAACAAGGCAAGGATGTCCTCTCTCAACATTTCTACTCAATATTGTACTAGAGGCTCTAGGCAGGGAAATCAGGCAAGAAAAATAAATAAAAATCATTCAGACTAGGAAAAAATCAGTAAAATTATCTGCACTTGCACAGGACATAATCTTGTATAAAAATAATCATAAGGAATCCACTAAAAACTATTAGACCTTAATAGATGAGTTCAGGAAGGTTACAGGATATAAGACTAACATTTAAAAAACTCAATTATATTTCTACACATTGCATATAAACTATTTGAAAACAAAATTAAGAAAACTATTTCATTTACAATAACATAAAGAGGATAAAATAAGAATAAATTTAACAAAAGAAATGTAGGACATACGTTGGAAACTACAAAATATTCTTGAAAGATGTTAAATAACATCTCAATATCTGGAAAGATATTTCATGTTAATGGATGGGAAAACTTAATGTTGTCAGGATGACAATGCTCCCCAAAACTGGTCTACCAATTGAACACAATCTCTTAAAAAAATCTCAGCTCATTTCTTTTGCAGAAATTGACTAGTTAATCCTAAAATTCATATGGAATCACAAGGGACTCTGAATAGCGAAAGAATAGTGACAAGAACAAGTTTTCAGGACTCATATTTCCTGATTTTAAACTTAATACAAAACTACAGTAATCAAGACTATGTGGTACTAGTATAATGTTAAGCATATAGATCAATGGACTAGAATTGAAAGTCCTGTAGCAAAACATTGTATTTATAGTCAATTGAATTTGACAAGTTCTAAGAAATTTCAACTGAGAAAGAATAAACTTTTCAAAAAAGTGATGCTGTAAAACTGGATACCCACACGCAAAAAAAAAAAAAAAAAAAAAAGAATTTTAACCCCTACAAAGTATACAAATTTAACCCAAAATAGACTAAAGACTTAAATGTCTGAACTAAAACTCAAGAACTCGTAGAAGAAAACATAAGAACAACTATTTATGACCTTGGTTAGGCAATGTTTTCTTAGATGTGATGTCAAAAGCACAAGTGACTAAAGATAAAATAGAGAAATTGGACTTCATCAAAATAAAAAGCTTCTGTGTTATGAATTAAAACATCAAGAAAGTGAAAACAACCATTAAAATGACAAAATATTTTCAAATCGTAGATCTGATAAGGGACATGTATCAGGAATATATAAAAAATTTTAGAGCTCAATAATAAAAATTACCCAAATAACTCGATTTAAATAAAGGTAAATGATTTGAATAGATATTTCTCCAAAGAAGGTATACAAATGGCTACTAGGCATATGAAAATATGCTCAACATCATTAGGTTTTACAGAAATGTAAATCAAAACTACAGTGAGAGGGCCGGCCCCTGGCTTAGCGGTTGGTTAAGTGCACGCGCTCCACTTCTGGCGGCCCGGGTTCGTGTCCCGGGCACGCACCGACGCACCGCTTCTCCGGCCATGCTGAGGCCGCGTCCCACATACAGCAACTAGAAGGCTGTGCAACTATGACATACAACTATCTACTGGGGCTTTGGGGGAAAAAAAAAAAAAACTACGGTGAGATCTCACTTCACACCCAACAGGATGGCTAAAATGAAAAAGATGGACAATGACAAGTGTTGACTGAGACACGGAGAAATTAGAAACCTCATACGATGCAGTTGAGAATGTAAAATGCTGAAGATACTTTGGAAAACATCTAGCAGTTTCTCAAAAAGATAAATATAGTTACCATATAACCCAGCAATTCCACTCCTTGGTATCTACCAATGAAAATATATTTCCACCCAAAAACTTATACAAGAATGATTATAGCAGCATTATTCAAAATAGCTCCAAAGTGGAAACAACTCAAATATCCATTAACTGACATATGGATAAACAAAGAGTGAGATATCCACAACATAATATATTATTCAACATTAGCTACAACACAGATGAACTTCCAGAACGTTGTGCAAAGTGAAATAAGGAAATCGCAAAGACCATATATTGTATGATTCATTTGTATGAAATGTCTGAATATGCAAATCTATAGAGACAGAGTCTGTTAGCAGTTATAGACCTAGGGATCGGGGGTGGGGTGGGGGAGGGGAGTGTCTGCTAATGTCTATGGGATTTATTTTGCAGTCAGGAAAATATTCTAAAATTAGAGTGGGATAATAGTTGTACAATCCTGTGAATATACTAGAAACATTGTATTTTACAATTTAAATGGGTAAATTTTATGATATGTGAATTACATCTTAATAAAGCTGATAAAAATATATGTAGCAAAAACTAATAAAACTGAATGGAGAAGTAGATAAATTCACAATTATTCTTAAAGATTTTAACACTTTCTCACAATAATTCATAGAGCAAGCAGAAAATAAATAATTGACAATATAAAAATCTTAAAATATTCTCAACCAATCTCACCTGATTGACATTTATAGAAAATGCTACTGCAACATACCAGATTTACACAATTTTTCAAGCTAATACAGTGTGTTTGCCAAGATAAAACTGTATTCTAGGATGTAAAACAAGTTTCAAAATATTTAAAAGTATTTACATCATATTTAGTATGTTTTATTTATAGGTTGGACTTTATTAAAATTAAGAACTTCTACTCTTTGAAAGACAGTCTTAAGAGACTGAAGAGGCTAGTTATTTACTAGGATAAAATATTTGCAATTTATACACACAGAGTATATAAAGAACTCACAAGCTCAATAATACAACAAGAAATCCAATTAAATATGGACCAAGGAGAGAACAGATATTTAACCAAAGAATATATAAGCATATGAAAAAGGTGCCCAATATCATTATTCTTTAGTTATTTGCAAATATATTAAAACCACAATGAGATACCACTACCTCCTACTAGACTGTCTTGAAATTAAAAAGACTGACCACATAAAGTTTTTGTCATGCTGTTGAGTAACTGGAACTGCTGAGTAACATCACTCACTGCTGATGGAAATGTAAAATGGTACAACCACCAAATGGAATATAGTTTGGTAGTTTTTAGTCTCTTTTATAAGTTAAACACCCTCCTGCCACATGAAACAACTATTTCACTTCTATGGACTTACCCAGTATAAGTGAAAACATATGTTGACTTAAAGACTTGTTCATGAATGTTCCTAGCAGCTCTATTAGTATCATCCCCAAACTGGAAATTAACCTAATGTCCATCATCAGGTGAATTGGAAAACGAACAGTAAAATGGAATACCACTCAGTACTAAAAAGAATGGATTATTGATAAAAGTGCATACTGTATCATTCCATTCATATAAATCTCTAGAAAATACAAACTAACATACATTGAAGGAATGCAGATCAGTGTGGTTGCCTGAGAATGGCTGGGTGGCACAGGCAACTGCAGGAAAAAATTATAAAGAGATGTGAGAAAGCTATTGGGCGTGATGGATATGCTCATTTAAAAAAATGGATACATGTGTTTTCAGATTTCTGTGATTCCCCATTAAAGTGCATTAATACGTTCATAGTAAATTAGCAATCTACTGTTCAGGGGGCTAATACTAATTACTCCATTTTATAGCCAGGCATATGGCATGGCTAATGTTGATGCCACCATGTCAGTGTAAATTGATTATGATTTGGGTGGAACTGTCTCTGTGATTCCTTTCATTTGAAACAAAAATAAAATTAGTATTGTATTAATGCCCTAGAAAGTGAATGTTTGAGGATTTTCTGCTCTAATGTTACCAGCAAAATGACGATAATTATTTTAGACAGCTTTTGAAATTTTTTAAAAGTTGGTTTTATATCCCAGTCAGTTATTAAAGCCAAATCATAATTTTGTTATTTTCTGCATTTCTAGTGCATCAGTAACATTATATTTTATATATCTAGACATCGTTGCATGCTAATTTATGATGAAATGGTAAACTCAAATGAAATCATCAACTCAAATTTTCCTTATATAACTCCCATTTCATAAATACATTTAATTGAGGTTCAAATTGATTTAATAAAATCACCCAAATTTATATAGCTCATAAGGAATTATTCATAAAATACACGCTAAAAATAAAATTACTTGCCGATTGGTATTTAAATGCATTCTGGCTGAAAGTGTAACTTACCTCAAGTAAAAGATCTTGGCACAGAAAACTTTCTTCTTGTTGCTGAACTAAAAGAGATAGTTTCTGTTTCTTTTCGACAATAAGAAGATGCAAACTTAGTACCCAAACTATGGCTAGCATATATTTGGATACAGTAGGAGAATAAAATCCACAGCGAAAATTGAACGATTTATTTTCTCAAATCATATCTATAAAATATTCTTTAACACTGCTCAGGCACTAAAAATGATATTTTTCTGACTTCAAAAGAGACAAATTATTCATTGTGTGTTGATATTTCCTGCTATACCACAATGGTATTTATCTGGATCCTTTTTATGTCTTTTTCCTTCATGTGCCCCTCCACACCCCCGCACAACTCCTAACTCCTCTTTTCACATGTAAAAATTACAGAAAAAAATATTGGGAATGCAGGGCAGGTAGTTGAATAATTTGACTGGATCCTCTAGTGAAATACTGAAAATCTTTTTACCTAGCCCCTTGCTCCACAAAAAAACAAATACAGAAACAGAAATCTTACTTATTTTTCAAATTAAAAAGAATCTTAAAATTGTACTCTTTGATCCATATTTGATTTAATTTTGAAATCAGGGCCTTGTTTTTCTTTTAGATGCTCCTTCTGGTATTTACTTACATTTTTTTAAATAATATACTTAGATAGCAATGTCTTGGTTCAATAATTATAGACAAGAGCTTTTAACTACCTGCTCTGATAGCTGAGGGTTCAGTCTCTTCCATATCCACCAAATTCTGCCTGGAACAACCCATTTTAAAGAAATCAGAATTTTTGTATAAATAGCAAATATTTACATTTTGTGACTACTTGAGTATTTTCACTGCTAAGTCAAGTGATGTTATTATTATGATGTTTCGTTTCATAAGTTTTTCCAGATTTAATCATTCGTGTGTTTTCATTTGATTAGTATTCTATGTCAGATTTTAGTTTTTTCTCTCCAAATTCTAAAATACACCAACAGATCTGTCAAGTTCCTAGCTATTTTTCCTAAATAATTAAACATTCTAGAGAATCCTTGACCAACACCATATATAAATTTACATTTTGCTTTGCTTTTCAACTTAATATTGTAGGTATCTTTCCAAAGTATATAGGACCTAGTTCTTTCTTTTTCTTTTTAATTGATTCACATTGAGATGGCCTTTCTTTTACAGAAAGCAGAATTGCAATGAACATCTTAGTACACTCTTAATCATTCATGTTATGTTTTCTATAGAATTAATTTTAGAAGTGGTCATAGGTCAGAGAATGTGCATAGTTAATACCTAATTGAACTGATTAAATTTGAGAATCAACTATGTGCTAATTAGTGTTAGTCACTGTTCTAGATAGTACAAGGATACGGTAGAAGACATGGTAGGTCTGTTTTTTTAATTTTTTTGTTTATTGCAGTAACATTGGTTTATAACATTGTATAAATTTCAGGTGTACATCATTATACTTCTATTTATGCATAGATTACATCATGTTCACCACCAAAACACCAGCTACAACCCATCACCACACACATGTACCGAACCATCCCCTTCACCCCCCTCCCTCCCCCCCTGCCCCCCAGCAACCACCAATCCAATCTCTGTCCTTATGTGTTTGTTTATTGTTGTTATTATCTACTACTTAATGAAGGAAATCATATGGTATTTGACCTTCTCCCTCTGACTTATTTCACTTTGCGTTATACCCTCAATGTCCATCCATGTTGTCACAAATGGCTGGATTTCACTGTTTCTTACGGCTGAGTAGTATTCCATTGTGTATATATACCACATCTTCTTTATCCATTCATCCCAATGGTAGGTCTGTTTTATGATGAGCCTATATTTTCAGGTAGATAATTTTCATGGCTCTCGTTAAAGTTGGCAAAATGAACAATCTCACCAATAGTTGATGATATTGTTCAATTTCCTCCACTATGGTCTTTTTAAATTTTATTTAATTTTGCAAATCTGATGGGCCAAGAGAGAAATACCATTGTTATTTTATTTTGATTTTCCTTGATCGTAAATGAGGTTCAATATAGTTTTAGATACTTATTGGCCGTTTGTATTTCTTCTAAATTTCTTGTTAATATGCCTTGCTGATTTTTAATATTGGTCTCTTATTGATTGTAGCAGCTCAATTATGTGCTAAATATTTGTGAAATATTAATATCACCTTATATAATTTTTTCAAATAATTTATCTGAGGCTATTTCTTGCCTTTTCACTTTGTTTATGGTATCTGTTTTTTAACAGATATTTTATTTCAGTAAGTTTGGGTCTGAAAATTTTTATTTTAAAAAATTGCTACATTTGATTTTGCTGATAATCCAAATTTGCAAATCTCTGATCTATGTAATTCTATGTCTGTCTTTTTATTTGTCCTAGACACAAACAAACATTTGAAATGACTTTTCTCCCCACTGGAACTGAAACTCTTGTAATTAACTCAGTGTTTGATAATCAACAATGTACGAATGCTTCTTGTCAACTAAAATTTCTCAGAAAACTTTACAGAAAATAAATTCTGTAGAAGATTGAGTCAATCAAAAAGATATCCAAAGAATTTATGAAAATTTTTCCAAATTATTCTAAATATTAACATCAGAGTTTACTTTTTTCCTAAATTTTAATACTCCTTCAGGTGGCATTGCATAGTGGTTCTCATTTTCTCAAACAACAAGAGCATTTTCAAAGGTCATCGATGAGAGTTTGATCAATATTGTGGTCCTTTGTTGGCATTATAATGCTGAGAGGCTAACATGTTAGTTGAAATGAAAAAAAAAAAAAAACTAGACCTTTTTATCAATGTGACAGATATACATGCCTTGAGCACTAACAAGGCATAGCTAATTACTGATACACTTGCTGAAAAGGGATTCTGACAGTCATGATATATGAGCAAATTTGTCTTGCAAGTGACAAGTCAAACAGAGGTTACTGGGTGTTTTGGGCACTGCCAGCTCAATGAATGGGTTACAGAAAGTGTCTGCTTGTTCATTTTCCTTTCTTGGGGGGGAAAAAGTGTACCATCATCTCAGACTGCTGAGTCTTTCAGGTACGCTCATATTGTTTTATTAAAAGTCCCAATATTTCTTTCTACAAATATTTCCAAAGGGATTTGAAAAATCCAACTGTTAGTTTTCCTCTAAAGTCCCTGTTTAAATTTTTGGCATCTTCAAACTTTATCTAGCAACATGTCATTTATGTAAATTGCAGATATTTAAATCAAGCTTTCATCATGCACCTCCTCTATAGATGAAAGTATGTAATTTAACATATATAAGGCATAATAAGTCTCATAGTATTTGATCATCGCAAGATCTCATCATTATATCTCAAATCCAGAAAAGCGTTAAGTCATATGCAGAATATTGGAAATTATTTTGCCATAAGCAGTGGCTATATATGTATGTTTATGTGTATGTGTTTCAATAAGAAATGATTGCCTAGAAAGAGGCACTATTTTTAGACTGCTGGTTCAGGGTCTTCAATGCTTTAAAAAAAAATCTTAGCTACGCATCAAAAGTTTTCTGACCCTCCCCATTTTCACAGTGCTATTGTAACATTCACTAAACATTAATCATTTAATAAGAATTCATTATTCTTATAATGAATTAGTATTAAAAAATAATATCTGGCATTAGTAGGTTAATATTCCAATATTACTATGAAACCAAGCCATGTATAAATGATAATACAAAGGAGATACAGTGATTTTAAAATGTGTCCAGTTTGTTCCAACCTATAACATATTAATTGCCAAACGAAGACTCTACCTTCTCTGTGAAGGTTTATTTTTTTGTAAATAGGGGGAAATGATTTAATGGAGAACTGCGCTTTATATGCCCAGCATGTTCTGTGGCTTGCCTGGAATACGATACACAATGCCCCCTGCAGTATAAAGAAATAAATAGGAATATAAACATATGTTTTACATAGCGAAGAAAATTGCCCACTTTTGTGACAAAATGGAGGATGTACTTTTTCAAGCCTAAAGGAGGAGGTCCTAGTGGTGTTGGTGGGGTGGCTGAGAGGTGTTGATGTGCCATCTTGGGTGATGGTGCTAGTAATGGGAAGAGTGATGGAGGTTCCTGGAAGCAGGGCAACTGAGACGACCTATGGATAATGAGTAGGCTTTGGCTGGTTGAGAGTAGACAAATGGGAAGGTGTTCAGACAGAGAAATTAAATATAGCAAGTTTAAGTTCTTCTTTGAAAGAGTGTCATGGGAGATGTTCTATTTCCCATCTCCAACCAACAATCACTCTGGAATGTCTTTCATTTAGGGAGGACGAGTTATTTTAGAAGAACACGTTTTACCCTGTAATTTGTATGTACAACTATGGTAGGCATTAACAACTATTTATGTTGGCTGTTTACTTCCATCTTCCTTACTAAGTAACCTACTTATTTACCCAAAGAAATGAATTATTACTCATTTTATCCTCAGTACTTGAATAGGTTCTGCTCCAAAGTAATTATATGATAAATGCTTCTTCACGATTAGATATATTTTTGTCTATTTATTTTATGTCCGCACCCCTGTGATGGTTAATTTTATGTGTCAATTTAACTGAGCTAAGGGATGACCATATAGTTGGTAAAACACTATTTATCGGTGTGTTGGTGAGGGTTTTTGCGGAAGAGATTAGCATTTCCATCAGTAGACTGAGTAAAGAAGATCATCCCGACCAATGTGGATGGGCATCATCCAATCCACTGAAGATCTGAGTAAAACAACATGGCAGAAGAAGAGCAAATTCAGTCTCTCTGCTCCAGCAGAGACATTCATCTTTTCCTGTCCTCAGACATAGGCGCTCCTGATTTTCGAGCCTTTGGACTCAGATCTGGGCTTACACCATCAGGCCTCCTGACTTTCAGGTCTTCAGACTCAGACTAAATTATACCACTAGCTTTCCTGGTTCTCTAGCTTTTACAGAGGGCATATCATGGTACTTCTCGGCCTCCATAAGCATGAGCCAATTCCTATAATAAATCCCCCCTTAGATATCTATATATGTTCTATTGGTTCTGTTTCTCTGGAGAATCCTGACTAATACGACCCCCAAATAATATTTGAGGTAGCTTACAAATAAACATATAGATCATAAAGACAAAAACTTAAAAATGGTGTAATTGGAAAAACGGAGAGTAAGATGTGACAAATAAGATTATATTGAAGCAGCATGAACAAATAGTACCTCAAAGACCATAAATATATGTATTTCCTTTATGTACATTCTACTTTAATATTTATAAATCCATAAATTCTCCTTCCCATAAATCAATCAAATAATAGTTGTATATTTATTTGAGGGTTTGTGTATTCTCTGGGGGTTGTAAATATGTGCTGTGACAATGCTTTAGGTGGATTTTATTTTTATTCCAATTAACACAAGGCAGTGTCGTGGAAGGCCCAGTTGGAGGAGCCAAACACTCCAATGCTATTTTCACTGGGAAAGTTGGTGGCTCAGCAAGACCAGCAGCTTGCCCTCTGGCCCCGTAGAAGGAGAATTAAGATGAAGGACAAAATGAGTATGGTTGGTGGAGTGCTAGAGGTGACTAGGAAAGATAGAGGGAAAAAAAAAAGAAGAAGGGAGAAGGGAAAGGACATGAATAAATAGAAAAAGTAAATAAAAAAGTAGAGTAAAATAAAATACTTATATTTTTGGCTTCCTAGGATAGTTGTCTGTGAATATCATCTCTGGTAATTTTTTATTCTTTGCTCTATGGCCATAGTTTCTTAGTTTCATAGAAAGTGGTTTACCTTTGTGACCTAGAATTTTTCTTTTACTTTTTCTGAGTAACTATCTTCTTTGAATATTTTCGCCAAGAAACCAATTCACTACAATTCTTTAGGGATATGAGGTCATCCTGCTCAAAAATTTAAAAATCTACTTAGAAGACATATGGCAGATTTACCACAGATATTTATAATGGTCTCTCCTGAAACCAAGTTAAAATTAAAAAAAATAATAAACCATAAATAATCCCATAGCAAAAGAATAGGGCAGGCTTCAACAAAAAAGAGATTTCCAAAATTTCAGTACAAAGGAAAGAGGATGAGTAATCATTGATTGGTAAGGCTAAGCTGATATTAATCTGACCCAAGGGTTCTCAACACAGGTTGTGGTGTGGCTTAACATATAAGATGTAAGTGAAGGAGCATGTAAAGAACATTTAGCATCTCAAATCTGATCATATTTTACTAAGCAGAAGTAATATAACCAGATGATCATATTCAAGGCAAAAAGGGAGATTTACTTTCCAAAACACCTGAAGAAAATGTCCAGAGAAAACTGATTACCTAGTTGGACACCCCGAAATAAAGCTTTTCTATTCTTGCATGTGGGTGATCTCCAGCAGAATGTCTGGTTCTGTTCTATAGCAAGTCTGGACAGATGATGAGCCTTGTCCACAACCACAGAGTTACTAGTCTATGATATTCTATAGACACATTTTAAAATATCTATGAGAAAATGAAGTTGTTCATACATTCAAGAAAAGCCTGAAACAAAGAAGAATAAATCTTAGATAAACAAACCATATCCAGAGATATAATTTAGGAAAAGTTACAGAAATTAAAACAAAAGTGTTCAAAATAGTATTTTCCATAAAAAATATGAAGATAATATATTTATAAATTAAAAACAGAATGGTATACAAAACAGAATATCAAAAGATCTCTTGAAAACTAAAGATAAATTTATAAATTTAAATTTTCAACACAAATTCTGGAACATAAAGATTAGAGAGATTCTTTGATTTGTTCAATAAAAAGGATACATGAAATATGAGGAAAAAAGATAGATGACATAAATGATAAAACCAAGAAGTTGATGATCCAATTAATATGAATTCCAGAAAGAAGAAACAGCAAAAATGTAGAAGAAATTATCTAAGAATTATGATAAAAGAATTTCTCCCATTTAAAATGGCATAGACTTTTTCAAATTACATGAGGGTTACTGAATAAAATTAGGAAAAAAGCCATACTTACATACATAATATCAAAATATCAGAATATATAGGAAAAATAAGAAATTAAAAGTTTTTGGGGTTCTATGGGTTGAATTGCATTCGCCCAAAAGTCCTAACTCCTAGTATTATGAAAGTGACTTTATTTGGAAATATGGTCTTTGTAGATATAATCAGGTTAAGATGAAGTCACTCTTCATTAGAGTTGGCCCTAATCCAGTGACTGATTTCCCTTTAAGAAGAGGAGTATTTGGAAGCAGAAACACACAGACACATAGGGAGAACGCCATGTGACAAGAGAGGCAACGTTTGGAGTGACTCGTGCAGCTACAAACCAAGGATCGCTAAGCATTGCCTGCAACACCAGAAGCCAGGAAGAGGCAATGAATAACACTTCCCGAGAACCTGCAGAGAAAGTGTGGTCCTGCCAACACCTTGATTTCAGACTTCTGGTCTCCAGAACTTTGGGAGAGTAAATTTCTCTTGTTTTAACCCGCCTAGTTTGTGGTACTTTGTGTTACGACAGCCCTAGGAAACTAATACCCAGGGTGTCAAGAGGTGGAAAACAAAGCAATCTCAAAAGGATAGAGAATAAGATTGAAATTGGACTTTTCATCAGCAATCCGGGATAGTGTGATAACAAGCAGAAAATGTCTTCCAATTCTGAGCATAATGCTTTTCTACCTAGAATTATGCACTGAGACAAACTAAATTGGGCAGAATAGGATATTTCTAGACAGCCAATGATTTATAAATTTAAACCCTTTGTACCATTTCTTACTTGAGGATATACTTCAGACAAGTGAAGAATTAAACCATGAAATGGGAAGACACGATGTCTAGAAAATAATATACTATGTGCAGGAAGCAGATGATGAGAACTCTCAGGAGGACAGCTGTGTATAAGCTTGGAAAGTAACCAGTCTAGATTTAAAAAGATGGAGACCATCAGAAAGAAAGCCTCTTGGGTAAAATGTACATTTCTTAGTGTGCTTGAAATGTGAAGAAAAGTTGAAATTGATTACTTTGAGAGTGAGAAGAACACAGCAAATGAATAATAGAACTCGCACAAAAGTACACAAGAAATCAGGTGTAATCGTAATACGCTTTTTGGATATGTATTAAACAGAATTCACGTAGTATTATGTAAATATATGTATTTGTATACATATTCATATTTTTACCTATAAAGTGTATATATGTGTGTTTGTATTGTTTTAATTATAAAGGAGGAGAGAGACAGCATAATGTAATTACTTAAGTAGATAATTTCTTATCTATCAAGTCAAAAGTTCATAAATTCATACGTAGCAGTAAATCAATCTTTTTGTGTAGCTTGTAAAGACGAGACTAACAAAGATAATGGTCTGTGTGTGAATGTGTGCATGTGTACACGCATTTTGTGGGAGATTCCCCAAATTAATAGTCACAGAAACAAGGAAAGGGAAGACTTGAAATGATTGGGTGTGAGTTCAAAATACTTAACTGCTTTGTCATAAAAAATGGGAATTTCTTACTGTTCAACTTTGTAGTTTTCTGCATGGTTTGAATTAATCAGATCTAAATCCAGGTTCCCAGTGAGAAAGGTCAGAATACTGCCTTCAAGTTTCTATAAAATAGTTAATGTTGGGACAATTTAAAAAATAGTCCTTTTGAGAACAGATTAGTGGTTATCAAAGGAAAAGGGGGTGGGGGGAGGGTGAAAGGGGCGAAGGGCACATGTATATGGTGACATCAAAACTAGACTATTGATGGTGAACACGATGCAGTCTATACAGAACTGAAATACAATAATGTACACCTGAAATTTACCCATGTTAAAAGCCAATATGACCTCAATAAAATTAAAAAATAAAATAAAATAAACAATATTCCTTTTGGTTCATGGTAATCTGTGGATCCAAGTTGTTCTGATTTTCCTGTATTGTCAGCCAACTGTGTTGGACTTTATTCACAGATCTTTCATAGGATATCAAGGATCTTCCTTATATCATTAAGCTAAATCTGAGTGCTCAGTGACTCAAGGAATAATTAAGGTATCACAAAAAGAAAGTCTTGTTCAGATAAGAAGGAAAAAGAAGAAAGCCTGTCCCTTCTGGGTCTGTTGGAGTCCAATTTGAAATCTGAGTGGGCAATTTGGGGAGAAATAGAAACATACAAATAAGCATGAAACAACCAAAGAAAGATTTTCTTGTTTTACCAAGCCTCCGGCTGAAGTTCCATATGGAGCAATGGCCAACATGACGTTAGATAATAACACATCAAAGAGGAGCAATTGTTAGGTAGGTAATCATGGGGTCACACCACTACTTGTTCCTGGCATTTAAAAATCAAGAAGTTTCTGTGTGCCCTGGTGAGGGTATATGTAGCTGCTGAAAGACTCACTCAGTTGGCAGAGACCTGAGGTGGGGTTGCACGTGGTCAACTGTCAGCAGCGGTGATTACTACGTCATAATCAAGAGACTGACGAATGCATTCGTCTCAGCTGATGACAGTACGAAGATGAATCAAACCATTATCCAATGGCAAGGACCAGCCAAAAAGACAGCACTAGGATAACCTGCCCTTACCTTGTTGCTGGGGAATATAATCAGGTTTCCCCTACTTCACCTTGAATATGAGAAAGGGTCAAAACTTAGTTGGACTTAGAATGAACTGAAATTTAACCAAAGAAGACTTTTTAAACAAGATAAAATCAAGATAAAATTAAGGGATAAATCTAAATTTCTCCTCTACTAAGTTGGCTAAGGACTTACAAGGAAGATTAAATGACTTCTAGAAAATTAAAAAGAAAAAAGTTGACTTTGCATGTCAGATTTGTGTGATTAAATTTTTGACCTTGACTACATTATAATTTGTGTAAATCTGAGTTATAGGTTTTAAACAAATGACTTTTTCTCTAAGTTTACAATACTTAAAAGACCACAAGGATAAGATAAAGAAGGAAAAGTCTCAATTTCTCTTTTCTCTCCCCATTGTTATTAATCTGTAATTTATAAATTGAGCAAGAGAAATTACTCGAATTTAAGACACAATCATAAAGAAAGTAGAAAGTAATTATTTGTATGTGGTCAAAAGTAGATGAATTGACTTTTGGAATTCATACTAAATTGAGCTTCTCATTAGGGACACCATCTTGAATCTTTGGAGAGGCTGAAACTCAGTTTCCATGTGGTACATACACATTTAAGTGAATATCACTAACTGAACCTAGAAGAAACATCATCTGTGTTGATCGTCCCAACAACATCTTAAATCTAATGCTTATTTTACTTTATTGGAATAACCCCTCTATACCAATTTAATGTTTTTCTTTGAATGAAATAAGACCAGTCCTCATAAAAAAAGTACAAAAGAGAAAACTTACCAAAACTGCTCGTAATGTACCAGTGAGTCTTAGAATCTGTTTTGATGCAATAAATTACGCTAGAAACCAGGACTTAATTTACATTAGGCCAGCACAGCATAAGTAAATGCAACAATTACTTTATGCATTATGATAACATAACTGAAATAAACTATCAGGCCAAAATAATTTACTTAAATGCTAACGACCTGCCTATGAATAACAATCACTCCTCTTAACTTGTTTGTTAGGAAATGAGTCTTTAGGAACAAAAGTAGGTGGGAAGGGGGCCAAAACTTAGAAGAGTACTCATCACTCATCGCTGCAGTAATTTTTCCTCCATTAGGAACACAACCACCCCTGACATGCACATAACTCAGCTGCTGAAGTGCTGTGTACTGACAATCAGGGCCATTCTCTCCTGAGACAGTTAGGGAGCTAAACTGCCATAAAACTCATTCCTACATTTTATCATCCATTACATGATAGCGTTTAACCTAAGATTATTGTTTGAGTTAAGATTTGTAATAACAGAAGGGATCATGCGGATGTCTCCACTAGCTATCATATTGATATGATTATGGGAAACGAACAGTGCCATATAGGAATTCATTAGATGTTTGCTATTTTTAAACTTGTAATTACTGTAGTGAGGATTACGTAATTTGGGAAATAGATCTCAATATCATATTGCCTTTTGGAAAGAATCCATCAAGGGAATTCCTATAGGAATGTTTCAAATAATAATAAAAAAGAATAAATTAAGCTGAAAACAGTTGAAAATAGTATTTGCAAAGACACACTAAGAAGAGTCCTTCCATTTACTAAAAATCTAAATGAGCCAACTGGCATCACTCAAGTCTAAACTATTCTATCTGCTCTTTCTAATTTATTATCAAGAGTAACTAGAATATATTTTAATGTTCATTATTGATATTTTATTGAAAAACCAGCTGATTAAAAGCTGTACATAGGTATTTCTTCCCCAAAAACAAAGAGTTTGTATAAACTCATAGGAACTAGTAAAGGCCATGTTTTCTATTTATATTTATTGTTCTCAAAGTAACAAAACAAAACACCAACAAACAAAAAGATAACCAATGATATGCATAATTTTTTTCCTGGATGGATTATTTTTATTTCTGTTTTCACTATGAGATTAAAAATAATCTTTAAAATACTCATACCAGATTCCATAGTCCTGTAAATGGTATCCAAAATATAAAATAAGAAAAGTATAATTCTGCTATTTAGTTGTATGAGCTAATGTTATAGTAGCAATGACCAATAGATTTCATTAATTCAGAATTTATAGTACAAACTTTTCATATTCCACCTTAAGCCTATTAACATAAAGAGCATATTCAGTAATAGCCAGAGGCCAACAATTATTTTATAAATCAAAACTATTTTAATTATTTTTTGATACATATTTGCTTTACTTATTTGATATCTGATTTGAAAAACACACAAACAAAATATTATACAAGCTGTCTGACTCTGGATTCATCTCAGCTTATGAAGTGAATATTATTTACCCATAGACTCAAACATGTCTTCCCTTTATGGCTTCCTAATAAAAAAGAAAGAAAGAAAGAATTCTCAATTTTGAGCCACTTAAAATGAAGTTTTTGTACTCCTCCAACTGATTAAATGGTTTTTGCTTTTCTGACCCAAATCTCATCCCACAGGATAATTGACCATTTTTCTCTAGTTCAAATATTTTTCTTTTCCAGGTAATAATTTTAGTAACCTGAATTTATTCAGTCAATATTCCCACAAGAATGGAATTATTTGAATTAGTTTTATATATTTGTAAGATTTAGTATAAATATAATATACATGGGAATCAGATAAAATCTTGCTGGTTTTTCTCTCTGTCTTTTTTTAAGTGATCAAATGTATAGTTTATGGAATAAATTTCAATTCATATCAGCAGTAAAAGAGGTCACACTGGCAGCATTATAAATCCAGAGAGGTTAACTAGACCATATAAAGTAAATGAGGAAGTGTTCATTTCTCTGTCTGCTTTACTATCAGAAGATTCTCTTTCTTTTGCCTATTTTATTACCAATTTCTTCAGAAATGAAAAGTTATAGATAATTTTGAAAGAAAAAATCAAACAAGGAAACTCAACTGCTATCTGTAGAGTTTGTGGATACCGCAAAATGAGTTAAGTGGCAATATGATTGTATGTAAGGCCACAAACATGCCTTTATTGACATATACAGACATTTAGTAAAAAATAAAGCTGGCAAGATCCATATATTTTTCCATAATTAATTTTGCATTCCAATTTCTATACTCTGCAGAGCTCAAATAGTTCTAGAATAAGTGTAAAGGTAAACGGTTATTTGAATACTAAATGGTTATTAAAGATTTGATCTCAATATCATGCCATAAATGTCTTTGAATTATAGAATTTTACAGTTGAATTTTACAGAAAAGGCATCTACTATGCAGAGGAAGTAAGTGACTAATCTTTGGGGTGGTGATAGACTTTGACATCTAAATAATCCATAACTTTGAACAAGTACTTTGTGTAAAATTTCTATT
Source organism: Ceratotherium simum simum (assembly GCF_057802395.1). Lineage (NCBI taxonomy): Eukaryota > Metazoa > Chordata > Mammalia > Perissodactyla > Rhinocerotidae > Ceratotherium > Ceratotherium simum. The sequence goes on from NC_141909.1 coordinate 8,805,410, forward strand.
TCTTAAAGAAATGGCATTTGTATTATATTGTATTTTTTCTCGTATCCAATGCTACTTTCCCCTTGTTTGAATTTTTTCTTTCATATATTAATGTGGCCACTTGTTGCTTATGGACCATCCTCTTGCCCTCTGTCTTTCCTGGCTGCTTGTAGTTAGCTGTGTCCGTGTGGTTTATTCTGGCAAATAAGTGATAAATGGAAGAGATGTGTATCATCTCTAAGCTAAAGCAGAGAAGAGCAGAGCAAGGTCTCTGCCAGCTCTCTTGTCCTGCTATGATTTTGGAAGTCATATGACATGGCAGAGAGAATTGGAAGCAGTCCACACCTCTGAGTCACTTCATGGAAGAGGGCTGCCCTGGGGAGGCACCCAACTTCCTCTAGACTTTGCATGAACCAGAAAGAAGCATGTCACATTTCTGTGGTTTGTTGATTAAGTTAACACTGCAACACAACTCAGGCCATCCTGACTAATTCACTCTACAAAAGCCTTCTCTCCTGGCTTTCTACTCCATTGAGCTGTTATCTACTCTCTACTTCCCTTTCACCACCAAATTTCTTCCTAATGTAGAGTGCTTTACTGTTTTCAAGGTCTGCCAATCCCTAACTCCCTTTTATTTCTCAATTTCTTTTCACCAATATATTTATTTATTGAAATTGTTTTTATTCAAACGTTATCTCATAATTATGAAATCTATTTCATCCTCTGTATCTTGCAAGACCAGTTGACGTTATTGAGTATCGTCTTCATTATAAATATTTCCAGCTTCAATTACTAGAAGGTGGCAAATGTTCCACCAGTTCTCTTGGTCTCTAAAACTTTTCCTTCCCTGTCCTTTCAACATAGAAATGCAGGCCTTTCCTCAAAGACCTGATGTCAGCTTTCTTTCCCCTCTTTCTTTACAAAAATAATACACTTCCTTTATTTTGTATATAGCCTTATTCTCTTGAGTTTCATAATTACATATAAAATAAATTGTGAAAGCTCCACTAAAATATTTGGCCGTTATCTCAAACTCAAATGTCTAACACTGGTCTCATTATTTTCTCTACCATTTTTCTCACAGGCCTATACGTTATACCTTCCCTTCTGTTTTGGAGGATTTAACATCTATCTAGTATCTAGACTTTAAAACTAGAATCAGTTACGTCAACTTCTTCTCTTTAGAGCTCCATACCCCATCAATGACCTGCATCCCATTAGTTCTGCTTCTGTACCATCTCTTACCATATTAATACCTGCTTTCTCCAATTCCCTTCAGCTAAGGCCTTGGTAGTAGCTCCATTCAAACCTCGAGACAATTTGAACTAAAATAGGAGATAAGATTAGATACAAGAGCTAGTGCATTTTAAAACTAGTTGTGGTCTCATTGGCTAAGAATGCAATGTATCTAAAAGCTGACCCAGCAGCCAGGAAGCCATGGCCTTCACTAATTCCCATTGGTTTGTACAAACATTTTTTTTATAGAGTTCATGCTTCAATTTGTTGAATATTATTCTTATTTATATAAGGCCATTTAACCAAGGCTCCAAACCTCTTTCTAGCTCTTTCAACCCTCTCTCTGTGATGAAGGAAGGGATAGCTTAACTATTCTTTATATTGCTAGCTGTTGGCATTCTAACCCAATAGACAGCCTACACTGTTTAACTCACTGAATTCAAAAATCACCACCCTAATTTTCCTTTTTGTGCCACTATTTTCAGAGCTTAATCATCTCTCATATAGACTATAGTAACAATTTCTTAATTTCAAACCTACCCAATTCAAATTTAACCTTGCTAGCTATAATAGTTTTTGGAGGTTATGACCATGCCCCTCCTCTGATCCACACGACTACCTAGATCCTTAACATAACATTTAAGACTTATACCTAAGGGGCTTTATAATCTGGCTCAAACCTAAATTCTAAACTATAGATATTATGTTTGCATTCTTTGCTTCAGCTCGCATATATAAGTAGGGTGATTATACGATATAACATCATAAAAATTGGAAAACTACTGAGAAAAACAGGGATGGACATAGAGATGACAAGCGTAAATCAAATCTATCCCCAGCAAACTGGGATGGATGATTGACTTGACACATAATTTTATCTTGCCTTGTAATTTTCTACTTGGGCACAATTGACCCTTCCTCCCCCTGGAATGATCCTTATTGGAATATTATTCATACTTTAAATTCTAGCATAAATGTAACTTTCCTCGTATTTTTTCATCCTCCAAGCATTACGTGCATTAGTTAGGTCTTTTTAGGTTGCAAATGATCGAAACTACTCAATTTAACTTACAAGTCTCCAGGCGAACTGAGGCTCAGGCACGAATGGATTGAGCTGTGGGCCCTACCTCACAGATCTCCAACCCCTCTCCCTTTAACTGTGGTTGGGTCTTTTATACAGCAAGTTGAGGAGGGACAAAACTTCAGCAGGTAACAGCTATGTTATCACAAATAGAGACCTAGGAGGAAAGAGAGATGATCCTTCTCCCAATACAAGTACAAAAAGCTACAAGGAAGGAATTTTACTGATTTGACTGTGGCCTTCTATATATTTCTGGGCCAATTATGGTGGCTTGGTGGCCTAAGTCATATTTCCAGCCTTCCATCTGGAAAGACAGCGTACCACCATAATTGGCCTCGGCTATAACCACAATCAAAGAAGGCTTTCACCAGAAAATGAGAACAAATTTTAGACAAACCAAATGAAAAGAGCCACTGGAGCAAACAGTCATGTAGTAATAACACATCTTTCTATATAGATATATGTGTTTGAATCTTCTCTGTATGTCTTGCCAGCTACGTCTCGAAGCTTGATCTATAAAATATGTCGCTTGGGAGATATGGGATAATTCCTCTTAACAACTCAGAGTTTAAGCGCATTGTTATTACTGATAACAGCGTCATGGCTCCTTTGCTCTTGATGTGTCATTGATCGTACTGTGCTATTATTTCTTTCATTACACTATAAGCGTCTTGCAGTCTGGGTTCATATGTTTTTCATCTTCTTATCCCCACAACACCTAGCGTGACACCCTGCACAAATTAGGCACTCACTACAGAACTCTTGATTGTACTTTGCCTTTTGTTTACTATGCATTGCACATATTCATCTTTCTCCCTGAAACATGACCAACTCCCCAAGAGGAAAGGTTCTTTCCTCATTCTTTTTTTCTCACAAAAGAGTTTAAGCAAGATTATACATACATTAGATATATAATAAACTTTTGAAGAAATTCAGATGAAAATATAATGATCCAGTGATGCTTCCGTTCTCCCTTCTATGGAACCCTTCTCAGAATACGCATCATCTAAGTTTATGTAGGGTGCATCCCTTTACATCCCCTGGTGTGTGCCTGTTAGTTCTATACCTCTTCTAAATGGCATTAATGTGCCTTTGTGAATAACAGAGAGCTTGATGGTAAGATCATTACGAATCTAATGTCATTTAAATTAAAAAATATATACAGGCCTTTATATTTTTACTTAAGGAAAAAATTTTCTAATTTCCAAATTTGTACAACCTCCCACTTTCCGTTCCCACCGTCATAAAGCTGCTAACGCTTTTCTAATTTTGATTTGTTTAAAGGAAAAAAAGAGGTGAAGAGTTCATGCCGTCATTTTTATATGCGACAAATAAAAAAACTTTGCTTCTTTTTCGGCACATGTAGAAGTATGAAAAGCCTCTCAGATTCCTGACAGAACAGTCATTGTTTACCATTAGCACTGTCATAGCTGTGTGCCGTGTCACTCTATACAGCAGGGCATGGGCTGGCACCCTGCCTGATGCTGATTTGCAGAAGGGAAGCCTCCTGTCTTACTTCCCAGGATAATTCCTGGGGAAAGTGTGCTCCCTAGTGTTAAGAGCAGCTTAATGGCTGGAGAGTTCTAGATGATCAGACAGAAAGAAGGTGGATGTTCATTTCTCAACACCTTCCATTTACACCTTGAGCAGTTGTCATGTTGTCTAGCCTTCTAACTAGTTGTGTTGCAGATTGACATTTCAGTGCAAACAAAGAGATTTAAACATAATTTTCACATGCTTACCAGAAATCACCTGAATGTTAGACTGTTTGGTGATTTTCAAGTAGGTTGACATCTTCATGGAAAACACTAATAATTACTCCATTTATGACCCAAAAATGAAAATTCCAATTTATTCTCCTCCTTCCTTAGCTGCTTTAAAATTGTATCCTTAGTGTGGAAGTAAAAGATTCTCCTTTCTGTTTATTTTTCATATAAAATCGATCAATGTTTTTCTTTTGTCGCATTGCAACTTTTCATAAATAATTTATTTTACTTATACGAAAATGAAAGAGGTAATAACAAAGAAATTAGTCATTAAGAGGAAAAAGTGAAGAGTACACCCCACTATTTTTCTAATTAACAGCTATTTAATTCAAGGTATTTCAATTTTCATTGAAAGATTTGTTTTTCTGGGATAATTGCAGAATATAGCTCCTAGAGATAAATTTTTCTTTAGGAAAATTTTGCCTTAAATTTATGGATTCTTTTCAATATTATTTTTAAGAAATATGTTGGAGTTATTTATTCTTTCATACACCTACAAATATGCATTTTGCTTCCAGAAGAGTTTGATGATGGAATTCCAGTTTAACACTTCAAAAATTTACTTCTACACTTGACCATTATGTTGTTAGTGTTGGTATTTAAAAAACAAAAAGTAAAACTTAAAATAATCTTAATAAAAAGGCTAGAATATTTTAAAGAGTCATTGGTAGTCAGTTGTTAAGTATTTTAATAATTTGATAGTCATCTTTTAAAAAGTCAGTGTAACATCACTAATCCCCATGATTCTTTAGCAAATATGTTTCTTCCAGGACATACGCTATACCTTAATTTAGGGAATATAAAAGTAAATGTGATGTCAAATACTGATGCATGAAGATTAGAAATATCATTGCTATTATAAAATGAAGAGAAAGACAGTTTGTTCTAGGTTAAATAAGTGTTTCTTAGGGATCTGATATAATAATTTCTGCTATCTAAAAAACCTAAGAATATTAAATAGCATCAAGGATGGTCTAATATTTTGGAGAATTATGTGCTGAAAATTACAGAAGTAGGAACAAAATTGCAATAATAAAATTCTACTGGGTCCCTATGACTAACTCCACTTTGTGTAAGAACCTTGGGAAAAAGACACAACAAAATAAATCCATATTAAATTTTCTACATTTAAGACTGAATATAACAAGTGGAAAAAACTTACTAATATTTACTTGTTAAATACTAGAATGGGCTACTAAAAGAGTGCCTACAATTTCTATCTTTAATGTTCAGAGTTATTTATCTAGTTATTTATAAAGGCTTTCCAGTCTTAGGAATTTGCAATACCTTCTCAATACCTGTTAAATAACCCGTACATTACATAACAGTGTGAGTTTATATTAGATGAAAATAACCTAATATTATTTTGAGATCAATAAAATTATAATACTGTTTTAGAATCTATCAAAGCAAGGCAACCTTTGCATGCAGAACTTTGTTAGGTGTTTGTCTGTGTACAAGAAGTTATTGAATCAGATCATTTTCAGCCATAACTCTCAGTTCTAGGGATCTGTGATTTGTGGGTTAAAACTTAAAATAAGGGAAACTTATAGAAAATACTATAATTAGTGACTAAAATGTTTGTCCATTCCAAAAAGAAGCCAAATATATTACTTGCATCCACTGTCTGGCCCTTGCCCTCCCTCCAAAAAAAATGCTACATCAGTGAGTTGATGACGGATGGTGAGGATACTTAAAATTATACTTAAAGGATTAATCATTTTGTTTAAATGGGTACTTCTTTTGTGTTCATATATACCTAGCTTGATTTTTTTTTGTTGTTACCTTTTTCTCACCAATAAAATATTGTAGTTTGGGGAGCTAAATACATGACAACCTTGTTTCTCAATTAGAGATAGTCATAGGACTTAGAGAGATGGAGATTAAAGATTACCTTTATTACTGAAAAAGTCTATGTTGGAGAAGGTGAGTTTTCTAATACCCACTCAAGAATTAGATATTCCCTTTCCAAGTTACCTAATAGAAAAGCAGAGAGAATAAATGCCCTTTATAAGTAGACACATACCAGAGATGTGAAGAAGACAGCCACTCAGCAAAGCCGCTCAGTCTCCTCTCCAAAACTCACCAATGAGACATGTCACAGCCCCCATCTCCCTCCCACCATGAGAAGAAATAAATGAGGAGCAGCAGAAAGAAGCCAGGGATATTGCTCTAATGGAGATCCCTCCTCATGACACAAAACAAAAGAAGCACTGCCCTTTACCCGATCCTCAACAACAACAAAAAAACATTCCCAAAGTGAAACTGAAATAACTTGGTTTTCTTGAAACCACTACACCTTTTCTTTAAATCTGGTCAGAGATATTATGGCACAAACATTTTTTTGGTGTAAAAAATTCCACAAATATTCTTGAAAACTATTTCAAATCAGTTAACAAATACAGTGAGAGAGGACTTATATTTGCCAGATACTGTTCTAAAGAAAATTAATCACTTGAATATCAGAGAGCTGTTTGAGTCTGATAGTCTCCCTAAATGCTAGGAAAATTCCAATGGCATAATGTGAGAGTTAAATAGAGTTTGTGTCTTTGTTTTTTGCTTTCAACTTTATTTATTTTTAAAAATATGCAGTATTTGATATCTAGGTTAGTGTTTTTCCATGAAATGTAATGAAACTAGTGTTTTTATTTGCATTGAGAATCTACAATCCCATATGAAAATATTATATGGTTTCCTTTTGTTTTCATCCAATATTTCACACAGCATGCATATTATTTAGCTGTAGATATTAAATCTCATTAAAGTTCACATAATAACATCAAAAATCAGTCTGCATGTCTATATCATATCCATATGATACCATGGAAGATTTTTGACATGAGTAAGACTGAAACTGCTTAAATACTTCCTGTTTGGGAACGATAGCTCTTGGAATTTCAATAGTCTGTGCTTACTGACATGGATCAATTGGTCACAGCTGTAAAAAATAAGACAGGGTACAGATTATGAACAAGACTAAATGTGTCACTTTCCAAATTAGAGATGATGCAAAACTGGGAGGAATAAGCAATATAACAGTTGATGACAAGATTGAGATTCAGGTTATCTCAAAAGATTGGAATGCTGGATGAATACCAAGAATATGAAATTTGATAAGATGAATCTCAAGTCATGCCTTTCTTGTGTTTAAAAAAATAGAGAAAGAAATGCAAAGTAGTGGATAGTGCAGACAGTAGTTCAAGATCTAACTTCGCCATAACTCAATAATCACCAACAATGCCAAGAGGCTGCTAAAAACAAAAGCATATGGTGCATTGGTAGAAACTGAGTATACAGAACTGGGAAAAGCATAGACTTCTTTTCAGAATGTTAACTATAAATATCTGAAACACTAGGCTTGATATGTGAACAGGAGGTTGATGGGTAAAGAGAGTATTTTATAGGAAAACAACTGAAAGCATTAGATTGTTAACTTGGAAGAAAAAATGTTTTTGAAGAAGAAAACATAATGACTAATTTCAAATATTTAAGGGCTTCTCTGTGGAAGCATAAAGGAATATCTTTGTTCTAATACTTCAAAGAACAGGACTAAAAATTAGTAACCCAATTAGAGAGTAGATTTTGGTACTTACTGCATAGTAAATGTGCAATTAGCAATTGTTGAATGAATTAATGACCAAACAAAGAATTTTGTCACACTTCAGTTTATGAAACAATGAAACAGGCTCCCTAATAAGACAGTGAGTTTTCATTCACAGAAGGCATTCCAGTATAAGCTTTATTAATGTTTTGAATGTCATTGATTTGGTCATTGGGTTATTCTAATATCTTTCCTATTTCCTCTGAGAGTCGATCCACTTCTATAATCATTTCATTTTTCACTGAAAGTTAGTTGTGTATAAATCCATGTTTGTTTCCATTTCTTGAAGAATCTTAGGAGGCATGCTTAAAATGGAGAAAGTAACTCCAATAAAAAATTCTTAGTCACTATTAAATTTATAAAGGCTAAGACCAATTAATTAGGAATCTAGTAATCGTTATTATAAAATATTCACAGTCAAGGAAAAGGAATGTTCCCTTATCATTTACCCACCATATCATGCCACAGCAGTGGGATGATAACATTTCATGTGGAAGTTTCCTGATTTTTTTGTGTGTGGCAGTCTGTATGGGCGACATCATTAAAATTTTTGACCAGTGTTGCTATCATCTCATCAGCACCATTCACCAAAACCTCATTTGCTGTGTATCTTTAAAATTTGCGCTCTCTTTTCCTGGTCTAGTGTTCTGTTAGTACAGAGGTTATGGGGCCATATATCTATTTCCCTCTTCAGTGGGAGAATGGATTCTCTCCATCTGTGGTAAAAATATACACGGATATCAGCAAGTGAGTAAGAGGTTAAAGTTAGAAAGACAAAGGGCGTGTTTATAAATCTGGGGAAACTTTTTTAGGTTTTTTCACTGTTAACAGTCAACTGTGCATAATGGATTAGACTACCTCTGCAGTGGTCCTAATTGGCCATTAAGACGGCTTAAACCATTGATTTGAGTGTGCTGAGTTTGCTGTTTTTTTGGACACCCTGAAACTGCCTAAGGTGGAAAGGGCTTAGGTATACATAATTTATGAGTTGATTACCATACTATCCAGATAAACCTATATGGCCTCCAGGCTATTTGGATGTTACCATATCAAGTGTGCCTCATTTAAATGCATCAACTTTCTCTTTCTAGGTGCATGGTTTGCCATCCTGCATAAAATAATGTAAATTAAATAACAATAATGAAATTAAGGAAGTAAAATGGACAATCATAAGAGAATAAACAATAACATGCTGTATTTCCATGTCAAAATAATTTCGCCTAAATTTTTTGGAAAGACAAATATCTTCCATAAGCAATTAAAATATATTGACACCTTTGCTAAAATAAAAATCTTTGCAAGCATAATAACTAATTTAATTTGAACTTTTTCCTATGTAAAAATAAGAAATAACACAAAAAAGGAACATTTATACCGAGAAATAGACATAAATTTAACATTAAAATTTTGCTTTTGGGAAGACTCGGCAATTGAACTGAAACTTAATTCCAATTGGGAAAGAGAAAAGAATCATTTTTTATTCTCTTCCAGACTCCTTCATGGGCCAGTGCTTAGAAAAATATTTTGTTAGACTCTCCTGAATATCAAAAAGAAGCTATCTCGGAAATACGAAAAAGTTGCCATGTTGTATGCTTCTGCACAGTGAGCTATGGGACCGCCATCAGCAAGTGCTTGCTCAAATACAGGAAAGCAGCATTAATAGTCTAACTCTGTTGACATGTTGATCCCTAGAATGTCTCTCTAAAGAGCCTAAAACTGAAAACTCTATAAAGGAGAAAAAAAAGGAGACTCTATAAAACCCGAATTAGCAATTTCTGTTATGGCACGTGCATTTGTAAATGCTACTATGAAAGGCTAATAAAATAATTTTGGCTTACCTTGAGATTTCTTGTTACCCTCATTTCTATTTTTAAATTATTTTTGGGGGGGGGGTCTCATCATTCTATTCATGAAATTGACATAATAAATTCTGTCTAGAGCAATGTCCATTAATATTGGTAAAGCAAAAAAAGTGGTTATGTGGTTTAGGTGGAGGATTTTTTAAAAGGAGAGAAACATATATTTATACAAGGATTTCATCAAAAATTTAATTACCTGTCCTACTTATTAGTTACATTAAGGAAATCTCTTTGTGGCTGACATCCATAGATAATAGTCACCTATCTTCTTCTTTTCTAAGAGAACCCTAGTTTTGTTCAAAATGACAGTGTGTCCAGTCAACATGACACCCCTCCTCCCAGACTTGCTAAAGGCTAGGGATAATTATGTGACCAGTTATGGCCAATGGGATGAAGTGAGATTTAACAAGGTGGGGTCACTGTAACCTATTGCTTTTTGAGAAAAACAGACTCAGCATACATGTTTAGTTTTTTGTCTTTTCGCCCCTGTACTGCCTGTTATACTGACAGAAACCAGAGATGGGGTGGCTGTATGGCAACCATGAAGACAAAATAGCCATAAATAGCCATTGAGAAGATGTCAGAGGTGGAAATGATAATGTCTGCGGTCACTTCTATGTGAACAGTCTTCGTACTTCTTATTATCCAGTGAGGGGGCGGTAACCTTTGTCTGGTTAAGCCACCATCCCTGAAGTTTTCAGCTTTTCTGAAAATAAAAATCAGGCTATTTTAATAATTTTTCTTGAGATATAATTGACATATAACATTATATTGGTTTCATGTGTACAATATAATGATTTGATATTTGTATATATTGCAAAACGATCACAATAAGTCTACTTAACATCTGTCACCACCCATAGTTACAATTTTTTTCTTGTGATGAGAACTTTTAAGATCTACTCTCTTAGCAACTTTCAAATATACAATACAATATTATTAACTATAGTCACCATGCTGTACATTACATCCCCATGACATTTATTTTATAACTGGAAGTTTGTACCTTTTGACCCCCTTCACCCATTTCGCCTCCAGCAGCCACCTATCTAAATAATTTTTCTTTGGATATGTATACTTAGATAATTTGAGCCTTGGATATGATAATTTGTTTATAGATGTCAGTGAGAATTCTCAGGAAAGAATTGAGAAGAGGTATAAAATAATAGCACTGCTTCAGAAATAATAATAAAATTATTATTTGGAAATATATATACGAGAATATTTCAGTTACAGCCCAGAAATGTTAAAAAACCTGAAAATTGGTGGAGAAGCACCCAAATATTATGACAAAGCCAAAGAATGAAAGAGAGTTAAAACAAGAGAAAGGAAGAGGAAAGTAATTGGAAGAAAATTGAACAATTTAACTTCCCTAAATTAGAATGTTCTGTTGGGTATTATAACCTATTTTTTTATTATACCAATAAACTTCAGATGTACTTTTGGAAATGAATAAAATAGGTAGCACTCCAAATAACATTTCAGGTAATACAGTATAAGGACCATATGTGTATTAATAACAAGCATAAGATCAGCTTTATTTAAAATTCATTTATTAATAAATTTATTTATCCATTTAATTGATAAGTTTCCTCACAAATATTAAACATATATTAATTGTACTCTTCTAGGCCTTGGGGATATAGCAGGAAGCCATATAGACAATATTCATGCTCTCCTTGAACTTGTATTCCATGAAGGAAAATAGTCAATGAATAAGTAAATATTTGATTTATTTTAACAAAAAGATAAAATGTCATGGTGACTAGGATAGGTTGTATTAGACAAATTGATCGGAAAGGCTTTCTCCCAGGAGGTGACATTTTTATAGCATATACGTTACAATAGCTTATCTAAATTCAATTGCACATTTTATAGATAGAGAAAAACACAAAATGATGTTGTTTGTATAATGATGATGTTGTATATACGCACTTTCCAATGTGTGTAGTGTGTGTGTGTATATATATATGCACACATTTATATATTTATATAAATAAATTAGTGTCATCAGAAACTTGTGCAAAACACAGAAACTTGTGAAATTTCCATTTCAGCTGCTTATCTTTGGAGCATTAATTTGATATCTCAACAGTGAATGTTACCTACTCTATGGCAAGCATTGTAAGACACCAACAATTTAGAAAAATGAACAAAAACAGTTTCTGCCCTAGAGTAGTTCACATCCAAGAGGAGAGGCAAGGCAAGTAGCAGTGATAAAAGATATATTTAAAAGAGATGATAAAATTCCTTAGGATGAAGTCTGTCTTTTGTTGAGAACAACTCCTTGATTGGTCATTTTGACTGGCTATAATTGAAAGGCTATGTGGCAAAGAGACTTAATTTGTCATGCAGAATAAAATAAAAAAGAATTTGGAGTTTCATTGGGAATCCAGAGGGGTGGGATGAAGTGATGAGATTGGCACAATAAGGGACCTGGCCTCAGCAGTGTGGTGTATCTGGGCCCTGGCAGTGAAGAATCCTGGGTGAGGACAGCGGTGAAGCCTGTCAATTTAAAGGTTTTACTGATGTGTATCAGCAGTCACTCTCCCAATTTTCTCTAGCACAGCTGTCCTCTAACTTAAGTGGCCATCAGAATCACTTGGGGGATTTTTTCAAACACAGATTTGGGGGCCCCATGCCGAGTGTGTGATTCAGAACATCTGAGATAGAGTCCTAGAATTTGCATTTCTAACATGCTTCCTGGTAATGGATGCTGCTGATCCAGGGGTACACTGCCCTAGAATAACCCAAGATCTTGCTAGAGTTTGAAATCTTTCCTGACTTTCCCTATTAATTTAAAGCACTTTCTGTTCATTTTGAATTTCTCCACCACAAATAATGAATCCACGCCATTCTATATTCTATTACACAGCTCCTTAATGCATTTCTTTGAGCTGCTTAACACATTTCTTTGAAATTATTCTTTAGCCATTTCCTTTATATATATATATATATACATGTACATGTATATATTCAATATACATTTATTTTCTGTCCAGTACGGTGGTCATCTAACTTAAGTTATTAATAGAATATGAACATATATATATGAATAGTAATATATATACATCCTATGTATAGGATAGGGAACATTTTCATTACTCCTTTTGCTTCTACTGTATTTAATTTACAGTAATAAGTGCATTTCATTATCAGCAGAAAACAATTGTTTAACCTAAAAACAAAGTCAACGGGTGGATACTATGATGAAATATATGAGAAATTGAAACTGGGTACTCTGACTTGAGAAAACTTCTAAACCACCCTACACTCTATTGACCTTTATGTGAAATTCTGCTTTAATTTCATTATTCCCATTTTAGTGTCATGATTTTTAATTCATTTTAGACTAATTTTTGTTTGTTTTTGTCTTTTTGTTTTTTTTTAACCAAGACAAATGTAAAACAACAATGAGGAATGGGGACCTTTCCAAGCATTAGGATCTTCTGAGAGCTGAGAGAACACATGTTCGTCATCCCTTCTTGGCTCACCAGCATCATGTGGGAAAAATCCGCCATCGCAAAGATCCCCACTTGTTCTCCTAATTGATAAGTTCTGTCATCCACTTAGTAATAACAATAATGATAATGGTAAATATTATTTAGAGAAACCTTGCTATTGCACTGTCTAATTGAACCTGAACCACACAATGATGTGAGAAATGTTCTTGCTTAGCAGATGAGGAAACTGTAGGGAAAAAAGTCATACTCAGGTTTATATAGCTCCTCCAATACCATATGATTAGCAGTGGGATTTCTGCCACAATTGACAGAAAAATTGAAAAATATTTGCTGAATTAAAAATGAATGAAGTATATGAACGCGCAAAATTATGATTTAAATGTAAAACGTTCTGGAGGAGTGGAAACCAACAAACCTGTAATCAGTAACTAAACATGACATATATATTGGCTACAAGATGTAGTAAGACATAGAGACTACTTCTTGGAGACATTTATTGATCATGACTCAAAGGAAACTTGGCATTTACATTAACAGAAGGGAGGAGGCAATGCGGTCCTTAGTCCTTTTGTCCTTTTAATGTTGGTATAATGTCCACCTTTCTGAAGTATTTGTTTTATCATTCCAACCTTACAAATATCTAATATTAATATTAAATATCTTTCTATGCAATTTATTTCAGAGATAAATATTTTAGAATGCTAACATCATCAATTTGCTGATTCAGTTTGTGCCCTCCTTCATTCTAAGTTTTTAGAATTCTTTCTAGATGTATATAAATTTTGACTTCTGCATCAACTCGTCAATAGAAGCTTAAAGATTGATATCTATGCATGTTAATTGCAATGAAAGTGTTCCATAGTTTTGAGACTATAAAGGTAATATTGTGCAAATGAGAAGCCCAGTACTCTAGTCTTATGAGCAGAATGCCCAGGGGTAACCTGCATAATTTTGAAGTGACCGTTTGGCAGAAGAGCCATCTTTATACTAGCTCTCTCTCACCTTCTGCCTTAAACTTGTTATGCAAGGCAATATCTCCCAAACAGCCACCACTTCTGTTTCATTTGTTTAATCTATATTCTAAGGAAACAAAAATGAAAGAAGGAGAGAAGGAAGGAAGGAAGGAAGGAAGGAAGGAAGGAAGGAAGGAAGGAAGGAAGGAAGGAAGGAACACAGAGACACCATAAAGTTAAATTATAGCAGCAAAAGCAGTGTCTCAAAAGAGTGTTCAGTTTGTGAAACTTTAAAACACACAAAAAAGAACAGCAATTATCACAGATTTACAAAATCTCAGGATGGGGGGGCGTGGCAAAGATCATATTATACCTTCTAACTTTTAGTGTAAATTTCCTCAGTGATATTCTTAAACATTTCCAGATTTGAGGATTCACTTTCCATCTTTTTAGAAATTTAATTATTGATACCATTGAAATAAATGGCAAAGTCAGATGTATGTGTGAATGACACTAATGCAGCGTTCTAGTCACCTAAGTAGCAGACTCTATTTGTCAGTGCTCTGACCATTCCTTCCTTTCTCTCGCCTGAGGGTCCTTGATTTCAAGATATCCACCCTTTGGGCCTAGATTTCATCACTTGCCTCAGGAATGTAGACCACCCAAGATGTACGGGTACTTACAGCACTTTTAAGAGTGAATGATTTAAGGCATGGATATTAATTCAGACCAATTAATAAACCCAGAGCAAGCAGAATTTTTCTGTGGACCTCTGGGAGAGTCTGAGCTTGCTCTTCTGTGAACATTTCCATAAGCAGCCGTGCCTCGTTCCTACCGGGTGGTTCCTTTTATAGACATGTGACCTGATACTGTTGTAGACTTCAAGCTAACAAATCCAAAATTCAGGCAGCAGAAAGAAGGGGACCTAGAGAAGCTTGGGAATCCCTGCTATTCACAGCAGCAAGTTATGGGAATGTGAATTTTAGTTTCTTTAAGCCAATTTCATTTGGGGGAGACAAATACAACCTAGCGTGTTCCTGAAAAAAATTTAAAAAGTATGTAAAATAGAAAATATGTTACATATTATAAGGCTGATTCTATTTACATTAAGCCAAAAGTCAAATCCCCAATGACACATGAACTAACAAAATTTTTCTGACATTTTCTTATGTCCTGTAAATTTGTTCCTTTTATTCACAGTTAAGCACAAAATTTATTGGCTTAAGTTCATTGAGCATCTAATTGAGATTAAAGATTTCCTGCGTTAGCATGCCTAATAATTTCTAACTCTGACTCATTTAAATTACGTTTATGAGACTCACAACTGAATCAGCATTTCAGTCTTGTTGTTTTCATTTAAGAAAAAGGAGCAAATACATCGGAAGTATTTTGAAATTGAGCAAGCATGTTAAATGACTAAAATGAGAATACTGCAAAAATTGGACTTTGGGCTGTATTACTCAGTAGGTGTACTGAGTTACATGAGTTTGTGGACACCGGGAGATAAATTTACTGTACTATAAATGCATTGAGGGCAAAGAGGATATTTGTTTTCCCTCTTAGTGTATCCGAAGTGCCTCTGCTTTTACCTAAAACTTAGAAGGCCCTCAAGATATATTTGTTTAGTGAATAAATGATTTTCCGTAGTCCCAATTTAAAAATTCAGTGTCCCTCATCAAGACTAATACATTCTTTATTTTAATAGAGAGCAACTGAAAAGTGTGAAAGTTCAGCTTTATTTGGGTTTTTGCAATTTTGCCATGAGAAATATCAGAGAAGTTCATAAACCAAAATTTCCATCAACACAGTTCAATATCCAAATATTTATTTAAACCTTTCAACTATTTGGACTACAAACATTGTATTAAATGAGTTTGACTGAGCATAATGTAAATAAAAACCTACACTTTCTCCCCCCCTGCTTCTCTTACCTCTAGTCTACAGCAATGTTCCTTTTGCTCTGCTCAGTGACATCTCTGGTAGGAGGCATAGGTGTTGCAGTCTCCCTCAAGAAAGTGAAAGTCCTCTGATCCCTCTCAAGCATGTCCATATCACATATTTCAGTCTTGACTAGTGTGAAGTTATTCGTTATTTAAATTGTTAACGCTTATTCTGCACAAGGCTGCGTTAAGTGTGGCAGCCCACAGGCGAAAAGTGACACACAGGTAGTTTCTTCCCTTTCCCTTACCTGCCTCCTCCCCTACTTGATAGCTTCTATTTCTGACCCCTCATGTGAGACACCAAGGCAGAGGAGATTGGAAGTGAAGGCATCATCTGACAGGACTGCTCAGCGGTGCTTCTGCATCGGTCCCTTCTGGGAATGGTGGATGTGTCTGCTAACTCCTAATTTCATGGGGTGTTTGGGCTGGTTACCCAGATGTCTCCCACTGGAAACTTTTGAGTTGGCACCAGAATCTTGGCTTAGGCTGCGTGATTCCTCTAGATTCCCCCATTCCAAGTAAAAGTACCCAATAACCTAAAAACTTAACCTCATAATCAATTCACCCTCAAATTCCCCTTTCATTTCATCTCCTATCTAACTGATCACAAAGTGCCAGCGAATCCACAAAGATCCAAAGTCTCTAACCCCCATGGTTTTTATTCCACCATTATGTAATATCCCTCATCTTCCTTGAATTACTTTTTTTCTTAAAATGTACTTTAGTCTAACATTATTATTGCTGAGCCAGATTTATTTTCCTAGAATAATATTTTTATCCTTTTTATTTAAACATTTTCATATCTTTATATTTATTTGATTCCCTTGTAAACAATCTAGATTTTATTTTAATTCAGTCTGAATATTTAGGTCTTGTAAAGTATGTTTTATCCATTATGATGATTGATATATTTGAGTTTTGGTTAATTATATTATTTTGCATTTTCTGTTTACCATTCTTACTTTATTTAGTTATTTTTGTCATTGTTTGTTTTTTATTGAATTACCAATTTTTATTTATTTCCTTTTATTGCCACCACTATCTGAAAACATATATCCTATAATTGTTCTTTTAATGGTTACCTTAAAATTGTTTATGTGCATCTTGATTTAATAAAATCCTTGTTCAAGTAACATTAGTATCTAAAGAAGCAGTCCAATCTCCAGTAACCCTCTGTCCTTTTAGCATACATAATTTTCCTTCCTAATGCTATCTAATGCTGTATCAAATATTTTTGTTTATTATTTACTTCATCCTCCTAGAGTGTAAGTTCCAGAAGTTTTGTCTGTCATCATGATCACATATTCCCAGGGCCATGGCATTACTTGGCATATCCAGGCACCCAGTAGGTAGATTATAAATGAATACTTAGGAAATACTGTTTGGTTTAATAAAGTAGCATCATCACACAGAACTGAATGGCACCAATAGATAAACTCTTCTCTGCCTTCCATTTCCAGGTAAACAAAATTGGAACCTTTGTTCTTGTGGTCTGGTGGCCGTTAGTATGGTCATTGAGGAGAAATCAAGAGGAGAAAAAGTGTTAAAATTATAATTTAGCTGTTTTTTCTAGAGTGGTCAGGTATTCTATATGTAACAATCGGTTGAACTACGAACTCTGTCGTGTTCTTTGGAACAAAATTAACCTCAAGTATATTTAAATATTCCATGTAATAAATATTGACTTGATGCCTGGCCTATCCCACATAGCCTATGATCTTTTGGACTCAGAAATGAGTAAGACACCAATTTTGACTTTGAGTTATACACATTCTAGTAAGAAAGATGGACATGTAAACATTGATTACAGGAGTTCCCGATGCTTTGACCTATAGTGCTATGGGCTCTACAGACAACTAATTGGGAGCACAAAAAGGTTTTTGAGGCTGCCTTACAAAACTGTTCTTGGCACAACTCTGTTTTTCACATGGTCTTAAAACCACTGTATAGACTGAATGTTTGTGTTCCCCAAAATTTGTATGCTGAAACCTAATCCCCAATATGATGGTATTTAAAGGTGGAGAATTAGGCAGTGATTAGATCATGAGGGTGGGGCTCCCATGAGTGGGATTAGTGCCCTTCTAAAAGAGGCCCAGAGAGCTCCCTCATCCCTCCCTATGTGTGAGGTTACAGAGAAGAGATGGCCGTCTGTGAATCAGGAAGAGGGTTCTCAATAGACAGCGAATTTGCCAGTGCCTTTGGTCTTGGATTTCTCAGTCTCCAGGACTCTGAGAAATAAATTTCTCTCTTTTTTTTTTTGTGAGGAAGATCAGCCCTGAGCTAACATCCATGCTAATCCTCCTCTTTTTGCTGAGGAAGACTGGTTCTGAGCTAACATCTATGACCAATCCTCCTCCTTTTTTTGTTTTTTCCCCCAAAGCCCCAGTAGATAGTTGTACGTCATAGTTGCACATCCTCTAGTTGCTGTATGTGGGACGCGGCCTCAGCATGGCCGGAGAAGCAGCGTGTCGGTGGGCGCCCGGGATCCGAACCTGGGCCACCAGTAGCGGAGCGCAAGCACTTAACCACTAAGCCACGGGGCCGGCTCCTGAGAAATAAATTTCTGTTGTTTATAAGCCACCAAGTCTATGGTAATTTTGTTGTAGCAGCCCAAACGCTCTGAGACAACCACATATAATAAACCATGCATAATCTTACCATTGAGATAGAGGACTCATTCTTACCTCAAGGTCTTAGAACTTTCTGTTCTCTGGCTGAAAAACTCTTCAAAAAATGGTTACAACCTTATTCACCCCATTTATCTGAGCTTCTCTCTCCTTACTTGGTCAGAGAGGCCTTCCCTGACCACCTTCTGTAACAGTGCATTTCTCTCTCTTCATCCTTACCCCTGCCTCACTCTCTAGCATCTATATCATTACCTGAAATCATGCCTTAGAGTCATTTGCTTGTTTATCAGTTAGGTGTCAGCCTCCCAAATGGAATAAGTCTCATGAAAGTAGAATCTGTCTCTCTTGGTCAATCTTGTGATCTTAGTGGCGAGATCAGTGCCTTGTAGAGTATATAGAGGCATTCACTACATGTGTTAAAGGAATGAATAAGAAATCCCAAACTTATAACAATTTTATACTAATAACAAAGGTTTTACCATGTGTACATAAGTTGGATGCATTGGGCAGCTGTTAGAAAAATAAGCTCACCAAAGCAAATATTTACTCTTTATTGCATTTTATTAAACACTCTGGAGTGAAGCAAAATAGAAAGTGGAAATGGTGCTGTAGCCAAATTACACAGTATATTTGGCCTGAGGGATTATGGCCAGAGAGCACTCTTGTCTATTCATTTCAAGACACTATCCCCAAACTTTTTTCTCTACTCTAGGGACCTTTTAAAAGTTCAGAAATGTTTTAAAGTTTCAATATGTTTTGAAGGTGGTTTTGAGGTTTCCTTTTTCCTTATATTCAACACACTTTTATATTCTATCTGGAACCATAACTTAAATCATTTGAATACCACCAGTGTATTAAATAGAAAGAAGTTTGGCTAATTTTGACAGATTGCCATTAAATTGTGCAGACATAAGGAAAATTAGGAACCGCACTTTTCATCCCCACATCGGTTGGCTCATTAACGCCTTCCCCCAATATGTCTACTAGCGTTGTAAAACATAAAGTTAGTGAATTTTATAATGGATGACATTCCCAGGAAGTTTTAAGTTTCATTGTTGATTATTATAAATAATTATTTATTTTAAATATTGATTCAAACATTTGATTGCATTTGCTTCCAAAGGCATAAAAATAAAACAAATTCAAAAGAAAAATTTTCTTAAACAGTATCAGTATATTCAAGCATGAACATTTAATCCACAAGAGAAAAATTTCAACAAGTTAACAAACTTAGGTAAAAATATTTAATCTTACTGGCGGCCAAAGTCACGCAAACTATAATAGCTAACATTTATTGAAAGGATATTGTGTCAGATGTGGTTCTAAGAACTTGGCATGAATTAACTAATTCAATCATCACATTGATCCTTTGAAATAGCATCATTATATTATAATCTCCATTTTATCAATGAGGACTTGAATGATAGTAAGTAGTGAAGCTTCTATATAAAACCAAGATATGTCAGTCTCAGAGAACATGTCCTTATCCAATATATAATCCTGCCTCTCTCGGTTCTATTTACTTCTGTCTCTTTGCATAAATGCCCTTATAAAATTAATCATTTGCTTACCATACAATTGAGCACATAAACATTTGGGCATTTATCTCACAGAAATGGAAACTAATGTTCAGTCAAAATCTTGTTCTTATCAGCTTTATTGTAATAGCCAAAAACTGAGAACGACCAAAATTTCTCTCAATAGGTGAATGGCTAAATAAAGTGGTACAGCCATACCATGGAATGCAGCAAAAAAAATGAATACACTATTGATATACACAAGAATTTGGATGGATCTTTCAAGGGCATTATGTGGAATGTGAAAAGCTAATCTCAAAAGGTATACATGAATCATACTGTATGATTGAATTTATATAACATTCTCAAAATGACAAAATTATAGAGATAGAGGGCAGATTAGTGGTTGCCAGAGGTTGGGGGATAGCAATGGAGGGGTAAACATCTCCTTATGGAGAGGAACAGTTTTATATCTTGATGGTGGTCATGTTACACAAAGCTACACTTGATAAAATTGCACATACACGCATACAAAGGAGTACATATAAAACTGGCAAAATCTGAATAAGATTTGAATAATGTAACATTATGTCAATTCGCTGGTGTTGATATCGTATTACAGCTATGCAGAATATTACTATTAAAGAAAATTGGAGGAAGGGTATGCGGGATCTCCATCTAGCTAGTTTTGCAACTTCCTATGAATCTATAAGTGTTTAAAAGTAGGAAATTAAGAAAAAATACTGAGTCTTGGTTGGCTTCGCCCTCAAATTCCAACTTGCATTTAGTCACTTAAACTCTCCATGCCTCTGTTACTTTCTTTCAATAAATTGGGGAAAATAACCTTTTCCTTCATAAGAACATTGCTAGTTTTCTGAAATATATGAAATATTACACAAGAAAACACTTTATTTCTTTGAAGGTGGAAGAACTATATATGACAAATGATATCAGCCTAATAATTACCGTTGCCATTTTCCTGCTACACAAAGATGAGTGATATTCTTATGGAAACTATAATGCAATATGCTTTTACAAGGTGATGAGTTCAATGAATTTATATAAATCTAGACGATAAAGTCCATGGGCAGAAACCATCTAAAATTTGTTATATTCTATCCCCAAAGATAATTCCCTCCGTAACTATGGCACCTTTAATTATCAACACCCAAATAGTGCTTTCATGAACAAACAGTATATCATGTTTGAGCTAGAATGCATTCACATTCCTTTAAAAAATCTCAGTTAATTCCATTTATGTCTCATAATCATGCAGTAGTAGTATTTTTTATAGTGAAATTACTGCTACATTTGATATAGTCTGTGACAACATATTTACCACAAACAAGAGAGAAACTTTTAGATGATCATTTTTGCTCAGGAGGCTTCAGAGGGATCTTTTTCAATAACGTGCTTCTGTTCATGGAGTAAAAGTTTGTTGAATCCCAGTGGTTTCCAATTGAAAGAAATAAATGTGTTAAATTATAAGCTCAGAATTTCTCTTTTTAAGGTTATTTACCAACAAGCAAGATAGTCGTAAAGATTTATATTTATAACTGAAGTGTGTTAATATAATATGAATTAAAGTTTATCTGATTCTAAATGTACATATGAGTATTCAAGCATGCACATTTAACAAGACATTAAGTGTACCACATGGTGTTCACCAGGATATTCTTACTTGTGAACCATGATATTGTCTGAAAAATATTAGACCTGGACACAAAAAGATTTTTCTTCTTACTTTTTGGTGAGAATGAGTTGATTCTATTTATTCTTACTTCAAAATGAATATTGTTGGAATTATAAATGATGTTAAACTTGCATTCATGCTTAAACAGAGCAGGTTTCTGAAAGCTCATGGTAAACTGGGCAATTTTGAGGTGGAAGACCTTACTATGGCAACTTTATAAAGCTTTATTTTTCTCCTGTCGTTATTTTTCCATGTCCTTTCATTTTACTGAGACGCATCCACTTATCAAATCAAAAACTAATCTGAAAATATCCCTGTCAGATGATTTACTTGTGAATAAAATTGTCAGCCTAGTGAAAAGCCTTCTTAAGAGCTTTTAAGGAAAAATCTTTTGTTAACCTTTGACAGTCGAGATAATTGCTCCTGTAAGCAATTAAGAAGAGGAAAGACCTGTGTGTTGCAGAGCCAGTTAACATAGACAGAGTGACGCTGCATGTATTTGACAAGCATAAATCCTGCTAATCAGGCGGCGATCGTCAGAAATGCTCTGTAGAAGATACAGTGGCCTCTGTCTTTACTTCACAACTTTCTCCTCTAGTAGTGTTTCTCCCCACAGTTGACATCAGAACTACCTTGGGAGATATTAAAAGGTGCAGATGCCCAGGCACCATCCACAGAGATGTGGTTCGAGTTGATCGGGATTCAAGCCTGGGCAATGGAATTAACTTAAAAACAGATAGACAACAACTGTAACAACATCAAAAAACCCAGATGATGAGAAGCGCATCTCTGCAGTTCCTCCTCACCTAGCTGCAAACATGAATACTTCTACTGAGCAGCGTATGCCTTAGCTTTTTACCTAATGTTCACCTAATGAGAGACTTTACACAGAACGAGCTTCTTCTCTGAAAACAAGAGGAAATTGATAAGGGACGCAAACTGGTTTATCCTCCAATCGATCAGTCCAATCTGTGAATGAAAAGGTAAAGGGACTGGAAGAGCTAAAACAGTTTAGAAAGAGAAGAAGGAAATTAAAGAAATTATGCTAGACAATTTTAAGACTTTACCAGAAAGAATACAGATGGCAAATAAACTCATGAAAATATCTTCAACATTGTTATTCATTAAGGGAATGTAAACTAAAATAATGATGAGATACTACTACACCCCTATTGAGATTTTCAAAGTTTAAAAAATGTATCTTTTATTAAAATAAATGAGATTTTAAATGGAAATCTGATAGACATCCTCCTCTGAAGTATTCGCTGTTTGTATGTGTTGGTGTGTTTGAAGAAATGTAATATGGCTTTAAAAATTGTATTGAAAATGTTTTTGCCTTACCTGATTGTACATTTAAATATTTTTTGTATTTGATATATTCTGGTTTATCTATATTTTCTTTTGAATCTGCAGAAAATATATCTAAATAGTTCAGCAAAACAATAGAAACTGCGGTAAGTTTAGCTTCACATGAGAAAAAGAACTGGGTGAGAACAGATGCAAAATTTCAGAAATACGAAATCATTTTTGACAACTGCTGGGAAAAACGAGAACATTCTGCTAACTAATAAAACAATTTCAATCCACTACTCATCATGATTCTCCTTAAAAATATTAGTGATGGAACTTGAAAGGCACGAGAAATTATAGATCACTTTGCAAGTGGCTTTGAATCCGGACACTGATGGCAAGGAAAATAAGGAAGAATGAATAATTTAAAGATTTAAAATAAAAATAAACATTAATACATTAAATGGATTTTTCTATGAAATCTAACAGCCACATAATAGCTATCAAAAATATGTTCTTAATTGTTTCACAGGATTAATTGAATTTTATGTAAAATATCCTAGTTCACGTGAACATGTGATTTTTGTAGCAAAAATATTATTTTTACTAGAAAATGTCAATCTTTTTTCCCTGTAATTCAGCAATTTGCAGCATCAGTGTTCTTAAGCATTGTCCTAAACTGACATGAAGGAGAGGAGCTGTTAAATATGTTAAATATGAGAAAATATTAGTTTTCATGCAGCACCTAACACACGTTGCTGATTGCTCTTAGTGTCTAAAGGTAAAATCAAATCCTCATCCAGAAGGACACAGGTTCTAACACAAAAAATGAAACTTTCCTTTGTATGCTAGATTTTCTGTATACAAAGGCAAATATTCATTAAACGTTTTTAACATATTTCAAAAACATGTCTTTATTGAATTATAAATAATAATAATGAGCTTTGAAATTACCTCAACAACTTTACACAGATTGGGATTTATTTTCCCAGGTAATTTGCAAGAAATATATTTTCTACATTCAGTGCAAGTTGATCCTTTTAAGAGATAACAGCATCTAGAAAGCATAACTGTGTTCGCTTTCCTTGGTTAATATTCCTCTTTGCAGTGGCCTTCACTGATGCAGCCCTTAGGCAATGAAAACAACCTGGATTGACTAGTTAAGACAATGTCTGGAAGACAACCTCAGAATCACTGCAAGGAAGCAAAGACAAGAGTAGCTTTAGATTTGGGGGAAAAAAGATCCAAAGATGGTAAATCTTTTTCAAAAAAATGAAAGTGAATTTTGCTGTAAAATTAGAATTTCTGTCCTCTAGGCTATGAGGCAAAAATGACCAGCTGAACAACAATATTCATCCTTCCTTTCCATAATACAGAGCTGTTGCTGGAAAATGGCTTTCCAGCTAGAAACTTCATTGACCAGCCTTCTTATTTGTCATGAGGTCTAGTCTGAGGTGACTAGTTCCTACCAAAGAAATGGGAACTGAAGTAATGAATGTCAATTCTACGCCAGGATCTTTAAGAAGCCAGTGTGCTTTCTGTAATCTTCCATCTGTTAGCTTGATGCCAATGTCCAGACTGATTTTGGAATCCACCTCTTGGAGATGGCTGGTATTCCATTGGCCTGAGTCCTAGAATTACCTCCCCACCCCTCAAGTCTCCTGATGTAGACCAACAAAATCTGGAACATCTGCAGTGGTGAACCACTTTTTCTTTTACACGGTAGCTAATGTTTTCCTAAGATTTATACTTTATCTTTATTAACCTATTGAAAAGACTAATTTATTCTTTATTTATATGTTACGGGAAAAAAAGTAGAATAAAAAATATTTTTATTATTTTATTATTCATATTCTAACTACCAATACATAATGCAATTTTTTAAAAAGACTTCAGAACATTTTATAGAAATTTTAGACAAGCTTTACAATGGTACATTCTTCCTATATTTCCATGATTAGAAAATATATCTTTATTATTATTATTACCAATTAGATATATGTCTTAGTTTAGATTTCCCAGAAGTATATCTTGAGACAGATATTCTAGTGTGAGTAGTTTATTTGGGCCATGATCCTAGGAAACAACAGTTAAGAGAGAAGAGAGGGGAGATAAGGAAGAAAAAAGAGTTAATAAAATCTGTGTTGTTAAGCAAGTTATCACTGTTGCTCTTAAAACTCAGTCCCACTGGAGAACTAGGTGAGAACACATAGAACATAGGTCAGCATTATTGCAACAGAGAGGCAAGGAATCTAGTGAATTTATCCAAAAATTCTCCATCATGCTTGAGTTACGGCACTGTGCCCCATGGCCTAATAAAAACAGCCACAGAAAGAATTACAGATTCATGGTAAATATCTTTGAGTGGGTAGAAGTGAGGGTCAAAGGAATATGAATGATGTGCTCTGAACATCTGCTGTGCTGTGTATTTGCATCTGATTTGGTGAAAAAAGAAAAGTAGAAAGATTAAGGAGTTGATGATTTTTTCTTATTTATTAATATAATACATCATCAATAATTATATATGATTTTAATTTTAAAGGAAGAAAATGCCCTGTGGAAGGGAACTCTCCCACCCATAATTCATCTGCTCAGAAGTAAACAATACAATTCTTTTAGCGTAATTTGTTGATGTCACACTTGTTGATTTTTAAGTTGGTTATGTAGAAAGAACATTGAGATTAGATTTTCATTCCCAGAAAAGATGGCGTAAAAGGAACCGAAACAACAACAAAACCAGACAAAATGCACTCAAAACACTTTTAAAACACTGGACTTCAGGCAATAAAGGACGATGGTCTCTGAGAGATGGGACACAAACAAGATGAGTCCTACAATTGCCCCAGCTTACAGCCTTGAGAGTCTCCAGGCCATGGCGTAGAGAAACTGAACCAAGAAGCAGCCTAGCAGACTTTCTGAGTTGAGGAGATGGAGCTGAGAGTCAGAAACCAAGGAGACTAGAGTTCATAGGACAGAGTTGAGGAGAGGAGATTGTTGCACAGAGGGAAACTCTGGAGATACTCAGAGAGCCTCTTTGTGTATCAAGCTGAGAATAGGGCGAGAGGAGGAAAAGAACCCTCCAAAATTATTAGGAGGAAAGGTGCCCATCATTCACGAGGGCACAGAATAGTCTATTTCCTCCAGACTGGAAAACCTCATGATTCCTGGAGCTTTGGGTAGGGTATAAAGAGGGGTCTTGCCTCAGCAGTGGAAACTACTTAGGCTTAGAAAGAGCATTGCTCTGATCCTACTTCAATAATCTCAAAAGCAAGAAACAGACAAATCTGTTTACAAGTAGCTGGGTCCCAGAACAAAGTCTAAGAATACTTACCAGAATATACAAATATGCTTCACCCAACAAGACAAAATGCACAATATCTGACACCCAATCAAAAATTACTAGCAAGCAAAGAAGCAGGGAAATCCACCCCATAATAGGAAAAAATATCAATCATTTTATACCAACTCCACGCTGCCAGAGATGTTAGAGTTAGCAGAAAAGTGCGTTGAAATAGCTATTGTAACTGTTTTCTATGTTTAAAAAGTTAAGTGAAGACATAGAGTATATCAAAAGACACAAAGCCTAAGAGAAGCAAACTGTGATGTTTGAGATAAAAAAAAATAGATATATACTGGAAAAGATTCACGTCAGGATAGAATTTGGAGATGAAAATTTAAGTGAACTTGACGATACTGTAGTAACACTAAGTAAAATGAAAGATAGAAAGAGAATTAGATAAACGGGAACTGAGCATCACTGAGCAGTGGGACAATTTCAAGTGGCCTAATACATTTGTAATTTGAATCTTCAAAGAAGTGGATTGAAAAAGGGGAACAGAAAAACTATTTGAAGAAATAACAATTGAAAATTTTTTAAATCGAAAAGCTATAAATCCACAAATCTAAGCAGTTCTGTGAAACTGAAGTCAAAAAACGTGAAGAAAACAACACCAAGATACATTTTAATCAAATTACTAAAAACCAATGATATAAATAAAATCTTAAAGGCAACCACAGGGAGGAAATGCATATTATATGCAGGAGAAAAAATAAGGATGATAGTAGATTTCTCTTTGGAAAGAATGCAAGCCAGAAGACAGTGGACCACTGTTTTTAAAGAGCAGAAAGAAAGAGCTGTCAATCTAAATTCTATACTCTGTAAAAATGCTGTCCTGCAAAAAAAGAGATGAAACAAACACTTGTTAGACATACAAAAGCTAAAACAATCTATCATCAGCTGACCCATACTACTGGAAATATTAGAGAAAATACTGGACGCAGAAGGAAATGATCCACAAAGAAATACAGATATAGAAATATGCATGCCGTGCTAAGCCACACTGGAGCCTGAGGCAAAAGGAAAAATATGTGCCCCATATACATGTTTTTTATGCATTTTTCAAAAGTAATTTTTCCAGAACATTAAAGTAGTTGAAAAATATTGAAAAATGTAAAAGTAAGTGAATTAAACTTTATTTTATTTCTTTATATCCAATACAGAGCTTATTATGACTTTACTTACATGGCTTTAACTGAACAAACCCATCCATAATATTTTCTTTTTTGCATTGATTGTGGTGATGGTTTCACTAATATGTGCAAATGTCTAAACTTATCAAATTGTATGCATTAAATATGGGCAGTTTTTTTGTATATCAATTATACCTTAATAAAGTTGCTCTACTGTTTTGATTATCTCATTTTCAAATGAGAGAACTGCCATGTTTGACAATTTCTCTTAACCAAGTGATGATCTTAAATACATTTAAATTAACCTCATCTTAATGAAACTTCTATCACAGGATGCCATGGTGGCCAACTGTTAAAAAATTCTCAAGGTATTTCAACATGTGGATAAGATTGCACTAAACAAAGTTCATGAATCAGTTTTAGAAGATTCAGACATAATGTGAATTTTAAAGGACAGATAATTGATATTGTCGATAATAATAATCTATTAATTATTGATTTGATAATATTATTAATATCTATAATCTCCTAAATTTCTACTTGATGTATGATTTCTCCACAATATTTGTCACCCTTTGTTGGCACATTACACATTTCCAATTTGTTTACTTTTCATTTTCATTTATTTTCAAATTCAGGTAATATACGTATGTCTCTTGCTAAAGCTTTACATTTGTCAAATGTGCTTTCAAAGTTACTCTCTCATTTGTTGCAAGCAAAGTGATAGGCCTTCTATTAATCATGCAGCTTTATATATATTCATATTTGGAGATTTTTTTTGCCACGCTTTGTTAATATCCCCCACATGATTCAAAATATCGTCCAATATGGATATGATACATGAAAATGTGTAGTATATTTGCTTTTATGGTAAGTTATTTTTTGCACAATATATAATATTTAAAATGATGTGCAAAATATTCTGTCATTTTTGTTATTCTAATTTCATTGCCTTCTGCAAAGCACTATCTGTTAAACTATCAGTTTGAACGTTTAAAAAAATACTTCCATTTTATAAAAGCATCAAAATGAAATACAAATTTATGAATTTTTTCCAATATTTAAATCTCATTTTTTTAGTTGTTGATACTTTATTCTGTTTCAATTCTGCAAAAAAACTTGCATTGAAAGCAAATAAAGAGAAGGATCCTTTGGAATATGTAAGCCAGTTCCAATGAATTAACTCACTATTAGAATTTTTTTTTTAAAGAGTCTTTTAAAAGTCTTCAGATATTATGTGAAACATATTGTCTAAAAGTATATGTTTTCCTTGGTCATGTCCATATTCTATTAAAATCTTTCATTTTTTTTTTAAATAGGCAATTGGTGGCCATGATAGACGATTATTAAGAATTGTTTCAAATAGCATTTTCTTATTTTCTTGCTCACCTACATATTCACTGGTTTCTGAAACCGCTAACATATTACTTTCTGGAATTTTTTTTTATACTTCAAAGAAAATTCTTTAGTTAATAAATTTGATAATTCTATTTTAATAATATCAGTGTTAGAAAAGCACACATTTTCAGATTATTTTCATCATAGTAGATGGAATACTGTGTTATTCTGACTAAACTTTATTATCCCTTATAATTTATCCCTTATAATACCCATTTTCTTTTTTTCCTGAATATTGCACTACTTTCCTTTCTAGATGTTATATTTGTGGACTAATTTTAGCTTCAAGTTATAATATATTTATATCAATTAATGCATATTTAATTATAGTAAGTATATTATGAATAAATATTTAATTAATTTATATTAATTTATTTTGTAGAAATTATAATATATAACAATCAAGTAGGTATACATAAAATTTCTATAAAACCATAATAAGAGTAATTAAAAATTGTAGAAAATTATGCACAGAGTTTCCAGGCATATTTGGTGGGGGAAAAAAAAAAAACTAGTAAAAAATATTTGTTTAAATATAAAAAAGGGAATAAAAATGAACTATTTATTATAGTTTAGGTCAATAAGTGTACATATTCCTGGCAAGTTTATTTTCCTGATTAAAAATATTTTTTGAGAAAATAGTTGATATTTAATCAAATTTCATTTATGTAAAACCAAAAATATTAATAAATTTAAATTGCTTAACAAACTTGTCATATTTTAAATCACATACGTATGTACTTGTAATAAAATAAAACTTTTCTTTCACCAGTAAGTACTGTGTACTGCCTCTATAAACAACAGGAACAATTTATCACACTCTCTCACAATCAAGCAAGGACTCTCTGAAGAAAATTGCAAGTGAGAGATTTGTTTGTTCTGTTATGCCGACCCATTGCATGAGTCTTAGGGTCACGGGAGTGCAGGAGCAAATACCGCTTCTTCTTAAGTTGTTGATATTGTGTTCATCATGGGTATTTTTGGATAATTTCAGTGTTAAATATTGCATTAAATGTCATTCATCTTCCTGAGCTTTTTTGGTGTCCACCTAACTCTTGTTCTTTAGACAAATGATTCACTCATCTCAGCCTCATCCTGGACCTAGGAAAAACCACTTGGGTAAATATTTAAGATGTTTGTTATTATTTACATTTTTAACACGATAATTTACTATTTTAACAAAAATGCTTGCAATACAGTATGAAGTTTATGACATCTATAGAAATTAAATGTGTCACCATACTAGCACAAAGTTCAGGAGGGGAGACATATTCTATAGCAAGGGTTGTTTTATGACACATGAAGTGACATAAAATCACTTGAAAGTAAGCTGTGACAAGTTAAAAATGTGTACGACAAATGCTAAAGCAGCCACTAAAATAAGAAAACATACTTATAACTAAAATCCAACAAAGGAGAAAAAATGGCATGATAAGAAATATTCAATTAATTAAAAAGAAGGCAAAAGAAAAAAAGGAAAGGAGAGACAAATAGAAAATGAACAAATGATAGACCTAAACCTACGCGTACTGATAATCACATTATATGTAAATGGCCTAAATAACATTAATAAAAGGGAGAGATTGATGGATGGGAAGAAAATCATGACTCAATTATATGCTGCCTATGAGAAAATCATTTTTAATATGAAGGCAAATATAGCAACAAAGTGAACAGAAGTAAAAAGATACAAGGATGACACTAATCAAAAGACAACTCAAGTGGATACATTAACATCACACAAAGTAGATTTGAGAACAAAGAATATCATCATGATAAAGCATGTCATTTCATAATGATAAAGGCAATATGATAACGTTAATCAAGAGGACATTTTAAATCTTTAAGCTTCAAAACGCTTAAGCATAGAGCTCAAAATGCATGAAGCATAAATGGATGGAGCTGCGAGGAGGAAGGGACAAGTTCACAATTATAGTTGAATATTTCAATATCTATCTCAAATAATTTATAGAAAGACTAAAAACAGTAAGGATATAGAAGATTTAAATGAGATTATCAACCAATTTGACCAAAGTGACGTTTTAGAACAATTTACCCAACAATAGTAGAAAATACACACATTTTTTATTGTACACAGAATAAGAGGGAGCAAATATTTTAAAAATTCAAGTGATACAATGCATGTTTCTAACCACAATGGAATTAAATTATAAATCAATAACAAAAAGATCTCTAGAAAATGATCAAATATTCGGTAAGTAAATAGCAGACTTCTAAATAACCCATGAGACAATGAAGAAAAAACAAAGGGGAAATTAAAAAGGATTTAGAATTGAATGAAAATGATAAAACAACCTATGAAAATTTGTGGGAGCCCACTATAACAGGCTATAAATCACATATCTGATAAATGACTTGTATTCAGATTATATAAAGAATTACAAAACTCAATAATATAAAACAAAATAAGTGAGCAAAACTTAGAATAGACATTTCACAAAAAATATAAAGATGGCAAATAAACATGTGGAAAGATGCTTAACATTGGTGGATACTAGGGAAATGAAAATTACAATCACAACCAGATACAAGTAAATATCTACAATAATGGTTAAATTAAAAAAAATCGACCATTCTGAGTGTTAATGAGGATTTGGAGTACCAGGAGCACTCATATACAGCTGTTGGGGATGTAGAATGGTACAATTGCTTTGGAAAACAGTTTGGCAGTTTATTAAAAAGTAACCCATTCACCTATCATTACATCAACTTCACTCCTGTGTAATTCAGGTTGCAAAAATAAACATATGTCCATACAAAGCCATATACATGAATGTTCATAGAAGCTTTATTTGTAATAACCAAAAACTATAAATCACCCAAATGTCCATCAGCAGTGTGAATGGATAAACTAATTGTTATGTATCTATATAATAGAATAATACTCAGAAATAAAAAATAAATAAACTATTGATGCGGGCTATGACATGGATGAATCTCAAAATAATTTTGCCAGTGAAAGATATTAGACAAGAAAGAGTTATTGGTGTTTGATGCCATATGTATGGAATTCCAGGAAATGCAAATTAGTGCATAGTGACAGAAAGCAGATTAGTAGTTGCCTGGAGATGGATGGTGGGGTACAAAAGGATGAGACAGAGCCATTAAAAAGTATTACAATAAATTTTTTGGAGGGATTGGTATGCTTATAATTTTTATCATAGTGATGTTTTTACAAATGATTACTTATACCAAAACACCAAATTTTACACTTAAAATATTTGCAGTTTCCTGGATGTCAATGATAGCTAAATAAAGCTGTTTAAAAAGAAAAAAGAAGTTTAAAATTTGTGCGCAAAATTTGTGTTGTAATTCAGAGTCTACTGCTTGCTTGATAAGTTTGTGACTTTAGTTAAGTGATTTGCTATTTATGCACTTCAGTTTTCTCCTCAATAGGATGAGCAAAACGATATTCATCTCACATTTGGGCATTACAATAAGAGAAGAACCTATTATAGAGAAAGTTCAAAATGTGCCAGATTTCACCATCTTCGTCATTTCAAATCATTATCCCCTGCATCTTAAATTCCTAGTTAGAAGAATTTTAGTGCTTCATTAAGTGTAATATACTTTTTAGAGTTAGTTTCTGTTTTAATATGCTTCCAAATGTAATACACATTCCTTATTTCAGAATGGGTCTAAGGTCACATCATGCAATTTTTTTTAATCCTTATACATCAGTGGGAAAATAAGGAATTTTACACAAAAATCTTCTATTCCAGATACCCAGTAGTAATCATATGTATGCTGATTTTGTATCAGTATTTATAAAGACATATTGTGTATTGTACATATTAGGAACTGATGAACATGTATTTGGCTGCATGCGTGTGTGAATGACAGCACCATTTTTTGTGCTTTATATTGTGATTTGATCACTGAGTCTCAAAACATCTTTAGTAAACATTTGGCAGAATGTGATTAATCTAAACATCTTTGAAACTTTTATTGAATGTGCATGTTGTGAATGTGAAATTTCTGGAAACTGAATCTCTAGCCTCAGAGCAATGGCGGGACAGATGGCCAGTCTTTACATAAGGCAGTTGTTGAATTTGCCTCTCAGCAACTCTCTTAAAGCTAAGAGTAAGCATCTGCTGGGTATGCATGAGGTAGTAAGT
Organism: Ceratotherium simum simum; assembly: GCF_057802395.1. Taxonomy (NCBI): domain Eukaryota; kingdom Metazoa; phylum Chordata; class Mammalia; order Perissodactyla; family Rhinocerotidae; genus Ceratotherium; species Ceratotherium simum. The sequence continues at coordinate 8,838,423 of NC_141909.1, forward strand.
GGACTACAGTCTGGGAGGGAAGCCACTTGGCTGCTCTGAGCTATCGAGGCTTTCTTAGAGACAGCACCATATGGATCTATATTGGGAGAAGGGTAGCTCAAATGGAAACTGAAGAAAGAAACGAACTAAAGTAAATTAGAAACAGAAGTTAAGTAGATTTGTGAAGAATTAAAATCAGAGGCCTAAACTTGAGTTCATAGTTTTTTCCATTTATTACACAATGAGTATTTCCTGACATTTCTCTGCCAATGCAGTGCCATTTAAGGACTGACATAGTGTGATTCATTTATTCCTACACACACAGCTATTTTGTGATTGTTTTGGATGTAAGGGCCCATTTGCATATTTAGTTCTCTTCATACGTGTGCCATTCTAATATCAACCATTTCATTTATAGTCTTTTCTTGACAGAAAACAAGTTACCATTTTTAAGAACAGTGTTTAGCAATTAAAACAATACACTTCAAATTGGTAAATCTTCAACAAATACATACACCACCTGGTTTGATTTGAATGCCTGATTAGAGTCTACCAGGAAGAGCATTTGCCCACTTTTAAAAAACTCTTCTCAGTAAACTCTTTTGAGCACTTACTTTATATGGGGTTCTGTGCTAAGTGATAAAAATACAATACTAAGTAAGAATGTTTTGCCTCTAGGAGCTGGGAGTCACTTGGGATAGACACACAAGTAAGGCTTATCTGACATGGTCACTTCTATAATGACAATATATACATGATGCTGGGGAAGCAAATATGGATACCTAACCACGCCTGAGGCGGGTGGTACAAAGTTCAGAGAGGGCTTCCTGGAAGAGTGAGCGTCTCAGCTGAGAGTAGTTAGCCAAGTCAAATAAGGTGAAGAAGAAAGAAACACATGGGATGAAAACACAGCATCATGTGCAGATCCAAAAGCTTGACAGAGCTACACATTTCAGGAAATTTGGCGGGCCACAGCTCGCTGGAGGAGTAACGGGGTTTGAGTTTGCTGAGGCAGGTGGAGACAAGCCCATAATGAAAACATTCATGCTCTGCTTTGCTAATTTTGAATATGATGGAAGGACATCAATTGCTTTTAATCAGAGGAAAAACAGAAACAGAATGACTATTTGGTAGCATAGGTGGAGAAAGGATCTCGAAAGGTTAGGGTGTGAATATTGAGGGAAATACTAGTTTAGCTAGCCTTCCGATCTTGGTGTCCTCTTTTGAGAAATGAATGTTCCCCTTGCACTCTCTTCTTGGGGGCAGGTAAAGCTTAGTAACACAGAAAAAGAAGTGGCTATGAGAATGCCAGGGCCCTCACGGCCCCTGGGTACAGTGTTTCCAGTCCCAGATGTCAGGAAGCGGCAGGCTGGCTATCTCACACACCTGTCTCCACAGAGGCTGATATATTGCTCAGCAGGCAAAGGCTGGCTGACCACAAGATCCAACCTGATTTCCAGACTCTGTCATTAGTATATGTGAATACATCAATCTCTTTTCCAAACTGAATCTTTATTGTTATTTTTTTACTCTGAGGTGAATCTGTTAATCACAGAATACTGCCACCTATTAGACATGACGTATATTTAAGCAAAATAATTATAAGCTCTCTTTTAGATTTAAGTGCGGGCTACCTATTACAATGGGCCGTTTCTGCCAACCCTCCCTATGGAGGAGCTACATTGGTCACAGACATGTTCAGAGCAACTTAGCTCTCGTGGATGTCAGCATGGATTCCCCTTGTCCTGGATGCTCAACCCGCTGGAGTTCCTCCACCGTCTGGTGGGATCTTCAGCCAACTGAGGCCAGCCTTCCTGGTGTAACTGTCATTCCTCAAAAGATAATCTTCTAAATCCCCTTCCCAAGGGATGTAAGACACTTTTCCTTGTCCTGGCTGTCTTAGCTGCTAACAGCTAGTTTTCTTTACAAACCTTTCTTTAGGTATAAGTGTGATAAAGATGGTGAGAGCTACTTAGAGGAAAAGACTGAATTCTGTTCTCCTCAGTCAGAGCAGTTCCATTGCCCCCTAGAACTCACTCTAGAGCACTGCCATGCAATAAAAATATAATGTGAGCCACACATGGAATTTTAAGTTGTCTAGTAGCCACACTAAAAAAGTAAAAACAAACAAGCAAAATTAATTCTAACGGTATGTTTTATTTAACCCAATATATCTAAAATAGTATCATTTTAATATGTAATCAATACAAAATTATTAGTGAGATATTTTACTTTGGATTTTTTGCCATCTTTGAAATCCAGTGTGCATCTTACAATTGCACCCTTCTCAATTTGGAATCATATTCAAGTGTCTGATAGCCACACTCTAGAGGAAAAGTAAGCCAGGAGGACGTGTTCTTCCCAGTTCGCCCAGCTTTGCTCCCTCTCAGTGCCCTGTGTCTGCTGTCAGGACGCCTGCTCCCTCCAGGCCCCTCTGAACCTCTGCCCTCAGGAGATGCGGGACGGACTTTCATCCACACTGAGCCACGTGTGCCGGCAGTCTCGAGTGCTGGCCCTCTCCAGGTGAGTTGCGTTTTTAGGGCTTTGAGCCCACGATTCCTAAGAACCTTATATGTTTTTAACTCACCTTCCTTTCACCTCTGAGGTGGGCTTTGCTTTGCTATCTTTTGTTCTTCAGTCCTTGTTATTGGTATTTAGAACAGGGCTGCAGCATGGGGCTTGCCGATGGAAATTCAACTTGAACGTCCACTTGCTACCTGCTTGCTTGAGGCACTTTAAAATGTCCTCTCAGCTCACCACGGCAAATGAGAGCAGCATTGTCAGCTGAGAAGAGTTTATTATCCAGAGTTCAAACCTCCAGTAAACAGTGCACAGCAGCTTTCCTTCAATCATGACATCCCGAGGCAGATTTGTGCAATAATGCACACGGGCTTCTGGGGAGAAACGGAAGCGTCAGATCCTGCTCCCCATGGTTTGCCCTGTGTAACTCAATTTACCTGCTCTGCTAGGAGAAAGGGAATAGCATGTGCCAGGCTAGAAAGAACCCCGCAGCCTCGACCAGTGAGCATTTTAGATGGGAGAGATTTGGGCTTGGCATACTTCACCCCGATTAATGGGATAATTAAGAGCACATTATCAATTTCATTCCATATTTGTAAGATCCTTGCAGCTCAACATGCCTCTTTGATTATAGGTACTTAAAGTTTAATTTTAAAGAAGATAGCACCCAAGAAGGAAAGGATATACTGTTTACTGAATTAGAGTATTCTAGAATATCTGTATTTGATTTTGGAAAATGTAGTATAACTATACTATGTTGAACAACTGAAACTACCTGGAAATAGATATCAGACAAAGATCTTTGATGTTGGTAGCAGAATATATTCCAATAAGACACACACTGCTACTAAAAAACGTTATTGTGGAAAAAATAAATGTTAAAAAGAAAAATTAGTCAAATGATCTGGTGGTCTATAGGTATACAGAACTTCCCTCTGTCACTTCCACAGTTATAACACAATATTTTTAAAAATTGAGAATTTCAATAGAAAAATACAAACATGTCTGTATTATTTACATATATTTGCACATACATACATTTTGATATATTTAACTGATGCTTGTTTGATGTGGGATATTAGTAGAATGAGTAGTTTATAAAATATCTGCTTGTTTAAACTAGAGGTGAGAAGTGGGTTGTCATAAATCTTTTGCATGAGAACTTCTACAGGTTTACATACATCGTTCATGGTGGTAATGGGTAGTATTTTCTTTACTTCCTTTACCATAAGAAAAATGTAATTATCATGTTTCATCCTTAACACCAGTGGCCCCTCCTTTGTGGGAAAATAATTTCAGAGTAGCAGGATCCAGACGTCTTGGATGTGAAGAAATTCAATCCAGGGCTGCACTGCCCCATCGCCCACCCTGATCAAAATTGTAATTCGTTGTAACACTGAGGCATTGCCATCATAGGAGGTAGGGATCGAGGTGGTGTACTGCAGGGATTCTCAAAGACAGATCAAACAATGGGAATGGGTGAGGTCAGCGTTCCAGAAACTATCACGCACGCTGAGAGAATTCATGAAGTGATCCTCCTGAAAGAATGCACATGCAATCCTACGATGACCGCTGTCAGAGTTCCTGGCTCCTGCACTCACTAGCTTTTACTTGAGTAAGTCGCTTAACCCAGAAGAACTTCATTTATTGAATATTTTCCATGATCCCATCATCATGTTTGACATTTTACATACAGTATCTTTTATTCTTTTACCAACATCTTAAAGTTGGGACCACTATCCCCATTTTACAGAAGAAACAAATCAAATTCATAAATTTTATATGGTTGATGCAAGCCCGCAGTGCCCTTATATGGCAGAACCAGAATTAAAATAAAAGTACTTTAAAACTTTCTAAATTATATTTAGCTCATTATATCTAAAATAGTGTCATTTCAGTGCATTACCCAAGCTTCATTTCAAGTCCTAAATAGCTACATTTGGGTAGTGACCACTGTACTAGATGCATTATTTTCTTACCACTCTCCGAAAAAGACTTAATTTCCATAATCCCCCTGAATTTGGTTATTGGTACACCATCTGCTTCAGCATCTAGCATCACAAATGCCAAGTATTTTAAGATCTTGCAAACTTTGAAGAACATCAGCCTTAATCAAAACTCCACAGATCACCCAGTTCCTCCAGTATGATCAGTCTCTTTCAACGGCTTTCTCATTGTATGTTGTACTTCTTCACCACATTTCACCTAGCTTTTTTTGCATTATAATTATTTTTGTATTCATCAGTGTCACTACTAGACTGTGAACTATTGGAAGCCACAAACTAGGCCTCGTTAATCTCTGTATACCCATTCAGTCCTAGTACAATGCCTTATATATAGTGAGTAATCCGTAACTGTCAAAGGAATCAAATCAAATTGCCAGATAAGGAGAAAACAGTAACACATATTTGAAAAATGATCAAATTTTAGCATATGTTATTTTGTGATGTTATAATGCCTAGATTTAGATGATATTTTCAGACTGATATCTATGGTGATGCCAAACATTTTTTGATATATTTACCTTCTAGGGCACAATAAAAAAAGAAACTGCAAATAAAAATGTCTGAGGACTCTACTGCTAGCATCCAAATTTGCATTGGAAAATCCGTTATTTATGTTCCTCATAAGTGCATGTATATTTATTTCGGTAACGTACTTGTAACTTTATCATCCAAAATGACATTTTGTGATAGCTGCATTATGCTAGGTAATAGAAATCACATCTTTGGAAGGTAATTTCAAATGGATCAAGCAATCCACATATTAAGAAATGAATGCAGAAGTAAGAAGCAACAAACCAGTAAATAGCTTATACTTCCACCTCACACAAAAGAATGTCATAACTTTTATGGCCATTGACTGTAAAAATTGTGAATATTCACATATAATCCCTGTTAGAGAATGAAATGAAAAAATGAAAAGATTTTTCAAATCAATACGAAACAATGAATCAAGCTAATGCAGTGGCGTTTTGATGTCAACTGTACTTTAAATTAACCCTTCAGGTAGAACTCACAGCACTCTTCCCTACAGGCATGCGTTGAAGATGTACTTTTGCTTCTTCTTGTTCATTAAATCAAGATCTTCCTTTTATACTGGAGTATTTTTTTTTTTTAGTTTAAGAAACAGAAATATGAGCTGTATTAGGGTTTATCTTTAATTGTGTAGTTGACATCAACATAGCAGAAAAAACAGATCTGAGCACATTATTGTAATAGTAATGACTTTAATTTTCCAATGATTTATACATATATGAAAATATTACAGTCGATAAAATATAGAATAATATTAATAGAACAAGAGGTACCTATTATTTTTCCAGTTACAGATGGCCAATTTTATAACTATAGATATTACATCCGGTTTCTAGTGTTTGTATGGTATATGCATGATTTCTCTGTAGCAATGAAAGCTACAGGGTCCCAGTTATGATCAAAGTACTATTTGGCCATTACAGTACGAATTCAGGGACAGCACTCCAAATTTTCAAATATCTTTTTCCTATTTTCAAATTAAATTTATGGTATTCTTTATAGTAGATTAAAGGGGGGTATTTTTTAATGCAAGGTCCACATATGTCTCTAACAATAGTTCTAAATATCTAGACTGTTTTATTTTAATCTTTGGTATTGTTGAGATTATTTTTATCATCATGTCTCTTAATCAGTCTTTGCCATCATGTAGGAAATAAATATTTTATGTATATTTATGCATTCAAATATTTTACTAAATTTTCCTTAAATATGCTATTACCTTCCCTTAATTTTCTTTTTAATTATTTGTTGTTTTCCTTCAAGCAGGTATATACGCACACAGCTTTAAAAGTCAAGTTATTTTACACGATTAGGGAAAAAAGAATCTCTGTCCCCTGTCCTCCCAGCTTGTACCAGTACACAGAAGTAATCATTTTGAAGAATTTTCTAATCTTTTGTCAGGCGTTTAACTCTACATCTCTTAATATCATTTGTGTACTGCTGGTTCTTGATTTTTCAGGTTTTGGCATAAAATATTGATTTCAAATTATGGAAAATGAGAATTTGGCTCTGTCACATACTCCCATCCACGGCGTGAATAACGTACTTTCTCTTCTTCCTCATCCAAAATGGTTCTCTTAATTGTGGCTGGACAATATTCAGTGTTTACATAATTATGGCTAGGTATAGGTCATCTCAGGTGAGCCAGATGGTATTCTAAGATTGCATGTCTCTTGAATCACTTTGTTTTCCCTGTGGTTAATAATGGTCTAATATATTTATATGTTTAACTTTTATGCACTTTTCATTAATTCATCTCCTAGCACTCTACCAGAAATCTCAACCTCCTTTGAATAATTTCAGACACGTGGGCAATTTTTTCTCTCTCCTGTGTAAAATCTTCTGCTAAATGGACCTCATATCTTCCTCATCCTTGGTTTGCTCCTTTCTTTGGATGGAGGCCATCTTGAGAACAAAGGCAAAAATTTGAATAAGTGCATATATGAAATTGTCTTTATTGTCAGCTCAGGCTTAATTGACTGAGTAGGAATCAGTGTCGGGAAATCCTTTTCTTCAGTAAGACTTGTTCTTTTGAAGGTATGACTTCCCTTCTCTCTAATTTCTAGGTTTGCTTTTGAGACATTGGTACTTAGTTACATTAATGATTTCTCTGGAAACCTTTAGGGATTATCTTTGTTCCCAGTAAACTGAAATTTGGAAAGATGTGCCTTGTTATAGATCTATTTTCATTAATTGACTGGAAACTAGGAGACCCTAGCATTTGGGCAACTCATGTTCCTCAATTTGGAGACGTTTCCTAGACTTATTACTTTGATAATTTCTTCACCTTAATTTTCTCTATTCTTTTTGTGAAACTCCAAATTGAGTTTTTGGGTCTAGTGGACTGATTCTTTTATAATTAATAATTTCTTTCTTATTTCATCTCTTTGATCTTTTTATTACACTTTATTGTTTCCTCAATTTTATCTTTCAGTAATTTTCCTTTAAAAATTTGCTATTATTATTTTATTTTTCAATGTTTATTCTTTATTTTCAAAATGCCCTCTTGCATCCTCATGAAAAACATTCCTGACTTGCTTAACTATCTAACAATATTTTTCCCCTTCATTTTACTATGCCTTCTAAGTTATGTGAGTGTGTGTGTGTGTGTGTGTGTGTGTGCGTGTATTTAGGAAAGTGTGAAGTTCGTTTTGGAAATTTTACTTAGTAAATAGCAGTCACAGTAGAAAAACTACTAAGTTTTTGCAATAATTTTACTTTACCAAGCAGGAAATTGAGGATGGGGTTTGGGTGAATAACCCCCTTACTTCATTTTATTGTGTAATACTGTAATATGTGGGTAGATTGATTTTTTCCAATCTGGCTTTATAAGCATTATAGTAAGTAGAAAATCTAGGAATCTGAATGTGACTTTTCTTTATTCACCATTTTGAAGAGTGTTAGTGATTTATATTGTAGTTTTTATGCTACTATAGATTTATTTTATTATATTATATTTTACTTTATTTAATTTCCCAAACAGGGAAAGTAGAGATGAGGTATACACCATTTTGGCTCAAACAATTCCTACTCTGAAAAAGCTTACTGAAGATCAAAACATAGTAATATCTTAGAACATTTCAACAATATTGTCATAATAGCATTCAATCTTTTGCTCACAAACATTTAGTTTTTTAAGTATAGACTGTGTTGGTAGTTTACATTTCTTGTGTCTATTTTTATAATTACATTTATTTTTCAGTATGATTCTGAAGGAATCCTTTGTAAGAAGGATTTGTAAGAAGGATAAAAATCCTTCCTAAGATGACAACTGGCTAGAAAAGGTTTTTAATTTCTGGTAAGCATTATGCTTTAAAGTATGTGAAGATTGTTTCATATGGAGCTGTTTTTATTTGGATAGATTCTCTATTTGCATTTATGGACTTAATGAAATTATTTTAATATGTCTTATTTAATCCTGATTAATATTTGCTAATATGTAATTCTCATTGTAAGATAAAGGATCAAAATTTCTTGTAAGGAAACAACTACTGAAAAAGATGTAAAGATGTTTTCAACAATGCCCACTTGAAAATGGAAATGAAAAGAGCTTACCATACTACCCATGCTCAACAATGACTCCAGAGGAAGAAGTCCAAATCATTCCTCATTATCCTTAGGATAAGATTTCCTCCAAGGCCCAGCATTTCGTCAGTTTTGTCAAATGATACAGATGATCTTGAAAACTGCCCATCTCTAAGTAGAACTAAATAATCTGTTTATGTCACATACATCTAATGTGTTAATAGTGTTATTCAAATGTCCCATAATGTTACCAATTGTTAATCTGATTAGTTTATTAATTACTGAGGTAGGTGTGTTAAAACCCCTCGCTATGAATATGGATTTGTCTATTTCTCCTTGCAATTATTCCATTTTGTGCTTTATTTATGTTTAGCCTGTATTGTTAGGTACATTCTAGTTACATTATTATATGTTCCTGTTGAGTTGACCATTCACCATTATGACATATCCCCTTTATCTCTAATAATGCTTTTTGCCTTGAATTATACTTGTCTTAATGTCATTAGAGATAGCCAACCTTATTTTTATGTTTGTATGCTAGATTTTTTTGGTTCTTATGATCCCAAATGTTCTGCATTCTTATATTGAACAGCTATCTCTTGTAAGCAAAATGGTTGTTTTTGTTTTGTCTTGTACTCTAGTCTGACAATGTTTGCTGTTCAGTAGAGTATTTAGCCCATTTACTTGTAAACTAAATACTAATAAATTTCGATTTAAATCTACCATCTATTTACTGTCATATTATCGTTTTATTGGAATTGCCTCTTCTGTCTTTTTCTCTTTTCTCTTTTTCAGTTTGAGTGAATTCAGAATATTTTATCATACACTGCATATGCATCATTTCAAATCTTCTTGACCTCACCTCCCTCCATCCACCACTGGAGCAACCAACTCTGCCTCCTGCATGTACTACTTGCCAGTACCTTGCTTCTAAGGTGTGGTTCATTCTTCTTCTTCCCGCCTTGGGGCTCAGAGGTAATGCATAAGAAACCTGGAAATGGGAATTGGTTAAATTCCATAGGGCTGCACTTGACCATTGACAAACAATGTTTCTCCCATTTTTCTCCATGCATGAAAGTCCTGGTTGTTCCATCAAGCAAGCAACACAGACTAGTCAAAGTACTAGCGGGTGAGTGAAAAAAATCTGGATTCAGTGGTGGAAGAAGAAGATGTATATAAATTCTTCTAAAAGAAACTAGTAAATTATAGGCAGCATTAATACAAGTCTTATTTCCAAAATAAAGGAAGTAAACTTTTACTATATTTTCAGTTAGTCAGTAAACCTCTTGACTTTTTCATTTTATCTTGTGCTTCACATTTTAAGAATTTGAATGAGTGGGTCTAGATATAGGCACCTAATACTAGAGATTTTATTTTTGTCATTGGGAAAACAATTGAAGAAACTTGGGACATCTAACTGAACAAAACAACAAGACCATAAAAAGATTTAGATGAAAGGCAGTAATAGCACTTAAAATATTTTAATAGAATTTTTTAAACAAAGTATATAAAGTGAAAGGGAATGAGTTAGTATATCATAAAGATAAAAAGCAGTCTTTAAGAAGAGGGAACCAAATGAATCCTTCCTAAACTATTCAATCAAAGTTAGCTTGCTTTGACCACTGTTTTATGTTTATTTTTACACTCTAATGAAATATATGAATATTGCTCAAATATTGAATTCTTAAATTAAATGTTGAGATTATCATGGATAGTTTTTTTCCCCATTCTTACTTCTATTCCCAGATCCTCATATTGTTCTTGGAGTTTAGTATAAACTAAATAAATGCATGCTGAATGAGAGACTGAATGAATCAATATTAATCTGTCAAAACTTTTGCATCGGATTGATTATGAACTAAGCCTCAAAATTTGATATTACCCCATAATCGAGAAGATAAGTTTGTATAATATTATGGCTATTGTGTATTGAATAAAATAGAAAGCAAAACAAATTTAAAAATAGTAAAGCTAGTAAAGTGAGGGAATCTAAATAAAAATGGTTCCTAAGAGAATAGCTGGAAAGGAAGAAATACAGGGAACAATTTTGTCCCATTATTAAAAATTTGTTTACTTTAGGCATTTTCCCCATACATTAGTGATTTTTATGGATTTGACAAATAGATAAATATTGAGATTTGGAAAAAGAGTAAAATGTGTTTTTAAAGGGACAAAATTTACACATCCATCTAATTGACAAGTCCCTCTGCATATAATAAACTCATTGGAATCTCCATTTAGATTTCAAAATTAATCAATATTGGATATACCAGTAAATCATTAAATAATATTGATTACATGAAGCTTCAGCAAAAAAGCAATAGAAGGAACATAGAAGCATGTGTAAATAAAGTATAAAATAACCAAAAAGTATCACAAAAATAACACAGGGATTGTCAAAGATAAAACACATCTCTCTGAGAACTCTATGTAATCTTTCTTTATCATCAAGACTCTCTCACTTAAGCCTGGCATCTCAAGCTGGCTTGATAAAACCTAACAAAATCAAAACTCCATGTGGAAAGGCTTCTGGCATCTTTCTTTGAGCACTGCGAACTTTTCTTTTGCACAACATCTGTCTCTGCCATTTTGAGAGGAAACAATATGATGAGAAATAGCACAATATTCTTCAAGATGATTTTGTAGAGAAATCAAACTCTCAACTGAACTTAAAAAATTGATTAAAAAAGTGACTAAGAAATGAAAGTACTTGATGTTTACATTTATTATCTTCACTTAAAAATAGTGTTTACATTCAGTGACTATTAAACTACAAAAAGTATTTTTTTCTTAGTTTGAATAAACTAAACTTATATTTTAAATAATCCTTTAAAAATTTGAATAAAAAAACTCTTTAAATCTCAAAATAAATGAAATCTGTAGTCCCTAATACCACATTTATCAGACTAAAAGAAACATCTGTGATTATTTTTAAAGTGTAATGAAAGTCAACACAGAGCGAAAGAAGTGTCAGCAAACACCTGTCCATCACAAAAGAATAGTTTTCCTTTCCAAACCGTACTTAATTGTGATTTAAGAATTAGTATCGTCATTAACTGCTTTTATGTTAGTCATTTTCCTGTCTGTCCATCAAAGGAAGAAAACCTCCTGTGTCTACAACTGAAACTAACAAATAGGTAAGGCCTCTGACCTTGCCAAGCACTGACATCTCTGTCTCCCATTTGTCATTTGATCTGAGGTTGTCTGCAAACAGATGTCTCCTTTAGCCTAAGGCATACTCAGAGTTACAAGGGCAGCCGTTACTATGACATTTGATGAAGGTATGGAAAGTGATGATAATGTGATTTGTATGTCCATCCGCTGTAAGTGCTTGAAAGTGTAAGATGGGAGTGATGCATTCCCTGCTAATTTGTTAATGCTCATTTTAAAAAATGCTTTTAGTTCAATGTAATTTCCTGTGCCAAACATATTTTTTTTTTGCTTTAAAGTGCCTCCTAAGATAATTTACAAGGAGCTGATCCATGCCTGCAAAATGCCTCTAACGTTTGAACTCTAAATGTTATTTGCATGAAAGAATATGATATAACTTCCAATAGTATTGCTTCTTTAAAGGCAAATGTGTGCTAATTATCACCCACACTTTCTCATAATGAGTGTATATACAAACAAGGGTATTTTATTATACTAATATTAGCAGAGGGATTCTAATATGCTTTAGCGAATTTAGAATAGTCAATAAGAAGTTTTGATTTGGGGGTGTGAGATCTAGCTGCACATCTTGTGTGAATTTCCATTTTACATGCAAAGGCACCAAATTTACCTAATGAGTATTTCCGATGTACATAATTGGGCTTCAAGAGAAGTACTAAGTGTCCTGCTCCTTTAGTCTTAGGATTTTTTTGAATATGTTTTACATTTTTACATTTTTTTACATCTGCATTGGGAAATGCAGATTGATTGTAAATGTAATAGCAATTTTGTTTTAGAATTATGGTAAAATTTATTTTTGCTTCTATAAACAACAATTTACTATTTAGTTTATTCATATGAGTAATTGAAATGAATCCTAGTTAAGCTCAGAACACATGGCCATTATAACTAGTTAAAAATTGTAATACTATGATAATATTTAACATAGTTCTCTAAAATCTATGGGAATGGGGGAAATGTGGAATTTAAAACAAGCCAACTTGATCTCTAGTACTTAGGCAAGTCCCGTAATCCCTTTAAGTCTTAGATTCTTGACATATAAAATGAAACTAATAATAACTATCTTGAAAGATCATTGCTATCACTGAAATTAATATTCATGAGTCATCCTATACCATGCCTTCTCTATAGTACATCTAATAATATTATGCATTTGATAAATGAGCACTACTATTATGATTTTCATACTAAGTTATACAATCCAAAATAGAAAAGTGTGTACTTGTGTGTGTGCATATGTGCGTGTGTGTGCATGTACATGTAGTCAAATAAATGGAAAATGTTACTGTATTTAATAAACCTACCTGATTTTCTCAGGAACTAGGTTAAGGCAGTCAAACTCTAAGCTCTCTCCTTACAGAAAATCAGCAGCACATCTTAAAATCTATTGCACATATTCTCTTTTTATCTCTGTATGGGTCAAAGTAAGGGGAGAATTATTCTTAGGTCTTGTAAGAGACAGACATGAAAACCGTGCAAGTCTACACTGCTGTGTTAGCAGCTCTTGTGGTGTTTTGCAAAAATTGTTTAATGCATTTTATAGTAAATAGTAGGCCTTTGCTATTTCCAGGATAAATCTAAGGTAAAATTTTCTCAGACACATTTTGTAAACAGGCTAATGGAATGGCAGCTCCACTGAGAATCACTAGCATGCTTGGACAGCTCTGTCTTCCACAAAGCAATTTCATTATTTTAGATAAATTTTGCTTTACCTCGAACCATGTCTTTATAATTTTCTTGATATAATCACTAAAAATATGCATTAATCTTTTCTGTAAACTGATTTTCCTCTAAATATGAGTTCATTTTAAACAGTTCCATGTAACAGCCATTACTTTTAATAATTTCTTCTTTTTATCAGGTGGGATTTATTCCAGGGATGCAGGGATGGTTCAACATCCACAAATCGATCACTGTGATACACCACATTAACAAAATGAAGAATGAAAATCACATGATCACCTCAATAGATGCAGAGAAATCATTTGACAAGATAAAGCATCTATTTATGATAAAAACTCTGAATAAAATGGGTATAGAAGGAAAGTACCTCAACATAATAAAGGCCATATATCACAAACTCACAGCTAATATCATTCTCAATGGTGAAAAACTGACAAGTATCCCTCTAAGAAGAGGAACCAGACAAGGATGCCTACTTTCACCTCTCCTATTTAGCATAGTATTGGAGGTCCTAGCCCAAGCAATCAGGCAAGAAAAAGAAATAAAAGGGATCCAAATTGGAAAGGAAGAAGTGAAACTGTCATTATTTGTAGATAACATGATTTTATATAGAGAAAACCCAAAAGAATCCACCAAAAGACTTTTAGAAATAATAAATGAATATGGTAAAGTTGCAGGATACAAAATCAACATACAAAAATCAGTTGTTTCTGTATACTAACAATGAAGTAGCAGAAAGAGAAATTAAGAATACACTCCCATTTACAATTGCAACAAAAAAATAAAATACCTAGGAATAAACTTAACCAAAGAGGTGAGAGATCTGTACACTGAAAACTGTGAAATGTTGGTGAAAGAAATTGAAGAAGATACAAAGAAATGGAAAGATATTCTGTGCTCTTGGATTGGAAGAGCTGCCATAGTTAAAATGTCCATACTTCCTAAAGCAATCTATAGATTCAATGCAATCTCTATCAAAATTCCAACAATTGTTCATAGAAATAAAACAAAGAATTCTAAAATTTGTATGGGACAACAAAAGACCCTGAATAGTCAAAGGAATCCTGAGACAAAAGAACAAAGCTGGAGGTATCACACTCTCTGATTTCAAAATGTACTACAAAGCTATAGTAACCAAAACAGCATGATACTGGCATGAAAACAGACATACAGATCAATGGAACAGAATCAAGAGCCCAGAAATAAACCCACACATCTATGGACAGCTAATCTTTGACACAGGAGCCAGAAACATACAATGGAGAAAGGAAAGTCTCTTCAGTAAATGGTGTTGGGAAAACTGGATAGCCACATGCAAAAGAATGAAAGTAGACCATTATCTTACACTATACACAAAATTAACTCCAAATGGATTAAAGACTTGAATGTAAGACCTGAAACCATGAAACTTCTAGAAGAAAACATAGGAAGTATGCTCTTCAACATCAGTCTTAGCAACATATTTTCAAGTACCATGTCTGACCAGGCAAGGGAAACAATAAAAAAAATAAACAAATAGGACTACATCAAACTTAAAAACTTCTGCACAGCAAAGGAAACCATCAACAAAATGAAAAGACAACCTACCAATTGGGAGAAGATATTTGTAAACCATGTATATGATAGGGGGTTAATATTCAAAATATATAAAGAACTCATACATCTCAACAACCAAAAATCTAACAACCCAATTAAAAAATGGGCAAAAGATCTGAACAGACATTTCTCCAAAGAAGATATACAGATGGCCAACAGGCACATGAGAAGATGTTCAACCTCATTAACTATCAGGGAAATGCAAATCAAAACTACAGTGACAACATGGATGGACATTGAGGGTATAATGCAAAGTGAAATAAGTCAGAGGGAGAAGGTCAAATACCGTATGATTTCCTTCATTAAGTAGTAGATAATAACAACAATAAACAAACACATAGGGACAGAGATTGGATTGGTGGTTACCAGAGGGGAAGCGGGGAGGGAGGAGGGTGAAAGGGATAATTCGGTACATGTGTGTGGTGATGGGTTGTAATTAGTATTTTGGTGGTGAACGTGATGTAATCTATGCAGAAATAGAAGTATAATGATGTAAACCTGAAATTTTTACAATGTTATAAACCAATGTTACTGCAATAAACAAAAAATTAAAAAAAAAAAAAACTACAGTGAGATATCACCTCACGCCCATCAAAATGGCTATAATTAACAAGACAGAAAACAAGTGTTGGAGAGGATGTGCAAAGAAGGGAATTCTCATACACTGCTGGTGGGAGTGCAAACTGGTGCAGCCACTATGGAAAACAGTATGGAGATTCCTCAAAAAATTAAGAATAGAACTACCATACAATTCAGCTATTCCACTGCTGGGTATTTATCCAAAGAACATGAAAACAAGAATGCATAAAGATATACACACTCCTACGTTCATTGAAGCATTATTCACAATAGCCAAGACTTGGAAGCAACCTAGGTGCCCATCAAGGGACAAATGGATAAAGAAGATGTGGTATATATACACCATGGAATACTACTCAGCCTTAACAAAGGATGAAATCCAGCCATTTGTGACAACATGGATGGACCTTGAGGGTATTATGCTAAAAGAAATAAGTCAGAGGGAGAAAGTCAAATACTGTTTGATCTCACTCATAAGTAGAAGATAAAAACAACAACAAACAATCACATAGAGACAAGGATTGTATTAGTGGTTACCAGGGGGAGGGAAGGGGACAAAACAGATGATTAGGCACATGTGTGTGGTGATGGACTGCAATTAGTCTTTGGGTGGTGAACATGGTGTAATCTATACAGAAATAAAAATATAATAATATACACCTGCAATTTATACAATGTTATAAACCAAAGTTATCATAATAAATAAATAAATATTTAAATTAAGTAAATTCTTTAAATAATTTCTTCGTATAATTTCTTTAAATCTCCAATCTTATATAACCCTCGGACTGATAAATTCTTGTTAAAGTTCACTCCAAAGAATATAGAACACTCATAAATTATCTAAACCGACCCTGTTAAAATAAAACTATTCAAACTGTATGGGTATCATAGACTATTTCTTTAGTGAGTGAGGGTAAGATGAGTAACCATGTAATCGTCATTTGAGACTGAAAACTGTTAGTGAAAATTACTATCAACAGAACAACCTTGTGAGCAAAACCAAATAAAATTGGCAGGCACTCTTTTTTTAATAACAGCTATATTAAGATATTATTTACATACCACAAAATTTACCCTTTTAAAGTGTACCATTCCATGTTTCTTAGTATATTCATAGTTGTGCAACCATCACCACTATCTAATTTTAGACATTTTTATCACTCCAAAAAGAAAACCCCATATCCATTAGCAGTCACTCCACATTCTCTCCTCCTCTCAGCCCCTGGCAACCTCTAATCTACTGTCTTCGTAGATGTCCCTGTTGTGGACATTTCGTATGAATGGAATCACATAATATGTAGTCTTTTGTGACTGGCTTCTTTCACATAACATAACATTTCCAAGGTTCATCCCTGTTGTAGTATATGTCAGTACTTCATTGGAATCCTTGTACATTGTGGGGTAAGATTGTAAAATAGCGTGGCCACTTTGAAAAAGACTGGCAGCTCTTCAAAATGTTAAACATGAAGTTACCATATGACCCAGTAATTCCATTCATAGGTATATACTCCAAAGAAATGAAAATAGATATTCACACAAAAATTTGTACACGAATGTTCATGGAAGAACTATCAACAATAGCCAAAAAGTGAAAACAACTGAAATATCCATCAACTGATGAATGGATAAAGGAAACGTGGTATATTCATGCAACAGAATATTATTTGACCATAAAAAAATAAGAATAGAAGGCACATTTTTAAATGGAAGCATTCAACACTCTTTAAAGGTTACTGATTTAAATTTCTTAGAATGTGATCATATTTTGTTCTAAATAAAGGGGAGACTTTATTTATAGGCATGTCAGTGATCATAAAATTTAGTAATTACAAATTAGAATGAAAGACTCCATACAAATGGACCTAATGACATTTTTAAATTCTAATGAGACTTCATAGGAGCACAGAAATGTTCCAATTTATGCAGAGATTCTATTGAATCTCTAGCCAAGAACATTAAGAATGCAATCTCATAAAGTTAAATACACATTGCATTAGCAATGTTTTTAGAACCTTATGAAGCAGTAATGAAGAAGTGGAAAGAAGAAAGTTAATACAGAACAAATTTGGCTGGAAACAGTATTGTTATTTTAGAGGTGAGAATGCTTGAAAAATTGTGCTAGTTTCTACTGAGAAGAACGCAGGGACTGTATCCTTGGCATTGATTTCATGTCTGTTATGATAGTACACATCTGATTCCCAACATTTGCTGTATTAGTGATGTAGACATTACATGACCCGTGATGTAATGACCATAGAGAAAACGATGATGAACAGCATGGTGAGAAATTTAATGGATAAGCATCAGAAAAATAACTACAAAATCAATGGAAAAAATGCTCTAGATAATGTCTTATTGTTGTTAAGTAACATGAAACCCACAAAAAAATGACACAAAAAAAATCTTAACAGATGGTAAGTCATCTTAATCAAGCAAATTAAGGTATCATACATTTAAAAAATAAAATAGTAGGTTATTTGACATGCACTGTAATTACATCGGATATATTGCTTTCAATAAACGTTAAAGGACAAATTAACATTAGTCGTGCCAACCACATTTCTAAATCTGCTTTTCAAGCTTATAATTAAAATCCTAAATTATTACTGCTGCAAATTAACAGTTTTAATGTAATGCAGACATTGTAATCATAAGCGTTTAGTTGTTTTTTTAAATGGATTGTCTAATGCAAATTTAAACAATATTCACCTCAGTAAACAGTAAATACTAATAGCTTTTTCACTGTTGCAAGAAAGTGTTACCATATGAGGCAGACTTCTCTGCTCTAAGTCTTGTCTCAATGAAAGAGAAAAGCTTGACTTACAACAGAAATGGTGCAATCCTTAATAGAATAATCGTGTCTGCCTCAGCTAAAGCAGTGATAGGCTTGGAATACAGTTATTTAGGATCTTCCATCTTGCGAAAAGCCAAGGAGACTCCTCATCTCCTTTGGATGGCGAGTGCGCTCGATGATGTCACTAGATGGGTGTGAGTCCTTTCGCCAGAGATGAGTCTAGAGCCTGCCAGGCCTTCACATTCCAACAAGACTCCCATACTCTCAGTGAGCACATGATCTCAGTTAATTCTCACAACTTTCTAAGTGATGTTTTTATTATAGCAGCTAATAGGGAGATAAATTTTAAGACATTCGTTACACATTTGGAATTTTGTCGAATTCCACTGGAAGTTCTCAGTGTTTAACTATATTGATGCAAATAGATTTTTTGTGGCATTTGTCTTCACTCCTATGCCTCCTAATGTATGTCTCTTCCTAAGTAAGTGGTTTTGGATTAAACAATTAAATAAACACTGCAATTAAAAAGTGTAATCACAAACAGCATGGTATGATTCAACCATTCTGATCATATTAAGTTTAGTATAATAAAATTCCATCTTTAATTATTATATAATTGATGAAGACTTGGATGTGAAATAGGTAAATTCAGCATTATGTATAGAGGGAGGTTTTATTTTTTTAAAAGGTAGAAATGAATAAGAAATGTTTGCAAATCTTGGATTTAAATGAGGATTGGTGATAGCTTTAGGAATAAAAATTATTATGGAATCAGGCACAGACACACACAGAGTTACCAGCGTTATTAATTGTTCTTTGAATAGATTATTTTACACAAAGAAGATTACAACTCCAATGTACTTTTAATCTTCAATACAATTTTAATTACAATAATTTCAGTATAAATTAGCAGTAGCTTATTTCCAGGACATTTTTTTTTTCATTTTATAGTTGGAACCAACAGAAAAATCTTTACCAACTTATAGGCCACTTAGAATTCTGAAAGCAAAATTTGTAATTTTGTTCTCAATTATAATTGCCAAATTAGAATTATAAATAATTTGATAGAATACAAAGAAAAAAAAACCTCATCAGCCTCTTTCTATAGCTTCTTATGTATCTACTCTCTGCCTTAATACCACCATACTTATTAAACCCAAAGACATCTTTAATTTCTTAGTAATTACCCCATAGATTTGAAAATGAAAGGGATGGTGATGAAGATGATGATGATGATGATGATGATATGATGCTTACTTCACTTATTATGAAAGATATTGGTGAGTATAAAATGAGAAAAACGAAAGTGTCTTTTAAACTAAAAATGCTCTACAAACGCAACGTATTACTTATTAGAAATTGAAGTTGTTCTTTTTAATTTCTTCTTATTGGAGAGTCATTGGGATGAGAAATTCATCTACCGCAAAATATAGTACTTTAGGAAGATAACTTAGAAATTAACTCTTTTTAAATATCAGCTGTAGCATGTACCTATATGTTTGTTACAAATATTTTATAATTTTTGTAACCCTAGTGCCTATAAAAAAGACTGCTGCTTAATTTCTTTTTTCTTAGAAATAAACTCATAAACCTAGAAAAATACCTGTGTTGTACACGCTCTTGTCATCTTTCACAACTCTTATCGTGAAAACCTTTAATTCAAATAGCTGTACAGCACACTTTAACCCCAGACAG
The DNA here is from genome assembly GCF_057802395.1 of Ceratotherium simum simum. Classification (NCBI taxonomy): domain Eukaryota; kingdom Metazoa; phylum Chordata; class Mammalia; order Perissodactyla; family Rhinocerotidae; genus Ceratotherium; species Ceratotherium simum. Next base: position 8,858,505 of record NC_141909.1, read on the forward strand.
AAATATTGCACTTCTTCTTTTCTTCTCATTTTTGCAACTCCCAAGGCTGTCAGGACTGCATAATAGAATTGTATGTTAGCCATTGCACATCCAAGAAAATTGACACGTGGTATGTCATTTTCTCTGCCCACTTCTTAATATACTACCTTTCATCTAGTGGATTAATCGTCTCTGAAATAAGCCTTCCCTGCTCAGCATCACTTCCATGTTCTATGAATAGTGTGTTGAGCTTCCAGCACAATTCCTAGATCTTCAACATTTTATGAGTTGCCCATATTTCCACATTTTGGAGGCATCTCTAAGACAGCCTGATTCATGCACAAAAGGAAATCGGATCATCCACTATACACCCTTCAAAACATTGTGTGCTCCTGCATCTTACAGACTCACTTCCACATGATGTTGCACTGGTTTTTATTTTAGTGAACACTTTAACTATTTAACTAATTTGGTTATTAGCTAATGACTATTAAGTGATAATAGTTATTAATGGCTATTACTAACCCAAGTAAGACTCACTACAGCCATACACTGAGTCTTATACAGTGTATTTTTCTTCATTTGCTTGTTCTTTTGGTTTAGTTTGCTTTGGTTCCCCCCAACACACACACACAAAGCAGACTCATTCTTCTTCTCCAGAGCAACCTCTATTCTTACTTCTATTGTTCAACAATGTAGACTATCTAATCAATTTAGAGTTTACATATGTAATCATTGTCCCCACTGGTCTTACATTCTTGCAGAGAAATTTTAGTTCAGTCACATGTGGAAAGAGCCACCATAGATCCTCAGAGAGTAACAGATCAGCATGGCTATTCCTCACTCCCATCCATAAGGAGCATATACACATACACAAACACTAGCATACACAAATTATACAAAAGTACAATGAAATATAGTTTAAACGTGCAAACTCATTTATGGTTATGGAGATTAAGAATACATATTCTACAGTTAGAAGGTTTGTGCTCAAATTCTGAGTCTGTCGTTGATGGTGTGATGAGATCTTTTGCCTCTTTTAATCCCATTCACAATCTGTATTTCCAACTATGCTTGCCCACCATTGGGTTCCTCACTCGATACCCTCCTTCTCACAACCCTTGACATAACATCCTGGACTTGCCAAAGAGGTTATATCATTCCTCTACTTATTGATTTAGAATGACTTTCTAGTGTCTTTTGTTTCTAGATCAGATTCTTCCAGATAAATCAGAGGAATTTTTTTATTGCTAACTAAAAGAAAGCCTTGAGTTACTGTCAAAAGTGTCAATCAGGAAGGTGAGAGCTCAAATGAAGCCAGGCACAATGCTGACATTGTTGACAATTTGTTGGAAGTTGAAACGGCAATGGACCAAGCATAACAGAAATATGAAAATGAAATTTTGTTAATTAATAGACTTTATTGACCAAGGAAAGTAGCCATAGTGACCAAGATGAAAATCAGAGACTCCATCCAAACATACTATTATTTATATGGGGTTGATTATAATAATTTAAATATTCACTGACAGCATAAAAGACCTGCCTCACAATACTATTATAAAAACATTCTTCACAATCTAATTTTTAAGAGGAAGTCTTCATAATGAACTCTTTAGTCCTGTCATCAACTACTTTATAAAGATTTATATAAGAATGCATGGGGTGTGAGGCTACACAGGGTATTTGGAAAGAGTGATAAACTCTGACAGCCATGACTCAAATAAGCAAGCAAACAATAATAAGAAAAGTAAAGAGCAAATTTGGAAGAGGGTTTAAACGTCTTATTTACGTAAACAGTTGTTACTCTCTTATCTTTTGTGCTGGAATATCAACATTGCCTAAAAATATAAATGTGCAAATGTCAGACATTTATTCCAAAAAAAAGGATATAAATGCAAAGTGTGATGGTTAATTTTATAGCTCAACTTGACTGGGCTAAGGGATGCCCAGAAAGCTGGTAAAACATTATTACCGGGTGTGTCTGTGAGGGGGTTTCTGGAAGAAGGTAGCATTTCAGTTGGTAGACTGAGCAAAGAGCTCCCTCACCAATGCAGTGGGCCTCATCCAATCCACTGAGGGCCTAAATAGAACAAAAAGGCAGAGGAAGGGTGAATTTGATCTCTGTTTGTGCTGAAACATCCATCTTCTGTCCTCAGACATTGGTGCTCTGGGTTTTCAGGGGTTCAGACTTGCACTAAATTACACAACTGGCTTTCCTGGCTCTCAGACTGTAAATGGCAGATTGTTGGACTTCTTGGCTTCCATAATCAAGGGAGCCAATTTCTATAATAAATTCTCTCCTTCTAAACATATATATATATATATATATATGTGTTTAGACAATACATATCCTATTGGTTCTGTCCCATTTCTTAGGAAAACCCAGAATTTATTCTTGGATAAAAATTCAAACCCTAGGAGTATTGGATGCATGGAGCTCAAGAATGAGCTACATTATTTTATTTATTTATTTATTTATTTATTTATTTATTTATTTATTTAGTGAGGAAGATCGGCCCTGAGCTAACATCTGCCAATTCTCCTCTTTTTGCTGAGGAAGACTGGCCCTGGGCTAACATCCACGCCCATCTTCCTCCACTTTATATGGGATGCCACCACAGCATGGCTTGACAAGCAGTGCGTTGGTGCGCGCCCAGGATCCGAACTGGCGAACCGTGGGCCACCGCAGCAGAGCGCGCGCACTTAACTGCTTGCGCCACCAGGCTGGCCCTGAGGTATGTTATTTTAAAAGTTGCATGTGGCTCATTCTTTTGTCATTGGAAATCTTTATGTAAAACCATAACTGGATCTATAATTTCATGTCTTCTTTAAATCATGCATTCATTTTTCATTTACATTAAACTGACAAAAATCATATTCTATTTGATACTCATCCTAGACTTTAAAGAGAGAATATCCTCAAAACATGAAGTGATGAAGCATAAAATCACACCATTATGCTTCCTAAATGCACAGAGTCACATTAGATATATATGATTCCTAAGTTCAGCATTGCTGCTATTACATTTTCTTCATCAAATGTGAATAGCAGTTTCAGAAATTTGATATTTTCAAGGGATGCTTGAACTCTCTGGTGCCTCATTCATTGAAATATTATTGCAAATATTTCTATTATGATCATCTAAGTGAAACATTATACCCATTTTTTGTTCAAGGAAATTTCGTTGTCTCTGTTTGCAAGGATATAAGATATATGAGCTCTTAGCTTGAGTTCTTACTGTTATAAAATTTTGGAATCTGCCTTATCAACTTTTGTTGGATATCTTTGATAATATAGTGTAAGAGAAAGCCAACATATTTTTGTTGGGTGGGTTGAATTTCAAAGCCTGTCAGCATCATATGAGAACTTTGATAATTTTATCTTTAGGTCAAATATCTGAAGATCTTTTAAAAGAAGCATTCATTATCTCAAAGCTTGATTTTGATATAATATTGCCCAAGATTTTATTTTTTGTCCCATTTGGGCTTGTGTCAAAAGTATGTAATAAAAAATAGCAGAATAGACAAAAAGCAAACATCCTACAAGAACTGAATGATACACAGACAATGATGATAAAATTATAATTTGTATCTGCATGTGACAATAACAATTGAAACTAAAGTTTTCAGATTTTTCATGACATTAAAAGCCATTCATTGTGCCTGGATACTTTATATATTTTTATATTTGTATTTGGAATTTCGAATACATTTTTTAAAAATAATAGACTAATTATTTAAATTTTAGCCAAAATATAAATGAAACAAAAATATATAAGTAAAATACTTAATTTAAATATCTCTATCCCTTTTTAAACCAAAAATTCAGCTAATAGTTTTACAATGCTGAGTATCTATTATATTTGAGGGACACTACATCATAATACTCAGGACATTCCTATATTAAATAGTAATAGCATGCTTTCAGGTTAGAGTAGTAGGAGTCCTGGCTATTAATGGGTTAAATAAAAAGGAATTTATTACCTCACATAACTGTGCAGTTATCAATTTATTGGCTCTCATCTCCAAATTCATCCTTTTAGAATCAACTTGGCAATAATGGATGGGTTTCTTTAAGCATTTCTCCTATACAATGTGCGTAATAATAAGCTGTCTCAGTAGAGGGCGCTAGAGAGACATTGCATGAGAGGCAGTTCCTCCTAGTTCAGGCAGCTGCACCGTCTGCAGCTGTGTGGGTAGGCGGTCATGGGATGATGCTCTGCCCCAGGTGCAGCCCAGAATGCCTAGAGTACAACAGCCTGCAGCCCCAGGCCAGCATGGTGATCACTTTCCCATGGCGCAATTGACGTAAACTGGATGTCCCAGACCTCCTACACCCTGTGCTCCAGGCTCCTGCATACACTGGGGTGTCGACTCCCTCTGCTTACCTGCCCTCTTCCTCCAGATTTGTCTCCGGCAGACCATCTAACTCTGCAGCCATCCTGAAGTGAACACTGCAAACGCCCCGCCTCCACTGGCCCCCTTGCCCTCTGGACGAGGGTGCACCTGGGCTCTGGCTGTGACTCATCTGTGCCCCAGAGGTTTCTTCCTGCTTGCTCAGGGACCACAGACCAGCTCTGCAGTGCGAAAACCAGCAAGATTCTCTGCCACTGATTGGCCTGCAACTAAAGCTTCTTCAGTGTGGTCAGAGGCCCAGCCTTAGCAGGGAGGGTAGGGACTTGATTGTCCATCCTTGGGTACTCCATCAGTCCTAGGGTGCCTTATCATTACTTTTTATTATACTATACTAATGATTTATATTAAACTTCTCCTGTTAAAATCACCATATACAATAACATAACAAGATATCTTGAAGTAGAGTTTTAAGTAAACTTTGTTAATTCAATGGCTCTAGAACTTCAAAGAATTGCTGATTGGATGCAAAGGGACCACGTAGTGAGTAGTGGAAGCAGGGAGCTATAAATACTAACTATGACCTAAAGACCAGCACAGAGCTGACAACAGTGGAGTTGAGGATATATTCTTCCATTCGTATACTATCTAATTTTCCCTCTACACTATCCCAACAAAGTAATCACCCCAACAATGATAAATCACCAGAAAAGGACTGAATGATGTCTAGGGCATTTGTCTCTATTTTTTGTCTCCCCATTTTAGGGTGAGTATATGTTCATTTGTATGAAGCATAATTTCATCGCTTTGGATGATAAAGTTGTTATTGTTGTGCTATGGATAGTTAATCATAGGTAGGAGAGTGTGGTAGGTTATAAAATATTATCACACATTTCTGCAATCCCAGATTGCATCCCTCTGTTCAATGTGAGTTTGCCTCTCTTTCCACCAAAGATGGAATCTTGAATCTGGGCTGGCCCAGTGACTTGCTTTGACTTGACATATGCAGCTGATGTGTCTCTCTGCAACTTCTGAGACTAGGCCTTTGGAGGACCTGAACACTCCATTTTTACTTTTTGAATTCCTGATGTGAAAGGAAGCTGTTCTGAGTGACCGGTGGATGTGAGGTCAGGTGGAGGAGAACCCAGTTGTCCCCAGTTAACAGCCAGTACTAACAGTCAGACATGTAAGTGAGAGCATGATGGACCTTCCAGCTGGATGTAGCTGCTTCCATGAGCCCAGGTGAAACCAAGAGAGGACCAACCAACCAAACTACAGAAACCTGAGAAATGATAAACCATTGCCTTAATACATTGAGTTTGCGGTTGACCTGTTATACAGCAAAAGCTAACTGAAACTCTGTGTGTGTGTGTGTGTGTGTGTGTGTGTGTAGTGACAAAGAAGTAGACTGTGCTCTGTCAGGTTCTCTGCTGCTGATTTAGCATCACTGCCAACCCTTTCTATAGTCTCTGCTCTGGGAAAGTGCATTTCCCAATGTCCCCATCTCTATACATTACAGGTTAAATTCTGAAAACAAAAGCACTTGCTCAAGATTTGGAAGAGACAAGAGAGGTCATTAATTTACGGCTGTAGTTGTGAGCAGCTCCATCTGCAGGTAGCACACTGATTATAGAACATCTTCTGGGAGAGCTCTGAGAAGTCACCTGCTTTTTTATTGTAGGCAGATGAGTTAATGAATGGCAGCTTCTCTGCAATCCAGGAACTTGTTGATTTCCTGAATTCAAGCAGCAGATTTCTCATTGTTTCCCAGCCCTTCCAACAGTTGTATAAGTCCTTAATTCACTGTATTAAGACCTTTCCTAGTTGGAATAACTAGAGTAACTTCTCTTTTCTGGACTGAACTCTGATAAAGGTATGAAATGATAAAAGAAAAAGAAAAATATTTGATGTTTATTTTCCACTGAGATGAAAGTGCTCTGTAAATTGGTTATAAAATATGCAAATAAGCCTATACATGCGTATACATTTTATTTTACCAAAATGGAATCATGCTATGAAATTTGATATGCAACTTGATTCTTACGTTAGCTAAACAATATCTGTCTGGGAAAATACAAATATATTCATATCTTTCGTTTAAATGGCTATGTAGCATCCCATTGTGTGGATATACTATTTTATTAAATCATTTTCCTATGAATGAGTATTTAAATCATTTCCTATTGCTTGTAATTACAAGGATGATATTTTTTGTGCACTTATATTGTGCTACCACTTTTTAAAGCTTTGTATATGTATTATTTCCTTTAATCTTCATAAAAACCCTTTAGGATATATATTATTTTTATCCCAATTTTAGGTTTGGAGTGACTGAGGAGAAGCAGATAAGTAACTTACAATTATAATGATGTGTAGCAGAACAGGGGGGAGAATCAAGCAGTGTGGGTTTAAACTGCACTTTCTTAATTACTAAACTTTTCTCTCTTTCTCTCCATATATATATATACAGAAGTAATATACAGTCATGCGTCGCTTAACAATAGGGATATGTTCTAAGAAATGTGTCGTTAGGCGATTTCTTCCTTGTGGGAAAATCATAGAATATACCTAGTTGTGGGAGTGAAATTAGTTGTGGGAACATCATAGAACGAACATAGAGTGTACAAACCTAAATGGTATAGCCTACTACACACCTAAACTCTATGGTACTAATCTTATGGGACCACCCTTGTATATGCAGTCTGTCGTTGACCAAAACGTCTTAATGCGGCACGTGGCTATATATATATTCTTATTCCGGAGAGATGCTTACAAGTGGGATTGCTAGATCATAGCTATGTGCAATTAAAACATTAATAGTTGCTATCAGTTTACATTGCAAAAATTTAGCGGTTTACATTTCCATTGGCATTACATGAGACCATTGTTTTGTCCATAATTATAGCAGGATTATATTTTGTCAGCTCTTTCAATAGGAGAGAAATAGTGTCTTATTGTTTTAATTGGCATTCTCATGATTAGTCATGAAGTGGAGTATATTTTCACAAGTTTATTGAAAATCTATATTTTTTTCTTCTATGGCTTGCCTATTCACATCCTTTGTCAAAATATATTCCTTTTTATTTGTTTTTTCTAGGAGCTCTTTGCAAATAATGGCTATTGATTAAGTGCTACAACTAATTTTTCTCAGGCTGTTTTGACATTTCTTAAACACACTTAAAGATACTGATCTCTACACACTTAAAGATAGTGATATTTTCAGTCGATTGTTTATCATTAAATCTCTCGGACTCTCCAAGTGTTTGTTTCCACTGCCTCTGAGGTTCTCCTCAACCGCTCACTTTACCAAAATACTTACCTTACTTCAAGCCTCAAATAAAATCCTATCATCTCTCTGCAATCTTATTTGTGGCCATCCTTGATTTTTCATTCCTCTAAATAACTAATTTAAAAATTAACTTTTTAGCATTTATTTTGTAGCCATTATATTACATTTTGACATCTGGTACCACATAAAATGTATTTCCAACATTATTGGGTCATATGGGTAGTTAGGCATCATTTGGTTAGTAGGAACAGAGACAAATTCAACCTTACTTAAGCAGAATCAAGACCTATTATACGAAGCAATGGATATGCAAAGGTACTCAATAAAATGAAATGCAGAAAGCTTTCCATCTTTTGCCCGAAGGGAGAGCAACTCGGGGAGCATCTCATGCTGCAGAGCTTCCTGTGTGGTCAGGTTGAATCTAGACTACAGGAGAGGTCACGTTCTTAGATTTTTCCAGTGCTCCATTCTTCCCTCTTCTCCTTTCTCCAAGGAAAAGCTTCTCAATAACTCATTCACACAAGAATTTCTGTCTCATACTCTCTTTATAAGGAATATACCCTAAGAGAGAAAGCAGTAAGAATGAAAACTATGGGGAGATTTTCTATATTTCTTATGAGAATTTTACCTGGAGAATGAAAGAAAACAATTCTCCTTGTTTGTGTTTTGAAACATGAAGTCACGACTTTATTTTGAGTTTAACTGAGTTTTCTGGCTACGGACAGGTAAACATAGGCCCATATACTTGATAATTGCCTCAGAATTACACTTTTCTCTCCACCCCTAGGAAAGCATATACTGCCAAAATCTCAAATCTAGGGCCGGCCCCGTGGCTTAGCGGTTAAGTGCGCGCGCTCTGCTGCTGGCGGCCCGGGGTCGGATCCCGGGCGCACACTGACGTACTGCTTCTCCGGCCATGCTGAGGCCGCGTCCCACATACAGCAACTAGAAGGATGTGCAGCTATGACATACAACTATCTACTGGGGCTTTGGGGGGAAAAATAAATAAATAAATAAAATTATAAAAAAAAAAACCCTCAAATCTAAAAGGAAAAGACACATAATAGTACAAAGTTAGATAGATAAGGTTGCAACAAAATTATTTGGATGTATAGATGCATATACATGCCATGAAAAATCTAATATATAAAATCTGTTTTGAGACTATCCTAGTTATTTTATATAATACATTTAATGTGAATTTATTATTTAATCAATTTAATTCCATAAATAATTTCATCATAATATAGATATATTTTCAAATAGAACATAGGTCTGACTGACTTGTTAACAAATAAATGTGTGTAATGCTCAATTCAGGGAATTTTTAGGATATACTTATTTCCTCAATATTAGACTTTTTCATCAATAAACACAAGATATGTGTAAAACCTTTAAAATTTATTTGAACAAGTGATGATATGGTCAAAAACTAATAGAGTAAAAGGCTGACTCAGTGACTCAATTTTTTTATTTTCCATGAATGGATTTTTTAACTGAATCGACTAAACAGTTAATTTTGGCAACAAATGCACACAAAGGCAGTGTTGAATGGAATGCAGAATCTTGTGAAGGGTTTGGAAGAGGAACAAGAATAACTTTTTACTAAGGTCCATGAGGACCCAAGGGAAGACACTGTCTTAGTATTTATCATAAAGCTCATTTTGATACAAAGTTGCTTGTGTTGGGTAACAGCCTTGCCAATGAGAAATTCCCCTGTATGTATTATGACAGCACATAGGCTTTGTTTTCAAATAAAATGAAAGTAGGTAAAGAAAAGGGAATGTTTGTTGATTAAAAGAAATATGCTGCCATATATCTGGTTGAGCCTCTCTCTTTCTCTATCTTATCTATACATTTTACTAATCTATCCTCACTGTTTTCTTTAATGCGTTTTTGTCTGCATTTGTATTCAACTCCCAGAAAAGTTGATTACATGAAGATCTTATCTGAAAAGCTCCTCTATCTGAATTAGGCCATGTTTCTCTACATGCATCATTTACATTAAGAACTTCCCATCCTTATCTGAAACTCTCATTATCCAAATTAAGTCGCTGACTTTCTTTCCATTTTGCTAATTGAGGTTTAATGATATCAGAAGTCACATTCTCTGATTTATGGGAATAAGGGGAAAAAAGTTTTCTGTGTAACTGGACTAAAATATAATAATTACTAATCTGCATTAAATGGTTTATCTTGTGGCTGTGTTGCAAGTTTTCAGTTCAGAGAATTTTTTTAAATCATAGATAATCAGTTTAGCAGGTAACAACAAGTTTCAATGTAAAATATGAGTAATAGGTGGATTTTCCTCTGGACACAGGAGAAATCAGTAACAGAAAGTGTTACTAATTCCATTGGAGAAAGGTGAGGCAAGAGAAGTAGCCAGAGACAACTTTAATTTGTTTAGACCGCTTCAGGTCTCCACGTGGCATCAGGACCTTCCAAGGAAAGGGAAACCAGGAGCCTCAGGAGATACCATGAAAGGGAAATCAAGTAACAAGGGTGATGGGGAGGCCTTCAGACGTCAATCTATGCAGAGTGATGGGTGACAGGGGCACTGTGCTCTACTTCACTTTGTCACTCTGCCCACTCCCCTCCTCGTTCTTACACTGACTTGAAACTGTTAAATAACTATTAGTAACAGGGATTAAGGACAGTTATAAATGCCGATTATTTATAATAGTTAAGGTATGCAAGGTATAGATAGGTGGGATAGATAGATATCTATATCTGTATAAATATCTATCTGTATTATATATACATATATCGATATTCATCTATATATCCATATGTTATGTAGATATCTATATAAATAGAGTTGGATAGATACATATAGTTAAATTATAAATAAGTTCAAACATTTTTGTTAATATTTTCTATTTTTATATTGTATTATTTTATATGTATGTTTTTATCTTAGAGTCTGGAAATACAGTGACCAAAATAAAAGAAAAAAATATTTTAATGGTTTTTACGTTTTTATGTCTAGATGTTTTTATATATTATAATGTATTCTGTTGATCAGAAATGTTATTTTTAATTTGTATTAAACAAAGTGACATCCATTATTTCTGACTAATTATGCAGATAGGATTATATAAGAGATTCAAGGCTGGGTTTACTATAATGAGAAATTTATCTACAAGAGAAAGGACTAATTAGATATTTAGAATAAGATACTGCCCAAGTGTTAGGATTTCGGAGTTACAGGGCCTGAGGATGAGTTTCTTCGCACTGGTTTCCTGAAATAATTTATTTTAAGTGGGAACCAACATTGTATTTTTCAGTGAGACTAAATTCAAATGCCATTATTAGTAAATCACGTGAAGCTCCTCTACGGGATGATTTTATAATGGCAGAATGAGGCAACAAAATATCATGAGAGTCCTGATCCAGATTTACTCAGCAAATTGAGTTCAGCTTGTTGTTGTTATTATCTCTTCAGAGAGCAAACCTTCTGTAATAGAGGCTCTCAGCTGACATATTATGTATCAAGTAAAACAAAAAAGAATAGGGAAACATCTGTATAACTTAAAGTAAATCAGGCCTAAGTGCCCTCACCTACCCTAAGTGTCTATATAATTGGGGCTTCAACAATCCCCACCTCCCATTTCTGCCTCAAGTTCCACCCCCGTTTCCATAGTCGTGTCAACCAGACATTGTTATAACTTTTCTTTGCGCTTATAACTTTCCAAGTAATGTATTGTACATCTTTTCCTGTTGAGAGAAGGAGAAGGTGTGATGTATCTAGGACAAAATCGTTAATGGCGGTGATATAGCTAGCACCTAGTTCCCCCAAAACATTCCGGTTTGGATTTTCAGGTCCAGATCATGGACCATTTTCCTTCTGTTTCAAATTTAGGGGGAGAGGATCACATAAATGAGACTGAGGTCAGTGGTTCTCAGTCCTAGTTTCATTTTAAAATCTGAGATATCTTTTTAAAAATACTAGCCACACGTCATGTCTAGAGACTTGCCACAACAGGCGGGGGGGGACTAAGTTGGAGCTGGAAAAAGTTGTTTCTCAAAAGCTGTTTTCAGAAGTTCTCCAGGTGAGTTTTTATGAGTAGCCAGAGTTAGGTAGACATAATCTGAACTATTTTTTCCCTTTATCTCTGGTTTTCTGAAATATCAAGTCTAGACATCTCTATTAAAAGTAAAAACATACACCCAAATTTTTTGTGTTTCTCTGTTTCCCTTTTTTTTCCAGAAGTTACTTAGATTCTATTCTGACAAGAATATGTTAAGGTGAATTAATAATGACAGTGAGGATAACGAGGATGATAGCTACCATTCACTGAGCATTTATTTTTTGCCAGTCACTCTGTTACGTATCTTTCCTGCATCACATCATTTAATCTTCATAAAAAACCACAAGGTAGGGGCTGGCCTGGTGGCATAGTGGGTAAGTTTGCGTGCTCTGCTTCGGTGGCCCAGGGTTCATGGGTTCGGATCCTGCCCGGGGACCTATACACACTGCTCATCAAGCCATGCTGTGGTGGCATACCACATAAAAAATAGAGGAAGATTGGCACAGATGTTAGCTCAGGGCTAATCTTCCTCACCAAAAAAAAAAGAGAGAGAATCCATAAGGTAGGAATTATTATAATCCCTCATTTGCATATAAAGAAATTGAAATGTGGGTGGGAATTAAACTACTTTCTTAAAATCACACATTCAATCCAGGGGTTGAGATAAGACCTAAACATCCCTGGTTCCATTGCTCATGTTCTTAACCACAATCTATCGGCCCATAGGTTTTAATTCAAGCCATGAGAGAGGAAGAATATTGCTTATGAAAGTATGGAGACAAAGAATATATTCGGTGACAGATGTTTTCTAAGTTTTTCCTTCCTTAGTTCTCAGTCACATTCACTCTACCTTACAGACTGTTTCTCACCTTTGGACACTGGCAAACAGAAAGTGATAACAGTACTAGCTGCCACTTAAAGTTGGTTGCTGTGTGCATTTACTGCACCAAGCTCCTTACACACCATGGTCCGTCCCATCCTTACAAAAGGCCTGGGAGTTGGAATCATTATCACTTTCATTTGAAGTGAGGAGCCGGAGTTAGAGCAGTCAGCTGACCCACCCAAGGCCACCCAAAGGGTCTGCAAGTCTCCAGAATCTCTGTCCATACCCACTGATTGTGCTGCCCTGGAAGTTAATTAGGAAACTCTGGGGACCGCAAGAGACACAAGATTTGTGACTGAACCTAGATAGCAAATCTCACCTAATCCTACTCCATGCAGAGGCCCTTGCTGAGGAGAAAAATGAAGTAATTTGGGAAATGGGCAGCTTTTATGGGAAAAGCCTTTGTTAACAAAGGGAAAATACCATGAAAACTAGGGGACTTGGAAAACTAGGACTCCTCTGATGGCATGTGACAGAAACTAAACTTGAGCTGTCCTAGGCAAAATGCTGACTTTATTGAATCAAGCGAGACACAAATAAATATGTAAAATTCTGCAAGGGCCACTGGCTTTAGGGACAAATGGATGTAGGATTCTTATATCCCCTCAAGTCTCTCTCTGCTTGGGCTCTGCATCTCCATTCTTCTGCTAAAACAAGTGGTTCTCAGCGGACCTGGGAGTTTGCGCGGCATTGGGGCGTTTCCCTGTGAAACACCCACTTTGTCACAGCAAGCATGCATGAGCAGCAGTCAGCTTCCGAAGTGTCTGCATATCCAGACTCTCTTGATGACAGTGGCCAAAGGGAGAGCTGAAGGTCACCTTCCCTGATCTTTGCTAGTTTCCAGCAGTCTTGCAAAAACATAATTCTCAGGATTAAGTGTAATTACACTTGAAATAACTGGAGAGGGTTCTACTTTCCTGATAGAACAGCAACTGGTGCAGAACCTTAAAATAAACTTTAAGAGTTTTGAGTAAATATCTACTGGGACTGTTTTACAAATCACATTTTTCTCTCAATATCAGCCTATCAAAGGTTGTGGAGGGTGAGTTTCCTCCTTGATGCGTTTCCAAATTCCCCGCTCCAAATTAGGCTCTTTTTTCCCCCTAAACTCAATAGGACCCTCTTCCTCTACTTCCGTGAAAGCGTTGACCCAGATTCACCTTATATTACAGTTATGTCATGGAGATAGCTACTCTTAGCAAATTATGTTCTTCAAAGTCAGGTCCTGTGTTTTACTTATTTTCATCTTACCAATAATGCTTCCCAGGACCTTTCTTACAGTAAGAATCTTCATGGACAATTTTTAGCATTTAATTAAATTGGATTACAATGATGATCTTTTCATAATAATGTAATAGCAAAATAAAATATAATTTTATTCATTCATTCACAAACTATTTCTTTTTAATAAAATGTATGAAACAAGTCATTCTAGCCCTTTCTTTAAAAAAAATAAAGCTTGTTAGCTTCAGGAAAACACTCTTTAATTCAGCTATTTATAACTTATATGAGAAAATAGACTTGAAATCTAATGTCTATTTATTTTATGGACCGTATGTTCATAACCTTGTGAGTTTCTCTGATTGTCAAATTTTCTTTTTGATTTGTAAGAGCTCTTCACAAAATGGAGATAAATGTTTTTCTCTGTCATATGTGTTACAAAGAGTTTTCAGTGCTTATCAATTTTTTTTTCTTTTGCTATGATATTTTTGCCACATTTTGTTTTGATGTAGTTAAACTTATCAAGTAGTTAAATTTATTAATATTTCTATTTGTATTGTGTTACTTTTGTGTCAGGTTTAGAAAAGACTTTTTACATCATCCATGCTCTCTTCCAATTTCTCCCTGTACTGTCCCCACCTCAGCGCCCTAACATAACCAGTGTTAACGGGCGTAATGTGTCTGCTTCCATACCATAGCAATGCATTTTATGGCTTTCAGTGTATATGTTGTGTATATTGTTTTTCAGCTTCAAATGGTAAACAAAAAGACATACCTAATTACTCCTCTTCTTTACATAGTACAGTATTCCATAGTATTCATAGTATGATTTTATGGCTGTACCCCAATTGAATGTATTTTCCCATTCATTCCCTTCCCCCTCCACTGATGGGCATTTGGGTTGTTTTTATTTATTTTCTCTTTATTTCCCTTCTCCCCCCATTCTTCATCTTTGAATTTTAATGAATGCATTGATGTAATCATCCTTTTATTTTTGTAGGACAGAATTCTAGACACATGTTACTGTTGGGTAGTAGCTTATTAGATTATGGACACTTTAAATTTAAATTGATACCTAAATAACTTTTAAAAAAAACTATTTCACTTTGAATAATTATTGCCCCACACACTGATCCATTAGCCATTTGCATACTCTTCTGTGAATTGCATGTTTATATTTTTGACAGGTTTTGAGTTGGTTTATTTATCTTTTTCTAATAATTTGCTGGAACTCTTTGTGTATTTAGCATGTTATCTGATTTTGCCATTCTACGTGTGTCACAAATGTTGAGTGAAAATCTCTTTTTTTTTACTTTTTGGGACATTAAAATGTTTTAACTTGTTATGAATGACATTTGACAACATTTTTTAAAATAATTTCTGCATTTCCTATTTAGAAAAGCTTTTCCAATCTATATGTCATAAAAATATTCTTCATTTATTTCCAATATTTTAATATAATTTTTAAATGTTATCTGATCTATCTTAAATTTATTTTTTAAATAAATGTATGTAGGCTATTTGCCTTAAAATATTTATTGAATAATCTATTTTCTAATATGATAAATTAACATATTCATTTAAATGAATTATAAACTCTATAATCTTTTCTCTAGATTTTTCAATATTATCTTATCAAATTATAAATGTTGTGAGTCATAGTAGATTTATTTTCTTTTCTTTTTTCTTTTCTTTTATTTTTTGGTGAGGAAGATTGGCTCTGAGCTAATGCCTATTTCCAGTCTTCCTCTCTTTGCTTGAGGAACAGTGGCCCTGAGCTAACATTTGTTCCCATCTTTCTCTATTTTGTATGTGAGTCACCACTACATCATGCATGGCTTGATGAGTGGTGTAGGTCCACGCCTGGGATCCAAACCTGTGAACCTGGGCTGCTGAAGCAGAGCACGCAAACATCACCACCACACCACTGGGCCAGCCCCATTGTAGATTTATAATATAATTTAGTAACTGTTGGTTTGTTGCTATTTATAATAATTAGCTCTATCATCAGAATCATATTATGTTCCTTCTTCTACCTTCTGGAGGAGGTAGATGAGGAGGGTTTGGAGAGGGGGCGAAGACTCAAATCCTGGTAGATTCCTTTAAGTCTTTGGTTAATTACTGAGTTGGCTTTCTCTTCCTCATCCTTTTGGACAATTTCCCCCAAACTATAGAATAATACAAATATTTTAAAGAATTTTTTCCATTCACAAAAAACTTGAAATTTATTATTTGTGAAGTGACATTTTTAGATTTGAGGTCCAAAATATGGAGATACAGATTGGAGATGCGAGCTGAGGTTACTCTGGTGACCAGGAGACTGACTAGGAGGATCCTGTTGTAATCAAGGCTAAAGATGGTGGAAGCCTGAAGTTGGACAGAGGTGGTAGGAGGGGCGGATTGACTGACTGTATAGCTGCCCGAGTCCCTCCTTGGTGCTATGACCACTAGATCAACCCCTTAGATGGTAGCAGTGGCTAGGCAGAGCACACATCACCTGTGCTGCATTGAATGCAATAATTTTTACTGGTGGCCCCTTTCCTTGCAACCAGATCTGACTTTAGTTTATTTAAGTTTTTTGAAATCCAGTTTATTCTCCTTTCCCCTTGGACCCATGATTCCTTCCAGCACACCATCATGGCAGCACTCAGCTCTCCAAAAATTCTGGGTTATAGTGGTAGTAAGACTACTTGCAGCACATCTTCCCTTGTATTAAAAGTATTTGTGCATTGCTGTGAGTGTTGATTTTGTTAATATGTGTTTAATTTTGTGTATAACCTCTTCTGTAGACGTAAGGTAAAACACTAGAATGGATGATAATAATTAGGTGAACTCTAAAATCTCTAATCACGGTAAGGTATGCGGAAGTAGCAGCTTGAGCCATTATGCTAATCGAGTTTGTTAAAACACAGCCAAGTTATTGTAAATAAATGCTTACAAATGTTCTTTTATGTAACATAAGTAAGCTAACAGTAACACTTTATCAATCACTTACTGAACAGTAGTTAGGGACTACACGCATGACTGAAAATCTAATTTCTTAAACTCAAACTGCTAAAATGGATTTAGAGAATATGAAAAGAGGCTTAAATTGATGCTATTGTTACAAAAAAGAAATCAGAAACAATTGCCTCAAAAGCAGGATCTCAATGCTATAACACTTTTAAATAAGATCTAGTTAATAGTAAGAAAACGCTGGAATATCTTGGTACCTCTGTATTTCAGTCCTCATATTGTCAGAAATATTTAACTTTGTGACAATTTTTTTAAGTTGAAAATTTTTATTAGATATAGCATAATTTAAAAGAATGGTAAACTTCGATTATTCCTAAAGATAAATAATTTGTTAATTTGTAGTAAATCAAGTTGTTTGGATTTTGTTTTTTGGTTTTTGCTAAGTATATGCTTAGTTTTTGCTTTTGTATTTATTAAGGAGATGGTTTCTCTGCTTTAGTCATTGCTAAAAATGCAAAATTGCTTTGCAGCAATCCTTTGCATTCTCCCATAAAGCAGGACTTTTCCAGCATTCTTTAAAAATCAAAAACTACCATTAGGACCAGAAGGAAGCCTCTATGTTCACACACAGAATTCCGTGAGATGATACCAATGCACTAAAATCTTAGCCTCACGCGATCCTGGTACATGGTTGTGGGTGTATTTGTGGACAACTACTTGCATAATTGCAAACTGCTTTCATGCTGTACATTTGGTGTAGACTAAACGAACGGAGAAAATTTTTTTTAACTTGAAAATATGAACAAAGATTTTCTTAATGCCTAAATAAAAATCTGTACATTTTTCTTAGGATTCTCATTCTTTGTATCCTTTTATATATTTTTTGACTCCTCAAACCATTACAGTATATTAGAGTTATTTAGCCTTAACGCTTTTAATTAATAGCAGCATAAAAGCATGGTAAAATGTATAAGACTAAAACAGCTTTGAATATTCTCTCAAAATTTTCAGAAACAAAAAATTCATTTAGAAGATTAATCCCAACAGTTCTGGATTTCTTTTTTAGTTGTTGAGAATTTATATTTTCTTAAAACTCAGAAACCATTTTCTCTCTTTATTTTCTTGAAAAGTATATCTACTTAAGTCTCAGTAACAAGTTAAATCAATTTAATCATGCTTTCATATACTTTCAATTATGTAAACATCCCAAAAAATTTGGTTGCAAAAATATATACCACAACATAGTAAGAAATGCATTATTATTGTTAAACAGAATTTATACTTTCAATGCTTCTATATAAAATACTTGGAAGTATATTTGTGAAAATTTACATCATCTAAACAATTAAAAAAGCAGTAATTTCCCAAAATGGTTATCCAAACATGTTTGATTTCCTTGTTGTCCAAGTCCTTTATTAGTTATTAAGTGACTTCAACATTATCTGTTTTAAGTTGAAATAGAGATAACATTCTAAATAGAGCGTCATTGTACCATAATGAACATGGGCCTTTTAATTAGACCAATCTGGGTTCCAGCTCCATCTCTGACTTTTATTAACTGTTTAAATTGGGAAAATTAAAAATTTTAAGCACAAGTTTCCTCAATTTTAAAATCAGTGTAGAACTATCCATGTCTTGATCTTGGCAAAAATTAAGTGAAATAAACTATATAAAATATATGATATTTCTGAAGTGCTCAGTAAATAAAATCTATTACTAAGAGTTATTATTGTTTTGAAATGATGAACATGGATAGTTCCTTATTCTTTTATTTTCACGTGTGAAATAGTATGTCAGTACATTTCTGGGTAAATATAAATTTAATTAATTATTATAAAACTTTGGATCAAACTATCAGCATCAAAGCAAGATGTGATTACGTTTGTTAAGCTATATATTTGTATCAATATTTAATTCTCCTTTCTGCACGCAGGTTTTTCAGGAAAAAATAATTCCATTACAGAGACTTAAGATATAAAACATCAAGAAAATGATTGAAGAGGTAGTTCTGTGTCCATGCATTTGATTGACACTCAAAAGTCTTACCATTAGATTTGGTGAGGCCAAGTTCTGCACTGCCCCCTTTTGATGAAGTGCTATGAGGTCAGAGGCAGTAGTAGGAGAAACATTTTTATAACCATAGCAATTAAAAACCACTGCTACTGTGAATGTTAGTGATTTAAAACATACCAGAATCATAAGGAATAGTTTTCTGATTATATGAAAATCTATTAGACTACAAGTGACAAGTACCTACCTTGAAATCATATAGAATCTGCTATCAGGTCACCTGGGTCTTGCAAATTAAAGG
Source organism: Ceratotherium simum simum (assembly GCF_057802395.1). NCBI lineage: Eukaryota > Metazoa > Chordata > Mammalia > Perissodactyla > Rhinocerotidae > Ceratotherium > Ceratotherium simum. Next base: position 8,877,530 of record NC_141909.1, read on the forward strand.
AATATATGTTTTTCTCTCATATAAAAATGAAATATTTGTTCCCACACTTTAAAATTCTTAGAATAGCTTTCCTCCCACTATCAGGTGGCCTGTAAATATAAAAACATTTTTGTATCAAACAAAAAGGCGATTGACACTTACTGAGACAGAAACGGTTTAGATCCACAAATTAATAAAACTTGCACTGTACTTTTGCTGCAGAATAGCAAATATTTTAACAAGTGGAGATAAAGCGCAGGTCCGTGCCTATAACATGTTAGCAGCACCTCATAGAAATGTGGAGAAAGGGGGTTATTTAGAGTTCAAATGCAGTCCAGCCCTCTCCCCCGAACAGATTAAAAGCAACAGTAAAAGAGAAGGGCTTTCATATTTTGAAAAAAATAAATTCAGTCCATGTGAAATAGGAACTAAAAATATTATGTGTGTAACGATTATTTGAAAGACTGAGTATAACATTTCAGGGAATACGAAAGCTATAATAAATTCAGTCAACTTGGTTCAAATATAATTATGTCAATTATACTTCACAGAAACCTGTGCTCCTGCTCCACGGTCAGTGGCTTCATTGTTTGTAATATGCCAATCTTTGCTTCGTCTCTATTGTACAAAAGAAAATTCTCTTCAGAAATCTTATAATCTATAAAGCAAATTCACACTCGAGATACATTCCTTGAACTATATTCTAATGGACATAAGTCACCTTAAAACAGGGCTGATCAATAAGTAATATGTTTTGATTTTGGATTATATTTGATGGTCTTAGAAGATAATACTTATAATTCAGCATGAAATTGTGTTTTTGTCTCATTCCCGTGAATTGAGCCACCAGGCATAGATGCCATTTGGATGCCATTTGGCCATTAAAAAACAGGTGACTGAGGAACACAGTCAAACAAGGGGTAGCTGTTTCATGAAACTGTTTCCTTTAGCATTAATTTTGTCTTTGGTCTTAAATAAAAGTATAATAATAACTTAGGCAGATGGAAAGTTATTTGCTACTACTAATATTTCTTGCTAATGTGATGCCCTTATATTTGAGATCTCCAAGCATACCTAAAACATATTCCACAAAAAAATTGCTAAAGGAATAATGTACTCAAGGTACAAGATGAAAAGATAAAGATATATTTTAATATCTCCAGAAGCATTATTTGCCGAACTAGAAATGTTTTGTTTCTCTTGTTGATGTCTGATATTAAGTGGATTTGATAGGGAAAGATGTATAAAAGAATGAAAGACAATTAGCCAGCAGAACATTTTGGGAACTGGATTGTAAACTTGGCACAGCCAATTAGGCTCAATTTATGCACATATGTCCCACGCCCAGTGTTGTATTGAGTAACTAGAGGAAAAAATATATTATTATGTCCATGATTTTCAATTGTGTAATGTTGACCAGATTACTAAAATATTTTGAGATTCTCTAAATGTTAATATTCACCTCAGAGTCTTAAATGAAATAGTACATATACAAATACTAGTCAAAATGGTCATACATAGCATATATTCTACAAAGATTAGTTTATTTTCACTTTCCACAGGAAAAAAAAAAGGATAGTTTCTTTCTACGGTTTCCTAAACAGCCAGAAAATAGAAGCTCCATACAAATCAGAATCTCAGTATTTCACATGGCCTCCGTGGTTCTTAGAAATGGACCATCTTGTGTTGAGCAAGTGAAGGTTAGATTTGCACTAGAAGGTTTTAGACTGTAAACCATATACAAGTTATGAGGTTATGGTATTCTATGTCTTTTATTATATTAGGCTATAGATCTTCTGATAGAGAAGGACTTCTTCTAATGCAGGACTCCATTCACTGAGACAGTTTGGGCAGTGGCCAGGAGAACATGGGCTCAGCTCACTGTGTAACTTCAGTTCCTTCCCTGTGGCCAGCGTCGACTAACCTGCGCTCAGCACATCAGAGGCGGTGGCAGATGCTGCTGGAGAGAACTGCTGTGGTTAACTTTAAGAACTACTTGAATGAGCTTCGGTTTTCTTCTTTTCTTTGCTATCATTTGTTTTTGGTCATCTTAAAGTAAAAAAGAAGCAAAAACTGGGTATGATTTTAAGCTTGTCCCCCATCCCCACCCAAATCTCACCATAGTCTAGGTCTTTACAGTTTAGTTGGTGTTTGGGATTGGAAACAAAAGAAGGGAGGCACATTCAGTTCGTTTTAAAAGCATACACCATGGTATCAAGCTACACTGCTTTTATATTTTTAGAAACAAATGTAAATTTGTTAGGGAAAATGGCAGCAAAGAAATTGATTTTCACCATTAGCATGCAACCTTATATGCAACTGCCAACTGCATTTCTCAAGGTCGATTATTTAGGTAGATATCTCAAATCATCCACCTACAAAAATTTGGGTAAAAGTATGCATGTTTCTAGCAAAGCTTCCAAACCAGATAATGATTTAAAACTCTACATGCAGACCTGTAACATCCCATAATTTACAGAACCCGACTTCGGGAATGGAAGGCTGAGTGCGGCATGCTGAAAGCTTGGAGAGAGCTTCACCCTGTGCACCTTGACCTTCTGAACCAAAGCTGACGGCCAGTCAACTGCAAGCCTTCCGTTGTGCTCCAGTCTAAAAGCTGACATGTGAGCATTAGCGGCAGTGACAGGCTGCTCTAACTTGGCTGTCATCTGGCCCATTTTCTACACCAATCATCAACATAATTCACTCTAAAGGGCTTTCGGAGAGGCCCTAATGCTTTTTCTTTCTTCCCTTGTACAGTGTAGAATTTAGGACAGCTTATTTTAATTTGATGACCTGCACTATGATCTAATAAGGGACAGCTGTGGCAGCTAAGTCCCCAGCTATTTATTGTCAATTAGCATGAATCCTAAATAAACTCCCTTCATTCTAAACTTGACCCATTCTTGAACAGTAGACAAAATGACACTTAGAAACGGAAATGTGGGGAAGCGGAAGAAAAAGCCAGTGGAATGTACAAACTATGAAAGAGAGGACTCTTCAAACAAAATTAGAAGGTTGAGCAGTGATAATGACATTTTGATATAGGATAATTGCTATTGAAATTTTGGTATTGTGGAAGATATCCATGGGGGAACACAAAAGAATATCAAGCTGTCAAATAAAATGTACCATGTTATTAGAGTTAAGCTAAAAATAAATACATTTTATGTGAAGGAAAAAAGTCTTGATTCAAATATACAAGTTAAAGGGGCCTAGAGCAGTGATTGCAAACTTTTTCTGTATGTTATCCAAAAAAGATGAACATTTTCCAGCAAGACCTAGGACACCAGTACACAAATCTGTGTAGATCTGTTAAAAGAAAGTCTCTTGAAATAATATTTACTTTCCCACGTGTGACACCGTAGTTTGCATTGTGTTCTATTCTCTCTCATATTAATAAAAATGCTAATCACAACTTACCAAATTGATTTCACCACTCCCTCAATGGTCAGGACCCACAGTTTAGAAAATAGTATTCCAGAAGCAAGGAACAAAACACAAAAATGAAACTTCCAAAGAAATGTTAAGCATTTTAAAATACTGATAATCAGAGGGGATTTAACAACCCAAGGAAGAGGCAGATACATTGCCGGCCTATGCAAAAGTAATTTATTATAACATTGCTTACTGCTCCTTTGAGTGTGAAGGTCATGGTAGAAAGCATAAAGAAGAAGTCAACATCATGGTGTGTGACTGTTACCCTTAAGCATAGCTGTGCATTATTTTCTAAGTACTTCTCAGTTAAGTATATAAAATATGAAACAATAATTTCTTAGTGTCCTTGGCAGCCTTCATATGAATAAATGCTAGAAGTGATAATGCCATATAAAATCAAGATGCAAAGGAACTTAGAACTTGAGTAAAATTTCCCCCTGTTTTAGGGAAATATAAGACTTTTTAAGGGACTCAGTTTGCCAGAATTGTGTTGAGATTGCTGGACAGTTTTTGAAGTGATTGTAAGGGCAGAAATGACAAGTAGAATTGTTTAAAGGAATCAGCTTTCCCTCTTGGAGGACCAAATCTGTCAAAGAGCGTTGTCAGTTTGTAACCACTTGCTGTGGATCCCTTTATTTGTCTCTCAGGCCGACCCAGGAATAAGCTGAAGTTGGGCTGGCTGTCCCAGGGGGCCTTCTGCCTCCAGGTAAAAGATACCATTGAAGGTCGCCTCTCTGGACTTCCTCCAGAGAATCCCATTCTCAGCCTAGTGGCACTGCAGGCCTAGAATTTATCTGCAGTTCTCTCAACCAGAGGATCTCCAGTGCCCTTATTAGTGTGCTGGGTCTTAAACTCTGAACACTCACCTTTCTTCACATGCATGTAAGCTACTATGTCAGTTCTTTTGCCTTCTTTCTACATTAAAAAAAATAAAAACTGTGAAGAAATCAGAAAATGGATCATACCTAAGCAGGCAAGTCTCAATATGATTTTTAAAAATTCTAATCCTAATCTTAATCAGACAGATTTCTCCAAATTATAGACCCCAGCAAAAAGATATTTTGAATGTCTCAATCATACGCCAAAATGAAAATGGCTTTCGAGAGGACAATATATTTTATAATGTCCCTCCCTAAGTTGAAAATGGGACTTATATTTCCTAAGCAAAGCTATAGGCAAGATATTTCCATTTGCACTAGTAATGTGTCTTTACACGCCATCAAAAGACAACAGAAACAAGAAGAAGAGATGAAAGAAAACAGTTCTCAACTAACATACCAACTGCGTTGATGCTTGGAACCGCAAAAGAATCACAGAACTCTTCAGCCAGAAGTGACGCCGTCAATGGTTGGAATTCACAGGAGTGGAACAGCAAGATTAGCCAGTTAACGTGGCTGCCCGTGAGCAGTACAGACTTGCACAACCAGCCTGAGACTCTAAGCAGTCAGTTCTGTTACCTATTCTCACACATTCGAGAAGGCAAAATGATGGGCATCATTTAGCAAAACAATATCTAACCTTGCTTATTCTCTTTGGCTATTTATCTTTCTTTCCTCACAACTCACGGCTTCTCTTGGGACCTCGGTCTAAGTGATAAGAACTTTAGTCTTCCACAGTTCCCCAAATTTGAGCCAGAGCAAATTATGGAGATTAAGATGCACCTCATGTGACCATTATCTATGTTTCTACCTTGGCGTCAGTGATGCAAATAAAAACATAAATTTAATGCTTTAATTTATGAAAGAGGGCAATGAGTCAAGCTAGGTATTTCGTTATTAGTGATAACTAATAAGAGAAAGAAACCCAAAACATTGCTGCTCATTCTTATTTAGGAGTGCTAAAAAATAAACACTAAACACACACACACACACAAATACTTGTGGTAAAATAAGAAGCCAGAACCTGTTTTCAAGCTGTGAATTACCCTCTGTATTTCTGTTTTGTTTTGTTTTCTTCTTTTTTAAAAAAAAAATCTAAGGTGAAAATAACCATAACTTTAGATGTCAGAAAAAAGTCTTTAATATCAAAACCTAGATTCACCTCTGTTCAGTCATAGGGGAATGGTTAAGAATTACATTATAATATATACATCTTCTTAATAGAATCCTATGTAGCCATTACAGGTTATGTGTAAGAACCATTTAAAAAACATTTAAAAATACTTATGATATAAAGTTAAATGGAAACTAAAACTAAAGCAGTATGGTCTCAACATTGTAAAACAATGCATATAAGGATAAAAATACATCCTGCTTAAAGTGAACCCTCTCTGTGGTAATTTAATGAGCAGTTCAACTTGCTTAACAATATTAAAAGTATTTTATTTCCAAAGGTATTATAATTATACACATTGTTTTTCATATAAGATGTTCATGTTTTTCATAAGATGACTTCATAATCAAAGTAACATACACTTAAATTTTAAAGTCCCCAATACTTTTGTATGCAAGGCACGTATACAATTCTATTTTTCCATATAATATAAGGTTAATGAACACAGATCTAAATATGATGTAACCTCACCAATAATCAGACAATGTGACTTAAAACAGCACTGCGATACCATCTAATGGGTAAAATACTAAGGCTGATGATTCCAAGTGTGGGTAAAGATGCCCAGATGCAGAAACTCATACATTACTAGTTCAAGTATAATTTGCTGAAATCATTTTGGAGAGAAGGAACCTACAAAATATTAACTGCAAAAAAAGGCTGAGATAATTACCTCACAAATTCAGCCTTTGTATTCTCTGAGCTAAAACTGTGTGGGCATCTATTATACAGGTCTCTCTGCTTTTCTATATGTTTGAGATAGATTTTAATAAAAATAAGTTAATATGATAAAACTTTAAAAGTTTACAGCTAAAACTAATTCGGTACTAATTTTTAAATATCAGTTTACCTTTCTTTAATGTTTATGGTGATAGTTTTATCCCACATCTCGCAAGAACATTCTGTAAGGTAGGTCACATATGAGAAGAATCCACGTACAGTAAGTGCAACAGAATGAGAAGCCCTTTCCACTCCTGCTGTAAATTCAACCAAAACATCTCCTCGTGCTTGCTTTTGTTTTCTGGAGGAGAAATACAATTGGTACAGGTGCACACAGCCACAGGCCTCGCAGCCCTGCCTAACTAACGCCTAACATTGCACTGCGAAGCCTACCTTCCGCTCTCCGAGATGTGCCTTTTATAAAGGACTTCCTTTGCCTCGACTCTCCTCACATGGTCTGCGACCTTTCAACACCTGGACTGAAGATAAATCGGTACTTCGCAGAGAGCAGCTCAACCCAGTGTGGTGATGATGAAAGGAAAAAATCACTTGACAAAGACATAATAGTTTCCTAAATTACTTCAGATTTTAAAAGAAAATAACACTCCAGAAAGTCCAGTAAATGCATTATTCTGAGTGCTGGAATAATTAAACCTCTATTTGACTCAAGAATTTTATTTTAAATGCAGATGTACTAAGAAAGTACTGGGAAAGTATTAGGAAAATTATTCTTTTTTTGTTTTTTGGGTGAGGAAGTTTGGCCCTGAGTTAACATCTGTGCCAGTCTTCCTCTATTTTGTATGTAGGATGCCGCCACAGCATGGCTTGATGAGCAGTGTGTAGGTCCACACCCAGGATCCCAATCTGAGAACCCCGGGCTGCTGAAGGGGAGTACAGGAACCCAAACACTATGCCATCAGGCCAGCCCGGAAAACTATTTTTGACAGTGACATTTCTTACGATAGTGAGTTATAAAGATCTGGAAGGTTATCATTTTCCAACTCCTACACACAATCGATTTCTTAGGAAATGCTCCCACATCATTTTTTGTTACATAAACACTGTCGGTATATTTGCTTATGTCTACATCGACTGGGCATTTTACTTGTTCCAGGCGGGCACTAGCCCTAAAACTACTTGCAAAATAGAAATAAGTTTTATAAAAAATAGACTTGAGACTTAGGGAAGTTAACTCTTTGTGCAAGGATCCTGTAGTCGTAAGTGGCACACTGCGAGTCACTGTCCAGTGTGGTTGAGCAGAATGCTCATCGTCCACAACTTACACTCTACTAAGAACAGCTGGTGCCGTGAGACCAGGGCCGAGCAAGGCCTGTGCACGCCTGCCTTATCTGTGCTTCTGATCATAGAGAGTCCAAAATCAACTGACAGACTCTTGGTTGATTCCAGTTAGATGGACCATCTCTGTCTAATCTCTCTGGGCCCTATAAATAGTTAAAGAAAAAAAGACCACCGACTAGTGAGCTGACCATCTTGCCAGTCACGATGAATCTGTGAGACTGTATTTGTTCTCCTAGTTTTGTTATAATGAATAACACAATTTACAACACATATTCAGACATTGCTATAGGATCACTATTTGGTAGATAGATATAGATATTAAATTTTATCTAATTTTATTTGTACGCATTTACAATAGCTAGCTAGCTCTCTCTCTCTCTGTATACATGATGTCAATCACTTTTATGTATTAACGAGGCCTAATAGATAATGTAAATGCAAATCTGTTCTAAAACCTAAAATCTAAGGCCATTTTAATAGTTTTGGTACCAGTTGCATTTTATAAGTAATCATATTTAAGAATATAAATTGTTATTCTTTATTGCTATCATTTCTATACCAATCTACATCACTAGTTTTGCTTTCCAACTCCAAGTCCACTATTATTTTTTCCATTTGTTATTTTGAAGGCCGCCATTATTTTTCCTCATGTATAAATAGCCTCTGCTATTGGGAAAGAGCGGGGACAAAAGGAGAATTGTGAAAAAAGTGCTATCTCTAAAAGATTCACTTTGAAACCAAGGATTTTAGCTCACATTGGTATCTTTTTGCCATGGCATATTCTAAAGAGCTTATATTTTGAAATAATTAATGTATTGTATACCAAAATAATTTGCCAAGAGTTGTTAATTTAGGCTGGTTATAGTCATATTCACATTATAGCAGATACTGTCAGGTCCTTTACACAGTCTCTGTTCTCAGTGCCTTCTTCCAGAACTTCACTACTTAAAAACTAGAATCTAAATACTATTTTTAGCCATACTGTAGGCAGGGCAGATTAAATTCTGCCCCAGAATTTGTGAATGGAAGTTTGCTGGGAGGAACGTCCCTTTGCAGATATAAAGTCCAGTTGAGGGACAGACTTCTGTCCCTCCCACGCCCCCTCTGACAGGTTCTCAGGGATGACCCCTAGAGATTTGGCAGGAAAATGAGAATGAGAGCAGGAAGACAGGAGGAGTCTGGCTCCGGGATGACATTCTTAACTAGCTGCACCTTCCTTGGTCTGCCTTCTTCAGGCCTTCTGGTTAGAAGAGAGAAAAAATCCCACATATTTAAACCAACTACTCGTCAAGGTTTCTATTGCTGCTAGTGGAATACAATCCTAACCAACACACAGAAACAATAGCCAATTAGCCAATCTGTCTGAGTATCCCCTACGTATACTCCTCTCACAGTTTTCTATATAATAGATATAAGCTGTAATTATTTAGGTTACGTCTGTTCACATCTTTACTAAATGCATCTGAGGTATGTATTTTCTCAGGAGACAAAATGCTAGTGTGAGCAAACAGACATCCTCAGCTTCAGACAGACGGGCAGGGCAGGGCATGTGCACGGCATAAGATGATCTTGAAGCAGCCCTTCGTGATGGCAGCCATTCCAAGTCTTCTGTCCATATCATTAACACTAATATCACGTTGATAACAGAAAGATAGATGGTGCTGTTTTAAAAGTGGCTTTTCAAAGATCTTGGCACTATACCTACTCATTCATTGCAGCCATATCCAATTGTTGATAAATTTGGCCACGGTTTTGTTTTTCCCAATCAATGCCCCACAATGCCATGATTTCAATATAGTAAGAAGTAACTTACGCCGGACTAAAAAAAGTAGAGTTAAAGTAGCTCCCAATCCATTTCTCATAGACCTGTGTTCCCTCTAGTTTCCTTTCTGCCATTGCCTTTCCTGTGCTATAAATATCTCCCACTTCATAGAGTAAATGGTCTTATACTTTAAAAACATATTGATAAAGTTTCATGCAACAATTACCTTAGCCATGTTGAGACTGACAAGCTGTGTTCTGTAATATAATAGTGATATCGTTGTAATTCAAACCTAGCGACTACCTCTGGTTCACACAGTGCTCTTAACGTGTTTTGGTTGTTTGTGATGTCAACAGACGACCTGTATTAAATCGCAACACTCTGTCATAATGCTGACTGTGCTTTGCCATCTCTCTCTGTTCCAGTTTACTTTGCAAAAGATAGGAAGACAGACCGGCCTCAGCAAACATAGCATCATTTGTCATTGACTCAGTAAGAAATGCTATTTGTCTTGCTGTTTTGAGTGAAAAGCCAGGTGTAAGTAAAAAATAAAGTGATTACCAACTGCTGTTTAGTCTTCTTTTTTTTTTTTGGTGGGATGGTGGGAGAAACTGGAGAATGGTACCAGGAGGTAAACACTAAAATGTATTACTTCTTTTTCAATTAGAAATACAGTAATCATACCATATATAGAATGAATTGTATAACCACTGACAGACAGCTACCTAGAAACATCACTATGACATAGATTCCTGGTATCTCTGTGGCTCAAAAATGTCCAAATTGAACAATTTACATTACAAATTCATGCACTTGCAAAATAACATACTTCATTTTCCTGAATAAAAACAAAGTTTATCCATTTATTGAATATGTTTTTTTTCCTCTTAACGAAATTTCCATACCTTTCTATCAGGATTAATTCAGATAACATACAATTAAACTTTGATCCATAGTTATGTAAAATTTAATGTGATACATTAAATATTTATTTATCTAAAATCATTATTTTAGAGTATTTAACTTTGCTAAAAAATATGGAAAGGTTCTATATATGATATTGAAGTACTTATGATGACTGATCTAAATGGCACCTAACGGAGATATTTCTGCAAATATACAAAATATTAAGTTTAATAAAGAATAATTCATGAGAGATTTAATATAGAATATAACCTATGTATATATTCAAAATATTGTATTTATATCTTCTTGGAATTTACACTATAAGTCAAAGATGATAGCTGAAGGAAAGCTTTTTCTTGAATAATTACAGAATTTGCTCTAAGAATCGGTTAATACTGCTGTCATAGTCTATAGTCAATTAATCTAAAATGTGTGATACGATATTTTTTTTTTCTTTTTTTTATTTATTTATTTATTTATTTATTTATTTATTTATTTATTTTTTTATATCTGGGTAGCAAGATTACAAGTAGTTTTTATTTTCTTCTGTACATATTTTTGTATTTTCCAAATTTTCTACATTACATTTCTAATAAAAAATACCATTATGAATTAAGAGAGAGAAAAAGAAGTACAATCTTTCCAAAATCCTAAGGATGTTTCAGATGTATCACATTCCCTTCTCCGGCATTTCTTTTTTTTTTTTTTAATTATCCATCCCAACTTCCACAAAATTGAATTCCTCCATCCTGATTTCTCCATCCTGAATTTGACTCTAAGTTCTGAGAATTCTAATCAAAATCTAAGCACTATTCATAAACACATACTCTGGGCCACAGCCACCCGGTGACAGCCACTTCACGGGCCACCTGCTCTTCCCCCAAGACTTGGTGAAAACGTTCACACTGGAGACTCTCTCTAGACTCTTGCTGAGTCCATAAACTAATTTAGATTTCTATAAGTTGGATTTCTGTATGAAGATTATTGTAAGTTTCCCAGGGCGAGAGTGTGGCCTGGATGTTATTATTGAGAATGCTACTATTTTTTCTTATTGATTGCAACACTGCAATAACTCAAACCCCTTGAGTTCATGCTAAATATAAAGTTATCTAAATCAAATCAAAACTCAGGTCCTACATTAAGAAATGGCATAGGATACACTCAAGTGAAAAATCAGCCCATTGTTAAAAATGACAGATATGAGACTGGTTGTTTTCTGATGGATGGAACAAGGGAGAGGAAGATAATAGAAAATGGATATCTTCAAGAGAAAATAGGATGAGTTTGATATGTCATGCTGCTTCTTGCCAGATAAAATATATAGTCTGATCAACAGTATTTCTCAAATTAGCAAAGATTAAAGAGACGGACAGGGCACACAGCAGGGAAACCTGCATGGCTGACATCGGTCCTCTTAGTAGACCCCAGACTTCAACATTGATACCTGCTGGGTGACTTTGGGGAGATCATTTAGTCTCTCCTTGTCAATTTCTACTGATGCATATCATTACATTGATAAACGTGTTTCTATTTCTTACTGAGATACTGTCAATTAGCTGAAATTCACAGCGAAATCACAAAATACCTATACAATTGCCATATATAACGACATTGGACTGCCACATTTTCTTATCCAGAATACAGCCTTAGGAGAACTGGTGCTAAGGGTTGCTGTTAATAAAAATAATTTCAAAATATTGAAGAAATAAAAACTAAATACAAAATCTGCACCTCAGACATCCGCATGCTGATCCATGTGCAAGATTTTTCCAGCAATAAAACTTACGCTGTCTTGCTTGGTGTTTTAGGTATTAAAAAGTAGAGAGTCTTCTGGTTGTGAAGGGCTGGCCACCTCCTGCAGCGAAGGAAAGCTGGCTGTCTGCCTCCTAGTGTTTTCTCCTCCTTCACCTTGTTGGATGTTGAGCCATGACTCACACCCTCAGCAGCAATGGGCTCAGCCGGAAGATAGAGTGATCAGCATTTTAAGGCTTCAATTCCTACATTCTCCTTCCTTTTTTCCTGTCTTCTTCCTTTGTTTCTCAGGAACAGTATTTTTCCCTCTTTTAGCCACCTTAACACACCTCAATATTCTCAATCTTTTACGTTAAACCCTAAGTGGAAACTACCAAAAAACTGTCACTCTCAATTCTTTTTAACTTGGAAAAAGCAAAAATGTGGGGAGAATGAAACAAAGTGAGAAGAAGAGCAAACTTTCTCTTCCATCACAAATAGTAAGACATACATTTTATGATGGACTTCAATAAAGAAACAAAACCATTAAAATGTCTGCAAAATAAATATAAATAATTATGATTGCTTTTGAATAAATTCATGTTTAAACATAAATTGTATTCTTTAACATTCACTCTATTTATAATTATATATTTCTTTTAAAAAATTTTATGTGAAAAATATCCGTCATTTAAAAGTCTCAAATTTTTGACTGAAGTAATGGTAATTATATTTTTACTTAAGTTTTACTTTATATGCCTCTTCTATTTTTCTAAAAAAGTTAAAAGTGCTAAAAGGGTAAGTATGCTAAGATATATACATATACACACCAGTGTGACTCTTTTGAATTAGATATCATCTCTTCTTCAAAGTCTTGGAATATTTTCCAGCTTCCTCAGACTAAAAGCTGAAGACCTACAAGGCCCATCATGATTTTCTCTCTCTGCCCTCCCTTCCCTGCGTGAATCAGTAATGTCATCTGCGTCTACTGCTTCAGTGTTGCTCCCACTCCAGAACACTGACCACACACCTCTTACTCCAGCACCTCCCGCTCACTCCCAACTTAGCGTATTGTGCTTGAGTTGAAGTCTCTACCTACCACACTCTTCCGCCAAAATCCACATGGCCGACTTCATCACCTCTTTCAAGTCCTAACTCAAGCGCTTCGTTTTTTAATGATGCCTACCCTAACCACTCTGTGTTAAATTTGACTATCCCTTCACACTCCTTATGATACCTAACCTCCTACTGGCTTTAATTTTTCCCCAGAGAACTTATACATGTTTGTGGATCAATCCTGCTGTGTCTATCAGAGCAAGATGCTGCAGACTCACAAATGTCCCCATTTGAGGAAAAATTATATGGTCATCCTTCTAATAATCGATACGACAATAGACTCAAGGTTGAAATATGAAGTGCGTTTAGGCTAAAGTCAAAAAATGAAAACTACTTAGTGACATGAGTATTGGATGGGAACCATGTGTGCAAATCATTAAATTTGCATTGTATAAAATCATCCAAAAACATGGAATCCTAAGCAACAATCAAGTCTTTCTCTGTCATTTAGCCTTTCACCTGCAGTGTATTTAGGGATAATTATAGTACAATTATTCACCTGCATCAAATTGAGGCTCTCGCCTAATGTTTACCGCAAGACTTTACAAAGGATATCCAACAACTCATGATTGATGGGATAGTAATTATCAAACTCCTCATCTTGTTCAAAATAAATAAATGCCCAAATAAACAAACATCAAAAGATAGAGCCAGTTCCTGCTAACTACAGGCAAATGGTAAAGTCTTGGATAAAAACAATGCACTTTGATTAACAAATGATAATTCTAAAAAGTGGCTTCAAAAGTAGTTAAAACCAATAGTAATTTCTATTTTTATTCTGCAACTCCAATGTCTATGAAAAGATTAAACTGGAAGAAATCAAATCAACCAAGAATTTAGCTAACAAAATATTATAGAACTCTCTAACCAAATGTGTGGAGTATTATATATAAAATTCTCCTAAAATGAAGATTTAATATATGCCTAATAACTCAAGAAGTCATTTCTGACAGACCAAAAATAGATTGGGATGGAAAACTTGAATAACACTTGTCAACTAATAGTCTGCCTTAGTCAATTATTTTCCACATTTTTTCTCTAATAAGGTAATTTCACATATTTGCCTGATGTACATCCAGTCATGCTTACATAGATGCATTTTTTATGCCTATAAAATTAACTTTGGCTTACATTTAATCTTGAAAGAAAAAACAGCATCAAATATGTGACATACGTATAATTACTAACATTTTTTATTTTATATAGAGATTTATTATTTACCATATAATATTAAATAATACTATGTACTGTTGGTGCACATTTGAAATTTTAACAAAGAAAACACATACAAATGATGCTGTATGAAAACTCAGATGAAGATTTCATATCCCTGGTTAATGCTGAGCCAACCTCTTTTCTCTTATCAAGGTCTCATAAATCTCACTGAAGAAGATTTAGTTACATCGATATATTGTTGATTTTTATATGGTCTTTTGAGCTTAGGATAAAGAATAACAAAATGATATTGATTTAATTCAAGCTAGGTAAATCTTCCATGACCTTGTTGCTTAACTAAGTGTAATGTTCATGACTTCTAGATTAATCTATTGCAGAACAAATGCACATTTGTTCTTAAAATTTGAAATATGAATGGATAATAAAATTAACTTTATTTTCTGGAGGATAGATTATATATCCTGTTCGTATGTCCTATTTGTGAACTCTAATTTATTCATTTGACTACTACTCCAGATACAAATTTATTCAATATAAATTTTAAGTAATTTAAAATTTTTCAAGGAATAAGTTAATATAGACCTGAAACAGGCCATCAGTAGTGGATAGAGAGCAGTACTGAGGCGGTAAATAGTACATATAGGGATGAGGAAGCAAATATAAAATATATTGAAGAATTGACTTGATGGAACAAGGTGACCGATGTTCGAAGGCATATAAAATTGGAAGAGGGAATAGGTGACAATAACAGAGGCTTATATCTTGGGTGAGTATGTTGGTAATGATTAAATTAACTGAGGTGGAGACCACAGGAGGTGGAATAGATTTGAAGAAAAGAAAACAAATTTGGTTTTAGGTTGAAAATAAGGTGCACAGCTTGGGGTGGAATTGTGCACTTTTGAAACTACAGCATGGCTGATGACTTGTTTCTTTTGTGTCAAATCCTTAGCTCAGTCCCTACATTTAGGATGATTTTCTGTCAAGATGGAATACTCACCCATTCATATCAAAGAGCAATGCTAACTGCAGCACATATATGTATAAAAGGGAACAGAATTAAGTATGACTTAATATTAACACTACTCAATAAACGTGTTGGCATCTATAACATCTCAGTAAAGGTTGAATAATTGATATAAAATAACTACAATACATCTTAAATATTTTAGAGCTAAAATGAAGATTTTTTTTTTTACATTGGTCAAACGTAGCCTTACTACATAGATACTTCCAATGTTAAAGAAGAGACTTGTGTGTTATAAGAATAACAACTGGTAAAATGTGTGCCACAACAAAGTACACTATATGAAGAAGAAAGCATGTCTTTCAGTAACTGCTCTCTTCCTGAACCCAGTGCTTGTAGCTCTAAATATATCTCTCCCCTTCCAAAGCTCAAATGACCACTACCCCTGGGCTTGAGTTTCTGATTCCTCACTGGGATGACTATTTTGTCTGGCCTTCATTCACCAAAGGGCTTGCACTCTGAATTACTGATAAGGACTGACTTTTGATTGTCTGTTCCTATTCTGACCCACGATTTTTCTGGCCCCTTCTCCACTCAACCCTTCAAGTTTAGGTACTTAGTGCTTCTTGTAGCTCACCCAATTGGTCTCTATTATTATTCCTAGATTTATGGCTGGTTTTTTAAGGGTGGGGAAAGATAATAAATATGAAAGCAACTTACAACCACCAAATATTATACCACTTGGGGAGACCTACTCTTCTACATCCTGGCCTATATCTAGGAATCTGACTCCTGTAGACCAATTCAATGGAATTTCTTGCCCTCTGGCTTCTGGTTGGTTTGGCCAATGGGGAACCCCAAAAGAGAGCAAAAGTGTCTCCACAGGCTGCCTGCATATTCAATCAATGTTCACCTCCTCTGCCATGGTCATTTACATGAATCTCTTTCAGCTTTTTGTTAATTGCTCACTCCTTGCCCTTTCAATCCTGTTGTGGTAATGAGCTTCACCGTTGCAAGTCCACAGTACTGCAAAATATTCCACTCATATTTATTTAGTCGCTTTATCAAAGTCCTCAAATTTGTCAGTTTGTAAATGACATCTGTTTTCTGCTGGGACCCTGATGGATAAAAGCAGCTTTCTTTTCTTGTCTTTTCCTCTCTTTTCCCTTCTCTTTTCTGTATTTTGTCTTCTCTCTTTCTTCCTTCTTGCATTCTTCCACTTGATTTCTATTTTACTCCATAGAAGAGAATTGACAACCAATGGCCAAGAATTATAAAAACTTAAAGTTCATTATTTCAAGAGAAAAGAAAGAATATGATTGATTAAGAATTAGAAATGACAATTAATGGAATTTGATGCTTTGTTGTTTTTTTTTTTTTTTTAATTTTTTGTTTCTTGCAGTAACATTGGTTTATAACATTGTAAAAATTTCAGGTGTACATCATTGTACTTCTATTTCTGCATAGATTACATCATGTTCACCACCAAAATACTAATTACAACCCATCACCACACACATGTACCCAATTATCCCTTTCACCCTCCTCCCTCCCCCCTTCCCCTCTGGTAACCACCAATCCAATCTCTGTCCCTATGTGTTTGTTTATTGTTGTTATTATCTACTACTTAATGAAGGAAATCAAACGGTATTTGACCTTCTCCCTCTGACTTATTTCACTTTGCATCATGCCCTCAATGTCCATCCATGTTGTCACAAATGGCTGGATTTCATCGTTTCTTATGGCTGAGTAGTATTCCATTGTGTATATATACCACAGCTTTTTTATCCATTCGTCCCATGATGGGCACTTAGGTTGCTTCCAAGTCTTGGCTATCGTGAATAAGGCTGCAATGAACACAGGTGTGCATGTACCTTTGCAAATTGGTGTTTTCAAGTTCTTTGGATAAATACCCAACAGTGGAATAGCTGGATCATATGGTAGTTCTATCGTTGATTTTTTGAGGAATCTCCATACTGTTTTCCATAGTGGCTGCACCAGTTTGCACTCCCACCAGCAGTGTATGAGAGTTCCCTTCTCTCCACAACCTCTCCAACACATGTTGTTTCCTGTCTTGTTAATTATAGCCATTCTGACGGGCGTGAGGTGATATCTCATTGTAGTTTTGATTTGCATTTCCCTGATAGTTAGTGATTTTGAACATCTTTTCATGTGTCTGTTGGCCATCTGTATATCTTCTTTGGAGAAATGTCTGTTCAGGTCTTTTGCCCATTTTTTAATTGGGTTGGTAGATTTTTGGTGTTGAGATGCATGAGTTCTTTATATATTTTGGAGATTAAGCCCTTATCAGATGTATGGTTTGCAAATATCTTCTCCCAATTGTTAGGTTGTCTTTTCGTTTTGTTGATGATTTCCTTCGCTGTGCAGAAGCTTTTAGTTTGATGTAGTCCCATTTGTTTATTTTTTCTATTGTTTCTCTTGCCCGGTCAGATGTGGTGTTTGAAAAGATGTTGCTAAGACTGATGTCGAAGAGCGTACTGCCTATGTTTTCTTCTAGAACTTTCACAGTTTCAGGTCTTACATTCAAGTCTTTAATCCATTTGGAGTTAATTTTTGTGTATGGTGTAAGGTAAGAGTCTACTTTCATTTTTTTGCATATGGCTATCCAGTTTTCCCAACACCATTTGTTGAAGAGACTTTCTTTTCCCCATTGTATGTTCTTGGCTCCTTTGTCAAAGATTAGCTGTCCATAGATGTGTGGGTTTATTTCTGGGCTTTCGATTCTATTCCATTGATCTGTGTGTCTGTTTTTGTGCCAGTACCATGCTGTTTTGGTTACTATAGCTTTGTAGTATATTTTGAAATCAGGGAGTGTGATACCTCCAGCTTTGTTCTTTTTTCTCAGGATTCCTTTAGCTATTCGGGTCTTTTGTTGTTCCATATAAATTTTAGGATTCTTTGTTCTATTTCTGTGAAAAATGTTGTTGGAACTTTGATAGGGATTGCATTGAATCTATAGATGGCTTTAGGAAGTATGGACATCTTAACTATGTTAATTCTTCCAATCCAAGAGCACGGAATATCTTTCCATTTCTTTGTGTCTTCTTCAATTTCTTTCAGAAATGTTTTATAGTTTTCGGTGTACAGATCTTTCACCTCTTTGGTTAAGTTTATTCCTAGGTATTTTATTCTTTTGTTGCAATTGTAAATGGGATGGTATTCTTAATTTCTCTTTCTGCTACTTCGTTGTTAGTGTACAGAAATGCAACTGATTTTTGTATGTTGATTTTGTATCCTGCAACTTTACCATATTCGTTTATTACTTCTAAAAGTTTTCTGGTGGATTCTTTAGGATTTTCTATATATAAAATCATGTCATCTGCAAATAGTGACAGTTTCACTTCTTCCTTTCCAATTTGGATCCCTTTTATTTCTTTCTCTTGCCTGATTGCTCTGGCTAGGACTTCCAATACTATGTTAAATAGGAGTGGTGACAGTGGGCATCCTTGTCTGGTTCCTGTTCTTAGAGGGATAGCTTTCAGTTTTTCACCATTGAGGATGATATTAGCTGTGGGTTTTTCATATATGGTCTTTATTATGTTGAGGTACTTTCCTTCTATACCCATTTTATTCAGAGTTTTTATCATAAATGGATGCTGGATCTTGTCAAATGCTTTCTCTGCATCTATTGAGATGATCATGTGATTTTTATTCTTCATTTTATTAATGTGGTGTATTACGTTGATTGATTTGCGAATGTTAAACCATCCCTGCATACCTGGAATAAATCCCACTTGATCATGGTGTATAATCTTTTTAACGTATTGTTGTATGCGATTTGCTAGTATTTTGTTGAGGATTTTCGCATCGATGTTCATCAGTGATATTGGCCTGTAATTTTCTTTTTTTGTGTTGTCCTTGTCTGGTTTTGGTATCAGGGTAATGTCAGCTTCCGAGAATGAGTTAGGAGCTTCCCCCTCCTCAATTTTTGGAAGAGTTTGAGAAGGATAGGTATTAAGTCTTCTTTGAATGTTTGGTAGAATTCACCAGGGAAGCCGTCTGGTCCTGGACTTTTATTTTTGGGGAGGTTTTTGATTACTGTTTCGATCTCCTTACTGGTGATTGGTCTATTCAAATTCTCTACTTCTTCTTGATCCAGTTTTGGAAGGTTGTATGATTCTAAGAATTTATCCATTTCTTCCAGATTGTCGAATTGGTTGGCATATAGTTTTTCATAGTATTCTCTTATAATCTTTTGTATTTCTGAGGTGTCTGTTGTAACCTCTCCTCTTTCATTTCTGATTTTACTTATTTGTGCCTTCTCTCTTTTTTTCTTGGTGAGTCTAGCTAAAGGTTTGTCTATTTTGTTGATCTTTTCAAAGAACCAGCTCTTGGTTTTATTAATTTTTTCTATTGTTTTTTTGGTCTCTATTTCACTTATTTCTGCTCTGATTTTTATTATTTCCCTTCTTCTACTGATTTTTGGGCTTTGTTTGTTTTTCTTTTTCCAGTTCCTTTAGGTGCATTGTTAGATTGTTTATTTGAGATTTTTCTTGTTTGTTGAGATAGGCCTGTATTGCTATAAACTTCCCTCTTAGAACCACTTTTGCTGTATCCCATAAATTCTGGCATGTCGTATTTTCATTTTCATTTGTCTCCAGGTATTTTTTGATTTCTTCTTTGATTTCTTCATTAACCCAGTCGTTGTTCAGTAGCATTTTGTTTAATCTCCATGTATTTGTGGCTTTTCTGATTTTCTTCCTATAGTTGATTTCTAGTTTCATACCTTTGTGGTCAGAAAAGATGCTTGGTATTATTTCAATCTTCTTAAATTTATGGAGACTTGTTTTGTGGCCTAATATGTGATCAATCCTGGAGAACGTTCCATGTGCATTTGAAAAGAACGTGTATTCTTCGGTTTTTGGATGGAATGCTCTGTATATATCTACTAGGTCCATCTGTTCTAGTGTGTCGTTTAAGGCCAATGTTTCCTTATTGATCTTCTGTTTGGATGATCTATCCGTTGGTGTAAGTGGAGTGTTAAAGTCCCCTACTATTATTGTGTTACTGTCTATTTCTGTTTTTATGTCTGTTAATAATTGCTTTATATATTTAGGTGCACCTACATTGGGTGCGTAGATATTTACAAGTGTTATATCCTCTTGTTGCATTGTTCCCTTGATCATTATGTAATGCCCTTCTTTGTCTCGTTTTACAGTTTTTGTTTTAAAGACTATTTTGTCTGATATGAGTACTGCTACCCCAGCTTTCTTTTCATTGCCATTTGCGTGGAGTATCTTTTTCCATCCCTTCACTTTCAGTTTGTGAGTGTCTTTAGGTCTGAAGTGTGTCTCTTGTATGCAGCATATATATGGGTCTTGTTTTTTTATCCAGTCAGCCACCCTATGCCTTTTAATTGGAGCATTTAGTCCATTGACGTTTAAAGTAGCTATTGATAAGTATGTACTTACTGCCATTTTTTAACTTTTTTTTTTTTTTCCTCAGTGTTTTAGTAGTCCTTCTCTGTTCCTTACTTCTTCTATACAGAATTGATGGTCACTTTAGTTTGACCTCTGTCTGAAAGCTGTACTCTTTAACTACCCTCCTCCCTCCTTTTATGTTTTTGATATCATATCCAACCTCTTTTTTGTGCATTTGTATCCATTACGTTCTAATCGTGGAAATAGATAATTTTTCCTATTTGTGGTCTTCTCTTTTCCCCTTAAATCAGTCCCTTTAACATTTCTTGTAACACTGGTTTCTTGGTGACAAACTCCTTTAATTTTTGCTTATCTGGGAAAATTTTGATCTCTCCTTCCATTTTGAACGATAACCTTGCTGGGTAGAGTATTCTTGGCTGTAAGTTTTCCTTTTAGCACTTTAAATATATCATGCCATTCTCTTCTAGCCTGTAAGGTTTCTGCTGAGAAGTCAGCTGATAGCCTTATGGGGTTTCCTTTGTATGTAACTTGACATTCTCTTGCGGCTTTTAGGATTCTCTCTTTATCTTTAATTCTGGACATTTTGATTATGATGTGTCTTGGTGTGGGCCTCTTTGGGTTTATCTTGTTTGGGGCTCTCTGTGCCTCCTGTACCTGGATGTCTGTTTCCTTCCTTAGGTTAGGGAAGTTTTCATCTATTATTTCTTGAAATAGATTCTCTGCCCCTTGTCTTGCTCTTCTCCTTCCGGGACACCTATAACACGGATGTTAGTGCGCTTGATGTTGTCCCAGAGGTCCCTTAGACTGTCCTCACTCTTTTTAATTCTTTTCTCTTTTACCTGTTCACCTTGGGTAATTTCTTCTAGTCTTTCTTCCAGCTCACAGATCCGTTCTTCTGTATCCTTTACTCTGCTTTTGAGTCCCTCTAATGAGTTTTTCATTTCCAGTATTGTATTCTTCATTTCTGATTGGTTCTTTTTTATATCTTCCATTTCTTTGTTGACATTCTCACTGAGTCCATCTATTCTTCTCCCCAGATCAGTGAGCATCCTTAACACTCTTAGTTTGAACTCTCTGTCGGGTAGGTTGCTCATTTCTGTTTCACTAAGTTCCTTTTCTGGGGTTTTGTCCTGTTCCCTTACTTGGAATGTATTCTTTTGCCTCTTCATTTTGCCTCTTTCCCTGTGCTTGTGTCTACGTATTAGGTAGGTGAGCTACGTCTCCTGCTCTTGGATAGGTGACCTTATGTAAGTGATGGCTTAGGAGGCTTCCAGTGTGCTTCCCTCAGTTCTCAATGTTCCAGGGGTGACCCCTATGTGGGCTATGTGTATCCTTCTGCTGTGGCCTGTTTGCTCTCCCTGTAGGCTCCCAGGGAGGCTGAGTTATGCTCCTGGCCAGCTGTTGTAATGCTCAGCTGCTTGTAGTTGTTGTGGGCCCTTCAGTCTCTTTATCAGCTGTGGGGAGCCCCAGCACAGTTGGCTGCAAGTTCTAATACCACATTTGTGTTGCAGTATTTCTTTTAAGTGAGTAGGCCCCCACCGTGGCAGGTTGTTAGGCTCAGGGCCTTACAATTGCTGTAAGCCTATAGCCTATTAGGTCTCTTGTCAGCTCTCTGAGGATTGCAGCTGGGTGGGGCTGGCCTCAGGCACAGGAGCACCCAATTGTTTCAGGTTTTGGAAGGTGGAGCAAACCTCCTATGTGGGTCTTTGAGAAGTACAAGTCTTCTGTGGCTGAGAAGCCCTGCCGCCCACAGGTCCACACACACAGTCAACACAGTCCTGCCCCGTGTGAGCGCCCCGACCTCCCCAAGTGGACCCAGTCTCTCCACGGCGGGAGCCCCACACACTCTGCCACCGCCCCACACTCTCCACCAGCTCCTTGTGCACACCCTGCCCCGCTCAAGTCAGCTCAGTTGCCAGGCTGCAGAGAATCCAGTCACCAATCTATGCAGGCCCACACGTTGCCTGAGGGCTTGTTGTTGGGTGGGGCTAGTCTCTAGGGTGGGCTGCCTGCCCTGGCTGAGCTGGATTAAATCGGTGCTCTAGCGGGTGGAGCAGACCCTGGGCTAGCAGGTCTCAGGGAGAACTCCAATGGCGTCTGTGTCAGCAAGCTCACACCAGGCCACAACAATGGCCGCCGCCAATGTCCCACTCCATGGAGAGGTCTCACCCCTCACTGTGATGCACTCAGGGCCTATTAGGTGAGTCTCTTGTCACCGAAGCACTGTGCACCTTTCTTTCTGGTGATTTTAGGATGCTTTCTGGAACGGGTGAGTTTGTGCGCGGGCCCTTTAAGAGCCAGTTTTAGTTTCTTTGTGAACCGGGTTTTCTGGGGGTGCTACCCAATGCTTTAGTAGCAGGCAAAGTCAGATATTATGCTGCTGGTCTCAATTGTGCTGGGTCCACAAAATGCCCACAGCGGGGGCGCTCCCCGGCTCAGGACCCCGCGCCTCCAGGGAGGCTGCGTACCTGTGAGCTGCTCCCGGCGGCCGTGAAGCTGGCGGCTTGTGAAGGTGGCGTTTTTCCTCTCCAGAAGGGAGTCTCTGCCTCTTCCACCCCAGTTAGGATTGTCCGTTGTTGCAGGAGTTCCTCTTATCCAGTTTTCAGTTCTGTCTCAGGGGTAATTTTTCCACGAGTAGTTGTAAATTGGCTGTGTCCACGGGAGGAGGTGAGTTCAGAGTCTGCCTACGCCGCCATCTTGACTCCGCCCTGGAATTTGATGCTTTGTAATGGATGGGCTGCCATTTATCAGACCTGTTCATGGTGAAACTCTATAGCTATGGTGCAAGATGTTACAGGCAATGACTTGACTTGGAGATGGTGCTATATCATTGTTTTCAGTTCTAAAAATGTGTGTTTCCCAAATAATATTGCTTAATAATTTCAGACTGTGGATGAGATTTTGCAAATGTTTTGAAAATCAAATGCCAAATTGTCCAGAAATAAACCCATACCTCTATGGTCAGTTGATTTTCGACAAGCGTGCCAAGACTATTCAATGGTAAAGGAATAACCTCTTTAACAATTGGTGCTGGGACAACTGGATATCCACACGCAAAACAATGGAGTTACACCCCTTCTGGACACCAAATACAGAAACTAATTAAAAATGGATCAAAGACCTAAACCTAAGAGCTAAAAATATACAAAAACTTAAAAGAAATTAAAGAAGTAAATCTTCATGACCTTGGATTTGGTAATGAATTCTTAGAAATGACACCAGAAGCATAAGAAACAAAATTTTAAGATAAATAAATTGGACTTCATCAAAATTAAAAACTATTGTGCAATAAGAGACACTATCAAGAAGGGGGGGTGAGGGTGAAAAGGGTAAAGGAGCACATATTTACAGTGATGGATGGAAACTAGACTTTTGGTGGTAAACACAATGCAGTCTATACAGAAACCAAAATATAATGATGTACACCTGAAGTTTACACAATGTTATAAACCAATATGACCTCAAAAAAATTAAAAAAACTGTGAAAAGACAACATACAGAATGGGAGAAAATATTTTGAAATCATATATCCAAGTATCCAGTATATATAAAGATTTCTTAGGTCAATAAGAAATCTTTTGGGTCAACAACAAAAATATAAACGACCCAATTAAAAAATAGGCCAAGGAATGGAATAGACATTTCTCTAAAGAATATACATAAATGGCCAACAAATATTTGAAAAGATGCTCAACATAGTCATTAGGGAAATGCAAATAAAAGCCAAAATGAAATAGCAACTGAATGCACTAAGATGGCCAAAATTGAAAAAAAAAAAAAATGACGACAGAAAAGAACAAGTATTGGTGAGGATGTGAAGAAATAGGATCCCTCATACGTTGTTGGTGGAAACATAAAAACGTGTAGCTGCTGTAGAAAGCTGCTTTCCTGTTTTCTTGACGAGTTGTACATAGACCCACAATTTCACTCGTAGCTGTACACCCAAAAGAATTGAAAACAGGTATTCCAACAAACACTTATACACAAATGTACATAACCACATTGTTCTCAATAGCCAAAATGTGAAAAACACCCAAATGTTCATCAAGAAAGGAACGGATAAACAAAATGTGATATAATCACACAATGGAATATCATTCAGCGAAAAAAGGAATGAGTGGTGATACACGCTACAGTGTTGATGAACCTAGAAAATATTATGCTAAGTGAAAGAGGCCAGACACAAAAGGCCACATATTGTAGATTCCATTTATATAAAATATCCTGAATAGGTAAATCCATAGAGCCAGAAAGTTGACTTGTTTTTGCCAGAGGCTGAGGGGAAGAAGAAATGCTTAATGGGTAGGGAGTTTCCATTTAGGGTGATAAAAATGACTTGGAACCAGATAGAGGTGATGGTCATATAACATTTAATATATTTATTAAATATCACTGAATTTATGCTTTAAAATGGTTAATTTTATGTTATGCAAATTTTAACTCAATAAAAAAAAAATATAGTCCCATCCATGTAAAGTACAATAGTTTCTTTTTTTTTGTGAGGAAGATCAGCCCTGAGCTAACATCATGCTAATCCTCCTCTTTTTGCTGAGAAAGACCGGCTCTGAGCTAACATCTATTGCCAATCCTCCTCCTTTTTTCCCCCAAAGCCCCAGTAGATAGTTGTATGTCATAGTTGCACATCCTTCTAGTTGCTGTATGTGGGACGCAGCCTCAGCATGGCCGGAGACGCGTCGGTGCGCGCCTGGGATGCGAACCCGGGCCGACAGTAGCAGAGCACGCGCACTTAACCGCTAAGCCATGGGGCCAGCCCCAATAGTTTCTAAGTTAGTTTTCTATCCTGGTTCTAAATCTTTGCAGACTGTATATTACAAACACATATATAAAAAGTAATCTTTCTCAATGAAAATAGACATGGCTTGTTAAGAAAAAAAGCGTATTTTTGAAAGTAATAATGTATGTCTTTATTCGGATACAAAAAGCATGAATTAAAGTGATATGTTTGCTATTTTGTAGTAAATTTTAATGTAAAATACAAGATAAAAGACTAGTTTTAAGAAATTAATCAACTAAATTTCAGTAACGCTGGTGTGATATTTTTATTTTATATTTTACTTTTTCAATGTTTAATCACAATCTCAATTCATCTTGATTATTTTTGAAATATAGTTAAGTTGGAGTGAAAATTTTTCTCCTGAGTTATATATTTAAGTTCAGCTATGAATTTAAAAAACATAATGTTCCCAAATATAATGCTACCATTTGTAGCCGGTTTAAACTGAAATTTTCTGTAATTCATTTAGATAACTTATTCGGATTGGTTTCAACAATTATTTCACATTACATCCCTGGTTTCAACATCCTAAAAGTGTGCGTGAAAGCATTTGAAATCCACAGACAAGGGATCCCTGACAGCTTTCTCCTGCATTCCTTCCCTCCACTTAGGTCCTAATTGTCCCCAACTATGGGTTCAGGTCTAGCTGAATGCTGACCTCAGTCTGGTTCACAAATCAAAGTCATTCCAGAGACTGACTCCAGGATCTGCTTGAATTCTTTCAACCTGTCATTTAGACATTCCCTAAGAATCCATTAGATGCCTTTTTATTTTTTTTCTAAATGGAGTAACTTAAGACAATGATGAACAAAGCATGGTAAATGTTCTCAAAGATTCACGGTTTGATGGAAGTGAAAGACAGGTTAAATAACCCTAATAAAATGGAATTCATTTTTAAATACTTGATGGAGAAGAGAAAACAAGAGTACCCCACTCGCAGGTGAGATATACAGTAAATGCATAGTTAAGGAAAAATTTGCAGAGGGAACACACCATGAAATGTTTTTCAAGAGATGTGTGTGGGCAGCAGGTATGCAGTACTTCAGACTTCCACCTGGCTTACCTGCGTAGAACTCGACCAGACCCCTCTTCTTTCTTTCAGCGCTAATCTTTTGAACCCTGCTGCTGTACCTGGATATCTGGTACTAACATAGACTCCAGAAGCCTCACCTGCTTCTCGTCAGGAACCTCACACTTAACCAGACCGTCAGGCTCTATCAGCCACCCGTGGCACAGCAAGACTCCAGGTGAGACCTCTCTCAGCTTCTCGTCCTGCAGATGAGGGAGTGCTCACCCAGGAGAGGGAGTAGTTCCGCCCCTTCGAATGAGCAGGGTTTCAGTGTTCAACAATTTATGGCTCTGTTCCTTGCAGTACCCCACTTCCTTAACAGATATGAAAGTGCTAAATTGTAGGACAAAGTTTTTCCATATCCTCACCTGCAATGTTCTCGAAATTAAATTTTTTAATGTTACTTTTTACTCTTCCGTCTTCAACTTTTTCCACCCTCTTTTCTCTCTTTGCAGAAATGACCTGTCATCAAGGCCTGATTCAAATGTTACTTCCTCTGTTAGACTTCTATCAAGTATCCTTACCCACTTAGAACTGATCCTACAGTCTGGTACAGCAGTTTATATGTCATCATTGCTTTCGTCATCGTCCAACTTTTTACCTAAGCATCTGCCCTTCCTACATGGGATAGGAGAAGTTTGAGAGCAGAGGTTATCCAATATTCTTGTGTGTATCCCCTAACACCTATAACTATTCCTTGAGTCGACTTATTCTTTTGTTCACGGAACAAATGGGAATTAAGCTATATGTATGTGCTGGGTATCTTCCTGGCAGTAAATTGAACTGAGTTAAATTGTAATCTCTAGTACAGAAGGACACAGAGTTTGTTTGTTTGTTTAGTAAGTTAATGGGGGAGAATATCAAAATATAGAGCATTTTTCCCTTTAAAGTAAAAAATGATATACATCTAGAATTCTGGGCTCAAAGGGGAGAATTAAGGGTTTATAATAAAACATGTCATTCAACATAAGCATACAAAATCACAAGACCCTGTGCTTTTTCATATCCCAGTGCTTCTTGTTCAAATGTCATTTTAATTCTCAAATCAACTCCACGTGTTAATACGTTGGAATGAAGAGGTCGTATTGCTCAGTCCTTGAGGAGTCATGGTCATGTCCCTATTGCTTGAAATTCCAGACTGAAAACTGAAGTGTCCCAGAATGCTTCAAGCAAAAAAAATATGATGCAGCTGTGTTTTTGATACTTAAAAAAAGATCTAAAAAAAGATCTTGTCATCAGTAGCTTATGTTGAAGACATTTTAGAAAGCTTGCACATCCTCGGGCTGCAAGTCCCTGAAGAAAACAAAGGCCAAAGGGCACAACAGCAGCTGCCTAGAGGTGGAGGTGCCTATGGCTCTTGCCGTCCTCAGTTGGGCTAACGATTTCTAACGTTAAGCACATTTTCCTTGATTGACTATGCAGAAGAAGGGGTTAGGGGTCATACATTTCACAGTACAATTTTATCTTTCCAGAATAGAGTATGGGGGGAAACATCTCAAAGTTCACCCTGCTAGGAAAAGTAAAAGGTGAAATAATTGTAAATTTCCTAATATCAGAGGTAAAGGCATAGTGCTACAGAACAACACAGGCAAAACGTCAAAATTACCATTAAGGTAAGTGTTCCGTTCAGCAAACACAGGAAGATTCACTGTCCTTTCAAGGCAGAGATGCTACTCCTTATCTATTCACCCTTGGTAAAATACAGCTTTTCCCAGAATGCTAGTGAACTAGTCCTGATTAATTATCACTTTCTCATCCGGTGCCTGTGACCTCTAGCATATATTTTTGAGGAACCTGTCTGTGAATTTTAGATTCCAAAATGAAGTTTGCACTTGGAGCACCTCTTACAGGGAGAATACAGTTCATTGGCACAAAGAAGTGTTTTCTATCTATGATGGGAAAGTTCCCTAAAGTTTATCTCACTATAAAGAGAACCTAATGCTTAGAATTCCAGTAGTTTTCCATGGTGAACTTTCACCCTATTTCTTCCTTCCAAATACTCAGGAATTTATAAGTGCATAACTAAGTTACTTACTTCTTAGTAACTCCATCTCAGTCCACAAGAAATAATAGACAATAATATCCAACCAGCATGAATAACTACAACAGTAGAGAAGCATTCAAGTCTTTGCCTTTTGAATTTCTGATTAGGCAACAAGTATTTGATCCTACTCATTTCTTCATAAAACATTGGGTTTGGGTCATAGATGTTATCTGACATCTGCTTTCTCCAATCATCTTTGGACCTGATATCCACCTCCTGGTGGCCTTAATTTGCTCTTACCTCTACTATTAAACAAGATGGACATCAGCAGTGGCTTCAGAAATTACTGATGTTGCCCATATTGATGTTGCCTATCCCAATCCTGCTTACTCCACCTTTTTCTCAGCATACAACCATTGTGGTGGTTAAAGTGTCTCCTCCAATAAATGTCATATCTTTGTTAAACACTTAAAATGATACACTGGATCTCTCTGTTTTTGTTTGTTGGTTTGTTTTCTTCTTCAGTGGTATCTCCAATACTGTGCCCCTTTTTATTGTGCCCACCCTGCACTTGCTCTCCAAACCCCCGTTCTGGGTAGATCATGATGCTCTGGGTCCCTGCAATGCACACAATAATATTTACACTATTTGTAGAGCAAAGCTGCTGCAAACCTACATCATGATGTATTTTAGAGACTACCAGCTGTCCCCCAAGACTCATCCTTGCCTTCCTCCTCAACACCTGGGTGCTCGGGTAGTTATATTTTTCAGCCTGCTTTGCTTTTAGATGTGGTGATGCCTCTGTGTTCTCACCAGTGTAATGTGAATTGTGAAGACTAGATTAATCTCAGAAGCTACAAGTGGAAGTGGGCAGAGCTGCCTGCTAGCCCAATTTCCTGGAATACTTCCAAGAATAGAGCCCTACATACCCTGGATTGGTGCCCTG
This sequence comes from Ceratotherium simum simum, assembly GCF_057802395.1. Lineage (NCBI taxonomy): Eukaryota > Metazoa > Chordata > Mammalia > Perissodactyla > Rhinocerotidae > Ceratotherium > Ceratotherium simum. The sequence goes on from NC_141909.1 coordinate 8,906,869, forward strand.
TAAAGAAATTACCTTTGATTTTGTTTTAACTACTGCATTTTGAGGCTTGTCTGTTATAGCATCTCAGCCTTATCCTAATTAACACATTGTAATTTGTACCATGTGAACCCACTACCCTCCATACAACTGAATTGACTAGAGATGAGCACTGGATATGTTCGAAATGAGCAGCCTAGGGAAAATTCTTGGGAAGATGGTATTGTTTCCCCAACCAGACATGGTAGGAAGTGTGGAATACTGTTTATTTTATTATTTAGAAATATTTACGTATTGGTGTCATTGAGCTAAGATGCTTTATGTTTAAGAATGAAAGCTAGGACATAGGATACATTATTTGCAAACTGCACAGGCTATTTAAATTATTTTAACTTATAATAGAGAAACAGTTACGTGTGAGAACTGATAATGCTTTTTGGACAGGTGAGTGTCAAAAAAATTGAAAGTAGGAGAGCTAATCAAATACTAACATTCAGCATTTTTAAATTGTGAAACATTCTATTTCATTGAATGTGTCTGTTTAAAAATTAATAACAGTAACATATTTAATTTTAAAATGCATATATGCTTATTGTAAAAATTTTTAAAAAATAATAGTACGGAGACAACATGTCTAACACAAGATCTCCCATCAGAAGAGGCAAAGTAGCAGCCCAAGAGAGCAAGAAGCAGTCGTAGATCAAAAGGAAGTTTCTTTGCCACTAAAAGCAATTCTCTCTCTCTCTCTGGAAGAGAACTTTAAAAATTGGCTGTCCTTCTAATAAAGGATACAGCTCCTCGCGTCACCTCATCCTCTCCTTTGAGAATAACCATTCGTGATGTCAGCTTCTCGTTCCACCTGCGGTAATTCTGATCTGCCATCCTCAAATTAGCCAAAGTTTAATTATGAAATTAAATGTAAGACCTCAGATATAAACTGTCCTTTGCAACACCCTATTAATAAAGAAAACTATTATGTGTAACCTGAGTGTTCCTGGTCTGCGACCCTTAGGAAATTTCACAAGACTCTTGCTCATGTCAATCAGGAAAGGCAGTCAGCATCACCCAGTATCCCACCTGTAATCAAGAGGGCAAAAAAAAAAAAAAATCTGCTTGCTCTTGAAAGGCAGTTATCTTTATATCACACCTAAGTTATTTAAGGGCTTAGGCAAAGAAACTGAACATTCCTAAAACTTAGAGGGGTCACGACTCCCTTTTAAGAACACATAGAAGCTGTGCAGCTGTCATTACTTCCATTTTTGGTAATGCTACTAGGACCAAGTCACATGGAGATTTTATTATGCAATTAGTAACAAGAGTATATACCTTAACTTTGACTTATAAAGAGGTAAATACCAAGTAGTGTAAAGTAAATGTTCTTCAAGGTCATCAATCTCAGCACTGTTGCCACTTCTACTGATGATGATAATGATAAAAATAAGAAGTTACACTTCAAGAATACTCACTATGTGCCACACAATGTTCTATGCACCTCATTATTAGCTCAAATAATCCTCATCCAAAACAACCCTATAATATGTGATAATACAATATTATCCTACTTAACAGATGAGTAAAATGAGGCAAAAAGAGGAAAAGTGACTTTGGCAAGGTAATATCTGCCCCACTCACTTTAAGGCCCTAGAAGAGTCTGGATTGGGGATGGATAGCCACCACTCCAAATCCATTGGGAGTAAGTGCTAAAGCAGAGAAGAGCAACAGGGGGCCTGAGAAGAGGGGATGGAGGTGAGACGAGTAGACATATTTCCAAGCAGCAGTGAAGTCACACATTTGGAACAGGGCCAAGAACACGTTTGCCATTTTCCATAGCAGGACTTGGTAGTTCAGAAGTAGAAAAGAAGGAGTGATTTGGGTTGAATCAATCCTAGAAGCTACTCAATAAATACTCTCAAACCCAGCTTTCTACACATTATAGGTTAAAGTTTGCTGATCAGAACATGGATTAATGTCAGAATTCGCCAAGGCTATTCATAAAAGATGCTTTGTTTAAAAATTGTATTCGTAATTAAATTATTTTATTTAGTGGAAATGAAAAACACTTTTTTTTCCCATTTCTGCATCTTTATAGTCTCAGAATGTGAGTTAGACAAAGCACAAGCACTGTGATCCACAACGTGCAGACTTCAGTGTGATATGCTTGGGAAGTACACACCTCAATACATCTTAAAGCCCAACGGGTGTTGACACCATCCTTTAAAGAGATTATCAGGGCCAGCCCGGTGGCGCAAGCCGTTAAGTGCATGCACTCTGCTGCAGTGGCCCAGGGTTTGCCAGTTCGGATCCCGGGCGCACACCGCGCACCACTTGTCAGGCCATGCTGTGGCAGCAACCCATATAAAGTGGAGGAAGATGGGCATGGGTGTTAGCCCAGGGCCAGTCTTCCTCACAAAAAAAATAAAAAGAGGGAGATTACGTTTGAATGATATGCTATCCATATAATTAGAGCATATGCTTTTTCTCTAATAATGTAGAAAACTGAATCCGTTTTCCACTTCATTTTGCACATGTAGGCATTGTCTTAGAGGCCAAGTAATTAGACAGACACCAATTAAAGCATTTTCTGTTGTGGTTATATCTGTTCTTTGCCTGAATAATGCTTAATGAGCAATGTGGTTCACTAAGTGAATTCAAAATATGAAGATGAATTATTCAAATTAGAGACCTAATAACTAACTGTTATTAAAATAATTTACTTATCTTTTACCACAGATCAATTGCTATGGCAAAGGTTATATTTATTTAATTTGTAATAATCACTACTAACGTATTTATTGAACAGCCACAGGCCAAGTCTGATAAGCTAGATAAAAGCATGGAATTACATCAAAAATATGTTACTGTAGCAAAAGACTACATTTTACCTAAGCACTGTGCCAGGAACGTGGTTAGGAGAAAAATTATGGGTTCAGCTTTGACGTTTTGATATGCCTATAGATATCAAATGACTATTTAAATATATTTGCTTGAAGATCTTTAGAGAGATTTGTGTTAGTGACACAGTTTGAGAGTCATCAGTAATTGAAACCACGAGGATGAGTGCAATGACTCTAGGAAAAACTTATTAATTGAGAGGTAAAAGAAGGCCTGCTCTAGAGTACTGAAGAACTCAATATTCAGTGGCCAGAACCTGCAAGAATACTCAATAAAAAACACTAAGGAAGAGGGGCAGAGAGGAAGGTGGAAACCAGGAAGACTGGTAAGTATGGGATGAGTTCAGTTCACGTTACAGGGCTGGTTTCCAGGAGAGGGTGGGGAGAGGCTTGGCCCCCCTGTGATTTTCCTCTAAAGATTTTAAACTTATCTGACTCTGTTGCGGGCCTAAAATACACGTAAACACGCACATGCACACGTATGCTTTCACTGGAGCCTAAACCTCTGCTAGAGAACCGTGAAAAGTGATATGCATGTGGGAAGCGAGTGAAAGTAGCCAATCAAATTCTATTGGAAGGCCCTGCAAGATAATGTCCAAAAAGAAACAATGTATTTTATTTAGGGCATAAATATGTATGATCATTAAATAAAATGGAAAACCAGTATGAGGCAAGGTAATCTATGTTTAATGCCACTACTAAATGACAAAACAATAATTACAGCTAACATTTACTGTGTACTTGTATGAGTGAAACTATATTAATAGGCAGTTTTGCAGTAAATTTCCAAATTAAATATTTTAACAACTCCATAAGGTAGGAACTAATATAATGTTTTTGTTAAAAAGAGAAAATTGAGTTTATAGAACTTGAGTGATTTTTCTCAAGACAACTTAGCTAGTAAGTGGTAGAGAGATGATGCAGACCAGATGCACTGGACTTCAAATATCACACTTTCAAATGTCTGATCACCATTGTTTGAGTCTCGATAGGAATAAAAGGAGAATCTGATGTTGCCTCGCCTTTGCAGAAAGAGAGCCATAAAATAACCTTGGCAATGGGTGTACCTGACTCCAGTCAAGCAAGGTGAGTGTTCTCTTCAACTCCCAAAGGAGACTGGGTGTATAAGGCAATTAAAGGCTTCACCTAAAGCAGCAATTCTCTTCTCAGAATCCCATGTTCTCAGTAGTGTCTGATGATTTTCAATGGAAAGAATAAAAAAAAAAAAATAGAACACAGTATCATTTATTTTTGGTGCTTTTAGTTTCTTTGAACATTTGTTTATATTGTCCAGGCTTACATTATTTGAGGATGTACATACCGCTCTATGTATATACCATAACGTTAGCTTGAATTTTCTCTGTATCGTCTTTGTTGTTGTTACTATAAATGTATTTCCTTCCTGTGGCATCAGTCTCCATAAGCCAAATACACCACTAACTATGTAAAAAATGTCTCTAGTGTGGGTAATAATAATAATAAGACATAAAATCCTAAAATGTAATATCTAATTTATTAAATTAACTATGAATAGAAAGGACTCTTACATTTAATGCTATTAGGGAAAGAAGGAGAGGAGTGGAGAGAGCATTTAGAGTGCTCTGGAGGAAACATTTTGTTCCATTTTAATGTATCAAGATTAGGAAATAATCAACAGCTGAAATGCTATTTCCACAAAGGAAAAATTCTGTCCACTAGAAGAAAAGGATGGAGTTATATAACTTAATAGTAAACTGGCATTAGTGGGAATTTTTAATGTTAAAAAAAAAAGTCATCTGTCTCTCATTTGTGTCCTCACTCCTTTGGTGATATTTACACAAATTCAATTTTATATTCCAGGTAGGAAGAATTTATTTCCCTTTCATTAGTGTATTAACAATAAGATTCGTTGCAGGATTAAACACAGAATCACATCTAACACTAGTTTTAGAGTTTTGTATTAAGTAAATATTCTAATAATCTCTTGTACTCCGTGCATCAACAAACTTCAAAAAAAATTAATTTTCTTAGAAATCAAGTCCTATAGGAAGTAGCAAGTCCTATAGGAAGTAGCATTAAGCTAGTCTTTTAAAAAATTCTGAATAAATTCTCCAAAATAAAATTAAATTTTATCAGCAAAAAAAGCTATATTTCTTTGGAGGTTAGGGCCTCCAAAAGGATTTATTTCTGTATCACTAAGAGCAATATTTTATCCTTAGTAGATTCTTAAAAACATTTTTTAAAATATATGAATTTGTACCATTTTTAAAATTAGATAAAGAGAGGAAGAAGTAGTGGAGGGAGGGTTTAGGGAAGATGAGAGAAAAAGAATAATTTTATCAATAGTTGTGTTGAGTTCATGGATGGTTGGATACAAATTTCATATAAAGGTACAGTTTTTATGATACCTTTCTCTAATAGTTTTCAAATTTGTCCTACAGAGATTTTAGGTCTTTGATTAATCTCAATATATACTCAACTGGTGGGATAAAAATGAATTAATATCCAAAATGTTTTAATCAAAATCATATTAATTTTGCAAGATGATGGAGACATTGTATAAAGATACACGAGGCAGATTTCAGGAAAAAGAAAAAACAAAGATGGGTTGTAATTAGTATTTTGGTGGTGAACATGATGTAATCTATGCAGAAATAGAAGTATAATGATGTACACCTGAAATTTTTACAATGTTATAAACCAATGTTACTGCAATAAACAAAAAGTTAAAAAAAAAAAAAGAATAAAAATCAGTGCACCAAGTCAATGCAATCCTACTGCTAATGAGCCGTAACATTTATCGAAACAAAAACATGTCACATGTCTAGATTGTAGAAGTTTGTCTCCAAAAATGGCACAAAATGCTTACAACCCACTTTGTTCCAGTTGTGGGTTCCCCAGTTGTGGATACCTTTCCCATCTGTAGCTTTTATCCTACATAGTCTTGCCCACTTAGAATGGCTGCACTATGTAAATGAACAGTATTGATATGTTAAAAGTTAAGATCTGTTTGTTAATAAATACTTTAGCATTGATTTCATCAATTAGCATATTTAAAATAGGTGCAATTTAATTGATTTCCTAAAAATAATCCCTCTTTGAGTTAGCTAGCGAAATAGCATTCCCAGAACATCAAAGCTTAAGACCTGACGGGAATCCATAACGAATGGCCCAGATGTGTGGTTCTATGTGTGGGGCCACGCAGCTGGCCATTCTACTCATCATGAATGAAGCAGACATCAACTTAGAGGAATTGATCTTCATGTACCCTATCTGAAGGCAATTTTCAAAAGAAGATAAGTTATTGTAAAAATATGAGAAACATTTAATAGTACATTGCATTATGATTCAAGCAGAACAGGAATATATTTACTTTATGCAATGCATTCTGGCATCTTTTCTACAGTAAATGTGACTGTTTCCACATTGCTATCACTTCTAGTACTCATAGAATAGTGTTACAGTGGAATGATTCTTTGAGTCAGAGAGACTTTTTTAAAAAATAAGTACTCTTCTTTCTTAGTTTTTTCACTTCAGCCCCTAGAATGATTTATGTATTTCTTATAGAAGAGTTCCATGAAATGGAAGATAAAATTAAAAGAAAAATAGCTTAGGGCCGGCCCCGTGGCTTAGCTTTTGGGTGCGCGCGCTCCGCTGCTGGCGGCCCCGGTTCAGATCCCGGGCCCGCACCGACGCACCGCTTCTCCGGCCATACTGAAGCTGCATCCCACATACAGCAACTAGAAGGATGTGCAGCTGTGACATACAACTGTCTACTGGGGCTTTGGGGGAAAATATAAATAAATAAAAATCTTAAAAAAAAAAAGAAAAATAGCTTAAATTTTCTCTCAGATCATATGCTAAGAGTAAGAAACTCCTTTGCTAACTGAACTAGTGTTGCCAAAAAGAGTGTCAATACCTTGCATAGTTTAGTGTTTATTGAAGCTCTACAACATAGTATTTAATTTTATTATGTAAACCAATATATTTAAAGTTTACTATATTGTAGTTATAATTCAATGACATTAATTTGGTACTCTGAATGTCTTCTTGGATAATTTCCAATTTGAAAAATATTAACTTAGAGGATAACTTACTATGTCATTACCACAAGTGACAGGTATATATGACACTTCGTATACAAATATAAGTAATGCAAATGTTATTTACATTTGTTTTATTTAAATATTTTAAAATATGATATAATACATTGAGGAATTGAAGAAACTCTTAATGAACAGCATTGAGATCCTCTAATGCATATATTATTATATAATATTAATGTTTCAGAAATTATGATGAAAGAAAATTAATATTTCATTATCTACTTATTCTAACATTTATTCAATTCAACTTATTCTGACATTTATTCAATTCATTCCGAAAGTATGCCTGCTCTGTCACGAAAATTATGAAATACTAAAAAAACCCCAGAAATATCTGATTTTCCCTCAAGGATCACACAATCTCCACACAAATATGAAACACACAGATTTAAGCAACCAGAGAACAAGTCAATGTAGTATCTAAAAGAATGTGATGGTTAATCAGGCCTCAGAGTGGAGTTTTCAGGTCTTTTCTCTGCTTCCATGACCCGCCTAATGGGTGAAGCTATTTAATTGTACCTTCATGATTAGCTATGCCTTCCTCCTACTGTGAAGCAATTGCTTCGGTACTTGGAGGAATTACAAGGTGTTCTAAAACTGTTCCTCCAAAGATTAACATTTAGTGCAGGGATCAGGAAATTTTTTTCTATAAAGGGCAAGCTACTAAGTATTTTAGGACTTATAGGGAAAAAATTCTCCACTATGCATCTCTGCCATTGTAGACAAAGCAACCATAAACAGCACATAAACAAATGAGTGTGGCTGTTTCAGTAAAACTTTCCTTGCAAAAGCAGAATTGGCCTGCCAGCTGTGGTTAGTGAACCCCTGGTCTAGTGGATCACCCTGGTCCTGATCTGATTTTATATCTGAGTTGGTTAATTGGTGAGGGAGTCTCTTTTTTAACTGTAGTCATTCCCTAACCAGAAAATTGTTTTGTATCTAAAGGTATAAGAAACTAGTTTCTCTGATTTGTACACAGTTTTCTGGAAGCTTCTACCCTTCTTTGATAATTTTCCTCCACGTCTGGGCAACTGGATTACCCCGGTTAACACAATGGCTTGGAGCACAGGCTCACTTCATCACTGTCTTGCCTGCAGGTTTACCAACAGTTGACCACTCACCTGTAGAAATCTTTGTTGAGCACATGCCCCTCTGTGCATTTCCTGAATATCAGACTCTTCAGACTTTTATATTTAATTGTATCACTCCTCCACTTTCCCACAATATTTTGTCTTTCCCACCAGCTTCTCACTTGCCTCCCAAATTGTGTCCATGCTTGCTATTTCCTTCTATAACTCACTTCCTTCTGCTCATACACCAATGATAACAACCCCAAAGCATTATCTCAGGGAAAGAAGGTCTTTATTTTTCTGGAGTCTCTGCTAAATTCTCTAAATATATACGGAATTTAGCACACAGTGGTGAGGTTGAGTATTAAAGGATACATCTGTGTGAATTATACATATTTTCTCCCTTCATACTCTCACACAGGTATCCCAGATGCCATTTCACCCTTTTCCAGACCCCAAGGAAACCAAAGCTGATATTCAAGGAAGTCACTGGTCTAAGTAAAACATAAATGTAATGTATTTGGTGAGTTTCCTACTACTAGAGACTAGAGAGGGAGAAGGATGTGAGCAGAAAGCAAGGGCTCGTGAGGAAACATCTCAGGGACAGGGATTCCTCTGAGCAGGAAGCAAGGTCTAAGGATGGATTAGAAAAGGCTCAGCAATGGGCTCTCTTAAAGTGTGCATCCTGCTCGCCACAAAAATACATCCAAACAATCGGACATCTCACATATAAGAAAACCTAGCACACTGAAGTTGAACACTATGTTCAAGTCACACAGACATCGACAGAAGCAGAATAAGTCACAAAGGCAGTTCCACTCATTTTTTATGAATGGATGGATGCTGATATTTTTTCAAATGCCTTTTTGATATTTATTTTGATGATCATATAATATTTCTCCTTTATTTGCTTATATAGTACACTACATTGATGAATTTTTGAATGTTAAACCCACTCACTTGGTTTAACCCTTCTTGGTCATGCTCACTTACTCTTTTTAATATGTTGCTAAATTCGGTTTCCCAATATTCTGTCAATTTTTTTTTTTAGTTTAAATTCTTGAGGGATATTGTTCAACAACTTTCTTTTCTTGCAATATCGTACTCTGATACTGAGGTCACGGTCATCTGGCCTCATAAGACAAGTTGGGGTCTGTGCCCTATCTTCTATTTTCTAAAGATGTTTGTATGAGTCTTGTATTATTTCTTCCTTAAATGATTGATAGAATTCACCTGTGAAGCACATCAGATGTTTTCTTTGTAGGAAGATATTTGATGATGACTTCAATTTTTTAATAGATTTAAGTTTTTAAGATTTTGCAATTTTTACTATGTCAGCTTTAATAAATTGTATTAATAAGGAATTTACCTTTTTCTTCCAAGTTTTCAAATTTATAGGTAGATCATAATAGTCTCATAAAAATTCTCTTAATTTCGGTAGCATTTGCAATGATTTCTCCCCTTTGCTCCAGATGCCAGCAATTTATATTATGTCTGTCTTTTACTTGATCGGTGTTGCTAACGGTTTATCAATTTTATTTCTTTTATAAAACCAAATTTTCACTGTGTGATTTGTGTTTCCTTTCTCTTTTTTCATCATTTACTTTTACATTTATTTTGATTATTTTCCACCTTGTATTTGTTTTGGGTTTAATCAGGTTTTTTTCTTCTAATTATTAAGCTGGGATCTTAGTAATTATTTTTATACCTTTCTTCTTTTTCTAAAATAGACATTTAAAGCTATGGAGCTCCCTCTATGCATTGCTTTAGTTTAGACTTTTGCTATTTTGTGTCTTTTCTTCCATTTCATTTTGAAATACTTTTTATTTTCTCTAAGATATCTTTGATGATCCCTTGGCTATTTAAAATCTTGTTTGTTATTTTAAAATATTTGCAAATTTTAGAGATTTGTTATTTTTATTATTATTGGCTTCTAATTTAATTCCATTATAGTCAGAGAACTTATGTATCATTTAAATCCATTGAAATTTATTGAGAGAAGTTTTGCGGCCAAGCACGTAGTGAATACTCCATATACATACAAAAATAGTATGTCTTCTGCAGTTGAGTGCAGTAATGTCAATTATGCCAATTTCTTTGATAGTGGTTTTGCAATATCTGTATCCTTACTTATTTTGTTTTTACTTTTTCTATCAGTTACAAGAAGGTTGTATTAAAATCTCCAAATATTTGTGTGTTTGTCTGTTTCTCCATTTACTTCTGAATGTTTTCCTTCGTGTATTTTGAAGCTCTATTATGAGGTACATACATATATAGAATTTTTATGTCCTCTGCTTCAATTGACTATTGTTATTTTCTTTTTGTCTAGTAATGATGTCGTAAATTCTGTTTTTCTACTATTAATATAGCCTGTATCCTTTTTTCATGCTTAATTTTGCATGCTATATTATCTTCCACCTTTTATTTTAATCTGTCTGTATCTTTACATTTAAAGGGTGTCTCTTTTAAATGACAAATATCTGGATCTTGCTTTTTGTTTCAGTCTCATGATCTGTCTTTTAATTGGACAGTTTTAATTATTTACACTCAATTAATTATTGATATTTTCAATAATGCTTTGGCCAAGTTACTCAAGCTTTATATGTCTCAGATCCCTCAGAGGTAAAAGGAAGAGAATAACCTCGCACTGATGGGGTTTAAAGGTAAATTACATGGGATAATTCATGTGAAATGCTTGAATACATTTGAAGTGCCTAACACATACTAAGAATTCACTAATATTATTATTATTAATTTCATTATCTTAAATTTTACTGCATAAATTCAGGATGAGTACTACTTCACAATTATAAAGGCTCTCATTACATTATTTTAATTTTCCTTTGCCTTGATATACTATATTGTTTATTATGAGGTGGAAGCCAAGTCTCACAGAGATAGATATTAACTCAAAATCACCAAACCAGTCATTATTGAAGATGAGGCTGGAGAAACCAGGTCTGTATGTTGCAGATCATCCCACGAAGCTACAACAAAACGTATTTATTTAGGAAAACTAACTTTTTATATATAACTTTTTGAAATATAGGTATACATATATATTTTGGGGTATAGAAAAATATTAAAAATAATCTATTTAAATATTTTTGTCTAAGTGCAGATTATTAAAACTATAGTACAAGCTAAAATAGAGAGCATGTTCTGACATTGATAAGGAAACTCTGATATTTAAACATGTATTATTTTCTTCACAAACTTTTAAACCATAATATATTTTATGTAAGTTAGATTTATGGCTTTACGTAGACTTCTATACTCCACATCTGGTTCCAAAATGGACCCATCAACATATTGTCTTGACTCAAAAGAATGATGGCAATGCCAACCATAAAATTAGTGCAGCAACAATTAACTGTTTTCTTCATTCTGTTTTTTCTTTTTTATTTTTCTTTCTTCCCTTATTTCACTCTCTTTATCCCTCTTTCCTCTTTTTTTTTAACTTGTTAAAATACTTAAAACTTATTTTGTCTAAGTTAATGCCATGCTTTCTTAACTTATATGAATTGTAAAAATGTATAAAAATAATCTGTTAGGTAGAAAATAGCATCAGTTACACATGGCATTATGCTGTAATAACTGAAAAGCCAAGGCATATTCTCACATCACATCTTTGCCAAATTGGTTTCCATGCTGGTAAATGGAAGAATGATTGATCTGCTGCTGCCTAAAAATCTACAGCCATTTTTTGTCCTGAGGGTGACAAGATGTCTCAATAGAAATTTTCATTGCTAGTAAAATAATGCAGGAACTGGAAGAGAAAGAACTCTGATGAGAATGATTTTAATAGACAAGAAATCAAACAAATTGCTATGGAAGGGAGAATCAAAATAACAGATGACTCTTAAAATGCAAATGCATTATCCATGCAAAATATGTCTAGGGAAGGCCGAGCAGCAGCTGGACTTACACAGTGTCAGAAAAAACACTGAAATCTCGAGAGTGCAATAAAAGAATATTTTTACTGTACTTATCAAATAATGACAGAATTGAATTCTTGGACATACACCACTAGTGTATAGAAAATACCCGAAAGGGCACAAAAATTGAGAACATGGAGTCAAAGTGCAGAGCAAAGGACTGATTTGATAAGGTCTTCACCTCACAAAAGGTGGATAAATGGTAATGCAGTGAGGATGATAATATCTCATTTGGAAGCACCTCATCCTGAGAGCTGAGAGCTCGCTGGCGCCGCAAGGAATCAATTCATGTAAGCATTTTTCCCTTAAGATAAATGCAGACTTTTGAAGTAGACCTTTTCCTAGAAATATATAAGCTTGGAAGAAGAACAAAAAAAAAAAAAAAGCAATTGAGTAAAACAATGCCAGAAGAAAAGGGTGTTTATTTCCTGTTTTTTCTTAAGTATATTTTTTAATTTATCTACTTTAACAAAATTAGAAAAAAGAAAAGTTGGCATCATGGAATCAAATGTAGACAGTATTTATTACTATTATCAATCATGGATTAAGAGAGTTGCTGTAAGAAGTTGGATACTGGGAATGAGATACAGGGACCACTAGGCAATGTCACAATAAGGTTCTAATTATGGTCTCTATTTTTATCGCTTCCCTCATCTAGTGTTCCAACAGAATATGTTTAAATTTAATTTTCTTTTTCTAAGAAACTTGATATTTGAGTGTCCTAGTTAATCTCCTAACTTTTTGTGATCACACAAATATACAAAATAAGTAAATACATAAGCACGTATTTATTAATATTTGTACATTGATCGCTCTATAAATTATGCACGTGCACTGTTATCTAAGGATATTTGGACATTATAAAATATATACAAAAATATATGAAAAGGATTAAATAAAGTTCAAACTTTTTTCCCACAACCATTTGTGTTTTCTTGAATCCTGAGTTACATGCATCCAAATTTGAAGGCCACTAGTTACCCATTTGCTGGGTTTAAGAAGGAGATAATCAAAGATGAGGTAGAAGATGCTGTAAGGAATATGAGCATTTGGTAAACAAGGGTCTTTAAAAATAACTGTCTCGGGGGCCGGCCCAGTGGCACAAGAGGTTAAGTGCATGTCTTCTGCTTCCGCTGCCCAGGGTTCGCCGGTTCGGATCCCGGGCACCCACCATCGCACCTCTTGTCAAGCCATGCTGTGGCGGCGTCCCATATAAAGTAGAGAAATATGGGCAGGGATGTTAGCCCAGGGCCAATCTTCCTCAGCAAAAAAGAGGAGGATCAGCATCGGATGATAGCTCAGGGCTGATCTCCCTCACAAAATAAATAAATAAATAAAAAATAACTGTCTCTGTGTAACTAGGGTGGGTTCACTACACACCTACTGGTGCTTGCTTTTCCCATTCACACCACCACTGAGGGTCAAAACACCCCTTCATTCTCTAAATGTGTTGACAGAGACGGGGCTTAATAAGGTCCTGGGACATGTAAGGGGATTGAAGGATGTGTATGGGCAAAGTTCAGGTGATATATGACAAAAACCTCACTGCCCAAGTAGACATCTTTGGCTGGACAAACTAGGAGAAAACTCAGGAGAAACATTCTTACCACATCAGAGGGCCAGGGCTGATTTTTCTTCTCTCCATTGGGGGTCTTGAGTGTTCTTTTGAATGACAAAAACATTTTCCAACTATTAGCTCTGCTTCTACTCTTTGGCTCTGCTCCCGGTAGCTCTGTGCAGACCAGCAAAAGGACTCAGCATTACATAGATACTGACCTTTATCTACACTCCACAACTCATCTCCTCAATTTACACGCCTCCAGTTCCAGACTTCCTTGAAAATCAAAGCCTATTTCTATTTCTTCTCACCCTAGCCCAAGTAGACTCCCAGCTGTAAACACATAACACTACACCTGCTTTATTCTGCTTTCAATTCTGTTGTTGTAATTCAAATTTAAGTCTTTTTAGTCAAAAGCTAAGTGTTGCTTTTTATTTCTTTATTATTTTCACTTTTTAATATAATATTCCTGATCTTTCAGGCAACATCAAGGCCTTTAGACCAGGTATCATATGCAAGATCATAAAAGTTTCGGAGTTGAGCTCCTCTATTGCAGACCTAAAATAAGTTTAACATGAAAGGATTTAAACATTGATGTATTCTAAAAGGCTCACAGAAACCATCTACACACCATTAAAGGTATTCATTCATATAAGACTCTTTCCCCAGAGCAAGCATAAGCAGTTTATTGAACTCAATATAAAGCAAGGGGCTGGTATTTGAAAGACAAAAAGTGAGTGTGTATGTATGTAAAAATCGGAGGAGTTTTTTTTTTTTTTTTTTTTTAATTTTTTTTTTTTTTTTATAATTTTTATTTATTTATTTCCCCCAAAGCCCCAGTAGATAGTTGTATGTCATAGTTGCACATCCTTCTAGTTGCTGTATGTGGGACGCGGCCTCAGCATGGCTGGAGAAGTGGTGCGTCGGTGCGCGCCCGGGATCCGAACCCGGGCCGCCAGCAGCAGAGCGCGCGCACTTAACCGCTAAGCCACAGGGCCGGCCCCGGAGGAGTTTAATAGATACAGTCTCTACAAATAAAATACTGGTTAACAGAAACCAATTAAATTTTTTTGTCTCCTTCAAATGCAAAGATACTAAAAGATAAATCTAGAAGATAAATCAGACTTCCATAAAGGAATGAAACATTGTTTTAAAGTAGAATTTCAAATATGTTCTGCAAAAAAGGGGGGCAGGAAATGAAAGGTTTTATTATTATAAAATAATTTAGATAGTGCTTTATAATTCTTCCTTTGTTTGAAACTTCTGTGAACTATGCCCACTTAAACTTGCTGATGTTTGTTTTGCACACATGCTCTGCGTGAGTCTTATAGTCCCATGCACTTGCGTCAGTTCACTGGACTGTTGCTGGATGTCTCAGGTGGTGTTCTTAGGTGTGTCTGATTTTTAAGTTCCAGAAGGCAAATGCAGTTATATGAGGGAAAGGTCCCTTTAAACGGGTTTTTTCAAATTGATTGCTCATTTCAGTTGCGACTTAACTGCTTTTAAAAAGAAAGATATCCATTTATTCTCCATCAAAGTGGTACCACATTTGATGCCTTGAAAGAATAAAGGAAATTGAATGTGTGTTTTTCCCCACGTTCCACTTATAAATACTAACATTTCTGATATACCATTTATAAAACATACACAGGAATTTTTGTCAATTCCTCCACTTATTATGTTGCTGTATGTATTAACTGTCAGTCAAGCATGTTTGTTTTGTTGAAAAAACTGAAAGTCACAGGGCACTCTAATTACTGATAATTATTTTATTAATTTTATTCTCTCCTCCTGAAAGCCTTTCCCCTTACCTGTTGGTTATTCTAATGGCTGTTCCCTCACCTTCTCCAGGACTTCTCAAATGTCATTTTATCATTCATGTTTTTCCTTATCTCTCAGCTTAAAATGGCAAATTTATATGACGGAGTGTTCTGACAAGACATCTCTTCTCTCTGGTTTTGTTAACCAGAAGTCATGATTCCCACATACACTCTACACTCCATGGACCCAAAAGTCTTTCATCAAACCAATACTTTTTTCTTAAAGTTCTTTTCCAGATGGGCTTTAGCTGTATTCACCACCTCTGTGAACCTTGCCCATATCAGGGATAACCTGTGAGTGGGTTGGAGATGTTAGCTGCTACTCAGCAGGAAAACCCTGAGGTTTTGTTTACCATGGATGAGTGTAGACAGTTACATGCACTTTACATGTTTATTGGGATTAAACAAATTGAGGTTCTAGTCTCCCTTCCACTTGATGCAAATAAACCTTTGTTAAGCCAAGACGATGCTGTGTAGATATATTCTTCTACCCATCCCCACTCTTCCAATGCTTGTATTGTGAATGGAAGAAGTAACCAAGTGTGCACATATTTATATTTTTGCATGAATGGATATACACATCTATGTTACTAGAAAAGAGCCCCAATAGAAAATCTCAATATAAGAAATAATTTCATGGTGGTTTTTTCTTTTTTTTCTTATTCTTATTGATTCACTTACTGCTTTTATTTCTTTTTTATGAAAGTTTTATGTAAATTTGAAAAGAAAATACATTTCTCGACACCAATATTTGAAGAAGGGAAGATGATTCTTCCTGCCAAAACTGTCAGGGAAGCATCCTACATGACAAGAAGGTTGAACATCATTTTAAAGAAGTATGTGTTGGATGGAGAATTTTAATGCTAATCTTCAAATACTTCCATATTTTGTCCTGAGCTTGCCAAGTAGACAATTACATGCATTGACCACTGTGCCTGTAATGTTACCCAGACAGACATAAACTTGCCTTTGGATTCCAATGATCAATACTCTATCAAATCTCATACATCAGCTGTTATTTTGTTATTGGTCATATCATATTTCCTGAAGATTTTATCTTCCATAGGTAAACTAGAATGTCCTCAAAAAGGAACAATCTGTTGTCTGCTTTAGTGTTTTATATACAAAAGGTACTCAATAAATGATTTTAAGCTATGTCATCTACAGCACATTTAAAACTACCTATAAGCCCCTATGAAGTTCATAATTCCAGGTACCTACATCTATATGTTTGTGTATATTTATGTCTCTGATAAAAGTTATTCACATGCATCTTACAATATTCTTTGAGTTACTATTTTCTTGTTTGCATTATTTCTCTAAGAAGTTGATCAAATTAGAACAACTGTAAGCTTTTGGAAGTTTGTACATCTTAAAGTATCATAATAATTCTCTTTATTTACCAAAAAAAAAATACACCTTGTAAAAGTACATAAAAGGTAACAATGATTGTAAAAATTGATTCTTTAGCCTAGAAATGTAATATATTTGATATGTGTAGTGGTTCTCAAAAAACAGAAACAGGGAAAGAGAGGTGGGCCGTGTAACAATAATATTGAGGAAATGTGAAAAAAATGCTCTGATAAAAAATAAATTAAAACAAAAAAGCTAATTACAGAAAGTTTAACACATTTCACAATGTGTTTTAACTTAGTTCTGTCTGTGAGATTTTTTCCTTTCCTCTAAAGAATAAAATACAGTTCTGACAACTGTAATGAACAGTCTGCAATAGGAAAAAAAAAGCAATTCCTAATATGGCTATACTATTAAGATTAAAGATTTTACTAGTGTAGATATATCTAATATCTTATATTTTATAACCTAGCTTATATTTTATATAATAAATAAAAATATATATGAGTTAATATTGGTAACATTTTCTGTCATGAAATTGTTCTCTTTTTTTAACTGGAAATTTAAATCAATGCAGAAAACAAGGGAAAAGACATACATTTGGAATCAATGCAGGCAGAATTGAAGTATTAGGAGCCAGACTGATACTGACTCAAATCCTGCCTCAAATGTAGGCATGTGCCAAATTATTTAATTTTTTTCTTTGTAGTAGGACCAGGCAAAGTTGGCTGTAGACTTCATGAGGTAGCAAAATTGAAAGAAGAATGAAAGGCTGACCCAACAAAGATGTCCTTACATGATGATAGGGTAAATCCTTGAGTGTGTGTGGGGCCTCTCCAGCAGACTTAAAAGTTCACTGTCCTGGAAGATGGTCATTCTATAGAGTCTGCCTTGTCCAGTTAACTTAGGATGGCCTCTGGGAAGGACAAGGAGACATTAGGGACTCTTGTCTACTTATGAGTACATTCTTAATCTCGGATTTATACCTTGTACTACCATTCGTTTGGTAGTAAATTAGCTGAAAACACGTCCTGTTGACCATTTACTCCAATTTTCAAAACTGAATGAGCCTATCTCACTCTCAAAGGCTCATACTAAAATGGTGGCAATGAGTCTTTTCTTATAGTGTAAAAGTGAAGGTTACTACACTTCATAAGCTTTGTTCAGCCTTTATACATCACCAGTAAATGCTAATTATTCTTGTTTGTATTGAACAACAAGAATTTTGTTGAAACCAATCCAACAAAATATTACAGTGAAATTGTTTCTATATGTCAAAAATTAGTAAAGGAACATGAATATCTTTGTTTATATTTGTTAATGATAGATTTGTAATAACTTTTCCAAAGTTCCAAGTAATACTTTTAAGAGAAGCACACAATTATACATTTTTTCAAAAACTCAATTCTCTCTTGAAACTTAAGTAGTAAATATGGAAATGGTTATGCTCCATTGTTTCTGAAATATAATACTGAATTAATTTAATTTATTTTAAGTGGGAAATTTGATTCATTTATAATTATTGGGGCCTATTTTTTGCAAAACACTCATATTGATGAGGTGGCAAATTAAAAAATGGAAAAGATTTAGTTCCGGCCTTGAAAGAGTGCTCATTTTAGCAATAAAAATGCCCTGTAAAAACAGGGAGAACATGGTCTGTTATTTTGAGGTGAAGCTAACAGCTACAACTTGACTTCTATTGGGTTCTTGCTTCTCAATAGTTTTTGAGAACATTTACCAAAATCATGGGACTGAAAATTAATATAAAAGAGTATCAATTCAATGTCAAGAAGGTGATATTCTCTCACCTCCCATCCTACTTGTAGAGTCTTCCATCATTCTATTCTTGCTCACGCTCTCTTTCCTGATTTCTGCAATGGTTTAGATTTGAAATTACACACCAAGGTCGTGCTTCAATAAATTTAAAATCACTACGTTCACATGTTATGATTTCACATGGTTAGTCCTCGATGGGAAATTAGTTTATCCTCCATTACCTTCAGCGTGAAGTTTGACTAAAGTATTCCTAATAGAAAATCCAATGTAAAGCCACAACTTTTCCCATTATTTTAAAGAATTGTGCCCTCTTACCTTTCTCTTTTAGCCACTGTTAGTTTAAATGACCTCAATACTATGGTCATAAAGACACTGCCATCAAAAGAAAGAGAATTTTACTTTATATTTTCTTTTCTTACTAAAATTGGATTCATTTAAACTACTTTGTGATGGGTTAATGGTATTACCCATCAATTTTCACTTGATTTTTGAGGTTATTGTATAAAGTAAATTCACTGGATTCAAACTGTTTAAAACTTTTTGAATTGGAGCTGGCTTAACCTCAAAAGTTAATATGCCCTAAAATGTGCTAAAGAATTTTTTCTACTGTAGTGTCACAACTACAAAGCATACTCTTTCAGAAATGAATTTGGAATCTATCTTTGAAATTTACAGATTGAAAAAAAGTTGTTATGAATCTCTTTGAAAACTCTTGATTTTGTCAATGTAATATATAACTGAAAGTAACATTTCCTCAAAGGTGAATAAAGAAACTTGTTAAGTAACAAGTTATTTAGAAATCATTACAAATAAAAATGATGTCCCTTGTATGTGTTATTTAATTACAAATAACTACATATAAGATAATAAGTACAATATGTAAGCTTTTATAAGATTAATTGTTATCTCTTTTACATATATCAAATAATTTTATTGTCACAAATTAGATAAGACATATCAAATAGTATCCTCCCCATTTTATCAGCTAGAAAACTGTAGTACAGAAAGTTTAAATAGCTCACACAAGGTCATTGTTTTGTGTAGAGGTGGACCCGTGACTAGGTTTTAGCCTTGCTTTATAATACCATGTGTAATCAGGAGCTGAATCAAGATGTGCTTTTTGTTGAAGATTCCCAGATTGGTCCCCTTCCACTAGACCAGGGCACTCTCAATTATAGTAATCACCCTATGATCTGAAAAATCCTTCACCAATCAGATGGATTACATCAGTAGCCAAACCCATACCATATCTCCTGAATTCTTTTCCTAAGTGGTGTCTTTAATATAAACTTATTGAAATATTTACACATAATTATGAATAATACGGTACTTGTTATACCTTGCAAGATTTAGTTGAGTACCGTACCCTAAAATTCACTATTATAACAAAAAGGCAAGATGTGGGGATAAAATATAGCAAAACAGTTTGGCTTGGGCCATACAGACAATTTTTTAAACGAATGCTATTTATTTTATTTTATTGCAACTATTTCCAAAATATCTGACCCTTAGATAAAAACTGCAAAATTTTAATGGCAAGGCTCTTCGTGATTCTTTGATGGCTAATCTGGCACCTGTGAAGTTGCAAGTTGATATTGAAATCAATTTGTAAAGGTGCTGATGCCTGTCAATGTTGATGATGTTTAATGTTACTGTTTGTGTGGAAATTTGAGGAATGCAAGGCCAATTTTTGTAGAAATATGCAAATATTTCTCCATTTTTCCATCCCATTCTCTTCTCCTGTGTACAACAAGTTCTTGGCACCAACTATTAGTGCTACGACTGCCATTGCCTACCCAATATTATTTATTTCCCATAATTTGTGTTTAATGTTGTACGGAAAGATGCACAGCATCTGTGGTAATACCTGGTAAAAACTCCCTGCCCTCAAATTATCACAAGTTCCTCAGAGAACTAGGTTAACAAGCTGGAATGAGAAGCATGCAAATGGAAGCAAAGGTGGTTCATAAAAGCACAATGTCAGGCCTTCTTTTAACCTGTCTGTGTTGGTTAAATTAGGCTTTGGGGTGCTATAGACCTTGGAGAGTAAGCTGCTCACCGGTGCTTTTGGGACCATTGGATATAAAATAGGCTTTAGAGTAATTTTAAAGAAGCAACTGATGTGGAAGTAAAGGAAAACCCAGGTTATGTGGTTGAAGAGTAGCAGGACAAACATTTTTAAATGTTTGGAGAAAACCTATAGGGAGAGAACTTGGTAGAACCCATGATATGATCTTCAGGATGGGAAACTCAACATAGAGAAGGAGTAGGGACTAAACAAATTGTAATTTCTGTGGTGAGAGTCAGGGAGAGCCTGGCTCAGTTAGACACTTCAGTGTTTATAGAAAAAGCAGTTTTAAGCAGGATTTTAAGAATTAAACTGCATTCAGGAATTTCAGATCATTGATTTGTTTAGGAAACCTGGGATGACACAGAAGAATCAGGTAAATTATGACCAAAAAAAGAGAATTATCTAAAAGTATAAAATAAAAGAATGAAATGAGCAGAGAGTGAAAACAGAAAGCTGGAAGACAACGCCATTTGATGCTTTTAATTTGTGAATGTGTACTTGAGTAGTAAGAAATTATGCATCTGTCACTCTTCTAAATTACCTATCTCTTCACTTAGATACTGTTTGTTTAATAAAAACAATCATGTTCACATTAATAGTTTCTTTTGTGCTGTTATGCAATGGACAAAATACAGGAAGGCAGGGGGCACTGTGAAAAGGTTGTTAGAAAGTAAAATTGCTACTTGAAAAAAGAAAACTACTGGCAATAAATAAGGAAGGAAATATTCTTTAAGTACCCATTCATTTTTTTAATGAAAGGGGTTTCACAATACATAATGTTTTCAATGCAATTTCTTTTAACTTAGTATTTTAGAGCTTTTTCCCACTTCAATAATTATATATCTACATCATAATTTTGGTAGCCCCATATTGTGTTATTGTATCCCATGATGAATTTAATCACACTTTTTTTAATTGAATATGTGGATTAGTTTCCTATTTTTCATTTTTATAAACCACACTGTGATGAACATCCTGTAGGTATACCCTGATTCACTTACTATTTCATAAGAACATGCATTTTAGAAGACAAAAAAAGCCCAAGAATCTGACATGATTACTGTAGTTTTGGTGTTCATCGATTGAGAAAACAGCCTGAAAATAATAGAGAGTCAAGTACATAAATGGAACTCAATAAGCATTTGACAAATGAATAAATTAACCCTTAAAATAATCTGACATTAAAATAGCATCTACATATATTTGAAAAATATGACCTTTACGCTCCCTGTATTCTTTATTTTGAATTAATTTATTTTTAACAGCTTTATTGAGGTGTAATTGATATACAATGAACTTCAAATATTCAATGTGTACAATTTGACGAATTTAGAGCTATGCAAACACCTGTGATACCATCACCTGTGTTCTTTTCTGTCTTCACCCACATGTGAAGAGTTTTGTTGTTGTTGTTGCTGTTTTTGTTTTTAATAATAACTTGCTGAAGTTTAGCTATGAAAAGCAATTATTACTGGCAAGAGAAAAATTTGCTCTGCTAAAAATGTACTATACTATATTAAGATACTCCACTCAAGATTCTGAGAACTGAGATTCCTTTTGTAAGCACAAAAGCCTCAAGGAACCATTGTGTTTGAGGACTTGCCTGTGGCATCACATAATAGACTCAAGAATAATGGTCACCAGGCATGCGGTGGAGCAAAACCTGATGGGGGAGGAGAAAAGTGTAGAGAAGGAAAGAGGAAGAAAGACTTGGGAAATGGTGTCCAGCCAGATGCCCATCTAACTCACCACGTCTGCAGTGTGACCTGATGGGAACATAAACCCTGAACTCAAGTGTGTTTATGATCTGCTTTTGGTAATGAACTTTTTGTTTGTGTGAATGGAGAGTGTCTTCATCCCTCTCCAGGTGTATCAGGGACCTGCAACATGCTTATGTCCATACTGTAACTCCAGCATCTAGAACAGTGGCTAGAACACAAAAGGAACTCAATAAATATCTGTTGAATGAATGAATATATAGTATGACTTATTCTATCTGAATGCATTGTTATGTGGACATATGAATTTTCCACATTGTAAAACTCTAGAGTCCTACAGTGAGCCAAGAGTCATGGGTGTCAACCACTGGCTTACCATCTTAGTGGCAGTGTTTTGAGACTCTTATTTATGTGTCTCTCAGCCTCTGCCCTGCTCCAGGTTCCTAGACAATAAACTCAGCCTGTCACCTTTGTTTTACAACCCTCTTGACCAAGATCAATGATCTGAGGCTGAATAACTCCTGGTAAATCTTTCTATAGAGCTGGTACCAAATGCAAATTAAAAATTAATAATAATATCATTTCATAGCACTCTCACTGCCATGCTACAATGTAGCTTTAATTATTATTAATTACCAATGGTATGCAATAGCAATATTACTTGGGAAGATCCAATTTGGTCCTGATGTTTCTTGCCTATTTTACTGCTATGTATTAGTATTAGGGTGTCATAATTAATATTAAGGTCAAATAAACCCAAACATAATTGCTGAACTATTAACTCCTAATAATAATTAAACTCATCAGCTTGAATACGAAATCATGGTACAAGCACACTTCAGCTAAAATGAATGTTTCTAAACACAATCTTTTCTGGTCATTTCTTTTCTGCTTCAGCCTATTTATCTTCCTCTAAAATTAATCTCCATCAACATTCTCCTCTGAGAATTTGCACTGACCTTGGCATGTTCTTTTCATTCACTAAAGATTGACCCAACGTGACCTCAGAGAAAAAAATATTGTTGATTTTACAAGTCATGAAAATTGCAGGCTTGCATTTCCTGTGCAGGATCTACGCTCAGTCAGACATGAACATACTAATGGTTCCCAGCAACTCCTTGGTTATATTATCAAAAGAATTGTGTGCACACTAAAAAAGGACTTAGTAAATAACAGTTATTTCCTTTTTTCCAGTGGCTAACTCTAAATTACTACTTGATAAAAATATTTTAAGTTCTTTACCATTTTACCCCAAGGTAAATTAATTTATTTTGATTTAAAAATTTCTAAAGTCGCATTTGCAGCAAAAGTAAATACCTCAGTGTATCTGGCAATTCTGATTTTCCTTAATATTAAAAAAAGAAATAAAATTCAATGTTGACTTGGTTAGTTTGTCTGCATAATTAATAAAAAAAACCTCCATTTATGATTAAAAACTTATTTTGGCAAAAATTGCCTTCAGTATCAGCTACTCTTGGTTGTTAGGATATTAGTACATGCCTGGCATATCTTTTTCAATTTCAATACAGTTAAATATCATTTATGCCTTTTATGCCTAGCAATTGCTAATTATCAATAATAATAATTATGAGGATAAATTGAAAATTGTTTTCAAAATTCTTTAGGCAAAGTAAAACTTTATTTAAAGAAGTAAGAATGATAGTAATTCCTTCCTACCTTATGGAATGTCATAATGAAGGAAATTTCTCTGATTTTTGTGGGGGAGGTGTTTCTGCTCTGATGATGCACCAGTTGTAGCTTCGCAGTTGTCCAGGTTCATACATGTTACTACAAACGTACAACCCTGGGCTATAGGCCTGGGGGGAATGATTCTGCTGCTGAGAACTCATGTTTTGCCTTTATTTTCACTTTCCATCTACTGAGCTGCTCCAAGGCAATCACAGTCAGCTTTCCTTCTTTTCTCGTTTTTATGTATTTTCATGTTCATGTATATGATTTACTCCTCATCTACGTCTAAGGATATATTGCAATATAAAACATTCAGGAATAAAATAACATCAACCACATGAAGTGAGTTTGTTACAAAACTTACATAATTGATTTGAGTTGTTTTACTTATTTGAAAGCTAAAGCCAAAAAAAAAGAAAAGAAAGAGAGAAAGAAAGGAAGAAACATGGGGGGGGGGAGGGAGGGAGGGAGGGAGGCAGAGAAAGAGAAAGGAAGGAAGGAAAGAAGGAAGGAGGGAGGGAGG
Source organism: Ceratotherium simum simum (assembly GCF_057802395.1). Lineage (NCBI taxonomy): Eukaryota > Metazoa > Chordata > Mammalia > Perissodactyla > Rhinocerotidae > Ceratotherium > Ceratotherium simum. The sequence goes on from NC_141909.1 coordinate 8,931,337, forward strand.
GAGGAAGGGAGGGAAGGAAGGAGAAGGGAGGAAGGGAGGGAAAGAAGGAGAATGGGAACGAAAGAGAGAAAGGAGAAAGAAGAGAAAAGAAAACCCTCCTAGTCTTTGCATGCTGGCTCTTTGCTGGGGCTCTGCCTCAACAGTAGGCAGGCTATTTTCAACTCTGCCTCAGCCTTCACTTCCTGCTTGCACTGAGCCTAGAGCTCAGCCAGAGGCGAAAGCTTGGGGTCGTCTCAGGTTTCTGAGCCTGGGTTCTGCCCTGGGCTTGTGTGTGGCTTTCTAAATCCCCCAGATACAGATGCTTTTGAACACCCTCACTTCCCAAAGACACTCTCCCAGCTTTTCTTCCCAGACTCGGTGCACTATTCGTTACTTCACTTGACATCTTTACCTCAGGCAGCAGTGGGTTGTTCCCTTATCTTCCAGCTTTTTTGAGGAATATCTGCGCCTTTTCTGCCTTGATTGAGCTACAAATTAGGCAAAAAAGACAAGCTCATTGTGTCAGTCCTTCAGGTAGCAACCAGACAAGTTAGAACACGAGAGAAACATGTTCTTTGAGAGGAAGATCTGCTTTGCTCCCCCAGACCTAGGAATCAGGGTCCCACAATGGAAATGTGGGTGTTGTCTTCAAGACAACTGCTAAGCCGGGAGGAAGTTTGAAAAGTGCAGTAAAAATATCACAAAGCTTTCCCAGCATTTTTGAGTTGCTTTTTCTTTTCTTTTCTTTTCTTTTTCCTTTCCTTTCCTTTCCTTTCCTTTCCTTTCCTTTCCTTTCCTTTCCTTTCCTTTCCTTTCCTTTCCTTTCCTTTCCTTTCCTTTCCTTTCCTTTCCTTTCCTTTCCTTTCCTTTCCTTTCCTTTCCTTTCCTTTCCTTTCCTTTCCTTTCCTTTCCTTTCCTTTCCTTTCCTTTCCTTTCCTTTCCTTTCCTTTCCTTTCCTTTCCTTTCCTTTCCTTTCCTTTCCAAGAAGATTCTCCCTGAGCTAACATCTGTTGCCAATCTTCCTTTCTCTTTTTTCTCCCCAAACCCCCAGTACATAGTTGTATGTCCTAGTTGTGGGTCCTTCTAGTTCCTCTTTGTGGGACGCTGCCTCAGCATGGCTTGATGAGCGGTGAGTACATCCGTGTCCAGGATCTGAACCAGCGAGCCCCGACCGGTGAAGCAGAATGCACGAACTTAACCGCTACGCCACCAGGCCAGCCCAGAGTTGCCTTTTCCTTGACTCACTAGTTTCCATGGTTCCTGGATAGCTTTGACTGTTTTCTAGGCAAGTCGATTCTGACAGTTTTTGCTTGATTTTTCAAAGTTCTTGTAGAAGGATGGGCCTTTGGAACTACCTACTATACCATTTTCGTTGACATCACTCTTGATCTTCATTATTGGTTGCAAGAATAATGAGAAACTGTGTGTGTGTGTATGTATGTATATATATAGAGAGAGAGAGGGAGAGAGAGAGGGACAAAGAGGGAGAGAGAGATCTTCCTCAACTTACTGTGGGATTATGTCCTGAAAAACCTATCATATGTTGAAAATATCATAAGTCAAAAATGCATTTAATACACCAAACCTACGGAACATTTTGTCTTAGCCTAGCCTACCTTAAACGTGCTCAGAACACTTACATGAGCCTACGGTTGGGCAAAATCATGTAACCCAAAGACTATTTTATAATAAAGTGTTGAATATCTCCTGTAATTTATTGAATACTGTACTGAAAGTGAAAAACAGAGTGGCCATGTGGGTACAGAACGGTTGTCTGTGTATCAGTTGTTTACCCTCGTGATCGCGGGGCTGACTAGGAGCTGCGGCTCGCTGCCGCTGCCCAGCATCACAAGAGAGGATCTGACAGCATATCACTAGCCTGGGAAAGGATTACAATTCAAAATTCCAAGTCCAGTTTCTACTGAATGTGTATAGCTTTTGCACCGTCGTTAAACTAAAAAATCATAAGTCAAACCATCTTAAGTTGGAGACTGTGTGTGTGTGTGTGTGTGTGTGTGTGTGTATGATTGAGTATATTTATATAGGTGATTGTATATCTACTCAAAATTATATATTTGACACTGCTTTAGGATATGTAGTTCATAATGAAATAATTTGAGATATTATTGGAAGGATATTTATAATTATGGAACTACAATTACCAATGAATTTATGGTAGAAAATTTTCCTTTGAAGGTAACATTTTAGTTCACTTGCTTTTTAAAATGTCAGTTACTTATTTTGCCTCTAAATTCTTTGCTTCAAAATATAAAACTCGCTGGATATCAGTACTTGTGTGATCAAGTTTCAATTTGTCACTGAAGTTTTATACCAGCCGTTTTTGATATTACCTTCTCTTCATTCTTAGCAACAAATAGCAGCATACTTTCATCATGGAATAATTTAGAAAGTCTGTTAATCCTATTATCAAACATGGAAAACAGTTTCTTCCCTAGATTGGCAAAATAATGTAGAGAACTATTGTAGTTGCCTTTGAATTGCATGACTCATGAAAATATGAGAGCTAAGTAATGCGTTCTGAACAAGCTAACCTTGGCAGAAATGACTGTTCATCCACAAAAAGTGGTGAAAAAAGCCGGGGCAATTCACTTAAATCATCAGTAAACTTTAAATAAAAGTCTATTTATATGACGTATTTTAAAATAAACTTAAAAGCAATTTTCTATATGAATCGTCTCAGTGGTTTACTTCTCCATTTTATCATTTTAAAATTCTCCGGCTACGTCTCTGCTAGGCATAAGTAAGCAGTACCTAGCTTTAAGAAATAACATAATAGATTTGGTCTTTCAAGTCTTTCACTCATCTCTTGTAAAGTCTTCTTTGAATCATGCTTCATTCAGAATTATGTTCCAAAAAACAACGTTCCAAGAATAAATATCAAATTGAGTTCATTTAATCATATAATAAATTATGAGAGTCTATTTGAATTCCATTGTTGGAGCTTTTCCAAAAATGTGCCACAAAAAAATTATGACACTTGGAAGAATCAGCCACTTAAAATTTTGCTTCATCAACAGAAGAAAGTAGTATTTACATTAGTAGTATAGTACCAAAACATTTAGTTATGAATAGGGCATAGGTGTAAACCCCAGCCCATAGTAAATGCCAGCAAATGCTTCTAAAGAATGATCAATAAATAAAAAAAGAATGAACAAATAAATCAATAAAGAAAAAAAGGAAATACATGTTACAATCCTCATCAAGTTACCTCATCTTTATAAAGAAAAACCTAACTTTTTTATGTATCCCTTCTCTTTTCCGAAGATTAGTTTTTATGACATTTTGTAGATTTTAAATTATTTCACACTGATTAACTTATTAGATACTGCAAATCTTAGATAGAGCAGTTTTTATCTGACCTATATGTATGTGTGTATATATATATATATACACATATATGGAAGGAATTGGTAGTTTGAGAAGAAAATAACCTGCCCCCAAATAAAATATTAAGTATATAAGAATATAAGTTTTCTTCTCTATGACCATTTTGTTTGTAGACAGATAAAAGAAACAAAATATTTACAGAATAGCTATTATGTGCTAGTGTTTCAACCGCCTTCAATGTCTCCTTTTAATGTAAAACTGGCTACAATCTAAAATACAAATTACTGCCCTCATTTTTTCATTTTATGAACCCTGATATAGTAAGGGAATTTCCCAGTGTCATCTAGTTAGTAATTAACCAGGATCCAAATGCCTCCCACTTCACTAAGATGGACCGTACACTCCAAGGAAAAGCCCGTATTCTTCCCACTTCAACAAGATTGATGTCACACATGAGCAGATAGCACAAGTTAAAGGAATTCCCATGTTAGGAATGAAAGAAATAAATGAAATACAATAGATCAAAGTTCAATTTAACTAAGGAAGAATAGGTTAATAAATGGCTAGTTTACACTGGGTCTTCTATTCTGGATTTAACATACTTCACAAAATTTGATGTCATTGAAATTTGTTACGACTAAAGTTAAAGAAAAAAATAATGAGATGCTACTCCAATGTGTAAAAGTACTACTTGTTAGCTATTATACAATGGAGTGTGTAAAATAGGAGAAGAGAGAGAAAAAATATTCTCCCACACGTTTGTCCATCCAATGGAAGAATTCACCACTGTGAAAACAGAATCAGTTTACATTCAGTTGTCTAGAATTTTGTGTATAAAACTCCTTCTGTATTGTTTTTTGCTTTTGACTATGTTATTTACCAAGGAATTCATTCATTCACTCATAGCATAATATGTATGTTTAATATTTGCTTTGCGAAGAACCGTAGACACATCCAGCGCGGGTCTGGGGCTCTTGCCCTGGGTCGGATCTCTCCCACAGCCTCTCTGACAATCGGTCCCAATCTGTGCTGGAACATTGTGAGTCGGCTCTTTCACTACACAGCTAACATTGATTTATGTTGAACTGAACCCTTTTCCCTATAATTTCTACCCTTTGTCTATTGATTTTACATATTGAAGAAACATCACAATTCCTAAAACAACCCTTGAATTATGTAAAGATAGCTATGTGAACTTTCTCTTTTCCTCCCCATTCTCTCTATGTATCTAAACATCTTTGCTTGCTGCAAATATTCCTTCATGGTTCTGAAGCCCCTCCTCTGGATTTATTCCGGAAGTTCTGACATGAACACAGGTCTCTGCTAAAATTTCGTGGAGAAGACTGCAAAAAACCCAAAAGTCTTTGAATTCAAGGTTTTGAGAATCTTTAACGTTTGCCTCTCAGATATGCTTTTCCTTACTACCTGATTACATCAGCAAGCCCCATCCACACCCTCCTACCTTCAGTCCTTCGAGTCACCTGGTTTATTGTCTTCTTAGCACTTGTGTTTTTCTTCACTTACTTCTGTGTGTTTTCTCTGGCCCCCTTTGGAATGCAAACTCTGTGTAGGAGGCAATCTTATTTCTCTCATTTCTGTGTATTTAGCACCAATAAGTGTTCTTGAAACACATTCAACATTAAATGCATGTAAACTAAAAATATAAGATATGATCACACTATCTCAGTACAAGAGCTTATGTATTAGGTGCTACAAAGAAAACAGAAAGTGGCAGTTTCTTACAATTTCAGAACAAGGAATGAAATGTTTGAGATGTACTATTAGTCATGAATCCAGGGCCAGTTTATGTGCAAATGGCCTTAATCTGCAACAGGATAGAGGACAGTCTGCTGAAGCAAAGGAAATGGGTTTGAGTTTGTTGCTTAAAAAAGGGCAAAATATTTAAGTGTAGCTTTTGTGAAGAAAGCAAAAGTAAGATAATAAAGATATGCCCAAGCAGAGAGCTGATCAAGTGTGAAAGCTTAGCTGGGTTTGTATAGGAAGAATTTTTAGTAAGCCCTCTTTCACTCATTTATTCAACATTCATTGAACATCTCATTTATTAACTGTCCTGACCAATTTCTTGTTTCTTTTTCAGGGGTTTAAATCTATATTGAAACAGTCTATCTTATTTGCTAGGCAGCCACTCAAAGATTAAGGGTATTAGAAGACTTTATATATGTGCATAAATATGCAGCAGATGCTATATCTTTTCTTTGGAAAATGTTCTGAAATCATGATTGATTACTAAATAACTTTATACACTGTATTTTTTACAAACATATAAAATTTTAGTGAGTTTATTCTCTAAAATACTTTAAAAACTCTAAAGTAGAAACCCTTGTTATGATGATTTAGCTTTACAGTTCTTTCTTTGAACATAAATGTGTCTATTTGAGGGCTCCCATAGAACAAATTTATCAGTATTCTGCTGTGTGTTGTATATTTACTACTTTATAACACTTAAGTAAAGGAAGGCTCACTCACTCTCCTTCTCTCTCTCTGCCTTTCTGCCAGAGTCACATGCTTTAGGAAATTGGGAAAAAAATTTAAAAACTTTTGTGCCTATTGCTTAATGTGTTTGCTACCAATAAGAATTTGGAAAAGTGTTTTAGTAGAAAAAGTAGACGGAAACAGTGAGTATAATTTGGAGTGAAAAGATGATAAGACAGGAAGACTGAAGAGTATTTCAAAGTAGACTGAAAGAAAAAATAAAAGGAAGAAAGTGACAGTCCTCCTGGTGGGCGGAGATAATACACAGGTGTGGATATTAAATTAAAAAGTTAATATCCTCTCTGAACCCAGATATTCTGATGTCAGGTCTTCTTTTCACGGCACATGATATACTAGCAATTTGAGGTTTTATAAAGTTTTCTTCTGCCAATTACTTTGAGCTTATTTTACAGACCTCAGGCTCCTCTGAAAGGAATGCAAGGAGCAGTTTCACACAATTTGGCCCTGATTACCTCTGAGCACGTCTCTCCTCTTCCGCTTGTTCACATACTTTTCCAGCACCCTAGCCTCCTTGTTGTTCCTAGTATGTGAGAGCCAGGCTCTGCCCATGGTACTTCTCTTCCTTCTGCCTGGAGTACTCTCCTACCAGACAGCCACATGGCTAACTGATTGCCTTACTGGGGCTTCGCCCATAAAGAGAGACTGAGAGGAGGAACAGGAGTGAGATAGTGGAGTCAGCTAGAAAAGGAAGAAAAGCCCCAACAAGGATGCAGGTCAGGGTCGCCTTTGTGGGCATTGGGCCCATTCTGCCAGGCCCTGCCAAGAAGCATTCATTCATTCAGGCCTCCCAGAACCATCCGCTGAAAGTCAGCAATCGGAAGCCCCTGTCTCTGGTTGGTTGCGCACCTCTGTTATGATGGAGAAGGCCATGAGGCAGAAAGTATAAGGACTCACAAGCAGCATTCTATGTGGGATGCCATTACCCAAGGTGAGCCTGTCCTTGCAGAAAAGTGTCCGCTGTAGTTACGGCAAAAATCTGAAGTGGGCTGAGGTCCATGCAAGGCCTCTCTTCTCCTCCTGCACCCCTTCAGTTATTTGCTCACATAAAGCCACCCTAGTTAAAACCCCCATGCCCCCAACACCTTGCTCTGTGCCCCTTCCCCCACTCTGTTTTCCTCCATATCATTTGTCACTTTTTGATATTTACCAGTGATATACCAAATTTGGGAATTGGGGGCAGGAGTGGTCCTGCCTGGGTATAGGCACTAAAGGGGTAAAATTATAGAGAATTAAAGGCATAAAAACCCACTAAATTTTTTCGCTTTTCATTTTCACCATGCACTGCCTATTCTAAAGAACGTCGCCTCCTTCACTAAACTGTAATTTCTATGAAGACAGAGTTTTTTTTTACCTATTTTTTTCATTGATGTAACCTTAGTGCTTAAAATGTGCCTGACATCCGATATATATATTTGTTGATGGAGTGTGTGGATGCCCTGACTTTCCTCCCCACCCGGACGAGCAGGTGGCATAAGGAAAGGGAAAGGAGCCCGATGCAAATGGGCTAATGAATGAAAAAACAAAGCCAGAAGGAGAAATTTAGAAAGCTGGAAGATGAAAGAAAACAAGAAAAATTGAAGAATACAACTTTCCCCTCATTCCTGCCCTCTCCCCAAGGTAAGAAAGCTTAAAAATCAATAAAAATTGTTAATCAAGGGGAAAGGGGGATGCCAAAGAGTTTTACTTCTCTAAATATAATATATATATATATCACATTTAGATGATTGTTTGACACATATTAAATTTAGAGTCTCCCATGTCTCATTAGCTTTGCTTAGTTACCATGTTTTCATTTGCTTGACTATTTTCTCCTATTTTCAGAACACGTTGGCATTATTGATTTTTCTAATTAGAATGCTTTCTAACAAGTGGTGAAAACCACATGATTAAAAGCTTATGTTTGACTTTTAAGTTTTATTCCAGAAGAGTGCCCATATTTAGCAGTTCAATTTGTTATTGGATTTACTTGAGTTTTGCAGACTAGAAATATTTTCCTAGAATTGCTCAAACAGTCTTTTATGTTACTGACTTCTACATACAGCAGGCAGCGCTGAGAATGTTGATGGCACCTTCAGTGGTCACACTCCTGACTGCTCACAGCCACCGCGGCTGCCTCCTTATTGGTCATCAGGGACAGCGGGCAGGGCAGCTGAGGCGGGAGACACCTTTTCCAGGGCACACATGGCATCTTGCCACTCTTGTTCTTGCCCACCTGTTTCTGAAGATATCTTTGACCTTTAAAAATATTGCAGATAACTGCTTTTTCTTTTACAGGTATAATAGCAACTAAAAGTTATGCTCTTGAGTTCAATTTTAAGGTCCTCTTTTCACTTTTAAAGGCAGTTGATATTTTAATAGATTGTTTTCGTTTTATGACTTTAAACCTGCTCATCCATCTCCACCTGTTCTTGTTTCCACTTGGGTTTTTGGTCATATTTTTCCAGGTTTTATTATGGATTGAAGATTTTCTTCTTTAACAAGTTATGGTTAAGTAAATCTAGAATTGAGAATTAATATTCATGTAACACCGGGGGCCGGCCCCGTGGCTTAGCAGTTAAGTGCACGCGCTCCACTACTGGAGGCCCAGGTTCAGATCCCGGGCGCGCACCGACGCACTGCTTCTCCCGCCATGCTGAGGCCGCGTCCCACATACGGCAACTAGAAGGATGTGCAACTATGACATACAACTATCTACTGGGGATTTGGGGAAGTAAAAAAAAGGAGGAGGATTGGCAATAGATGTTAGCTCAGAGCCGGTCTTCCTCAGCAAAAAGAGGAGGATTAGCACGGATGTTAGCTCAGTGCTGATCTTCGTCACAAAAAAAAATATATATATTCATGTAATACCAGCTTCATATACTTGATTCCATAAATTTTATAAGTAGTATGTTGTACTTAATGGATATATACTAATGATTCCATATACTTGATTCTACAAATTTTAAATGCATCATTCTGCACTTAATGCATTACTGCTAATCTACACCTAACAAGCTTTTAAACTGTTTGAATCAATACAAGATTGATCTATATGTCTTCAAATTTCAAGTCATTATATGCATTTTGAATGCAGCTTTACATATGAGTGTTATTTTGATATGCACTTTAACTCAAATTCTATAAAATAACAATATTTTCTTCTTTTTTTTTTTTTTGGAAGACCATGAGAATACCATAGAGAGAAATTACAGTTAGAGTAAAAAGGTTGACAATTAGGTGGTGCTTTACAAATGTGTTACCCTTCTTCCAGGAAATAATTAGTGATGTTCAAGAAAAAAGAATTCAAATAGCACAGGACATGCTAGCACATCTAAAGTGTTAATAGTGGATATCATGCTTCTCCTACATGTGTGTGGACAGGGACCTCTATTGTACCAGGCACTGGGAGAAAAGCCACTTTCTTCTCTGGGTCTAAGCCAGTTTGTTTGGCTTTTAAAACTGGATCCTTGCTGGATAGGTTGTACTCATCTCCTTCTTTGTAGGCATAGAATCAGTATGACCCTGGTCCCAAGCCTCAGCCCAAGAACTGGATTCCTAAGATTTTCTGTCTGTTGTTCAGGCTTCGAGAAAGTTCCATTTGGAAACGACCATTCCAGTTTTTCAAATTTCCTGATGTATTGGTTTCCTAGTCTATTGTAATAAAGTACCACAAACTGCTTGGCTTAAAACAAGAGACATTTATTCTCTCATAATTCTGGAGACCAGGAGTCCAAAATCCAAGTATTGACAGGGCCATGGTACATAAAACCCTCTGCTGATGATCCTTCCTTGCCTCTTGCAGCTTCTGGTAGGCCCAGGTGTTTTTTGGCTGGTGGATACACAACTCCAGTCTGCCTCTATCTTCATATGGTTGTGTCTTAAGTGTCTATCTATCTTCTCTTCCTAGAAGGATAGCAGCCATGTTGCATTAGGGCCCACATTGATGACCTCATCTTAAGTAATTACATCTGCAAAGACCCTATTTCCAAATAAGGTAACATTCACAGGTCTATAGGTTAGGAGTTCAACATATCTTTTGGGGGACACTGTTCAACCCATAACACTCAGTGTACTAACTGATTATTTTCTTTCTAGCAGGATTTGAGACTTTTACAATTTAAGATTAGGCTGTCTGTACTTGATTATCAGTAACTTGACTTAGATGGTAATTTGTTTTGTACTACTTTGTTATATTTATCAAGAGGGGTGCATTCACTGAGTCAGAATACATTTATTGATCTCCTATAGGCAAGGTGCTGGGTTGGGTAGGGTACGCATGTGAATTAGACACAGACCTTCTTTTAAATGAGCTTACATTTTACAAATAGAAAGAAAACAAGCATAAAATATTACAAATTCAGTATAAAAGATAGATAGTAAATGCTATAAGAGACAGGAATAAAGTGCAAGGAAGAAGGAGAGCGTCTATGTAAAGACACTTGCCAGCTAATAGTCATGGTTCAACAAGGCAAGGTGTTTCCTCTCCCCCATCACATTCTGAGCTCTAAAGATCTTCTTTGCACTCCTCAAATACATCATCATTTATGGCCTACATATGCCCATGACTTAAAGCAGTTTTCCTCAAGGTGTGGCCTGGACCAATGCTATTCTGTTTAGATCCATGGTGAGATAAATGCAGAAAATGTGGCTAAGCATTTTGAAAGTTTTAAAGTAACTTAGGTAATTTTATGTATGGTGAATGCAATAATTTTTAAAAATGTGTGTGTGTGGTTGGTGTTTTGTATGCTCTTTTTCCATTTTCTTATTCTAGTAACTTATTTTCTTTGTATTTTATAAAAGTATGGAGCCATGACATATTGAAATATTAAAAACTAAACTAATTCCTTACCTCCGATATTTGAAATGCTGAAGTAAAGGCCTTCACCTGGAGAAGAACCACATTTAAATGCACAGCATAGTAGGGCCTCAAGCTAAATCTCTTTCTCACCCACTCATCCCACAGAGACTCGGTTGAAGAGAGTTCAGGTGACTAGTAAGAAATTTAATTTTTTTTTTGGCTCATATCCAGACATATCCAGATTGTCTAGGAAGCCATCAGGTATAAAAATAATTACTTTTTTAAAGAGAGAAAGATTTTTGTCCTCATTATTCCCATATCTTGCAGTCACACTCATATATTTAAAGCAGTATTGTGTAGTTGAAAGAGTGGTAAACTAATTGTCAGAAGGCTGGTTTCCACTTTCAACTCTCCCACTTTCTAGTGAAATGACCTTGAACACATTTGCACCTCACTCTTTAAAAATTGCTCTCCATCTCTCACAGAGAGTATTTAACACTGGTAAGAAGAGACCTAGCAAATGAAAATTTTCTGCAGTATTCAAAGATTTTTATACATGGAAGGAATTATTATTTTATGGGAGGTATGTTGTTGATTCTTCAGGCATATGCCAATAAGAAAAATGTTCCTTAAGTTAAATCTTAGGCAAAAACAAAGACATGAAATTTTCTCGAGACGTTCTATAAGGATTTTTTGGCTAAGACATAGTGGAGAATCTTTACAAAGTAACTATTTTCGCTTTTTCAGTAGCCTAACTTTAAGATAGATCTAGACATACTGTTCTACCACTCATCAAGGATAGACTGTAAGGGCATTCAAATACCTTGACGTTTTTGAATTTCTTTATCTTGTTAAAACTAAAGAGAATTGCACTGTGGTTAAATTTTTTACCGGAAACACTTTGAAAATAAACACAATACAAATGTTGGAATCACACAATTATTCATACAACATGCTCTAAAAACTGCTGAGACAGCCAAGCTCCAATGGGATACCAGAGTCCATTGAGGGCTCCTCTCAAACCAGGAGCTCTAGAGTAAATATTAACTATGGCATTTTCTTGCATCCACGAATACGTATTTGGGTGTGGATGTGTATACTACACATAGCTGAGAAAAACTTCCTTAGAATTTTTTAATATTTCTCTCTAGAAACATATAATATGCTATCTTAGGTCAGCTCATGACCAAGAACTTAAACCAGCATGATCCCTGCCCCTGTGTTACACAATACTGGCATGCGTTCCTATGCTTTCCTATACTGAGATCAAGCAAAAATAGCTCATCTTTTTTGGTCCAGGAATTACCTGCTCCTGGAAGATAAGACTATGAAGCAATTAAATTGCTTCCTTATCAAAACTGTTTGCTCATCCAGACTCATTTCAAGATTCTCACCTCTTTGATGTTCCTGCAAAACCAAAGTTATTGTATTATAAACTTTGCCCAATCCCAACCAGTTCTACACCCTGAAATATCCACCTTAAAATCACCTATCCCACGTTCTAAAACATCCATAAATACACTTCCACAATTTCCTTACTTAGAGACTATCTTAAGACTCTATGAGTGTGGTTTTCTCCTTACTGTCACAAGTCTAATAAACTTAGTTTGCTTAATCAACAAGTTGTTCCTCTGGTTTTTTAGGGAAATGACAGTGAACAAGGTGTACCAAAAAAGTTTAATTACTATAGAATTCTAAGTCAACATATATGATAGTATTTTTCTGAAAATTATTCTCATTTTTTTCATATTTTTCCCTTAAAATCAATATTATTGGGTGTATTGTTTAAACTGCTTCCTTTGACTTAGTTTTCTTCTGCATTGCATGTAAGTTGAAAGCCTCTTTCTTAGGTGGCTCCAATATAAATTTATTCAATTCCGGCATTACAGTTTGTGTCACCACCTTTTTTTTTGGTACCTTTCTCTTCTTAAGAAAAATGAAGGATAAAAGGGACATACATTATTCAATATTTGCATGTGGGCACTTAAACATAGGGAAGTTGAACTCAGGCACCAGCCTCCCATAGAAAAGGAGTTTGAGATCAGTTGTCAAGGATCCAGATTAGGAGCAGCTGTAGATTGAAATAATAAGATAGGAAGACCCTAACCCTAGAGGACTGTATCCAGGATACAAGAAGCATAAGTTCTGCTGCAGTAAGACTGATTGAGGAATTAACGGAGCCACTGAATGGCCTCTCTAGGCAATGATTAGGTACATTTGTGGTCTTACAGTAATTATGAAGATTCAGAGGTCAGAAGCCAGTAGTCCCAGAGAGCAATGGTTGTACAAATGTTTCAAATTCAAGTAATGTTTTTCTAAGGAGAATTCACCTATGAATCAAGTCTCCAAGGACAGTTTTATTATTCACAGAAGAAAATTTAAGACCAAACTAATTTCCCAACACATCCACAAAAGTTTATGGTGAAGCAGGTAGCCTTGTGTTAAATCTAAGAAAAATCCCTCCATGAAGACTAGGTTGCACACATTTACACAACTTAAGGGGTACATGTTAATCACCTTTGCATTGCTTCTCACTGCTGTAGGGGAAAAAATTATAGATTATTTGTACATAGACATTACGCAAGTTTTTCATTCTTTATGTCATTGACCCTAAGTCTCATAAGACAGAAAGAACTGGATGAATGAGACAATGTTGAGCAGGAGGCAGACTATCCAAGGGTCCCCCGAATTCTATCATTATCCTCTTGAGGTCCAAGGATTTGCTAGCCAGACACACAAAAAGAGGTATCTTCTTTAATTACATGCCATTTTACCTTGTGGAGCCTATGTCTGAAAAAAATCAGGAACAAAAAGACTCACACAAAATTAATTATGAAAGAGACTAAAAGATCAACAGATATTATTTAAAGTCACTAAAAAAATTATAAATTCATATATTTTACATTTTAACCTAGGTTTAATATATATTAAATATATTAATATACATTGCTTTCATTTCTCTTAGAGAAATTTTTACAAATATGTCTGGACACTTTATCACTTGAGTTACAGATGAATTACTCATTATTTTAGGGACTCAAGAAGCAGCTTTAATAGGGAAGTTAGCCAAATTATTTATTCTAAACAAAATTGTTCAATTAATTAAAAATATAGTCTAATCTATCTCCAGCTAGGAGAAATCATTTGAATTTTCTATTAAAATATAATCCAAATTCTTGCCAAAAGATTTATAATCACTAACTCAACATGTATAGTTTTATCAATGTTAATTGATTCATTGGTTCACTCAGGATTCTTTGATGCTTGTTATAGATCAAACTCAGTACTTGCTACTAAAAATGCATAGGCCTCAAAACTTGCTCTCTGTGTTTATGGATTTCTACATGTTCTGGATGCAAAATGTGATAAGTTCACTGATGGAAGTTGTGATGGTTAATTTTATGTGTCAACTTGTCTGGGCATGGACTGCACAGACATTTGGTCAAACATTATTCTGGGTCTTTCTGTGAGGGTGTTTTTGGATGAGATTAACATATAAGTTTGCAGACTGAGTAAAGTAGATTGCTCTCCCTAATATGGGTGGGCCTCATCCAGTCAGTTAAAGGCCTGACTAGAGCAAAGGCTGACTGTCCCTGAATAAGAAGAAATTTTCTCCTGCCTAAAAGCCTTCAAACTGGAACATCAGCTTTTTCCTACCTTTGGACTCAACCTGAAACATTTTCTTTCCCTGGGTCTTGAGCCTGCCAACCCTCAGACTGGAGCTACACCATCAGCTCTCCTGGGTCTCCAGCTGCCAACTGCAGACCTTGGGACCTGCTAACCTCCATAATTGCATGAGCCAATTTCTTATAATAAATATATATTATACCTTATTGGTTCTGTTTCTCTGGAGAACCCTAACTAATAAAGAGGTTTACAGAGAATATTAGGAGATTGTAGAGGAAAAATGATATAATGAACCTTAGAATAATTATAGATGGCTTCTCAATGGATTGAAGCCTAATCTGAATCTTAATTTAAATACTTTTAGCATGTATGTAAATTAAAGTCTTCATCAAACAAAATATAGAGTCCACTTTAGTATCTTCAAAGTTTTTTGGCATCAGAAAATTATTTCAAATAACATTTTATAACAAACTACATTGAATGAAACAGATGCAACTAGAGCCGCTCTCATTGATGTAGAAGTGCCAACTGGGCACCCAGTCATATCTGCCAACTCCACTGAATCTTCTCCACAGACCTCCAAGTATTATACAGTTATTCACAAGTTAAAAATCATGGCTTGGCTTTATCAGAGAAGGTTGGGGGGGTGGTTCTCACAATTACGTTTGATTAAACATCACCATACAATTTAAACCATCTTACTTTACAACACTTTATAACACCAATAACTTACAAGATAATATTTTTTATGAAGAGCAAGTGTTTCTAAGTACAATTATTCCACTTGCGTTTATTGCTATCTCTATTCCATCTGTGACAGAAGAATGAGATAAAGCGATTAATCATACCTTGTTTTTCTCAGGTTGATGAGAAAAGAATGAAAGGTATTTTGCTCATAACAGGGAGATAAGCAGAGATTTATGTGTAGAGCCTGAGGTTTTCCTTGTCTTGGAGGAGAGTCAAAAGACAGTTTTTGAAAGACCAGGATCATGAGAGCAAAAGGCAGCATTGTCCAAAAAGTAGAGAGTTTGAAGGTTGAAAGAAAGAGGAATGTTCAGAATATAAGTGACATTTCAAATCAATGAGAAAGATGCATTTTTTAACAAATGGGAAAACTTGGTAGTCATCTAGAGGAAAAATAATAATTTGGAAGTTTAATTCACATCTTCCATTAAAATAAATCCAGATAGATAAATGACTGAAAAAACAGGCAAAAAGAATGGAAAAGTACAAAAATAAATCATAAGAGGTAGATTTAGTTTTAAAATTTTATAGTGGGCATGGCATCTTTAGGTATGAAACAAAACACAAAAGACAAAATAAAGCACTGAAAAATTTTAATGCAAGCACATTTTAAGATTCCTTACAGAAAATTTCATAAAGTCAAAGACTAATGTTAATTTGGGAAAATATTTTCAAGTCACACCACAGACAGCAGGAAAATTTTCTTAATATATGTATATTGTATATTGGAGGAAGAAAGAAGAATTTACAGTAAAAAAAATACAAAGTATTCCTTAAAAATATGCACTTCTGATGGAAGTATACAGTTTATAACCCCATGAAAGGTAATTTGTCAATAGCTATCAAAATGCAATTCACTTCGTCTGAGACTAAGCAATTTGTCTTCCTGGGCATTTATCTTACGCATTTGTAAAGTATCACATACATAAGGACATTCATTACAGCTGTTATGTGTTATAGTAAAACTACCTAGCAGCCTACCAATATGGGACAAGTTAAATAAATTATGCTATACTCATAGAATAGAATACATATAATATGGCATCTCTAGATATACTGTTAAAATGAAAATTGAATCACATATCTTGTCTCTATTTGTATGAGAAAAAGAATACATATGTAATGTTTGGAAGTGCAGAGAAACATCTGGAAGGACATCCAAGTATAGTGAATGCATCCAGGGAGGGGTTGTAGCTAGTTGGGCTGGAGGAAAGGAGTCAAATTTTCATAGTATTTCTTTTTGTACTTTTTAAAACTTATCTAGTGCATGTATAATCTCTTTGGTAATAAATAAATGAAACATTTTAACTCCTCAAGTATTTGGAAACAACACCAAAATCGTTCTTCATAATGCATAGGTCAAAGAATAATGTCACAACGAAAACTACAAAATACTTAGAATCAAATGATAGCAAAAACAATTTATATCAAACGTGTTCAAATATAGCTTTAGCTGTACTGAAATGAAAATTATAACCTTACATGTTTTTATTATTAAACAAGAAACACTGAAAATAATTAAATTGACTTTTAGCTTGAAGAGCAATAAAAGACTGAAGTAAATTCAAATAAAATGAAAAAATATGGATAATACATGAAATAAAAAATGGATATAAACAAGCAAATGAAAAATCTCCCAGAAACCATCAACAAAACAAAAAAGCAGTTTTATTAAAAAAAAAAAAAACAGTAAAATAAACAAAGAAGGAAAAAAATAGTTAAAAAAAAAGGAGTTTATCTCATGAGGAAAAGAATGGCTGAAATCATATGAGGAACGTTTTAATTGCAACACATGTGTAAGTTTAAATGGGCAAGTGACCAGAAAATGCGTGGACTACAGCAAATTAATCTAAACACACACACACACTCCTTACTAGCCCAACATATAGTAAAGAAAATCCCTTGTAAATAGTCAAACCCCCCTCCCCAAAATATAGAAAGTAGAGGCACAGTCCTAGGCATATGATTTCTAATTTTCTTGGAACAGGAATAACAATCTTATGCAAACTCTTCTTCAATCTTATGCACTTTCTTCTTGAAAATGAAAGTAGGAAGATTTCCTAACTTATTTCACAAAGCTTCCGATACCAAAGACAGTAAGAATTCTAACTAAAAATATAGCTATATTTAATTCAGCAGTGTGTTTTAAAAAATGTATCCTAACCAAGTAGTCATATCCTAGAAGTACAAAGTTATTTCATTTCAGAATATTGAATAACATAATGTTTGCCATTAATAGATGTGATAAAATGTGATCATTTTAATATATCAAATATGGTTTATAAAATGAAAACATTCGTAATAAAAACTTACCAGAGTAGGATTAGACAAGATAGTCTTTAACCTGATAAATGGCATTAGCTAAAAACAATTTTAATTGTGAATCTTTTGGTGCATTCTTTTACATTCAGGGAAAAAAAATCAAGAATATCTGATAATATCACTACCATACAGCATTACACTAGATATCTTAGCCAATGGAATAATACAATAAAAAGAAATACTAAAATAAAACAGCAGAATCACTATTAAATGATATGATTGTCAACAATAAAAACTCAAGAGAATTAGTTAATTAAAACTGATCTGTTTTATGAGACCAGAACCACATTTTAAAATATTAGAAACTTTCAGCAATAATAACCAAATAAAAAATGAAACAGAAAAAGAAAATCCACTCAAAAAAGAAATGGAAACTATAAAGTTACCTAGAAAATAAATCTATTCTACTGTATAATACTTTGGTAGAAATTCACAAAATTTTACTGCAGTACATTAAAATGATAAATGTAAATATAGATACACTCCGAAATATGTGAGAGATACCTTCTTGGAGAAAATATGTACAACCTAAAGTGTATATATCAAATGCAACTTTCCCACAAGAAATAGTGACAAATAAGTTCATTTTGGCAGTTCTGGGGGTATGGTTACAGCTACAACCCGAAGATTTACGACCTGACTTCAATTTAAACGTGCAAAGTCAGTTAAACTGTCCTCTTTTCTTCCACCAAAAGGAAGTGTTACCATAGTATGAGGATGAGGGAACCCCAAAATCTACACCAAGCAAGACTGGAGTGAAGATCTTTGCCACTAATCTTCCCCCAAGTGGACCCCCAAAATCATGTGCCACGCAGAAGAGCTTCCATTTCCTAAATGCAGTTTTTCTGCTTCTTGGTACCAGAACATCCTCAGAACTAGAAAGGACACCTTATTGAGGCGAATGAAGACAACTTGTAAATATTGTAGTATAGGCAAACTAAAACATCGGACAACTTCAGGGTAAAGTTCTTATGTACCCTATTGGTGGATAGTGGATAATACATGCAGCCACCCACTGGTGAGAGCCTGTGACCTCTAACGAAAGCTTTTGTTGCCCTTGTCACTTCAAAATGTTTTGAAGGTAACTGGGTCTATAAAGAAATAGTTGATATAGTCCAACAAATAACTGATCCAAATTCTGCCTTTCAAATTCATTATATTATTTGAAATATAGAGCAGAATTCATAACATGGAATATGTTGCTTTAAATACAAAATTGGCAGATCCATGACTGTCCCTTGTGCTCAATAGCTAATCAATGTATTGAGCACTTAAATTAAAATTTCGGTTTAAGGGATTTCCTTTAAACACAAATCTTTACCACAATAAAAGAATCTCAAAGCTTATTCTCTGTCAGATCTTTCAAGACCCCAATCTATGTTTATTAAATACAAAGACCATTAACCTGATCATTCATGATCAATAGCAGGCAATTCCCAGTCACCATTGCTCGTATGATTGCTATAGTCCTCTTTGAAGTATGCAAAAGAGTAGGCTATATATTTCATTCCAAATTTATCCTGGTGTTTTGTTTTCGTGGGCTTAATATTTAGAAAACCCAAACCTTTAAAAACAATTCATGAATAAATAGACCGTATATCAAGTAAGGGATTTCTTTGGGTCAGTAGATTTCCCATCAGAGACTTGACCAGGTACAGTCCTAATCTATAACGAGTCTGTAACATCCTGACCAGGTGGTTTCAAAAGGCTGCCATCTATTCATACAGTCTCCTACTTCAATTTACAGATGAAAATTAAATGAGTCCTAAAATTTAAATATATAAGAATTCTCTTTCTTCTTCGCAAAAGTAGTCTTTTTCTTTCTTTATAACCAGTCAAAAGATTGAGAATTCCATATTCATTTAGATACCTCTTCACTCGATCCTTTTTACTCATTCTGGTTATTTGTGTTGACAGCGTGAACAGTGAGGATCGTGTTACAGTAATACTCCAACAGACATATTTTCTCCAGGCTGAGTCATCTCCACTCTATTCATTTTCTGGCTGCATTCGAAATTTGAATTTTGTCATTCCACCTTCCAAAGGCAATGGATTGGGAGAAGTTGGGCGTGTGAGATAATAGAACACAGCCCGCTAATCTTTGATTTTAAAGAAAACTACAATCTTATGTAATAAGGTGTTAGCCTGCTTTCTTTATTCCTTCATTTTTAACCTGATGAAGAATGACTCAGCACACTTAGCTGATCATAGCATATAAATGAGCTTTTGGAACCATATACTTTGGGTGATAAATACCATAATTTATCCAATACTTTTTAGACATGTGGCAATGAAGTCCATTTTTCTCCCTTTCCTATAGTTCTGTTCACTCTGCTAGTCACCCTGTCTGCTCCCTGCCATCTATCCTCTTCTGTTGACAGAGTGAGTAGTGATCAATCAGGTGTGTATCAGATTCAGGTGGTGTGACACCAAATCTGAATGTTAATGCTAGCAGTGAGCTCTTCACCTCCCTTCAAAACCTCTGTATTTGAATAAAGGTATTTAGAAAATATACTCCAATTTTTAAAAGAGAAAATAAAAATAAACACCACTTAGTCACAGCTCCAAGTAAAACCCAGAATCTAAAATTCCTAATCTGAATATCACAGCCATCACTACCTTGCTAAATTGTCAAGTAAGGGGCTATTTATCTAGAGAATACTTTTTAATGACTAAAAGGAGTTGTAATTTCCCCAAAGCCTATCTGGTCTCGCATGCTGGTTTATAAACCTAGACTACACACAACCTTTAAGGCTTCTCTTTTCCAGAGGAGGCAGAAAGAGCAGAGAATGGAAAGTCTTAGGCTGACTGCTATCTTTCTACTAGCTTTGATCTGATCTTACCCCATTTCTACTCTGCACTTGGCAATGAACCTCACAATCTGGAATAAATTCCAGTTTCATTTTTCCACACCAGCTACATGAGCTGGAAAAAAAGTATTACACAAAGAAAACAATATTTTTTGTGTTAGGTTCCATACATAATAATTTATCTTATCCACAAAAAAGATCAAATGCCTTCCTCTGTTGCCTCTCTGTGGACTAGCGAACTCCACTTTGCCCTTGATCTCTGACAGACCATTCCCTTCCCTGGTATAGAATGGGCAATTGGGTTGGAGTGGCATTTTAGCAATTTATAAAATAGAGACTCTCCAGTGTGGCCCATGGCCCTCCAGAGAGTAGTGGATCAGTTCTTGGTTCTAATTCATTTATTTTCCCACTGTAACATGAGAGCAGACTGGACAGGTGAGGTGTGGGCCTTCCACCATGCTTATGTTGACCACTATTAGGTATGGGGCCACTTACCCGTGGTTAGGGTGTGATGTGTAATAAACACACTCAGATAGGTTTTCTCCTTTTCTTCCAATGATTTTTAAGCTTGAACCCAATTAACTAGGTTCATTGTGTTCTCCATAGAGGAGAAGCACCATTCCAGAAGAATTCTGCTTGCCTCTTTGGGAGCTCTTTCTTAATAATTTATGTTATTCTTATGTATTAACTGTCAAAATAGTAGGTGGATCAGCCCTACGGCCTTTAATTAATGCTGAGTTATCTCCAGAAGCTACTTATCATCCTGGTTATCATGTGGAAAATTGAATATCAGGTAATAAAGTATAAGCAAGGAGGTTAAGTTGGGTGTGCTGCAAAAATCTAGGTGAGAATCTATGGTTGGACGGTGACTGTTTGGATTAAGATAGAAACAGTAGAAATGGCAAGAGGTGGATGAATTTCTGCTATATTCTGGAGGTGGCATTGATGGTATTCGCTAATCAATGAGACGCTAGCTTTAAGAAAGGGACACATTAAAGATACTTCCTATGATTCTGGCCTAAGCAACTCAGTAGATGGTGACATCATTTGCTGAAATGCAGAGCACTGTGGAAGAAAAAGTATTAGGGAATGTGGGGAGAAATCAATATTCTGTTTTGGAGAATTTGAGTCAGAGGTGTCTACATGGCATCCATGTGGAGACATTGAGCAAACAGTTGGACACATGAACTCACTGTGTAGATAAGGGATGGAGATATAACATTAGGAATCACCAGAAAAGAGACTGAACCGAAGGTCATTGGACAGGGGTATGCTCACCGAGGGAAAATGTGTAGACAAGTAAAAATGTAATACTATGACTTCCCTTTCCCCACCAAGTCAGTCCTTGTGCTCATTGGGAAATCGGGAATGTTAAGAGAATAAAAATCCACTTCCATGTTCCCACATATCTGCTTAGAGCAATTTGAGTGTTTACTTTTATGCAGAAAAATATATGTGCTATCTAGTTTCTTATTTCAGCTCACATTCAATGTGAGAAATAGCAGTCAAGAATGAGTGGAATTTCAGGCATTTCTTCAGTATCCGAGGCCTGGGATACCTTCCCATCGAAATCATTTCAGCACCTCCAAAAATAGCTTTCACTACCCATATCTTTCTATAGTTTTAGGAAACACTCAGAACACCCAGGAATACCATAGCATCACGCTCACATCCAGACAATGTGGAAACAACCAAAATATCAATTAATTGTGACAAACAGCAGTTTATAATCTAAGTTCCTAATTACTCTATTATAAAGTTCTCTACAAAACATGTGTGTCAAAATCAAATACACGTTGTAAAGTCTAGACTTGAATTTTCATGACCAGCTGCAGAGAATTATTGTTATTTAGAGAGAACAAAGAAGATATGAGGAGAGTACAACAAAAAGATTTCCAGATTTCAGAGTCTTTAGGGCATTATTTCATCTGTGCCAACGAGTTTTTCCTTGCCAACCTGTATAGTTAAACCCAGTTATTTGAGATGTTGCTACAAGGTTAAGCTAAAAATATAATGGTTAGAGAGTAAATTTCAGAGCAAGGACGCCTGTGTTCAAATCTCAGCTTTGCCAAATATTTGATGTATGTACTTAGACAGATTACCTAATTTCTCTCTTTTTCAAATTGCTCACCTTTAAAATAGTTACAATAATATTGCCTAACTCACGTCTCCACGTAGAACTTGCCCATGGAAATGCAGCTGCTCAAAACCCATCCATGAGTGCACATTCACTCTTGTTAGTCCCAAATATGCCATAAATCCATCACTTCTCTAAAACATTACTAAAATTTATTTTGCCTTTCCCTTTTACATTTTTTTTCTAACTTGACATAGAATGAAATAGGCAATTCTAAAACTTTCAGTGAAGATTTAAGTATGCCTAAAAAGCCCAAGTAAAGGGGAAAGTTGTGCTTAAACAATTTGTGTTTCACACAAAGATTTTCTCCATGTAATTTCTCTTTATATATAAGACTAGCTTATGTAGCATTTATTGTGTTCCAGGAACCAGTGCTTTGTAAACTTTATCTCATTTGGTTTTCATAGCTACTCTAAGAGATTAGTAGTATTTTCAATCCCATTTTGCAGATGAGAAGACTGAGAGAGAGAGAAAGAGAGGTTAAGTGATTGCTCAAGATATCACAGCTAGAAAGTGGCGGAGCTGGGATTTAAACCCCGGCAATCTGGCTCCGGAGTCTGGGCTCTTACCCGCTCTGCTGTGCTGCCACCAATTGCAAACAAGGGACACTGTACATTTACTTAAAATACTTGGTGAAAAATAAGGTGGTAGCCTACCATAGCTGACATCTCCCACTCAAGCAAGTTTTGTGACATGATATGGTATCACAATACTAATTAGCATATCAGTGATTCCAAGATGACTTATCTAATTTCAAAACCTAGCGTTCCCCAAACTGGCTACAGTTTAATTTTTAGTGTGTATTATTTATTAAGTGTTTACAGCCACTAGGGTTTTAAGGAACTGAGTTTGGGTAATGCTGATTCAGATTCTTTCTGGGACAAGTAGACTCTGATTCTTTTGTAGAAATGTTTGGAGAAGGGAAGATTGTATTTTATTAGCATCAATGAATGCATTTATAGAGACATTAGAGGGATGATCTTTTTAGGGGGTCTGTTTCATTTGTAAAAGGAAACTTGGGTACCCCTGAGTAGTGGAGATTATGAAATCAGTGTCCTACATATTAACTAACTTAGTTAACTGGATACTAGCACGTTTCTGACAACTTTCATGCTGTGTGGATTTGAAAAGTATGGTATCTTAAGGGACAACCTGGAAGACATCTTTAAACACTCTGTGTGGCCCATATTCCATATTTATTGTACATATTCTACCTATCCTCCCCCCAAAAATGTGGGGGAATTTTGCAGTAAAGCTCTCTTTATCTCTTTAACACACACACACACACACACACATCCCTCAATGTAATTAACCTGTATCTCTGACCCTCCTCTCTGTACCACCACCTTGAGATTAGAAGGTGAAGATCTCGAAATATTATGAGGGTATCTCTCATGTAGTTTATAGTGATTGTTTTATAAACATTTACTGAGTGTATATAAAGTAGGAGCATGTGGTGTGTTCTCTTACACATTAATTCATCCAGTCATGGAATGCCTCTTGTATACTAGGTATATTATTTTGTTTAGTCATTACAATTTCTTTGGCTAAGAGTTATCATCTTGATGTTATATATAAGAAGAGAGAGGCCCAGAAAGGAATTGCAAAAGAACCCCAATTATGAATAGCAGCCAGATGCAGCGCTTGGTCTTGCGCATCCCTTGTGCCTCTTCCTAGAGCCCTGTGGCAGAAGTCTCTCCCTGTAGCGTTTGTTTTCTTATCTTCAGGATTCTGTGGCTTTCAGACAGACAGACTTGAGCTCCTGTATCCTGGACATCTCTATCATGGAAATCCCATATGTCTCTTCAAGTTTACTAAAACATTATTGGTTAAAAGAGATTATAACTGACTCCATCATACAACCCTAATTCTGTCTTCCATTGAAATGATGGATTTAGTATGACACTATCAGCTCTATCTAGCTGGACAGAGTTTCGGGGCAAATTGTTGTGTCAGTTTAAGCTGATGAGAGAACTGGGAGCAGAGAGCTGACATATCTTATTGTTAGCTGCACGATCTAAACAGCAGGGCAAAAAATGCTCAATTAGAAGACTGTGAGTGAGCTTCTTGGATTTATTGGCTCTCTATAAGGTAAAGCTGCTGGTGGAAAGCAGGAAGGCATCATTCTAGGGATCAAAGCTAAAGCTGTATTCAATGTTTAAGGGATTATGACCCAAAAAATACCAACCATTAATGGAAGAGAAGCACATTAGCCACTCCTTACTCACCCACAACACCTATTCTGGTCCTGAGCATTAGAGTGACACATGCGTGTCAAATGCAAGGGTACACAGTTATTATCAGACCAAGATGCTAAGAAAAAGGAGCTATGTGTGGGACAGAAAACGCAGCAGCTCCTTGTAGATGTCAGCACTTTTTTTCCCTATCTTATGAGATTTTTCTCTATATCTTTTTGTTTCTTCCTGTGCAGCTTGTGCAGGAAAATTGGCCTAGTTCAGTCTCCTAGTTGAGAGAATTCGTCTGCTATGGAAAACTCTAGGGAAGGCTGCCTAGAAAAGTTCTACTTTGGACAAATGGAAATTCTCCTGTACTTTGATGAGATTGTCCTTGGCTTTGTAGGGTGGAAAGAACTATTCTTCTACCCTCTAGGTTCTTCTGGCTGGTCTAAGAACTAAGTTGACTTGAGATAGAATAATAACAGAAAATCAAAACAAAGTTTAATAACATGCATACACGGGAGAAAGGAAATCTGAATAACTCACTAAAGAGGCCAAAGCCACCACCTGAAATACCATCTTCATCTAAAGACAAAGGAGGATGTTGGGGGTAGTGGTTTGGGACTTCAAAGGGGAGATAGGCAATTCACATGGAGATGGAAAAGCAAATGTTTGGTAAGCAAATGTTTGCTGGGCCATCTATAGACAATGTGACTGGAGAGAGAACTTTGATAAAAATGGGCCTAGCAAGGTTCCTCCCAGTCTTGCCACACCCAGAGTTATCTATGGTGATAGCTCCTTACAGGGACAGGCCTTCTATCTTTAACTCTTTTAGGCAGTTAGGGGAAAGGTCAAAGTTTCTTTCCGAGTCTTTGTTCTTAAAAATAATCAAGCCAAAGAGACATATTTTGAGGTGGCAAATGCTGATCCCCCACAGCTTCATCTCTCTCTCTCTCCCTCTCTCTCTCTCTCTTCATGATATATTAATTGCTAAGATTAAGATGTAAACTTAGAAAAAGGGGTCAAGTTAGGAACAAATAAAGTCCTTGCTTTCCATACTTGTTCCAGCCCTGGGTACTAATGTCAGAAGTTTGGAGACAAATCCTCTAGCATTTAAAGAAAGTGTGAATTTAATTGGAATCATCCCTTCTCCATGCCTCCCTTTGAACCTGTGGCAGCTTGAACATGTGGAAAAGAATTCAGGATCTCTGGATTCTAGTCACCTCTGTTGTCTTTCCACCACTGAGTCGGGTATATCAATGAAGACTATTAAACTGTTTACGTGCATAGAAGGTTGAGTAGCTGGTGGTGTTGTATAACACGTATTGAGCTTATGTTGACCATCTGGAAGGAAGGCCTGGTCTGTATTAAAGGCAGAGAGGGTCACCCAGGACGTCAGGAACTCAATATGAGAAAAGAGCTGGTCTAAGACACAGCCACTTTGTGGCATCCATTTAGAGGTTAACTAAGAAGAGCTTCAGAATCCTCTGGGACAAACCAAAGGAGAATTAATTTTATGTCCTTTGGAAACAATTGATTTTCGGGAGGCCACAGCATTGACGCCTAACTGTTGGAACTGCACGGTTGGGGGTCCCTTCCCATTGGTGGCACTGCCTACTGGACCCTGGTGGCAGCAAAGCAGCAAAGTCAACTTAGGATCAGTCGCGTTAATGGCGGAAGAATCACGGCCAGAGGCCGCAATGGCAGTCGAGTAGAGAAACAAAATCTGTTACGAGTTTAATTAAAATAATAAAACCTGCTATCCATTTCAAAAGACACAGCAGCAACTAACTGGTCTTCTGGGCTGGATATAAGAACTTCACTGTGGGCCCTCTAGGACCAAAGAGTTGAAGCTCACAATGAGGGCCATTTTCACTCGCCAACATCACAAGAGGGAAGCCAGCCCTGTTATGGGCACAGAGGATCCTGGGAGGGGGCAGAGAGGATTAGTTGGGCTAAAGATAGAAGCAAAGAAGAAGACTAAGAATGGCTTCAGGCTAGCAACTTTGTGATTAAAAACAGAGCTATTGATTTTCTCAGTGGCTTGATTTACTCAGGAAGCTATGGCTTACACACATAAGCACAAAATGAGCTCTTGTTTAATACGGTTTGAAAATAGAAGGCCAGGCAGGTGGTTTCCATGCATAAAAACTGTATTTCACACAATCTATTTAATTTTAAACTATTGCACATATAGCATCTGTGGACTACTTTTTTTTTTAACTCAGTTGAAATAATTTGAGATAAGGATTTAAGAGGTGTAATTTGATATGCCTAATGTAAGTGAATATTTGGAACCCAATTGTTCAGGTTAATTTTTTTTTTTTTTTTTGGTGAGGAAGATCAGCCCTGAGCTAACATCCATGCCAATCCTCTTCTTTTTGCTGAGGAAGATTGGCCCTGGGCTAGCATCCATGCCCATCTTCCTCTACTTTATATGGGACGCTGCCAGAGCATGGCCTGAGAAGCGGTGCATCGGTGTGCACCCGGGATCCGAACTTGCGAACCCTGGGCCGCCAGCAGCGGAGCGTGCACACTTAACCACTCTGCCACCAGGCCGGTGTCACTCAGGTTAATATTTTATATGCAATTAGAAGTTGTAGAAGATTCTTTTGACACTGTGGTTTTGAGTCTAAGAACAAAGGGCATATGATCTGAAGCATCTAAACCACCGAGGATGAAGAGAGATCATGAATTGACTGAGGAGAAATGGCAGCCATAAAGCAAAGTGCAGCAGTAAGAAGGTCCCACTTGGACTCAGTTGCTTAAAGTTTTTAAGCCTATGCTTTTGTCCCTGTAAGTGATAATTATTTCTATTTTATAGGGTTGTTGTGAAGAGTACTTGAGATGATGTGTCCAAAGTGCTCAGCACAGAACTGGACACATAATAAGTGCTCCTTAAAAGTCAGCTACTGTGGCAAAGGCTGCTAGTTGCCTGTCTAATATACATGCTCCCCTTCTTTTGTACTAATAGAATCACAATTTCGTTGAGAGTTGTGTTGTGCCTACTAAAAACTGTGTTTTCCAACCTATTCTGAAGACAAAGGTGAGCATGCGAAACAGATATGGCCAATGGGATGCTATGAAACTTATGAGTGTGTTATCAAGGAAACCATTTTCCTTGGTTTCTTCTTCCTGCCTGAAGTCACAGCCAAGTTGCCTGAAAGTTAGCAGCCATCTTGTGACCCTGAAGCAACCTGGAAGATGAAAGTCATGTGCCACATATGAAGAAGCAGAAATATTGAAGGACTGTAGGTCCCCGATGGTAGCATGCAGTGGCCATAACAATCCTTGATTGCCCATCTATGATAATTATGGTGTATCAACTTGGCTAGTCCATAGTACCTAGCTATTTGGTCAAATATTATTCTAGATGTTTCTGTGAATGTATTTTTTTTAGATGAGATTAACATTTAAATCAGTAGACTTTGAGTAAAGCAGATTGTCCTCCATAATGTGGATGGGGCTCATGCAATCAATTGAAGGCCTTAATAGAAAAAGACTAACTTTTTCTGGAATTCTGCCAGCAGACTGCCTTCAGTCTTGAACTGCAACTCTTCTCTGGGTCTCCAGCCTGTCAGCCTCACCAATCATGTGAGCCAATTCTTTAAAAAAATCTCTTTCCTCTTTCTATATCTGTATCTATATCTATCTATCTATGTGTATATATACATATTCTATTGGTTCTTGTTCTGTTTCTCTGGAAAACCCTGACTAATACACTCATTAAATAAAAATAAAAGCTAATTTATTTAAATGCCTATTTTCCAGGTTTCCATTACTCGCTGTTAAGCACAATTCTTTGCTGTACATCAACCATTTTTATTAATTGTTGCAACGCTATCGTGATTGTCATTGTGTGTCAAAAGGCACAATTTGTTTCCATGCTTAAATTGCTTTAGGGGTAAATTCTCTTCAAACTTCAGACTGGCCACAGAAGAAAGAGGTAGAAACAATAAAAAATAGCAAAATGAATGGAGTCCCACATTTAATTTCCAAAAGGCACCTAGTATCACTGAACTTTTCATTTGAGTCCACTATTACTCTGAAGTCATGGTCTTAAGATCTCAATGTCACACTTCTGTGGCAAAAGGTAACAGGCACTGAGGAGGAGACACATTTCACTCTGAGCAGCCAGGGAACTGTTCTACATGTAAGGCTGTGTGAGCGATAGTGGAGCAAAACTAAGATGTTCATGGATTTCTTTGTACTCCATGTCTACCCAACCACAGCTCAAGTGCAATGCTGCTGAGCACATTGCATATTCTGGTAATCTAATTAATGCAATATCAAAGAGTGCTACACAAACATTTTTAAGCCTCAGGTTTCTTTTGTAGACTGTAGTTTTGCAAATTTGCAGAGTAGAGAAGATATTTAAAAAATGGCTTTTTTTCCTGGTAGCATCTCTGTTGAAAAGCTCTGCCCATCTGACTTCCTTCATGATCCCTGAGGAATCCCTGTAGGATCCCCTAGAGCTCTGCACAGTCAAGATAAAAAAAATCTCAGACCTATGTATCCCATTGAAGATCTATGCCCTTGTCAGTCTCTGAGCATTGCCAAGATTAGATTCACGCCTTTCTATCTTGATCCCAGTTCAGTTTCACGTCTACCATGTGCCTCATTCTATTTATTATTATCTCTAGAGTCTATGCACAAGTTGTACTGCAGCTTCAAAAGCTTTTCTCATTTTGTCACTTTTTACATTCATTCATTCATCCAGGTTTAATAATAGCACAATGCCTTCCCACATGAAATGATTCTCATCATACAAGTCATTTCAAACAATACTTGTTGAAAATGCCTGCTTATTGCTTTGTGGGAAAATTAAGCATATAAAAAGATTCTAGGAATGCATTGCAAGCTACGTATATGAAGGACAGGTTGACCAGAGATTAGACACAGTGGATACTAGCGACCTGTTTTGATCCTTTCAGTCAGTTCCACCCTCTTACTTTTGAAAGATAGTCTGCAAGGTGGCTCATTTAAAACCTTATGATTCTTTTTTTTTGGTTTATCATACATTGAAGAATGACTTAAAGGGTACGTTTTCTGCTTGAATATTTTAATGACCATATCAAAATACCTGGCCCATTATCATATAGCATCGCATGGATATTATCCTTGAATGTTGCAGGAACATTCATATCATCATGTTACTTTGTGATAACATATGGAATAAACATTATGAACATTATGAGGATGTTAAAATGATATTCACACAGATTCATCCACCCAGACAGATATACAAAATACTCCATGCAATTAATTTTAAGGTATATTGCTAAATCTTATTTTTAGAATGTTCTAAAACACGGGAACACAATGAGTTACTTGGTAAATTTAAAGAAGTAGAAGGAGTTGTTTTCAGCTTGAATGTGAAGGCAAAAATTCAGTTTTCTGGTATGTCATCTTGGAAGTCATTGAAAAAATAGCAAATAAAAATGAAAAATCCATTTTAAGCGAGAAAAGGAGACAGCTGGGAAGTCAGACACCTACACAGATGGAGTGACTACCAGGAATGATAGAGATGAAAGTAGTACACAGGAAAAAGTGAAGCTAATACACCAATAGAGGACACTCAGTTCTGTTGGGTCCCACGCAAAGAAAGAGGAAGCACAACTCTCAGAAGTCGAGGAGCACACACACGTTTGCAAAAACACTAGGTTACCGTGGAGGCGACTGGTTCTAAGAAACAAAGGAGGCAGAAGCAAATGAGGATTCATGGAAAAAAAAAGCCGATCTTAACAGAATGTGTACTGTCTCCATGACGGTAGATGAGAAGAGAGTTTTTGCATTATGGTTTTCCACAATGAGCTGTTTATCTCGTTTAAGTAGGAAGAAGAAAAGCATGATCAAACTCAGACAAAAGACTGGATCTAAGAAAACAAACAAGTGATATCAAAACTCCCATGAGCTCAAAACATGTTCAGGCAACTCCCAAAACAAATCACTTGCAAGTAGCAGCTGGAGGTGTGGGGGGACGTGGAGAAAGCACCTCTTTTAGTGATGTAGAATGAAAAAGGAACCAACACAGACTCTATGCAAATATGCCACATGAAAGAAAAGGGAACAAAAAATGACAAATTAGGTGTCTACAGCACACCGTCTTCTCACAGAGAAGATGAGAACAGTAACCAAAGATATTTTCAGGCAAAAAGCAGAAATGCAACAATTCTCTAAAGAGACAGCAAGACAACCAGAGGAATTGAAAGTTAAGCTAACAAAATTAAAGAAAAAAAAGTGGAGAGATGGACAGAAGTTTGTACAGAAGCACACGTTTCCTTATCTCTGCGTGAAATACTTGGAAAAGCTGCACAAGGAACGACTAATGCTGATTATTTGTTGGAGGTGAACACAGAAGCTAATAGGGTTTAGAGGGATACTTGTCACAGCAAGATACAAACAATACGTCTACTTTTTGAATTGTGAACTATATGAATATAATACCTAATCAAAACCTAAATAATTTTTTACATATCATAAGCACTTAGTAGGTAGGTGGCCTATAAGAAATTCCTGGTGACTTTAGGCCAAAGCATCCAAAACCCCTTTATCCTGCTTACAACTTTTAATAGCTCCTTCTTTTCCTCAAGTTGATGTTTGAAATCTTGGAATGTGTGGGCATCAGTGTCCAACCTTGAAGAATTCTCTTCAAGTCAGGGCCCTAGTCATGGGTGAGGCTAATTACTCCTTTTCTGCATCTTCTCTCTGCCTGTACCTATAGCTCCACTCGGATCTCTTAGGCTTCCAATTCTACATCTCTCTATTTCAAGCAGGCTCAGGCCACACAGGACCCTCATTTAATTATTTTTTTACATTTTCCTATGTCTCTTTCCCTGTCTTTGCCAGAGTTACTTCAAAAGGACCATATTATAACAGCAGTCGCCTGTTGTCTCTTCCCTCAGATGAGAAGATTGAGCCTGGAAAGACGAAACATCTTGTCCCGAGATGACAAAAGGGGTAAAAAAAGAAGTGCAAACTAGATATCTTGAATCTCACCCTCAATGTCCTATATATCACCTCTTGTATCCTTTTGTTTTAAATAAGAGCTAGTTTTCACATGGAAAGTCTTGTTATAAAGATAAAACTTTAATTCTGTTAACATAGAGACCATTAAAGTCAACTTTGTTAACATGTTCAAAACATGTTTCTGCTTCTTATCACTTGAGACATATTTTTTTTGCTATGTATTGAACATTATTTTAAAGTTTCAAATGTTATTTTTTCCTTTTGGTGAATTGAGAAAACATCTTCACTCACCCTTCACTAAGACTTTTTTCTACCTCAGCAAGCAATTTGATAAAAACCACATGCCTATGTGTTGATTTTGTATCTTGAAACTTTACTGAATTCATTTTTTAGTTCTAACAGCTTTGTGGTGAAATCTTTAAAGTTTTTGTGTACAAGATCATGTCATCTGCAAACAGAGGAAATTTTACTTCTTCCTTTCCAATTTGGATGTCTTTTATTTATTTATTTTTTTAGCCAAATTGCTCTGGCCAGGACTTCCAGTACTATGTTGAAGAGAAGTAGTGACAGTGGGCATCCTGTCTTGTTCCTGATCTTAGATGAACAGGTTTCAACCTCTTACCATCAAGTATGATGTTAACTGTGGGCTTGTCTTATATGGCCTTTATTATATTGAAGTATATTCCTTCTATATCTAATTTTTGAGTGTTTTTATCATGAAAGAGTGTGAAATTTTGTCAAATGCTTTTTCTGCAATTGAGATGGTCATATGATTTTTGTGGTTCATTCTGCTAATGTGGTGTATCATATTTATTGATTTTCATATGTTGAACCATCCTTGCATCCCAGGAATAAACCCTACTTGATTATAATGTACGATCCTTTTAATGTGCTATTGAATTCAATTTACTAAAACATTCTTGAAGATTTTTGCATCTATGTTCATCAGAGGTATTGTCCTGTAGTTTTCTTGTCTTACAGTGTCTTTGTCTGGCTTAGGTATCAGCGTGATGCTGGCCTCACAAAATAAGTTTAGAAGTACAGCCTTTTCTTCAATTTTTTGAAAATTTTAAGAAGGATTGGCATTAATTCTTGTTAAAAGTTTGGTAGAATTCACCTGTGAAGCAATCTGGTCCATAAATTTTCCTGGTTGGCAGACTTTTGATTATTGATTCAATTTTCTTATTAGTTAAAAATCCATTCAAATTTTCTATTTCTTCTTGATTCAGTTTTGGTCAGTTGTATGTTTCTAGAAATTTATTCATTTCATCTAGGTTTTCCAGTTTATTTGTGGTCATAGTATTCTCTCATGATTCTTTATATTTCTGTGGCACCAGTTGTAAAGTCTCCTTTTACATTTCCAATTTTATTTATCTTTTTTCTTGCTTAGTCTACCTAAAGACTCATTAATTCTGTTGATCTTTTCACAAAACCAACTCTTACATTTTTTTATTTTTTTCTACTGCTTTAATCTTTATTATTTCCTTACTTCTGCTAACTTTGGGCTTAGTTTGTTCTTCATTTTCTAGTTCTTTGAGGTGTAAAGATAGCTTGATTATTTAAGATTTTTCTTATTTCTCAACATCGATGTTTATTGCTATAAATTTTCCCCTTAGTACTGCTCTTGCTGCATCCCATAAGTTTTAGTATGTTGTGTTTTTATTTTAACTTGTCTCAAGATATTTTTGATTTCTCTTTTGGTTTCATTTTTGAGCAATAGGTGGTTCAGCAGTATGTTGTTTAATTTCCACATATTTGTGAATTTTCCAATTTTCCTCCTATAATTGATTTCAAATTTCATACCATTGTGGTTGGAAAAGATATTTGACATTATTTTAATCTTACAGATTTTATTATGACTTATTTGTGGCTTAACATGGATCTATCCTGGAGAATGTTCTGTGTGCACTTGAGAACAATGTGTTTTGTGCTGTTATTGAATGGAATTTTCTGTACATGTCTGTTAGCTCCATTGGGTCTAAAGGCAGGCATATAGACCAAAGGGACAGGAAAGAGAAATAAATCCACACATATACAATCGACTGATCTTTGACAAGAGTACCAAGAACATCAGTGGGGAAAGGATAGTCTCTTCAGCAAATAACGTCAGGAAAATTGAATATCCATATGCAAAAGAATGAAATTGGGCCACTATCTTACACCATACGCAAAAATCAACTGAGAATAAATCAAAAACTTAAACAAGAGACATAAAACTATTAAATTCCGGGAAGAAAACATAATACAAAAACTTTTCGACATTAGTCTTGGCAATGATTTCTTGGATTTGACACCAAAAGCACAGAAAACTAAACTAAAACTAGCCAAGTGGGATACATCAAACTAAAAAACTTCTGCGCGGCAAAGGAAACAATCCATAGAGTGAAAAGGCCTCCTATAGAATGTGAGAAAATATTTGCAAACCATTTACCTGATAAGGGTTAACATCCAAAGTATATAAGAATCTCATGCAATTCAATAGTAAAAAGAAAAAATAATCAGATTTTAAATTGGGCAAAGGACTTGAATAGATATTTATCCTAAGAAGACATGCAAATGACCAACAGGTATGTGATAAAGTGCTCAACATCAGTAATCATCAGAGAAATGCAGATCAAAGCCATGATGAGATATCACCTCACAGCTGTCAGGGTGGATTTATAAAAAATAA
The DNA here is from genome assembly GCF_057802395.1 of Ceratotherium simum simum. Taxonomy (NCBI): domain Eukaryota; kingdom Metazoa; phylum Chordata; class Mammalia; order Perissodactyla; family Rhinocerotidae; genus Ceratotherium; species Ceratotherium simum. The sequence continues at coordinate 8,965,412 of NC_141909.1, forward strand.
AAGATAAGTGTGTCTAGGATATGGAGAAATTGGCACCTTTATGCACTGTTGATGAGAGCATAGAATGGTGCAACCACTATAGAAAACAATATGGAGATTCCTGAAAACATTAAAAATAGAACTACCATGTGATCCAGCAATCCCACTTCTGAGTATATATACAAAAGAACTGAAAGCAGGATCTCGAAGAGATATCAGCACCCCTACATTCATTGCAACATTATTCTTGATAGCCAATATATGGAAACAAACTAAATGTCTATCAGTGGATGAATGGATAAGAAAATGTGAGATATATATATCTATGTCCATAGATATATATATGTATATATAACAATGGAATATTATTCTTCCTTAATAAAGAAAAAAATATTGCCATTTGCTACAATATGGATGAACCTAGAGGATGTTATGTGAGGGAAATAAGCCAGTCACAGAAGAACAAATATTGCATGATTCCACTGATATGAGGTATCTAAAATAGTCAACCTCATAGAAGCAGAGAATAGAATGGTGGTTGCCAGGGACTGGGGCAAGGAGGAAATGAGGAAACATTTTTCAATGAGTATAGAGTTTCTTCTATGCAAGATGAATAATTCTAGATATATGCTGTACAGATAAGGCATTGTGCCCTTTAAAATATGTTGAGAGGATATAGCTCATGTTTAGTATTGTTACCAAAAAAAAAAAAAACTAAAAGACAAAGGAATACAAGAAAATTTTGGGGTGATGGAGACATTTAGTACCCTGGCTGTATGATTGTGGTGATGGTATATGTTTATGTCCAAACTCATCAAGATATATACATCAAAAGCATGCAATTTTTTGTATCAATTATACCTCAATAAAGCTAAGAAAACACATTTGCTTACTTTGGTTTCAGTGCCTTATAATAAAAAAAAATCTAGTTATTCTCCAAGAACATCATAATTTGCTCAACTTCCAAAACTGACATCATAATCCTTTACCCCTACAATTTGAATTAATAAATATATAACTTTTAGGGCCTTCCTGAATATGTTTATTATTCATAACCTATCATATATAATACTCTCGCTGTGCAATTGTGATCTCCTCCCTGAATTTTGTTTCTGGGATAAGTTATCTTTCCTTTATTTTATCCACAAATAATTTCTCCTTTGTATATATTTGTAATGAGTCTGTCTTTCACCCTCCATCTCTAGTGACTAATGAAGGATTCAGCAAGAAATCGCCTCTATCTGCTGCTACCATTTTTTCTGGTATTATCACCTTCTCTTTTTGCTTTCAATCAGAAATACGTCTAATGAATCATGCAATTAGAAGCGATTACATCTCCCTTTTCCATTTCTTTTCCTAAGCTTAATATTGACCGACATCGTGCTTTAGAATAAGAATCTTTTGAAATAGAATTTGTGAACATATGTTTTTATTCTTTGCTCAATCCTGTTCCTCTTCCTTCATGTTCAATTTTATGTCTTCCAAAAACTTAAGTTTATTCTCTTATCTTTCTATTTTCTGTGAACAAATGTTCTAAACTTGTAACAATGTTTATATATTGCATGTCTTTTTTTTTATCATTTCTTCACTCATAGGAGCAATGCTATCCATTTTTGACAATTATCGTTTTTCTAAATATCAGTATAAAAAACATTTCTAGGCCATTAGAAAAGACAAGCTACGTATGGTGCGTGATTGAAAACATTAATATGACACATCTTCAGTCTTAGGAGCTCACAATCTAACTGCAGAAACATTCAGATGCAAATATAGCTCTAAGACAAAGCAAATGTTGTTCAGCGATATACTAGAATTGCAAACAAAGCCCAAAGGAAGAAATGATTCAGAACCTGCAGAGGAAGCTAAGGTTTGGACAAAGTGGAATCTCAAAAGTCTGAGAACTTTATCAGGATTTTACCAGAATGCAAAAAAGGTTGGAGAATACAAAGTATAAGGCAAGTCCATTCCAACCTGGAGTATTGACTTGAGGGAAGAGACAGAGTAAACAGGTGTTTGCAGTGGGTGTTAGACTATAAGCAGAAGCCTTGGAATTTTGGAGCTTAACAAGAAATGTAAGATATTTTAGGTCAGTCACCTCATGCAACGGATGAAGAAATCAAGATTCGCAAAATCTATGTTACTAGCATAGAGTCACAAATACAAGTAGAGTCAAAGTCAAGATTCAAATTCCTATCATCCACTTCCAGACAAGGGATTTTTCCACACTGTCAACCACAGACCAATGGCCGATAATAGTTAACGACAGGGGGAAGAGTATTACTTCTGCTTTGCAATATCTCTTTTAGCACGTGGAAAAGATGTGTAAGAAGCTATTGAAACCATCTGAAATTCCATCCACAGAGTTGACAATTTTCCACTTTTTATGAGAAATATCTTGGTAAAATCAAGAAAAGAGATTTGATGTTAAGTGTGGCAGAAGTTGAGAGAAAAGGTGATTCTGAAGCTTGGGATGCGGCCAAAGAATTCAGGCTTGGAGAACATCACGGGGAAGAATCCAAGTTGCAGGAGAGCAGCAGGTGCGAGCGTGCCGAAGCGCAGGAGATACAAGCAGAGCGCAAGTCTCCAACTCCCTGAGAAAACATCATCCACATTGAACCTTTGTTGCTAGTCCTAGAAATTCCTAGCAATGATTATATTCTAGAGTTAGATACATATTATTATTATCATTGTCATTGCTGTTATTTAATTTACAGTTATTGGCACTATCAAGGGGCCTTGATTATAACAACTTGTTCTGTCTGAGTCCTTTCATCTTTACCTCCAAACTGTACACTCTTAAACAAGATTCAGATTTATGTGTTCTCCCACACATATTTTGAGATATGATGGAAAATAAGGATTTTATATTGAGTTTTAGCTAAGTAAATAATTATTGAAATTGTAAAATAACTTTACACAAGAAGGAATGTCTTTAGCTCTGTTTCTTTAAAGGCAATAGCAAGTAGTGTTTAAGATCAAGGATTCTAGAACCCTGCTGTCTGAGTTAAAATCCCAGCTCTGCCATTACTTGTATACTGTTGGTAAGTTTCTTAAACTTTCTGTGTCTCAATTTTCTCACCTATAAAATGGAAAGAATTATACTAACCTAAATTATAGGTGTGTTGTGAGAATTAAGTTAATATATATGAAGCACTTAGAATACTACCTGGTACATATTAAATTTTTATTGTGCTACCGATTTATTATTACTAATGTTAAGATAATCTGCAGTCTTTTTATAGTAGTTGAGTGAATAGAGCTATATCATGGAAGTTGTTGTCTCTCTTTGCCATGCACAAAAATCAAACTGTAAATGTACAAGGTTGCTGATTTCATAAAATCTTCGATCACAAGTTTTGAACTGAAATTCTGCAAGTCATATAATTTTATTTTGCTTGGATACATACATACATATAATCATTCATTACATGATTTGGTTTTTTTCAAGTAACTTTGCAAAGAAAAATTTTGTTTCATTAAGGATTTTTACTTAAACATGAGGAAAATTTAAAGCTAAATTAATCAGAATTACAGTAGATAGTATAGTTTTCTCCACAAAGTAATCCTTCTATCTTAGAGAATGAGTATGAATACATTTAATTAGCAAACTCTAGGGGAATATATAGCAAGCAGTTATGTAACTAATTTCATGGACCAAGATATGTTATACTAGCACCTACTTATTTGGTTCATTCCTAGAGTCCAGCCACCATTTATAGTACAGATATCAGCAGACAAAGAACAGTGAGGGTAGATATTTATATCTATTTTTTAGTTTGAAACATTCCAAATCAAGTCAAACCTTAGCTATTCTCTTTTTTGACACATAGAAAAAATGTATTTCTGTCTTGTCTCTTGAGTTCTATCACTCCATCTTGATTTATTACTAGAGTGGCCCCCATTGCTCCATCATGGAACTGGCTGTACTCATGTGGGTTATGTATCTCTCCACAGGTGACTGCAGAAAATTTGGAATGAGAAAACTATTTTACTCAGATTTTTCAGGTCCATCATAATTTCAAAGTTTGTTTTTCTTTTTTGTCACACGCCTCACTCTCAATAAACTCTTCAAAGAAATACCAATATTTTGGGCCTCTAGTCTGTATTCATTAGACTTCTTCTCACTACCCAGAAATAGCACAGAAGCTATTACTCATCTAAAGACTTGACCACTGTTTTCATAACTAAGCCTAGGTCTTCCCTAAGTCTCCTGATATGGGCGTTGTTATGGGGGTCTTAGTCTTCTCTTCCTAGTGGCAAGACCATATATTACTTTTTAAAAATTGCATCCATTTAATAGTATATCATTTTTAAACAATTTGTCCTATGGTAAAAATAAAAAGCTTTGTCATTTCTGCTTTGTTCATTACTGTTAGGGAAAATACACTTAAAGACAACAGAAAAGAATTGGCATTGTCTATTAATTTTATTGATCTTAATTATTATAATAAACTTTACTCTTCTGCTTCAGATCAGGTGACTGTGAACTTGCCTTCATAAAAACTATGGAATTAAAAAATTGTCCTGTATATTGCTTAATTCAATATATTTGCACCCATTTTGGGAGCCTCATGTCCAACTCAATCAATAAGTAAGACTATGGAAGGGAAGTGATGTATAAATAGCAAGAAAAGGAGACTAAGAGAAGAGGGTAGGAAATACTAGAGATGGAGTCTGTGACATGTGAGTCTATAGTAAGAAAGAAAAGAGGTCCTGAGATCAGGCTTCTCGCTGAAGTAGGCGATGCAGTGGCTGAGGATGAGGTGAGGACACTGAGCAAGCTTGGTGCAATTAGAAAGAGTTTTCAATTTGCTATTCCAAATAGCTGGTTCGTATGCTCATTCTATCACTTCTTAATTGGGTGAGTTTGGCAATTTACTTCATTTATTTTTCCTTCAAATTGAATTAACACTATTATTGGCACGTTGTGGGAGTATAATGAGGTTTTTTTCAAAAAGGCTTAACTGAAGTATAATACTTAAAATAAAATTCTATTATAGTCCGTCATATACTCACCATTATGATAGCGAAATAGAACTTTTCCATCATTCCAAAACTTCCCTTCTATCCCTGAGCAGTGGATCCCCTCTCTCCACTCCCAGCCCCCAGCAATTACTGATCTGCTTGCCATCACTACAGTTGTCTGTTCTAGAATTTCATTTAAATGGAGTCAAATAGTATATGATTTATGGTGTCTGCCTTCTGTCATTTTGTTTCTGAGATTGTGGTGCATATATCAGTGATTTCTTTACCTAATTATCTACCTGTTTGTTTTTTTGTTTGTTTGTTTGTTGCTAGATATTCTATTGTATGGATATACCACAATTTGCTTATCTACTAATTCTTGATAACTGAAGGTTGTTTACAGTTTGAAGCTATTGTGAAGAAGTTGCAATGGGCATTCGGTTATAGGTCTTCCTATGGACGTTTTCATTTCTCTTGGTTAAATGACAATAAATGGGAATACTGGGTTACATGATAAGTGTGTTTGCCTTAATAAGTAACTGCTGAGCTGTTTTGCAAATGAATCTACCATTCTGAATTTCCGCTAGCAACGTAAGAGTTTTTTAGTTGCTCAATCCTCAACAATACTTGGTATGAAAATCACCTACTCTTGGAGTGTAGTGATATCCAATTGCATTTTTTTAATTTTTTTAATTTTTTTATTTTATTTATTTTTTCCCCCAAAGCCCCAGTAGATAGTTGTACATCATAGTTGCACATCCTTCTAGTTGCTGTATGTGGGACGCGGCCTCAGCATGGCCAGAGAAGCGGTGTGTCGGTGCGCGCCCGGGATCCGAACCCGGGCCGCCAGCAGCGGAGCACGCGCACTTAACCGCTAAGCCACAGGGCGGGCCCTCCAATTGCATTTTAATTTTACATTTAACCAGAGATGTTGAGAATGTTTTCGTGTGCCTATTTACCTTTTGTGTATCTTCTTCAGCGAAGTGTCCATTTAGACAACTTGAACATTTGCTTATTGGATAGTTTGCCTCGTTATTAGGAGGAAACGTTCCTCATATGTTCTGGGCACAAGTCTTTTATGGAGTGTACATTTTTGCTAATTTTTTTTAATATTTAAGAATCTAGCACATGCTTGTGTCTGGTAAATATTCAGTAAATATCAGGAGCATCTGATTTTGAAAGAACCTAAATCTAAAAGAATCTGACTCCAAAGGAATCCCAATACATTTTACAAGAAATATTTATAAAGATATGGTTGCAATTACTTCAAAGTTATTTAATGCACCTTGTTATGATATAATGCACTGTTGCTGAATCAAATCTAGCATTAAGATATCTTTATTTTCATCAAAATTTAATGAGAAACTCTAGAGGAATGTTTTTAGCGTTATTCATTATCGTAGAGGGTACAGCAGTGTCACACCTATTATTTGCAAAACTTGCTTTGTGTTCCTTGTTTAAATCTTGTAATTATTGTACAAAAAGAGAAGCAAATCATAGAACAGCCCAGAGCCTGGAGTCAGAGCAACACGTGTTTAGTCCTGACACCGTCACTAGCAGCTTTGGGACAATTTGCTCACCCTCTGCAGCTTCAGCTTCTTCATCTCCAAACTCAAGAAACAAACGCTTCTCACCCCATCGGGTCATTGTGAAGATGAGAGAGACGACGCATGTAAAACGCTCAGGATGATGGTCGGCACATGGCAAGTGCATAATACAGTTTATTTACCTGATTATTTAGATGATTATTATCAGCTTCCACGAAAATGTGATACTTGGGGGCCGGCCCCCTGGCGTAGCGGTTAGGTGTGTGCGCTCCGCTGCTGGCGGCCCAGGTTCGGATCCCGGGCACACACCGACACACCGCTTGTCAGGCCATGCTGTGGCGGCGTCCCATATAAAGTGGAGGAAGAGGGGCACGGATGTTAGCCCAGGGCCAGTCTTCCTCAGCAAAAAGAGGAGGATTGGCATGGATGTTAGCTCAGGGCTAATCTTCCTCACAAAAAAAAATAAAAAAAAAAAAAGAAAATGTGAAACTGAAATGCTAGCATAAGTTACTTATAAACACGAGCAGGCAACCAGCGAGATACAAACCCAGGCCTTCATTTATGTGGCAATGTTAAGTTACAAATATGTCTGAGATTATACTGTTTCATGACATGCAAATTAACTTATTTCAACCTTCTTCCCTGTCATATCTCAGATGAACTGTGGTGCCACTTCTTAGGGTATTAGGTCAGAGGCTTTAATAACTCATCTAAACTCACCTTCTTTCTTTTTGTACAGTATGCATTCACACCTTTTATTTTCTACTCCAAAAGAAAAAAAGAAAAGAAAAAAGGCTAGAGCTATTGTCATATTCTAACATTTCCCATAGTCCTCTAGATTTTATCTAATTTAGGTTAAAGTAAAGGGAATGGCTCCTCTGGGATTATGATTGGCACATGCAGAGTTTAGAGCAAAGGAGTGGGTAGGCTCTGAATATCAGCGTGGGCTCCAAATGGCATGCAGGAACACAAAGAGTGGTGTCTACAGACAGTGGGAAACCAGCCTTCAGTGTCCAGGGCAGTTGCTGTGGGCAACACTTTCTAAGGAGCTAGGTTTACCTGGGTGTATGTGCTTTTGGCCTGTGGCCTGTGATTACAGATAAGTTTCAGGAGACATCCCATAAAAAATATCCGGACAAGTTATTTAATCCGGATTTTTTAAAGGGACTGAAATAATTCATTGAAAAAATTTAAACCTTTAAATAAGGCTACATTTATATGTACATATGGAAAAATATAAAATACATATACATAAAAATGTAAATACTAAGATATACATATCTTAGTGAATTACATACACATATATACATAATATGCATATGATTTTTAGCGATGCACGTATGTTGCTACTTTTTGTGCCTAGTATTAAATATCAACCCTACCACACTAAAATATTGGTAACGTCTTTAGCCCAGTGTGATGGGAGATTTGAGCTCAGGCCAGTCCTCTTCTATTTTTATCATCCGGTTCTGAGTCAGTCGGATCTACTTCTACACCCCTCATTGATTTAATCTCCTCCCTTAATGTCCAGACCTTTTCTCGGCTCAGAGCTAATACATTATTGCAAGTGTTCTCAGGCTCGATAGCTAAAATGCTCCCAAGTTAAATTTTGAACACACATAGACTTCATCAGCAGTATTTGCAATCGTATTTATTTCTCTTTCCTTTTGCTTGAGTATCTTTAAATGTGGCCACTGCTGGGGATGTTTTGTAAGTCCCCTCAGGAAAAATGTCTGGCTCAAAATTTCCATGAATTCCTGTCTGCAGCTGAAATGGCAGAATTTTTAGAGCTCGGTGGCTTTAGGCAAGCAAAGAAAAACTTCCAAATTAGTTGTCTTTGAAAGCTCTATCTGAATAAGCAAAAGCCCTTTTTTCATGATCGTGTCCTATTAATCCTTTGCACTCTGCCCACCCAACGTCCTGCAGTTGCTTAAAGGCTTCACGTCCAGTTGCTCGTGGCCCATCCAAACAATGCTACTGTTTCTTGCCTTCAGAATTGTCAGGGAGAACTTGGTTCTTTTCTTTTCACTCTTCTTTTTTATTGTAGTAAGAACACTTAGGGCTGGCCCCGTGGCTTAGCAGTTAAGTGTGCATGCTTTGCTGCTGGCGGCCCGGGTTCGGATCCTGGGTGCGCACCAACGCACTGCTTCTCCGGTCATGCTGAGGCGGCGTCCCAGATACAGCAACTAGAAGAATGTGCAACTATGACATACAACTATCTGTTGGGACTTTGGGGAAAAAAGGAGGAGGATTGGCAATGGATGTTAGCTCAGAGCCAGTCTTCCTCAGCAGAAAGAGGAGGATTGGCATGGATGTTAGCTCAGGGCTGATCTTCCTCACCAAAAAAAAAAAAAGAGAGAGAGAGAGAAACTACAAAAAAAAAAAAAAGAACACAACATGAGATCCACCTTCTTAACAAATTTTTTAAGTGAACAATACAGTATTTGTTAACTGTAGGCACAAGGTTGTACAGCAGATCTCTAGAATTTATTCATCTTGCATGACTGAAACTCTATACACATTGAACAACAGCCCCCCATTTTCCCCTTCCCAGCCCCTGGCAACCACCATTCTACTTTCTGTTTCTGTAAGGTAGACTATTTTAGAACCTCATAGAAGTGGAATCATGCAGTATTTGTTCTTCCATGACTGGCTTACTACACTTAGCATGACTTCCTCCTGGTCCATGGTCTTTGTTTTTAGTCTGTTTGCTTGTTGTCCAATATGTGGAAGGAGAGGGAAGGTTTGTAGCCATCTGTCCTAATGGTCTGCCAACATAAGACGTTGCTAAATATTTTTATTTGCTCACACTTCTGCAGTCTGCCGGGCACCTCCTTGGGTTCAATGCTCACCTATTCCTCCCAAAATTATTTGGAAAGACTGAATTAATGCTTGGAGCAAAGCGCTAAGATGAAAACTGTTAAAACTAAACGAACAAATAAACCTGCATTGGCCCAGTATGAATGACAGCTTGAAATAAATCACGACCAAAGATGATTAGAATTAAAATATTTTCTTCTTCTCTCTAGCAGCTTATTTTTCCAATATATGAGACAACAAACATTCAAATAAATGGCATTCAGCTAAAATGTCACTGAATTTTCATCAGTAAAACAAGAGAATTTAATCCTTACGTTTAAAAAATCCTTGGTAAATTTTGAAAATAAAAAATTGAAAATCCTGATCAAGCAAAACTTCACACAAGACAACATCTTATGTTTGGTGTTTACCCTGTTGGTTGAGCCCCCACCATGAAGTCTACCAAGAATAACAGGACCATTGATTTAATCTCTTTCTGGCAGGTCTTTAACTGAAATTTAATTATGTTGCTTTTTGTCTACAACTCTCCCTCAAGGTTTCTGCAATATTAGAATACCTCCTTTAAGTGTTATGAAAAGCACATTAGAGGGCTTTTCCTCTGATTATTTCATAACATAACCTAGCAGTTCCTTCTGCCAGCAAGCCCACACAACTGTTTTCAATAAACGAAATACTTTTCTTTTTTTTTAAATTTTATAAAGTGTAGATTAAACATTAATTAGTCATAGCTGAGTTTCAACATTTTCCTTTTACACTGATCTTTTTACTGTTAGTTCTCAAACAACACAAATGTGTGAACAATGGCACAGCCTTAAGCTTTATAAGGGGCAAGCATGCTTGGTTAAATCAATCTTAAACTGTTTTTCAATGATTTCATGCTGAGCAATTATTTCTATATTCCTTAAACGGTGGGAGTTTCAAAGGCATGAGGAAGTGTGTATTTTTAGAGCCAGAAAAATCTTATTAAATAGGTATGGCTTTCTGGATTTCTTTCCTTCTTCTTCTCCAAACTCATAAAATTGAAAGAGGCCAACTCAAATGTGTACTAACCACAGTAGCTTCCACATCTTTTGGTCACCAGTGTCAATTCTTGTCATTTTTGTTTACTATTATTGGCTTGTCACGGGCTCCATAGCTCCAAAAATTATTGAAAATGAAAACAAACTTTTGTATGTGTTCTTTTTCTCCCCAGCAATGTGTCAGCCTGGGAAAATGCTCTCTTTGAAAAGAAAGTGGAGCTGACATATAATTGTTGCCTTTACCCCAGCTGTTACTGACATTACAAGCTGAACCTTCCTTGGAGACGGAAAACCAATTTTGATGTGACACTCTGAAAAGTCACCACTGGTACTTTACGAATAGTTCAAGGTCACAGAAATCTTGCCCGAGACACTCTCAGGTAAACCTCTGGGGGACTTTTCTTTCTTGGGGAAAGCTGTGTTTTTATTGATTTTGCAAATTGTAGACTTAAAGTCTAACAAAAGAAAAGCTATCAACAGGAAAAAAAAAGACACCTAAGTACAAAATCAATGCTTTTGCATTGAAATTTTAAAAAACTATTCCATACAAGTATTGTGGTGAAAGTGAAGTTAAAAATTTCTTATTTAACTTTTGAAACTTGTATATGGGAATAAACAAACTCAACAAGACATTTTATTAATAGAACATTTGGTAAAGGATTTAACTTTTCTTACTTAAATATAATTCCAGTTCTTTGTTTAAAAAATTCTTGTCATTAGAGTATCCTATCCATTACATAGATATTTGAATTTCTTAGTCTTATTGTTTCTTTATTGTAACTTACATGATTCAGTCAGCAATATATTAGCTAACAATAATCTAATCAAAGCTATTTTTTTACTATCATCAGCTAAGTAAGTAGTGCTGTGCGAGTTTCATTTCGCTTTAGTAATTTCTGGGATAAACTAATCTGCTCTCATTTCTTTCTTGACTTTTGAATCCTCTTATCAAAACTGAAGTACCTTTTTAGTTGCTAAGGTGTTAAGTCAGCCAATCCTCTAAGAAAATTCGACGTTATTAGCATAACTAAGGACCAAGACCTCAGTGGTCATATTTCATATCTGATATTGCTGACCATGTAAGCTACACTGGCCAACAACCAAAATGGTTAATCTGAACTCAAAAACTGAACAGAACTGGCCTCATGTTTATGCTGTATTCCTGTTAGTGCTGTCCCTCTGTTCTCTCATTTCAATACACTGGGAAATGTATACTTACTTGCATGGGTTGAGTTGATAAAGATCAATTTCTGAACAAAATGCCACTAGGAAAAAATATCCATTTGGGAAATAATGGACTCTTATCTATTTTCTCTTTTATAGTCATCTTTTAATAATACTCTCGTTATTTGAAAGCTTTAGGACAAGAAGCAACACATTTCATTTGTAAAGTTTACAGCCTATATCCACAATACTGCTATTTCAGAGACAGAGTCATTTTTTATACGTCATTTTGTTTTGTCCTAAATTTAGATAGGTAGATAGATGAATAGATAGGTAGGTGATAGATAAATAGATAGATAGATGAGCTCTCCCACAACCACTCTAAGAAACAAGTTTCATAACAAGTTTATGATATGATTGGATTCACAATAGAACAAATAATAATGACAAATTAGGAAATATTTATTGAATGCAGGATATAGCAAGAAATTATATTTACATTGCAATAATAAGGAAATGATTATGATGTTCCCTAACTTATACACATTTAACATAATTCCAATTATAATGATTATTTATTATTTCTTATGTGCTGTACATTGTTATATAAATATATATTCCTCACTACAATCTTGAAACGTATTATAACTCAACTATACAAGTGAAGAAATTGACCACAATAAGAATAAGATGATTTGCCCAAGTTCACGTAGGAATGGGTAGTAAGTGAAAGGGTTGGAATTTAGGTCTATTGGACATAAAAATCTATATTTGGTACATTAGAGCAAACTAATCCATAAAGGAAATTGACAATTATACAAATCACTCTATTAATGAGCAAGATGTGATTATCGTTATTTGAAATATAAATAATTCTCCTGAAATTCTCATCTGTACCATTGCCATCAGAGAAACATTTAGAAGAAAATACTGGCTTTACTACAAACTTTGAAGCCAAAGTGAGGAGGAGACATATGAACATTGAGGCAAAACAAAATCCAGGTAAAATGGAACAGTGGAAGAAATGTGATCCTGGAGACCACTCATTGTTTTTAAGCAATAGCTTACCATTCCACTAGTTTAGAGCATAAGATGTCAAGTTAGGTAAAAAAAAAATATATATATATATATTTATATATGCACAATGAATTATGTTGGCATTATTGTAATGAGTTTTGCATTAGAATATTGAATTAATTTTTAAAAAATGAGGTGGTCCCTAAGGTTATCATTTAAGATAGGAAAATGAGTGAATGATAGGTTGATCTTACAACTGGAGAGTAAAGAGGCTTGAGGCAGGAAAATTGAGGAAGTTGTAATAGTTCAGGCAATAGGTAAAATGGGCCTGAACAAAAATGTTTGTTTGTAGAAAGTAAGAGAAATGGATAGGTATAGGTTCAAAGTACTTAATAGGTATGATGTAGCATATTAGAGAGATTGATGATGATGATAATAAAGTGAGGAATTTGATGTGGGGATGATTTCTGCACTGAGGAATTCAGTTATTCTTCTCCTATGTCTCTCATGGTTTTCAGAATATTGCTTGCCCTCCATACGCATTTCAAAATAGAATTGATTCAATTATATAATTACTATAAACAGACTCCTCTATGTAAGAACCCCAGAAATGAAATAATATAGTGGAAAAACATGAAATCTTATCATTTAAAGTTTTCAATCTCTGGGACCGGCCTGGTGGTGTAGTGGTTAAGTGTGCGCACTCTGATTCGTTGCCCTGGGTTTTGCAGGTTCGGATCCCGGGTGCGCACTGACGCACCGATTGCCAAGCCATGCTGTGGTGGCATCCCATATAAAGTAGAGGAAGATGGGCATGGGTGTTAGCCCAGGGCCAGTCTTCCTCAGAGAAAAGAGGAGGCTTAGCATCGGATGTTAACTCAGGGCTAATCTTCCTCACAAAAAGAAAAAAAAATAAAGTTTTCAATCTCAAGTCTAGCCAAACAATTGGAGAAATTTATCCTAAGTCAGCCATATTTTTTTTCATGTAAAAGAAAGGAGATGATATACTGATACATGTCTATTTTGAGAGTTAAAGCAGATAAAAAAAATAAAAAATATATAGCATGATGCCTGATAGAAAAAGTTGTTTAACAAATATTGAGGGCCGGCCCGGTGGCTTGGCGGTTAAGTGCGAGCGCTCCGCTGCTGGCGGCCCAGGTTCGGATCCCGGGCGCGCACCGACGCGCCGCTTCTCCGGCCATGCTGGGGCTGCGTCCCACATACAGCAACTAGAGGGATGTGCAACTATGACATACAACTATCTACTGGGGCTTTGGGGGGAAAAAATAAATAAAATCTTTAAAAAAAAAAACAAAAAAACAAAAAAACAAATATTGAATTTCTTCCCTTCTTTCCTGTACTATGAAGGTCACATTATTATTTAGATTAGAGGGTCCACAAGCTTCCTGTAAAGGGTCAGCATCCCTAAGGGTTAGCTCAAGCTGCTATAATAAAATACCACAGGCTGAGTGGCTTATAATCAACAGAAACTTATTTCTCACAGTCTTAAGGGCTGGAAGTTCAAGATCAGAGTGCCAGTATGCTTGGGTTCCAGTGAGGGCCGTCTTCCGTGTTGCAGATTGCTATCTTCTCATTGTATCCTCACATGGTGGAAAGAGGGTGAGAGAGCTCTCTGAGGTCCCTTTTATGAGGGCACTAATCCCATTCATGAGGGCTCTACTCTCAGGACCTAATCACCTTCCAAAGGACCCACCTCCTAATACCATCATCTTGGATGTTAGGATTTCAATATAGGAATTTGGAGGAGGACACAAACATTCAGTCCATTGCAGTCAGATAGTAAATATTTTAGACTTTGCTGACAAATACAGTATCTGTTGTAACTACTCAACTCTTCTGTTGTACACAAAAAGTATTTGATAATACATAAACAAATATGCCTGTGTTCCAATAAAATCTTATCTTAATCGGGAAATATGCTGACTTTGGCCTGTAGATAGGATTTTGCCAACTCCTGACCTATAGTTAAATGTCACGAGCAAGAGGAGCTATGTGCAATTTGATTATAGGTAATGGAAAGATAATGTACGTGTCAAGTAAAAGCCTGTTATCATTTGGGAAATCCACTTCATCATCATTTTTTGCTCTGTGTTAAATACTAATAATTAAATTGATGTCATAGAACTTAAACTCTAGATGAAAGAACTTAATTAAATATTTTTACATGTACTGCTTTATTCCTCAGAATAAAGCAACTGAATTGACCTGGGAGAGTCAAGGAAGATTCTCAGAAAAGTTGAAATTTGGCAAATGTCTTAAAGAATGATTCTGAGACCAAGAGGGAGAAGAGGAAAAGAAGGAAATGTCTGACATAAAAAACAGTATGTGAAAAATCATTAAGACATACAGTGCTACAGTATGTTGAGAGAACAATGGGAATTTTGATGTGGATGTACACAGGGTGTGGAGGGTATAATGGAGATGAGTCTGGAAATGTAGGTTGAAGACAGATTATGAATCAATTTTTGGACAGTAGGATTTTCTATATATTCCTGAGATTCAATGAGGAGGAAGCAGAAATTGTGGTGGTAGTCAGTACTGCTCACCAAATATTTCTGTTTTTCTGACTGGGCAGAGGGTAATATTGTAAGTCCCCACCTGCTTGAGGTTAGATGTGGCCACATGACTTGCTTTGGCCAAAAAAGAAGAGGAGAAATGGCATGTGACACTTCTGGGCAGGACCTTTAAGAGTCAGGGTATAAATTCCATGATCCCTTTCTTCTTCTTGGGCAATCATGGAATCATACAAGGGAGATGGAGCCTCACCTGGCCTCAGTCCTTGAGTGAGGATGATGTAGGGCAGGACACCCCAACTTGTTACAGTTGTCTAGTGAGGGAGAGAAATGAACTTCTATTGTTTCAAGCCGCTAGGATGTTTTGGGCCTGAGCTGTTCTCTTTTCTTATCATAGCCTTTCCTCTTCTGACTGATATAAATGCCTTTAAACAATGAAGCTACCCAAGCAACCATTTAATGCCCCTATAACTTGTGATTTAGAATATCTGCATAAGAACGTGCACAATAAAGTTAGTTAACATTTTTAAAATTATAAATAAAAAATAAAACAAAAGAAACTGCCAGAGGATTGGCAATCTGAAGTTCCTGATGCTAGGTAACTCATCAAATAGGCTGCATTTGCTCTAAGGGAAGTAATGAACCGTGGTGTTGCATGTGACTATAAAGTTAAGTAAGCAAATAGTATGTTAGGAAGTTTTTAGCGTATACTGGACCAAAGTTGAAAAATACCATTTCTCTGTGTCTTTCTTTCTTCGTTCAGTTTAGAAAAATCCTTACATTTCAGAGTGATATAACAAAAACTACCACTGTTACTTTTCCAGGCATATATAATTTTATAACACAAGAGATGTCTTTTTGTTGTGATCAACATGTTTGGTACAAATATCACAGTCAATCTCTTGTTTGCTGTGCCAGGGAAATCTTCAAGAGAGACAAACGCATCGCCACGTGTGTAATAGCTTAAAGAGAGGAGCTAAGGACTGGCAGACGTACAAAAGGGTGCTGTTGTATTTTATTTTCTCATTTTATGAAAAGCAATAGTGCACTAGAAATTTTATACACTGTAAATTGAACTCCCTAGTGTTTATGTTTTTAAAAGTTCAGCAACCGAAGAGAAAAAGTCCAGATCAACAAATTAAGTTATATTCACGTTGATTGGCACGGGCAGATTGAAATTCCATTCCTTCTTTCTACCAATGGTACTAGAGGTCATATCTCAGAGGAAAATGGAAATCTCTGTGTCTCAACCTGACACATTCCATTTGGTTCCCAAACATGATTTACCTAAGTAGTTATGAGTATGACACAATTAATTTAGCAAGCATAATGGTTTGTTCAATAACATTAGCCTTCTATGAAAATATCCCCACCTGTTTTCTAAAGTAAGTATTGTAAGATGTAGATATAACTAAAAATTTAGACAGTGTTTGACTCTATGGAATGGCAAAAACATCCAATGAAGTAAAATTATATATATATATTTTTTTATGCCATAAGATAAAATGAGTAAACAGTAAGAAAAGGGTGTCTGTGTTTTTCGGGATACATTTGTTTATATCATACAGAAATAGACTTTGATGGTCAAAGGCCAGCTAGACGTTATTCTTAGCTTAAGGAAGACAATGTCTTAATAAAATATTAGAACAAAATTGTAACACTCTAACATGGCCTACAAGATTCTACATGAACTCATCCCTTTCTGATTTAATTTCGTGCCATTCTCTCCCCATTCATTTTTATTAAGCTGCATTAACTTTCTATTTTGTTTAGAAACCAACTCTCATTCCTACCTGCTAACCTTCACTCTTGCTATTGCCTAGAATCTTCTCATAACTGCCTCTGTTGGCATTTTACTCTCAACTCTAATGTCATATTGGAGAGATTTGTCCTTGACCGCTCAATTAGAAGGAACTCCCTCATGGCCCTTTCACTTTCATATTAGGCTATTGTATTTTCTTTCTATCAGTTATCACTATATAATATTATCATGTTTATTCATTTAACAGCTTATTATTTACCTTCTCCTACTAAAATAACCAAAGTAATGGAAGCAAGGATCTTCTCTGTCTCATTAACTATTTGTGTTCTACTTATATTTGTTGAATGGAAGAAAGACAACTTCTTTTTCCTTTATTTTTTCATGGATTCATTTTATTAGCAATTCTTAAATATATTATACTTTCTTCCTTTTTGCCTTGAAACCACCCATATCAAATTTATATCACTTTTTTTAATAAGGGTGCTTATGTATATTTTCAGAGAGCCCATATGGCACGTAATATAGGCAGGTATGTAACTGATGTGTGATTCAAAGTTCTGCCCCAAGTGACAACTTTAACTGTAATTTAAAATAACATCATTATCTTTCCTTCTTTTTCAATAAAAGTGTGAAATAATTTCTGAGTTGTTTGTCTTTGTACTATTGAGAGCATTAAGATAATTAGCTACATAGATCTTTGACTTTTTTGTAGTGACCATATTTATGTGTGTTTATTATCTTTAAGCTAAATATTTCCATTTTAACTCATTGGAAAAGAGAGGACCAGAAGGGTAAGTATACTATATCTAAATGTAAATTGTTGATGCTTAACCAATATCAATATGATATTTTATTGCCATAATAGCTAGTTAGACTATTCTGAAAGATACTAAGCATGAATAAATTCTATTGTATGCCCATTACACTTAAATTACAAAAGCTGACATCTATTCAGAATTAATATAGTAATATTCTTTAATAATTTACCATTTGTGAAATGTAAGAACTTCGTATTAATTATTTTACTATTTTCTGAGATATTAAGACTGTAAGATTAGATAGCAGGGAAATAAAATCTTTAGAAAGTGAGTGGTTTCCCTTACTCCCATAGTCAAATATCTGGTAAACGCTCCTCCTGGAATTAGATATGAACTGTGAAATACAGGATAAGGCTTTTACACATATGATGGAGGAATGCAACGCCTATGCAAAAAATGATATAAATAAATGTGTAGAATTACTGTAGAAAGATGAGGAATCTAGTGTATTTAAAACATGGGCTGTATGTAAAGATGGTAATACAGTTAAGGTAGTTTGAAATAAATCATTTTGAATTTTATTTTTCAGAAAAATGGAAAGCCATTGAAGTCTGTTGAGAAAGAGAATATAGGATCAGTTTAGTGTTTTTAAATGAATAAATGTGTTGAATTGATATATGAATCAATATGTATTTAATTAATGAAGTAATAAAGGAAATAATAATTCATATAAATGAATAATCCCCACTCTTAGGAAAACTGATCTAATAGTAATATACAAGGAGAATTGAAAGAGTAACTATAATTAATAAATATTATTAAACAAGTATAGCTATTGGAGAGAGAGTAAAGGACTTGAATCAGGGTAGTAGTATTATTTATGTTTGGACTATGGGGTCACAGCAGTTGGCTCAATGGGAGAGGAGAATGTCTAAAATATACCTTGGATTATATATCACCAAGGTAAGGTGAGAGCAAAAGGAAATAAACCAGCTCTAAAGGCTGGTCTCAGAGGAGAGTAGTATGAGTAGTATCAAAAATGCAGCAATCTCAGGCACGACTTTGGGCACCATTGGTACTGAGTAGTACAATTAATATAAATACAGAACTGCATTGGGAAACTCATGCTGTAGATTAAAATCAGAAGCCTTTTGAGTCCTATCAAAGACATTGTCCAACTACTGTAGCACTTTTGCCAGAGGGTGGGGATAGGTAAGAAGTATACTATATACCTGAGATAGTTAAATAGAGAAGTGCCCCAGACACAAACTGTGGTTTAGTATGGGATCCCAAATCCAGTAGGAGAATACTGTTCTTAATCAGCAATTTGGGAAGACAGTAGAAAAATGTTAATCAAATCTGAAACCAAATCCAGAGGATTGAGCCAGTTTCAGGGGGCAAGGAGAGTGCTGAGTTTTGTAGCCTTGTGGGTGCTTGGAACTTGTCTGCTAGCTTAAAAAGAGGAAAAAATGTTGGTGCAAAACAGATCCCAGAAATATAGGCTGGCTTCCAACTCCAGCATCTGTCATAAATCATGGACTTCGTGACTTACATTCAAGCCCTGTCAGATTGTGAGGTTAAAGCTATTGAAATATATCTTCAATCAGTCTGGATTGCTTTAAAAACTAGGATTAAGTGATGAATATAGGTGGAAAATTAAAGCAAAAGAAAAAAATGTGGAAGCTGACAATGGAGGCAGTGAGAATAAAAAGCAGAGGATAAATGTGCAAGGAGCTATGCGGACCTGAACGAAGGAACTAATCAAATGGATGCATATTTACAACGAGGAGGACCAAGAAATCAAGATTGGCCCCACGAGGTTTTAAGCTTAGTTGATGGAAAGAGCAACTAGTGATAAACAGTCAGCAGGAGAAATTGGTTTGTTGGTGAAATGTAGTGAGTTAAATAATAGATAAGATGAATTAAATTATGGTTTTGGTTTCAAATGCAGCACTATACCTACAAAGGCATAAGTAAAGATACAGCTTTGTGGAATGTATGAAATCACATAGAGACAAGATAGCTATAGGAAAAATATGTTTGAGGAAGAAACTCTAGAGTGACATCATTTAGGGTTTAAGAAGAGTACAAAGGGCAAACTGGTAACAGAGAAGCTGTGTTCAAAAAGACACAAGGACAAATTGGTGATACGGTGTAAAAAAGAGAATTTCACTCACGAACAAGTGATCAAAACTGATAAATTGAGGGAATAAATGAGCATAAAAACTGAGAAAAATTATTTTCATGTGATAATTGTAGGGTTATTATTAACCCATAAAAAAGTAGTTTCTTTAGATCAATAGAGATAAATGTCAGATTTTAAGAGGTTATCAAATAAGTTCAAGAGGTAAGAAAATATGGACAGCAAGTGTATGCTATCCTTATAAGATTGGGTATGACAGGTAGAAAGCAAGAAACATAGGCCATCTGAAAAATATGAATTTGATACACAATATTGGAAGATGTTAGTCGTCAGGAAGGGAGATAGCACAGGCCAAGACTGAAGACCAAATAGAGCTGTTTAAGTTTAGAACGAGGTTATATGGCTGAGATTGAACTAAGGGTACTTACTTAAGAATTAGTTTTAGAGAGGAACAGATACACATCTATCAGAGCAGAAGAGAAAGAATGGAGATGAGCTGAACAGGCATTCTGAGGTGAGAAAAAGGAAATGTAAGCAGTTTTCTCTGGAGAGCACCTACCTTCTTATTTAAATAGGAGAAAAGGATGAATTTCTCTTGAGAGTTGAGGATCAAAGTTTGGGAAATTGAAGTTAATTATTTTTTGGATAAGCTACTCTGGGGAATTTGATAGGGAATTAACAAATGATAAGGGCATTATAGAATAGCACTGATAAATTTATTATGCTTTCCATTTTTAAGCATTTTGCTACTCTGTATATCCTTTACATGAAATTTTTGTTTTCAAATTATTTTATAATTTGACTGATGTCATATATGTACACATGGTTTTAAAAAGTCTAATAACATAGAGAACTTTAATAAAAAATGTGTACACCTGAAATTTATACAGTTATAAACCAATGTTATTGCAATAAACAAAAAATTAAAAAAAAAAAAAATAGTGAGTCCCAGGGCCAGCCTGGTGGCGCAAGCGGTTAAGAGCGCGCACTCCGCTGCGGCGGCCTGGGGTTTGCGGGTTCGGATCTGGGCGTGCACCAACACACTGCTTGTTAAAGCCATGCTGTGGCGGTGTCCCATATAAAGTAGAAGAACATGGCCACGGATGTTAGCCCAGGGCCCGTCTTCCTCAGCAAAAAAGAGGAGGATTGGCATCGGATGTTAGCTGAGGGCTGGTCTTCCTCACACACACACAAAAAAAGTGAGTCCCAATTTACCCTTCTCAACTCCCAGGTCCAATCCTCAAAGGCAAATATTTTTAACTAATTTTGAAATGCTTGAACAACTTTTTCTTGACCACTTTCTGTTAATATATATAGATTGATAACTATCCTTCCTCTTACCTCTCCTCTTTCTAATTTAGTTATATGAGAAGTCTTAGTTCACCAGCTACTCAACTATGGAAGTTTAAAAATCATACTTAATCTTCTATTTCTTGTTACTATAAGAAGAAAAGAACTTTCCAAACACCCACTTTAAAAGGTGAAGATTCTTGGGCCAGCCAGTGGCATAGTGGTTAAGTGTGCATGCTCTGCTGCTGGAGGTCGGGGTTCGGATCCCGGGTGCGCACAGACACACAGCTTGTCAGGCCATGCTGTAGCGGCGTCCCACATAAAGTGGAGGAAGATCGCATGGATGTTAGCTCAGGGCCAGTCTTCCCTGGCAAAAAAAAATATATATATATATAAAGGTGAAGATTCTGATTCTCCCTTTGACTTCGTCCTCTTCTTCCCTCTAGTCTCTGTAAAATGTATGTGTATTTTTATTCTGGCAGAACTTCTAACATATACTTTCTGTCCTCTAACGTTATTTAAGTAGTATTTGATGTGTCCATTGTTGATTCCCAAAGGTAAAAATCAGTAAACATTTTTTTTAGAAAATTAAACTATGTAAATATCTGTCACTATAAATCCAAGTGTCACCCTTAGATTTATGATACTTGGATTTATACCCTGGGATACTATGATCATAATTCTTTCAATGTCACTTCTGCTATGCCACTCAAAAGATAATGTTACATAGTCAAAATAAATTGAGTCATAATGACATTCAATGAGTTGCTCAAAATAAAGCTATATTTTAGTTTGCCTTAAATTTCTGCGATAACATTTTTAGGGGCTTTTGTTTGTTTTTTTCCTAGAGTTCATAGTTGCTTATTTATTTATTTAATATTATTTATGTTTACTTAAATAGTTTACTGTTTTATTTTTATGGAATGTCTCTTATATGAACTTTAGATTTATACTGTGGAGTTTTCCTTTCATTATTATCTTGTCCTGGAGACTACCGTCCTTCTGCTTTAAGCTGGACTGTGAGACATTGTTTATGGACCTACCTTCAATAATGTCCTGAGTCATACAACCTTCCCTCACTACTTTTATCCTCTCATTTTGCTAGAGTATGATCTCAGGTAAGCTTCTAAGAAAGAGTTTATAGGACACAAATTTTATACATGCTTGAATGTCTGAAAATACCTACATTCTCCCATCACTCTTAGTTAATAATTTAAATGATGTAGACTTTTTAATAGGAAATGTCTTCTTCATTATTTGGAAGGCATTACCACTGCATACATTTCTTTTTTGCCCTTTCTAATCAAAGTCTATTTAAAGCAGACACAATGGAGATTATGGAAAACATCTGCAATAAAAGACAGCCTTGTGTAGCTCCAGTGAGGAGTCTGATTTGTTTATATTTTTAGCTGCAATATACCAGTTGATGCTTCTTTTTTACTCTTTCCTGAGTGCGGGTCCGCTTCATCCTGATGATTGGGTGATGGCATGGTTTCTTGTTTTGTATGATTTTGTGTTGGCAACTGATATAGCCTTAATAGTCTTGGGTTACTAGTTTCACATGTATTACAAATCATAAGTTGCCCACTTCCTAGAATAGAGTGAATTTTACTTATTATAGGATGTGCATACAAAAAAGATTCTGTATGAATTGAAATTCTATTTTGTGACAAACTAATGTGCATTATATTCCTAGTTTATTTGATTTGACTTGGGGCACAAATTGAAGCTATGGAACAAAACTTTATGACATATGAGATATTAATTAGACTCAAATTACTGAATTTTAAAAGGATTTACTCAAATATACCCTGGCATAATTGGTATGTATGAGGATTTTATTTAGTATATGTTCTATGTTATGCAATTTATATATTTGCTCTACATATTAGATAAGAAGAGGAAAGAAACACTAGCTACATATTTATAATAGTTTAGTCAGTCCCTTTTTATTTTCCTCAATGACACATTTCTAGGCGGAAATAAATACACCTAGTAACAGCCATAACTAGTTCTGGCTTAGATGTTGCTAATAACAGCAATAGGCATTGCTGTTGTAACTTAGGAAAAATTCTGAATGGGATATAAAAGGAAGAATTACCCCTTCCAGGCCTAAGATAAATTATGGCTACGTCAATCAATATGAAGTGGGCTATCGGACTGGAGACATTTGACAAGACACCAAAGGGAAGCCACTGAGAACAAAGGTTCAGGGATTTGTTTAAAAAGTAATTTATTTTTGGCTTCATGCCACCTTTGAAAATCTTTCCCCAGGCAATAAACATTAGAAATTTTATTATCATTGCTCTAGTCTTTGACTTCTTTGGGAATCAGATAGCTTGTCTCGTTGTAGCCTAAGGCTGCCTTTATGGCTTCCTCCAGGAAAAGTGACCCCGGTTTGCAATAAAAGTCATGAGGTTAATCCAGTACTTGGAGGTGCTTTCCCTTAGAGGTCCTAATTCTTACATTAAATTACATTTTTTTCATTATCCTTCCTTCCTCATTAAAATTCTTTGCATTAAAACCTTTCAAATTGCAACATATTCTGCCCCACGTTTTCTGAGTGAGATTCTGGGCATTTATATTGTGTCATTCTCTGCTAGAGATCCTTTGATAATTTAGTCAGAGTAAGCTTCATTTTCCGTCTCATTAGTATCCTCTAGTGATGAGATCTGCAGCAAGTTAGCCAGATAGCCAGAGCTGTCTTGCCTGTACGTTCTTTATACCGTTTTATGAATGAGGAAGTTCCACTTTTTAATTGACAGTTTCTTGACAAGTGCTATCATTGCAATAGCATCCCTACTTTAAAAACACCCTTTCAACAGAGCATCACAAAAAAAACAAACAACAAATCTGCAAATACTTTATTTTACTCAAAGAAAGTAATGTCCTTTCTTATATACAAGTTTTTAATCATAAAAGGCTGACACAACTACACAATATAAATTATATGAACTTGTACTCAAAATTTATTTTTATGTGTTATATTTTCACATTGTTTCATTTTGTCTTAGAAACATAATACAAAAGAAAAATGCATAGTAATTCATTTGAGAGTGAAAAGAAAGTAGGAAGAGAGAAAAAGTATCTAATCGTCGTATAACGTTTCCTCTCATCTGATAGAACTTTCTCATGTGTTATGTCTTTTGAGCCTGTGTTCGTCAGAGTAAGATCGGCAAACCCAAAGTTACTCTACTTGTTTTTGTTAGAGACAGCTTTAATATAGGTAAGCAAAGACTGCAACAATGGGAAGAGATGGGTGAGTGAAGGCCAGCTACCGCTTTCAGGATCTCGGGAATTATAGGGAGCTGTGTCTGATGACCCCAAGTCTTTGCAGCACCAAAGCAGTTCAGGAGAAACTGGGAAGTCAAAAGAAGCTACCACTGATCTAAGCTACCTGACTGGAGCCTTCCTCCTTGCTTCTCATTAGTATTTTAGAGTCAAGAGACTTTAGGGTAATGTAATTCCAGGTCTCAGCCTGTGATACAAAGCTGAAAACTCAGTGGCAGTGATACTGCACTGACAAGATACAATTAGCCAGTGATGGAGGCTCAGCAATATTAACCAGGCTTATTTTAAATATATAGTAATTACAGTTCATAAAGATTTAATCACTTTGAGTAGTAAATGACACCTTTTAAAACAGATTTGCATGATGTGTGTGATTATATATAATATAATATGTAAACGTATGTGTATAGATTAGAGAGAAATCACTTGTGAGAGATTTTGTGCAATATAATGCATATATTTTATCCCATTTAATCATTACCAAAATCCTTATATTATAGATGAAGTAACTGATGTTCAGAGTAGGGAATTTGTCCCTGGTCAGACAGCTAATAAATGTCAAGTTAGGATTTGAACCTGGTTCTTGCTGAATCCAAAGTATGTGCTTTTAACCAGTGATATCTACAAATGGATACGTTTCAAGGGATATGCAAGATAACCCATTGAATTGAGGGAAATAAATATTATTATTTTCATTTCTATTCATTTTTGTCTGCAACTATTAGTAAAAATGCTTCATTTATATTTAATATACAGATTTCCATGAGGGCTCACACTTGTGCCGTATAATACCTTCATGTTATGCAAGATATCCAAGGGAAGAGTAGAAGTTCCAAAACTCTATGAAGTTGACAGGTGTGCCCACACTCTTCTAGCATTTTTGTGGCTCTATCTGTTGCAAGTTATCATAAATAAGATTGTTTTGTAAAAATAAGAGTCTTAATTACTTGAACCTTTACAATAATTTGGAATAAAATGTGCTAATATTACCAATATTTTGTACAGTAATGAAGTCCACTGGGTAACTCAGGGTAAAAAAAAAATTAGAGTCTTCAAATTTAAGAATGAGTTGCATGAACTTCCAGGGTTGTCTAACGTGGAGTAAGCTCACTACACTTCCAAATGCTGGGTAAATAGAAAAAGAAACTACCAGAAGACTCTGAAAAGAAAGTCAAATCAAGTTGATTGAGGAGTAAAGACAAAACTTGAAGAAGCAACCTGTATGGGGTGAAATCCTGGGGGTTTTCTGTTTTGTTTTGTTTTTCTACTTTCTGTCCTGAGTTTGACCTGAGGATGACACCCCAGCAGGGTTGAAAGGGCAGCAAAAACTCCAAGGAGCCTTGTCTTTCTGGACATTGAAGCAAGAATAGGGGCCACTGTGAGCAAGAGAGTGTGAGTGTGTCCTTCCCACCCCACCTCTCCCTTCTTTGCTCTCCTACTTCTGGTCAAAGGGCAGTCCCAGTCACTGAGTTGCAGCAGCCAGAGCAAATGAAAGAATTTAGTTTCTATGGTATGATATTTAAGATGGTCAATTGACAGAGAAATGGGAAGAAGCCGGCTCATGAGAATAAATAATTAAATTACTAAACAAAAGGCAATAAGGGCTGGATTTCAGTGAGCAGAGAGCGGTACAAAGTGAGATTGAAGAGAAAGGGGGAGGTCGAACTATGCCAGGCTTGGAAGATCAAGTCAAGGACAGTAACAAATCTTTATATGTCGCTTACTATGTTTGAGACACTATTCTAATTACTTACATAGTTAACTCGTTAAATTTTCTCAAGAATTCTGTGAGAAATGTATTTTCACCATTATCATTCTCATTTTAAAGATGAGCAAACGAAGGGACAAAGAGATTACTTGCTGAAGTTCACGCAAATAACAACTAGGAAGAGCCAGGAACAGAATCCACACAGGGCCTCAGCTTTTGTTCTAAGTGTAATAAAAGGTGATGACAGGGTTCTAGGCAGTGAGGTACAAAGTGTGCTTTCGCTTTTCAAAATATATTTCTGGCTATTATGTAGCAAGTGGATTGAAGCCAGGGAAGAATAAAATAAATCAGATAAGAGATGGTGGTGGATCAAATTAGAGGATCGGCATTGAAAACAGAGAAACAGATGATTCAGAATATTTTGTAGGTGGAATCAACTCAACTTGCTAGTGAATTAGACATGGGAAGTGTCCAGGACAATTCCCAGGTGCCTTCATTGAGCAGTTAGTTGGATAGAAGTGGTTTTTACAGGAGATGGGAAACATTAGACTAAATACAAGCTAGTTTATGATGTGTCACGTGAGAGATAACTATGACATTTTCATATAATATTCAAATAAGCCATTATATAAGCATGCATCTCAGAAAACACATCAGGGCTGGAGATGTACGTTTAGGCATCAGAAAATATTGACGACATTTAAAGCAATGAGAATAAATTTGATGACCTGGAGGGAAAGGGGTAGGATGAGAATTTTTAAAAAGTCAAAATTCAAGCCATTATAAACTCCAACGTTTAGAAGATGGTAAAGGAGGTATTTCTGGTTGCAGAATGCTCTAGTTTTATTTCTCTCTCCTAACATATTCCCCACTCATTCCCTAATATTTAATCTAGTAATGTGATGCTCTCAGGCTATTCCTGTACTTATAAATCAGTCCCAAAGAACAATGGTCATGGTTGATCAATGTTCCTTAGAAGTTAAATGAAACATTTAAGCAACCAGTGAATAATATCCCCCTAGAAATACCTCTAGAGTCCATTCCTCTGTGACCTTGGTTTTACACTTCTTCTACAGAAGAGTCTGCTCCCATAAAAACGAGTCACAACCAAAAGATTATTAAATCAAAAGAAGATCTAGCTGGCTGTTGGGTTTGTATGTACTTTGTTGTGGAAATGCTGTGCCTTTTTTAGTCTTTAATCTTAGTCTGCCAGAGTGACAGCTTTGAAATTGCTGCAGAAAAGTTCACTGAAAGAGATAAATCAGTATATCATCTGCATAAAAAAGACAATGCATCATCTTGGTAAATAAGATAACCAAATGAAGCATAGATACTGGGGAAAAACTCTCCTGGGTGGGCTCAATAATAAGACTAGGAAATTCAGGCAAGTTAAAAAAAACAAAAGCCATATCATAAAGTAATATAAAATCTCATCATGGAAGTCACACACACACACATATAATCACGTGCTTCAAACATTCCTTGAAAGTGTTAAGACACCTCGAGTCTGAAATTACAGCTAAGAAATAAACAAAAGTAAAAATCACGGGCATGTAGTGACAAGGTCAACTTAACAAACATAATAAGCTTCTCTTTTAGACAAGAAATCTTTTTAGGCCCAAATTACATTTGGCATTTAAATCATGATTTAATCCATCTGATCCCAAAGTCTAAATGAATCTAATTTAAGAAATACAATATGACACATAAATTGGAACGATCATACCATAATTTGTAGTAATAACTTTGTTTAAAAACAGGGTGGGTCTGAAAAAGAGCAGAAACCTGATTAATTTTCTGAAGACGAGGAGGCTCCTGCATTATTGAAAGCATAAGTAACCGCTACAATCTCTCCCAACTGATAAAGAGGTAACATGAATGCCGTTAAGAGCTGCAGGATCTCTTACGAGCTATCACATAAGCCATACTGGAAGTACAGCTTGATAGTAGTTTGTGTGGCTATTCTTGGACTCTTTGGTAATGAAAGGCACTGTAGAAATTTCAATATATGCTGTAGAACCTGAAATAGGCAGGTGAGAATCAGTGATGAGTCAGTGTCAGGAGAAAAGATGATGTTAGTCAGAGGTGGCTGACTGCAAATGTTCTCAATTTTCTCAACCAGAAAATAAATTCAAATGGTGGAACTTCTGCTCAGTGCAGGATATCTGAGAGATGAATTAACACTGAAACTACTATTTTCATCATCTTTCACTTCATTTTTCAAGACACTATACACCTTTTATAAAAACAAAAGATTTGTTTGGGTAATGTCACAATGCAATAATAGTTGGTGAACAGAGCTACAGAACAAGAACAAAACAAAGTGCCACTGGGTAAAAGGTGTCAATGAGGAAGTAAAATAGCTTGGAAAACCATGTTTTCAACTGTGTAATGAACTTGAACGGATCTTAAAACTGCCAACAAGTGCTACTCTTAGACAATACTAATATTTAGACAACTCGTTAACATTGTAAGGAAGACAAATTGAATTTGAAGAAAACAGCCAGCCTATCTTTTAGGAAGCTGATTGAGTGTAATATTTGTGTGGTATCAAATTTCAGGAAAACATGAAATTCTGGAAAACAGTGGTCAGAAGTCTTCAGCTAATTATGAGGTTAATTTATTTTATTTCCCTTCCCATGCCTATTTTTCTTTCCTTCTGTGGACTTACAAGATGATACAGGTAATTTGGGTTTCTCAACACTCCAGCATAACGCAGAGTATCCACACTCTAATTCCTTCTATCTCACTTTAACCCTTTCTCTCATCCACCAATACACATATTAAAGCTTTATCCCCCTCTATTTCATTTCCTTTGAGTCTATCCTTTTTTCTAGTATCAATGCATAATTGCAGTTTAGTCTTTTGAACCCAAATTTTAGAACCCAAAGTTTGGATTCAATTCTCAACTCTGTAACATAGTAGAAATAAACTCTGAGCCAAGCCACAGAGCCTCTCTATGTTTATTTCCTGTTCTGCTAGGTTAAAGTAGCAATAACACCTGTATCAAAGAGTTGCAGTAAAGATGAAATGAGAAAGTTGATATGAAAACCAGTTTTCTGTATCTGAAAGTCATCATTAGTAACGTGCTACCACACTCAGGTATGGATGTCCATTAGGAATAATACTAATTTTTTTTTGTTTTTAAATAATGTGGGATAATTGAGTCTTTTTTTTCCCCCAAAGCCCCAGTAGATAGTTGTATGTCACAGCTGCACATCCTTCTAGTTGCTGTACGTGGGACGCAGCCTCAGCATGGCCGGAGAAGCGATGCGTTGGTGCGTGCCCAGGATCCGAACCCGGGCCGCCAGTAGCGGAGCACGCGCACCTAACCGCTAAGCCACGGGGCCAGCCCAGGAATAATACTAATTTGAAAATTTTGGACATAATAGCTAGTTAATAAATGGAATCTTTGTGAAATTCCAGAACCTACATGCAGGATTTTGGAAAATTTTTCAGTGTTAGGAGAGATCCACTAAACCATCAGTAAAATGGCTGAAAACAAGATGAGATCATGGATGTTGTTTATCTTGCCTACCTGGTACTTTTTGAACATCTTGGTTACGTTTGATTAACTTCCAGATTTATGAGTTGGCCTCCTTAAGGTAGAATCCAGAAAACTTCTCAAGAACTTTAATTCAAAAATGTACAAATTTGGGAAGTAGGCCCATCCAAAATTCATTTTGTTCCCAATAGTAGTAGTGCCTAAGGTGTCAAATTATGAGGGCAGCAGACATCAAATCTTCCTGGCACAGACCTGCCTTCCATCAGGCAGTAGTAGTCATGGTATCTTCCAATATTGCTCCATGGGGTGATAGTAGCATCAGTACTTCATCAGGTAAACTCTGCAGGAAAGATTTTGGCATTATTCCTGGAAACTTAGCCTGAAGCTTGGTTCTCTCACACACAAAAAATTGTGAACTAACCAATATTCTTTTAATAGACACCATTTCTACTTAATCAACCAAATTCAACTTTGGTTCCTGGCAACCAAGAACCCTGACTAATGCATTCTTTCATTGTTAGTTTGTAGCCATTGAAATGATATTCAGACTTGGTGCACAAGCTACAAGGAATAAATGCACAAAGAGTTCTTGAGTGAAAGTAAAACTGCAAAAGCAACACCCAGTAACTCATTTCAATTGGACAAAATGTTCCAGAGAAAAAAGAGTAAGTGCATGGCGCTCTCTCTTTCCACAGCCAGATAGGCTCAGCTACCCACAATTAAGTAGAAAGACAGCGAGGGAGGCATAGGGGCGAGAAAGGCCACAGATATAGGAAATGTGGAAATCATGTCTAGAAAGAAACTAAGCATGGGTGTGCACGTTGTTATATGGAGCTGGATTGGAATCAAATCAATAAGAAGCTGACTTAGTTCTGAGAGGGTTTTACTGTCAAAACCACAATTTGCCAGGACTAAAAGAGACTGTGACCGTTTGAGACATAAGATGATCCTTGGCCCCTAGTAGTTTACCAACAGGAAGTAGGCCGAGGGAGCCACTCATCCCCAAGGAGGCCATATTCTCCAACTTGAGATGTGGGTAACCAAGACAAGGGAAAAGGAAGAGCTCTGAGAAACAGTGGACAGGGAAGCACTCTCAAAGAGCAACTAGAGCTTAATCAAGGAGTGTTCCCCATCCTCAGGGTAGAGAAACCAAACAGTGCCGGTTTAGTGAGCTTCCAGCTTGCTATGGGAACGATTGCCGTTTGTTGTCCATTCTTCCTGTTTCTGGATGAGAGTATTTATTATGGTCATCCTGGACCTGTCCCACCGCTGCATATGAGGATTATGAAGGAGAGGAGAGGACAGCAGATTTCGTATCTCCTTAGTTCCCAAGTCCCAGTCCCAGAGGACATGCCTGTGGACTGGACATAATTTAGAGCTCTTGGGCTTTGATTTGGACCCAGTGACTGGATCAGACTTTTTAGTGATCTCGTTTGGGGAAGAGATTAGTGTGTTCTGCATTTAGAAAGGAGAGCGAACTTAATATTTTGTGACCTAAAGTGTAAATGGTGATAGTCAATTTTGCATTGATGTTGCCCACAAATATTTCTAACTTTCCACCAGGGCAATAAAATAATCTTGCTTTCTGTACCTTATAAGTAAGGAGGTGTCAGTTAACTTCTTTGGCCAGTGAAATGTGAGTGGAAATGTAAGAATCACTTTTGGTAAAATGGTTAAAGAGCCAGTGTGTAATTCATGAATCTCTCCTTCCTTCTGCCACAGGGACAGTCTTCCATCAGTGCAGGTCCCAGGGTGGCAGTGACTCAGAAGAGAATTCCCAATGACCCTTGCTAGACACACAGCAAGAGCAAGAATAAAATCTTTGCTGCTTTAAGCCACTGAGATTGGGAGGTTATTGTTTTTACCGTAGTGTAAATGAGACCACCCTGATTGATAGAAATATCATGAAGCTTAATTTCTAGCCATGTTCTAGCAGGTCATGGATATGCTAGAAAGAGGATAAAGAGGAGGAAAGACAGACTGATATCATACAAAAAAATGACAAATATGTTTTCTTTCTTTTTTTCTTTGTGAGGAAGATCAGCCCTGAGCTAACATCCATGCTAATCCTCCTCTTTTTTTTGCAGAGGAAGACCGGCTCTGAGCTCTGAGCTATTGCCAATCCTCCTCCTTTTTTTTTTCCCCAAAGCCCCAGTAAAGAGTTGTACATCATAGTTGCACATCCTTCTAGTTGCTGTATGTGGGATGCGGCCTCAGCATGGCCGGAGAAGCGGTGCGTCGGTGCGCACCCGGGATCTGAACCCAGGCCGCCAGTAGCGGAGCGCGCACACTTAACTGCTGAGCCACGGGGCAGGCCCGACAAATATGTTTTCTAAGAACCAAGATTTTGGATCAAATATAAGAGCCAGAGCTACATGGCAACAGGATCTAACCTTGCAAATATAACAACAAATCCAAGTGCAATCTTTACATGTGTTTGGAAGTGAAATGACGACATTGGTTAGAATTTAGGCTTTAATTCTAACTGACATGCACAAATAGTAAAAGAGTGAGAACCACAGTGCATGAATCACTCTTCTACTTTCCATGTACATACATATAAAATCTACACTCACATGCAGAAAACCAATGAACACAAATTGAAAGAAGGTCTTTGTGAATTAGAAATATGTTGACAATATTAAAACTTCTTTAAACTGTAACTTGATTCATAGAGTTAATTTTATCAACTCTATCAAAATAGAGTTGATAAACGGGAACCCCTCTCAGAAGCTTCATCCTAGGTTCACAGATAGTATTGACTTTAAATCTCCCACCTGCTCACTCGCCTGAATAAACCACTCCTTTTGCTTTCACTATAATCACACACCTTATACCTGCTTTCTCTTAAGAGAGTAAATATTCCCACCTTATTCTGATTTACATTGTTATTTTCTTAGCAGTTTTCATATTTTCAATGATAATACAAAGGCAAATTTATATTCAGCCTTTTCAGAATTAAGGCAGATTTTTATTTCTCCAAGCAGGTGAAAAAGCTGAATAATCTAACTTCATTTTTCTAAATGGATAGTTTGCTTAGCTATTATATAGAAGAAGCAAATAAGCATATTAAATAAGGAAAATCAAAGAACATAGACTTCAATTAAAAACAATCAAAACCAAAAGAAAAATTATAACAGAATTAGGGTATAAAGGAGTCATATTATTTTGGTAGAAGAAATGTCCTATGGGGCCGGCCCCGTGGCTTAGTGGTTAAGTGCGTGCGCTCCACTGCTGGTGGCCTGGGTTCGGATCCCCGGCACGCACCGGCGCGCCGCTTCTCTGGCCATGCTGGGGCTGCGTCCCACATACAGCAACTAGAAGGATGTGCAACTATGACATACAACTATCTACTGGGGCTTTGGGGAAAAAAAATAAATAAATAAAATCTTTAAAAAAAAAAAAAAAGAAATGTCCTAGATAAAGTAAACAAAGAACAGAACTAAATGCTCATATCTCTGAATGAAAAAAAACTCCAAATAACATCTCATTTATCATTTTGATACATGTTTTGAAAAGAGACCACTGTGAAAGTTTCAAGCTTGTGAATTGCACTGTCCTCCTTTAAAATCTTAATTTTTTTCTCTCTTTAACTTTTTCATTTTAAATTTAATTTTAAAAGCTTAAACTGTCTAAAGACATTTACCTATAAACAAGGTATTTATTTCCTGGGTTAGATAGGATATAAAGTTGTTAAGTTCTGAGCTATTGATGAAGGTACCTATTTAAGTGCTTATTCTTGGGTAGACCAACTCTCTCATTTTAGTCTGGATGTTACTGATCTTCTCCATTAATCATACAGCAAATCAAGCTCAATATAAATGTCAACAAAAGAGAGGAAGTTATTAAGCAAAAAATGAGATTGGGACTAAAGTTGCTTTGCAGAGTAAGCATGGGAAAGTACCTGATTCAGCTAATAAAACAAAAATGGTTTTGAGCCCAGGTCATATATGGAACTTGAATATCAAGAGTTGTTACATCCAACATGGGAAGGGTTAAAAATCAGTTCCAGGACAAATCTGGCAAGAGTGTTAGAATGGCAGGAAATTAGAGTGCATTTCCATTCTGTCCAGGCAGGTACTTTTTGAAAGCTCAAGGCTTTGCCCTCACACAGATGCCTTTTCAGATCTTAAAGTCACTAAATGTTCAAATCACCATTTCAATATCTGACACATAAAATATGTAATTAGTTAAATGATAAGTTAACCCAGGCAATCATGGAAAAAGAATGGTTTTGAAGAGGCATAAATGAAAGGAAAAATGGCAGACATCATATCATGTTTAGAGAAATATAATCTCAAAAATATTGCCCAGGGAAAACGTCTCAGAGCTCAAGTCAGGAGCTTTGAGGAAACTAGGATTGACTGAAAACAGTGGTTCTCAACCAAGGGTGATTTTGGCACCCCCACATCCCGATCCTAAAGACATCCGGCAATGCTTGTCACAACCGAGTGGAGGCCAGGGGTACTGTTAAACACCTAAAATGCACAGAATAGCCTCTCAAAACAAAGTATCATCCAACACAAAATGTCAGAAGTGCAACATCAAGCAACTCCACTATGGACGGTTCCAGAATTCCAGAATTACACATATTCATTATGCTCCCAAATCCAAAAAGAAAAAAAAAATTCTAGATTCTGAGTATGTTCAGAAAAGTTTCTTTAAATACAAAAGAAAGATAATTTTCTTCTTAGAAACATTCATATAGTATTGTATCACATCAAAACACTTCTAATGAGCATGATTGCTTTGGTTTCAGCTAGACCTCAGTGAAAAAATTCATTTTGCTAATTATGAGCTTTTTACTTTGGGCACATGCACAAAACTCTCTAATCCTAGTGTTCTCATCTCTGAAAATGGACATTGTGACGCTTTGATTTCAGCAATGCTGTAAAGAGTAAATTACATATTCAAAAAGACCACAAAGAGCGGATAATAGTAATTAGTATTATTATTGTTATCATTATTTTATATGGGATAATATAAGCCAATCAAATCCTATGCAATTAAAATTGGAAACATAAAAAAGTACTTGTAGTGTTCTAGTGGAAGGTACTAATAAGAAAGAATAGGCTGAAAGATGCATTATTGTTCCTAAGACTCAAAATTTCCAGCTGATTTGATTCCTTTCAGAATGCCCTTGGGCCGGCCCCGTGGCTTAGCGGTTAAGTGCACGCCCTCCGCTGCTGGTGGCCCGGGTTCGGATCCTGGGCGCAAACCGACGCACTGCTTCTCTGGCCATGCTGAGGCCATGTCCCACATACAGCAACTAGAAGGATGTGCAACTATGACATACAACTATCTACTGGGGCTTTGGGGGAAAAAAATAAATAAATAAAATTATAAAAAAACAACAAAAAAAAAGAATGCCCTTGATAGCAGCAAGAAACACTGACCTAAGGCCAACCTATCTCTCATACGAAACACAGAAAAATGCTGATACAATAGGTACTTTAAACTGATGGAATTCCTTGATGCAATGGGGCAGTGTCGTGTCATATAAACCCTAAGGTGAACCTCAATGAATCACACCTTCTATAATCACTTCCTCCTAAGTGGAGGGGGGAACTGTGACTTGCTTTCAACCAACAGAATATGGCAAAGGTCATATGTCACTCCCGTGGTTGTGTCACAGTATATAAGGCTCCATCCTAGCAGTCTGGAGAGCGAGATTCTCTTACTCGCCTTGAAAAAGCGAACAGCCATGTTGTGACCTGTCTGTGCAGAGGGCCACATGACAGCCCTCTGACAGACATGGGATCTATAGGCAGCCTCTAGGACCTGAGCATGGTCTCTAGCCAACAGCCAGGAAGAAACTGAGACCCTCAGTCATACGGCCAAAAGGAAATACATTCTGCCAAGAGCCTGAATGATTTTAGAATTGGATTCTTTCTGAGTCAAGCCTCCAAATGAGAACACAGCTCAGCCAACACCTTGAGTCCACCTTGTCTGGACTACTGACCAACAGAAATTGTGAAATAATAAATGTATGCTGTGTTAACCCACTAAGTTTGTGATAATTTGGTATGCATCAATAAAAACTAATAGAGAGGACCAGCCAAGAATATAAATAGTGTTGCTAAAATGGAAGTAAAAGCTTGGATATTAGAGGTAAAAAGAATTATAAATAAAGCTAAGACATGAAGGAGTTCCATGGGTCATGGATCATTACCAGTTAGGCATGATAGTCCTATCTTACAGTCTTATTGTCTGATTTAACATACAGATACACAGACACTTATATACATGCTGGTTTATAGGAGAACAAAATTAATCACAGCTATAAAAATATTTTATAATTATTTTACTAAAAATTTACAACTGGATCTACAACATCTATATTTTTATGCAAGATTTCTATATCTTATGGAGACAAATGAGAACCAACTAAGCCAAATTACTAAGTAGGAACTCTTTTAATTGACAATACTCCTACAGCATGTTATCATCCCAGTAATCTGGATGCAATACATAAATATTTCAAAGTTACTAACGTCATAGTAAATATTATAAGCACATGAAAGTCAACATGAAAAATTAAGATGCCTCTATTCATTGACAAAACATAATATTGAATTAAATGAGCTTAGGGAAAACCCTATTGCAATTGAATAATGTTGACGTCAAGGTCAAGTTTTAAAGGAGTGCATGCTACATTATACCCTACAGTTTCCATCAATGACACGGAAAGGGTATTTTAATTAATTCAGGAAAAATATCATTTTTGGAATTATGTGTAAGTATCAAAGAAAGTCATTTAACCTGATAATGAAAGACATTAGAAACAAGAGAAAAAATCATGAAGCAGCATTATATTTCTGCAGGTAGTAAATATAGGCAATATGTGAACAAGAACATCAGGAACAAAATGAAAGAGAACACTTGTCTGATGAAGAGAGAAGGACTCAAGAGGGGCATGTCTCCCTCTGAATATACCCATGTTCTCTGCATGCTTCCCTTTATCACATTTAAGTCCAAAGAGGATTTTCAAATGAGGACCGGTGATGTCACTTGTCTAAGAGCCTTCAGGGTTCTGAATCCTGATTTCAGCTAATGATAACATGACTTGAGGCAACATTTACACAAACTGGCCTGTTTTATACAAATGCATCAGACTGATATGTTTGATGACATGGTGAATATTTTTTTTTTATTGCAATTAATACACACATACAAATAAATAATTAAGTAGAAACACCTCCCTAATAATTTTTGACAGGATGAAGTAACAGCAGCAATAAGGATTTGGTTCTGGAGCAGAACTGAAAAGAACCACAGGGGAATAAGCAAATCTGGGTGAATCATAGTTTCCTTGTCTATAAAATACAATAATAATATATATAATTATTGTGAGAATTAAATTAGATAATGTTCACAAAAATGTAATATCTTACAAATGGAATGGAATTCTTCAAATATTGTCATTGTTGCTGGTTTTAAGTTATCCAGTCACTAAATTAAACCACAGCTATCATATACTTTGATGCAAATTGTAGCCCCAGAGAATTTTCACAGTGGACTCCATTTTAAAAAGCACTCAATAAAAACTGGTTTTAAAGGAGTATATCCTTTTAATTTAGGATACCATAATTGTAGATGAGCAGGGAAGGTTGCATGTCTTCTAACTCAGTGCTATTGTGACATAAAAGTTCTTCCTGCAGCAACCCATTGCAGTGTAGCATCAAAAGAAAGAAAAATCCTACAACATACAACTATCTACTGGGGCTTTGGGGAGAAAAAGGGAAAAAAACAAAAAGGAGGATGATTGGCAATAGATGTTAGCTCAGGCCCTGTCTTCCTCAGCAAAAAGAGGAGGATTGGCATGGATGTTAGCTCAGGGCTGATCTTCCTCACCAAAAAAATAAATAAATAAATAAAAAAGAAAGAAAAACCCAAAGGTCTCTGTGGACTAGAAGAGTCATAATAAAGCAAGAGATTGAAAAGTAAAAAGCCAGTATAGATAACAGTAACAAACCACTGAATTGTCTCTGTTAGATTCTGACCAATCCTCCCCAGGGAAGTGCCACATTTGAGAAGGGCAGTTTTCTTCCTTCTTTGTGCAATAAGAGAAAAATAATGGGTCACATAACACAAGATACTTTGATTCTTGATCCATAATTGCAGAAATGAAAGGGCGAAATAATAAGCCATTTCAGGGACAGGTGGATTTCCTAGTAACAAACTCAAATTTTCTTGATAGTAGTAGTACCAGTAATTCTACCAACATATAACTTTACTTGATTCAAATGAGGTAGATAAACAAATTCAGACAATCTTACAAGGAAAGTGCCTCCTGCAGTTCTCTCTGCCCTCTGAAACTGTAGTAGTGAAATAGCATAATTCATTGACTCTCTAGAGTGTCATAGTTTAATGGCATTTCACAGCCATGGCACATCATATTACATTATGTTCACAGTGTCACCACGAAAGCCACAGCACCATAAAGTGCTAACATCGCATAATGAGACATACAAACCCAATGTAATGTGACATACAAGAAAATCAATGCAGCATGTCAGTAAAAGCACCCCAGTTTGGAATGGGGTGCCTATGGGCATTTCAAGTGAATTTACAGATCATTCATTTACTGCATAATTCTACTGTAGTTAATTTATGTGCAACTGTAGGCTTCCACAGAGAAATCTAACATTGATTTTGCAAGCTGTGCAATTGCACCACCATACTTATTTTCCAGAGGAGGCCATGGGGTAAAATGTAAATATGTAAGCATAAACTATTTAAAGGAACTCAAAGAAGGACAAGTATTTCTTTTTAAATTATTTGTTTTTTCCTTTTTTTCTCCCCAAAGCCCCAGTACATAGTCGTATATTCTAGTTGCAGGTCCTCCTAATTTTTCTATGTGGGATGCAGCCTCAGCATGGCTAGATGAGCAGTGCATAGGTCCGCGCCCAGGATCTGAACTGGTGAACCCTGGGCCACTGAAGGGGAACTCATGAACTTAACCACTATGCCACCAGGCCTGCCCTGCAAGTATTTCTTTTTAAAAGGATGTTTTCTTTGCAAAGATTGTGTTAAGGGCTACACATTTCCTAAATGAATTGGCACAATTCTGAACTCTTAACATGAAAAAAATAATAGAGGATCCTTTTAAAAGAAAGAAGCAGCAATTATAAAATGACTAAAAGGTAGGATTTATCAGGAAAGGCTACATAGAACAGGAGCACTGGATAGAATCAGACACGAAAGCAATAAGCAGTTCTTCAAGAATAGTCTCTTACAGCAGGACAAAACACTCCCAGCTAACACTACCCTAAACCCAGGCAGCAAGTTACTATGGGAACTCTCAAGGACCAAACTTCTAATACCAAATCACTAACAACACTGTCTTTGCATTTTGCACAAGAAGGACGATAATAGTGCTCTCTCAAATACGTTGATGAGCAAAATCCCACATCAGTTGTAGTAAGTACAAGGACAGATAGAGTTAACACCAGTTAGGAATAGTTCAGGTATTTGCCAGTGTGTCTGGTCCTGGGACATTTGTAAACAAGAGTCATCGAATTGCAAAGTGGTAAAACCTGATGACTGGAACCATTGGGTTAGACTAGAAGATATTCTTAAGGCAATTTTAGACCTTTGAGTGTATTATTTTTTTAATCTTTATGGCATCAGTTTCAAGACTGAATCAAAAAGTTTAGGAAACTAGTTTAAAATAATATTAAAATATAATGGAAGAAAAATTTTAAAAGATTGAAATGTGTGGAAATATGTTTCACTTACATTTACTTTGACTCCATCCTAATTGAACTTTAAGAAGACTTGCAACATTAGCGCTGCTTCTGACCTAGGAACATATGTGAATCCTACCAACTAATTCTATTTATTCCCTTTCTCCCACTTCTAAAACCATCTCCTTGTTTAATATGCCATGTTTGGCATCACATCTTGGATTTAAAATAGGCATTACCCCAAAATGATCAGAGTTTATTTAGAGGTTAATACAGACAGGAAATCTTAGAAATTACAATTACATTGTCAAATAAAACATATGCTAGTTTTCCATCATCTTTTGTGTGTGTTAAAAAACATAACGTTAGAGATATCCTCCTAAGAAATTTTTAAGTGAGTAGTACAGTATTGTTAACCATAAGTACAATGTTCTAAATCAGATCTCTAGGATGTTTTTTATTTTTCATAACTGAAATTTTATACTCTTTGAATAACAACTCTCCATTTCCCCCTTCCCCCAGCCCCTGGCAACCACCATTCTACTCTCTCCTCCAATGAGTTCGACTACTTCATATAAGTGGGACCATGCAGTATTTCTGTGACTGGCTTGTTTCTCTTAGCATGATAGTCTCAAGGTTCATCCCTGTTGTATATATAACAGGATTTCCTTCTTTTTTAAGGCTGAACAGTATTCTGTTTTAAGCATATATCACATTTTCTTTGTCCATTCATCCATCTGTGGCCATTTAGCTTGTTTCTACCTCCTAACTATTGTGAATAATACCGCAGTGAACTTGGGAATGCAAATATTTCTTCAAGATCCCATTTTCAATTCTCTTAGATAAATACTCAGAAGTAGGATTACTGGGCAAATGGCAGTTCTATTTAGAATTTTTTGGGGAAACTCCATACTGTTTTCCATACTGGCTACACCATTTTACATTCCCACCAATAGTGTATAAGGGTGCCAAATTCTCCACATTCTCACCAAAACACTTGTTATTTTCTATCTTTTTTGATAATGATCATCCTAACAGATGTGAGGTGATATCTCGTTGTGGTTTTGATCTGCATTCCCCTCATGATTAGAGATGCTGAGGATCTTTTCATATAACTACTAGCTATTTGTGTGCCTTCTTTGGAGAATGTCTATTCAAGTCTTTTCTCATGTTTTAACTGAGTCATTGGGTGTTTTGCTGTTGAGTTGTAGGAGTTCCTTATATATTTTGGAGATTAACTTCTTATCAGATATATGGTTTTCAAATATTTTCTCCCATTCTGTGGGTGGCCTTTTAACTCTGTTGATTGTTTCATTTGCTGTGCAGAAGCTTTTTAGCTTGATGCAGTCCCACTTGTCTATTTTTGCTTCTGTTGCCTATGCTTTTCGTGTCATACTCAAGAAATCATTGCCAAGAGCAATGTCATAAAGCTTTTCCCTTCTCCCAGAGGTTTTCTTCTAGGAGTTTTACAGTATCAGCTCATATGTTTAAGTCTCTAATACATTTTGAACTGATATTTGCGTATGGTGTAAGATAGGGGTCCAGTTTTTCTCTTTTGTATGCCCAATGGCATGGCACTATGACAGGGCATGATGGCAAAATGATACCATGATTTTCCTACCAGCTTTGATATAGCTGGTTTTGTGCTCACCTGAGGTACAGGAGCCTTTAACTGTCTTCTGAATTTCTCATAAAGGGACTTGGTCCTTATATTGCTGTTGAATCACTGTTTCCACGGGAGGAAGGAAGGTCTGGGGATTCCTATTCTGCCGTTTTATTGACGTCATCCCTCTATCACTATCTTTTATGCCTAGCCCATTTGCAAAAATAACATTAGGGGATACAGTTCATAGATGTGTAAACATCCTTCTTTATCTGGAACACATCTGATTCCCAACGTTATGGAGGGCATAAGACAAAATAGATCACACATATCAGGCTTAAAAACAAGAGCATTCTGGATGACTGGTGGGGTGAAGCCACTGATATGAAAATCTTAG
The DNA here is from genome assembly GCF_057802395.1 of Ceratotherium simum simum. NCBI lineage: Eukaryota > Metazoa > Chordata > Mammalia > Perissodactyla > Rhinocerotidae > Ceratotherium > Ceratotherium simum. The sequence goes on from NC_141909.1 coordinate 9,006,603, forward strand.
ATATCATTTTAGACCATTTGGTAGCAAGTCTCCTGGTTTATTTCTTTGTCATAAAAAGAGAAGGAGAAAGAGATATTAAGAGCAATTAAACATATTATGTTGAAAACTGTTTGTTTGAACTTAAATTTAACATCCTTATCTACTCCAGTTTTTCAGCTCTGTTCTACTTGTACTCTATTTTCACCTGCTGCTCAAATCTTGTGCTAACGTGTTGGAATATATCACTTTAGTGCTTATGGCATGTTGTCTAATTATGGCAAGCACCTTTAAAATTAAATTAGCATTGGGTTGCAAACTTAATCATTCAAACTAGCATACAACCTAAAGAAATTTATAAGGTAGCCTTTGGCAAATACAGGCTTATACATGTAAAATACCTTTCACTCAACAACACCCACCTTAGAAGGATAAAATCAAGGACTATTGACCACAAGTAATGATTCATTAACAGTAAATCTGTTTTAGGCTCAAGCTCCCAGAAGGACAATATCAGGAACCTCTGATTTTCCCAAGATCTATAGCACATGACAGTCCCAGAGTGTCTCACAAGGTGTTCATACACACATGTCAGTGTAAATAAATAATCACTTCTCTCTGGGCAAGACACAATCTGTTTTCCACTTTAATCAAGGTCACAGTACAAATATTGCATCTGACTTCCCTCCCCCACCTCCCTTCCTCTCTATTCGCTCTGCCTGGAGAACAAGGACACTGCCGTGACTTATTTAGACCTCTCCTTTGGCCTTCAGAGACCTCAGGCAAGGGCACACATTTGTAAAAAAGAAATTCAGTCAACAGTGGAGTTCTGGTGCCATTTTTATTTATTTATTTTTTTAGAAAATTGGCTTTGTAATTTGATTGAATTTTTCTTCATTCTCATGATATGGCACACCTCAGTCCAGGACAATTAAAGAAATCTTCCCCCACTTGCCCCCCCAGGACTATCAAGTCCCTACCTCTGTGTCCTCCCTCTTAGTCACTCCAGGAGCTAGAGGAGTCTGGAAGAAAATTCTGCCATTTTTTTTCCTCTTTCTGTACAAGGACTGGGAATCCAAAGAGGTTTTCCCCTCTCTTCTCCAAATTATCATGGTTTTCCCTCAGGTGTTTTTTCTGGTCAAAGATTTATGGCATCAAATCTGGGCTACTCCACAGCGATACAAGATACTTTTCATTAAAAATCTGGCAGAACTATTTTGGTTGTTACCTGCAATGATTATAAAAATGTTTTCCTGGTTGTTTTGTTTTTTACATCCATTATAATACACTCATTAGCACTGGATTTTATACATCATATTTTAATAATTTCAGAGAAAGTATCTGATTTTCTTAGCACAGTTCATATTAGTTCACTCTACCTCTTTCAAAACTACACTTTTAATAGCGTATTACTTCTTATTTTATCTTACTGTATTTTCTTTAGTTTTGATCTTTTTTTAACCAAAGATTGCTCATCAATTGAGTTTCCAAAAGAAGAGTAATTTCAAAAGATTCATTATCAATTGATGCCACTTACAAATTCCAAAGTTTGAACTATATATATGTGTGTTCTTAAAAAACATCATATCAGAATTTAACCAATGCTTAAACCATATGTACAATATGAAATGAAAACTTAAATTATGAAGATAAATCAAATTGGATTGGGGTAAAAAAGACTACATGAAATTGCCAGGCAATCAGAAAAAAAAAACCTTTTTTTTGGATAAAAAATTTAAATATCTTCACTTTTATCTTTATAAATAGACAAAGATACTTCATGAGAACAACACTCACTTAAAAGCATTCTTTCATGAAAAGTATATACAGAGAACAGATTGGTGGTTGTCAGAGGTGGGGGGTGAGCGTCAGTGAAATGGGTGAAGGAGGTCAAAAGGTACAAACTTCCAGTTATAAAATGAATAAGTCCTAGGGATGTAATGTACAGCATGGTGATTATAGGTAATGATACTGTATTGCATATTTCAAAGTTGCTAAGAGAGTAGATCTTAAAAGTTCTCATCACAAAAAAAAAAAGAATTTGTAACTGTGTATAGTGATATATGTTAGCTAGAGTTATTGTGATCATTTTGCACTATATACAAGTATTGGATCATTACGTTGTATACCTGAAAATAATATAATGTGATATGTTAATTATACCCCAATTAAAAAAAAATGTCACCAGGCATTGCCATATGCCCCCTAGAAGCAAAATCACTCCCATTGAGAACCCCTGCTGTAGAGATAACCAGTAATACAATTTTCTAGTCTTTATTCCTGCATACATACAACAAAAAGTATTTTTTCATGAAAAAGGAAGTTATCAGCTTTCCACAAGTTTCTCAATCCCAATTATTTATCATAAGTAATTTTTTAACAAGCTCTCTATGAATATAACCATTCATCTATTACTCTATTCAATTTATTTGACCTAGATTTGCTGATCAGATAATCTTCCTTTATATTTAGTTAAATGCTTTTCCTTTTTTTATTTTAAATTCCAGACAAAGGAGTGAAATGAAAACAAAAGTTCTACAATATGCTGATATATGAATGTGGAGAATGGACTTACAAGGGACAAATATATGTTGTATACATTTGTCAAAGAATTGCATTTTCCACTTTTATTCAGTTATAGTTCAAAGAACTGCATATAACCTTCAGATTCCCCATGGATTCCACAGGAGGACAAGGGAGAAAGACTCTCAGGAAGGGCCCTCTCCTGCTTGTTAAAAGGATGGAGTGCCACTATATTTCCTGTGTGGTATGAGTAATGAAAAGAAACATCAGATTGGAGGACAGAAAGATATCCTGAGCTGACATCTTTGCAGCAGATGTGGAGGACTTTTTATTACCAAAAAGAAAACATTTATAAAGACGTTGATCTCAGAAGCAAGATCAAATGCTGTATTTGTACCATACTGAACTGTGTAATAAGCTTTCCTGTCTTATGTTTGAAATCGTGTTTTTATATGATGACAGTGACATTTTATATATTTAGCCCACAGTTTTAACAGCTCCTAAATATTCATAATGCTAATTTTAAGTCACAGCATGATTTGTTAATTCTTATAACTCTGCCAAACCTTGATAAATTGGGCTAAATTTGAACCAGATTTTCTAAGCCTTGCAGGGATATATTAATTCAATATTATTACTGTCAAGCATAAAATATGTTCAGAAGCTTCCAGCATCACATCACACCACTTCACAGCTGAACTGGCATTTCATTCGCTTAAACTGACTAACTTATCTGCCATTGAAATAACCAATAATGTTACCTATTGTTCTTGCATTTAATGGGGTTCATTTTTTCAACCAAAACTGTAGAGTAAGGAAAGGAAATAGGGAAAGTTCTTTTGAGAAAAGTAATAGCCTAGGTAGTTAATAAATATGAACTCCCATGTCTCACAAAATTTAAAAATGTCAAGAAAGAGAAAGAAGCTAGTTGTTCCTGGTCTTCCAAGTGCTAAATATGGTAAATGGCTCTAAATGAGCAAAATAGAGACATGTCTGTTTTTAGGGACATTTCAAAGGAAGGAAACATGGTTTATTGGGTTTCTGTCATTTACAGTGCATTATAAATAAGTCAATATCTATTCCTATTTTCCAAGAAAATCTCATTTCCCGGATATGAGCCTGTGTTATTTTGACATTGTCCTATTTTCATAGCAAATCTAAACCTGATTTAACTTTTGACTTTGGAAAAGGAACAGTTTCTCGATTTTATTTTATTTTGACGCCCCAGGGCAAGATAATAGCACCTGTGGTTATGAAAATATAACACCAAAATGATCTTGAGTGTCAATAACTTAAAGGATAAATGACACAGATATTTCTCCGATAAGGTTTTTTTTTTTTTTTTTTTTTGCGTTATCCTACTTATGACTCTCTGCATAACTATCTTTATCTATCTGAGGTTATTTCTCCAATCTTAGCCTCCTCTCTCATGCATCTGGATCTTATCCCCTTTCACTTACTTAAGGATTTCTGCTTTGGAAATTGTGCTCACTCTTATGCACTTTCCATTTCTTCCTCTCTGCTACATCCTGCTTTAATAGATGTCACCTTAAAAAAAAAAAAAAAAACACACACACACACACACAAAACTGCCTTTGATCCCACTTTTTCCTCTACCATTTCACTTTCTGCTTATGTTCAGAACAAAACTTCTTGAAAAAAGTCTATTGGTCTCTTTCTTGAATGCCTCAACAGCATACACTTTTTCCCCTTGAAAATGCTGAATTTATTAATTTGCTTGCTTCTTTTTTTAAAAAATAGACTTTATTTTTTAGAGCAGTTTTAGGTTCACAGTAAAATTAAGCAGAAAGTACAGAGATATCCCTCTCCCTCCAACACACTTACAGGCTCACCCACTATCAACACCCAGCATCAGAGTGATACGTTTATTCAACTGATGAATCTCTATTGGCACATCATTATCACTCAAAGTGCATACTTTATATGGGGGTTCATTCTTGGTGTTGTACAATCTGTGGGTTTGGACAATGTATAATGACATGTACCCACCATTACAGTAGCATACAGAATAGCTTCACTGCCCTAAAAATCCTCTGTGCTTGTCCTATTCATCCTTCCCACCCCACTAATTCTTGGAAACCACTGATCTTCTTATCATCTCTGTAGTTTAGCCTTCAATATACACTTTTTAACCCATTTAAATGTTTCTACACAAATACTCCACAACTACTGCTGCTGGAATCACTAACCATTTTGTCAAGCAAAATACAATGGTGATTTCATGGTGCTCAGCCTAGTTCAATGTTTCAGCATTGACAGTTGATCATTCCTACGTTCTTGAAAAACACACGTATCTTGGCTTCCATGACGTTACATGCTTCCAGTTTTATCCCTTTCCTCTCTGGACATTTGTGTTCAATACCATTTATTGACTTTTTCTCTTCTGACCAATTTTTAAAAGTTAGGGCAAGTCTAGGCTTGGATCTGGCCATCTATCTATTCTAACCACTCAGATTCTAAACTAATTCAGCTGGAAGTCTTCAAATAACATCTCCTGGTTAAAGTTGCCTGTATTTGTATATGACTTCTAGTCTTGGCACAAGATAGAGTAGATACATTTCTCCCTATTGCTCCTACTAAATACAACTAAAAACTCTGGATATTGTATATGAAACAAACAGAAGACTCTGAAGGATGGAGACAAAAAGACAGGCCTTCTGGGATCCTCAAGACCCAAGGAATGACATGGTGGCAGCTTCTCTGGGTTATCTTTTGCTTAATATAGTCCAGATTGGGTGGTGAAGAAGACATTAACATAGAAACATCAATGAGTACAGACCAAAAAAAGTCAAGGGAAGCTGCTCTCTCTAGACAAAAGACCAGGAAAGAGGCATCTTAACAAGCCAGAAAACTTTCAGACAAACACCATGAATAGAACTGCGACCCCACTATCACCACTGTCAGCAAAGGCCATATTCCAAATTGAAATCCTAGACTTCCAACTTTGCTTAGCTGTAATGAGGTTCCCCTATCCCTCACCAAGGTGGTTTCAAAGAAGGCCACTTGGGGAGCTGAGACTTCCATCTTCACCTGGCAGTAAGGAGCCTCCCTCACACACACACAACCAGAGTGTCAGTGGAGGCCACCTGAAGAGCAATAATGAGGTACCCCTCTCAGTCCCAGCTAAAGCAATCTCTACAGAGGCCTGCTGGGGAGCACGAATTATCATCCTACCCAGTAAATGATGCTATGTTTCCTTGCCGGCAGGGTGTCAGAGGAGGACCATTAAAACAGAAGACTTAAATAAGATCCAGATTCTATGACTTAATATTCAAAATTTCCATAATATATCAAAAATCACTTATCATTCTGAAAAACAGAAAATATCTCAAATTAAATTAGAAAGGATAATCAACAGACATCAACACTGTGATGACAAGGATGTTGGAATGATCTGACAAAGATTTTAAAGCAGCCATCACAAAAATATTTCAATAAGCAATTACTAAAATGCTTGAAGGAAATGAAAAAGTAGAAAGCCTCATCAAAGAAATAGAAAGTATCACCAAAGAAAAAAGATACAGAAGAAGCAAATGGAAATTTTAGAACTAAAAAATACGAACACTGAAATTAAAAAATTCTGTGAATGGATCCCACAGGAGAATGGAGATGGCACGGGAAAGAATCAGTTAATTTGAAGACAGAAGAGAAAAATTACCCAATCTGAACAATGGAGAGAAAATTGCCTGAAGAAAATGGACAGAGCCTCAGCAACTTGTAGGACTATAGGAAAAGGTGTAACATTTCATGTCATCTGAGTCTCAGGAGGAATAGAGAAAGAGAGTAGGGCTGAAAATGTATTCCAATAAATAACGGTTGAAAATTTCTCTAATTTGGAAAAAGACATAAACCTACATATTTAAGAAGCTGAATGAACACCAAACAGGATGAACCCAAATAAATCCATGCCAAGATACGTTATAATCAAACATCTGAAAACCAAAGGCAAACAAAAAATTTTGAAAGCAGTGAGAAAGTAAAGTCATCTTACCTATAAGGGATGAACTATTCAAAAGACAGCAGATTTCTCATCAGGAACCATAAAAGCCAGAAGAAAGTGGCAGAACATTCTCAAGAACTAAAGGAAAACTATTTCCCTAAACAAGTGAAAAAGTAACTTCTGAATTTATGATTTTTTTTAACCTGTGGCCCTTGATTGGATTATTTTGTGAGTTATAGCCTCAAGGAGCAAAATTATCCCCCCTTCCAATCTTAAATGTTGCCAAAAATCTTCATGAGCACTGAATTTTCTATTCTGATATCTATATTATTTTAAATGTATATAACCTTGATATTTCAATAAAAGAAAGTTCAGGGTTGATGATAGAGCGTTATATTGGGAAACAAAATATCTGTACTCAAATCCTTGTTCAAGCACTAACTCTGTGAGCTTGTTCAGGACTCTCTATCTCTGAACCTTAGTTTCTTCACCTGTTATAGGGGATAATGATATCTATTGCATATCTCACAATGAAGATCAAAGAGGATAACATATGAAGTACTAGTTTTTCGGATAGCATCATTTTTTAATTACAGGAATATATAGAAGTGTGCATCATTTAAATTATTTTGAAAATATTGAGCACAACTTCTCCAGGCATGAGAGGAACAAAGAAGTCAGTCTCTAACTTTAGGGTAGATAGTTAATTGGAGAGACAGACCTGTATACATTCTATAAAGGGCGACATGATGAGTCAAAATATATTTAGAGATGCAAAAATAATTGTCTATGGGAGCAGCAAGGACCTTACTGTAAATACCTGGATGTAAGTCTAGGCATTGCTACTTATGTCATTGGATAGATTATTAACCTCTCCAAAGTTCAGTTTCCTCATAGACAACATAGGGATGGAAATAATGTATCCTCATAAAAGGGCTGTGAGGCTCAAATAAAGAAAATTCATATGAAGCATTTACCAAGAGTGTGACACATTGCATTCTATAAAATGATAGATTATTATTACAGATATTAATCATACAATTATTTATCAGGAATGGCTTTACATGACATAGGTTTTGGGGAGTACAGGCCTTCTAGAGGCAAGTACATCATGAATTACAAGTGTATCCTAAGCAGAAAAAGCAGGATATTGAAAGCCCAAGAGCCAGAAAGCTTTAGGATAAGTTCAGTATTCTATTATCGTCGTAATAGAACACAAATGGCAAGAGGAGTACATTGCAATTTGACTTCGGATCATATTATTGACAATAAGGAGCTATTAAGGGTGCTGGAGAACAGACCAGGCACAATAATCATTGCCTTTCTTAAAGGTACTTCTGATAGCAGAGAGTATTCCATATATAAAAGTGCAGAGGCTAGAATCAGGAAAATCAATTATAATGCTGTTCCAATAATATGGGTAGCAGGTGATAAAGGCCTAAACTAAAAAGAGGAAATGGGTAAAAATGATGATGGATATGAGAAGCATGACAAGGAGATCTTAGAATAGTACAAGTGAACTGAGTCATTGAGAGGAATCACACATAGCAGTAATGGAAAACACGACAGGAAAAGGTTTTCTGAACTTGACATCTTTACCACCACAAAACCTTGACCTGAAAGAATCTGAGAACTGTGCCAAAGACCTAGATTATCTATCTTAGATATTCTTTTATTGCATTGCTGTGCCAAACAACCTGTTCCCTCTCAAGGGCACATATAGTGCCTTAATGACTCTGGCTGGGAAAGCAAATATACTGAACACTTAGTTATTGACACGTTAGAATTACACTTTTTCTAATAACTCAGTGGGTGTGACATTCAGTAATGGAAGTTCTTAGTTTGTTATTTTGGCACACCAAGACTTTTCTCTGTAGCTGAATTTTGTCCACTGATGTCACTGTCTGCAGGGATCCCGTCCACATATGCTGCATGCAATTTCCTGTTATGTACTCTGCATAACTGAATGATGCCCTCAGCACTGGTTTTCCAATAAATATCACTCACAACGAACTTGAAAGTACCCTTTCTCAAATATTCCTTTTCTAGCTCTGGTCCTTAATCAAATGAACTAACATAATAATTGTTAATCTGAAACACAGCAAATATCATGAAAATAAGATTTTCAAGTCAAATTGTTTTCTCTGGCACTGCTAATTATACTAAATGATAGTTTATTAGTATAAATAAATCTCTATAAAATAACATATATGTAACTACACGAACACATGTTTACACACAATTATATTATCTAATATTCACTGAGTGTTGCTACGGGCCAAACACTGTTTTAAGGGCTTTATACGTATTCATATTGTTTTAAACCATAAAAGATAGGTAATATTATTTGCCCCATTTGACAGATGAGAAAAGTGAAGCTTAGAGAATTTAATGACACTGCTTAAAATCAGGACTGAAAGGTGGGAGATTTAGTGAACCTGACTTAAAGTCCTTATTTCTAGTCACTGTAATATGGTAGTGTGTATTCCACCATGTGTGTATCTGTATAGACATGTGTGTGCACGTATGTATCCTTGACCACATAAATCCTGTTAACAGTATAGAATGTACCTCAATGCAGATGTTAGGGAGCACATGCCAAAGCCCTCTTACGGAGTAAAGCTTTGAAACAAAGCAAAATGTCCATCTACAGGTTGAGTCTGTCATTTCTCTTCCTCTTGGCCCATCTATTCATAATCTGAATTAAACTGCATGACAAATTCTGCAAGCCTACTCTCATGAACAGTTATTAGCAACGCTAATCAAATTAAATTTTCAGAAACTTCTTCATAATTTCTAAAAATAGCAAGATTTCAAATATCAGTTTTCTACAGCAACAACCTTACAAAATACCTATAATCAGGACATTCTAAATTAACTTAGGGAAGCATAAAGTGTCATTTTCAGGTCTCTCAGTTAGTTTGAAAACAGTCTGAGTTACTCTGAACACCAGCTTGAGATGTGATTGCACATTAATGAGTGATTTAATAAGCAATTTTTAAAAATCAATCTTATTATTGTAGAGCAGAGGTCAAAAACTGGCACGCTACAGGCCAGATTTTGCCCCCAGATATGTTTTGTTTGGCTCACATAATTTTGGCCTGTCCATGGTTGTAAATCTTTTGACATAGCTGCCAACATTTAAAAATTGGGAGATACATAAAAACCTGAGTTCCTGGCCTCTTTTAAAAGGCCTGAAAATCTGGCAAGCTGGGCATTCTTTCTCTCATGGCCACTCTAATTTGTAGGAGGGTCATCTCCCAGCACTCAGTTTGCCATTATTCTGTTCTCTCTCTACTGCTCTAGCTTTGTTCTATTTTCCTAATACTCAGTCGGCTTCCTTCACTTACATTCCCTGTGCAACCTCTATAATTATTTGAGTCTGGGTATCCACTTTGAAATCTATAACTACTATTTGGGTATGTCTGTTCATTCACCTACATTTTTTATTTCCCTAGTAATAACTGTGATGGGCAGAATTCTAAGAACCACTCCACGCCCCCCTTCCCCAAGATTCCCAGCCTCTGCTGTATACACGCCTTCTCCTAGTTATTCAGTCAAACACTAATCTAGGTGCTGCTGCCAAGGGATATTTTAGATGTAATTAAAATTTCAAGTAGTTGACCTTAAAACAGGAAGATTATCAAGGTGGGCCTGACCTAATCCTGGGACCTCTTTAAAAGCAGAACATTTTCTCCAGCAGATCAAGAAAAGGGATGTGAGAGATTGCATTCTGCTGCTGTGGATGAGCAAAGACGCCTGTTATGAACTTCCTGCAGGGCCCACGTAGCAAGGAACTGCAGGCAGCCTATAGAAGCTGAGAGTGGTCCCCGGCCAACAACTAGAAGGAAAACGAGAGCCTTAATCCCACAACTACAATGAAAAGAACTCTGCCAAAACCAGATGACTCGGAAGAGAACCAGAGCCATGGCTGATACCTAGATTTCAGTCCAGTGTGACCCTGAGCAGAGAACTCAGCCATGCAGTGCCCAGACTTCTGACCTACAGAATCTGAGATAATAAATTTTTATTGTTTTAAGCCTCTAGGATTACGGTAATTTTTAAAGCAGCAATAGAAAGCCAATACGATATTCAATTGTTCTCCCAGTCATCCTGATGAGCTCTCATCCTTTCACACCAGAAATTAACTTCTCCTTTTACCTGGTCTCCGGATCTCTAGTTTTCTCCCACACAAATACATGATGTGCGATATTTCTATTTTAAACTTTCAGAAGCATTTTTCAAAATCTTTAGTGAGTCCCTATTGATTCATTAAAAAGGTAAGACTGCTGTGCCTGGAGTTCACGGCGCCTAATGACCTGAGTCCTGTCTACATTTGCAAGTTCAGTGGTACTACGTCCTGAGGCGTGCTACAATGCAGAACAATTAAAGTTAGGTGATCTCACTTGTTATGTATGTCTTTTATTAGACAACACTCATTGAGGGCATAGTGCCTATCTGGAAACGATCCTGGTACGTTCTAGAGCAATATTTCCACATCAGGACTTGTGGACATAAGCTTCCCGGATCTTAGTTTTCCCTGCGAGACTTAAAATTTAATGTTTTCCCATGTTCAATAACAATGTAAAAGAATAACAGAAGTAGATGATCGGCCATTTAAAATACACATTTAGGACCAAGATTAGCCACTCGGTGTCAGTGACCTTATTCATACTTGTTTGAATTGACAGTCTCATCATCCTTGGTTGATTTTCCTTAGCAGTGAGGTTAGGAATAAAGGAGGACTTAGCGTGGAAGTGATGCTTTATACCAAAAGTGAAGGTCAAACATTGTCATAGTAAAATGTGATTGAAAATTTCAGTGAAGTGTAAATGGAAAACAATTATAAAAACAAAAGATAAATGAATAGAGTAACAAGTGATCCCTAATGGTATAAATTCACTCTTTATTTTGTGATTAGCAATTTAGTTTCAGCCAAAAAACAAACAAATAGTGCACAATAACGTGATTTTATTGGTTGAATTTGAGTGGCTTTGCCATTTTGTCATCAGGTTTGCATCTAATTTATAAACTAGCTTTGGATTTATGGTAATTTGTGCATGGGGAGTCTATATCCAGTTTTATGTTTGTGCATATTTTAGTGATAGAATACAAATAATTTAAGTTGACATGGAGAAAGAGGTGTATCTGTAAATATTCCTTTCCTTTAGAAAGAAGTCATATTTTAATTAAATATGAATACAAGCTCATTTAGAGATAGAAACAACAGATTTCCAATAGACAAACATAGTTTCAAGTGCTGCCTTTGCCTCTTTTATTCTTAGAGGCGCTAAATTTATGACTGTAGAACTTGGTTTACTCACGAGAATAGAAAGGTTTTCAATTACACACTTTTCAAATTAGCATTCCATTCTTAAAATTTTTAATTAGTTTTTATATTCTCAATCACAATAATTCTAAAACCTGGCTAATCATTAAAATCACCTGTGAAGATTTTTATTTTAATAAACTATATTTTAGAAAAATTTAGATTTACAGAACAATTACAAGTTAGTACTGAGTTCCCAAATACCTCACACTCCGTTTACCTTATTATTTATTTACTTTTTAATGTTTGTTTTCTGCATTTAATTTTTTTTTTAAGGAAGATTGACCCTGAGCTAACTTCTGTTGCCAATCTTCCTTTTTTTTTCCTTTTTTCTCCCCAAAACCCCAATAGATAGTTGTATGTCATAATTGTATATCCTTCCAACTGCTCTATGTGGGATGCCGCCTCATCGTGGCTTGCTGAGCGGTGCCTAGATCCGCGCCCAGGCTCTGAAACAGCGAGCCCCAGGCCACCAAAGTGGAGCACGTGAACTTAACTGCTACACCACCAGGCCGGCTTCAGTTTTTCCTATTATTAATATCTTATGTTAGTATGGTGCATTTGCCGCATTTAATGAGCCGATATTGATGTATGATTATTAACTAAAGTCCATACTTTATTCAGATTTCCTTAGTTTTTACCTAATGTCCTTTATTCATTCTAGGATCCCATCTAGGATGACACATTACGTTTAGTCGTTTTATTGGTCGGAGTTCTCCAGAGAAACAGAATCAATAAGATTATATATATGTATAGATAGAGAGGGAAAGAGAGAGAGCACCTGAGCCAGAGACTGACTGATTGGTGATAAGGAATTGAATCACGTGATTACAGAGGCTAAGATCTGTAGGTGGCAAGTTGGAGACCCAGGAGAACCAATGTGTAGTTCCAGTCCAAAAGCCAGCAGGCTCAAGACCCAAGAAGAGCCAAAGGTTCAGTGTTCATCTGAAAGTCTGAGAGACCAATGTCTCAGCTCAACAGTAGGAGGAGTCCCCCTGTTACTCAGCCTTTGTGTTCTGTTCAGTCTTCAACAGATTGGATGAGGCCCGCCCATGTGTGGAGGGCAATCTGCTTTATTCAGTCTATGAATTCAAATGTTAATCCCATCCAGACACACCCTCACAGACATCCCCGGAATAATGTGTGACCAAATGTCACCCCATGACACAATCAAGTTGACACATAAAATCAACCATCAGATTCATTATGACTTCTTAGGCTTCTCTTGACTGTGACAGTTTCTCAGACTTTCCTTGTTTTCAATATCCCTGGCAGTCCTAAGGAGGACTGGTCAGGTATTGTGTAGAATGTGACTCACTTGGGATTTTGCTAAAGTTTTTCTCATAATTAGGCTGTGGTTAGTTTGTTTTCAGAGGAAGATCACAAGGTAAAGTGGCATTCTCATCAAAATACATCAAGAGTACCAATTATCAACGTGACATCACTTTTAATGTTAACTTTGATTATCTGGTAAGATAGGAAATTAATTATGCAGTTCACCTCCTTGAGAGCAAAATATTTACATAAATTATTTTGGATTCTTCTGCATCATGTGCAGATTTTTAATATAAGGAATACCATATTTCAGAACAACTGAATTCGAATATCTAAGAGAGAAGCTTGGTCTTCCAGGAATCTGTTTATTATTTATATCTTTCTGGTGATTTGGTGAAAATACCAGGTTTGATAACTTTGTATTCAGCACAGTAGTCTATAAAAGGTAGATGTTTGACAAATTTTTGTTGAATGAGTTAATAAATTATGGCCACCACAAATTTATTTATGTAATGAATGCGTATGTGTTATAAATAAATCTCAATCATTTTGCTGATCAAAAGGAGCCACATAAAAAATAATGTACAGGGCCAGCCACAGTGGCCTAGTGGTTAAGTTCAGCATGCTCTGCTTCAGCAGCCTGGGTTCGGATCGCTGGTGCAGACCTACACCATTCAACTGTCAGTGGCCATGCTGTCACCACGGCTCACATACAAAAAGGAAGATTGCAACAGATGTTAGCCCAGGGCAAATCTTCCTCAGCAAAAAGAGGAAGATAGGCAGTAGATGTTAGCTCAGAGCAAAACTTCCTCAGGAAAAAAAAATGTACACATTCTGACTCCATGTATCATTAATATATATTGATAGAAAACAGAGCAGGGATCAGTTGAGACTAGGATTCACTGGAGAACTTTAGGGTGATGGAAATGTTTTATAATTTGATTGTGGCTGGAATTACATGAATATTTACATTTGTCAAAGCTCATCAGTGTGTACTTTAAAATGTAATCATTTATTGTGTTCAATTATAACCCTATAAAGTTGTTTTTACAAAGTAAAATATACACCCATTTTCCAAGATTTCTTATCAGATGACAGAGAAATACTTGAGACTGTGATAAGTAATAAGATCAGAAAATGTAAAAGATGGGTAAAAATTTATTAATAAGTAAAGAGGAGTGTATCAGAGACTGATAGTTGGCCAGCAAAATTCATCTCCCTATTTGCCATAATAATGGAGTTTAAGTAAGAAATACGGCCTTATATCTAGAGCATACATTTCCAGTTCTCCTTTGTGAGTAGTTATAGAGCCATATAATTAAATCTTTACCAAATGGATCTGGAAAGAACCGATATGTACAGCTTCTACTTTCCTTCTTAAAAGAAAATTGCTTGCATGGTCTTCCCTGATTTCTCTTCACTGCCGCTACAAGGTAGATGGGCCTGTACCCAGCTTTGATCAGATAGATGAAGATAAGAACCTAGATATTGGTGAAGCTAGATCATGGAAAAAACCTGAATCACTGAAGGCTCATGTGGAGCAGAGCCTCCCAGCCAGTCACCCAGGGCAGATACCTGTAAGTGAATTAACATTCTTTTTTAAGCCATTGTGTTTTTGGTCTCTTGTGAAAGTTTAGGCTTTGCCCTAACTGAAGCCAGGAAGACTCAGGGCATTTCATGTGGCGGTAATAGTATGAATAAAGGCGGAGAGATACATATGGCTGGCAGTGAGTAATCATGACTCACTGTGTTAGGAAAAGGGATTGGCATAAAGAAACAGGAAATTAGGTTAATGGGGTAACAAGATTGTTGAAGAAAATATAAATTATGCAGTTCGTTTGGGAGTTTTAACAATATTATAGAAGAAATGAATGATCATGGACATTGCACAGACATGTTGAATGCATTTCTTCTGGAAGATCAATCAGTGTATACAATTGGTTGGAGGAAAAAGAGATTCTAGCAAAATGAAACTGTAATAATGATTTAGAAATAAAATGACACATACTAGGGCCAAGGGAGTGGCTGTAAGGGCAGAAGACATGAAAAATCCAAGATGTATCTTGAAGAAGGAACTGACAGAATGAGGTGGCAGATTCTATAAAGGGGTAAAAAATAACTACAGTGCAAAAACTCAGACAATGTTGGAAATTTTTTATAGTCATGAACAGTTCATCTTCCTGTTTCTTTTGTATAATGAATACTTCAATGCTATTTTCACAGGAGCTATAGTCTGCTGAACTTTCCAATTAATTTCAGTAATATAATCTTTTTAAATGAGTTGCCTGCATGAATTACAGTATGATTCTCTATCTGAATCATGTTGGTTTTCTTTGGAAATTAAATTCAGATTATATTTATTTTCTCTGTGTTCTCCTTTTGTAGGAAGCACAGAGGTGTATTTAATAGTGTAGAGTGGGGAGAGAATGCCTTCCCCAAGAAGACAACTCTGCTGTGTTAAATAATGACAAAAATTTTCAAGGCGTACAGAAGAAAAAAGCTTTCCTGATGCTCTAAAAAGCATGTAACAGGCAAGGTTGTAGGAGAAAACAAGGCAAAATTAAGGAATTGCAGATATTCTGAATGGCCAAAACATGAAGTGATTATATTAGGGAAATGAAACTAGAAAATATCTCTTTTCTTCTAATCTTAGTCCTAAAGCTCTAGGTCCGATGAACATTATCCAACACCATCTTGACAGTAGGCTTCTATTTACTCCTACTCTAATCTATTCTATACATTTCCAATCAAGTTATGCTCTATAATGTATGTTGGAGTGTGCCATCTCTGGTTTCCAACCCTCTGAGAGCCTCTCACTACCTGAAGAATATAGTGTAACCTTCTTGCATGTCTGTGAAGGCTTTCTAAGCTCTGACCCCAAATTATCTTTTGTCATCTGCTAAATCATACCAAAAATCGTACTCCAGTTCTTGAATACAGCCTTCTGCTTCCTTTCTTTGTCTTTTCCCAATGCATTCATCCTTTATCTTTACCTTTTGAAAGATCTATTTATCTCTAAAAGTTCAGATTAAACAGCACTTCTTCCTGGATCTTCTTATACTGTATTTATCTTTGTTATATAGCTTATCACTTTTTGTAGTTACTGTATTTAGTTGTGCATGGCATTGTTCCGTGAAGAAGTAAGTTACAGTGCTCAAACCTGAAACTTTATAAAATGCTTCTTGTCCTTCCATATGCTTCCTCCCACCTTCTCAACTGAAGCACAAAAATCTTTGACTAAAAGAATAAACCACACACATTTATACAAATAAATTGATATAGTTGTTCACCTCCCTAAACGGTTCACTGGAGGTTAAAAAAAAAAAGTCCATATATTTACCAAAATGACACTTCTTTTTTACTTTAATTACTCAGTAGATATAATAATTTTCCAACAACTTCAAATAACAATTTGTAGGTGGTTATGATAAAAAAAAAAAAGATCCTCCTAATATTGGCTTGTCTGGCATATTCATAACGTAGAGAACGTAAATTGTCATTCCATGAATAGAATAAAAAGTGAAAGCAATATTAATAACAATATTAAAGAATATTGTTTGGAATTTTTCTGGAAGGAAGTGACAGAAAACCCAATCCAAACTCATTTAAGCAAAAAACCCTTAAAAAAAGGAATTTGTAAGAAGTGTATTAGCTCAAAAATTGAAAAAAAGACATAGGTCTCGCCTCAGATATAGCTTGATTCAGGCCTCAAATGACATCATCAGTTGTTATTTCTTGCTCTGTATTCTTTAGTTGGCTTTAATCTCAGACTCCAAGCAGTAATCTCTGTTGGCTTAATTCAGCAAATATCTTTTGAGTGACTCTTGTATACCAGGTAGTGTGTGTGTGTGTGTCTATTCAGTGAAGAGAAGAAAAATAATTCAGGGTAAGGGGCAGAGGTGATGAGGAAAGGCATTTTTCATAGGGTTGCCAGGAAAGGTTGTCAAAGAAAAATACTCCTGATAAGAAGATATTTGAGCTGAGACTGGAATGCAGTCAACAGAGGAGCTGTGAGGATATCTCAGTGAAGAGCCTGCCAAGCAGAGGGAAACCAAGGAGAAGAAGCTGGAGTGCGCCTGATGGAAGAAGACTGAAGAAGCCAGAGTGGCTAGAGCCGAGTGAGCAAGACAGAGGGGTAGGGAGTGATACCAGAAAGGTGGTTCAGATGATGGAGTAATCTAGAGCCATTTAGGTCATAGTAAGAATGTTTCTAAGCTTTTATTCTAAGTGAGACCAAAAGGTCTACTACCAGAGGGTTTTGAGTAGAGGCATGGCATGACTAATAAACATTTTAAAAGGTACACTATTTTTGAGGTTTGGGATCAGATCATCACAACTCTGAGGCCCAAAGTGAAGAGTGTCCTTGTCACAAAGAGCTCAACATAGATTTCAGGAAGTGAGGTTCGAGGTCACTGGACCACATGATTTATGTCACCTACCTTTTTCCAAACTAATTGTTGGGTCCAGGGAAGGGGATGGAAGGAGACTGTACTGATTGGCTCAGCCCAGGTCATGTGCCCACCTCTTTGTATCTGGTGGTGGAGATAGCATCACCTGAAACACACAGAAAAAATGCAAAACATAAAATTCACTGAACTGATTAATAAACTGAGGTAAGCATGATGTAATCTATGCAGAGATAGAACTATAATGATATACACCTGAAATTTATACAATGTTATAAACCAATGTTACTGCAATAAACAAAAAATTAAAAAAAAAAAAAAAACTGAGGGAGATGACTGAGGAAAGAGTCAGTGGACTTGAAGCCAGATCAATATAAATGGTCTAAATTGAAAAAGAGAAAAGATACTAAATAAAAAGAATCGGGGCGTCAGGGACACTATTAGTAATGTCAATAGATCCAAACTATGGGTAATTGCAGTTCCAAACGACGGGAGAAAGAATGAGTCAACAAAAAGTCTTTGGAAATAAAATGGCTAAAACTTTCAACATGGAGTGTCAGATATAAATTTACATACTTAAGAAGCTCACTGAAACCCCAATATAAATGTGAAGAAAACCATATCTAGGCACATTATAGTCAAACTTCTGAAAACGTAAAAATAGAGAATATTTTGAAAGAAGCCAAACAAAAACAATACATTATCTACAAGGGACCAATCATTTGAAAGCCCGTGGAATTCTCACTAGAACTGATTTGAACCAGAACAGAGTGAGACATGTTTAGTGGCTCAATACATGGTCTATCTTGGCGACTATAACAATGTGTATTTGAAAAGAATGTTTATTCTGTAGTTGTTGAGTGCAGTGTTCTATAAATATCAATTGTCTTCTATGTTTTTATTATTTTTTCTAAGTATTTTATCAACTGCTTAGAGAAGGATATTAAAATCTACTATAATTGTGGATTTATATATTTCACCCTTGAATTTTATCATTTTTTGATTCATATGTTCTGAGGCTCTGTTATGAGATAAATCTACATTTATAACAGTTTTGATTTCTGGATGAATTGATTGTTTTATCGTTATGCAAAGACCATCTTTTAAATGCTGAAAGAAAATAAACTGTCACCCAGAATTCTGTCCAGTAAAAATATCCTTCAAAAATGAAGAAAAAATACAGACATTTGCAAATAAAGGAAAACTGAGATAATTTGCCATTACACCCACAATCATGCCTACTCCATGATGACAAAGGCAGTTCTGAAGGTTGCAGGGAAATGAACCCAGAGGAGAAATGGTATCTTCAGGAAGGAATGGAAAGCATCAGAAATGATAAATACTTGGGCAAATATAAAAGACTATGTTTCCTCTTTATTTACAATACTTATAACCATTTAAAGCAAAAATTATAACATTTTTGTGGGGCTTTCCATGTATATTGGTATAAGATATAAAATAACTGCAGCCTGAAAGATGATGGGGTGGGCAATATACTCATATTTTCTAAATATCGCCTGAGATGAGACGATAGTAATACATTGTGAAAAAAGTGAGTATGTATATTGTAATTCCTAGCAGAATTAATAAAAATTATAAAGCAAATAGATAAAGAGTCAAAGATAAATTAAAATAAAATTCTAAAAGTTATTCAAATACTTCAATGTAAGGAAGCAAAGAAGAAACATTACAACAACAAACAGAGGGAACAAACAGGAAATAAATAACAAATTAGTAAACTTAAATGCAATGATATAAACAATTATAATGTTTTAAAAGACTAAATATTCCCATTAAATATCAGCAATTATTAGAGTAGATAAATACACAATTATATGCTATTCATAAGAAGTGAGCTTTACATATATTTTTATCAATGAATTAAAAGTAAATAAATTTTAAAAATGATCAAGCAAACAATAAATAAGAAGTCTGTAGTGGCTACAATAGCATCAGATAAATTAGGCATCAAGGCAGTATTACAGAGATAAAGTGGGCCAGTTTATAATTGCAAAAGGATCAATTCATCAGGATGATAAAATAATCGTAAATGTTGTCTACTAACAAAGCCTCAAAATACATGAAATAAAAATTGACAAAGTGAAAGATAGGTAAATCCACAACCATAGTAGTAGGTATTAACATCCCACCCTAAGTAGGTGATAAAATATCTAGAAAAAATACCAATAAAAACATGGATGGCTGAATTGATATTTATAAAGAAAAGCTCAACAACTGAAGAAAAAATATTCTTTTCAAGTGTACTTTGTTATATTTACCAGGATAGATCAATACAATGGGCCATTAAATAAGTCTCAATACATTTAAAATAACTGAAATCTTATAGACTAAGTTGCCCAACCACACGGAATTGAATTAGAAATCAATAACTATAAGATTTTAGAAAAATATTTAGAATATTTGGAAATATTTAGAAATTGAACATGTAATACTTGGGTCAAAGTAGAAATTAGAAATCAGAAAATGTTTTAAACTGTATTATAATAAAAATACCACATGTTAAAATGTATGAAATAGAGCTAAAGCAGCACTTAGAAGAAAATGTTGGCTTACAGTTTGAAAATCCATAAATGTAACAGATAAACATAATAAATAAATAAAAGTCTTTTTAATCTATTTCATCCTTAGCAAACTAGGAAGAGAAAGAAATGTCTGTATGCTGATAAACAGCACAATTAGTGATTGAATACGGAATGCTTAACCCTAAATTCACCAAGGCAAAGTTGCACACTCACACCATCTCTATTCAACATTGGACCAGAGATCCTCAAATAAGTAGAAGGGAAAAAGGCATTCAGATTGGAAAAGAAGCAAAACCATCTCTATTTGCAGATGGCATGATTGTTTACATAGGAAACTCTAAGAAATACACAAACTGCTTGAACTAATAAGTGAGTGTAGACTTGTTAAAGAATATAGGTTAATAAAGTAAAAAGAATTATATTTTTATATAATAGCAGCAAACAATAAGAAAATGAAATAAAAACTCATAATAGTGCCAAAAATAAAATATTTAAGAATAAACTTAACAAAAGGTATCTAATATCTCTTCACTGAAAATTACAGAAAATCACTGAGATTTAAAAAAGAACTAAAAAAATATAGAGCCACACCTTGGTCATAGAATGAAAGTTTCAGTCAGATCTCCCTAATTGTTCTATGGATTCACTTCACTCACAATCAAAATTCCTGCAGGCCATTTTGTAAATGTTGCAATTAGATCCTAAAATGTATACGAAAATTAGAAAGATCTAGAATAATCATAGCAAATTTTTAAAAAGAATAGGAATTTTGGAAGGTTTATGCTACCTGATTTCAAAATACTAGAGGTCTATGGTAATTAACACAGTGGTATTGGAGTTAAGCTAGATAAATGTATAAAAGGAACAGAATAGAGAGTGCAGACGTTGACCCATACCGATATAGTCTATTGCTTTTGCCATAGGTGCCAAGCTACGTCAATGGGTAAAGAAAACTTGTTTTAACAAATGATGCAGGAAGAACTGGACATCTATATGGGAGAAAAATTAATGATTGACTTTATTAACACCTTACATAAAAATAAATTCAAAATAGATTCAATCCTAAATGGAAAAAGCTAAAATGATCAAGCTTCTAGAAGACATCAGAGAATATCTTTGTGACCTTGGAGTAAGTAACTATTTCTTAGCTAGGACACAAAAAGCATAAATCGTAAATCATAAAAGAAAATATCAATAAGCTGGACTTTATTACAATGTTCTTCAAAAGGCACCCTAAAAAATAGGCAAACTATAACATGAGAGAAAATATTCTCTACACACTGTTATGAAATATATCATATCCAGAATATATAAAGAACTCTTACAATTCATCAATAAGAAGGCATACAACCCAGTAAAAAATTTTTAAAAATGTTTTAATGGACACTTAACAAAAGAAGATATGAACAAACACATTAAAAAGGCTAAACATCATTAGTTATTAGAAAAAAAATGCTAGTTAAACCATTCTACATTCATTAAAATGTCTAAAATTAAAAACAATTACAATACTAACCACTGGTCAGGATATGGAACAACTGGAACCTTCATACATGTCTGGTAAAGTATGAAATGGTACTACCATTTTAGAAAAGATTTTAGAAGTTCCTTAGACAGCTAAATATGCATTAACTGTATTACCCAACAATTTAACTTCCAGATATTTATCTGGAGATATGAAAACATGTATTCACAAAAAGCCTTGCTCAAAAGTATTTATAACAGTTTTATCATAATACTCAAAAACTGGAATCCACACAAGAGTTGATCAGCAGGACGATGGAAAAATAAATTTTGGTATATTCTTTCAAAGTGTTTATATTTAGTAATAAAAAATGGAATGAATTTTGTGGATAAATCTCAAAAATTTGTCCAGAACAAAAGAAACCAAACTAAAGAATACATGCTTTATAATTCTACTTATGTGAAGTTCCTCTTTGATGACTTCATTTATATGAAGAACAGGCAAAATCAGAAGTCAGAACAGTAGTTATGAAGATTGAATGCTAGGAGTACATGGGAACTTCGGATTTGTTGTATATCTTTATCAAGGTGATTCTTAAACTGTTGTATATATTTGTCAAAATTCTTGGGGCTTAGATTTCAGCTTCATAAAAAAAAAAAAAAGACCAATAGATTGTTCACCAATGCCTGGTTGAAGAGGAGTGGAGATACAGGTCATTACATTTGAAAGAGTCAAGTATCTGTGAAGTTAGGATGTTAGATTGTTTATCTAGATGACTATTGCGGTAACCCAAGAGGAACACAGAAATTAGGATGGAAAGAAAGAATAAATGAGTTATGTGAGGAGAATTTACTCATCTCTGTTTAGACTGTGAGCCTTGTGAGGCCTGAGAAAATCCACCTGTCTCAGTATGTGACCCAAAGTTGTAATAACAGCCAAAATAATATCCGCCAACAGTTCATGTTACTATGGGCCAGATGTGCTTCTAAGAACTTTAAATATATTAACTCATTTATAGGAAGTATTCAGTTAAGTCCGGTGAAATAAAAAACCTCCATCATTTAAAGATATCCAAATACATTGTACGAGGTATTTACGCAATTTACAAGACATTAATCTTGTTGTAAGACATGCATACCTAATGTATGGCAGTACTAATATACAATAATGGGTGAGGCAGTATATTGTTCTTTTATATATTCAAAATTGAGAATACAACTGTATTACTTACAAGAATGACTAAAAACAACAAGAGGCAACTAATGGTCACGTCTTTAGTCATTAGCCTACATATTGCTATTTGTTCATAGCTGATGCTGCCATTCTGTGAAAACCTATCTCTAAGACTCTATTGGAGTTTGGACTTTCCTTTCAAGGAATCCCAGCGGTGTTACAAATTCTTGGAAATGCATCCTTATGTGTTCTCCTATGAATATGATTTCAATGAAGAGTTTCGTATAAATGTTGCTGTGGTAGATTTAAAGAGTTAGCCTTGCATTTAAATCCTTATGACGCTTTCAACCAGGACATAACGTAGGCCAACAAAGGATCTGCTTGCTGGAGATGTGTCTGTTAGTACATTGTAAAGGAACTTCTAAATATAATTGCCTTATTCAACTTTATCTTTGAGATTTTTAGAATGTCATAAGTAAATTAAACGTCAAAAGTTTTATTTCTCTGAGTTTATAATATCTATCCCAACTAATTCTGGCACATCTGATAAATTAAGAGAAAACACACATGCCACACTAGTGCTACTGAGCAAGTCTAAAATTCTTTTGAAAGGAGTAATTTAATATAGTCAACAGATTGCTCCAGTAGCCTAGAGAAAGAAAGACTGTCTCCAGCACCTGGCTGTTGCCTTCACTTCCATGTGGACTACTCGCAGCATCTCCAGTTTTTAAAAGACCATAACTTTATATATCTATGTATCTTTTTTATTCCCATATTATATGTTTTCTCATGAGCATGCACTGAAATTCTTGCCTGTAAAGGTTAAGTATAAGTTGTAATATCTGTCCCTTTGGTTATCGTCAGTGTTTAGGTAAAATCAAGATGATCTTCATAAACTGTAGAAACTTTAAACACTATGAAGGGTGGTAGTTAAAAAAAATGTAATCCATCTTTGTGTTCATGTGTAATCAAAAAAACCCCTCAAACTTCAAACCCATGTCTCTTAGAGAAGGAAAACCAATTGTCCATAACTAGCCTGAAGAATTATTATGAAGCCTTGAGAAAGAGGAATGACTTTGGGTACATTTTACAGCCTCAGTTTGCAAAGCCATTAGCAAACAGAGTCAAAAAGTCAAGCACTTGAGTAAACAGTTCAACACGAAATTACTTACTGAATGCTATCAGAGGCTGTGGTCAAATCCATCTGCCGCAGAGCTAGCTGGTGGATAAAATGATTTAGCACTGCATACAGATCAATGCCGTTCTACGTGTGGGTGCCCAGTGAGCGGCTGGCAGCAAGGAGGAGAATGCCAATCACGGAGTGGCACTTCTTCATTTACATCACATTGGAATTCAGATGGTGGCTGAGAACCCAATAAGTGAAGTTATTGTTGCAAGAAAGTCAATATTTTACAATAACTCTAGGCAGTGATTTAAAAGGCCATTTTGTGCACACCATTTACTTCTTCAGATGCATGTATATTGCTATTCATTGCCACAGATGGCTAGGAGCAGAGGAATTCCATGAGGCCACTTCATTTGAAACACCGGATCTTTACAAAGCAAACAAACAGCCTATGTCTCATCAGGAAAACTGAGTTATTAGAAAGAAAGTTCTCTGAATTTCAAGAGAGGCTGTTTACTTCACTTGTCCCATTTTTCCCTCATTTTGTTTTTTTTCTTAAAGAATTTTTTATTTTTAACAAAATCTGCCACCAAGTCAAAACTGTCAAGTCTGTCCTACCTATAGATGACTTGCAAACAGACATAGATAACAGAATGTAAACTTGACTTTTAAAACTGATGTATTTTGATTGAAGGAAGAGTATATTCATAAATCTCAAATAAAGCTAGTGTCCTTTTGTGAACTAACCTCTTCTTGCTTATTTATAAATAAAAGTATAGCTGATATTTACAGTTTAATAACATTCTTTTTAAATGAGCTTATCTTAAAGAAAGAAGACCAAGATGTTTTATATGTAATTGTCTTTTATGGCATACACACACAAAAGTAACTGAAAAGATGTGTTCTTCATCATTTTTCATAAAAGGTATTCAGTTAATAAGACAGAAATGAATACATTTGATGCAGCTATTTGCATTGTAAAATCTTTTTGCCTTTTTTTCCCCTTTCCTTTGTGAAATGGAAGAAGAATTAAAATGCTTATTCACTCACATTCACTGACTTATATTTATACTTGTAGCTTCTCTCTACATTTATTTTTTTATTATTAATACGAGCAACTTTGTCGAAACATACTATCAGCTCTGAGCCTAAAACTCTAGAGAGGATGTTATCAAAGAGAAAAATACAGGGTCCCTCTAGACTATTTTCCAATTTCTGAAGTCATAAAGCACGTAAAACAGCCCACACAGCTTGCCTACATATGCATGGCACTTCATGTTGTGGGAGATCAAGATTTGGCCACCCTGAAATATACCTCTTTACCTTGACTGTTTTCTCTGACAGACATTTGACCTCCCCACTAACTGCCTAAAGAATTTGACATAGTAACTCCTTCCCGGAACAGATCTTCTATCTGATGGCTGTAATATAATGTAAAATAGATGTTACAATAGAAAAGGCACCAACAAGCCCATCTTATCAGAAGTTCTGTCTCTCTGACCACATTCTCTGGATGGCCCTGTGAGGAGTTGCCAGACAGACATTTACATTTATAAGGGAAATCTCCATTTGTAAAGGTATCTCCCTCTCTGTATTGGGAAGAGGGGGGATGGCCTCATTTCTAGAAACTTATCAATGTGGAAGGTGAGGCCTTAAATCTGCATAATAACCTTACTCTTGTTTGCTGTGCTTTAGTGGTAATCTCCTGTAACTGACTCCCCCACCCCCAACATCCTCCTTTGTCATTGGCTGAACATGGTATTTAAGACGAGAATTTCTGCTATTGTGTTGAGAAATGCAGTGTCCCTGGTTTCTCCCATGTATACATGTTATTAAACTTGGTATTATTTTCTCCTGCTAACCTGTCTTGTTAATTATTTGGCCAGCCAGAGGAACGTTAAGGGAAAGGGCAGAGGGGGATTCTCCCTCTTCCCCCACAATGTCAACCTGAATATTTGAGTTTGCAAAAGACTCTACAGCTGAGGCTTATGAGTATCTTTTCTCCTTTGCATTTGAGTAATGCATTGTCTATTTAAGTAAACGGAAAAATGAAGTTAATCTCACCATAGAAATTTATTCCTTTGGATAACTGGCAACAGTAGATCCTTTATCCTAAATTCATTAAACTATGAGATCACCACACAGAACCACTGTTGATGTGCATTAACTAATGTTGTAATGGGCAACCAAGACTCAAATGAGATCTGAAAGGCTGCAAAATGCATCTGGAAATAGTTTTGGAGATAGATAGTATAAGCAGTGCATCAATTTTCTACCCAGCAAAGAAATATGCCACTTACTGTATTTACCCCAAAAAAACAAGCAGCTGTGTGTGAGAGATTCAAAAACGAAGTGTATGTTGAGGGGTGTGATTTAGGAACCTTAAGAAGAGCTACATGTCCAGCCCTCAGGATTTAGGAATTGACCCTTGACTTGCTCACAACTAGACACATCCTTGCCGTTTCTTAACGTCTTCTGGTGTTGTTCTCTAAACTTCCACTTACTCTAGTTTTTCCAGTTTTGTGTCACCAGTGATTCAGCTTCCCTAGATTTCTCACTTCCTTCATCACTGTCAAGTTCATAACCGATCTCTTCTTTTCCATCGTGGTACTTGTTTTCAATCTACTTCTGGTAACGGACTTGTATAAAGTGGCTTCAAGATGTTGTTTTGGGAACCCTCCCATTTGTCAAATTTGTTCTGAATGGTGGAGTATCTTGTAGTCCAGCCTTTTCTCCATTCTGGTCTAAGAAAACTGAAATAAATAATTTTACCAATTCTGCTTAACAATAGAAATGCTTCCCTCCATTCAAATATTTTTCTAGTCACTTGTGAAATCTTTACTTTTACTACTCAAAAAATTAGCCCATATAATATTTTGTGTTTGTGTAATCAGCTATGAAGGGGGAAAAGGACAATCTTAGCAATTTCTTGAAGCTGGACTTGGGAGAAATATAAATTGTTCCCAAATCTCTTATCTTTTTTTTTTTGGTGAGGAAGTTTGGCCCTAAGCTAACATCCGTTGCCAATCCTCCTCTTTTTACTGAGGAAGATTGGCTCTGAGCTAACATCTGTGCCCATCTTCCTCTATTTTGTATATGGGATGCACCACAGCATGGCTTGATGAGCAGTGCATAGGTCCACACCTGGGATCCAAACCAGTGAACCCCGGGCCGCCGAAGTGGAGCACACAAACTTAACCACTATGCCACCAGGCCAGCCCCAGCCAAATCTCTTAACTTTATGAATCATTCTTTTTTAATTTCAAGGAAGAGCTTTTATTGATATTACAGTGACAAAGATCAATTCTCATAATTATATTTAACAATTTAAAATAATGCCAGTTTATTTATACTTAATGTATTTATTTGTATCATTAAATTTGCTACTTATGACATGCTGGTGTATTTAAAAATAAGATTTGTTTGAACTGATTAAATATGAGAGAGGGTTTTCTTTGCAGGTAAAGAAGGAAATATTTATAAAAGTCTTTATAATGGCACCATCAAATAATAATCTTCCAATATTTAAAATCTCTATTCCTTGAGTATGCTCCATTGGTATCTGACTGCAATTAAGTAGACCATAAGAGAGACCAGCATTAGGTTCAGCATTTTGATAAAAATCATTTCAGTCTGAAATCACTTCAGCACAAATGGCAAAAGTTGCATGGAAAATTAATTTTAAGGATCACGTTAAGTCATGTTACTGAAACTATGTGGGCTTCTTTAGGATAAAATTGCCAGAGCTTCTGGGAATAGGAGTGTCAGTAATGATATTTGTTAAACAAAATAAAAAATAGCAGAAGATCTGGAAACAGAGGAAGCGGAAGAGATGCTGTTCTGAGAGCAAATAGCACCAGGGGCTTTTAAGACAATCAAAGGATATAAAGTACTGGGACAGATTCGATAAATCCATACTCATTTGCATCCATCATGCCTCTGCGAAATGGAGCACGTGAAAACAGGAGGAAAAATTGGTCATCACAGAAGCAAACTTTCCAATTGCTCGGCTGTACTCCTCTCAAATACTGTTTGTGCGCCTCTCAATCAGCCTGTCGCTTGTATCAAAAATGCTGAATAGCGTACATCTATAAGGCCCACAGTAGAAGGGTAAATGAATCCTTTTGAAAAACCTGAAGGGGAGAATTCTAATTTACAAGCTACCCCCTTTATAGTAGAAGGAAAATGAGAAAAGTATAAATTTTACCAGGAATAAACCACTAATACTTGCAACAACATGAATGAGATATTAGAAGTGGCGAAGACATTAGACTGAGTGAAAGCAGATAAAAAAGGACGTATTGTTTGGTTTTACTATACAGTAGTTTCCCCTTATCCATGAGGGATATGTTCCAGGACCCACAGTGCATGTCTGAAACCACCGATAATACCGAACCCTGTATATACTGTTTGTTCCTATACTAAGCACTTGTCATGCTCTGTGGCTGTAACTTTTGCAATTTGAGGTGCAAAACTGACACAAATTTCTTTTTCCTTCTTCATGATTTCATAGATAGAAGATGCCTTCTTACCATAGATCTTAGACCTCAGCATATGATTTTTTTTTCTTTTCTTATTAAGTCGAGAACTTTTACCTTTTCATGTAAAGGAAACACTTTATGTCTTTGCTTTGGCATCTCTGAATTGCCACCATCGCTGCTCTTGTGCTTTGGGGCCATTATTAAGTAAAATAAGGGTGACTCAAACACAAGCACTGTGTCACCACAACAGTCCATCTGATAACCAGGAGGGCTGCTAGTGACTAACGGGCCGGTAGCGTAGACAGGGTGGACCTGCTGGACAAAGGAATAATTCACTCCCAGGAGGAACGGAGCAGGACAGCTTGAGATTTCATAAGGCTACTCAGGATGATGTGCAATAAAACTTATGAATTGTTTATTTCTGGAATTTTCCATTTAATATTTTCGAACAGCAGTTGACTCGTGGGTAACTGAAACTGCAGAAAGTGGAACCACAGATAAGGATAAGATAAGGACTACTGTATGATTATACGAAGTTCTAGAATATGCTAAACTAATCAAAAGTGATAGAAATCAAATCAGTATTTGCACTGTTTTTCAACTTGATAGAGTGGTGGGTTATGTGGGTGTATTCATGTGTCAAAATTCCTTGAAATATGTACATAGATGTGTGCATTTCACTCTTTATAAAGTACACCTTTATTGAAATATGCATGGAAAAAAAAACTTTACAGCATAGTTGAAAAAATATTAAACTCCAGGGACAAAAGCATTTTCACAAAATATAAAAAATGACAGTTAAATCAACAAATATTTACTGGATGCCTTTTAAGTGACAAAAACTGTTTGGGGCACTTATGATGCATCAGTGAACCAATTAGAAAATGACCTCTATCTGTATTTCAGCAATGGAGAGAAAAACAGCAAAATAGAAAAATAATAAAAGAAACAAATTTTACAGTCTAGTGAAGGTGATAAATGCCATGGAAAAGTAAAAAGGTACAGCAAGGTGAAGTGAATCATGAGGCTGGTCAGGGAGCAGAGGGCTGGGTTGAAATTTTAAATAGGGTGGTCTGGACAGGTCTCATTGAGAAAATGAACTGACTTGAACCAAGACGTGCAGGGGGTGAGGTTGTTTCCCATGTGAATATCTGGGTAAAGGCCATTCCAGGGAGAAAGAACTGCC
Organism: Ceratotherium simum simum; assembly: GCF_057802395.1. Classification (NCBI taxonomy): domain Eukaryota; kingdom Metazoa; phylum Chordata; class Mammalia; order Perissodactyla; family Rhinocerotidae; genus Ceratotherium; species Ceratotherium simum. Next base: position 9,036,047 of record NC_141909.1, read on the forward strand.
AGTACAAGGGCATCAGGCGGGAATGTGCATGGAAGGTATGAGGAATAGCAGGGAGACCCATATGAATGGTGTGGGGTGATCCAGGTGGATCACTAGGAGGAGAAATTGGAGAGGTCATTGGGATCCAGACCAGCAAGTGCCTTGGAGGCCATTGTAAGAACTTTGACTTCTGGTTGGAAGGAAATGAGAAGTTTAAAAAAAAAATGCTCTGGCAATTTGGTGGTGAATCACATTGGAGGGAAATAGAAGAAGTAGAAAACTGTTGTTAGCAGGAGGTAGTGAAAGTGCTCATTTTCTGGATATACGTATTTTAAAGGTAAAGCTTGGAGGAATTGCTGAGTGATTAGATATGCAGTATGAGAGAAAGAAAGAGGGAAAGTTGATTTTAAGTTTTCTGGTCTATTGAAGGCTATTGGTGGAGCGGATTAAGAATAAACAAAACGATAATTGTAGATTCACATACAGCAATCCAAGGTGAAGACGTTACTCAAATGTGAGTTATTCTTATCTCACCAATTTTGGGCATAATAGAAAGAATAAGAGTAATCTATAAAGAGTAATGTATTTAAAGCAAGAAAACTTTGCTTTCAGTCCTGGCTCTAATGCTCAACAACTGAGTGACATTGATGAAATGACTTCACCTCACTATCCCCCTATTTGCTCATTAGTGAAAGGGAGGTAACACCTGTCCAACAACCTCCCGTGATCACTGTGCGTGTAAACAACAACAATAATGGAGAATAAACAGAAACATAAAGGAAAAACGAAGGTAGACCAGAGGGGATTAGAACTGAAGGGACCCCGGAAGGCAACACGAGAAAGCAACAAAAACACCTCACCTGAAGCAGCCAAGACTGTTGGTCCCTCGAGCGATAGAGAGCTTAGCACCCTCGAGACAGCCCATTCCGTGACTGTACTGCTGGGACTGTCATCAAGTTCTCCGGTAAATCAACAAAATTCTGTTTTCATATAATTTCTATTTCTACATTTAGTTTTGTTTTAATGTCTACACTGAGTAATTTTAATCTCCTTTGTCTCACAAACATATGAATCTTTCAGAACAGACAGCATATTCACTCCATCTTTTCTTTAGGGAATTCCCATACCTGCTTTCCTCAGATGTCCCTCATTTTCTCGTGTCTAAATTCTCTGTCACTCTTGAATTCATTTTCTGCTCCCTGGGTGTTCAGCAGTCTTTTAAATGAATCCCTATGACCTAAGCATGGTCTTAATAATGGAGAACATAAGGTTGAGTTTCTCATTGATCTCTGTGCTCTACTCTTATTAAGATGGATTAAACCGTTATTATTACTTTGGTAGTCCTGACACTCTACTAGTACATAGTGTAACTAGAGTAAGAAAAAAAAAACAAAACCTCTTATGTCCTTTAAATTTTTTATTTAAAACATGTACTGCTGTTAAACCAGGTCAAATGCGGTCATACTGTATTGAACTGTGCAGTTGACTTTTTACTTCAAATGCAGAATTTTACATTTCACATTATTCAATTTGTAATATTTTGGCTCATTATTTTAACATTTGTGTGCCTATTCCTGTAATCAAAGTATTAGCTGTCACTCTGCTGTGTGATGCCACTGCATTGCGATGACAACTGTTTTAAAGTGGAACATTGACTGGTATATAGAAGGCTTACAATACAGAAAAAAATTAAAAAATAAACAAAAAAGAAAAAAATATAATAAAAAAATAAAAAATAAAATTGAGAAGAATAAAATTAAATTATACAATGCTGGTACGATCATTTACTATGAAGTTCATGATATATCAATGTATTGCATGTTATTCTCAACCTACTCTTTATATTTTGTTAGCTGAATAGTTTACTAACAGATGGAATTACTGAATATACGGGTAATGGTTATATAATAGATAACTTTAATTATTTAATATCATTCCTTAAATAAAGAAGTAATATATGTTGCAAATTTTTGTTATATTACACTGGTTGAAACTGGCTTTTTCTCTGGTCTTAGAATGCGGTAGCTGCCATTCACGCTGTGTTTTAGTCATTGCTGCTTGCTGATGTTCCTATCCTGTTTTATCAACAGTCATTATATTTTTGTATATTTATTTACACCCTGAGGCTATGTAGGAAAAGTTCTATGGCTTTATTTATTAAATAAAAAGAAATACAAATAAGATAAAAGTCTAGTTAATGGATGATTGTTTTTTAACAACGTTAAGACAAAAAAATAGCGGCTCAGAAAAAGCTGAAATTGCTATATTAAGTAGAGAACAAAAATTCTATAAAGAAAAATAGAATATTTCTTGCTTTGGCAAATTAAAATAAACCAAAGAAATACAGACATAAACCATCTCCATGCAGAAAAACATATTTATTTAGTGCTTCTTAGCAAGGACAATAGTACTGCTCATGACAAAATACTGTAACTCTGCTATTAAACTCATAAGAAGACATTAAAATTACAGGATACTGTTAAAATGTATCACACTTCTAGAAATAAAATATAGTTGTAAACTAAATTATGAATAAGTTCAATTGAACAAAAGTGATAATTTATGAGATAAAAAGAAATATAATGAATGAGTCCATCCAAAATCCCAGCCTGATAAAAGAAAATGAATATTTATTTTTAGTGACAGTGCTCAAGTTGACTTGCCTTTTATATCTAATTTGATTGTGTAAGATGTTACTGCGTAAGGTGCAAACAAAGTTATAACTTGTCAAGCTCTTTTATTACCCCATGCAGCTGACGGTCTTCTGAGAGGTTCAAAGAGGTTCACTTACCCTGTGACTGATGATATTTATAGGGGCAAAAATCTTTCACTCCTCTGCCTTTGCCATTAGCTTTCCATTAGGTCAATATGAATAATGATGAAAACAAGCTATGTTCTTTTTTGACTGCTAACTGGAGCACCTTTCAACAGCCTTCATAACTAAAAGACTCAGTATTTATGGAACATCCTGTGTTTACTAGAAAATTTGTTCTTTGTGAAAGCATTTTTGTTTTTTTGTTTTTTTGTTTTTTTTTTTTAAAGATTTTATTTATTCAGCTTTTTCCCCCCAAAGCCCCAGTAGACAGTTGTATGTCATAGGTTCACATCCTTCTAGTTGCTGTACGCGGGACTCGGCCTCGCGTTGGACGGAGAAGTGGTGCCTCCGGGCGCTCCCGGGATCCGAACCCGGGCCGCCAGCATCAGAGCGCGCGCACATAACCACCAAGCCACAGAGCCGGCCCAATGTGAAAGCATTTTTGGATGAAAATATGTTTGTTGTTTTCAAATAAATCCAATGATGTACAGAAAGTGTATAAAATCAACTGAAGTATCTGTAACTACAATTATATTTCATTTATGAGCTTATGGCAAAAAAAATTCAAATTATAATGTGTAATGAATTGCATTAAAAAAATAATCTTATCTGTCAGAAGACAGCTCTGAAGTAACCACTTCAGGGAAGTAACTCTGAAACCACTCAAACAAAAATATTGTATCTTTTATCCTTCCTGCAGCAGTATATGCTAAACCAGTTCTTGTTATCTGTTTACTTAATTGCTAAGGAGTCTTCACAAGTCACCTCTTCCCAATATTCTCTTTTGTTATTCTTCAGGAGTTAGAGGGAAGCAGAGCAGAGTGCATGAGGCTTTGTCAGATGTTCTAAGTAGAATAAGGAGTTTTCCTTCTCCATTCTCCGTACTGAAGAAAAGAAGGAAGTGAGTTTCACCCCAGTTGTGTGATGTTAACTACTCATATACTTTGAGCAAACGGTCCTTTGTTGTGGATGGGGAAACTATTAGGCACACACCTTGTGTTGGCATATATGAGGGTCCAAGATGTGAGCCCCCCTACAAGTTATGCTACATAAATATGTTTGCTTTTCTAAATTAGAACTCAGCATCTTGAAGACATGCAAAGTAAGAAACCTAAGAACACTATGCCTCAGGGACACTTTTGTCCATAGAAACCATGGGAAACATCATAACTGTGGGTTTGTGAAGGAGAGGTTAAATATGAAATCCTAGCCATGAATAGAAACACTCTCCCTAGGCTTGGATGAAAAGAGGGTGCTTTTTCTGGGTCCACTTTGCTGTCTGGTTTCTAAGAGTGATTTTACTAATAAGTACATTGGGGTTGGAGGATTGTAGGAAAATAAAATGCGACTTATTAACTATACTCCTCAAATAGGAAATCCATTAGATGGTCTGTGATATGTCATGCAGTAAATTAAAGAACGTAGTGGAAACATGGCCCATTTGGTTTTATTACCCATCCTGTCACATGCGTGATTAAATCAGTGAACCACATTTAGAATCAAAGGGTAGAAAGGGACACTGAACAACTGTCAAATAAAATGGTGAGGAGTCACCACGGTTGTTGCTGTCCTCTGTGAATTTTAGGCAGGCACGCATTTTGGAAGGCTGCAGCCCTGCTGGGATATATGTCTTGTAGATGCCAGACATTCTCATTCAGTAGACGTTGGGTACACAGAATCTGAAATTTTAGTCCAGTGCGCAGATTATTTTCAGAAAAGTCCTTAATAATCCATAAATTCTCTAGCATCCATGGTTCTATTAAAAGATGACAGACAACGAGAAAAGCAGATAATAGTGTAGAGGATAATAAACACTGAACATTTGAGGGTCGAAGAGCAAAATGTCACATAAGATCATTGAGATTGGAAAAGGTGTCATTGAAGAGCAGAGAAGCATGTCGCACGGCGGTCAACAGCATTCTCCATGAAGGAAGGACATGAGTGGAAGATCAGAGGTAAAAATACTGGAGTACCCTCTAAAAGTGTAAATTACTCAGTTTCATTAAAAAATGCATATCAGATTATGTGGAAGACCAGAGGGAGATGTGTCTAGAAATTCACAGAGGACACTGAATTTCAGGCTAAGCTGTTGGTTTATCCTTTATTTCATTGACAATAGAGGGTTTTTGGAAGTTTTAAGGAGGAAAGTGACACAAATATAATTGAGCCTTAAAATGATTCATCTTGGGTCAGGAGAGGAGATAATGTAAGAATATTTTGCAATCTTCTGGGGGAAATGTAATGAAGATCAAGCTTCCAGGGGTAGCAGGAGGAAGTGAAGGAAAGAATAGATATTCCAGGTGTCGGGCACAGGACTCTATGAATGACTAAATGCAGGGCGTGAAAGACAAGAAGGACTCCAGGGTAATTGAGAATCAAACTTATAGGATATGGAGAATTATATTATTATCCAGTAATAGAAATAGGGAGATGGGGATTAGGAAATCAATCTGGGAGGAATGATGAGACTGATTTTATGGTAACTCTCAGGTATAGTCCAAAGAATGCAAAAGGAGCTTTCCTAAGTAGCTTAGCGGTTAAGAGTTTAGGCTCTGGAGGCTGACTGCTTTCAAACCTGGGCTCCACGATTTACCCGCAGTATAACCCGGGGCAATGATTTAGCCTGTCTGTGCCTCACTTGCCTCTTCTTTAAAATTGAGGAAAATAATAGCAACTGTTTTCCATTTGTTTTATTGTGCTTTTTGAGTCTTAAATGGGTTAATGCGTGCTAAGCTCTTTGAATGAAACCCAGCTCATAGTAAGCCCTCAATAAATGTCTGCTGTTATTATTGCCATTATTGATTAGCTGGCATTTAACCATCTTTTCCTCGAACATATTCTATCTTAGACCTAACTTCTCTTTTACCAAACCAAAACTATGCATCCTCTGTAAAAATGGAAAATGGTTGGGCCGGCCCGTGGCTTAGCAGTTAAGTGCGTGCGCTCCGCTACTGGCGGCCCGGGTTCGGATCCCAGGCATGCACCGACGCACCGCTTCTCCGGCCATGCTGAGGCCGCGTCCCACATACAGCAACTAGAAGGATGTGCAGCTATGACATACAACTATCTACTGGGGCTTTGGGGGGAAAATAAATAAATAAAAATTAAAAAAAAAAAAAAGGAAAATCGTCGTTCATGTTGCTCTCTAACACAGCCCTGCACGTAAATTAATTTACTCTCTATGCCTCCTAACTGCTGTATTTCTACTTTTTAATAAACTCTGTGACTTTCTTCTTCATACATGAAACTAATCTAATATAATGCATTTCCCCAAAACTATCCATATAACTTCTAACGCTTATTGCTCAAAAATTTGTCTCAGAGCTTTGTAATATACTCCGTTATTTTACGCGAATAAATAATGCCTTTGCTGCAAAAGCAATTCCTGTACTAATCATGTTTAGTAAAAAGTCTACTAAAATAGAGATATATTTCTAGAAAATGAGAACTAAAAAAAGTGGCATAGATCACTTATATATGCACATTGATTGCATTAGAGAATAAGAAAAATTACTCATGTTCTATACCGCTATAAAAACGTGTTTGTCTTACGTGTAATTTATGCTGCGATCCCATTGGTTTTTATGTGTACACAGATCCCTCTTCATAATCAACGAGATGTCACATCTTAGAATCACAAAACTAATTGAGATCTTCTATTGTATTTTTTTCAGTAAAATCTGGGCCCTTCATCACTCTTGATCCCCACACAGAATTTCTATTGACGTTGCTAAGCGATGTGCACATGAATCAAATCCACTAAATGACACATAATAACTGCGCGACTGAATTGCTCCAGGGATTGGCAATGGGCCCCTGACCTACAGGTCAGCAACTTGAATCCAGACTCGGTTAACAGTAGCTAAAAATTGCGACAATCTGATGTCCGATGGACAGCCAGTGAAAGGAGACCTATAGTCTCTGTGGAATTCCAAGTTACCAGGTGCCATAGCACAGAATCCCAAAAATAATGGCCAAGTGAAAAGGTCAGAGACTCACTTGGTGTGGCAATCTAGCTAGTTCTGGTTAGTGGAGGAAGCCTCTGCAGTGCTCACCACTGTGCTGATCTTACCATATATCCTTCTATTTCACCCACACTGGAGGCCTCTTCCTTCTGTGACAGTGTCAGCAGAACAGCACAACAGAGCGACTTAGAAAATTAAATTTTGTATATGCTGAAAAACTTTTGTTTGCCTCTGGATTTATGCAAATTTTATTTTAAACTCAACTCCTATAATAGAAGTATATTCACAGAATTTACATTGATCTACAAAAATAAAAGCTTTTTCTTTACATGCACATACACACACACGCATACACACACAACACCGAAATGATGAAAGAAGATCCCTCACAGATTAAAATTAAATTAATGCTAGCTCTGTTATTTAATGAGTATATTCACCGTTATTATATTTTCCTATTGATGCTATCATAAAGGTTTCCTTCACAGGTCAGAGTCTCACTGTTTACCTCTAAAGAAACATCTCAGTGGTGCTATTTTTATACGGTGGCATTCGTAAGGACTAACAATTATCAAGCATTTGTTATATTATATATATAATAAATACTTTTAAGTATTCATTGAAAGCTCTACATATTCATGTGTTGATAGGGTATCATCAGATCAAATTTCCAATAGTAATACAGGTAAGCCTGTACCATTCATCTTTGAAAGTAAGGACATATACAGGGTGCTTGTAAATTTCTAGTGCAACCTTAACTTTTAATAAATGTAGACATATTCACAGTAAGAAGAAAACTGCAAAAATATGTTATTATTCTTTAAGATAACATGATTTGGAGGAAATTCAAGCCAAGATTACATACATAAATCAGGAAATTACTCAACTACAACTGGAGAGTATTTTCAAACTGTTAGAATATAAATGATATTGTGTATCGCAAAAAATCTAGATATTTTTACCTTTTGTGTTTGTCCTGTACATACCTAAAATTATTTCACAATAAATATTTTTGAACAACTTTGCACCATTTTTAAATCATGCTTGGGGTCCTAAGTTTATAAGCAAGCTAATTTTTTACATGCCCTCTATCCTTCTCTCACAGCACATTTTTTTTAAAAAAGGAAAGAATCCAAATATAAATTATCCATTTTAAAATCATCCATATTTATACCTATTATCAAAATTTAAAATTCATCATATATCTGAAATTATTCAAGTAGTAATGTGAAAAAGCCCCCAGCATCCTGAGCATATGATGACCTGATGAAACATTTTTTATATCACAGTGGTGAAAGAAATGACAAAATATCTTTTAAAATGTGACATGTTTGCAAATTTGTTTGGTTATATTTCTGACTGTGTTCCATTTTTATTACTTCTCAAATCACATTAGAAATGGCCCACTTTACTTTTTTACAGTGTTCTAAATCATTTTTGCTTTGCTGACATAAAAACTTTTTGCTTTCCATGTCTCTTAATAAGATGATTTATTTACTGAAAGACCAGGGAGATAAGCCCACAGATGCTGTTCCCCCCATGCTCTATAAGTGGTTTGCAAAAGGTCAGATGCCGTTGACCTTTAGATAACTGGAGGAGTGGATCTCACAACGCGGCCACTTTTCTATCCCTGATTGAATTTGAGATGGCCTTTCTCAACTAAAACAATATGAATGGATGGCTGTTAATATGTTCAATAATCTCACTTTTTTTAACATCTAGAAGTTTTAAAAATCAGTAGCCCTAATATTAACATTTCTCCTCCTGGAGCTAGGTAATTTTTTCCACTGGAGATGAGTCACTTGCAAATACAAATAAATTCTTTATTTCTATTTTAAAAGCACACAAATTCAATAGTAGCATCAGATGCTTAAGTACTTTCAGACTTGTTATTTTATTTGTTCTCTTTGTTTGCTTGTTCATTTAACCTATACTCTGCCTCATTTCAAAAAGGCCTTAAGCTGAATTACAGAAACGTATACAATACAGTAAGACAAACAGCACAAATCCAAAAGACAGATAAAAATTGCAAATAGTAAAATTAAGCAAATAGAGATGGCAAAATTATACGCACATCAGTTATAAAGGGGTCAGTGTACATATAGTGACATATTTGTGTGTGTTTGTGCGCACATGTGTGCATACACACACACAGGCATGCATGCACACATGCACACACACACAATTGACTCAAGGAAATCGAGGGTTTCCCAGCTCTCAGTTCTGGGACACACCAATCTGCTGGGTCCATTTTAATGGGACATTAAGTGATGAAATTGGTGACATTCTCAACAATATTACAATGCTAAAGTCAATCACAACATCAGAAAGTGATTCTTTACAACCTCCTTGAAAGCAAGGTGAAGGTATACTTAGCTCAGTTTGTTGAAAGCAACTCTGCAGAGCATGAAGAGTTAAGTCCCAGCACACAATTTATTGATGATCAGCTGGATAAAAGTTTAAAATCTAGACTGATGATTCTTAAAGTTTAGTGTGCTTCAGAATGAGCTGGATTGGTGGTGAAAATACACATTGTTGGGTGCCACTTGCAGGGATTCTGACTGGGTAGGTGGAGGAGAGGGATGGATCCCTCACATTTAACAGGTACCACTCAAGATTCTGGTGCAGGTGTTTTGAAGAACATCTTTGAAGAAAAACTGAGTAGACTAAAGGAAGTGAAGTTTGCAAACCTGCCACCCAGTCTTCCAGAATATTATTTCCAACTATTCATATTTTGAAAAAAATTGGATAGCAAAGAGTTTTCAAGCTATAGTCTGGGAAATGGGAACTTTATACATTAAAGAAGGGTAGATCCATTAAAATCTTCATTAGGTTCTTTTAATAGGAGAATAACAATCTAATTCAGGGAATATGATGGTCCCACTTTATTCTGCTCAGCCGTATCTGGAATACTAGGTTTACATTTTTGGTGCCACATTTATGAAAGATATTGATAATTTATTCAATATACTGCACAACTATTTTCTGTCCAGTACAGCATTACTATGGCCCTGTGCATATTTCTGGAATTCAGAACTGTCCACAGGTGCAAACTAGAGGGATCGAGTATAAAATGTGCTACTTGAAGTACATGCAAAAGAGTGCAGCTTTCTCGTCAGAACCGTGAGCGCTGGAACCAGACTCACTGAATTCAAATCGCAGTTCTGCCACTTTCTAGTTATGTGGGCCACTTAGGCAACCTCTGTACCTCAGTTTCCCCTTTGCTAAAATGGGCATGATATTAGCACCCACCTCATAAGGTCTTGATGAGGGAAAAGTATTTTATATAAGTATAGGGCTTAGAATATTACTTGGCATGTAGTATGTATTCAATTAAATTTACCTATTATCTGTTAAAAGCTTGATAAAAGTCATTGCTAGTCCATCATCTTAGTAAGTCTGATAAGGTAAAATTATATTTACAGTTTATTTTAGGAACTATCAGTTTAGTATAAATTTGGCTTCTCAATTTAAAATGTCTTAAAGACTATTATGAACCAAATGGTATATATTTGACAGCTTTTCAGTTTGAGAACTTGAATAGATGTCCATTCATTCTTACTTTGGGTCAGCATCTCCCACTTATCTGACATCTTGTACTACTGTAGGAGCTATAATAACAATGAATAAGTCAGTGTTCCTGCCATTAATTAGCTTTAGCCTACAATTTTGAAGGTTAAATTGGAAAGTAAATGCAATGTTATTTAGCAAGGTGATTCTTGCTACAATAGGTGTAGGCACAGGGGATTAAAGGAGGATATGAGTTCATAGAAGGAAAGCTCCAGTCATGGGGTAGAGGCTGGGGCTGGGGCAGTCAGACAAAGCCCCTTGAGGAAATGATCCTCATGTGAAAACTGGAGGGTGATCTGAAGTGAGAGTGTTGGAATGTGGGACAAGGCCTCCTGAGCAAAGTCACAGAGTGAGGAAGACCATGGCACATTTGAGTGTGACAAGAACAGAGTGTGCAAGATGGGGAATATAGAAAGATGGTGATGAAAATTTAGACAGGAGCTCAGATCATGAAGAGTCTTCTAAGTCCTGCAATTAAGTGTTTAGTGTGGAGAATTTGGTTATGAAATTTCATCCTGAGAGAATCTTGTAATCTACAAAATATGAAGAGATTATCATCATTATCTAATATAATATGGAAAGTATTAAATACTATAACAATAAAAACATACCTAACATACAGTTGTGGTTTGAATTGTATCCCCCCAAAAGATATATAAAGTCCTGACCCCCACTATCCATGAATGTGACCTTATTTGGAAATAGTTTTTCCATGTATAATGAGTTAACATAAGGTCATACTGAATTAGAGTAGACCCTTAAATCCAATTACTGGTATCTTTATAAGAAAGCCATGTAGAAACACAGACACAGGGAAAACACCACGTGAAGACAGAGGCAGAGGCTGCAGTGCTGCGTCTACAAGCCAAGGAATGCCAAGCATTGTCAGCAACCACCAGAAGCCAGGAAGAAGCAAGGAAGGATCCTCCTCTTGAGCCTTCAGAGAATCTTGGCTCTGCTGAGAACTTGATCTCAGATTTCAAGCCTCCAGAACTGTGAGAGAATAAATTTCTGTTCTTTTAAGCCACGAAGTTTGTAGCAGTTCATTAGCCCTAGGAAATGAATATACACACAAACACACACATACAAATATAATCTCCTTTTCTTCCACTCCAGTTTTCAAATATATACATATAATATACATATATTATCCATAATACATATATATATGATATGTATCCATACACAAGGACACAAAATAATGTCTGTCTTCATTTGGGTTCCCCCTAAAGCTGGCACTGAGACAAGGATTTTGGTGCCAGTGGTTTATTTGAGAGATGATCCCAGGAAGCATGGTGAAGGAACGGGGAAGTGAAACAGAGAACGCAGAAAAGTAAAAAAGGCAGAGGTAGGTGAGCAGGTTATTGCTGGGGGCACCCGGGAGTCAGTCCCGCCAGCCATCCTTTGAGAGACTGTATGAAACACATCTGTACATTGGACCACCGAGAGGTAAGAAAATTGGCTATTTATCCACCAGTTCCTGTCCCTCATTGGTTGATGGTTAACACTGGAGGCATTAACTCGTTGGCATTTCAGCTTTAGACTGATGCCCTTAGGCAGACAGGCAGGCTGCTTGAGAAAGGAAGCCAGGACATGTAAGGGAACTTTTTTAAAAAACAAAAAAACCTAACATTCTTTATTATTCCTGGCAGCCAAGGCAAAGGTCTCCAGTAAAGTTAACCTTGCGCAGTGTTGGTAAGAGTAAATTGTACTGAAACTTGCTAACTTAGTGCTCACTTTCAAATATTTTATGGAACTACTACCTCTCAAGATCATTCCATGTTGGACAGTATTTATAGATCTTTACCATAAAAACTGTTTTATTCAGAAGAACATGTTATTAAATAATCACATGAAGACACTAAGCGTTGTATATTATAGTACACATTTCTATGTTTAAGTACAGGGGACAAAATCAAGTCCATTATTGGTGATTCCTAAGGAAATTTCACCCTTCTTAGTACTTAAATAATAACCAAATATGCACGTGAACGGGCATTCCCTCCCTTCTGCTACACCTTTTAGTGCAGGGGTTTGTGTTAATCTAGTTAGGAATTGGGCTGTGATTGTGATTTATTGTTGCTATGGTTACCCTCAGTGCAGCAAATTCCAGGAGATACTGCTTGTGTCTAGGGTGGTGAACAGTTTGACAGAACAACATCTTTTTGGTTGTGAGCTTTACAGCCTCCCTTTGTGCTGTGCCACAGAGTGAATTTCTTCCCAAGCACTTGTTCCTCTACTGCCCCTGTCCCAGGAGTATTCTGCTAGGACTTGTTATTTGAAACTTCCTAGCTTGTGGGTGGGTATAACAGGGTGCAGTCTCTGTTGTTCTAATTAAAGCTCTGCTTTGGGCACACACTGTGTCCCTGGTGTTGGGGATGTGGCTTCTCCCATCTCCTCCTGTTCTCCAGGCTGCCATTGGGACTCAGTACTTAACTCTACCCCTCTCGCAGGAGTGTGGTTCCTTCTTTCCCTTTCCAAGCCACAAAGAGCATTCACCCCTCTCCAAGGGTAAGAAGTTTTACCCTTTTCCTCCCAACCTCCCACAAATCAAGGCTTTCTTCCATAATGGATATAGAAAAAAAGGGAAAGGTGAGGATCCAGGAGGGTGGAGTGTCTTGTCCCTCACACGGGGCTGCACTTTCCCGCCCCAGAGCTGCAGCGTAATGGACATTTCTTATGGGTCTCTTTGATCTTACCTGTGAGAGCCTGGTGGAGTTCGTCAAGAGAGAGTCTGCGTGAGTCTTGGACTCCCCAAATTTCTCTTACCCCAGGGGTTTTACACTGTTCCTGCAGCCCACACTCAGCCCTCGCCAGTTTGTCAGCTGTTGCAGCTGAACTCTTGTCACTCGCTTCCTATTGCAGCTACAGTAAGTGAATACACATTCAAGTCTCCTTGCTCCCTGCAGGCACGGTGTGTCTCAGATTTTCTTCCTATGTTTTCTCTGCAGTCTCAGCTCTCTGATAGGCTAGAAAAAATCGTGAATTTGGTGTTAGTCTGGTTCTTTTCCATTGTAAGGATAAGGACTATGCTCCTTCCAACTTTCTATATCCCAAGATTACAGAAGCCTTTCTGTAGACTCCATTTTAATATATTCTATAATTGCCTTTTAATTTCTGTTAGGTCGTCAGTTACAAAAATATCCCAGTGCTCCACCCCCAAGACAAACATACATTTTAAAAGTGACTTAATGTCAAACAAACATGTAACATATGAATTTCGTTAATGGATAACATCTGCATTGTATCCCCTAATTATTTTGCAAATTTATCTTAAAAATCTTATTTCAAACGTATTTGACCATAAAATTTCTTCCAGGGTATAAAATTTCATTAGTTTTTCAAATAAACCATGATCAATTCTTTATAGTCAAATCCATCACATCCCCCTACATTTTGTCTAGGAGCTAAGGAGATAACAATCATCCACCTACAGACATTGATATGCCAATTTGCCCTACAAATAGATTCTTAGGAATCTGGAAATGGAAAGACAAAAAGAAATACTTAGTTACATATTCACATGACAAGTCTTATAAGAGCGCTATAATTATGCATGAATAATGCCGTGAAATTTACAGTTAATTTCTGCACTAACACATTTTACTCACATGTCCTGACCCAGGCACTCACCAGTGCCACCGACTCGTACACAAATGTTATGAATATATTTTTCTCCATCAAGGATTCTAGTAGCCCAAGATACATTTGGCCTTTCTAAATGCGTGCACAAGTGTGGAAGAAATATGACATAAAAGTGTGAAGGCAGTAGGCTATCAGAGGCCATGGTTTCAGCACAAGAAGAGGAAGATATCTCAAATAGATGCTTCTAACACAAGCATCAGAAAGTCGACACGAGCTCCACAGCATAAGTTGGCAAACTCCCCATCATGATCTCCAAAACTTCCCCATTTGTCCCAAATGACTGTTTACAACAGGATTTTATAAAAACTAAAAATCCAATAACGGTCAATATTATTTTTTATTGTTAGTAACAAGGATATACGTTGCTCTTGCCTGGAATCTAAAAGTTCACAGGAAAAGCTCCATTTTAAATTTCAATAATATATTACTAAGTTACTATCATTTGCTGATTCCATGAAAATCTTGTCAATTAAACTTTTAAAATTTAATATCAATTTGATTTTGACTTTAACAACATTATCTATTTGTTGTTATTAAGAAAGAAATATCAGAATCAATATTTGATATAGCCCTATAATCTTTCCAAAAATTCCTAGAGCAAGTATTTTTTTATTATTATTTGGGGAAATTCAAACCAAATGTAACTAATTCTAGATTTTGAAAAATAATTTTACTGGTTAGTAACAGACTTTACATCAGAATAGATAAGGGTGTGTAGATATAGTTTTTCAATTACAATGGAGCATGAAATAATAGGGTGTGATGGCAAAACAAAAACTCTAATGTTTAAAAATATTTTGCTGTATGATATCTATGTAATCTATTAAGCTTGCATAGGGGAGATGTGATAAAGCTCCAGTATTTGATGAGTTATTCTTCTAAATATGAAAAACCTAATTATTTTCTGGTATAAGCCTCTTCTATTATTAGTCAGCTAATTTTTATAATGTAAAATTTTATTTTCAGAAATATGAAATTTTTATCTTTTTTAATTTATTTTATCTAACATAAATTATGCCAAAATAATGATTTATAAAATAACAGTTAAACTTCAAATAACAGTATTGACAGATAATATTGTGCATATTTAAAATATTGATTTGCTCTCAGCAAGATAAAAGCAGACACAAATCAAGAAAACGGTTATGATTTCTACCCAACTGAGAAATAAAAGATCTCCTAGGAAATTCAGCTCTACTCTAAATCAAGAAACAGAATTCAACGTAGACCCTATAACTCTGTTTGATCCATAATGCTGATTTTATCTTTATTTGGAAAGTTGATCAAGGAAGAGATAGCTACTGTCCAAATGTCCTTTTTATTTGTAATTGTTTGTGATTTTATATAAGAAAACAGTGAAAAACCACCTGCCGCAGCATCATAGACTCCTACGTTTAGCCACTACATTAGAGAACAAAGTCCAAATTCCTTCCCCCTGGCTCCCTTTGAAGGAGCTCACTCCCTGCCATTCCCACAAGTGGCTTTTATGCTGAACTTCCAGTGATCAGAAAAGAAAGCATGAAAACATGTAGTACTTTCAATTTTAGAAAGCTCTCCTTGTAGACATCTATTAAAAGGATAGGTGTAGTTCAGATTTCAAGATACTGTGCACATATATTTGCCATTATTCTAAAGGTCTTTGAGAAATTATCAGGTAGGAAATAATTTGCTTAATTTCGTGACCTATTTTTTAATTAATTTAAGCAATATAGTTTCAAAATATATTAATTAATTAATTACTTTAAAAGATATTAACAAAGCCCCTAGTACATGTTATCCCTACGTGCTGGGGTAAATACAAACATACAGGGAAACATGTGCGGCTCTCTCATAAGCATAAAGGGGCAAATCAATAGGACAAGTATCTAGGGTAGAAACATGCAAGCCAGAATGCACCACATGCAGTAAAAGAGGTACAGATTGCAATGGTGGTTCCCAGAAGGAAGTCATCACCTCCACTTTTGAGATCAGAGAATGGATCATGACTGAGATAGCATTTGAATTGTGTTTTAACTCCTTTGTAGAATTTGACAAGTACAGTTAGTAGAAAATATATTACAGGAAGAAGAAACAAGATTTGCAAAGCCAACTAGCTAGTCAAAACAAACAGACAATGTGGTTTCAGAGACTGGGTGAGTTTGGTTGGAGCAAACAAAATTTTGAAACGAATTAATGGGAAATAAAGCTGACTGAGCATAGAGATGATTGAGAATAATGCCACTACCATTACCCTAATCAGGCCATCAGCATCTTTAGTTGGTAGTATTGCAAAAATGCCTAAATTTCCCTCTTTCCAATGTTATTTCTTTACGATCTCTTCACATTTTCACCAAAAGGATAATTCTAAATTACAAAGATAGCCATGTCTTGGGTTATTTCTTATTTGACCTACGCTACTTGTGAATAAGCTTACTGCTTTAATAGAGTTTGCAAGACCCTTCACAACCTGATAACTTAAAACCTGCCTAGCTTCATGCTTCTTGCTTCCTAACTGAAAGCTACCCCAATTTTCTACTCTGCAAGTGATATATCTCAAAGCTACTTATAGTCTCCCCAAAATGACAACTGGCACACTTTATAATGATTTTTTTATTTTGTTGTCTACCACCCTGGACTATATGCTCCACAATGATTGAGATCATCTCTCTTCATCATTCTTTTATCCTTAATATCTTGCATTGTGACTGGCATACATTAGGCACATGTGTGTGTCAATATAAAATAATGAGTACTTTCATTCCTTTTTTTATTCTAAGTCTGAACTTTGGTGTATTTTTCCATTTTCAGTACATCTCAGCTCAGATTAGCCACATTTCACATGCTCAAGGGCCACAGTTGCACAGCGCAGGTCTAGGAAAAAAAAGAACAAGCAACGAGATATTGTCTCTATCTGTAGCACTGTGCTGGAAACTTACCAGGTGATAGAAATTTTCAGATTTTAAAGCAATCAATCGGCCCCAAATCTTCAATAACTTTGTTTACTTTTTGATAAGCATTTTTTAAATATTATGCTCTGTGACTTAATGTATTAGGCAATATTGCCGAGCCCTAAGAACATGGCCTATTTCTGAAAAGTATCACTAGTTCAATGATCTTGGGTCTGACAAGATGGTAGATGACATGCAGACAGAGATCATTGAATATTTAATTTCCTACCAGTAACTCCTAAAACTTTCCTGGGTGCTCAATCTCAAAAGCACTTCTTTCTATCTCTGGAACGCCCTCCTCAGCCAGCATTACCCACTACATAGTTTGAGGACAGCCTTACGAGAAAGCATTGAAAGGAATTTAGAATGGTGAAGGTTTGTGACATCATCCTTCTTTCACCCGAAGTCTGAAAATAAGAACCTTTTGATTGAAAGTGATCCCTCGAATATGCAGCTTCTGCTCTGTGCTATAAGAAAAGGAGCTATGCTCAGATTTATTCGTGTTCAAAATTACCTCCTTCCCTGGCTTACTGCTGAGTCTAAACTCATTATTTAAGCTTAAGGAGCTTCATTCTCTAAATCCTGCTGTAGGCAAGCTTTTCAACAGGATTTCTTGTTTCAGTAACCTCAGGAAAATATTATAATACTTTCTTAGAATACTGGTTGGTATCACTTTGCTTAATTTGTCAATTAACACACCTTCAGGAATTGCATGTAGTACTATCATACCCTGAGACAAGGAATAGAGGAAAAACGCGTGCCGTGAATGTTCTTGGAGTAGGATGCCTCAGTATGGATCCAATGTTAGCTGGATCAGGAGTCAGCAAACTTCTCCAAAGAGCCCTAAGGCTTTGTAAGCCAAGAAGCAAAATCAAGGATATCACGTAGGTACTTACAGAACAAGAGATAAAACAAAATTTCCTAATTTTTTTTAAGGAAATTCAAAATATAATTGAGCAAAATTCTTTTTGTAAAACAAGTCTACTAATGATAATATACTCATTTTTTAGGCGGATAACATTTCACTTAGTTGGGGTTCAAAGGTGGTGTTCCCTTTAATCAAATCTATCACAAACATTCATTTGTAAAAACCAATCTTAACTCACTGCTATACAAAGCAGGTGGTCATCTAGATTTGGTCTGCAGGCCATAGTTTGCTGATTCACAAACCAGAGGAAAGCTAGAGGCACCTAGATTCCTCCATGTGTGTGCCTGAGCACGTTTGTGTGTATGTGAAGCCAGTAGTTGACAGGAAATCACTAAATGAGTGTGGAAAACAATTTTGGTATATTTCACTCTTTTTAAAGAACTGGTCCTAGTCCTCCCTGCTGGAGTGAAAAGATACTTTTAAAGAGCTGGATGATTATTCTGTTATTTCTGTAACAAATTACAACAAACTTAATGGCTTAAAACAACACAGATTTATTATCATACAGTTCTGAAGGGTGGATGTCCAAAATTAATCTTGATGGGGCTAAAGTCAAGGTGTCAGAAGGGCCTGTTCCTTCTGGAGGCTCTGAGGGGAGAACCTGTTTCCTTGCCTTTTTCAGTTTCTAGAAGCTACTGCATCCCCTGTTGCATGACCCCTTCCTCACACTGTTCCAGCTTCTTCCATCCATCATCACATCTCCTATTAACTGATCATTCTGTCTATCTATTATAAAGACTCGTGATTACACCAGGCCCACCTGGAGAATCTAGGATACTCTCCTCATTTCATGATCCTTAATTTACAGATCCACACATCTGCAAAATCTCTTTTACCATGCAAGGTCCCATATTCACAGTTTCTGGGGATTAGAATCTGGGAAATTTTGGAGGCCATTATTCAGGCCACCCCAATAACTTTCTACATTTTATACAATGTGCTGGTTGCTTTATACGTGGTGGGTTCCACTGGCTTTCCTAGGCCAGTTAAAAGATTCCTCGAGTTCACTAAAGATTTAAATCTCTCTTTCTTCTAATGTATACGAGAAGTTTACAAAATGGTAATGTGGCTGTTCAGTACTGTATTCCTGAGTACATAGGAATTCCACATGCATTTTCTTCTTTAACTATCAGAACAACCCAGTGAGGTATGTGTTAGAGCCTCATTTTACTTTTATATGGATGTCCAACATCAGCTGACTACAGGTACTAAATCTGTTGGAATAGCAGAGTATTACTGCAGTCCTCTTGACACTTTCTTGAAAACACAACCCTCTTCTGAAATAATCCCAGCTGGAACAACACGTTTGAAAAATCAATGAAGAATGAATTTTATTGTTTCTTCCCAAATCAAATGCATATTTGCATTTGCATCAAGCATATGAAAATCATATTCCTCTCTCATCTTCTGAATGTAGATTTAAAAATGTTTATAGAAATAATTATGTAGAGAATGAACAAAGAGTTTTAAATTAATTAAATATAATCAGGTATGCTCTCAGCTACCATAGGTAGACAGGAAGGAGATAATTTGAGTGTATTAATGCATGATATTTGGAAAACTCAAAAGAGATTTTTTTTTTTCAGGATTGATTAGTGCTTACATTTAAAATAGAGAAATAAATTAAAATTTGCATTGTAAATTCAACGTTTTATATAGCTACATATGAAAAGTATTTATTCTATGGAATAGGGATCATTAGGTATCAATTCAATAAAGATGAGAGTTCAAGAACTATGAACTTTAAAATGCTAGTTTATTGCATAGTTGAGATTATTTTGTATGCATGAAATCTAATCTGAATCAAATGTATTAACCTTTGAGAAATAAACTATTAAAAATCCTGTACTGTGTAAAAAAGTAGGGTTTTTCAAAAAATGGAAATAAAAAGCTGTGGTTTAATATATGATCAGTAGCTTGATACATGAGCAGGTGATCATCTGAACACCTCTCATCAGCACTTCATTAAATTTTCAGATGAATTGTTTAATTTAGCAAATCTGTCTTATTTTGTGCATTCAAAATTAGAATATGTGAAAATTTTGACAGAAATGTGTTTTTGTTCCAGACAGAAGAAATACTTGGAACACTTAGTCCATAAAGGAGAATAATCCATTTCTCAGAGTATTAAAAATGTCATTTTTCCTGAAAGAGACATGTCAGATTTCCCTTCCGTTCACTTTGTTGCCTGATAAAATGGAAACCAGGGAGGTTCCCAAAGCATATCCACCAATTAAGGATAACAAGAGGTTATGTGGTGTCCTGAAATAGATCTGTGATACCAGCCCTGAGGAAAATCACACTATGAAAATTTTAAGAATGAATTGTGCAATGCGTGATATATCATGCAAGTAAATGACAATGACATTTAACATCCATAATCCAAATTTAAAAAATGTTGTTTGAGAGATTAGAAATGGCCAAATTCTCAAAAGACTTCATTTTAGACATATATTAAGGAATAAAAATTACATTTTATTTTTATATTCTTTAGAATATAATTTTTTGTATTCTAAAGAAACTTGCCATTGATAATTCAAGTCAATTTGAAAAAAAATTATTAAAATTATTTAAAAAATGTTTAAATAACAGCTAGAATAGATAACCAACTATATTGATAGAAAAAAACGCATTAAGGCACTAAAAAGAAAAGGACAAATTGACTATAAAGAATTCATACAATTTCTCTCAGTTAATGTCCTCAAGGGAAAATGCAATCTATATTGCAAAATAAGAGCAAATTGTTCAATAAAGCTAGAAAAACATTCATATATATTACAGGAAGAGAGGAAAGAAATCATAAATACTTAAGTACTAGTTGATATTCTAAACCACAGCTGTACCTCAAGCCATTTCCACAGGGTCCAGGGCTCTCTATGAAGGCAGGGTCCTGAGGGTCACACCTCGAACCTTAATTGTGTGAGTTACAGTTTGTCATTTCTTCCATTGTCCCCAGATGACACGGATGGAGTACTTACAGTGTGCTGGACACTGGACTGGTTGGTTTCACATGCATTGTCTCATTTTATTCTAACAACAATTCCAGGAGGGGTGTATCATAGTGGTCATTGAAGAGACAAGAAAACTGAGTTCTACGAAATTGTATTGCTTTGTTTAAAATCACATATTTAGTAAATAAGGAATCTAGGATGGGATCTATGATTATCTTATTCCAAATGCAGTGCTCTTTCCAATATTCAACTCTGTCTTACACTAACAATAAAGAAGAAAAACATAGCATCCTCTTGTGTTTTAGTGTATATTTCAGGGTACAGGGCAAAACAGAAGACAGGCACCCACTTTGAACACCAGACACTGTTTGACCTAACACTAGCTAGCCAACATCCTATTCCATCACAGATGTGTGTGAGCTCATGCGGCCAAGTAGCTCACTGAAATTATCTTCATAGAAAGTACTTTATTCTTATATAAGTCTCAATGCCATTAGGAGTTTCTTCTCCTTTCTGCCCCAACCAAAATAAAATCTAGAGTTTTCTTTAACTGAATTTATTTTACTAAATTGCCCATCTGCATGTGGTGGGTGTGGGATAGGGCATCAGTCTCATTAAGTGAAGAAATATTTATTTGGGATCTACTCTGTGTAAGATGCTGTGGTAAGCACTATTAGAACAAAATATAAATAAGACACCTGCTTTATCCTTGAGGCCTTAATAGTCCAAAAGAAGAAACAGGCACAGAAATAAATTATATGCATGCATGCATGCATGTGCGTGTGTGTGTGTGTGCACGCACGCTCGCGCATGCACATGCATATATAGTTTTGTTTTGGTATTAAATTATATCAATACTATATCTAGTAGCAATTTGTTCGAATGGCTATTTTTACTAAACTAATAGAGATTCATAGAAATGGAAGAGATCTTCTTAGATATTAATATTCTTTACCAAGAACATGTCATGAAAGAGTAAATAGAAATGAGATGCAGAAACTTTAAATAATTTACTCAAAACTTTAGTTTCTTAAATCAAAGTCAGCACCAGAACTCACATCTCTGACTCATCGGTCTGTAATACTTCGATAGCACGTATTTAGAGACACATACAACTAACTCTAAAAAGCTTCTTGTAGAGAATGCTGGCATCCCTTAGAAGCTTGGAGAGAGGTAGAAAATACTTTTAAAGGAATTCTAGTTTAACTTACTATCCATTTCAGGAATTTTTCTATCACACACTACATTACTGATTGATAGTCATAAGCCTCCACTTGAAATAGTCCTGTGCTAATAAACTCACAACCTCCTAAATAAACCCATTCACTATGTGAGCTCTACTGTTGCCAGAAGTTTTGTCATTATGCTTAAACCTGAATCAACATAATTTCTATCCAGTAGTTTTGAATCTTTCCTTTTTATAGGGAATATATCTAATCAAGCTTATGTGTTATCAATTCAATATCTAAAAGTAACTAATCATTTTTCTCATACATTTTCTGTTTTCTGTACTCAATAGTCCTAGCATTTTCTTTCCAGATCTCTCATCATTACAGCCAATCTTACTTGGATATGATGTCCTGATCAACTAGCATCTCTTTTCAAAAATGTGACATCTACAAATGAGTATAAAATTCTGACACAGTCTTGCTAAGTCAGAGAACACTGGTATTTTCTTTTCCATAGACTCAATCCCTATCGGTGTAGGCTAAGATAGCATGCGTTTTTCTGGCAGCCACCTCGCGTGTTTGAACATCTTGTCATTTCAAAGATGCAGATTTTTCACAGATCACATTTCCAAGAACCCAGGTGAAGAAGCAGCCACTTAGGAGAAGCCACTTCCAGATGGCATGAAGCTGAGTCTCAGGGACTGTGTTAGCGTTCGAGTTCCAGTCAGAAACGTCAGATCATGTAGTCCTCTCAATGCTAATTGTTTTGTCACCGTTACTTGAGGTTGCCCTGTTACGTGTAGTTAAATCTGATCTGTATACACCTATCCTACAAAACTGCTACCCTGAACCAATCCCATGATTTGCTTTCTCTTCTTTTAATAGTCAAATTATCAGATGCTTCCCACAACTCAGTCACTGGTGAGATAGTTACACTTTCATCCCAATCTCACAAGACACTATTGTCATCTGGCAATCCTTTCATTCATCTTTTTCCAGTTAAATCTCCATTTATGACTACTCCAACATTTTTCTAACACCTCTTATCTACAGAGATGATCTCACTTTCTCCTTTATAGAGAGAGAAGAACTCAGGCATGAACTGTCTCCACTTCCCACCATCACCCATCAGAAACAACCATCCCTCCTCTTTTTCTTCATTCTCAGATGATGAAGTCAATATCAACCCTTCTGTGTCTACATTTATTCCTCCTCTGGAGAATTTGCTTCTCCACTTCCTGTTTTTTTTTAATTTCTTTTTCCTACTGATTATTTCACATTAATCTATTTGTCTTCCCCATGATAGAAGGAAATTAAGGAAAAAAAACTCTCTTGATCATGCTCCTCACCATCAACACCACACTATCTCTTCTTTTACTTTCTCAGCCAAAATTCTTGACAGAGTCTATACTCACTGTAAGAAGTTCCTAAATGCTGAGCCATGGTCCAGACATTTGCCTCATGACTTCTAGTCTTAGGCATCGTACAAATGTAAGGGAATGTGCATATTCCTACGATTTTGTAAGCTATTTTTAAAATACTATTTAGATGTGCAGAATAAATTTACTCTAACTTTGGGATTATCTATAGTCTTCAATTTTATTTATAAATTATACCCCAAATTTCTCCTTAGAGATGATAAAGACTGTTTTTACCCCATACATAAAGAACCATGATTTTAAAGTTCCATTTATTTATAACAACATATTAGACAACTTATATTTCCAAAAAAGCATAATCTTTACTGTAAAAATATTTGGGTTTTCTATTTCCTTTCTGAGGGTTGGTGTCAATGCTGTATGTGAAAACACATGTTGAACAGATCTCGATGCTGATGAAGTGTGAGTGATGGCACCACGTGCAGCTGTGGAAACGCACATTCTGGGGGCCTGCACTTGGGCTTCAACACGAAAAAGACTTTGAGGTCATCTTTAAAATATCATTTTCTTTCTATTTTCAAGGTAAATATAATATAACAGAAGTTTGGGATTCTAAACAGATTTTTATAGGTTTTGAAATAATTTCAAGCCATGTTAGGGGAAATGTATTCTATCTTCCCCTAAAACTCTCTCAAGACATTGTATAGAATAGCAATTAACCTGAAATTCAATGTAAAACCTCCTCTAGAGAAAAGTCGAAAGTAAAAAGTGTTCACACAAAAGAATATCACTGATAATTTTTGTAATAAATGCTGGTCTATATTTTACAGGTGATGTGTAATGTAGAAAACAAACACTACTGAAAATAATTAATAACAATATTTCATCTTTATTTAATTCTTTATGTTGAAGAACTTAAAGGTCTTTACATAGGCTGCCAAAAAATCAATAAATTGAGCTAATAAGTAGGAATGTTATCCTTTCCCTCATTTAAAATTTCCAAAACATCTCAAAAAACCAAAATGAACTCAGCCTATGTATCCATGAAAACTGTTTTGATTCATTATACATGCTTTTCTTCTCATACTACTTGTTTCACCTTACTAATATTTATCAAAATTAAGTTTATACCTTAAAGATAAAACTGTTCTTGGGCCGCCCCCATGGCATAATGGTTAAGTGCACATGCTCCGCTGCTGGCGGCCCAGGTTCGGATCCCCGGCGCGCACTGAGGCACCGCTTGTCAGGCCATGCTGTGGCAGCGTCCCATATAAAGTGGAGGAAGATAGGCACGGATGTTAGCCCAGGGCCAGTCTTCCTCCGCAAAAAGAGGAGGATTGGCATGGATGTTAGCTCAGGGCTGATCTTCCTCACCAAAAAAAAAAGATAAAATTGTTCTTGGGATGAAATAGTTGGGTATATGCTCAAACTGTATACACACTGAGAGTGATGTGTTCCTGTAAAATCATAAATAATGGAGAAGAAAAATAATTTAGAGAATAACCTATATTTATCAATTAACATCACATTAAACAAGAACATAAGGAAAGTTGGTTGACAAAAATGAAGTTTAGTTAACCTAGACACATCATTTCACCACATAAAAAAGGGAGCGTTTGGGCCAGCCTTGATGGTCTAGTGGTCAAAGTTCAGCACTTTCACTGCTTCGGCAGCCTGGGTTTGTTTCCTGGTCACAGAACCACACCACCCATCTGTCAGTTGCCATGCTGTGGTGGTGGCTCACATAGAAGAACTAGGATTTACAACTAGGATATACAACCATGCCCTGGGGGGGCTTTGGTTAGATTGGCCACGGATGTTAGCTCAGGGTGAATCCTTCCCTGCAAAAAAAAGAAGAAAGAAAGAAAATGTTTGTGAAACTAGAATGCCCTGATAGTATAGAGATTACTAGATATCACCTTTGCCCTTGAGTTTATGATCAAAAGTACTTTAAGTTCGGGGCTGGCCCAGTGGTGTAGTGCGTAAGTTGGCATGCTCCGCTTCAGTGGTGCAAGGTTCACAGGTTCGGATCCTGGGTGCGGACATGCACACCACTCATCAAGCCATGCTGTGGCGGTGTCCCATATATAAAGTAGAAGAAGATTGGCACAGACGTTAGCTCACCTACAGTCTTCCTCAAGCAAAAAGAGAAGGATTGGCAACAGATGTTAGCTCAGGGCCAATCTTCCTCTCACACACACAAAAAATGTACTTTAAGTTCAAAATAAAATTTGAATCATCTTATATCGGTTTACAGAATATACTGCTTGAGGCCATCAATGTAAAAGCGAATGTTATAACAGGAAAGAATTTGGGAGTGGCTATGTTCTTTTGTCTTTTTATTTTATTTTTTCAAAATGTAAATACAATAAGTGAGATTTCTGATTTATTTCTGATACACAAGTTGAATTTGGATTTCACTACAGTTATATTATTAATGCCATTTCAACTAGAGAAACTGAAGAGGATATATCAAAATGTAATTAATATAGTCTATCTTATTATTAATATGTAAAAATACACCTGGATTATGAGAAATCTGTAGATTTCTCCCATTATGAAGGGAGTTATATACTGAAATGACAGAAATCTTGGATTAAATGAACACCAATGAGCTTTTAATAATTATGCTTGCCCTCATTATACCCATGACTAACTAAATTGCAAAACATAAAGAGCATTGAAGTATTGCTTAAGAAAATACTGCTTATAAATTGCAAAGAATGGAAAAAATAAAGTAGAAATGTGTTTTGTTTTGGGTCTTTTTTTAAAAATTGGGGTATTTAGTGTAGCATATATTGGAGATTACTTAGAAAGACCATTGAGGATGTAAAAGAAAATAGGGTGGCATCTTAGAATTGATGTAAAATGCCTTAAAGTTCACATGAATATGCCCTGAATTATGTAATATTTCCTGTAATCACAGCTGCTAATCTCCTCTAAAAACCTGGTCTTTAGAGTAAAGTGTTGAAAGCCTCTAGACAGAGAGTAAGGACCTACCACATGTTTCAGTTTATCCTCTGTAAGTGTTCGGCTAAGCTTCTTTCTTAAAAATATGCTTTAAATATGATTGTAAGAGATTGCCTCAGAACTCTTCAAATTATAAGTAGAAAATACTAATTTGTTAGATGTATTCTCACTTTAAAATATACATAAGGCAATAGTTAATCTTGAGGTAAAATGATAGAAATAAAATAAGATGACATAAACCATTTGTGATTAATCATTCATAATTGTCAGTGTCTGTGTATGTGTGTCAAGGGTTGAGTTTAATGGAAATGACTTTGATCTCTTTATCATGAGTTCTTCTAATTCATAGATGTGTTAAAATGGGCAATTCATTCTTAACGAAATTTAATACTGCTCAATTTTTACCTTAGCAAAACTGAGGTAAAAATTCCAGCCTAATTCTTTGATTAACTGAAACTAATAATCCTCACTCACCTCATGCTGTGATTGCAAGAAACCTATTTAAAGGTTGTTAAAGATTTCCGTAAGCAGTAAGCCATCATGAGAAGATGATAGTATTATTTAAGCTTATTTGAGTGACCACTACAGCCTTCTTTTAAATAGAAATCCTGGTTGTCTTCAATGACTGATTTCAACAAGTGAATCAATCAAATATATATTAAAGTCTTATTAAGTTTGAAACTCAGTATATGAAGATGAATCATGGATATTCCCTGCACTTAAGGGGTCTTTAATTTATTTGAAGACACTTTGGCTGTAATGAGCAATTCACAAGTCAGTCTTATTCCTCAAGATTTCACTCCAAAATAATCAATACTCCTTGTTGAGAGATACAGCAACCAAGATCTGCTTGCCTGGAGCAGAAGTCATCAAAGCCATAAACTGCTAGAAGCAGTTAAATGGTTATTTTGACGAATTGCTGGAGTCTGAGTATGAACTACTCTGAGAGTAAGAAAATCTTGGGGCCACAGTTTTAGGGGGCCACTACACTTCCTTTCCCTGAATATGTATACCAGGTCCTCATGGTAAAGATCCAAGAAAGATGGAGGGGTCCTGACTCTGCCAAGAGAAATGAAGAGTCAGTATAGTAGAACCAGAGATTTTTACCATAACAAAGGCCTACTCTTCAGGGTAAAGGACTTCCCCAGAGCACATCTGAAATTTTGTCTCAGCTACAGGAAGGGAATTTCCCTCCACCCCAGCCCCGTCCAGCCTTCCTCTATCAAGCAAGAGGAGAAATGTTAAGAAAGAAAAACTATAGTCAAGAGGGGACAGGGCTTCACAGAAATAAATTGGAAATGCTACAGGGAGGGAATGGAAGAGGGGGAAAAAGCTGTACCACTGGAAGAGACATAGAAACACTTGTAAAAGCCACAGTCCTAAAACTCAGGCCCACTAAAAGACTGAGACTTAATCAGAAGATTATAGAATGCTCCCTGTCTCATAATCCTGCCTCCACACCAAACAAGCTCCAGACTAAATAACAGTGGATTACAACTGAAATAGCTGCAAGATGTGCACTCTGTCTGAGGAGCAGTACATAGGAAAGAATCAAAGCCTTGAGAGCAGCAAAATCGAGTACACTGGAGGCATCTGTAGCCTCTGATCCTGGGCTATGGCAAACATTGAACACAGCCCAACTTCTAGCCACATTAAAATAAATCTCCACTCAAAATGCCTATTTACTTTAATATCTACTATCCAAAACAACATGGCTGTCTCAACAAAAAATTTCAAGACATGCCAAGAGACATAAATACATACATACATATTAATCTGGAAAAGGCAAAGTAATCATTAAAATGAGACTCTGATATGATTCAGATGTTGGAAGTATCAGACAAGGAATTTAAAATAATGATGATTAACATGTTAAGGGCTCTAATGAAAGAGACAGACAACATGTAAGAACAAATGGATAATGTAAGCAGGTAAATGGAAACTCTAAGAAAGAATCAAAAGAAAATGCTAAAAAAAACCCCACAAAACCCTGCATTAATAGAAATGCAGAATGTCTTCAATGGGATCATCAGTAGATTCAGCATGGCTGAGGATAGAACCAGTAAACTTGAAAATAAGTCAATATAAACTTCCAAAACTGAAACAAATTTATAACATATTTAATTGAAATACCAAAGGGATATAGAGAATGGAGCTGAAACTATAACGGCCGACAACTTTCCAGAAGTAATGACACACACCAAATCTCCAACCCAGGAATTTCAGAGAACAGCAAGAAGGATAAACACCAAAAATTCTACACCTAGTTATATTATATTCAAACTGCAGAAAACCAAAGACAAAGAGAAACTGTTAAAGGAAAGTAGAGACAGAGAAAAAAGCTTATCTATAGAAGAACAAGAACAGCAATTCTAGTGGATTTCTCATTGCAAACCGAGTAAGCAAGAAGTGAGTGGTGTGAAATTCTTAACAGGTTGAAAGAAAAAAAAACACCATTCAAGAATTCTAACTCCAGTGAAAGTATCTTTCAAAAGTGAAGGAGAATAAAGATTTAGTCAAACAAACAAAAGTAGAAGGAATTCATTGCTAACAGACCTGCTGTGCAAGAAATGTTAAAGGAAGTTTCTTCAAGTAGAAGAAAATGTTATAGATCAGAAACTTGAATCTGCATAAAGAAAGGAAGAGCATAGGAAAAAGAATAATTGAAAGTAAAATAAAATCCTTTATTTTTCCTATCTTAATTGATTTAAAAGATAAGTCCTTATGTAAACCAAAAATAGTGATAGTGTATCAGGTGATTATAGTTGATGGATAAATGAAATGAATAATACCCATGTCAGAGGGAGAGATGGGGATACACTGTTATAAAGTGCATGCACTATAGGTGAAGCAGTATAATATTATTTCAAAATGGACTTAGATTACTTTAAAATGTATGTTGTAAATTCTAGGGACTAAAACATATCACTAAATATGTTTTAAAAGAGGTTTAAATAATATGCTAAGAGAGGAGATTGAATTAAATCATATAAAATGGTCACTTAAAACCAGAAAGGCAGAGAAGGGTGTGTGGGGGGGGGGGCGGGGGGGCGGTAACAATGAATAAATGCAATGAACTCAAAACAGTTACAAAGATGGTAGATATTGTTCCAACTACATCAATAATCACTGTAAAAGTAAATGGTTTAAATACATGAATTAAAAGACAGAGATTGTCAAAAAGGATGAAAACCAAGACCACAGTTAAAGACAGTCTCACACTACCTGCTTTTCCCTCATGTCCATTTCAGCAACTTAAAGAACATGTGCTTTAACCTTCCTGGTGTTCTTTTTCAAAGTCATTCACACATTTCAAAGTCCTTCTTCTAACATAATGACTGGCTGTGAACGTTGTGTTGTCATTTGGCCTGGGCAACTTATCCATGAATTCATTAAGCTATGCCATCTGCAAATATGATATATATTCTCTGTACTATTCAAGTAATTTAATAAAATTGCTGAATTTTGATAGGCCCAAAGATTGTTTCTAATCAAAATTTTTTGTGTGTGAATGGGCCATTCTATATTACAAATCAACTAAAGTGTAATATATCTAGTACACTATAGAATTCTATATCCAATATGGACTATAACTTAGTACATATTTTTCCTTCTTGCCCACAAGGATGTCAGGGAACACTCGATCAAATAATGTATTGAAATCTAAGAAAACTGCGCCTACTGCTGTTGCCCACCTCCAGATATACCATTTTAGTAATCATGAAATGCTGTGAAAGGGGCATAAATTGGTTTTAGTCAAAAAGTGCTGGCTCAAAATATTGCTTTAAGTTTCTAAGCCATCAAAACCAATTACTTTAATCCATTCTGATTATGGATCTCACTTGACTATGGTTTATGTCATTTTAATTTCCTTTTGTGAATGTTATAACACATTGCCTATGATCCCTCAAGAAATAATAACTAAAGCTCAATAACTACATCTATACATTTCCTGCAAGAGCTGGGATAGTGTTCACTAGCCATGAAATAAACTTATCTAGATAGGCAAACCTTTCCAATCTAATCATCTTTTGCTACAAAAATTCAGTCTCATATTTATTAAACCAATATTTATTGAGTGCATATTAAATGACAGATACTGAGCTAAAAGAAGAAGTAAATGATAGGTGAGAGTTTATCTCATTCTCTCTGACATCTGTTAACAACTTGGAGGCCTACTCTTCTCTTTTCATTTTCTACAAATAGTTTTTAAATTCCCCTAATTAACACACAAACTCAAAAGATGAGAGATAGATAGATAGATAGAGAGAGAGAGAGAGAGAGAGAGATATCCACCCTTTATATGTGAAAGATGTACTTAACCAATGACAAAAGTTTACTGATTTATTTGAGAATAGTCAATTTTTCTATAAAAAATAAGAAAACAAATGGGATAGATGAAATTCTTAAGAAACATGAAGCCTAAAGGCAAATAAGTTACAAGTTTTGAGATATTGGTGAGACTCAGGAATTGTTAGGCACATATAGTGAGTTAACATGTTCCTTGAAATAATTCATAAGAAGTAATAAATATTAAGAGTGAGATGATAACCTGTAAGACATGCTCAAGATGGTTAGAATCAATAGAAAATATGATTGAATAAATAAGATTGTTAAAGATAGAAAAGGAGGGAAATATGATGTCACTGTTGCACCACCTCTGGCCTGTTAGCTCTGTCATCTTTAGGTCCAACACTCTTTGGAAATATCACCTATGATCTATTCTGGCCTTACGTGTACTTCCCCAAGATACACAGATAAAACCCACAGCTTTTCAGTAGCTAATTAGAAAGGTGCAGCTTTATTTCTCTCTCTCTCCTACAGAGCAAGTATATATTATTATCCCACGACACATTCCATTCATTTGGGCCCCTTTCTCAGATATCAACTCTAGTCTTCCTAACATGACCACCATTGGAGAGAAGCTGATGTGCACATAAAACTCAATTATATAACTCAGATTCAGTAGAGTGGTCTCTCTGCCTACTTGTGCCCTATCCTAAGAGTCTTAACTTACCCATCTCTTTTACTTTGCTTTGACTCCATTTGAAATTGATTTAATAAGTCATGTGATTTGAGTATATGCATTTGGTGCGAGAGATTTTGGTTCCAGTATCTGGGATGATTTAGTTGGTAGAGTAGTTGGAGGATATCACCACATCAGAATGATTTCCCACACAAGAGGAAAACTTTATATCATAATATGTTCCCTGCCATTAGTAATTTACTCAGTTGACTGAAGTCTAGAAAGAGGGAGACAGTGCTCAACATGTCTAGAAAAGAGGGTGACTACCTTGTAGTTTAGGTCTGTTTTTCATTCTATCATAAATTATCTTATTTATCTAAATAGGAAGTCAAAATTAATGAAAGATTATGAGAAAATGATTGTGGTAC
Source organism: Ceratotherium simum simum (assembly GCF_057802395.1). Taxonomy (NCBI): domain Eukaryota; kingdom Metazoa; phylum Chordata; class Mammalia; order Perissodactyla; family Rhinocerotidae; genus Ceratotherium; species Ceratotherium simum. The sequence continues at coordinate 9,067,739 of NC_141909.1, forward strand.
AGTGTATCACGGAAAATAATTTTAAAAATATGCTCATTATATTATTATGCCTAATGGATATTCATTTTTATTCTTTATAAAATTAAGAGAGACAAGTAGAATTTTAAAATATTCAGCAAAAAAGTAAAAATATGAAATATTATTTTTAATTCTGCATGTACATCTGACTTTATTTGCCATATTCTTGCTTTAAATATTTACTTACTTTACCAAAAAATTATACATAATGAATTTGCTTCATAGTAGATACAGACATAGATAAAATGAGATATTTCTTAATTGCTACACTAACAACTCTAACACTCATTACAAATATCCAAATCAATTTGAATTTTGAAGATCTAATAAAAACATTTAATTAGTATGTTTCATCATAACAGTAGTGTAATTTGAAACAGTGAGCATATAAACTCAGGAATCTGACATATAGTGAACATTAACTTAGGTGGAAACAATATTGAAACAACAGTATTTGATGAGATCAGCCACTCCTGTGGCATTTTCTTACGTAATGAAATCATTCAGAGACGGAAAAATTTCATCACATATTTGAAACACTCAGAAAAATAATGCAGGAAATTTCTTCAAAGCATGAGCAACAAAATTATTCATGTTAATGTTAAAAGATGACCTAATTCATATGAAATCACTTATATAACAGTAGATAATAGAGAAATATTGAGAAATGAAACTCCTAATATTTAATATTATAGAATTTTATTGTTTATTAGGAAGAAAAAATACAGGAAATTACATCTACATTTCTCTGAAGAACTGAAAATATTGGCTTCATATTTCTTTAGAAAGGGAAAATGATAGATTCTTAATATATTTTTATAAGTTAAAATAGAAATTGGGCAAATTTTATATTCTCAATTATTTTAATTACAAAAATGAATAACCAAAATCGTCACGTAGGGCAGAAACGTCATTGTCCTGAGAGACTGGAGCTAAGTAGAGGGCAAAATTAGTTTGTAAACTACAAAGGATTTAATTCTTAGACACAGTAACTTGGTTGGCTTAAATTTTCTTGGTTGTCAAATTTTCAAATAGAAGTGGGTATTTATTTTCTTAAATAATTTACTTTGTAAATAAAAATGTGTGCTTCTAAGTGAGAGATATTTTCTAAACATGTGTAACATAATAGAAATTTAAAGGCATATTCTAGAGAACAAATAGTAAAATTGACCCTTAAATTTTATGGTGACTTTTTACAAATGCCGGCTTTAAAAGAAATTCCTAGGCAAGGGGTGGGATTTGAGTTTCTGCCTTGATCTCTAGAAAAATATGAATGCTGACAACAAAGATTAGCAGAGTGAACAATGGTTTCTTTCGTCCATACTGTTATACAAACTTCATTTTTATGTTATGCATTGATTCCAACGTCGGCATACGGAAGCACTTCTTTTTCTCTCTCTCTTTTTTTCCTCATTTTTTAAACAGCTTTACTGAAACATAATTTACATACCATACGATTTGCCCACTTACAGTGTACAATTCAATAGCTTTCAGTATGTTGTGCAATCATCACCACAGTCAATGTTAGAACATTTTTATCATCCAAAAAAGACGAATCACATCCCAATTAGTCGTCTCTTGAGACCCAGATTTGGATAAATTAATTTAATGAAACAAAAGTGAACGAAAATACTCTAGAATGCTTTTAAATGGAGTTCTCGTCTTTGGAATTGCCTTCTTCACTCCGTGTCTTAGTTTTGAGGCATAGCAGCTACATTCAGTACATAAATAGCACATGTACCGTACTTTACAGTGTGTAAAGCATTTTCTATCAAAATGCTACCGAAAGGCTTGACTGGCAGCATGACAAGGTTAGGGGTGAGAGGTTCCCAGGTGACTGGCCTGGAGGAGAAAAACTGTGCTATTTGGCAACATCAGAGGGCTGGTCCTCCAGGCTGGAACCCAAAAGCGCTTCTTTGTAGATACATGTCACGACAAGGAGAATGACTTTGGGCCCCTCTGCTAACTGTATGGTGTATTGGTGTCAGGCTACTTTTGTGCCCAACCTAGAAACCATGCATGTGATGCCAATGACAGAATGGAAGATTGTCTCAATGGTAGTTCAAATGTTTATTTTTATACTACTGCTTCTGTAGTAGACTAGGACATCTAAGCAGATGACAGTAGCTATAGTCAACAATAGGGACTCTTCGTGCCCCATCACTGAAAATAACAGGCACACATTACTCCATCAGCATGAATTATCTCTGTTCTTCAGTCACAATTAATTGTTTGATAGAATATTAACAAGAATAAATGGGGATCCGGCCTGGTGGCATAGCGGTTAAGTGCCACTCGCTCCGCTGCTGGCAGCCCAGCTTCAGATCCCGGGTGCGCACTGACGCAGCGCTGGTCAGGCCATGCCGTGGTGGCGTCCCATATAAAGTGGAGGAAGATGGGCATGGATGTTAGCCCAGGGCCAGTCTTCCTCAGCAAAAAAAAAAAAAAAAAAAAAAAGAGGAGCATTGGCATGGATGTTAGCTCAGGGCTAATCTTCCTCACACACACACACAAAAAAAGAAGAAGAAGAAATGGGTTGTGGAAACCAGGGTCCTCACAAGCTAAATAAGGTGAAGAACTAGAGAATAAAGCAAACAGGAAACAATATCTCATGATAATTTTAAAATTGAAATTTTGTGATAAAGCAAAAACGTGGTAGCAAAGGATTTTGCTATGTTACAAAACATTTGCATGATCTAAGATTAGCTGCATTACAATGACATATCATATCTTAGTGGTCATGTAGGAAATTCTCCCAGTCCAAATATCATCCACATACAAATTCTCTCTGAATTCCATTTTTTGAGGACATTTCTAAGTTTGGATGCATGAATCTTATGGGAGGAACAGTGTCGCTGTTTAGCAAACTGCTGCCTATGTTTATTTAAAATTGTGTTGTATAAAAAATGGTGTATCTAATGAAGATTTAAATGCCACGTGAAATGTGTATGCCACTCTAAGGGCATTACTGAGGCATCCTACTTGGTGTTTTTATCCCTGATTGCACATACAGCGCTCAATTCCTTCAGGAGAAATATGGACCTAATGGCAATCCTTGGACTGGACTGGAGAGTATTTTTGTTGGTAACATCCACGCTAATAGGTAAAGAACTCCACTTGCTCATTCCAGAGCCACATTCACAGAGCACCTCATAATAATAATGAGGAAGCCTCAAGACTTTATCTCAGAGCACGTTAGAGAACCAGGCAATGACTCCATCAACAATTTGAATGCAAAGGGCCTGTTTTTCCATGTAGTTGGGCAAAAGTAAGCTTGCTCTAACATAATACTCATCCAGTCCATCCGGGATTGGAGCTCAGATTTCCTTGCTTCCTTAATATTCAAACTCTCCTAAGTTTCCCATTTGGAAGAATGCAACTGAATTAACAAAATTCTTGTTGAATGTCATTTTTTTTCAATTATCTGAGAAAATGTTTTTGCTTTAGGCTTTATTTAGAGAGAAGAGCTAGCAAATTCCCTCCCTCCTCCATATTTGTGTGTATATATACATATATATTTGTATGTAAATATAGAAAATATAAATGCATATATTAAAAGCATTGCCCTCTTTCTTACATTACTTACTTATGAAGGTGTATAAGCATGAAAAGTAATTGCAGTGGGATATGTGAGCAAAAATTGCATTTGATATTTCACATATGCTGTCAAATAAAGTTCTATAACTATCTTGGGAAAAAACATAAAGTTATGATCTTTCAAAGAATATGTGAGTAAAAGGTAAGTCATAAAACAATAATTGTACACTAGTGTTATAAATATAGAAATGAAAACAACACACAGTTCTGGGTGTCTGTGTCAATTGTAGACTGTGTGAAGGAATGTTAATGAGAATATGTTTCCAAAAGAGGTTACACATGTCTGAACTGAAATGTTTCTCATTTCTCAGAAAGGCACAGGATTAAAGACTGGAGAAGGAAGAAGGTGGTGAAGTATTCTATGTAAGCAAATAAAAAGTTAAGTCAGAGTTCTAGAGCAGAAAGAGAATTTATGTGGTGAGGAAGACAAAGAGAACATTCTGAGGAGAATGTATACTGCAATAAAGAACATTCCTACAATGAAAGTACCAAGTATATATGTTGATTTTTCCTTTTAGTGCCAAATATTGTGTTTCCGTGTAGCCAAATGTGATGTAACTTATAAAAGACAGCAATAAGTATCATGTAAACATTTTTCATTTCAGATGCTGTTGCCCAAGCACTTGCAAACCGAGTCTCTAATAAATATGAAGAAATTACTCCTGTTTTCAAAGGAATTATGATATTCTGTCCATAATCAATGTCATTCTTGTGTCTTCACTTACTGAAAAGTTTTAAAAGACAAATATACAATCGTAGATTGAAAAGGATTAAACTGACTTTCAAATTGCATTTTGTCCATTTCTCCTTCTCTAGGTGATACTATGTGTAAACCACGTAAAGGAATCACTGCCTTTGTTTTTTTCTTCTCTGCAATCTCAAGTATAGATCTGCCTTCCTTTAGTCATACAATATTCCCTTATATATTTATATCCAGTATTACTTTTGTATTAGGTTTGGCAATAGAAAAGCTGTACTTTAAAAATTATCTTCTCAAGGGGCCAGCCCGGTGCCATAGTGGACAAGTTCGCACCCTCCGCTTCAGGGCCCCAGGGATTGTGGATTTGGATCCCAGGCACAGACCTACACACTGCTCATCAAGCCAGGCTGTGGAGGCATCCCACATACAAAATAGAGGAATATTGGCACAGATGTTAGCTCAGGGACAATCTTCCTCACCAAAAAAAAAAAAAAAAAAATCTTAATATAAGCAAAATATAAGGAAAAAGCATTGGCCAGTTTTAGCTATCCATTGCAATTCCCTTTAAAAGGGGAAAGACAATTTTGAGATTTGCAGTAAAGTCTGAAGTAGAGAGAAAATTAAGCATTTTTCTATTTTACCAGATTTTCATTGAGTACAAACCTCATAGCTTTATATTGTAAGATAAGATTTATGCAAAATAAGTTTAATTCTAATTCTGCCTTTTAGAGGCACCTCCAACTATTGGATAATATAAATGAATAAAGCAAACAAATGGAATATTTACCAATAACTTATGAACAAGTTCTTCAGTTTAACTATTATAATATGTAACTTAAGCGATGTGAATTATGCTATGACTTAGCCTGTATTTGGAAACTTAAATATAAGAGAATTTCTTCTCCAAATATACATATTCTTTGTGTAAAAATCCACACATCTCCTGAATTTGGGATATTAAAACCCTACACCTTTTAATCTTTGTTTATTTTAACATGCAATTAATGAGTACACACATATACACTGCCACTCTAAATTATTTTTACTATAAGCTCTACTTGTTCAAGGTGATTCCAAAAGCCACAAATAATAGTTTCCTATTTTGTGTACCACCTTATGACCATATTGAATCCACCAAGAATTGTCAGTAGGAATAAATATCATTTTTGCATATAAATTGTCCAGAAAGTTTTTAAATGTCAAAACATTTTATATGTTTTCTTTTAAATGATAGTTTAATTATGTGAGTGCTACAGGACAGACACAGAGACATGCCAATCTGCAGACCAGCTAATGGTAAATTGGCAGATAGAATACGCATAAGGACACAAAATATTTGACTTAATATTCACAATAAAGTTTTAAAATACAAAGCAAACATTGTGTGTGTGATAGCCAGCATATTTACTAAAAATTCATCATCCATTTGTCCATGATGACTTACATCCAATAAAGCTAACTTATAAGCATTCCTGTATTTAATTGGTTTCCAAAAAGTAGAGTCAATTTTATTAGTTTAAGAGCTCTTAATGTTATTTATTTTTATTTTCAATTTATTGAACTGTATTATTAAGATTTGTTGTCCAGTTAACTCCCACGGCCTTTCGAGCACAGCTTGGCTTGCTTCCTCTCCATTATTAACCCACCTCATGTATATGGATTAAAATTTTGCTGTAGTCATACAGGTCTCTTTACTATTCCCTAAATAGATCGTTTTTGGTTCCATTCCTGTACTAAAGTCTATGAACATCTCATGCTGTGAATTATGTTCCATCTCCTCTTGGCCAATTCATGTCATGCATCCCCTTGATACATAGTTCTCAGCTCTGAGAATTCTTCCTCAGGCTGTGTATGTGTAATTTTGCTTCTATATGCTTTCCTTTTCCTCCCCTCGGCTCCACTCTGGTTATTACTCTGTTAATCTACGGAGTAAAGAGCATTGATGAGATTTAGAACTTACAGTCTCATGTTAGCACATTTATCATGTGATGCTGGTCATGTACTTTGATATCTCTCAAATTCAATTGTCTCATCTATAAGATAAATAGGTTGAAAAAGATCATCTCAAAGTCTCTGGCTCATGCCCCATAATGCCAAGTAGTTCTAGACTTCTCAAAAGCAGGTCCTTTGTGTTCTGCTCTTAGTTTTTCTTTTTTTTGTCCCCATTGTGCCTAGTATATTATAAATACAGTCCTAATGAAATAAATCCTTGTGGAATAAACTGATTGCATCAAGAATCTTCCTAGGAATGACTCAATCTAGCAAAAACTTTTATCAGTTTAAGAGCTAATATTGAATGCTTTTGTGGACTGAATTTCCGAGTGTCACAGAAGTGCTGTAGTCCTTTTGGATTCAAAACATAAAAGAAAGATCAGGTGCACAAGTCCCTTACAGAGCTCGAAAGCACAGTGCTGCAAAGTGAGGCCAGATCTCTGTTTCCACCAGCACAGTGTCTGCTCCAAGATGCTAATGCAGAAACTCACTTCATGATATTTCCCAAAAAAACAAAAAAAACCCCACAAATCTTCAAGAACAGATTAAAAACTGAGCATCAGATAGGAACAAACAAGTTTCATCCTATCATTCAATGCTACCTAGATTCACCAGAAAGGAAAACAAATGAGTAAATAAAGAAGGGAAAAAAAGATTTAAAGCAAATGAATTCCTCTTCAAATCCACGTTTTATTCTTGTAAATTATTTTTTCTCTTGAAAATATACGTAAAGGTGAGGTGGCAAATGTCAACATGATTCCAGTAACATTATTTAACGCCCAAATGAAAACACCAAGGAAAGCTCACAAAATCAAATGAGGTCTGTAATTTCCATGCCTTCCACTCCATCATACTCCAGTTTATTGCATTTTTTCCCCCATTTTGAATCCCAATGAGCCCCAGGGCTTTGGTCAAATGCTGTACAGATAAGAAGTTCTTCGTGGCATGAGTGAGTTGCATCATTTCTAAGTGATCTTCCACTCAGCGCGCCTCATGCTTGCAGGACAGTTGAAGATAGATGGGAATGTCAGGCTGCAGTAAGTTACACATTAATCCACACTCCCACTGCAATGACAGTTAACTTTTCTTGATGGGCGATGCGAAAGAACAGGGATGTAAGTGTGTATGCTGCCCAGCTTTTTCCATTTTTTCCATTGCTTGCTAACTCCTCTTGAAATGATGAGAGAAAGCTTACTAAAAATCCATGTAGTGTGAAACGGGCTCTATTCCACAGGCGGTTACTGTCATTTCATTCAATGACATTTCCTTAGGCTTCAGATATATTTTAATTCTACTAAATATTCAGATAGGCTCATTTTTCATCTACCTAAACTGGGATTTTTTTCCTCATGAACCCAATGTGTTTCAATCTATAAGTCACACAAAAACCTTAAAGGCAAATGGACTTATTTTGTTTTATTGCTTATTATACAATCTATTGCTCTGCTCTATCTCTAGTTGTATTTACATGAATTCTAATGTGAAGTTAAATGCATGGTTTTTGTTGAATCATATACTACAAATCATTCTATAGTAGTGATATTGATTTAGCTTAATTTTATACCTTTTGTTCAATCAAACTATTTTTCTAAAATCATTCCTATATTTAAATAACCAAACGTACTTATTTTAAAATTAAATCCCAAAGACTATTGCCTAAAGTAGAGAACAATTTGCAAATTTTACAACCACGATAACACTCATTTCTATATAAAAGTCCAGTATGAATAATTAATATATTAACCAAAATACTAAGTAAAGATTGAGCATGTCTATGTTATAAAACTTAAAAGAAAATCAGAAAAAAAAAAATTGGCAAAGTAAAGCCGATTATTTAAACCAGCAGTATGTTTTGGAACTAGGCCTGTACACTGAGAATGCTTGATTGATTTTCCTAACTTTTTTTAACCCTTTCAGGCATTACTCCTTTTACTATTTATGACAGAAATGCAGCCCTAAATACAGACTGGTTTAAATGAGGTGAACCAATCATTATGGCCAGACGAGTGGAATCATGTGTTTGGCCAGTCCTGGGTTATATAACCCATGTTAGTGTTGAAAGGCATGGTCAATTGCACCTAAATAAATGGATTAAGTGTGGTGATTATAAAATAGAGGAGGAGTTGATATCTGTAGTGGGTTTAATAATGGCTGTCCCAAAAGATATGTCCACACCTCAGAATCTGAATGTGCCAACGTTTGAACGAGGGATCTTTGCAGATGTAATTAAGAATTACGAAAAGAGATCATCTTGGATTATCCGGGTAGACTCTAAATCCAATGCCAAGTGTCCTTGTAAGGGAAGAAGGCATAGACACATGGAGAAGGCTGTGTGAAAACCGAGGCAGAGATTGGAATTATGCAGACACAAGCCAAGGAATGCCTGGGGCCACTAAAATCTGAAAGAGGCAAAGATGCATTCTCCCCTAGAGCCTTCAGAGGGAGCACAGGCCTGACAATGCCTTGATTTCAGATGTTTGGCCTCCAAAACTAAGAGAGAACACATTTCTGTTGCTATAAACCACCAAGTTGTTGTAACTTATGACAACAGTGCTATAACCAGAGAAAGAAAGACTGAGCAGATAGGAACTTTAAAATCATTTTGTCTACCTCTTCCAGAAATTCTTTTGGGATTCTGAATAAAACTGTATTTAATTTAAAATAAATTTGGGAAAGATTGGCAGTTTCCAAGTGTTAATTTAGAAATGTGGAATTTCCTTCCATTCAATCAGTTGTGATTCTGTGTCCTTAAATAAAATTTTATAATTTCCATTATGTACATCTTGTCTCTTAATTATTAAATATTATCAATTATTTTTGTCTATATCTATTCATAACCAATCTTAGAAGTTATACATGTATTATTTTGGTATAATTATTCTGTCTTCAGTCTCCACATTGGTTTTAATGTTTATTTAAATCTCTTTTTACATATTATCTTTGCAAGCATTAAGATATAGAGGAATAAAAGAAACAAACATTATGTTACCAGCACCTGGAAGCCACCATCACTTAAACTGATTTACTTACTATTCAAAAACTATTATGTATCTACTTTTCTTTCTTCCTGAACGTGGAGAATCAAGCATCCTATGTTGTCTAGCAACATCTATTTCCCAGTTCTTTTCAATTCCATTTTCTACCTCCCTGCTGGATCCCTCTACATTAGCTTGGGATATAAAATTCAGATTTTCAATTTTGTAAGACATATGAATATACGGTCCTCTACATTCATGGTTTGCTCATCACAGGCAGAAATGTCCTACAACTCTATCCTCTCCCTACTCTCATATTATTGTTTTTTGAGATTTCAATTTATATTTACAAGGTAAGTTGTTGCAGCTATGTTTATTATAATTATTATCACTTACAGCAGTAGTTCTCAATTGGAGCATTACATCCATTTGGAATAGGACAATACTTTGTTGTTCAAATGTCCCATGCATTGCAGCTAGTAAATGAGAGTAGCACTCCTCTATTGTTTTGACAGCTAACAAAGGCCTTACACACTTCCAAATGCCTTTTAGGAGAATGGTACTCCTCCACCTGAGAATTCCTGACATGAATTAAAATGTATTTGGATCTATCCATATGGTTCACTCATGTCTTTCATTACTATTCCTTTGACATTCTATCCTTGCATCTAGGATACATTTCTTCTTTTTTGCAAACCATGATAGTAGTTTTCCAAGTGAGAATGTGTAATGGTAAATTCCCTGAGGCTGTGTTTCATCAACGCCTTAATGTCACCCTCGCTCTTCAGGAGCATCAGAGTTGACTTGAAGGTTTCCTTTCTCTCAGACTTTTGAATGCTTTGCTCCTCTGTCTTCACAAATCCAATATTGCTGATGAGAAATCTGATACCAACTGATTCCTGTTTGTTTGCAATTAATGTCTCTCTTCTTTCTGATTTTGTTTAATATTTTTCTATTACTTTTCCTTGCAGCTTAGAATTCTACTGTTATGTATAGATTTATTTTTGTTTATTCTCCAAAATACTTACTGGGAGTTTCCAATCTAAAAATTTATTTCTTTTTTTGTTTTCTGAACACTTCCTGGGCACTATGTCTTCTGTAGTCTACTTCTAGAGCACTTTCTAGACAGATGTTGGATTTGCTGGTTTTGTGCTTTATGGTCCAACATTGCCTTTATACTTTCTCTGTACATATTTTGTGTTGTAATCCAGAAATTATTTTTGTCCAATATACTATTCAATAATATTTACTTGTTGTGTCCAGTCTTCTAGACAGGCCATTTTAAAATTTCTTTTATTTCAAAATTACCATTTTCTTACTAAAATTTATCTTTATTTCCTTCCTTACTTTTTTCATTTGTTTTTGAAATATCTGCATGTACTTGAATCACGACATTTTTTATTTGCTTGCCATCTTAATCTCACTGTTAACATGAAAATATTATCTTAAACTCCTTTTTATTTTTCTCTATTATTTATTTTTCCTTGGAGAGCATTCTCTCCTTTATTATTTGTCTCTAATAAGGCTGATCATCCTCTCAACTTGGTGATTTTTCCCCAATTATCTTAGAAATCCACAGCAATCTTGTAGTCGCTTCAACTTCAAAATTAATGGGACTATGTATAGAAAAGACTCTTCTTTGGTCCAAATATGTGTTGTATTATGTATTTTATTCGTCTCAATGTACTTTACAATATTTCTTGGTTTTCCTTCTTTGACCCATTGATTACTCAGGAGTGTATTGTTTAATTTCCACATACTTGTGAATTTCTCAAATTTCCTCCTGTTACTGATTTCTAATTTTATTCCATTGTAGTTGAAGAACAAACTTTGTGTGATTTCAATGTTTTTAAATTTATTAAGGTCAAAAATCTTACGTCTCAAGGGAAAAATTCTGTACTAATTTTTGTGATCATGTTTAGAAGGTGGTTAAATAGAGTCTGTTGAAGGGCCGTTTATCTTATGGGTCCCCAGACTTGTGTCTATGTTGTTCAAGAAGATAATGACAGGTGGATATGTTCTAGAAAGTCAAACTGATTTCCAAATTTGTATTTGATTTTACCATTCACACTTTTCAGTACCAACCCTCTTCCAGCATATTTATAGGAATTATCTTCCGTTAGTGGTAAGATAAGAAAATTTAAAATAATTAATATGTTATTTAAATTGGAATACCTTGCAGAATATCAGGTAATATTTTTAGCATTAGAATCACATTTTATAATATTTTAGTAAGCTTACTATGGCATCTATAAATCAACAGAAATCATTTCCATCTTTTTTTCTGTCTTCCCCAATTTGTAGTTGTTGTTGTTATTTGAGCTAAAAGTTTTCTCAAGTGAGGTAAAGGCTTGAAATGTGAAGAACACTATGCTGAAAATATTGGAGATGATATTTTCCAAAACACTTCATTCCAAAGAGCATAAATAAGAAAAAATACTTAATGATTTTTACGAATGCACACATGAGATTAATCTCAGCTGTGAGATTAATAACAGGAGCAGTGTGACTTATTCACAGACAGAAATAAAATCTCTCGGCTCTATCATTTCTGGAAAAAATCACTCACTTAACATTTCTGTATCATCTAGTCATGGTGAGAAGGAATATCTGTGTTCACCACTATACCCAGATTTGCACAGATAACGTATGTTAGGAAATGTATTATTATTTTATACATTCTCTACTGGTGCAGTTTTAAAAACTGATAATTGGCTATCTACTCCTTTAGGAGTAGAGGCGAAGTTCACATATTTCTAAACACCTAATTCAACAGAAACGACTGTTAGTAAATATGAATGAGATGATGGTAATTCATTTTCATGTCAGTCATGATTCTGATAATATTATACTTAAAGAATTCTTGTGCTCAGCCTGAATGTGAAACTATTTCCATAATTGATGATCTATAATTTTTATTTAATTGTGTATTTCTAATTGTAGGCTTTGTATGTGATAAATATTTTTCTCTTGTTGTGAAAATATTAATAAATAATAGGAAACAATAATATTCCACAAAAATAAAGCTATTTTGAAAAAACAGTGTTCACTATTTTATCCAGCAAAACATATACACTAGGTGAACTTTATTTGAAAATATATAATTATTTCTAATGTCACTTCAGGACATTCAGAAATTTCATATATAAGAAATTCAGAACTATGCACAATTAGAAATTATGACTGTAGTGAGTTGAATATTGTCCCCCAAAAATTCATGCCCACCCGGAACATCAGAGTGTGACCTTATGTGGAAAAAGAGTCTTTGCATAAGTAATTAGTTATAGACCTTGAAATGAAAGAGTGGGCCCTAAATCCAATGACTGGGGCCCTTATAAGAAGAGAGGAGGGCACGAAGAGACATAGAAAAGAAGGAGATGTGAAAATGGAGGCAGAGATTGAAGTCGAGCTTCTACAAGCCAAGGACAACCAACGATTGAATCTATCCACTAGAAGAAGGAGAGAGGCCTGGGATAGTTTCTTCCTCAGAAACTCCAGAAAGAACCAACCTTGCCAACACCATGATTTGACTTCTGGCCTCCTGAACTATTAGAGAATAAATTTATGTTGTTTCAAGCCACCTACTTTGAGGTAATTTGTTATGGCAGCCATAGGAAACTAATACAATTGCATGTGCTATGAATTTTATAGCTATTTTAAATTGCTTATTTAACAATTCAATTTCCTTCATTAGTGCAATCTTAGGTGATCATTTCATTGTCATTTTTTAGAATAGAATCTAAGTAGTATTTTGAATTGCAATTGGGCTTGTAGACAATGTAATGTTCATTTATAAATTTAGCCAATTCATTGTTAATATAATCTTTAATGACAGAAGACAGTCCTCTCCATTCCAATAGTTCAGTTTAGCTATATAGTCTGTAAGACTCTCATTAATTTATTCATATACTCAACAAGCATTTATTAGTGCCTCTTATGTGCCAGCTACTGTGGTAAATGTCCGTGATATGTACAAAGATGATAAGTACCATGACAATGCAAATGTGTTAAAGAAAGGCGATTAAGGGGATGCCATAGAAACACATAAAGAGATACCTAAATTGGTTTGGGGACGTCAAGGAAGTCTTCATGGAGGAAATAATTTGTAACTTAGTACCCGTGATAGTTAACTTTATATGTCAATTTGACTAGGACTTGAGGTTCCCAGATATTTGATCAAACATTATTCTGAGTGCATCTGTGAAGGTGTTTCTGGATGAGATTAACATTTGAATCAATATACTGAGCAAAGCAGATGGCCCTCCTGATGTGGGTGAGCTCCAGCCAATCCACTAGAGTTCTGAAAAAACAAAAAGCCTGACCTTCCATTGAGTAAGAGAGAACTCTTCCTGCCTGACTGTCTTGAGCTGGAACATTGGTCTTTTCCCACCCTTGGACTCAAACTGAAGCATTGGCTCTTCTTTGTTCTTGAGCCTGCTGGCATTTGTACTGGAACTTACATCACCAGCTCTCCTGATTCTCAGGCCTTTGGCCTCATACTGGAACTACCACCTGCTCTCTTGGTCTCCAGCTTGCTGACTGCAAATCTTGGGACTTCTCAGTCTCCATAACCATGTGAGTCAATTCCTTATAATAAATCTCTGTTGCTTCACTGGAGAACTTTGATGAATATACAGAACCTAAAGCATTAGTAAACATTAGGCTAGCAGAGGAGAGGGGAGTAAGCAATGGAAAAATGTTTCTGGCCAAAGAAAAGCATGACTACACTCAGAGGCAAGAGGGAATGGTGTTTTAGCAGATCTGAAGCTCAATATTACTGGAGTATGGAGTGCAAGTATTATGGTGAATGCAAATGATGAGATGGGAGAGGATAGTAGAGATCGTAAAGAACTTTGTAAGACACTTTACAGAGGTTGGACTTAATCTTAAAGGCAATTAGAAACCATGGAAACATTTTGAGCAGAAGCATAACATATTTGGATCTGGGCTTTAGAAAGTTCCATGACAGTGTTATAGACAGGAAACAGCAGGAGTGGAAGAGTGAAGACGAAGTTCCAAGACTGTTGCTGTAAATATGGCAAAGATCATGGTGACCTATGTTATAGAAACGGCACCAAAGGCAGAAATAAACAAACAGATTGACAGTTACATAGAGGAAAACTCAATTGGATTAGCAATTAATTAATTGGGAAAGGGAGTAATGAACGGAGAGGAAGAAGACTTAAGCTGAGCTCTGGGTTCTTGGTGTGGCAAATGAATAAGATTAAGAATACAGGAGAAAGATCAGGTTTGGGAGCAAATACAGTAAATTCTTCATGAAGATATTGACTTTAACATGCCTTGTCCCTAAATATTATAGGACAAGTATCCCATATAAAATTATTTATAATCATCTGAATTCCAGAAGAGTCGGAATAAAAATTTGGAGATTTATTAAACCAATACATTTTTGACATTTTGCTATGCCGTTGTATTAGTTTTCTACTGTTCTTATAACAAATTACCCCAAGCTTAGTGGCTTAAAACAACACAAATATATTATGTTATGATTCCGCAGGTTAGAAGTCCAACACAGGTCTCATGGGGCTAAAATCAAGGTGTTGGCAGGGCTGCATTCCTTCTGAAGGCTCTACCGGAAAATCATCCCCTTGCCTTTTCCAGCTTCCAGAGGCTGTCCATAATCCTTGGCTCACAGCCTCTTTCCTCCATCTTCAAAACCAGCAATGTTGCGTGTCTTTAAACTTTTTTCTGTAGTCAAATCTCCTTCTCACTCTCCTCTTCTGCATTCGCCTTTCACTTTTAAGATTCCTTGTGATTACATTGGGCCCACCTGGATAATCCAAGGTACTCTTCTTATTTTAAGGTTGTCTGATTAGCAACCTTAATTCCATCTGCAGTCTTGATTCCTCTTTGCCATGTAACCTAACATATTCTCAAGCTCTGGGGATTAGGACATGGGAATTTGGGGTGGGGGGGGCATTATTCTACCTATAATGTGGCACTTTTTTTAATCGATTGGAGTCCAATCAGGAAAAGAGAAACCACAGTGGATATTTCAACAGAGGTGAGTTCATACAAGGAACTATTTGCACAGGAGTTGGAGGGCTCAGAGAGCAGAAAGGGAACGTGGAAGAGCCTGGAGGTATTAACTACAGGAAGCAGATACAGACTTTAGTGCTTGGAGAGGTAGAAGAAAAATTTGGGATTACCAGCATTTAGGACCTTGGACGAGGAACCCCAAAGTGCTAAGGTTCAGACATCTGAGGAAGGGGCATTACCTGGGTGGTGTTAGTGCTTCTAAAGAGGTGAAATGAGGCTTGTTCTGGGAATGCCAAAAGAAGCTGGAGGGCAGAGCCCACTGCTGCTGGGACAATACTGAGCAGAACAGACAAAAAGAGGAAAGAAGTTTCTTCCTCTTTCCGCTACTCCTGTCATGCAATCCCCCACTGCTCTCTCTCACTAAAGCATCTGAAATGCGATTTTTAGAGTCCCAGCGGCAGCATCACGGAGCAAGTACAAAAGAGGAGATTTTGATCCTGAGAGAAAATAGGCAACTTTTTGGCACAACATTCTGCCACGGGGGCCCCAAGAATGTAGTCTCAGGGAGAAAAAGGATAGGATGTTTATAGCAAAGAGGAAGAGTTGATGAAAAACCTGCCCTTTCCACTCCAGAGGATGGTGGAAATAATGAAGACACAGTTATAGGGCTGTGTCAGAACTTCAAATTGTGAGTAGAAACACCCCACTAGGAAGAGGGGCCTCTAAGGTGGTGTGCTGGGGTACGGGGAGTGGAATATCAGCCCATCACCTAGTCATACCATACCAGGGGAGGCTAGAAGTCTTCAGAGTCCAAAACATTGCTATTCCCATAGCAAAGAATAGAATTTGAGAAATCTAGAAGTTTCTACTTGCCCCTGTGAGGGACCATAGAGATGCTAAGAAACTCAGAGTATCATTAAAGCCCCAAGATTTGGCCAAGAAGCCCTGTTTCTGACTGTGTGATCTGGGACAAGCATACCAGGCCATGAAATCCAGACGTGGTCCCAGCATATGGCCCCGAATGCCCCTCATGTTGAGTCCTACTACAGTAATCCTGAGTTCGAAGGGCAGATCACGAATGTCACTGCACAAGAGAGAACGGCTAAGATCTAAGGACACTGAATGTAACTCAGGTCTCCTTATCTCCAACATCAGGAGGTCAGTGAGCACACGCACGAGATGCCTTGCAGAGTGAGAATCTGAAGAAAAAAATAACAACAGTATTCTCTATAATAAACTGAGACTTCCAAGGAAGAAAATTTAAAACAAAAACTAATGATACCTATAAATCATCGTTTAATTATTTTTTTATAATTTTATTTATTTATTTTTCCCCCAAAGCCCCAGTAGATAGTTGTATGTCATAGCTGCATATCCTTCTAGTTGCTGTATGTGGGACGCGGCCTCAACGTGGCCAGAGAAGCGGTGTATCAGTGCGCGCCGGGATCCAAACCCGGCCGCTAGCAGCGGAGCGTGGGCACTTAACCGCTAAGCCACGGGGCCGGCCCAATCATCGTTTAATTTTAAATTTTAAATTTTACCAATTACTGCCCCTATCCCCACCTAAAATGCACATTTTAAACAAATAAATGCAGCCACAAGAGGATCAAATAAGTGATGGGTTACAAAAAGGCTATGTTTACGTTATACATCTTAATGCCAAGTGTGTGATTGCTTGATGAGTGCCCACATGCATTAGGGGTGAAAACTGACTCACATTATCTTATTACATGAGTCTGGAAGGTGTGGCTCTTGACATAGAAGAATGGTGAAGAATGTTAAGAATTTGAAGAATTTTAATGACAAGAATTACCCTGGTTTAAGATCCCCACGCGATTATTCTGATGGTATAAAACTCATGCATAATTATTTGAAGTCATTTTTAAAAGCTGAAATTGGGTAAGGAGGAATTGTAAAATTACAAGAAAAGAGGACCTAGGACAAAATCCTGAATAAGACTAGATTCGTCAGACTCTCGGGAAAAAAGGAATAGCAAAGAAGTCTGCAAATTCTGAGGAGGTAGAAGAGAGTGTGGTCTCATAGAGGCCAGGGAGAGAAAATAGTTCAGGAAAGAAGAGATGGTCCATAGTATCAAATGCTGCTGATAGTACAAGAAAAATAAGAGCTGAAAACTATCCATTCGATTCAGTGACCTAAGGGCCATTGTAAACCTGCTGACGTCTGTGTCCACAGAGTGGTAGGGAAGAAGTCAGAAGTGGATTCAAGGCATTGAGTCAAAAACAGACAGTTGGGCAGGAGACAACCCTTCCCTTTCTCCCTAAATGAAATGTTCATCTCATAAGGAAATGACGTAACACAATACGTATGAGTGGCCATTCTCAACAGCAGCAGTAATGTAACAGGAATCTAAGAAGTCATCATGGCAAGGCACTTACACTCTCCTTCTACCATGAGACAAATAACCAAAATTCAAATATTCACACGCAAGCACGTGTGCAGGCAGTCCAAATTTAGAAGATGCTGGTGCGTTGTGGATGAAGGAATCAATAACAAAAAAGATAATAATATATCAAATGTTTAAAGAACATTCTCTGTATTAGGTACTGTGCTGAATATAATATATAAATATCCGTATAGTCTTTACATGCTACCTGATAGATTTTTATGAGATTGATTTTAAGCTTTAGAAAAATGAGTTGTAGAGGGGTTAAGTAGCCATATTCCCTTAGATAACTCTTGTCTCACAGACTGATAAACTGGTTGTAAAGACAAAACATAATAATGCTTGTGAAGCACCTAGCATGGTGTCTGGCACATAATAAGCACACAAAAAAATTTGTTGTCACTCTGATTTCTGTCAATGTTCTTTTTCTTAAGATTTATCTTCATCCTGAAAAGGCTTTTCCCCTGTCTCCCAATCCCTTTCGTAATGAACAACGCAAATATCTTAGAAGACTTATCTCTATTTACCCTTTCCAGCATATATGTTAGCATTGTGATATACTTTAATTAAAAAAAATAATTAGATTTTAACATCATTGATTTGTTCAATCATTTGAAGGAATTGGCATATTTACACTTTGTGTTTAATTCCATCTTGGTTTCATTTGGATCATTTCCTTTTATCTGAAACAAGCTTCTTGGAATTCTCATTGCCTGTGACAACCTTTCCAAGGCGTGGCAAATTCATCAGGACAAAAGCAGCTATAGAGCTCTGCTTATCCCTCGGGACTCCTGTGTTGCTTAAATTTGCTGGATGATCTCTATATTATCCCCTTTTCATGCTTTTAAGATCTTTCTTACATTTTATCTAGCATTTTTAGTTGTGTTCTGAAGGATAGTTGCACTAAATAAACTAGCTTAACATATTCATGGAAACAAACTGGCTTTTCTGGGATTTTTTTTCAACTAGCCTCGGTTTTCCTTTGTACTATAAATACTCCTTGATTTTATCAGATATTTGCTTAGGTTTCATTTCTTTTATTAAAACATGAGCTCCAGGTGGGCAGAGACCATGTCTTTTTTAAGCTTTTGTCCCTTGTTTCAGGATATCGTCTCTAGAACATAAAAGAAACGGTAACTTATGTTTAATGAAAATGTGTACATCAGACTGTGTGTTAAGACCTTCAAAAGTGTATCATACCAATATTACTATCATGATCCAAAAAATTTTTTTTGGATTTTCACTTTTAAAATAGTATTGAAAGACTATGGCACATTCTTTTCAATTCGCCAAAAGTGCTTTATATTCACTCTCTGAAAGTAAATTTTTTTTGTTGGAAACACTTAAAAATATTTTGAAACCTATTGTGGTGATGACAGGAATGATGAAATTGCTAAACAAATAAAATTTAATTAAAAAGTAGATGTGAGGGCCGGGCCCGTGGCTTAGCGGTTAGGTGCACGAGCTCCGCTGCTCCCGGGCGCGCACCGACGCACCGCTTCTCCGGCCATGCCGAGGCCGCGTCCCACATGCAGCAACTAGAAGGATGTGCAGCTATGACATACAACCGTCTACTGGAGCTTTGGCGGAAAAAATAAATAAATAAAATTAAAAAAAAAAATAGATGTGAGTGTGGAGTTAATAAGATGGACTTTTTTAAGGCATGATTCCTAAATTGACTTTGACGGAAATTCCAAATCGCGTAATCTCATAATAATACTTATTTAGCAAAATAAATGTGAGTAGATTTATTTAAATGTCTCTTTACCATAAAGTTGCATTTTTGCAGATTGATCCATTTAAATAAATGTTTCTGTATTTTCATTTCATTATACTCGAAGTCTAGATAAGTGAGTATTCAGCAACATCTGCTTCAAAGTCATGGAAACTTGGAATGGCAACACAAGCTAGTGGCTCAGTTCTGAATGTATCTGTCCAACACTTTAGCATCTTAGCATTTTCTCCCTTCATATTCCATACGTGGCCGATATGATTCTGTCATCTTGAGAGTTTTTTTCTCATGTTGCAGTTCAGGTGATCACATGATACATCGATACCACCAGCCGCTGGTCTTACCTGACAGCTTATGTTTTCCATTCCTATATTCAAGTTTTAACATGCTCACAATATTTAAATTTTGTAAATCTTTGTAAGATTATTCAAGTATTCAATATTTAATTTAAAAAGATTGTTTTAAGTTTGCATTTGAGAGTATGTGGTGTGTGGATATGATGTGTCCATGTGTGTAGGGGTAAAATTGTAAATTATTTGGGGGTTGGGCTGCTGACTAACTGTATCATTAATTTCATTCTCCACATTTTGGAAGTAAGTACATCTCTGAGGATATTGTACCACGGACATTCTGGAACCAACTATGATGTGCAGAAATAATGTTAACTCGTTGTACAGTTAAATTTACACGGGAGATTAGAATGTTAACGACAATACCCAATTCATATATCTACAAAGAAAAAGCACTACATTTTTTTAATTAAATGGATATATTAATAAATAAATATTTATTTTTATTGATATATATTTTCTAATCTTATTTATTTATACAGCAGCAGAAATATGAAGGGCAAAATTTAAGAGAAAAAAGAGCTTAATTGCTGCATGTGTAGAAGAACAATCAATGTTTTCTGTGCTGGATACACCAGGTGACTTCTAAAATTGCTTCAAATTCTGTGATGTCATGTAAAAAATTAAAATCTGCTGTTAAATAGTTTGAAAATCCTCATTTCGTATACTGTGCTGTGAGTTGAGAGACTGTCTTCACTTTTTCATTAGAACTGGGTTTTTTTCTGGTCTCATGACTCTCTTTCTTTATTCCTAACCTAACTCCATTTTTTAAAAAAAGCATGCATTGGTATTTATTTGTCTCTGCAAAGACTCTGAATGATAGACGCAGCAGCCGGGCCAGGAAGCACTCAGTGAATTCCCGCTGCCTCCCATTACAGCTGGGCCACTGTGACTGCTAATTGCCTGTCACAGCCACTGAGCCATGGAGCTGGCGGGGCTGCCACCTCCTGTTTGGTCAAGTTGTCGTCTCCTGTTAATCTGAACCCTGTTGTTTCTTCCATTGCCTCTACTTTCTCAGTGTAGACAGAACAAAAACCAATCTCTAACTGTGATATGAGTGTATCAAAATTTTAATTTTGAAGAAAAAGAATGGATAAAAAGACCTTCTCATAAAAAGTGAGTCTCTCACCAGGCCTGCACGGCATTTTTTCTACCATGCTGATTTTCAAGGCTCATGTCATTTTCTTTTCTGCTACGACTCAGCTATTTTCATAGCACTAGAGATCATCTGGTGAAATTTTGCAAACTGCAAGCAAGAACAAAACAAACATATAAAAATTCAAGGAAAGTTCTGAGGCCAATTTGATAAAGTTTTAGTTGCTTACCGGTTTCTACAAAATATTATGGAAAACATGACTGTGTACCAGAGTGGGCCAGGGACCTCGTTTCAAGACTGTTGAAGCATAATTCAGCCAAAGGCCTGTGCTAGGAGAAGTACTTGAACACCTCCGGATCATAGCAAATTCATCAAAACCACCAAGTAGCTAAAAAAGCAAAGGATCCACTAGCAACAATCTTAAGAATCTTGCAGGTGGATGGAAAAGCCCTTGAGCTACGGCTTCTGTATCATCAGGCAGGAACAGGCAACTGACATTTACGTTACTGCTGACTGCCTGCCTTCAATCAAGAGCACCGCAGAATTTTTTTTTTTTTTCCTGAGGAGGCAGTACCTCAGCCTCCTCAGGAAAAGTACTTCCCATTTCAGAAAGCTTCAATTCAGAAAGCTCCCATTCAGAAAGCTCCAATAAACAGGACATTCTGAAATGAAAGTGGCCACAAGAGTCATGCTAATTTTACTGGCCTCCTAATCCTGAGGCCAGGTTCAACTGCTCCACCCACACAGCCTGTGCCAGGTAAGCATCTTCCTGGATGATAAACGCGGAGTCTGGTCGTGGGAAAAGAGTCCACTTTGCTTTGACTTGACCAGTTAAAAAGCTGTACAGTAACCTTCCAAGTACCTGAGCGTGTGTGTAACTCAAGCCTGAGAAAGTTGTTGGAATTAATCTATGTGATTCTTTCTTTTGAATGTTAAAGATTTTATATAGGAAAAACACCCCTGCTCCCCCAATTCCAACATGCTCTCCAATGGGCATGCTCCTGGGATCAGAAGTGGACTATTATACCATTTGCTCATGAAGCCCTGAAATTGGTCAGGGCAGGACATTAATAAACTCCAGGGCCATACTTTACCCACAGATTGAAGATTTCTCTCAATCCTAATCTCTATCTCAAATTATGCCCAATCTGTTTGTCCCATATATTTCACCAGGTTATGCAAAATAGTAATGATCAACCAACTAATATATGGATATCTTAAATTAAAAATAAAGCTCTACTTGTTGCAAATTCTAAAGGAGAAATAGATCCCCAAATTAATTCTTATTGCCCTTATAACTTAAACTCCAAAGAAAGTTTAAAGTCCCAACTTTAAAGTCCAAAGTAAGTAAAAGTCAAACATAGTCAGTCCCACATTCCTTATGTTGCTCGATCACCATCAGAAATGTGCAGCTAGCTGCACCATAGCCTCCACTCACTCCTGGATGAATGCATTGCAGTCCTGCACTCTATCAGCCATGGCTCTTGCCTCTTAGCCCTGAGATACCTGTTTCCCCATACTCGTGTTTTTGTAACTAAAGAATCACCCATCTTAGATTCAAAAGAACTGAAGCTGCTCTCAGGTTTTCTGAAAGCTGTAACACGTGGGGCCTAGTGAACTCTGCCAAAGACCCTTGTCTGTACCCACCAGCTCCTAGCACTGGGATCTACTTCTATCTGCTTCTGGTCTTTTCCTGCTCCTTTAAGAAAGGATCGGCTGTGTTCATACTTTTTCATTTGCTCTTTTCCTTCTGTACCTTTTCCAGGGCTAGCACCATTTGTTGTATTTGAGCATCCAATTTTCTTACTGTCTTTTCTTTGCTTTCTGGCCTGGACGTTTCTTTTGCTAACATAGTCCTAGGAGTCTCCCCTAGTAAAGCGTATGAAATTAGGAAGTTCTGGGACTGCCAAAAATATCCAGACCTACCTTTTCCACCCTCCCTTTCTGAACAAGAAAACTGAACTCACAAGTTATCCTCCGGTCAGATCACCTCCCACCCAGGTCTGGAGCTCACCCTTCTACTTTCCTTGAAGCTTTCTTTTTTTATGAAATAAAAGGATAAGAAATTTGTTTTTCCAAATCAATCAGTATATTTTCTCACAACATTTAACATTTATATATTTGAAACCTACAAAATGTTGCAAGAATAGTACAATTAACACCCATATATTTTTATCCTAGATTCAGCAATTGTTAGCATTTTGTTATGTTTTTTTTTCTTTCTATATGTATGTTTGTGTTGTTTTTTGCTGACACATTTGAGAATTATTTGCAGACATAATGACATTTTACACCTAAATACTTCAATATTTGTCCCTTGGGAAAAAGGAACTTCTAAATATCCATCATACAATAGCCACACTTAGGACATCAAATATATTTTTATCCTATTTTCTAACATACAGATCATTCAATGTTCTCCAAATGTCCCCATATTGTCCTTTAGACTTGTTACTTTTTGTTTGTTTATTGGTTTTGTCAATCCAGGATCCAATCAAGGATCATGCCTTGCATTTAATTGTCATGTCTCTTTAGTTTCTTTTAACCAAGTAGGTTTTTCAGGCTTCTTTGTCTTTTCTAAAATTGATTTTACTTATTTATTTTTGTCCATTTGTTTCCTCATGGTTAGCTACAAATTAAACACTTTTGGCAGTAATACTATGTAGGTGACAGCTTCGTTTTTAATGTGTCTTATCTTCCTTGTGCCTTCCCTGAGTCCTAATTCTGTAAATCTCTCAGGCATGTTCTCTAGGGAAACAGGTAACACTCACAGCCCCACCCACATGGACTGAGTCACCTTAAAACTCATCCAATAGTTCTTTGAGTATTATACTTAATCTTCCTAGTATTTCCCCTGAAATTGACTCACATTTTTACCAATTCCTTAGTACGACTGCCCAAGTCTTCAAGAAGACTCGCTAATTACCATGTGCAGCTCTAAAAATGTACTTCTCAATAGATTCCATGCTGCTTCTTAGAGACTCATTCCTGACTTTTTTCTGAGCTATACTGAATCATCGGGGGCCCCAACCATCTGTGCTGATGTAGTAACAAGTTGAAACATCTCCTCATGTTTTAAATACCCTGTTTGAGGGCTTTTAGACTGCAGGGTACGTTTTGAGGTTTATTCCTGTTCTTTCGTATAGATCTAGATTTACTTCTGAAATCCCAAGTCTCTTGATATATGTCCCTCTGCTCATTCATGTCTCATTACAAATTTCCTAGTTGGCCCTGTGCTTTTTTTTTTTAATTGAAACTGTTTATAAAGCAGAAATATGAGAAGTTGGGAATAAAGTTGCCCATAATACTCCATATGGCAAATGTCATCCATGACTTCCCTCTCCTTCTACACAGAGACTGGGAGGTAAATGTGCCTTAGGTGCCCTAGAAGCAGAGCCTGAGATAGATTTGGGAGCACAAGATTTATTGAGAATGTGAGGGATGGGCCCAATCCATAGGGAAGCTCAAAGGATAAGACAGCATTGTCTCTGTCTGGAAGAAAATGGGTTGGTCTTTTGAACCCCATATCAGTCCATTCATTCCGGTCTTCAAGTCACCCCATGGGCAGGGGCGAATGAGGGTGGAGTAGGCAGAAGGGCTGGCCATAATCTCCCGGGAAGTTGGCCCCAATCATCTGAGCGGAATTCTCTGGAGAAGGGGCAGCTGTGAGCCTATTGCAGCCAACTCGCACAACAGCTGAGAGCTGGGAGTGCTGGCTTGGTCAGCAGATCTGGGCAGGTTGCCACAACATTCACTGCATGGTGGTCAGCCTTAATTTCCAAGTACGCCCTGGAGAAGGGATCTCCTTAGAATGCAAAGAAACTATCCCTGATTATTCCTTAGCTGATGAGTCTATTTTCCAGTTCTGAGGTAACTAAAGATATATCATTCCATCTAAGTAAATATGCAAAATCTCATTTAATCCTTCTAAACAACTCTTTGACTCTTTGATGTAGTTAATATTATTTAACGACTTTGCTTTTCTTTGCTTTCCAGTTTCCATTCTCTCTGCCTAACCCCGGCCTTAGGAGGAGGCTAAATTCAGGAATCTGCTATCCTCTACAGAAGGAGAATAACTCTTAGAGGTTCCTCTCCTCTGATCCTTCTTGTCACCGACCCAACATACCAAAGGCATGGTCTTTGACCTAACATGGGATCAGACTCTCTCCTTAGGGGAGTTCATTAATTCCAGAAACAGCACAGGTGTTCTTCCAAGAATCTCCCAAAAAAGTTCAAGTGTTCTCCAAGAACCTTTTGTTGCTGCTTACGTCATGCTTGCTACAAGTCCTGCTCATCAGCCTTCTGTTCCTTCCGGAGGAATTTCTAGTATGCAGGTAATAAATTCTCATTTTGCTTAAGTTACCTGGATCCGGTTTCTATCGCATGTAACAATAGAAATTTTCTGCTACATATAAGTGTTTAAAAATTCACATAATCTAATATTCCCCAAGTGGCATAGCTGGTAAGCTTCATAGCTGGAACTAGAACTCAGGTATGTATGACATTCAAGTCTGAGCCCTTAGTCACTATGCTATTTCTACTTTTATTAAATATATTTATTTTTTGTATACTACAATGTACAAACTATACAGTTCTCCAAATTCTTCAAGGATAAATATTTTACTAGGGAGAAAAAAGGTGTACATTGCCATGTATGAGTAAGAACTTTAATGAACATCATTAAAAATCAATTTTAAAATATTTGCCGTTAACAATACCCCAAAGTGCCAGTGAAAGATGCCAATAATGAGGCTTCCTTTCAAAGCAGATTATCCTGAGTGGATCTTGCTCTGGTTGGGTTGCTCTGCATCCTTGAGGGACAGTCCTCTGGAAAATAAATGTGATGAAGGCATTTCAGAGTGTGGTGATCTAGGCAGTTCGCTTTTCCCAAGGATGCCTAGGAAAGAGGAGTAAGGTAGAGTTCCCTGGGGTCCTCAACCCCAAGATGGGCCCAGAAAGACCAGCACATTTACTCTTTTTTTGACCACAGGACAGGCCTGGCATTCAGGGCTCCCTGCTTGTTACAGCCATGGTTGTGATTCAGGGACTATTGTATTTCTATTCTTTTCTGGGACTAAGTTATGTCTTCAAAGTAAAAGCCACACAGTCAGTGAACTTAATCATGAGAATTTGCCCATTCAAGTAACTTGCCTGTCTGTAGATAGAGCCATTTAAATGTATCCGTTTCCTATGCTGCTTCCTTTACGTACTACGTAAAGTATAGAACATATTATGCTTATCTTAACTTGTGGATCAATTTGAAGGTCATTATTTGCATAACAGTCTATCAGTGCTCATCTCTCCTCCCTCTACTTCAATATAATTCTCTTGCTTCCCCAGAGATTACTAATTAACTCAATATACTTTTATGTCACCGTTTTACTTTGAGTTTATTCATTGCAGTAATTTTTTATTTCACCAAAATTCACATTCCATCTATCTGGCTGTGGTGTAGGAAATTTAAAGGCTGAAGACATTGTGTTCTAGATCTGCCATGGACCATATTTTAGCTGAGAACAGATTTTAAACTGACATGATTTAAAAAAATCTTAGGAGGATTCTGGTCAAAACATTTAGTGACTTCCTTCCTTGAAAAGGAGACATATTTGAAAGACATTTTTCCCAGAGTTTGGAACCATATTTCCCTTTCCAAGAGTTTTTGCTGGCAAAAAAATAACCCAAATAAAAAGAGACACAAAAGCAACAACAATAACAAAAAGCAAAACAAATACTCTTTTTCACTAGAGTGTATTGAGTAGAAAGGCTCCCTTCCTTCCCTACTCCAGACCCCTCCCTTTAGAAGAAAATATGCTTTCTGATTCTTGGGATGATAAGTGATGGGAAAAGCATAAAACAGAAGGTATAGAAGATGAAAGGCTTTCAGGTTTTCAAGAGCAGGGGATATGCATGGAACGTTAGAGATATTGTAGGGCTAGAGTTTGCTGGGGAAGTTTAGAAAGGTAGATGGGGAACAGATTATGAAATATTCCATATGCCATGCAGTAGAATTTAGATTTATTGTGCAGTAAGCCACTGAAATATCTTTAGCATGGGAATAACAGCATAGGTATATTTAACTTTCAGACAGATAGATCTCATAACAGAGTGAGGATGAATTAGAGATGCTGAGAAAAGACAGAAGTCATTTGAAGTAACAGCTAAGAAAGATGATGAGAGTCTTTACTAAGAAAGCAGCTATAGAAATAGAGATGAAGGGCTGTAATTAAGAATATTATAAAGATAGAAACAAACAGATTTGGTGGCCATTTGATATACAGAAGAAAGGAGAATAACAGCTGAGACTGTTTCATTCTGCTTAAAAAGATAGTCGAGTAAAACCCTTCTTTGCTCCTTGTTTTTGGGATCTTCTCACAAAAGTTCTAGTTGCTTTGAAAATTGTTTGCTCTCTAAGGACTGAGAAAGTCTCAGTTTAGGGCATCTCCTATTGATCTGGAGTCCCTACCACCCTACATTTTATAGAAAGGGACAAAGAACAATCTAATTAAAAACTCAAGTATATGGTTCTTTTCCTCCTGGGGTTTTAGGTAATAATTATTGAGGTGATACATTATAGCTAAAGGGACAGATAATAAACAGGAATGTTTCAAGGTAAATAGAAAACATATAATTTGCTTGAATCTAACCCTCAATTTTCCTTTAATTTCCACCACTGAGTCTATGTAATATCTATCCCTAAACTAAACCTTTTAAAATCCAAGACCAATCTTATTTTTAAGTAGGTCAAGGCAGTAGCTCAAGGGTTTAGGATCAAGTTAGACCTTACCACTGGTCCCTAAATGAACATGTGTGCTGGTCTAGTCACTGGGTATTTACTTTGTTATTTTCCTCAAGTCTAATTCTTCTATTGTGTCCCTAGTGGCTGGATCCCTGAATCGACGGCTTGGGTCCCTTTGGGCCAATTTGCATTTACCCAGGTTTATGCAAGATTGGAGTGTGTCTTTTTTTTCCCTTTGGGAATGAGAATTGTTCCCCTGTATTAGATTTTCAAAAACCTGTGTTTCTATCATTTATTCCCAGTTTACGGTGAAATCAGCAGCTTTTCTTCATTGTAGATTCTTAATTACAGATCCAAGATATATGGATCTACCTTTAGCCATTATTCGACCTCCTGATTCGACCTCCATACCCCAGCCTTTCTCACAACAGCCTCCTATAGTTTACCAGTGGGCCCTACTAGACCCCTTGCCTTCTTGCCGTGATCTCCATTAATTGTCTAACTCAGTAGCCACACATTTTGGCTTTTAAACTCCTGTGAGGCTCTTCTCTTGAGCCTGTATAGCCTCCTCTTCTTGGTCTTCCTTCATCTGGCCCTTCACACCACCAGATGATTGGTGGATTCAGCATTGCCGGAGTACAAGTCTACCTTCCCTCTCTATTTGGATCAGCATTCTAACTCATTTAGCATTCTCATATGTTTACATAGTGTGCTACAAAACTATACAGACACATCAATAGGAAAAGGAAATTGTTTAGGGTCAAAACTGCAACATCTTTTCGTGCAGAAATGAATATATTTTCCTTATGTCTCAATTTCTCTATTCTGTTTTGTCTGATTTTACTGGAAAGGAGGCCAGAGAAGAATCTATTTTGTACTTTGTTGTATTCTGTTATCTCTACCTGCTACCAAGATAGGTTACATAACATAAAAACTCTTCTAAAAATAGAATAAAGGTGTTATTTTTTTTAAAGGCATACAGCTACAAGGACAGAGAATAGGAGAGAAAGCAACAGTTACAACATTTTGAAAGCTGTCAACTGACTTAGTGAGACAGAGAAAGCTAAACCTAAGCCTTGCATCGGTGTTGGCCAGAAATTTCTGAAGGAAGTCCAAAAGTAAGCCTATTCACACCATGGGATCCCAGAACGGCTCAAGAATTGGAGGCATCAGGTTGTTCCAAAGTGAAGTTTTTCATAGGGCTGAAAAGAGAAGTGTCGATTAAAAATATGGAAAGAAAACAGTCCCTTTCTCAAGCTACTGAGTCAGGCAACTACCCCTCCTATTCTAAGGCAGAAAACTGGAGGTTTAAAATAAAACTAGCCAACTCAGAAGCAAACAAACAGGAAAACAGAAGGATTCTTGCCTTGGACATCAGGCATAGCTGAAGGCAGACACATGGTACTGACATAAGTGAAATTAAGTGAACATCTATATGCTGAATTTCAAGATCCCTGACTCCAAGCATTTGGCTCCTGTAATGACACTACAAATTTTTATCAGTTTCCATTCTCTTTTTCTTCCTTTTAGTAGTGGAAGCTCTCACTGCTCCAAGTTTTAGCAGAGCACCCAGGTAAATATTACTCTTCAAAGTTTCCATTACAGTTAGGCAGAGCCACGTGATTACATTTTCACTAACGGGATGCAGATGGGAATGAGGTGTACAACTTGCATATCACATTTTAAAGAGAGAGCTGCTTACTTTGCATTCTTTCTTTCCTCTTGTCAGGCAACTGGATGATCTTGTGAAGTAGGGGTTCCTACCTGCACTGTACTACTACCTGCTTACTTTGAGTCTATTTCACGAGAGAGAACCAACTTCCATCTTGTTGGAGATATTGCATTTGTGGGTGTCTTTATTACAGAAACCAATAGTTTTAACCAATAGTATAAGAAGTGTTTAATTCCTGGTAACAGATTGAAATTCCACTTTGGAGCAACTGCTGTGCCTAACAAACACAATATACAAATTCCACCAGTTGCAGGTTTCTGAAAATTGCTTTAATCTAATCCCTGAGATGAAGATGACATTAAAGATTCTCTCCAGGATCACAATTAGATATTTAGTGCTTAACTGTAAATATGAACACAAAGATAATTAGACATTTGAGGAAAGCCTCTAACCAGAAAGACAAAGACATACATGAACAAAAACAAAGACACAAATGAAGGAACTGAGAGGAAACAGAGAAAATGAAGGGAGCCAAAGAAAACTTTAAAAATCTGTAATCATTATCTTCAAAACGTAAGAAAGTGTACACATAAAATAAGAATAGGTAACTATAAAAGATTATGTTTAGAGAAAAAAATTAGTATCTTGAAAATTAAACATCTGATGACTAAGTTTAAAAAATCAATAACATATTTAAATGAGGAAAGTGAGATAATTTCCACAATAGTAGGACAAAATAGGAGAAAAAAGTTAAGAAAATGTCAAGAGCATCCTAGGAAGCCCAACATCCAAATTATAAGAGTTCTAGACAAAAAGAAGTGAGAGAAAATAAAGAATAAAGAAGAAGACCTTAACAAAAAAAATTATTTAAATTGTCCTACTAAAGACGTGACTTTCCAGATGAAAATACCAGGTTACCTGAAAAAAATGAATAAAAAGTGACCAAAACAAGGCTTTATCTTCATGGAATTTCAGAATCTTGGGGACAAAGAGAATATTTTAAAATTACCAAAGAAACAAATAATTTACACGCAAAGGGTCACATTTCAGAATATCTTTGGACTTATCAGTAACTATGGAAAGTGTAGAGAAATGCCTTTAAATTATGAACAACAAAGATTTTCTACTAAAGAAGAAAAATTATACCTGATTCCACAGAAATAAAAAGAATCATTAGAGACTACTATGAACAATTATATATCAACAAACAGGATAACTTAGAAGAAATGGATAAATTCCTATAAACATACAACCTAACAAGATTAAATCATGAAGAAATAGAAATTTCTTCATGAGAAAGAAATAGAATAGATCTATAACTAGTATGGAGACTGAATCAGTAATCAAAAACTTCCCAAAAAAGAAAAGTCCAGGTCCAGATGGTTTCACTGGTAAATTCTACCAAATATTTAAAGAAGAAATAACACCAATGCTTCTCAAACTCTTCCAAAAAATTGAAAAAAATAAAATACTTCCAAACTCATTTTCTGAGACCAGCAATACCCTGATACCAAAGCCATAAAAAGACACTACAAGAAAAGAAAACCACAGGCCAATATCCTAGATGAGTATAAATGTGAAAATCTTTGATGAAATACTCATAAACCAAATTAAACAACACATTAAAAGTATCATATACCATGACAAAGTGTAATTTATCCCTGGTATGCAAAAGTGGTTTAACATACAAAAAAAAATCAATTAATGTAATATACCACCTTAAGAGAATGAAGAATAAAAATCATATGATCATCTAAATAGGTACAGAAAAAGCATTTTACAAAATTCAACATCAATTCATGCTAAATACTCTCAACAAACTAGATATAGAAGGAAATTACCTTAACACAATAAAGGTGATATATGAGAAGCCTACAGCTAACATCATACTCAAGGGTGAAAAATGTAAAGCTTTTCCTCTAAGATCAGGAACAAGGGAAGGATGTCCACTCTTGAACGACTTCTATCCAACGTGGTTCTGGAAGTCCTTGCCAGAGTAATTAGGCAAGAAAAAGAAATAAAAGGCATACAAATCAGAAAGGAAGAAATAAAATTGTCCCTGTTTGCAGACAACATGATCTTATATATATATAAAAGACTTCAAAAAAAAAATGTTGGAACTAATAAACAAATTCAGCAAAGTTGTTGAATACAAAATCAACATACAAAAATCAGTTGTGTTTCTCTACACTAACAACAAACTATCTGAAAGGGAAATTAGGAATACAATTTCATTTACAATAGCACAAAAAAAGAATAAAATGCTTAAGAATAAACTTAACTCCGGGTGTGAAAAATTTGTATTCTGAAAACAACAAAACACTGATGAAAGAGAAAAAAGACACAAACAAATGGAAAGACATCTCATGGCAGATTGTAAAACTTAATATTTATTAAAATTTCCATACTACCCAAAGTGATCTATAAATTTAATGTAATCCCTATCAAAATTCCAATGGTATTTTTTACATAAATAGAAAAAAATCCTAAAATTCATATGGAACCACAAAAGACTATGAATAGCCAAATCAATCTTAAGAAAGACAAAACCTGGAGGCATCACACTTCTTGATTTCAAAATACAAAACAAGGCTACAATAATCAAAACAGTATGATACTGGCATAAAGACAGACATATAGACCAATGAAATAGAATAGAGAGCTCAGAAATATGTCCACACGTATATGTATGGCCAACTGATCTTGGAGAAGAATACACAATGGGAAGAGGATAGTCTCTTCAACAAAAGGGGTTGGGAAAACTGGATGACTATATACAAAACAAAAATTGGCCCATGAAATTGGACCCTTATCTAGTTTTATTCTAGGAGTTTTAGGGTTTCAGGTCTTACATTTAAGTCAATTTATTTTTTTTTTAATTTAATTTATTTATTTATTTTCCCCCCAAAGCCCCAGTAGATAGTTGTATGTCATAGCTGCACATCCTTCCAGTTGCTGTATGTGGGATGCGGCCTCAGCATGGCCAGAGAAGCGGCGTGTCGGTGCTTGCCCAGGATCCGAACCCGGGCCGCCAGCAGCGGAGTGCGCGCACTTAACCGCTAAGCCACGGAGCCGGCCCTAAGTCAATTCATTTTGTGTCTAAACATTTTTTAAGAGGGTAGATCTCACGTCAACTGTTATAAAATGAAGAATTTCCAAGGAAGATTTTTATACCCAATCAAATTATCAACCAAATGAGTGTGTTGAACAATAAAGATATGTTTAGACATTAAAAGTTGCGGAGGCCGGCCCAGCGCCATGGCAATTAAGTTCGCGCGTTCTGCTTCGGTGTCTGAGAGTTCACCAGTTCAGATCCTGGGCACGGACATACTCCCCACGCATCAAGCCATGCTGAGGTGGCATCCCACATAGAAGAACTAGAAGGACCTACAACTAGGATATACAACTCTGTACTGGGGCTTTGGGGAGAAAAAAGAAAAAAAAAAAAAAGAGGAAGATTGGCAACATATGTTAGAAAAAAAAAGTTTCAAAACTTTATATTCCATGCACCAGTTCCTCAAGAAACTGCTATAAGGTTTTGTCTACCAAAACAAAGCACCAAACTAGAGAGGATAGAACATAGAATTCACAAAGATAAAACCCAAACTAGGAGACAGTTAAAGGGAGTTATCAGAATAAAGAAGAGATAGTCTAAGATATCAGCCAGGTGGCAGGCCTTGAGAGTTAGTAGACAGGATTAAATCAAGAGGAATAAAAAAACAAGAAAAAGGACTGGCCCTGTGGCCTGGTGGTTAAGTTCAGTGCACTCCACTATGGTGGCCTGGGTTCACGAGTTCAGATCCCAGGCACAGACCTACACCACTTGTCAGCCATGCTGTGGAGGCAACCCACATATAAAATAGAGGAAGATTGGCACAGATGTTAGCTCAGGGCTAATCTTCCTCATCAAAAAAAGAAATAAAAGAAGGAAAGATAATAATTTGAAATTATTGAGAGCTGATACATATTTTGGTGAGAGATTTGGGGAATAAATTTTGTTATATACAAGACAACTAAGCAAATGGAAAAACAGGTATATTATTAACTTTGAGAAAGTAAAAATTTTAAAGCAGGAATATATAATCATAGAATACTAGCATAATTTAATGAAAAATATTATTCACATATCCATAATAATACAAAGTGTTGATTTTACTGAAAACTATGATATAACTATTTCAAGAAGATCAAGGGAAAGAGGGAAGGTGTGTGCATGTGTGTGCTCATGTGTGTTCCAGTGTAGAGAAATAAGACAGTTAAATTCATATCTTTTTGATGTGTAATTTATTACTTAATACGCAAAGCGGAAAAAGTTAAAAAGTGTTTTAGATACAAATAGGAAGTTATAAGCCGGGAGAAATTATTAAAATGGCATAAAATTGTTGCCTGTAAGAAGTGAGACTCCAGGACTGATTTTAACATTGTGGTTGTAAGATATATGTAACTGTTTCGCTATTTTAACTCTTTTCTTGTATAACTTTGATTAAAAAATCAAACTAAAGAAGCTTTTAAACATAAACAATTCCTCCCACTGTATTAATATGCTAGGGTTGCCATAACAGAATACCACAGAATAGGCGGCTTAAACAGCAGGACTTTATTTTCTCACAGTTCTAGAGGCTGAAAGTTTAAGATCAACGTACCAGCAGGGTTGGTTTCTGGGAAGACTGTCTCAGCTTTTATAGACGGCCACATTCTCACTGTGTCTTCACATGGTCTTCTCTCTGTACAGGAACTCTTAAAATCTTTTCCTCTTCTTATAAGGACCGCAGTCCTATTGGATTAGGGTCACATCTTCTTGACCTCATTTAACCTTAATTACCTCCTTAAAGGCCCTATCTTCAAGTATAGTCACATTGGGAGTTAGGACTTCAATATATATATTTTAGGGGACAAAATTCCATCCATAACACCCACAGATTTCTAATTGTTTAAAAATCTGTCCAATTCATACATTCAAATATGTTTTTTATAGCCAACATCCATTCTGATTGGCCAGATCCCAAACTATACCAGTTGTTAAATACTTCTATTACTCCTATAAACACAGTAATTTCTTTGAGATATTTCCAGCTTTAATAGTGCATTGGATCTATTTCTAAAGACTTTATCAAATGCTTAAAATGAGAAATATTTCTATTTATGGACATATTAATTTTTTGTTTATTGCAGTAACATTGGTTTATAACATTGTAAAAATTTCAGGTGTACATCATTATACTTCTATTTCTGCATAGATTACATCACGTTCACCATCAAAATACTAATTACAACCCATCACCACTCATATTAAAAAACTTTTCAGTTGCTAAAGCTTCATAATGTAATCTATGGAATCATGCTTTTGAGTTTAAGTCAAGGAGACACAGGACTGAACAGTAGATCACCATATATATGCTCTTAATTTTCAAAATTGAAACCGCTAATGCTAATTTTTATGTGTGCACCTGCTGCTAAAAACCAAATGAGCTATTCACTTTCTTCTGAAGGTTGCCAATACATGCCCTTCGATTAGTGGCTGCAGTTGCTCTCCAAAGAACATGAAATTAATTGTAAATCTGACTCTCAGATTGGAGGTCAGCTGCAAATACTTGCTCCAAAAAAGGAAGTCTGTTCGCTACATTCATTTGCCATATTTGATATATGGTTAAAAGCGTGAGCTTTGGAGATGAGATTCAATTCCTAGGTCTGAAACCTCTCTGAGCCTTTTTCCTTCCTGTAACTTAAGAGTATTAATAGAGACTACCATAGACTTTTCTAAAGTGTACATGAGATAATTTATGTAAAGTCCTCAGTGTTAGTACCTACCAAGTGTTCAATAAATATTAGTTGTTATTTGATGGACTTCTATTTGCCACTGTTGCTTCACCCATGCCTTATTGCTTGGGATTCTATTGAAGTGAACGTTTTCTAATGTTTCTGTGAACCTCCCTGCCTGCCCATCGTTTCCCCAATCAGTTAGCAGGGTCAATATCACTGCCACTAACTTAGGCTGTTACTGTGACCCAAACATTTATGTGACATTTCCCAAAGAAAGCAGGCCATTCAACTCAACAATTTCTATTAAAAAAAAAATTTTACATGTTGTTCCTTCAAAAGGTATTTTCAAGGTTTATAAGGAATTTCAAATTTAAAAAAAAGTAACTGGCTTCCACATTAAAAAAAGCCATTTTGTAGTAGGTAAGTCTTTGGTTAAATCACTGCTAAATAAATACATACATACATACATACGTACTGCTAAAACTGCCTTAATTCATACACAATGCTTGATGCATATTAGGTGGTCAATAAATATTTATTATATGAAGACATGATTCTATATATAAGCAGAAATTCTATTCCATGAACTCTAAGATGTGGATGATTTTACATAGTGTGTGACTTCTCAGGCACCAGTAACACCATCATGTACGTTTTTTTTTAATTTCTAAAAACAGTGATATGTATGCACTTCTTCTGTTGATGAGACTATACAGAGTATACGCAATACTAAATTTATTTTAGAGAAGAAACAAATTATTTGTATGATTTAATAGAGCTTTCATTAAAAGAAAAAGTTCCATACTTCTGACATTTGTTGGTAATGTCACATTTTACGTGGTAGGTGCCATGTTGTGTGATTTGCTGTCTTTTTTAGTATCTTATTCTAAAAAAGACATATAAAATAGATACAGGTTATATAAAAAAGAAAGAGAAGAGGGAGAGGTGTAAGAGGACTTCATCATTGTTTTTATCTTACATAAGAACTGTTCTGGTGAAGCTGTAGGCAGTAGGATCTATGAGGGAAACAGACGAGTAGACACAGCACGGTTCTCTTAAGTATTAAATGCTCCTTTAGAGCTCCCAGGTTTGCTTGTTTCTTATTATTGTTGTTTTGTTTGTTCACTTGATTTGCTTTCCTCCTCTCTGGAGGTTGCTTCAAGGTATGCCCAGTCCTGTGTTAAGTAAGTTTCTGAGCGGTATAAATAGATTGTTTCGCTTGGGATGTTTCCACTTTAGTCTTCTTCAATGATGGCTACCTAATGAAAACATTTAGAAAATACTGCTCCTGCTGAATGACTTTCACCTGTGGCACCACCCAGATGACAAATGGAAAATCTTTCTCCTTTAAATGGGGATCTCTGCAAAGACAGTGTGCTAATCCAGAGCGACCCTTCCACGGCATTCTTTAATCGTTGATGACAGCAAGTAAAATGGGACTGGACGCAGAGCAAATTGCTTCATTAGTGACAAAGCCTGGAATACCTGTGGAACCGTAACCTGCATTTCCCAATACATGGGCCATGAAATGTGATCATTTAACTGACAATTTAGACTCATATTGTCTACTCAAGTGGGGTTTTTTTTTTTGTTTTAATAAATTACTTGTTAAAACGCACAACTATTATATTTTTCTGTGTTCAAATATAGTACCTAGCAGTGGTATAAACAAGATTGTAACAAAATAATGCACAAGTGAAAATAATTGACCAAAGTGCTTAATTTTATAGTGCATACTGAAAGGGGGCATGTATTAAGCAACAAATATGTACTCTTTCATTTGAGTGAGTGATATATGAAAGGAACTAGTCCAATCAGTACAGAATGGATTTAATCATTTTATACAATAATTTAATTGGTTTTATCAGTATTTCACAACCGCAAAAATGAGTGACTCCAATTAACACTATAACTATAAAATGTTTTCCAAAGTATATGCTCTTAATCCTCAATAACTAAAACCCTGTGATGCACACTTATCTTGATGCTAACCCTGTAAGAGATACTTGACCACTGGAAAAAGTTGAAAGAAATGCCTGATAGTATACAACTGAGAGAAAAATTGCACAGTACAGCCTCTCTGTACTGTGAGGCTGAAGATGAAGTGTGACATTTTTAAAAATGAGGTTTTTTTTTTTTCTGAGAAGAATTCTATTTCAAAAAAGGAAAAAAGTAACAATGGCTTTTTCATAAGTTAAAGACTTATAATTTATATAACACATGACAACATAATCAAATTCATTTGAAATATTCGTATAGGAGAGAGGGAAAAAAGAGTAAAAAAAGCATCTTTTGTTAAACATTATATATAATATATCTTCTCATTAATTTTAATCATAGGACAGGGTGAGCAAACTCTTTCCGTAAAGGGCCAGGTAGTCAACATATTAGGCCTGGTGAGTTATACAGTCAACTCAGCTGTTCTAGCACAAAAGCAGCCATAGACAATATATAAGCAAAGGAGTATGACTGTGTTTCAATACAACTTGATTTACAAAATCAGGCAGACAGCCACATTTGGCCCATGGGTCGTGATTTACCAAACATTTATCCCAGAATAACTTCTAGAGACTGTTATTTTTGCAAGAGACTTCACCACCCAAATAAGCTCTTCAACCAAATAAAATTTGTTTCGGACTGATCAGAAAGACAATAAGGGATATTCTAGAATATTCTATTCTATCAAATCTCTAAGTATTATTTTGAGATCATTTAGAGTTGCATTCTTGTGTTCAGAGCAATTAATTTAGGCAGTTGAAAAGCACTGACACTGATTCATTTAAAAAGCATTCTTCTGGTGCAGCATCTTACGTTTGAAATTATCAATCCATACTGAATGAAAGTACAGAGAAGGGGTGATGAGCAACACTTCAAGTTACCCATGTTCTAGTTCGTTAAAAAGGATAAATCTTTCTCCCATTAATTTATTCCAGTGGATCCATGCAGAATGAGCTGGTTTTACAAGTCATTTTCCTAATTAGAAATAGATATATTTTCTTTGTAAATCATCAAAAATTCTGAAATTCTATCAGTACAAGTTTTCATCAGTTTGGGTGTCAAGTCCTTCTTTAACTAAAATAACACAAAACAAAACAACAGCAATATTAGCTACAATTTGTTGTTCATAGTGTTTCATTTATCCTTAACACTAAGAGTAATATTCTTATTTTAGAAATAAAGAACATTTAGGTTTAGGAATTTAGGTGATGGCCAAGCATGACATATCCAATCAGAAATGGCATCAAGATTTAAAAGTAGGTCCCCTTTGTGATTTTAAATTTTCCTGACTACAAAATATTTAACAGGGTCCTACTATGAATCTGGTGCTTTACATACAGAACTTTAATCTCCAACAAGCCTGCAAAGTAAGTGTTAATGTTTCTCTTGTATAAGTAGGAATCTATATGCGAATAACTTGCCCATGGTCAGAGAGCTAGCAGAGCCTGAATTGCAACTTGCTCTGCCTGTTTCTGAGACCCATACTCTCCCTGCTAGGCACAGCTGTCGATACGTGAATACAGATGTGAAGATATATCTCAACCAGCCTAATTGAATGGTTAGATTTGCAAAAGCAAAGGCTAATTGAGATCAATAAAGAATACAGGATGAGATTCTGAGTATGGGAAAGGACAGAAGTGAAGAGAAAAGAGATGTTTAAAATAGAGAACAAAATACGGAGAACCAAGAGGCTTAAATCTTTCAGTGTTAACCATTGTATCAACTTGGGCGAATGGCTCAACATTGAAGAGTCTCTGTTGATTCGTCGTCAACATGGAAATAATGATGCAGATTCAAAAAGTGTTAATACGAACATTAGAAGATAACCCACATATGTAAATTGCATTGATAACATTTAACTGATAATAAAGAGGTATACATCTAAACATGAATGTATAAAGATGAATAAAGATATAGTCTGTATTTTTACTTCAATCTCTTTATATATTTAACAGTTTTTGTTAAATTTTGTGTTATTTCTAGTGTCCAAATATATGGGATTTTAAACTTGACTTTCCAAAACTGATTTCTAGTTAATTCAGGAAATGAGTTATACAAAAATGATTCTTTGATAGTTACTAAAATTTGGTCAATTTTCATGAAGTTCAATGTATGCTTAGGAAAAAAACATTTGCCAACATTAGAGACAAATCCACTGTATTCTTCAAATCTGTTATAGCCTGTTTATTCATCTAATTTAAAAATTACTGAGAAAAGGATGTCAAAAATCTCCTACAGTGATGCCAAATTTTGCTCATTTCTCCTTATAGTTCTATAATTTCTTCTTTACATATTTTGAAGCTGTGTTATTAGTATATATCAAATTTAGAACAATTATCTCTTCCTGGTGAATTGAAACTTTAATCATTGGATAATTGCCGTCTTTATATCTTATAATACTTTTTGCCTTAAAGTCCAACTTCTATGATATTAGTACAGCCACAAAAGTGTACTATGAATTAGTACAGATTAATTCATAAAATTAAGAAGGAATTCTTCCACATTTCTATTGTTAAATAGTCTGTGTCTCTTATTAACACCGTAGACAGTCTTCAATAATTTTTAATCTAGTCTGACAAACTTTGCCTTTAACAGAAGAATTTTGTCCATTTACTTGTATTGTGATTATAGTTATGTTTATGTTTATTTTTACCATCTTACTTCATAGTAATTGTCCTACATGAGTTTTTATGATAACTTTTCTCATTTCTTAATTTATTTGTATCAATTAAATCTATTTCCCCCCAAAATTCAACTTTTCTATCATTTTGGAAGATATACACTATTTCTTTTAGATATTTTACTTAGTATTTTCTCAAGGATGTTTAACTTCACAAACTAAAAAGTTAACTCATATCTTCAGCTTCTCCTAACCACACAAAGTCATTAAAATATTTTAACTCTGATTCTTTGTCCGTCTTGTTTTTATGGCATAAATTAGACTTTTTATTATTGTGTATAGTTAGTATTTTGTTAGATTTGCTTATATATTTTCAATTCACTTCACTCACCATTCCTTTCTGCATTTCAGCTTTTTCATAAGGGATTATTTTTCTTTTTCCTATAGTGCCTATAGATATTCTGAGGGTAAGATCTAATAATGGTAAATAGTCTCTTATATGTTGTCTAAAAATGCTTTGATTTATTTTTTCTTCTTCAAAGACTGTTTGCTAAGCATATAATTCTAGATTAACAGTTACTTTACATGATCACTTTGAAGAAATGCTTCCATTATTTTTTGGCTTTCATGGATACTGTTGAGAAATCTGTTACTTAGCCAATTGCCATTCCTTTGTAGGTAATTTGTCTTTTTCTCTTGAACTGTTATGATCTCTCTTTTTTCTTTTTCTTTTACTTTAATGTTTCAACATGTTTAGTTTTTACCTTGGTTTCACTACAATTTGTCTTGATATAAATTTCTTTTTATTTATCTTGCTTAAAATTTGTTGGAATTTGTGAATCTGAAGATTGGTGCCTTTTATCCCTTTTAGAAAATTTCAGTCAGTATTTCTTCAAAACTTGCCTTTCTATAATCTTCTCAACTCCAATTAAATATATATTATTTTTACTACCTGAATAAACTTCTTCATATTTTCCTTCTCTGGGTTTCTGCGCTACATCCTAAAGAATTTATTTATAGCTTTCTCTCAGTTCTTCCACTGTAATAACTTTCTGACCAATCATTGGGCTTTCAAATTTAATAATTATATGTTTCATTTCTAGGATTCTCTATGGTTCTTAATATCAAATATAACTGGCTGTGTTTGCATTTCACTTTTTTATAGCAGATTTTGGGATATTTTTTATTTACTTAAGCATTATTAAACCATGTATTACATAATTTGTAGGCAATAATTCCAATATCCATTCTTTGAATGCCTGATTTTTCTGTAATTTGTTTCAGCTTTTAGTAGTTTTTTCTGAGTGTTCTAACCATGATGTTTTTTTCTCATGTGTTTTACAACTTCTGATTAGTGAGAGTTCTTTAAATCATGCCTTTAAAGTTGAAAGTGCATGCCTACCAAAGGAATACGTGTTACCCTCTTCCAAGGAGCCTAGGGCACTTTCTAATCAGGGAACCACTTTAAAAATAAATGATCACTTGACAGTTTTTATATTTTAAATGTGGTTACCCACATGAGTGCTTTTCTCTGGTCCATGGCCAAGAATTCATAAGAAATGCTATTCTGTTTTTTGTCCTCTGGTCCCAAACCAAGACAAGCAAGTATCTTCATTATTTTGTGTTGTAAACTTTCACCAAGTGTGTAATCATTTAAGGCTTCTACAAGGATCACAATTAGACTTTTCCAAACTAGGTTGGTCCTCCGTGCCCTGAATTGCGCTCATTAACATGGAAATTCTGGTCACTAAGAATTAGTATTTGCTCCATACCATCTACCAGCCTTAACTCTAGTCTTCTCCTGTGCATTAGTACTTGCTCAGATTTTGGGGAGCTTTTGAAGATTTCCTGTATTTTCTTACATTTTTATATTTTATTTATGTGTATTTTAGTGTTTTTTATTAGTTGGAATTTCTGGATATTAAATTCACCATTATGAGAACTTCAACGTTCTGAATTTGTTTTATATTCTGATAATTCATGACATTTCAAAAACAAACAAAAAACAATGAAAGTATACTAGACTGCACTAATTCAGTAAGCAATGCAAACTTAATTCCCCATCTCACTACTGAGTTTGGTTCTCTGTTTCCACGTCTATTCTTTAGCGCCACTTACCTGATCTCCATCTTCAAATGGAAATTATGCTTGTGTCTACTTACTGAAGCCAGGGAAGTTTGAAAGTGTCAATTCAATCTAGTTAACTTGTTCTTTTAGAAAAGGCTGTTTAGCCACACACAGAAGGAATTTTCAGTGGCCTCCAGACATCCTGAACTGATACTTCCAATTTTAACAAGAAGCATTAACATTGAGTTCCAATTTGGTCTAGTCATTACCTTGTCTGGCCCAGAGCTTTCCCATAGGAAGTCAAATGTAAACAGTGTTTTGTATAAATGACCTTTTTTAACCTCATGACTGAGCCTCAGAGTAATGTTGAAAAAGGAAAAAAAAAATTCCTTTTTATTGATTGGTTTAATCCCCAAATGAGCTTAAACAACAAAAATAACGGTGATGTCAACACACAAAGTGAAAGCTAATTACAAATTTGTTTCCTTAAACATCACTAATTTTGGAATGAAAATATAAAAGAAACTACCTGGAGTTGAATAGAAACTCCTAACACATCTTGTGTTTCTGTCATTTTCAGATGTCCATGCTGAAATGGGTGAAGCTATAAAAGAATGCCTCCTGAATGTGAAGGGTAGTATTTGTTCTGCAGCTGTAACAGCTGCCTATGGAATTTATAGTTTGTTTTTGGTTTTCTTCCCCCACTCATTACTTCACAGAATGCATGGCACTTAAGTTGCAGAAAGAGTTAATGCTTCTCCACGGTATAACAGGAAGTAATTATGCCACTTCTACCAAGCATCTTTAAAGAGAGGGGTGTTTGCATCCTTTGGCCTACTTCTGCTGGCTGGAATGTGATGCAATGGCTGGAGCTAGCAGCGATGTTAGACCGTGAGATGACCTTGGGAAGAAGAATCACAGAAAAATAGGATATACGGAGCCTGAGTCTCTGACTCTATGGTGAAACATACCAGCCTTGACCCAGATTACCTCTGAATGTTTTGAATATAAGAACAAAAAACTCTGGGTCTT
Source organism: Ceratotherium simum simum (assembly GCF_057802395.1). Classification (NCBI taxonomy): domain Eukaryota; kingdom Metazoa; phylum Chordata; class Mammalia; order Perissodactyla; family Rhinocerotidae; genus Ceratotherium; species Ceratotherium simum. The sequence continues at coordinate 9,110,488 of NC_141909.1, forward strand.
GTTTAAGCCACTCTTAATTTGTCGAATGCTATATCTGTTACTAGTACAGGTAAATTAATTCCAACTAATATAGACTTTGGTACCTGGAAATAGAGGGCTTCAAGTAACAGGAACTAAACTCATAGCATTTGCTTAGTGGAATTGATAGGATGGGATATTTCATGATCTGAGCTACTATTGCCTGAAAGCTTATTATATCTGAAAAATACATTGGTAAAAGTATGCCCTGCTGTTTGTTAGAAGGCAGATCACACGTCACCTGGTGTAGTAACATTAGGGAAAACGCTAAGAAATATTAAGAAAACTCACATTATTGATTTTTGCTGGCTGCTTCTTGCCACTTTCAGCAAAGCCCTAAGGAGAGATCATCATTGTCTATGCTAGCCTGTCTACACCCCTGTGCGAGAGCACCAGTGAGGCACTCTCCATCTGTAGGCAGCACTGTAACCAGAATGAGTCTAGTCAGCTGGGGCCTTGCAAAGCTGAAAAAGTAGTGCTTCCCTTTCTGAAACTAGAGCAGTTATCTTCCATGGCTCTTAAATAGCAGCCTCAATAGGAGACTGAGGCCCAGAGCTTTTTCTAGTACCTTCCATTAAAAGTTCTATCCAGGGCCGGCCCCGTGGCTTGGCAGTTAAGTGCACGCACTCTGCTGCTGGCGGCCGGGATTCGGATCCCGGATGCGTACAGACGCGCCGCTTCTCTGGCCATGCTGAAGCCGCGTCCCACATACAGCAACTGGAAGGATGTGCAGCTATGACATACAACTATCTACTGGGGCTTTGGGGGACAAAATAAATAAATAAATAAATTATTAAAAAAAAAAGTTCTATCCAGACAATGGGGGTCAGCCCAATAGCAAACTCAGATTAAAGCTGTTGCCTTCCCATTCAAGCTCCTTGCCTGAGAAGTCTTCAAAAGAACTTCAACCAGAGAAGCAGCCATAGGAAATGGTATGTTTGTAGACATGTAGAAATGTATAGATATAGATACATGGATATATAGCTATAGATCATTTGTTTATTTATCTATTTCAAGAAATTATGTGATTGTGAGGGCCAGCTGAGCAAGCTCCAAGTCTGCAGCACAAGCACTTGGGAAGGAAAGACCACTAGTAGACTGGAACCTGAGGAGCTTGAGTTAAAGCTTGGAGGCCACAGAAGAGCAGGAGAGCAACTGCAGGTCCAGCTGCTGCTTCACGCGGAGGAGGTGAATCAGCAGGTCGGCAGTGATGAGGTAGGCCAGCAGATCATAACAAGACGACCGTGCAGGTCCCAGAATGTAGAGAGCTCTGCAGTTTTCCTTCCATTTTTTTCAGTGGGGCAGGAGGAAGAGAGAGAAGGATGGAGAATGGACAAAATACAGAAATGGAGAATGGACAAAATACAGAAACTAGTCAGTAAAATATGTGGCTTGAAAGCTACAAGCAGTGATTACCTGCTCAGGGAATTGGCCAGGAGCAAATAGCTGAGAAGTCATCAAATTTGTGAAGAAATTATATTTTCAAAGACCCTGCAAGCCTGACAAGCAAATACCTTTGTTTGTTCACATCTAAAACATACCTGGGTCTCCAAACCTGAACCCTGAGAAAGCTGGTCAGCTCCTAAAAGAGCAAGTTCCCATGTCCACGTTTGATGTGGCTGTCCACGGAGTACAATGGAGGGAAAGAATCTTCCAGAAGGCAGAACCAGGAGCTCACAGAGAACAAACGTGGAGGGAGATATTCCCAGATCACAGAAACAGAAGCAACCAGAAGGTCATGAATAGTTTATTCCACTGTGAAAAATGACGTAATTACTAGTCCATCCCTACAGGATCTGATCATTGCTAAAGAGCAGTGACTACTTTCCCAAATGAGACTTCTTAAATGGGGTTCTCTGTTCCTATTCCATAAATGTACAATAGAAGTGGTGATAGCAAGTGACTTGTCTTTGCATTATAATTCACTGAACAAGATGAGGTCCCACACACTGTCCTAACCAAGAACTGTGCATTACCTGGGTCTCCTGGAATTTGAGCTGGATGCAACAACTGGATAGGGAGGGTGATGGACAAATGGATTGTCAAGCAGCTGAGACAGCTTCCCATCTTCCAAGTGGTCAAATTTTGCATGGATTATGACTTCTCAGAATAAAGGTTACATTTCTTCATCCTAATTGCAACTCAACGTGGCCATATAACTAAGCCCTGCCCAGTAGGATGGACTCAAAAGCATTGTGTGTCTGCTCCTAGAAAACATCCTAAAAAGATAACTAGCATGCATTGTTTACTTGTATCTTCATTATCTATTCCTCCATTTCACTACCAGAAATGCAATATGATAGTGGCTACCTTTGACCACGAGTTGAGGGGCACACCATAGCGATGGCAGAGTGATGACCTAGTAGTACCCTGGATCCCTAAGAGTTTATTGAACAACACTGCCTTAACAACACTGGCCCGCCTGACTCTGATATTTATATCTGCCAGAAATAATATAATTCCAATTCTTATTGATGAACAATTTTATCACAATGTCTCTAAAGATTCGTCTTTTATCTGTATATTCTTTCTCATCATCCCCCAATCTGCTTCATTTCTAGAAGTTTTGCCTACAATGTTGCTGAATTGTGCCTTTAGTCATCTTTCTTTTGTCCATCCTGTGGATAGCTACTTACAGCCACTTCATTGGAATTTCTAGAAAGATCTTTTGTATCCATTAACAATAGAACTGTGTTGAGGCAAACACTGATTCAATTCTCTTATCTGAGCTACATTCTCACATCGGATTTTTGTAGACTCTGCCTTGCCATTAAGTTTAAACATGGCCCATGAGTTACACTAATTAAATTGTTCATGAAGCAAAATGTGGCCCAGGTGGCTTGTACAAGGTTGTAAAAATATTAAAACCAAACACAGCTCTATGGACTTTGTTATATCTTGAGCTGATGGAACGCTATCATTATACTCTGTCTTTCAGTCTTCCAAAACATATCTAGCCATCTTAATTCAGTTTTCCACTCGGACTATTACTGAATAGTGCCTTGTGGACTACAAGATACCAACTTCACCAGTAAACACGATTTTTAAGATAACAGAACAATTGCAGGAAACAATATTGGGGATTGCACATCAGATATACCAAACTTTAAAATGGTTTTATACAAGCATTTGCAAAATTCTGTCCTAGTGATAAAAGTTCAGCTGTATATAAACAGATTATATGTGGGGAAGAAAAGAATTTTGTAATTTAAGAAGTCTAAACAAGTAAGAGCTAAATTAAATGTAACAGGTTTTAAATGTACTAGAGCACTAGTTACAGTCAAGCACATCTCTGAGCAGTGGAGGCACATGCTGTAGGGTGTAAGTTACATGGCAATTCTCAAACTTACTGGACTAAGAATCTTTTTCCCTCAAGAGCCAATGTTCTGTGGCACATTATTGGAAATATGCTGTTTTGCATTATCAATAGAATTGATCTTGGGCAACCATGAAGCAAATGTATCTGCTTTGGGCCTTGTAACCCATATGGAGTTTTGGTCATGGCATGGTTAGCAGCAACTTATTTGTTCTTTCTGTTCACCCAAGTCATGGAGTCAGGTTGTATGAATAGGTCTAGTATAGTTAAATTTACTGAGAAATGCTTAAATCATAAAAAGTCTGGAAGGTAGTATTAAACTCCAAATCTGACCATCCAGAAAATTCTGAGGCTCAGAAGAGCTTCCAGAGCTTTCTGGGGCCAATGACTATGCTGGGCAAGCACAGCTCCAGGATGCACAGTAAATCGTGGACCACTTGGCAAAGATACCAAACGAGGCATGCAATCCAAATAAAACTGAAGGGGTCTGAGTTCAAAAGGCTTACACACCAGGGACAGGTGACAGAGAAACACATTCACTGGCAGAACGTATCTGATGTGTGGCATTATGTGTAAAAGACGGATAAATCTTTTACAGTAAAAGACTGATAAAATGGATCACCTCCAGAAGGATCTTTTGTAGTTGTTTATTCTCGCATAAGACAAGTTTTCCAATGGTATTATTTGACATTTAATAAAAATCAAATTCATCATGAAGTTTGTATAACAGAGTAAAACTCCTTGTGTGGAAAACGATCTAACTTTACAATAAATTGGACGCTGAAACACCTAATCACCCTACCACCACCATCTAAACATTTAAAAGTCAGTACTGATGTCAGAAGCACTTTCTCCTTGATGGATGGCTGTGGAGATCAAAACTCACACTTGTGATATGTGTGTGGGGGGGGTTGCAATTCAACTATTTGGGTTCAAAATCAAATTTGAGATTTTTCTATATTTACTTATTTGTAATAGATAACCTACAAAATTTTAGTTATTTAAAGATCAGCAAACGACAATTTTTCCAAACTGTTCGTTTCTCCTCAGCATAAAAAATGCCTGATTTCTATAACTTTTCAGCAGTAAGAAATTATGTTTAAAACTATGTATTGTAATTAAGACTGTGCCTGATTGCCCTTAGCAAAAAAGGACAGTAGCTCTACATTGGCAAATTTTGTGACTTCCTGGGTTGCTCAGAGAAGAATGGATTATAAAGCTCCTTGGCTGCAAAGCACATGAAGAATATATTAAAGCAGGGGGCTTTTTCTCCTGGTTGAATAGCTCTAATATAGTTAATTTTATTGAGAAATGCTTAAAAAGTCTCTGAAAAGGACACAGGGTATTTTCCTCTTTTTCCTTATCCTGGTCCTCCTGGCTACAAACTTATGTCACAATTCTAATCGTTTTTTCTCTCCCTCCCATAGTCACAAATCCACACTGGCATGAAATAAAAGAAAAAAATAAGAGACAGACCCTAGAACAGGTTACATTCACATTAAATATAGAACAACTCCCCTTCTCTCCCCATAGCCCCCAGTGCTATTACCAGGTCAGTTAAAATTACTAATATAATGTAAACGAAAAGTCTTCACAAAACTTTTGATAAAGAAGTTATCCGTGACCAACATCCATCATAATGTATCTCATTTCTGGATCATCATTTCTCTAAGTTTTGTCATTAAATCAAGAACTACTTGCCTTGGGTCGGAGGGGGCAGTGGTGGACGGGGGTTGCCAAGCATTGCCAGTCCCTGGTCCCAGCTCCAGACCTGCGGAGTCAGGATCTCCAGGTATGCACTTTCAGGACTGCTCCATGTACTTGTCATTTTTCACTTTAACGAAGTGGTGCTCACATTTTGGTGCATTTTGGAATTACCCGGCGTGCTCATTCAAACTACTGATGCCTAGCCCCACCACGGAGATGGGTCATCAGTTGACTGTCTGAGTTCTGAATGTTAATAATTTGAACAAGGTTTTTGGGTGATCCTGACCCTCCCCTGAGGTTCATGGCTTTAAATCTATGTCACGTAGGCTGAATGGCTATCAATAGGCACGGAAACCTTATTTGATTAGGGGAGCAGGCAGCCAGGGTTTTCTCCAAGTGAATATGAAGGATTTGAGACATTTCATCTCAGTCTGTTTCAATAAAAAGTAAACTTTTAAAAAATATGCATTTTAATAATATCTTCCATAAGATATATGTAGAAACAAACATAAATTTTACAAAAGAAAGTTTAATTTTAACACTCAGGTGCTTTGTTTATTATAAAATGACTGACTTCTCTCTCTTTTCCTAGGTTTAGAGACTCACCTAGAATACACAGCATGGCTTTTTGCAGTGTATAGGGTCTCTCCGCCCTTCTCTAAACAAATAAAGCCCTGACTATTACTATTAACAGGTCTCTAATAGCTCAACAGCTCCAGCACTTGGTGCCTGTCTCTCTCCACTGCCCCCCAAACCCCAGCAAGCAGCTCATTGCCAGCTCTAATACACAGGATTTTCCTCCCCTGATTATACTCAGCAATAAATATATATTTAAATATATTTAAATACTCAGAGATATAAAAGCTCCAAACATCCCCCTCTTCTTTTCAGACAAAATACCAAGAACTTGTTAAATGCTCTGTGAAAGTCTGGCAAGTGCTTAAATCTCTCTTCTCTTTTGGAGGTGGGGAGGGATTAAGTTGTCTCTTCCTCTTTCTCCCTAGATCATAAAATTGTTCCCTCCTTTAGGCCAGGTGCTTCCATACCCCCACAGAGGGACCCAGTGCAGGTGACAACAGTGGCTTCCCCAGCGCAGTAAGTATACGTTGTGTTCGTTTGTTCCCTCTGCTAACCAGGTATTCCACCAGGCGGGACTTTCTTTCTTCTGGGTGGTGTCTTCTCAATAATTTTCCTCTTAACTCATGTTAAATTAATTAAACGAGGAGGCCATTAGACTGACGTGGCTCTAGTGCCCTGGTGGCCTAATAAGCAACCCAAAATCTAAGCCTGTAATGCCTCAAGGTTATGAAATCAAAACGCTACGAACAAACAGTCGCAAAGAGCCAACTAGGCTCTAAGCTCCAGCCAATCAATCATTTCCTTTTTTTGTTTCGACACTTTCTCTATATAAGTCTTTCCTCTAGCTCCTGTGGCGAAAGGCTCCTAAACACTTCAGGTTTGGTGCTGCCTGATTCCAATAGATTTTTGCTCAAATATACTCTCAAAATTTTTAATATACCTCAGTTTATCTTTTAACAATAGTTATGGGGCCGGCCCGGTTGCGCAAGCGGTTAAGTGCACGGGCTCCACTGTGGCAGTCCGGGGTTCCCAGGTTCGGATCCGGGCGCGCACAGGCACACCGCTTGTCGGGCCATGCTGTGGCGGCGTCCCATATAAAGTGGAGGAAGATGGGCACGGATGTTAGCCCAGGGCCAGTCTTCCTCAGCAAAAAGAGGAGGATTGGCAGATGTTAGCTCAGGGCCAATTTTCTTCACACACAAAAAAAAAACACAATAGTTATAGAGGACTTAATAGATCTTAAGTACCTAATGATAATATAAACAGGAAAAATAAATGATTACATTTTCGTGATATAAAATGAGGCTGATTCTTGTGCCTTACGTTCTCCACACTATATAAGTAGAAAGATCAAATTGTTGAGCACATTAATGTAAATATTGCAGTATTTTGTCAATTTGTATCCTTTGCTGAAGGATTGAAAATGTATCAATTCCTCCTTTCCATTATTCATTAACCTGACGAGTTCCAATGCCTCTACCTTTCCTTTCCCTTGCCAACCCAAACTAAGTGGACTGCTAAGGAGTTTCTCAGAGTTTTTGGTGCTCTCCTTCTAGAAGCCTGCATAATTCACTCATGGAAGTGGCAGAATGGGCATCATGATTTACTGTTAACTGTGAGTTATTCTATATAACACCTAAAATTCAGTATGCTGATAGAGGCCAAAGTAATCGAAAAAGGAAAATGCCCAAAGAACTTAAACTTTGCACAACCTGAAAGGATGTCTAATGGCCGAGATCTCATTAAAAGATAAGGTTTGCACGTAAAGGCAGACAAAGAGAAGGAGGCGGGGAGGCTGTGATTGATGGCGCACCTGCGCCCTTGGTCCACTAGAGACCTCCACCCAAGGGGGTAGCGGCCAAGGGCACAGGGCACTTCAGTTCAATTTAGAACAACAAAGAGCTTTGCTCCCTTTCTCCTTCCCTGAGCTCCTGGTGCCTGAGTTCTTCTACACTGGTCACTTCATCTCATTGTTTAAAGAACTATAAAACTCCAGTTGTGTATTCAAAAAGACCTAAGTGCTTGACTACTCCATGACTGCTTTTAAAACAATTTAGGTCCTTGTAGACAAGTACTGTTAAACCCAGGATTTGGGAACAAGTTTAATAAACAGTTAAACCCAGGATTTGGGAACAAGTTTAATAAATAACAACTACACACACACACAATATCGCATTATGATCGGATTGTATTTCTATGTCCTATAGCCTACTTCTAATTTTTTCTACCTGTTTAATAAAGAAAAAATATATTAATAAAATATGTGCTATATGTTAACTTGATTTTTCAACATGACTCTACATTGTCACTACCATGGGCAAATTCACAGTCTAAATCTCCTACTTTGGCATTCAATGTCTGCACGTATCGCTTCTCAGAAGATTGTGGTCCTGGTCCCAGGTCATCTAATGACAGCTCTATGACACTAGGAAGTCAATTAACTTCCTTAAGATTAAATGGAATGAAGGAGTTGTACTACATACATTTACTACACTACTCTTTGAGCATGTATTGGGCATCTTCTATGTGAGAAGCTCTGTAAAATGTATGGAGAAGAAAATGACAAGTGTGATCAGTCCCTGCCCACAAGAAGCTTAATTTAAAATGGGAGTCAGAGAGGAGAACTGACAAACACAGTCTTTTTATGATCAGTCCTGTGGCCTTATCTTGCCTGACCCCCTATTCTATTCTATTCCAGTCTAGTCTAGTCTAGTCTACTCTACCCTACTCTACTCTAGTCTATTCTCCACGTTCATATAGCCACACCAGACACCTTGTCATCTCTACAACTTCACCATATCTGTAACAAGATTCTGAACCAAGCATTCTAACATTCCAATTTGATTGATTACTTGATTATATCTAATATAATAAGTATTTGACTCTCAAGACCATATTGATCAATTGGCCTCTTTACATTTCCCTGTACACCTGAAGTATAATATTACTGGATGTATAAAATACTCAATAAAATTAAGAACAGATATCAATGAAATAGAAAACAATTATTCAATAGAAAAATATTAAAAAGACAAATTATGGTTCTTTAAAACAATAATAAAGTGGTAAAATCATATCGAGATTATTTGAGAAAAAAAGAAAAAACAAATTTCAAAAAGGAAAAATAAGTATAGATACTTAAAATATTAAATATATAAAAAAGAATATAATGAACAACTTTATGTCAATATGTATACTAATATGGACAAAATAAGAAAATCTTTTCACAAACAAAATTTATGAAAACTAAAGCAATAAGAAATAGAACTCTAAATAATCTTACATTTGTTTAAAATTTGAATCTTTAATTAAAACCTCCATATAAAAATATTTCAGGCCTAGAGAGCTTTCCTGAGGAATTCATCTTAGCATTGAAGGAAGAAATGATTCTGTTTTACATAAACTCTTCCAGAGAACAATCCAAAAAAAATGAAAGCCTTACCAAATCATTTCATAAGGCCAACATAAGCTCGATAACCAAAATTTGTCAAGATCATTATAAGAAGAGGCAATTGCAGGACCATCTTTCTCATTAGGACAAAAACCCTAAATATAATATTTGGAAAGAAAGTCTAATGATATATTAAAAGGAAAATCCATGATGACTAAATAATTTTATTTAGGTTAACAGAATAATGGAAAAAATGATGATCATCTCAAATGATCATCAAATATAAAAATATTTGATAGAAATAAATGCATATTTATGATTAAAAACTTCTCAGCAATCTCAGAACAAAAGGAAATTAAATTTCCTCCTATAATCCTGTCTTCCTCTTGCCTTCTATATGAAAATGTCTTTGACCGTTTAATCTACAGTTATCTCTGCTTGTTTTCATCTCCTATTTTCTACAATAAGCAGATTATTTTACTTGCTACTTCCTGCCCACTCACTTGTTTATATAATATATGTAATGAAATTTAAGTTTCTTGTTGTATTTCCATGGTCTAAACTAAATTACTGGGGCCGGCCCCGTGGCTTAGCGGTTAAGTGCGAGCGCTCCACTACTGGCGGCCCGGGTTTGGATCCGGGCATGCACCGACGCACCGCTTCTCCGGCCATGCTGAGGCCGTGTCCCACATACAGCAACTAGAAGGATGTGCAGCTATGACATACAACTATTTACTGGGGCTTTGGGGAAAAAAATAAAAAAAGGTAGGAGGACTGGCAATAGATGTTAGCTCAGAGCCGGTCTTCCTCAGCAAAAAGAGGAGGATTAGCACGGATGTTAGCTCAGGGCTGATCTTCCTCACACACACACAAAAAAAGAAACTTTAAACTAAATTACCGCCTCCTTGAGGTGGGGGACTATAAATAAAATAGACATTTAGAAGATAAAAAATAAAGCATTTATTCCTTCAGTGAATAGCTATAAAGTTTGGACTATGTAACAGGCACTAACCAGGTAGGTTCTAGATATAAAATAATAAGACTTGAGTCTTGTCTTCAAGAAATTCAGTCTAGTAGGGGAGACAGATATATGATTAAAAATAAATAATAAACCTAATGGGCAAAGACATAGAACAATGCAATAATAGAAAAAAAAAACTATATTTGAGTGAATAGTACTATAAGCCTATATATTATACTTTAATAGCATTTTCTAAGATTTTTCTGTTGCAGTCAATTTACATTTATTAATTGAATGCACTTAATTGAAATTGTCATGTACTTACTATGTTCTTGAATATACAAAGATGAATGAGATATGACCGCTGCCTTTATCAAAACCAGTCTGATGGAGAGGGATGGATAATAATGAAATGTGGCAGGTACATTATAGACATAAGAACAAGGTGATCTGGGAACACAAAGGACAAAGACACCAGCTCTGTCTGAGGCATCAGGGAATGAGGTACTGCAGGGACCATCAATTACTTGTTCAATCGATACGTATTGAGCCCCTTCGATGAGCCTGGCACTGTGTTAAAAGCCAAAAGTAAGAGCAGTAAACAAAATAGACCTGGAATGTAGTGAAGTTTAATCCAGATTAAAGTAATACCTTACACTGCAGCAAATGAAAGAATTATCATTTTCTGTTACACGTTCTCTAAAATTGGTCATTCAAATACCACTTACATGTCTCTTTTATTATTTTCTTTCAGAGGCTTAATTAATGCAGTTTTTCTATCAATAAAAACTTGATGTCCTATACAAGACCACGTGTGTACTGGGAGGTATACTAATTTAAAGTAAAAAAAAAAAACCTTGAATTTCACTGCAACTGCATGATTAACTCAATGTAACATTGATCAAGTCACTTGAACTTTCCATATCTCAGTTCCTTCAACTAAAAAAATGAGGAAAATAATAACTACCACTGAGGTTACACGTTGCTAGAAGTCTTTAATAAGATAAAATATGCAAATATATAGGGGTATATAAATGAAAGTTATTGTCAAACTAATAAGATGAAGATAATGTTTAATAGGATGACCACTATTCAAGAAGATCCTACAATTAGAATTAATTAATTAATTAATTTAGTCTCCATATGTAGACAACAAAATAAGGAATTATTTCCACCCTCTGAGATCTTCAACATCACAACTACACTCCCTTCCTCGCCTAACATGCAAAGAACTTTAATAAAGAACTATTCATCCAGAGAAAAGTTGAACAGTGGAGAAAAATGGATAGAAGCCAGAGCCAAGGTGCATTCTCCCTCTGGTTGAGAAAATACAGAATTAATGCAATTTTTGTGTGCAGGACCTTAGAAGCAATGTGAAGTTCTCAAAAACAGCCAACGTAAATAGCAAGCAAGGCCAAGCTGACATATGTGCAAACAGAGCAGGGTAGAATTAAAGAAGAATGGATAGGGGCTGGCCCCGTGGCTTAGTGGTTAAGCACGCGCGGTCCACTACTGGCGGCCTAGGTTTGGATCCAGGGCGCACACCGACGCACCGCTTCTCTGGCCATGCTGAGGCCGCGTCCCACATGCAGCAACTAGAAGGATGTGCAACTATGACATATAACTATCTACTGGGGCTTTGGGGAAAAAAAGGAGGAGGATTGGCAATAGATGTTAGCTCAGAGCCTGTCTTCCTCAGCAAAAAGAGGAGGATTAGCATGATGTTAGCTCAGGGCTAATCTTCCTCACAAAAAAAAGAATGGATAAAGGAAATGTATGATATTTTATGTCTGTCTCTATTGAGTTAGTGCATGGACCAAAGTCACTCTGCTCCTATTTTTGTAAATAAAGTTTTACTGGACACAGCTGCACATTCATTTATGCACTGCCTATAGATGCTTATGCAGCACATGGCATAGCTGAGGTTTAGGCACCAAGACCATATAGCCTGCAGAGCAAATATATTTACTATCTTCCCTTTACAGAAAAAAGTCTCCTAACTTCTGAGTTAGAGGAATGGAAGAATAAAGATCTTACAGGGAAATAGAAAATTCCAACCAAAGCACAGAGTAAGAAGTGAGATTTGATGTTAGGGAGGAGGCTGACTGCAGCAAACGACGAAAGCTTGGACCATGCAAGCAAAACCATTGTGAAATATGCTTATCATATTGTTTAAAATGAATTGAGAACAGGTGAATAAAATTATAGCTATTTGATGTCAGAACTTCTGGATTTTTCTCACAGATACCATCACCTATAAAATAAATATGTGGACTAGATTATCTCTAGAGTCCCATTTAGGCCTGAATTTCCATGACTGTAAACATTTCTTCTATCTCCTAGAGTTAGAGTTTTGCTGCTCGGCAGGAAAGATTACTCATCTCATTTATTTTATTACAAACCAAATGGGAGAAGCACTGATGTAGTCTATCTTTCCTATTTAACACATTTGATTATGAAAGTTGATTCTTGTGGAAAAGGCCTTCTAAAAAACTCAAATCATAGGGAAAACTGTGAATTGGGAATTTAATGCACATTTTATGTGAACAAGGAGGTTATGTGTATGAAGCAGGTATGTTACAAGAGGAAAATGAATATTTTTCAATCTCTACTTTAAGAATCCAAACTCACCATCACCCTCCCCGCATCCCCATTTCTCCCTACCTCCTATGTCCCTTATCTCAGTAAAAGGCAACGTTATCTACTTAGTGACCTAGGCAGGAAACCCAGTAGTCACTCTTAATGCTTGTTTCTTATTCTCCGCAGCAACTCCCAGAGCATGTAGCCAGTATCCAAGCCCTCTTTACTATCTCCAACATCTCCATCTCCACCACTACTCCACTAACTAGATTTAGTCCCTCATCCTTTCTTCCCTTGGTATCACAACCCCCTTCCTGGTTCACTTGCACCAACATTGGCCTCTTCAGTTGATCAACACTTAAAATTCATTGCTATGAGAATAACGTGCAAACCCCCTTAAGTGGTTTTCAAGTTCTTTCATGATCTTGCCCTCTGCTTAACTCACTAATCTAATCACTTACCCTCCTTTGTCCATTCCCTCCGTCACAAGCTATCTCTGCTCCACCCATGGAACCCTGGGTTCTCTCACCTCTGTGTCTGTACAGAATGCGTTCTCACCTTGGAATGACCTGTCCATACTCAACTGGCTTATTATTTAGAAATCAATGTAGATGTCATCTCTTCAAGCAAACTTTCAGGCACCCCATGAGAAAAGACTTAAGTACCCATATTGAGTAGCCAGCACAACCCTGAACCAATTTATATCACAACATAAGCAATATCGTGTAGTAATGCCATATTTACTTTGTTTGTCTCCCAGACAAGACATTATGCTTCCAAAGTACAATATCTGTGTCTTATTTATCATTTTACGCCCAGCCCCTAATAAAGTGCCAGGCTTGTAGTAGGCAATAAAAAAATATTTGTTGAATAAAATAAATGAATAAATAAGTCACTGGAATATTTAAAAATAGAATGTGAAAATTTTGCTAGAATGTGAAAGGATGAAAAAAAAAGACTGTTTAAAAAGTGATATTCTGTGCCCATAATAAGAAAAATAGTTATAAACAGTATATGTGTTTAAAACAGTGTAATTATGCAATTCATCACAGTGACTTTACTACATTTTGTCATATTTGAAATGCTTTCAGATGGGAAAAATAAAGAAAAAATCCAACATCAGTTCTCAAGCAGCACTAAACAAACTAACACACACACACAAATTGCATATGCATCCATACAAAAATCCCAAAGAATTTGACATGAATTAAGAAATTAAAAAAACAAACAAAAAATAACCCCATCTATCAAGAGGGCTAGGAGTGAATCAACGACTGACACATAATTGTCAAAGAAAACGCCAATGTGCAGTATCAATCTCTTTGTTTAGGTATTATTAACCTGCTTGAGGGAGGAGTGAGAAAAGGAGAAATGTATATGCAGGAGGGAGGAGAGAGAGTAGGGATTAGGAGAAAGAGATGGAGGATAACATTCATATCTTGTACTTGTTTAATAAAATATATGGCAGAAATATTTTTAAATAATCTATATCTACCAAGGTTTATAATAATTTTTTGTGCCATGGATTCCTCTGGCAGTCTGGTGAATTCTATAAGTCTCATCTCAGAATATTTTTTTAAGGCATAAAATAACGTACATGTGAACATAAACCAATTATATTGCAATACTATTCTTAATCCTAAATTAGGTACCCTAGATACAAGGTAGAAATTATTTAAATGAAGAACAACCTTCTTATTTGAGTCAAAGATTTCATTTATTAATAATGAATATGAAGTATACAAATGAGGTATTTTGCTTATCTGCATCATTGACTCTGTCTGGGGAGTTCTCATTGAAATAGTGAGTAATGACAGCATCTGGAACATCTTGCTAGCATGCATCTAAGTCCCGCTGATCTGCAGGCCTGTCTTTATCCAGTTGAATCTTAGACTCTTACCTTGCTAACTAAATGTATCTTTTGATGCCCACAGGCACCTGATTATAGTTCCAGAGATTACATTGGTCCAAGGTATAGCAAAAGCACTAATCCTAAGAGATTGTAAAGAAAACAGTAGCATACTATTTCCAGTTATAAACAGTCATACAAAGCTCTTGAATGTGTGGCATATATCTTATATGATGTGTTAGTGTAACACGTAAATACAGCAATGCATCTACATGAATTGAGGAAAAGTCTGTAGGCTTTTCTCTACTTGTACTAGATACTGCTATCATTTTGACTATTTAGAATTTACTCTTTGATGCTGATATCATATGCAATTTGAATAAATTATAAATAGGCATGCCTAGTTACTCAAATTAAGCCAGTCCTAGTTGTCTAGTGGTTAAAGATTTGGTGTTCTCACTACCGTGCCCTGGGTTGTTTCCCCGTCAGGGAACCACATCCCCCGTCTGTCGGTTGTCATACTGTGGAGGCTGCATGTTGCTGTGATGCTGAAAGCTATGACACTGGTATTTCAAATACCAGCAGGGTCACCCATGGTGGAAAGGATTCAGTGGGGCTTCCAGACAGACTAAGACTAGGAAGAAGGACCTGGCCACCACTTCTGAAAAACTGGCCATGAAAACCTTGTGAACAGCAGCAGAGCATTGTCTGATATAATGCCAGAAGGTGAGAGGATGGTGCGAAAACGACTGGGTAGGGTTCCACTCTGCTGCACACAGGGTCACATAGGTCGCTAGGAATAGAATCCACTCAACAGCACTAACAGTTACTTAAGTAGACATACGTAAATATAATTGAGCATATTAATATGTAGGGGAATAGTTGATTAACCACATAGAAAAAAAAAATAAAATTAGATCTTCACCCTACACTATATATCAAGAAACAAATTCCAATGAATTATAACAGTAGGTGTAAAAATACAATTAAATCAAATAAAAATACAAAAAAAAAAGTACATATCTACTTATCTGATGGAAACTATTGAATGGTATTCTGAGCAAAGCCCTTAACATAAAGAGAAAGTTGATAGAGTTAACAACATAAAAAAAAAGGAATATTTGCTTAAAATGTAAAAATTCAAATCAAATTGGGTACATCATTTTAACAAATATCACACAGGGTTTATGATTAAAAATAAAAAGAGATTTGACAAACCATCAAGAAAGGATGATACAACTAATAGAAAAATAAGTGAGGAAACAGACAATTCAAAAACAGCTATACATGAACATATTTCTGCTAAATTCCATCTTGGTAACTTTTTTTTAAAAATTCAAATTAAAAACTTAAATTAATTTTTGTCTCAGAAAATCTTTTTAAAAACACTAATTTTTATAATTGGTGTAGAAAAGAAGAGACATATATTTGTTGGTGGGGCTAATTTGATCAGAGTATCAATTGCATTAAGAATTTATCCTAAGAGAATAATCAGAAATGTACAAAAAGTTTTATGTACAAAGATATTCATCACCAGAAGATAGAATAATATGAAGAACTTTTAAAATAGAAGAAAATGTGCTCATTATATTTTATGTGGAAAGAGCAATCTAAGAAAAATAAATGTATAGGTATAAATATGTAGAAAAACAACTGCAAAGGTGCCCACCAAAATATCTACTGAGACTTTTGCTTTCAATCAAGATGGAGTAACAGAACAGATTTATCCTCCTCCTTGAAACAACTAAATGTTAAAACAAAATATATGAAAGAACAGCCCTCAAGACAATGATTTCTAAGAAATAGGAAATTGGGAGGTGAATGAGGTGAGCCCTAAGATTGCTCCCACTTACTGCTTGGAGAAAGTTTCCAGGCCACAGGGCAAGGAAGGGAGTCCCAGTCAGAGCCAGGAGTTGAAAGGTCAAAACTAGGAGTCCCTCAAAGCCCAGGCAGATAGAGATCTCAAGACAGTGTATGAGAGAGGAGAAAGCTGCCTAGGGAATGGGTGGCAGAGATCCAAGTCTCCCTCAAGAATTCAGTTGACTACTATTGATCAGGACATGCTTGTCTGGAAATTACCTGAGACCCAGGAAAGAAACACATGAAAGGATTAAAGAGAATGGTTCCTGGAGCTCAAAAAGAGCCGGGAATAGTGCCTGTACCCAATAGCCACAGTTACCAACATTAGTCAGAGGGCACCGCTTAGAGTACTAAGAAGAGTCTTGCCTCAGGAGAGGGAAAGGTTAACTCCGTATAAAATGAGGATCTGGTCTCATATAACAAGGCCTTAGAGGAAGATGTGAAAGACCCAAACTGTTCCCAAGTGACTTAAGCTTGTCTGGTACCAAGATCTAGACTACTAGAAGTATAAAAATATGTGCAGGACCACAGTACATACATTCACCTTGCTCAGCAGCCAGTCAAAAATTACGAGGCATCTGATAGAGTAGGAAAATATCACACATAATGAGGATAAAAGTTAATCAATCGAAACAGATCCAAAAACAACAGAGGTAAAAGAATTAGTAGACAAGAGCATTAAAACTTTCTCCTACTGTATCCCATATGTTCAAAAAAAATAGAGAAAAGAACAAACATTTAATAAAGACATGGAGATATAAAAAGACCCAAACTGAACTGAGCTAAAAATTACGTCAGAGGTAAAAAACACACCAGATGGGATTGATGGCAGATGAAACACGGTAGAGGAAAAGCTTGGTGAGCTTGATGACTAGCTTTGATTAACTTTCTATTGCTATTATAACAAGTTACCACAGACTTAGTGGCTTACTTAACACACACATTTATTATCTTACAGTTCTGTAGGTCAGAGGTCCAACACAGGTCTCACTGGGTTAAAATCAAGGTGTTAGAAAGACTGCTTTCCTTCTGGATGTTTTTGAGGAGAATCTGTTTCCTTGTCTTTTCCAGCTTCTAGAAGCTACCCTCATTTCTTGGTTCATGGCCCCTTTCTCCATCTTCAAATTTGTAAATGGTATGTCAAGTTCCTCTCATCTTTTGTGTCTATGGTCTATTCTTCTGCCTCCTTCTTCCACTTTTAAGAGCTCATGTGATTAGAGTGAGCCCCCACCCCTGATAAACCAGGATAATCATCCTATTTTAAGGTCATCTGAATAGTGATATTAGCTCCATAGGCACTAAGCAGCAATATTAGGAAAGAAGAAATGTCTCAAAAAAATGACCTCAGCTTCTTCCTTAAGAAATGAAAAAAGAGGATTAAATTAAAACCAAAGTAAAAAGAAGAAAGAAAATAAAATAGATCATAGTAGAAATCAATAAAATGGGATCATATAAATGTATGTTGTATATATTATAAATTGCATTTACACAATACCTCTACCAAATATTTTTACTAGAAATAAATAGTGCATCCACATTTTCAGAATTTAACAAATACATTTTTTAAATTTCCAGGCTAACAGATTTTAAACAAAGATTATCTTTTAATGAAGGGCAAACAATACTTAATATTGAGATGTAATTATAGTTAAAATCTTAATTAAAGAAGTTAAAACCAATTTTGAGGGGGGAAAAGAATATTCTTTATCGAGACCATGTTTCAAATGTGTGCACAATATAACAGCTGCTAGTCATCCATTTGTTAATTCCATAAAGATGTATTCAGCATCTACTTACTATGAACTAAGTGGTGTACTGGGACCTGAAGTTACAGCAGTGAACCAAGCAGCCAATACGCAAAGTAGAGTTAGCTTCTGTGTTGCAGTGTATAAAGACGTTGTCTGCAGCTGCTACCAACAGCATCTGGACCACATCACTGGTGCTCTTCTCCATCTCCACGGGAGAAGCACACGGATGAGGTTTTGTAGAGGTAGTCCCCCGGGACAAGGGGTCGCACTCTACAATCCAATTATTTCCTCTTATCACATCCTTCTCCATCCCAGGTCACAGAGGCATGCTGAGGGGGTGAGGTGCAGATGTGCATGTGCATCTGTGGGCTGAGGGCCTTGCCAGAAACCTTGCTTCTTCCTATATTCAGACCTGCCTTGGGGTCTGACCCACAATACCAGACGTAATCACATGTGGTGACCTTTGTACCTCATAAATCCTATGGTTTCTCCCTGCAGTTGGCTCCCTTTTGGATCCCAGAAAAAAATGTTCGGTAAATTTGACCATCTCCTCATCTCAATTCTGGGCTGAGTTTAATTTTCTATCACAGGGCTTCTGGGCTGTATTTAAATCAAGGGACAGTGTGGACATTTCCTGTCCTTTAACCTAACTCAGGGGTTATGAAGTTCCCTGCATATGCTCCATGGCAGTTAAGAGGTTGAAATGGAGTTTTTAGGAAACGTCTAGAGAATGGTGCCATTAAGTATGACTTTTGTTTTCAGGTGTTTTCCTGGCTGAATTGTGCATTCTTTTAGGGGCTGTTTCTCACATATTTTTGTATCTTAATTATCTTGCAAACTACTTTAATGTACAAAGAATTGGACGATAAACATTTATTCACTAAATAGCAATGGCCATCAATTTCATCTAAAGGCTTTGATTCAGGTTTTACCAAGCACACTCCAAATAAAATGCTCTCACCTTCTCACTTCAGAAATTGTTGAAAGACTACGGCAAATCACCTAAGCTTACTAAGGGAGATTGTGAGTCTCTTGTTCACAGTTCAGTCTAGAAAAACACAGTGTCCTTCATTTTCCTCTCTGAGTCCTTGGGTATTTATGATTTACTTAATGTGAGTTCAATCCAGGCACCTCAGAGCTCTTCTGACAATTTTAAGATGTAAAACTAGATCATTTTGGTAATGAACTTTACAGGTCACCACTATGTTTAAACTTGAATCCTTCTAAACAATGATTTTTAATAGTGTATAAAGATAAAAATAACACAAAGCAGACAATATCTTGGTGATAACTGGAATCTCCAGTCTTCTATAGCAAAAAATGTTTTGTTTTCTTCTTATTTGTCTTAAACAGTCATTTATCTATGGCATCATGCACACAAACACTGGTTTATGTTATGTATTCAGTTCTCGCATCTGCTTCTGGAAAACATAAGCTAAAGAGATACTTTAATGGTTCCCTGAGCTATTTCTTTACTGTTTTGTGGACACTTGTAATCCTTCAAACATAGTTTTCCCTCAGAATTGCCCAATTAGAGTAACCTCACGAATAAGGTCGTCTGCAGCATTTGTGTCCTTCAAAAGCTTCTGTAGCAAGATTTTCTCAAGAACTCTGAATAAGGGGACCACCACTGATGCTTTGTGAGTTGCCTTTAAGAAGAGTTATTTCTACCAATGGCTCCTGGAGTCTCCCTGGTGATGTTTCGAACCTTGCTCTATGAAATGCGTGCTTTAAAACATACAGGTATTGTCTGAACTTACTTCCAGGGCGAGTTAACATGAGCTTCCATACCACCAGATACATATGAAATTAACCTAACAAGTTTATGATGGTGCTTCCCATCCAGAAGTTCTTAGTACCACCACTGTTTGGATTGTTTGCCCTTCGCTACCTTGTATGTCTCAGTGAGGCAAGCTGGAAACGAGATAAAGCGTCAATGCTCACTGTTGACAGTGAAGCTGAATGTGATGAGCTCTCCACGCAATTAGGGTATTCCCAACTTGGTACATTAAACCCACATGCCCTTCTCCCATCAACCTACTAATGACTCTGTCCTCATTGCTAGAACAGATCAAAATGATGATTCTTGCTAATTTACATCATTATGCCCACTCCTTAACTTTGTATCTGCATAAATTGTGGCATTCAATTTCAATATTAATATAGTGTTTTAACGTTTTGACTTGTGAAACTTTTATTTATAAACAGACATGCTACTTTCATGATTAAAGTTTTTCTTGACAATTAAAAAACAAGATACTAAAATTATCTTTAATTACATTCTAAGCATAAAACACGATAGAAATGTTAAATTAAAAATAAATGAGATAAATTTAATTTTTACTTCAAAAGATCAACTGGAAATTTGATTCACATGGAATCATAGGCAGAACTACATGAAATAATATGGGATAGATTTATTCAGGGACTCCGGATCAGAGAGATCCCTGGTTACAGTCATCATTCATTAACTTGACTTTTGAGCTCTTTGATCAGATCATATAAGAAATTTAAAGACTTAGAGAGATGTTTGACTCATCCAAAAAATCAATACTTTGGGGAATGGAATTATAAGCAAAAAACAGTAAATGTGTTATAATTTTGAGAACAAACACATTTTGAACAAAATGTAGATAAGTTTTAAAATGTTTAGATTTAGGAAATAAGAGATATTTAATTAATGCTTCTTAGTTTTCAAAAACTTTTAATTTTAGTGTTAATATTAACAGAAAACGTAAGCGCTATTGTTAGCTGTTTTTTTAAGAAAATAAATTATGGTAATACAGATACTTCAAAATAGTTTTAAAGGCAAATGCTTCTCCATAACTCTAATGTGGAGATGTAAGTATTTACATGGATATATATAACTGTCCTACAAACACACTATTATAAATCATAACCATGTTAAAACAGTGATCCTAAAATATTTTGTAAATAAGAAAATATCCAAATTAGAAAAAAGACCATAAATATCTGACAAAATGAAATATTAAGGCATTTTTTTCCTAGAGAATTAAAATATTTTGCATGTGAACTGTGAGGCTATAAATTGTAAAACATAAACCAGAAGAAAGCCTAACTATATTATTAAGAATCTAAACCTGCTTGCATTTACGATCGAGTTTGAATTCTGTATGTTTTAGAGAAGTATGCATTCTGTGAAAGTTGGTTGCATACCTGCATATCCACATACACAAAGACTTATTTAATGATGCCTTAAATCCCAGTAGAAATGCTGAAAGAAATAGTGGTGGTAAGAGCTAAAAGTGACCCAGCGGAGCAGGGATAGGAATTTGTAAAGATATGACTGTTCCCAAGACCTCCAACTTTGAAAAGAAGAATTAATAGCTATAAAGGATGTGTGACAGCAGAATTTCTCAAACATTTGGCACATTATTTGTCCCAAACCACAAAATGATGTGTAAGCACTTCAGAAAAATCTCAGGAGTAAAAGAAAATTATTCCTACTTGCTAAAAAAGGATCTCACAATTTGTCACCTTGGAAAGATTCCATTTCACTTTTTGTGAAATTTATTTTTAAGTGTGAAGTGCAGAAATTTCCTTCACACTCCACAGTGTGTGCACTTCACCTCATATTCACAGAATAATTCACAGGAGGATATATGCCATATATTAAACAACCGATGTGTATGGTGGAAGGGTTTAAAACATTTTCTTGTTATAGTTTTATTTCATATTTGTTTAAAAATAGAGTTCTTTTTAATATATAGTAGAAGGATAAGAGCGCTGCTGATGCCGATGACACAGTTTCTCCTGTCATCATGCAAAAGCAGCCTCTTATACAGCTGGCCCTGCTATTGAACCACTGCCACACCCAGATTTAATAATTTTGTAGATCCATACAGTATCCATTTTCTTGAATGTTAGGTATTTTTGGCTACTTTTATTCTATGAATTTACTTTAATCTGATTTCGAAAAATCCATAATTTATCTTCTACCTCATGGTGGCAGATTTATTTCTGTAAGACAAATTATATTTTAAATTACATGCATTATTGAAAAATAAATGGAGAGATTATACATAGATGCACTTATAACTTCATAAAATCAATAGAGACTGTGTCAATATGATACTAGTTTCCTGAAATATGAAAATATCCAGGATATTGATCCCTCCTGTTTTTCAACTCTTAGTGCACTAATCATTTATTCCACATTTTAGCACTTTATTGCATATGCTCTCACCGTCGTGTTTCTTGTGTGTTTTAATATAAATAATTATCTGATTAAAAGCTTCTTGCAGAGGGGCTTTAATCTCCCACTGCATTTTATACTGTCCATAGCATCTAGAAGACTAGGAGACACAGAACAGTTGCTCAATAATACTTGTGATTGCCTGACCTGATTAAGGTACGTATAGTCAATGGAGATCCTTATGAATGTCATTCCTTTTCAAAGGTTAGCTTGCATGATACTCTTCTTCCGTTTATGCATTTCTCTGCTTCCCTTCCATTTAGCAGCTATCACAACAAGAATCATGTTATTCCTAAATTTTACCCTCCTTCATTGATTCACCCCCAGCACATTAACTATACACACACATTTGCACACACACACACACACACACACACATATGGAAAACTATGATAGGACCATTCAAAATGTTTGCTTTTAGTCTGTTATTTTGTTTAGGTGTTAAATGCTTCACCCTATGAATAACAATTTTTTTAAAGGAGAGTAAGAAAGAAGGCTGTTTTGAGTTAATGGATAATTTTAACAAAATTATGCATGTGACAATCATATCTTAATTTAAAAAGTATTTAAGGTCTGAGTGAGTCAGTTACCAGAGAAAACCCTTCTTAATTGGGGTTTTAAAAGGTCATTGGTTTGGAGGCAAAGCAAAATCAAATAATGTGTATTTTCCATTGTTGTGTCTCACTGAGTTTGAACTTGAGCTGAGACTTCACTGACTCTCAGGAATCATCCTCACAGCTCTTTTAGAACAATCCACTGCTGGAGAATCATACAAACATAATTTGTATATAGATGCACCTATGTTTAGGCTTTTAAAAAAATTTTATGGGAAAGCATCTTTCTAGGCATTTTTTTTTCAAATAATCTGTTGCACTAGACTTTGTTGAACATGCGATTGAAACAAATAACATTTCTATACAACATATAAAATGCGTGCAATGCTATTTCCCTAACTGGTGGTCATCCTAACCAACAGTTGTGAAAGTACTTTATCTTCTAACGGTCCAACCATTTCATTGACCATGAAAGATTTCAGCCAAACAGAACCTAGCAAAGCCCTCATCTCTCTCTGGCTGCACATGGAGTTGTTTGTATCAGATATTAAAACTTGGTATCTAACTGTCATGTTATGGAATTCAAGATAAAATAAAAGATTAATTATTCTTAGTGAATGCACAAAAATAAGATAACAAGGGGGTTCCCCTAATAAAATGTTCATAAGTGTGAAAAAGCTGGAGATATAAAATTTGAATCAGGTTATTAAAAACACACACATAAACACATGTTCATGCACACAAACACAGTTGATCTTGGAAGTATGCAATTTTCCTAATTTGTGACGATTCTTTAGGCTCTAACTAGCTCTAGACTTGCTTCTGGTAACAAAAGAAACATACTTGTTTTTAGGATTATTTTTAGGATCGAAACATACTTGACTTTTCAAGGAAAGTGGAATATAAGAAGGAAGAAGTCCATGGCACATTAGTTCATTACCTAGTATTCTAACACAAGAAAGCCTCTGAGACTTCAAACAAAAAAGAAAAAATGCATCTCTGCCAAGCATTCTCAAAATGTATATTCTAAAAAATATCACCACAGTCAAACCAAGACAGAGAAATCACCAGATACCCCAAATCTAAGCTGCATTCCCAGAAGATAGTATAAAGCTGCAATGTTCTTGGTCACACAACTGAAGCATATCAACAAAACAAACAACACAGCTGGCCTGGGAGCACACACTGTTCCAACAGACACTTTCACTTCCATTCTGTTCCTGGATATGTCTAAGGCATAAGAGAAAAAAAAATGCCCTTGTTCTCTTCTTCATGTTCCTGTAGCACTTGAAGTTACCTGTAGCACCTCTAACTCCATAAAAGTTTGCTTTTCCCATGAATAAATTAAGTTCTGGAATAATTTATCCCAAATCCATTCTATCCAGTCAATGATATTCATAGCCTGGCCTTTGTACAACCAGACACAGTACATAGTCAAGAATAGTCCCTAGCTTAGAATATTTTTCATTTTTATATTTTGCTTGAGGATCCCTATAAAACTTTATGATTGCTGTTCTAGCATACTAACATTCATAAATAAATACTTTCATAAAATCATTAACATGATAACAATTCAACATAAATAACTTGACTTAAAAACCGGCAGCATGAAAGCATTTGTTTAGAAGACATAAAAATTAGAATCAAAATATTCCTCAATTTTTTTATTCAAGGTATTTTAAAATGTTAAATGTAGTACAAGAGCTAGTCATCAAACTAGTTACCGAAAACGTTTAGGAATAGAATAACAAAAACTGTCAAAGTAATTAGTAGAATAGTAGAATATTTGTTACAATTTATATATATATATATAATTATATATAATACATAACATAATTATGTATAATTGAATGTTTGGACATATAAAAAGAAGGAGACAGAGAGATCAAAGCTAGTCTGAGGGCCCAACCCCAGCATGGACATATCCACCCATTCAGTCTGGTATGGTTCACTGGATGGGAAGGGGAATAGTTGAAGATAAAGTTATAAATCTGGGTAGGTAAAGATGATGAGTAATTTTGAATGCCAGGCTGAAAACTTATGATTTTGTCAAATAATATGTGGGTAGCTATTTTATACACTATTAAAAGTAGTCAGTCCTTACAAGATTTAACTCTATGCACTGGGGTTTTCACAAGTTCGAGAAATATATTTGATCCAATTATAGCAAGGTGCACAGAAATTCATCTATATTTGTTACTTCACTCTTGTGTAAGGGTATCTCAACTGTGAGTCTCAAACCACCACATTTTGTCTCTGTACCACCTTACATAATTTAATTATTCATCATTCCTCTATTCCCAATTAGCACCAGTTGACATGAAGTAAAAGAATGAGGAATAAAAGAGAGAAAATGAAAGCGTGGTTTTTGGGAATGATTTTCTATACATATTGTGAGGAAATGAGACTGAATTCTTCATAAATTTGATAAATTATCCCTGAAGATAATTTCAAAAGATGAGTGCAATAGCGGTAGACACAGAACTAGCAACCCAAACACCATTC
The DNA here is from genome assembly GCF_057802395.1 of Ceratotherium simum simum. Taxonomy (NCBI): domain Eukaryota; kingdom Metazoa; phylum Chordata; class Mammalia; order Perissodactyla; family Rhinocerotidae; genus Ceratotherium; species Ceratotherium simum. The sequence goes on from NC_141909.1 coordinate 9,135,772, forward strand.
CCAAACTCTTCTTATGGTGCACTCTCTCACTAAATTAGGGTCCTAAAGATAAATGCTTGCTTTCTTAGGATTCCTTTCTGCTTAGGTATACATGTGACTGATTCCAAAGGAATCTGTAAAAGGAAGCCTTCTAGGTGTGCTTCTGGGAAAGCAAATAAAAAAGGAATAGACATAGATAAGTTTAAGAATGTGATGCCTGGAGCTGCAGCAGCCATCTTATGCCCATGAGATAACTGCCAACAAAATTACAGGATCATTGGCCCTAAGAGTGTTAAAGCACTGCACCACCACCAGTAAAAACCTGAAGAATTGCTTATATAGGAAAAATGAATCTCACTGATTTAAGCCATGGTAAGTTCAGTGTTGTTTGCTTTGTTTTTGCTGCTGCTGCTGTTATTGTTACTTGGACCTGAACTCATTCTTGATCAAAATAAAGTTTTTTTTTTTCTGCAAAGGTGGTATCATTGAATAAAAGCAGAGTCTAGCATGAAGGATAACTCTAAAGAATAACACTTTCAGATCTATGAGCTCTGTATGCTTCTTATACTCATCTTTTCAAATTATTTATTAAAAAGCCTTAGACTCAAATACATAAAATATATAGTTATCCAGAAAAGCTTTTAATCCACTGTAATAACACAGAATTCAGTTTACTAATGACACAGTAAGTCTTGATTTTGAAGATTTATGGCCCGATTTGTTGAGATGAGTTTGAATTGTCACACATTTGAGACAAGGCCAAGTCTCTGGGCTGTTTTTGTTATTAAACAAAAGTCAAGACAGAAATGTTTTAAAAAATGAAATTTTTCAGATAAACAAGAACTATTTCATATATTTTAAAAGTGAAGACTGCTAGTATTGATGGTAGCTCCAAGCTATGCAAAGAATTTTGCTTTGAAGGCATCCAGTGTCCAATGACATAATCTTTATTTCACACTATAAGGAGACTTTTCGATGAGAAGACGGTGATAAAGATATCTGTAGATCTTTTCAAAAGTAGCCTTATTTATTACAGTTTAAAATTTAATAAAAGGGTAAAAAAAATCATTAGAAACTAAGACGTTTTAGCGTACACTCTTATATTTGCACGTTATGTAAAATTTTAGCAATTAGTTTCCATGCTGCAAGACATATATGCCATCTTATATCATTCCTAGTTAGTTTAAAATAATATTTATATTCTACAGCTTCTCTTTCTTCGTAATCTTGCCCACCCAGAGCCTGGCTGTCGGTCATGAAATGATAATTATTGAACGTGCATCGTTAAGTGCATCTATATGTGCATCTTTAGACATTAAGTAGAAAGGAAAGAGTTCTTTATTATATGATAACTCTTTAATGTAATTAGGCTAAACTTCCTAAAAATTGTGGAGAAGTGTAGCTTAATGCGAATGCAACTTTTCAGGTGTAATAGAGGAAGAAATCATTTGTAGCCTTCAGCAAAATTATGACAGTTACCGAAGAATACAAAGTTCAGAAGCTAAAGGGTAGTTTGTTCTGGAAGATTACACTTCTCGTTGGTGTTTTAAGGAAAAGAGACCATCATTCGGCTGTGCCACCACTGATTAAACAAACTTCAAGAAATAAGATGCTTTAAAAGGAGGCCGTCTTTGCCATGCACATTTATAAGTAATTCAACTACTTAAAACTCTTTTCCAAAGTAAGGAATGCAGTCAGTAGAATTTTGTGTGTCTGCAGTTTGAGTCTATTCTCTGTTAACCTTTCTCTGAAAAGACATGCCAGACATTATTTTCAGACAATTGTTCTGTTCAGAGAAACACTAAGAACAAATAAGCATTTGCACTTGAAGTGTGAAGAACATTTTAATGGCGTTAGAAATAATTTTGCTTTGCTAGCTGCAGGGCTAACAAAAATAACTAAAGAAAAACAGTCCAAAAATGTGGTGAAAAGATATTTAGATTTATCACTGAACTTCGTCTGCTGTTTCTCAGACCTTTTCTTTCACCAGCTGATAATAAATGTCATGTATCCTTTATAGTCATGTCACGAAAGAAAAAGTATCTCTTCATTGAGGTGTAAGGCTCTTCATCTTTTCAAAAATGACAGATATTCCACAAAAAGATTAAAGGCTTAAGATGTTAATCCTTCAAAGTTGAAAAAAAGTTTCTAAAACTTGGATGTTCTCTCACAATGACAAATGATCTTAATATGACCAAGATAGATTATATTTTAGCTTAAGTAATAAGTGAAATTACAAATAACCTCTATTAGGTAATATTAATTTATCCTAGTAAGTATGTGTTGAAAATCTACTAAATAGTTCAGTATTGTTTTTGCTCTTTAAGGACATCTGCTATTAAGAAACTTACATTTTGTGATTGATAAGACAAGCATACAAACATAAAACAATAATCTAACATCTAAAGCAGAATATGACTAAATGCGTTACTTGGGAGCATATTCCATGTAGCGAGGCAATAATACAGAATACGTGTTCTATGTTCAGATATCCCAGGTTTAAATGTTTCCTCTCACCTGATTCTGATCTTTGGAAATTGACCTTAACTCTATGAGTCTCAGTTTTCTAATTTATAAAATCAATTTTCTTGTCACTTTTTCATGCATATTTCCTGAGCGATGCATTGTAGCTTATGTCCTTGCTGAAGAAACTTGCTTTCCTCTCCGTCCCTTCCTCCCTTCCTCCTGCCCTCCCATTTTCTAGTCTTCTTCCTTCCCTGCCTCCACCTCTTTTAGAGAAAACAAAAGTCTGGAGTAGAATATCGGCAATCTTTTCTACTTAGGCTAAGAACGACTTCCATTCTGGTTTTGTGCCTATTTTTAAATGAATGCCTATGCTTTGTGCCTCTGTCCTCTTGTTTCCTACCTGTATTTGCACACCCTGCCTCACTCTCAGCCATTAGTGATCCAAAATCAAAGGGATTTCCCAAACGAGAATATCATAGAATCCATAAGTGGATTTTCCTTCCTAACTAAAAGGCTTCTAGAAATCCTGAAGTACACCCAAGTGAACGGTCTCTCAGGAGTGCGTCTTCCACCCAAAAAGAACACACTAAAAAACGAGAGTTATCGGGGAGATATTGATAGAAGTGTATTCACTTTCAGATAACTCCTTCATCAAATTTAAAATCTAACCGATCTCTTGCCCATCAACCATCTTCCTAGTTGTCCAAGTCAACATGTGAAAACTACTTAGCCTTCTGCACTGACCTCCCTCAAATCCTGTAAGTTCTTCTGTGCCTCTGAAATGTCTCTTGTCTCCCATGCACTGGCCAACTCTACCCCCGCTCTCATGGGTCAGGCCTGCATAAGCCCGTGAGCATCTCATTTTCATACCCTCCCACCCAATCTTCGCCCCCCTCTGATTCATTCTGCATATTACAGGATGAATTAGAATTATCTTACCCCACCCCACACCCAGATATGATCCTCTCATGCCTCAGCTTTGTCTCTCTGTCTCTCCCTGATACACTTTATCTCTCTGCCCTTGAGTTTTCTTTTCTCTGTTGAAATCTACTAGAGCTTTTCTCCCCCAAGTGCCCTTTCCAGTCACTCTGAGGCAGGAATCTAAATGTCGTGCCTGACAGAAGCAGGCTCAGAAAACTTGTCCAGTCTGTCATCCTTCTGGTTTGCCCCTTGTTGTTGTCTGCCTTTCTTTTTGTTTGTTAGAGTAATTTTCTTTTTATCATATGCTCAATTTTACTTCATTACAAAAGAGTTAAGGCACACTAAGGATACTAAGAGTGACATAGTAAATACACTGGTACCCAGCGCCCCACTTAGGAAATATAGCATTTCCGGTCCATAGGAAATCCCTTCTCTGATCTGGTCACATTGCCTCCCCTCCCCACGAAGAATCACTACCCTAACTTTGGTGATTATTACTCCATGCATTTCTTTAAACTTTCATAACTTATATTTGTATATGTAATTTGTACAAGTATTGTTGTTTTAAAATTATATATAAACGATATCACATAGCAGGTCTTCTGCCTACTCTCTCTATTGCTGAATATTGTTGCTAAGATTCATTCATACTCATGTGTATAGTTCGAGTTAGTTTACTGTCTTTGTCATAGACAATGTCACTGTATTAATATATTATATTTTATTTATTCTCATTTTGATGAACTTATTTGCAGTTGCCTTTATGTATTTATTTTGCAAATATTCTGCTAAGAATATTCTTGTATATATCTCCTTGGGTACATTTGTAAAAGGTTCTCTAGGCTACAATATGTACATAGAATTGATATTTTGGGGAGGTAGACATTCTTACTATTTTTCCCTACCATACGAAAAATACCTACCAGGATTTTTAATAGACTTGTATTGGTTACAAACTAAACTCAAGAGAATTGACATTTACAATATGAAGATTAAGTCTTTCTTAATATATTCCGATAAAATTCTATAGTTTTCTTCACATTGACTGTGCACAGCTGGTTAAATCAAGCGAGTCCTAAGTGCCTTATTTTTGTTGGTTTTAAAAATAACATTTTTAGATAAAATTATATTTTGTAAATTTCTGAGATATAGTGATAAATCGATGTTTTATATTGATCACATATCTTGCAAACGTCATCAACTTATTAATTATATTAACTTTATTATTCACTCTGAATAGTTCATTATATTTTCTAAGTCAATATTATATCATCTGTGAGGATAGACACTTTTTTCTCCTTCTTGCCAAGTCTTACACATTTTACTTCATTTATGTTTCCTTTTGCTCTAAGATCTTCAGGGTAATGTTGAAGAGAAATGGGAATGCCAGTCATCCATGTCTTGATCCCAATTTTAATCAAAATACTTCAAAAGTTTTAACTTTACATATCACTTTAACTGTAGTTTTTGCATAGGTACTGGTTATCAGTTTAAGAAATATTCCTTCAATTCCTAGTTAGGTCAGATTTGTTATGACTTTTTTGAAACCATAAATATGTGACAGATTTTATGGAATCTATGACCTGATCAAATATGTTTATCTTTTAATTTATAAATGTGGTGGAATTCATTATCATTTTCTAATGTTAATCCATCCTTGAATCTGTGGAGCAAACAAGTTATTCATGAAGGATTATGTGTTTCATATACTGCCTGATTTTGATTGTTAATAATTGTTTAAACTTTTTAACTTTTTGTCATTGAATAAGAATGCCTTATAATTTTTTTATAAAAAGGGCTCATCTGATTTGGTTCATGAACTGAATTCTGAATAGTTTCCCCCTTTTTACTAATCTATAAAAGCTTATTTGATAGGAACAATTTTAAAAACACTTAATCCTTTTTCATTTCGAAGATAACATTTTTTTAAATTGCAGTATAATAAATATAACATAAAATTGACCATTTTATCCATTTTTAAGTGTACACTGCCATGGAATTAAGTACGCATTGTTATGCAACCATTACCATCATCCATTTCCAGAATTTTTCTCATCTTCCCAACTGAAACTCTCTACCCATGAAACACTAATCGAAGGTTGCATTTTTAAATACTTACTTTCTATTGGTTTTAGGATATCGGTTTTAAAAGGCTTGTTGGACATGAAGAAACCATGAGGGAAAAGAATAGAGGACATTTTATTTATAATCATTTTATTTATAACAGAGGGCATTTTATTTGTACAGTGTTAGGAAGATAACCAGAATCCAGAAGTTTTCCTCCACAAGTAACCATTTCGCTTATCTAAGATACGGAAACCATTACAAAACCCTGGGGAAGAAAAGATTTCCCCAAAAGGAGCAGCCTCCTAGAAAGGTTTCTATGAAATAATCTACCAGAGTAGTCAGTGGAATAAGGTCTATGAATTGGAAAGTAACTTGAGTGAGAAAAAAAATAAAGTGATATTTCTTGTCGACCTGATTTAGAGTATTAAGATTCATACCCGTGTCATATGAACTCTAAATAAGGATTTCTTCTGATCAGTTGTCCTTCCAAAGTCTGAGGCAGAACTCTGTCGCTATGTGAAAATTGCCACTAGAAATCATAACAGGAATGGATCAGAAAAGGAGCTATTAATCTTGCATCAGTTACAATGAGAATACTTTCCTAAAGCCAGTTTACAACCTGACTACTTTGACACCCAAAAGGCAGCCTCTCAGTGTTGGGAACTTTAATATTATAAGCACTCATACCAATCACACCAAGTCTCCAAAATTATTATTCCTGTCCACCTATTGATGTCTTCTCCAACTAGCTTCATCTTTTCTGGGGTAAAATCTTGCCTTTATATATCTTCTCTATTTGAAATTCTAGACAGTCTTTAGGGTGACGGTGAGGGACAGTAACCAGAAACTTGCTTTGTTTATGCTGATACTGAAGCTGAAATGTAAGCCTGTCTATTTCCAGCTTTAAGGGAAGAGACTTAGCTGAGAGATTGGTGGTGGAAATGGAGATGGACTGCAGAATTTTAGACCTTTTTACCTATCCGTATTATATCTTCACCATGGGGCATTAATATCTTCTTTGAAGTGAATTTACAGAGAATTAGACATACCTGTATCTGAATATTTGTATAGGACGCATTCTAAAGACAAAATCATGATTAGTGTCACCCATCGGTACCATCTTTAATGCAGATGCTTCTAAGAACACACGTGTTAGTGCAGGGTTGGGAAACTCTTTCTGTAAAGATCCAGATAGCAAATATTTGGGGCTTTGCAGGCCATATGGCTCTGTTGCAACTACTTAAGTGTGCTGTTGCAGCCCAAAAAGAGTCATATAAAATATGTAAATTAATGAGCGGGGCTGGGTTCTAATAAAACTTTATTTACAAAGTGGACAGAGGGTTGGATTTGGCCCAAGAGCCATTGTTTTCCCACCTTTATTCTCATGAGCTTTACTCTCACCTCCTCACCAACCTCTATAAGGAAGCAGTGGGAACCCATACCAGTCTGTTAACTTTCAAATATCTTGAACCCTTCCCAGGCTTAGAATTAGAGTGTGACTTAGTTATCTTTGAACAAAATGTTGTCTGAGAGCTATCTCATCCAAGTGACTTATTTAAAAGGGAGACTTTTATGTCTAAGTGGTTAGGCTTTTGGGGATTGATTCTGTTTTGATCTTTATTCTTAGACTATTTATTTGTTTATTTGAATTTTGCCTCAAATACATCCACAAGGAGATACATATTATTGTAGAAGGCTCTGCTCATCCTGGCATGTTTATTACACCTAGACCTTGAAGATATCATAGAGTGCTTGTGTGAAGATTTGGAATCATTGCCTAGTTGCAATGTGTCTGTGTTGGGTGACCTTTAGGCATTATTATATAACTTGTCCACAAGTAGTAAAATGGCACTGGTGGTGTTTTTAAAAAATACACTCACAACCTGGATATTAAATCCAGATGACTTGGCCTGCAATCATATAAGTCATAGCTCCCAAGCAGTGTATCCAGGGGAGCTGGCATGCCGCAGTAAACTCACAAGGGTGCCACGGGATATTTTAAATTTTCAAAGAAAGAACAGTGATACTCAATACCTGTCTATTTATTTATCTAGCTATTTATAACTTTGCATTCCTGACTTGTCCTTTTGAACCCTTTAACACCACTCTTTATTAGGATAGGTAAAATTTTCTTTATTTATCTATTTATATGTTCTCTGTTATACAGTCCTTTTTCTAATTCTAGAATTTCTATTATTCAGGCATTAACTCTTCTAAAGCTTTCAATAATACCTCTAATTTTTTTCTCTCATCATTTTCATCTCTTTGTCACTTTGCTCTTTCTGAAATAAATCATTGGGTTACTCCTCTAAATAATTTAAATTCTTTTTAATATTATCTAGCTGTTATTAGATTTATTTCAACAAGCCTCTTTGTCTTTGGGAATTTGAGAATAGCCTTTCCCAGAGCCAGGCCTTCAGTTTCCTGCGAGGGCTAGAACTTTCATATGAAGTAAGAATTCCTTACCAAGGTGGGAAGTAATCCTTTGGAAATAATAGTCTGAAATTATATGATCCGATCCATCTATCCTGCCCACAACTGCTAGAATAGTCTTCATAAACCACCATTTTCATTCCATCATTACCCTGTTCAAGAGGTGGTAGCAACTCGTCGTGAATACGTTCAGATTGACTCATCCGTGTCCTTGACTGTGATTCCCTTAACACCACTTGATTAAACTTTATTTTTTATTTCAAATCCATTTCCAAATATATTTAGAAAACTAAACAATATTCTCTCAAAACAAAGGGGCTCTACAAACAAAAAACACAAATGAAAGCCGAATAAAAATATATCCTACCTGATACAGAATCTATTTTGTAGAAAACAACATAACTTGAAACCTTAGTTTTCAGCCTATAAATTATAATGCTAAAAATCTATCTAAATATAAAGCTATCAGAGCAGCAGAAAAGAGAAAGGCACGTTCAAATTTTGTTCTTAATTACAGAAAAATGGTATCAGTGATGGAAGCAACAATTCATGTTAATACTCTAGGATCTGCTAATTTATACATCTTTTTACTCTTGTAGTTAGTAAACTTTAGGGATTTTCACTAATCAAAGAGTCCATCTTTGAGAAAGTATCCCTTTCAAAGAGTATTGAGAAAAATGGGATATTATAAATTCCCCAAAGAACAAATAAACTAGCTCAGGTCTTGGCCAGTTTTGTTTCAGGACTAAAGTGTGTGTGTGTTGGGGTGGGGGGTGGGGGGAAGGGTGTTAAACTTTTCAGCTTCGTATCAAACTAAATGCTGTCTTGAATGCCTTTACTGTGTAACGTGGTATAGATCGGCTTCAGTATTCAAGAAGCATAAATCCTCCATCTGGATTATATTGTAGGTGTGAAAGTTTGTAGTTGAAAGACATGTACTTGGCAAAAACTTAAAATTACAGGAAGCTTTTTGAGTAAGTGAAAGGTGAGAAATTACTACAGTCAGAAGATCTCAATATCTGATTTCTTCATTTTGAATTTTACAGTTTTCTTTACAGCACTTGGAAACTCATATGAGTCTAAAATCACTATCATTTTATATTTATTTTGCAAAAAAATCTTTAGAAACATTTTTCCCACTGATGTAGAAGACTATTTCTTTATAAAAGGGCTATAAAATATACAGGAAAATTTGTATTTTATAAGTTGAAGCATATTGAGAGTCAAACCCAAAAAGGAGGGGAAAAAAAGGAGAGCATAAGAAAGAGCAGCTGTACCAGGAATGTATGTCCCCAAAGCTACATTTCTTTAAATTTCAAAGCTTTAAAGCAGAATGGCTAAGGTAACACCATCCTTAACACCAGGATTAAAGTGTCCACCTGAAGACAAGCTTCTCTGAGATCCTTGCACTCCTTCAGAAAGGAGGTGCAATCCTTGCACACACAACTAAGTCAGTCTCTCTAAGCCACCACCATGCCACTGGTTCAGAGACTTATTATTTCTTACCCTAGTCTCCAGCAATAGCTTATAAATTGGTCTTTCTGACTTTAGGTCTACATTTTTTGCGCAGTTTTTTTTTTGAGATATAATTGACATATAACATTGTATTAGTTTTAGTGTACAACATAATTTGATATATGTATATATTGCAAAATGATGACCACAATAAGTTTACTTAACATTCATCACCACATATAGTTACAGATTTTTTCTTGTGATGAAAACTTTTAAAATCTACTCTGTTAGCACCTTTCTTTTTTTCTTTTTTTTTATAATTTTTATTTATTTATTTTGTTCCCCCAAAGCCCCAGTAGATAGTTGTATGTCATAGCTGCACATCCTTCTAGTTGCTGTATGTGGGACACGGCCTCAGCATGGCCGGAGAAGCAGTGTGTCGGTGCGCGCCCGGGATCCGAACCTGGTCCGCCAGCAGCGGAACGCAGGCACTTAACCGCTAAGCCACGAGACCGGCCCTCTTAGCACCTTTCAAATATACAATACAGTATTGTTAACTATAGTCACCATGCTGTACAATACATTCCCAAGATTTATTTATCTTATAACTGGAAATTTGGTCTCCTTTTTTATGCCTATAGTGGCCTCAATGTCACAGAACTTTAAGAACAATATTGGATTATGGTCATTATTTATTTTTTTGTGTGTGTGAGGAAGATCAGCCCTGAGCTAACATCTGTGCTAGTCCTCCTCTTTTTGCTGAGGAAGACCGGCTCTGAGCTAACATCTATATGGCAATTATTTTTAAAATCCTTGCAGTGAGTCCCTAATGACCACAAAATTAAAGACAAACTCAATGAAAAACAACTAGAAGACCTTAAGTGGATGATATTTATAAACATGTAAATAACATAAACAAAAACTGATTGTAAATAACAACATTGTCTAAATATGAGCATATAACACAAAAAGTAGTATAAACCAAATGTACTTGACAATAGTTTATAATCTGAGAAAAATAATTTAAATTAAAACTAAGATCTTTTACTGTTTTAAAACAGGATAGACTTATTAATGAACTTTAGATTACATTAAACTGTGTGTACACATTATAATACCTAGGGGACGCACTAAAATTAGAAATCATTAGCAAAAGTTCCAAACTAATAGAGGAAAGAGAGATAAACATAGTTAGACTTGATTGAACAAACAAAATCTCCTAGAGTATCAAAGCATGGAAAGATTGGAAGAGAAAAGATAGAAAACTACCTAGCAGGTACATATTAAACAACAGTCAGCTGATGCAGCTGTATTCATATCAGGTGAATTAGACTTTGGAGTAAAATTATAGTAGAAATAAAGTGAGTATATATAATGATAAAAATCCATTAATCAGAAAAATAGGAATTATTTAAACATATATATGTCTAATATTATTGCCTTCAAAATATATTTAGCAAGAATCACAAAGATGATACAAATTTGCCTTCCGAGTGGGAAATTGTAATTTTCCTAAGATATAAGAGGTAGACTACTAAAAAGCAGTATGGATTAGAGCAGCACAGTTGTATTAGTCAAGGTCCAATTAAAAGCCAGAAATCACTTGGCAATTTGAACAAGGACATTTTGATATTATTAACTATTAACTATAACTAAAGGGTGGCTATGGGTAAAGTTAACTGTAACAAATATAAGAATAGCAGATATAGGATATAGGAGCACTCTCTACCTCTAGGGCTGAGCTAGAGTACCTTCAGAAGGAAAAATTCTGAAAGATCTTCCCCAACCCCGAGGCTTCAGATCTAGATTTATTGGACAGGGCTCAGACAAGTTTCACAGAATAGCAAAGAAAGTCATGCTGGCAAAATGGCAGCTGGGAAGTCTTCATCTGGGTTGCCAGGAAAAGCCACCTTCAGGGAGGTGCCATCCACAGGTCTTGTTGTGAAGCCACCTGAGGAGGTGTGTGCTGGGGAAGCTGCCCCAAGAGGAGATGCCATATGTGCATGGCCGCCACATACTGGGAGGAGCTCACCAGAACAGAAAGAAGAGCCTTCCTCCTTTAGTGTCCTTTCGTGCTTCTACCATTGTAGCCTAACGCCATGCAATTTGGTAAGAGAAGAACGTTGTAGGACCACAAGCAGGGCTCTAGGGCATGGATTTGGAGAGAAGAAGCAATAGTTTATAACTGGCACAACAACCAACATTCCTGATCCAGTGACCACGTGAAGAAAACTACACTCAAGGAGGACACACTTAGTTTTGGCTCCAATGTGGAACATTTCTGAAAATATAGTTACAAAAGTTGTACAGATTTGAAAACTATATATATATTTATGTATGTATGTATGTATCTATCTATATATATCTGACAGTCATGGGTAAAAGAGGAAATTAAAATGGACATTTAAAAATATTTAGAACAAATAGATAATGAAAATATTACACATAGAAAATTTAAAATGCAGTGAAAATAGTTCTTAGAGAGAGATTAATAGCTCAATTTTAAAAAGAAAAATTCAAAAATAATGAGCTATGCAACTAAATTATAAAGTTAGAAAAAGATTATAGAAATAAATCTGAAGAAAGGGGAAAAGATACAAGTAATAATAAAGGCAGAAATGAATGAAAATTAAAAAGTAAAATGGAAAACAATGTAAGGTTGAAAAGAGCCAAATGTTGATACTTTAAAACAGAAGCCTTTGGCAAGCTAATAAGATAAATATTTTAAAGAGTGAGAGAAATAAGTAGTTAGGAGTGACACTCATAGAGGAGAATGAGGAGGGGGAAGAGAGAAAGCAGAGGAAGGAGAAGGAGAAGGAGGAGAGGAAAAAGAAAAGAGGAGATGGAGGAGGAAGGAAAAAAAGAAAGAGAAAAACAACAGTAATTTGATGGGGTTTACCCTTTCACACATCAAGACTTACCAGAAAATTAAAGCAGTTTAGATAATTTGGAAGTGGCATTGGGGAGGACAAATAACTAAATGGAATGGAATAAAAGAGTCCAGAGACTGGTCAAATATATGTAGAAACTTGATTTATGACAGAGCATCAGTTGCAAATTAGTGGGAAAAATGATAGATAATTTAGTAAATACTGATGGGGCAATTGTTTATGTTTATGGAAAAAGATAAAATCCAACTCATCTCTGACAATAAAAATATGAAATCCAAGTTAATTAAATATATAAATTTGAAAGCATAATTATGATTTTGAGGTAGGGAATGATTTTTAAATGCTATTTGCAAAGCACATTAAAGCTGAGGTCTCATACATTGCCCTTAGAGGCTAAAGTTGTACAAATACTTTAGAAAAGTATTTCTCATAAAGTTAAGCATCCACTTACCATACAACCCAGTAATTCTACCTCCAATTATTTTCCTCCAGAAAAATGAAAACATATAACCACAGAAGGACTAGTACACAAATATCCGTAGCACTTCTATTCATAGTAGCCAAATACTGGAGACAATTTAAATGTCCATTAATGTATCCATGGGTAAACAACCTGTGGTCTGTACTTACATTGGAATACTACTCAGGGATAAAAGAGGAATAAACTAGTGACACTCTTATCAACACAAACAAAAATATTATACTAAGAGAAACAAATACGTGTGTATGGTTACACTCATGTGAATTCTAGAAAAAGAAAAGTATTCTTTAGTGACAAAAAAGCGGAATAGGGGTTTCCAATAGTAGGGGCAACATAACTTGTCAAATGGCATGAGGAAATGACCTGGGGTGATGGAAATGTTCTATAACTTGATTTTAGTGGTGGTTACCGGAGTATATTCATTTTTCAAAAATCCTCGAACTGTTCTTTTATTTTTATTTTTTTTATTTACTTTCTTTTTTTTTTAATTTTTTGTTTATTGCAGTAGCATTGGTTTATAACATTGTAAAAATTTCAGGTGTACATCATTATACTTCTATTTCTGCATAGATTACATCATGTTCACCACCAAAATACTAATTACAACCCATCACCACACACATGTACCGAATTATCCCTTTCACCCTCCTCTCTCCCCCCTTCCCCTCTGGTAACCACCAATCCAATCTCTGTCCCTATGTGTTTGTTTATTGTTGTTATTATCTACTACTTAATGAAGGAAATCATATGGTATTTTGGAGATTCCTCAAAAAATCAAGGATAGAACTACCATATGATCTAGCTATTCCACTGTTGGGTATTTATCCAAAGAACTTGAAAACATCAATTTGTAAAGGTACATGCACCTCTGTGTTCATTGCAGCGTTATTCACAATAGCCAAGACCTGGAAGCAACATAAGTGCCCATCAAGGGACGAATGGATAAAGATGATGTCGAACTGTTCTTTTAAAGTGGATACATTTTTTGTATGTAAATTATACTTCAGTAAAATAATTTTTTTAAAAGAAATAAACCCACAAAATGCAAGAAAAAAAGTTCATATAAATTTCTTAGCATTCTGACAAACATGAACTTTCTGAATCTATTGAATTAAAATAGAAAGGAATTACATGAAAAACATACCACAAGCTAAATATCTGATATTGAGCAAAAAATCAAAAGCATCAAAAATCTTCTCTGAACTGTTTAAAACAATTTCTTTTTCTGGAATAGAGATCTTGATAATTCAAAAACATGAGTTGTTTATTATTGCTAATGATGTAAATGTTGGATGAAAATTACGTTCAAAGGTTGTAACATTAAAATTTGAAAGTGTGAAAAACATATTTCTTTAAAAATAACAATCACGTTTTGTTAATCTCATGGATGAACTAACAGTAATAATCAATAGGAAAAAGTTTAATAAATTTTATAAATCAATTGTGTAAAAATAAAGTGGATAAGAGAAAAATAATGTCTGTAACAGACAGAGAGGGAGAAAAAAAGTAACAAAAATTTAACAAAATGTGACTTGTTTAAGAATTACATGCTCGTTTTACTATTCTTTCTGCATTTCTGTAAGTTTGAAATTTTTCAAAATTAGAAATGTTTAAAATAAATAGATAAACCATACACATAAAATAAAGACAATAAAATGCTATCAGAATATTAATACCATATTTAACAGTATAAATCAGGATATGAAATATTTGAAATAACTTAAAAATAATATTAACACAGTTCCATAGTGCCATATTAATTTATGGTTGTGCTGGTTGATATAATCCACTAATGTAGGGTTGTACTGGTTGCAAAATATCTCCTAAAACTCAAAAATAAGTTTTTGGAAAACAAATAGTGAATAAAATTTCATTCATTATTTATGAAGTTTCAACACTTTACATAAAATTTTAAAACACAAAGAGTTTGAACATACTTTAAGATATTTTTGCTGTTTGTTAATATAAAGTAGCTGGAGAAAATATGTGAAATAACATATGAAACTTATCAGTATTTGAGAAAAATTATCTTAATGGTAAATATTGATATTAAAATACGTTGGATTTTGCAAAGATTGCAGTCAGTGTATTGTTAAGGAGAAAATCTGAAATTTAAGCCAAAATTTTTTTTTAATTTTATTTTACTTTGGCAATATCCTGATCACTACATGTAACTCTCTTTGAAGAAGGCAATAACAGGTAAAAAAAAAATAATCATCAAAATATCTTCCAAAATTTTCTTGATAAACTTCATATTTTCTATTATACATCAAATAATCAATCACAGAGAATTAAATAAAATCTCTGACCAGCTGGTAATCGAAGTAATACAATTTAGAGGAGTGTTCACACTTTGATGGGCAGCCATAGTACCACAGTTTAGATATAAATATATACTCTTAGAAATTGTGGAATTGTAATAAACACTTGGAAAAAATTATAGTTCAGCTTTAATAAATGATCTCTGAAAGAGGTTTTAATACTTTCTTTGGGTTTACAAGAAAGACATATTTCTGTTCTTAAAGCTGATAGATAATTCAACTGCTAAGAGTGTTTGAACACATAAAATTAAAAGGAAATTTTGCAAAAGAGGTAATGACTATGCTAGAAAGCAAAGTGAACTCATAATTTAATTGAGCTATAGGCATCTATATGGCCCTTTTTGATTAACGGCATAATGTTATAGCGTAACCTTCTAAATTTAAGATACATTTAATTTAGCCAAAAGTGGTGAACTTCCGTTTAAACAAATGAAAATAATGCACATCTGATTTCACTTTAAACTTAACATAAAGTAACCCCGGTTTATGCTTAAAAGACATCAAATCGGTATGCAAAAAGGCCTTTGAAATGAATTTAATATATCAAGCTCTGGGAACCTTGGGTATTAAACATGGAAAAAAGTTTTTAAAAATCTCATTAAATATTTCTCACTGTGGATCAGAATTTGTTTCTTTTTGATTCTACCTTGAGGTCCTGAAAGAGTGAGCAAGCTCATATATGAATGACAGGATAATAATAACATTTTTATATCTCCCATCTCCAAGGAACTCAAATTCGTTATGGGAATGATCTCATTAATCCTCACAGCATCCCTGCAAGGTACGTAGTTGAAAAGAACTATAATAACCACATTATAAATGAACATGGTGGGAAATTTTGCAGTTTCCGAAAAGTGAAAAAGAAAAGTGGTACTTTTTGACATTGAGTATAGTAGTTATAAATGCTGGCCTGCTACTTTATTAACTTTGAGCTTAGTTTTATTTTGAAATCATTTAACTCATTAAGCAGCATCTTACTAAAAAAAAGAATCCATCCACATTCCGCTAGGTTTATAGTTTTTAATTGTTATTATACTATATATTATTAAATAGAATGTTATTATACTATATATTATTAAATAGAATATTTAAATTGTTATTGTAAGATTTCTCACTAGGCAAAACTGAAAAATTAACAGGATCTAAAAGGATGCAACTTTATACCAGGTACACAATAGCCCATCAAATTTGACTGTGAGTAAAAGAATATTCCAAAAAACAGGACATTTTACCTCATGAGAAATCAAGGTATAATCGCTACGCATATAATTTTTCATTTCAAAATAAATGAGATAAACATTTACATGTCATATCAAAATATTAAAATATGTCAGATATTTCTAGTTGTACCTTTTATTGTTTATTAAAATAATACAATTCATGGTGAAAATTTTGGAAAACACCAAAAAAAATAAAGAAATTAATAATTATAAAAAGCATAAAATCACTCTTCATAATTTAACAATTCAGAATAACTCATTGTAAAATATAGGAATATTAAATTCCAGGTCCACACTCACACATGTATGTTAGCAAATATATTATAAAGTATATATTTTGCAATGATATTGAACATGCAATTTTGAAAATATATATAGGCTAACATTGCAAGTATTTTTCAACTTCTTAAAAATTCTTGAAAACATCAATTCTGATGTCTGTATGGTAGTATATCATAAATGCATAATTTTTACTTGAAACGTTTCCTTTGGCAGAAAGTAGGTTTCATCTACTTTTTGTAGATGTATTACAAGCAATGCAAGAATGAGTCTCCGCAAGCATCAATTCTTTGTCTACATTTCATGTTATTTTTGTAGATTGTTTCCTACAGTGAATTGCATAGATAAAAGACATAAACCAACGTCACAATTTGGAATTCAAATCTCCAGACCGTTCTTAGAAATTTGTGTAGTTTACATTCCCAGTACCCATTTGACTTGGTCTTCACAGGCACAATTACTATGGTTTTTCCTTTGAAGGTTTTTTTGAAATGGGAAAATACTTTCTCCTCTTGCCTTTTAAAAAATTTTTATTCCTTATTTATTTTACCAGTGAGATTAAACCCCCCACATATCACTCCCTTATTTTCATTAAGTATTTGTGATTCTACTTTTTTTCATTATCTGTTTATTTTCCTCATTTACCTACGGGGGTGTGTTTTTTAAGATATTTTAGAACAGTGTGTGTTGATTTACTAAAATAATATATACTGAAAAATATCAGACTACAGGGGGCCAACCTGGTGGCATAGTGATTAAGTTCCTCGGCTCTGCTTTGGCGGCCATGGTTCCCGGGTTCAGATCCCTGGCATGGTCGTACACACCAATGGTCAAGCCACGGTGTGGCGGCATTCCACTACAAAATACAGGAAGATTGGCATAGGTGTTAGGTCAGGGCCAATCTTCCTCAGCAAAAAAAAAAAAAAAATATATATATATATATATATATCAGGCTACAAAATGGGAGACAGAGAGGAAACTTATAAAACCTTGCCATTTATTTCTATTTCTGTGATGATTTGGCATCCGTGCTCCCATAAACAGGCACATAGGTAGGTAGGGACACACACTGGTAATGAATGAGGAGGCTGAGAGCCAGAGAAATAATTTTATAATAATAAGATTACATTAAACATGGTTAAAACATATTAAATTCAATTTTAATTGAATTTAAGAAAAGAAATAGAAACTCAATTGACATTGAAGGGGTTCTGGAATTTCATATAAATGTTTCTTCACTGCAGGAGATATTATTTCCTTAAAAGTCTCTCTAAGATTGAGAGAAGAGATTCTGATATCTATATTGAGTTTGAAGTCATTGTGGTTTTATTTAACCGATATGATTATATTTTAAAGACTATAAGATTGATTCCATGCTATATAATGAGATTTTCGGTAGTCATATATTTCTTTCTACCTCCCCTATCCCCACTGGCCTATTTTTACTGCTTGCAGTGTTTTTCCCTTGTCATGTTTTATTGCATTTACATCCTGTTCAGATATATAATTTTGTTTCTTTAGTTAGATGAGTTTAATTCTCAACCTCAGTCATTTTACCGCATCTCCTCTTTTCATACTTCTTAATTTTCATTCCTTTGTGGATTGGTTGTATTTCGTTACGGGGTTGCTTAATTAATTGGCATATAAATAACCCTATGTTTGACAATGTCTTTATACTCGATGCTCCAACAACAGCTTACCTGTGTGTAAGACGGTGGCGTTACACATCCTTTCCCTCAGAACTATGTGTGCTTTTCTCTGTTGCCCTGTCTCCTGGATCTGGAGGTATCTGCGGAGAGCCTGACGTCTTCTGCTCTAAAACCTAGAGTTTTTCCCACTAGCTGGCATAAGAATTCTTGCTTCATCCCTGCAGTTTGTTACCTAATCTGGATATGTCTCGATGGTGGTCTCCCTGCATTTGTATTTTTATGATATCTCGTGTGCCCTTTCAATGATCACATCTGGTTCCTTCTCCACTTTACCTTTTGTTATTTCTTCTGAATTTAAACTTGTTCTGCCATTAATTCACAGTTCAACTGTTTTTTTCGATTTCTGCTGATTCAAATTCATGTATTAGATCTGTAATGGTACAGTTTAGGCTCTGTATTTTCTCCCTATATCTCTTGTTTTATCTTTTCCTCTCATTATGTGTTTTCACCTTTATTTCTCTGCATTTTTAGTATTTAATTCATATGTTCATATAACGCAAAGCACAAACATGCATTTTCTGTATCTCAAGCTGTGCTTTCTTTCAGACTAAGATTTACAAGCTTTCTTCCTTTCTTTTTAATTCTTTTTTTAGTTCTGCTATAGTACCTTGCATTGTTTTTGTCTCATTTCTTCTTACCTTACTTATATTTAATGGCAACAGCTTTGTCCAGACATTTCTGTTTGACAGCTGGATCTCTTCCTCTCTGGACTACAATTTGAAGTCAGGAGTTGCTTGACATTTTCTGTCTCAAAGGGCTTGATGTGACAGGACAGCAGGCTCAGTGGGCTGAGCCCTGTCCTGCACGCTGGGGACTTGAGGTCAGCTTTACCTAAAATCTCCGAGAGGCGGACCTTCTCTTCGCAGGTAGTTGTGTATCCTACTCATCTGGAGAAGGCTTGTTTACCCAACTTTGCTAGCACTCTGGAAGAAGGAACAGCCCCTTGCTGCCCACGATCAAATCTCAGAATCAAATCTCAGGCCGTATGTAGAAGCTTTGACACCCATCGGCTTTTCCTTACCTCTGCCCAGAGTCCAGTCACCCCTCAG
This sequence comes from Ceratotherium simum simum, assembly GCF_057802395.1. Classification (NCBI taxonomy): domain Eukaryota; kingdom Metazoa; phylum Chordata; class Mammalia; order Perissodactyla; family Rhinocerotidae; genus Ceratotherium; species Ceratotherium simum. The sequence continues at coordinate 9,155,043 of NC_141909.1, forward strand.
TCTGCTTCTTCCTAATTGGAGAGTATTAGTGTGGATTCTCAGGATTATGTTAACTCTTTTTCTCAGAATAATTTCTGAGGTGGAGAATCATGGATTGGGGAAGGGTTAGTCGAAAATGAGAAGCCCATTAGACCCCTCCAGAATCTTCATTTCTTTGTGTACTCTCTGTCTCTAGAAGTTTATGCAATAAGTCTATTCTCTTTTGCCTGTCAGGTGATTTTTGGCAAGATTTTATTGTTTTATTCATTTATTTATTTATCTATATTGTATTTTATTTCATTTTATATCTGTGTATTTTTAACATTAATTTTATATACATATTTTAATTTACTATAAAATATATTCATATTTATATTAAACATATGTATATATGTATTTTATATTTTATTTTAACGTTTGTTCAAATGAGTGTATTGTGTATGCATAAAATTGCATGAAATAAGATAAAAATTTTTAAGTAAATAAATAAATATGTCAAAGGATTCATAGTTTAAATATACAGAGCTATTTGCAAGCAATATAAAGAATTTCCAGGATCACACATAGACTCTCTTTTCCATAACACACACATGCGCAAGTGCACACACACACATAAAATCTTAGGAAATGTCTGTGTGTGTTCACTTAAAATTTTTTTAGTTATAAAGAAATCTTAAACTTACTTTTTAAAGAATAATTATCTGTTTTATAAGAATGGCACCTAAAACTTGTGAAATAATACAAAAATACTAAAATTTAAAAAAATTTTCTAGTATTCTGTCACCTATGATTAACCATTACTAATATTTGAACATTTTGTCAAATATCTCTTCATGACAGAGAGAAGGGTAGATATATAGACAGACATATAGAGAGAGAGATAACAAAAATTTCACAGAAATACAGTCATACTACGAATTCTTTTAAAATAACCTTTTGTTAATCAAGTAATTAAATTAAAATTTTAATTTTATTTAACAAAGAAATGGAAATTAAAACAAAAGATGATCGGATAAATGCTTTTCATGAGAAGAAATAATAGCTTCTAAATTAAATCCAATTAAAAAGAATGAAACAAAAGTTTATAAGCTTAAGTAGTTTTTATTTAACATATATATATAATTCAAATTTAGAAAGTATTTCTTAAATATTAGATTTCAAATAGGTAATTAGCACTATTACCTTCACCTCATGTCCTGACATTTGCTCCTCGTACCATAGTGTTACACTGTCAAGTTTAGTAATATTTTCATTAAGTTTATTAATTATAATTTATATAGATGATAAAGTCAACTCTATATCTAGATGGATCCCAAGATCACTATTATCATTTTTCATGGTTCATTTTCATTCTCGAGTATAATTTTATTTTGATATATCTCTGAGTCAGTTGAAATCTGGTGTAAACTTTTTTTTAACTTCTAGGTTGTCTATTCCTAAGCATTTTTGGATTCATGAGACTCATTGTATTTTGACTTTGCATTCAAAGGCTTAATATAAAATCTGGGATCATAGCTTCACCTGGAATTATTTTAGCCCAACCTCGCCTATACTCTGGCCTTGAATGTTGCTGTAGAGAATTTTAAGGGCAAGTCCCCTATTTGATGACTTTTCCTCTCTAAATATTGGTAGATTCCTTTGTTCAGTGATTGAATTCACTTCCTATTTCAGGATATATTTTGGAGTTGATTATTGCCAGTTTTTCTTGGGATCTGGATGGTTGTTTCAAATGGCAATTTCAGATCTTTCTACACGAGGTATTTTTTTTTCTATTTCATTTTTGAATGTCTCTTTTTCATTTATTTGTCACATTTGTAAGGAGCACATACTATTGATTTGTTGGCTTTGTTATGTTTGCCTTCTATACATATCATCCTATATCATACACCTGTTATTTTCCAATCCCCTTTCCTCTAGCTTGTCTACCACGTATGTAATTGCTTTAGCTCTTGTTTATTCTGCTTTTTGTTGCTTCTTGTATGTTTCCTTGTCTATGATTTTTTTTGTTTCTTTCCTGAGCTCTGCCAGCTCACCTGTCATTTCATTCTGTTGTCTTGTAATTCCATACTTTAGTGCTCTTATTTATTACAATTTGGTTTTTCTCTCTCTTCTCTCACTTTTTAAAGAGAAATTGTTGTAAAGTTTTCTGATAGAATGGAGAACAATTTTTGGAAATCTTATCCTTTTACATTTTTTCCCATTATTTGTACATAGAGCCCACATTTCATCTTCTTCCACTCTTTTTTGTTTGCTTTCAGTATGGTTATGAGGGACCATGAACTAAACATGCCTGACCTTACTATTTTGAAATAGAAATCTTTAGTGTTTTCTTTTCTTTGGTTGACTATTACCTGGGTTTTATTTTCTTATTGTCCTACATTTAATATTTTATTCAATTAGATTCATTTTTATGTGAAAGTAACTTTTAAATTGTCAGATAACTCTGCAAGAACATTAAATATTTCACAAATTTTCCAAAAGTTTGGGAAATTCGACATGTGAAAGAAATACATTTCTATTATAGTCCTTCTGGAAACAATTTGAGAGTCCATTTCTCTTCAATCTTTATTTTATTCCTGGTAGTGTCTACTAAAATTTATTTGAATTTTTTTTCTATTGAAAAATCCTATTGATATTTTAAGTACTCAAAACCAAAAAAGAACTGATAACTGATATACAAAGATCCTTACCGCCTAAAGATAATGTGTTATACATTGCTGTTTAAACTCAACATTGAAAATAAAACAGATCAGTGTGAATGAACTAACTCTTATGGAAGAACTCTACTAATGAAACTGGAATACTTGTTTTGATTACATATTTTGGACCTATCATCATAAGAAAATGTCAGAAAAGATAAGCTCTTTGCATTTCATTATTAGATCCCTTAACCACAATTTTAGAGCATCATTAAAAAATAAAGACATTTAGCATAAAGACAATATAACTATCATGTATTTTTATAATGCAAGTGTTGAGAAAAATCAGCTTTGATAAATTCAGTTCATTTTTTAAAAGTTTTGATTGCAATGAATGTATCTAAGATTATTTTCCCAAAATCCGCTTTATTTTTTGTCTCATTCAATTTGTTTTTAAAAATCTGAAATTAATTTTCTTGAGCTTCAACAATATTTTCTTAAAACATTCCTCAAATTTTTTAATTTTTAAATAAAATATTATAAAAAATCATGTTTACAGTTCAATACTTATTTTTTATTGGATTCTATAAATCTGGAGGGAAGACAACGATTGTAACAGTTCTCCTATAACTCAGCATTATTTTGAGCATCCAAGAGCTAAGTTTCAGACAAAAATGGTGATGCGTTCTACCCTGGGGATTTCGGTGCTCCAAAATATAGTGAAAGAATATGCCTTTGCGTTAATTACGGCTTTGACATTGCTCCAGGTGTACACAATACATGATGTGTAAGCCAGATGCCCTGTGTGTTTGTGCCTCCACCTGGACACTGCTGCTGGAGGAAATCAGAACCCCTACTGCTGCAGGTGGGCCATGGCTGATGTCCAAGAGCTATCTCATGATACATTTGCTACCCTCTGGGGAGACGTGCAGGATTGCTCTACAGAAACATTTATGATTTCATTAAAGAATGAATCACCAAGATTCACTGGGGGCCTGCTAATTGGCATTTAGAGATGTAAATTTATTTTAACTGTAAGTGAAGGTATTTCTATCTCCTTCTTCCCTAACCATTTTTGGAAGTTACATATCCCAACAAAACTTTCTTATTATGCTTGCCACTTTTAAAGCTTCCTATTAATTTTTCAACTTAAGAAGGATACATATTTCTGCTGAGGAATTTCTCGAAACACATTAAGAAATGTATATATCCTTTCCAATCTTTAATTTTATAAGCTTCTACTGAAACTTCCCCCAATGGCTCAGTAAGTTTTTCACTGTTAAACTGTCCTTCAAGAATTCTGGAATTCTGACATTTTGCAGAGTTTGTTCTCTAATATGTTGACTACTGCAACGTATTTGCCTTTAATGTAAACATTAATCTAAAATTCCTAGCTTTTATGTAAGGGAAAAATAACCTTTTTGGCTTAAAGTTTGTTGTATGTGATAATTATTTCTATAGCTATTTCCCAAGTATTTATTACCACTTAATAAATAATTATTCATGCATAGAATGTTTGAAATTATCATAAATATGGTTTTAGTTTGGATGGAACAAATGTTTGTCTGCCAGCCTCTATAAATAAATTCTCTGTTTAAAGAAAACTCAGGAAAATATATTGCTTCAGCTAATCTTCCCTTGTCTCTTTATAAGATTCTATAGTTTAAAACATACAACCTTTTTTGGCTAGTTAAGTTTCTATAATTCTGGTAATTTTTTTGTTTCAATGGAAAATATGATGAATAAACCAGTCTATAAATCCTGAAATAAAATTTCTTGAAAAACAAACCTATGTTGGTAAAAACTACTTTTTAATAAAAAATAAATACTAGTAAAATAGACACTTCCCATTCTCTTTATTAATAAATCTATTTGTATTGGAATTAATAAAATTTAGAAATATCTTAGTGATGCATTCATAAGCTAGTATTGTTGTTGGGCTTATTTAATTGTATTAAACAAACATTAAGAAGGGCAAAATTTTATACCATCAATGTCTCTAATTATTCTATGCCTTAATGAATGCATAATAAGCCTCTTCATCCTATAAAACTGATACAAGTCACTTTTCATATTTTTAGCTTGTGAGGAACTTTTGTTTCCTATTATTAAAATTAAAACCTCTATGCACACACTACCATAAATGTATATGCTTAGAAAAATTAACAAAAGAAAAGTTTTAAGGAAAAATAAATGTAGACACAACTTTCAAAAAACAAATCTATTTTTACATCAGATATACTTTGGGAAATAAACTTTTAGTTTACCACTACTGCTAAAATATAAACACTAATGAAGTTATGAAGTTATAGGATGAACTTCAACTATAGTCTATATTTCTTATTAATAACTTAGTTGCTTTATAAAATTTGCCTTTAAATGTAGATTCTCAGGGCCTGCCCCGTGGCTTAGTGGTTAAGTGCTAGCACTCCACTGCTGGCGGCCCTTGTTCAGATCCTGGACGCACACCGACGCACCGTTTCTCCGGCCATGCTGAGGCTGAGTCCCACATACAGCAACTAGAAGGCTGTGCAACTATGACATACAACTATCTACTGGGGCTTTGGGGGGAGGGGAAGTAGATTCTCAACTGTTATATTACAATTCATTATTATTAACGTCTTTCTGAAAGGTCTGGCTCTACTTTATTAACAGCAATGAATTTTTTTTTTTTCATTTCTCTCTCATTATTCTTCTGAAAGAAACCTTAAATCATAGGACATATAAAATCCAATGTCTAGAATTCGGTTTTTTTTTGTTACCGTGCTGTAGATTACATCCCCAGGACTTATCTTATAACTGAAGTTTGAGGCTTTTGACCCCCTTCACCTATTTTGCTCCTTTCATATTTTTATTAATTCTAGTCAGTTGAGTACATTATCTGAAAATTAATAGATACGCCAAGCAGAATATCAGAAAATTAGAAAATTAACAAATTATAGAATTACCATACAATTAACACGAAAACTCATATATTTCAAAAGTCACTTCAACATTCTAAAGTGTTACAAAGTCATCCGTATGAACACTAATTATAGCTCAATAGTTATAGATGTTATGATATATTGGACTAAATTTATACTGACTGGCTGTGTATCCTCTTTTGAACAATTTTTAAGATATATTTTTATATCTGTACATTTGGTTTTTATTTTGTAAAAATTACAGTTTGAAAAAAATCAATTTGTCGTATTTCAATTACTATGCATGAGTTCACCAAAAAATCTTCATTTTACTTGTATCTCTTCATTAATTGGCTATACCTTTTTGAGAAAAGAAGATTTTAATATGTTTTCTAGTGAAGAGCTTATATAATGAAAGTTCCTTTATTTAGGAGAACAAAAGTTCCATTAACTATGCCTATTGACCAGTTAAATAGGGGCAATAAATAAATTACAGCATTCTTTATCTCATTATATAAAATTCATGCTGATATTCCTTAATTAGATAGTTTTCTTAGTATATAGAAAATCTGGCCTTGTATATCAAAGTTCGATTTATACACTTCAAAACCATGATTGTTACAAATCACTTAACAGTATTCCTATATATTTAAAGATTTCCCTGTAGAAATTTATGATCTAAATGGGATGATGTTGCTAATAAAATAAAGCTTCATTTGAACCCCATTTCTATGAACTATTTTAAAGAACTGAGCTTCACAAAATAGGACAATTTTCCTTAAATTTGAAAATAAAATACATAAGTTCTATTGTTATTTCCATGTTTATGCTTCTGATTTCGTTTTCTAAAATTTTTCTCTAACACTAAGCCTAAAATCATCTTTTTTCTCTTTGAATTCTTAATCATTAGAGTCTTAAAGTGTTATAAATTTTACAAATATTTCATTTCCAAAGGAAAAGTTTTACTTTATGTTTCAAGGTGCTATAATTTCTTTCAGCACTCATGTCAGCTCCAGACAGTTCAAATAAGGGTATATTTAATTAGCAATGATACTGATTATATCAAGAGTTAAATAATGTACAAAATTAGCTTTTGCTAGAAGAAGAAGTCCATGTGCATATAATTGCTTATTTGTAACTATAGCTGATATATCAGCTCTGTACTTCATTGATTTATATGTGTACCTGATGTTTCTTCAGCATCTGTTTTGTGCTTTACACTATGTTATACTCTGGTCTAAAGATATCTATAATGGCCTGACCTTGAGTGTTTCGACCAATCTGCTAAGGAATTCGGAAATGAATATATAAATGCAATGTAACAGACAGAGAGTGACATTAAGGTTATCCTCACATGCTATGGGCACACAGGAAAGAGAGTATCTTACTCTTCACGGTGGACCATAGTTGGCTTCCAAGAGAAAGTATACTTTGATTTGGATTTTCAAGTATGAGTCGAAGTTTCATATGTAAAGAAGATGATAAAGGAAGTTCAAGTAGAGAAATAGCAAGTGTAAACAGACAGAAATATGAAGACTTTTGCCCATTATATGAACAGCAAGAGATATGGATTGTCTGGCTTGCAAGAAGATGGTTGGTGAAACATTATGGTAGGAAGATTCACATGGTTTTACGTCAGATGTCCTGCTAAAGAGTTTGCACTAGATTATATAGGAAATGTGATAAAACTTGACAGATTTCATATCAAAAAGAGAAATTTCCAGATTTTTGCTCTGGGAAATTTAGTCTAGGTATGAGAGCAAGATGACTTAGAAGGAGTAAAAGAAACCCAAAGTAAGTTACACGGATAAGTACAGAAACTGAGATGAAAGAGAGGATGACTTGAAATAGTAGGTGGTAATGAGACGGAGAAGCTCCTGATAGATTGGGGAGGCATTTTGGAAATAGTAGCTATTCACAAGAAGGTTTACTGTTCTTATGTTATTAGATAAACTGTGGAAGTTAAATTTAATTTTTCATCCAGCTAACACAGAGATAGGCACAAATATTATATGGGTGTTAAAATACCTTCCCATGTTTCTTCTCATAAACAGCCATAATCTTCTAAGGGGGTGAATAAAGGATATGAGAAAGGTAGAGGCACACTAGGATCTCATCTAGTGAGATGCAATTTTCTGCTGCAACTGTGTCTCATTTTTTATATGCATATTAGCTCTTGCTATTTTAATATCTTCAGTATCCATCCACCTTAGACATCTTTTCATCCTATGCTGAAACACAAACATCAAAATTTATGTTTTTTCTAAAACTTCTTTCACAAGGGGTGCTGAATCAGATAGTGGTCCAACAACTATATTAAGTCAATTAGCCTGGAAGTTTAGAAACAATAATTAGCCATTCAAAATGACCTGTCATAAGTCACTTGAGATTCAGTCATCAGTCATGTGTCATCAAATGAAAGAGGGTAAAATTTGCCCCAATTTTCTACCTTCTGATAGAAGTACTATGACCCTAGAGAAGCACCCAAATGGTTTGTCCATCAGATATACACTGGCTGGAGGTGGTGGGGGACTGTTTACAGCTGAAGTTTTCTCTGTGGAGCAGCTAATGGATGATGGCACCAGCAACTCAGATTGAGATTAAATAGAAGGCAATTGCTCTAGGGGCAAGTCTGTCCATTTTAGAAGTTTATTTTAAGATTTTGAGAAGCATGAAATATATGTAATGAAGTTGTTTAGTAGGTTATTGTGTAGATAGATGGACAGAACTTACAGATATACATGTGTATTTTAAGATAGTTTTAAATTTGTGTCTTTGACTACTCTCCATAGAGATGCAGCTGACACGGTGAGAGCAGGTGGTCAAGATGAATATGCAGAATCAAGGAAAGAGAATACTGAGAGTGGAACCACACACACAAAGAAAAATTTAAAAAGTAGTCATATGCAAAGTCAGTTAAAGGGAGTGAGGATAAGCTAGTCAGAGAAGTAGGAGCAAAAGAAAGAAAGAGGCCTTAAAACCAAGGAGAGAAATAATTTTGGTAAATGCCTGTTGATCCGAGTAACATTAAAAATCAAAGATTCAACGTTACTCTTGTGAGGCAAATGTTGATGCTTCTGTGGATAAAAAGTTGACTTGTACATTTTCTGATATCTTTGTTAGCACACTTACTCTTTAATGAGATTTATATGCAAAATTCTTGAATGGTAATAAATTGAAGGCTATATGAATCTACAATAGTCGTAATTAAGGAAATGCATTTTAACCAACCAATAGCTAACAGCCTGTTTACGATGAAAAGATATGTGACTAAAAATGAGTTTGTTAACTTTACCAGTAATCAAATCTGAAAAATTGTTATGATAATAATTTTTTATAAATCAGAAAATAAATGGAATAAGCAGAACTGCTGGAACCAAGATGAGGATCTCTGTGGCATTTGATTAACTGCCAGGAAATGACTGATTTTCCAGTAATCAAAATGAAAAAGGTAATCAGATGGGTTTATAATATATATCACCACAGGGTCTGTGATATGTGTTATTCATAATTTAACCTTCTTGTGAATAATTAGCATTGTGAATACTCAGCATATATTAATGGTTTACAACTAAGAGTTTACAAACAGTACAGGTTCAAAGCATCTCAAAGCATCTCAAAACAGCTCAAGGGCCTGGTGTAAAAGGAGGTTGGCTTTTAAAACAGCACACCTGTTAGAATTAGATGCTGTCAAAAGCAGTGATTAAAAGAGAAAGCCTTCAAATCTGCTATGTTTGCTTTTGGAGGACATCACCAGGTGGAAAAGAGCTCTTGAACTCTTCCAACGTCTTTCTTCAGACAAACAGAAAGATAAATAAATAAATATGTGCTTAGAACAAATAAAAAGACAAAACAAAGCACTCTCTAACCCTGTGGAAAGCAAATGCCCCTTCAATGAATGGCTAGCAACAGTGAGTAGACAGAAGAGGTCCACTCCAGGCAACTGTCTTTTCACAAGGGTCTGATATCCTTACATTCATCATTTGGAACCTCATCAGGCCCCATTTACAGCATTCACTACCATGGACTTAAACTCTTTTTGTGAGAAAAGTACCTCTTTCACATTAAAAGTCCAAGTTCCGGTAATTTTAAATATCTTCTGCATGCGTATTTTGAAAATGGGCATATAATTTAGTTATTCCTTAAGAGATCGTTTTTCCCTTATTTTTTTAATTACTAGACAAAATTGAATTTGTTAATATTTTAATAAAATTAGAATTATTTTTATTATAAAATTAATAGACTATGATGATTCAAAAATTCAGATTATATATAAATTTTGAATGCAAAACCTCTATTTTACTGATTACAATGCAAGTAATAGAAGAAACACAGTTCAGGTCACTGTCCTTGGAGATAGAATAATAATCATTTAAGCTTACTCCTTGAATAAAATGATTCCTGGAGATATTGGCAAACTGTACTTATGTAACTCATCATATCATTTTTCAAGTTTTCTTGTCAATGTACTGTAGTTTCTTATCCTCCTCATAAAAGGTAATAATTAGAAACAACTAGTTCTAAAAAAGCCTCCCTACACATTGTTTTTTCTCATTCCATCTCGCTTGTTGGATTATCAGGAGACCACTGTGGATTCAGTTCAGTCGCTGGGACATTAATATTGAAGTTTTCTCATGTTGGCACATGAATAAGCAGAATGTGCCCTCTGCCCCACCATTCAAGAGGATGCTTTGGCACCAACACAAGTGGCTCTCAGAGTAGTGTTTTTAGGGTGACAGAAGCTGTAGCAGCAGGAGTGCTATCATAAAGCGCCTGATGAGCACCCCTTTACATTCTGAGGCTGGCTAGCCAGTCCTTTTCTATTTGAAATAGAACTTTCTATAAGAGGCTGTTCCCATATGAGGTCTTCAAAAGAATGGAACCAAAGCATCATTTGGTGCACAAAACACTACCTATATAGATATCTTTACTGACATTTTTTATGTTGCTTAGAAGATGAGAATAATGAATAGCAATTGTGTACACATATGTGTATGTGTGTGTATATATGTGTGTGTACATGTGTATTTGTGAGTGTACACACACATACACATTCCAGCCAAATTCTAACCAGCTGTTGTTTTATTATCCCATATTTTGTAATTTATTTATGGCAAATAGTTTATCCATCTGGCTATGAGGAGAACTTCCATAAACATGAGCATTTGACCATAACGTTACTCACATTGCATTTATGTTCAAAAACTTCCCCTCAAATCCACTTTCCTCAATATTTCATGTTGTAAAAAAAAGAAATTCTATAATCTTCTTTTACATGCCAAAAACGACTTATTACTAAAGTTGCCAAGTGATTATAGATTTTTGAAGCAATTTTTAAACTTTAAATAAAGAGTATCATTTAACTTCAATGTAAAATTTAGATTTAACTTCATTATAAAACAGCAACTCTTGGAAAATAGCATATAATGCTGGTTCAGCCTTCATCATTTCTGTGGCTTGATTCAGTGAACTGTGACCATAAACTTCAAAGACTAGGGGAAAACTTGGAAACAGTCCAACAGATAGTGATGGAACCAGAGAGTTTTAGAGCTGGAAGGGACATGTGGGATCAATGCAATCCCCTAACTGCATGGAGGAGAAATAGATAGATGAAAGACTGGAAAGATAGCTGAAAATAATATTTTTAAGAAAGAATTATTTATTTTGTTGAAAGGGAAGGCAAAAGAGTACTTTGCAATTACAAATATGTAAATAAAAATAGACTATAAGGTTGCCTTTGCCACACACCACACCACACACACACACACACACAATCACACCTAACAGCAATATATACCCCTTCCTGTCCAATCAAGACAAATAGTGGAGGTATACTATGCTGTAAATTGAGCCATGTGAAAAACAGATGAGTAAATATCCAATGGTGTGAGCTGTTTTTCGGACTATCTAAAGAACATTTTACCACTGAAATCTTCATATGTTAGTGGCAAAAAAAAATCGTTAATTGCAATTTTTAGATTTCAAAGTACTTTTTTATATCTCATTAAATTGACACAACAATCCTGTGCGATAGATATTAATATTCACATCTGCCATATGTGGAAATTAAAGGTCAGAGAAAATATAATTTAACAAAAATTTCATGGTTAATGAGTGGCAGCATTGGAAATCAGCTTTGCTGTTTTGATTTAGAAGATTAGCAATTTCTTAGTGGCTAGACAATGTAAGCACATTTTTGGAAGTAGTGAAAGCTGATTGGAAATAATACTTTGGAAGATGTAGGGCCCTTCCATGCCTTTGATAAAAATAACAAATGTACAAAGAATGACAAACTAACTAGAAAAAGCCAGTCATCTAGGACTACCTTTTCCCAGAAAAGCAGGCAATCGTGCTTTGGCATCCCAAGATGATAGCGCTGCTGGTGTAATAGCACAAGGGATATGCATAACAATAACCCATCTTAAGAAGGCTGGGTTTTAGAAAGGTAAATTCCTTACGAATTAATCATTAAAAGTTTCGATTTTCAAATGGTAAGCTTCGGTTGTTTGGGGAATACACTCAAGCATGCACAGATAATCCTCGGTAAATTAGTGGCGTCTGATAGAGGGAACATGAGTTTGGGAACAGTCAGGCTTGTAATCAAATCCAGGCTTAACATTTTACTCTTGGGTCCCATTGCCTATATTTATTAACCTTCATTGAACTTCAGGTATGTTGTCTGTAAATAGCGGGAGATGCCTATTTCAAAGGGCTAGTGTGAGGTTCAAATGAGATTACATGTGTCAAATGCTTTCTCCCAGCCCTTCCACGAATGCCATTCTGTTATCTTGTATAGTCATGCACAAAAGTCTTCAGTCCCATACAGACAGGACTGGGATTTGAGTCAGAGTTCGTGTCAGAAACAGAGCAACGTGTGGTATTATAGCTGAGGATCAGGAAATACTTATTCTCTTGTTTTACTAATCAGGAAGTGCAATTACTATATTTTTGTGAATGATATATAAGATAAAATTTACACGCCTCAGTGACCAACACATCAAAGTTCTTCAAAAAATGTTGTTTTGAATATTGCTAAATTTGCTACTATACAGATATTATCTGGTGCCAAAAACTATAGTGTCATGGATTTTCCCTAGAACTCATTTGCTAAAAGGTCAGCTAAAAAATATTATTTCTGCACTATTATTGTAGGAGGAACCGTATGTGTTGCATGCGGGATTCTTTTAAATCATACATAGATGAGTGAGTAATGATCCTCCCACAAGCAAATAAGCTTTGGAAAACATTCCAGCTCTGCAGTTCCTGTGCTGCTGTTATTCTACAGGCAGTAATGTGCTATAAAATACCAAATTAATAAGAATTTGATTATGATTTGTATACATCTTAAAATTGCTTAGATTTAGATTATTTAAATTTTATATCTATTATTTCAAAATTATACATTTTTAAGTACCTTTTGGCCATGCCACAGGTGAGGGTAAGAATAAACATTTACCTTCTATGAATTAAACATTATTTATGCATTAGCACTCAATTTTCACTATATCATGTAATAAGCAGACAATAATTGAATGGCTCAAACATTAGGTGTGCTTATTTCTTGCTTATGTAAGAGTCCTGGGCGGGTTTTCATGATGGAATGGCAGCTCTACTCCAGGCTGTCATTTAGAGACAGCTCCTTCCGTCTTGTGGCTCTGCCATTTCCTGCTGCCTCATCATCCTTTGAATCCAATGAGAAGAAGGGAGAAGGTCATATAGAAGCTTTTTTATGGGCTGGCCTGGAAGTGGCACATATCACTTCCACTCACATTCTTCTAGGAAGAATTAAGTCATATAACCATATCTTGTGCAAAAGATGCTGGAAAACATTTTCTACTTGTGTGTTAAAGAAGGAATACCTTGGGCTCTGAGGGTTAAATAATTTGGGGTAATGGCCAGGTTTTGGACCCCAGGTTTCTCTGACTCCGAAGTTTATGCTGTTTCTGTTTCTCAGATTTTAAAAGATTTGTGTTTCTACTACTCTCCAGATCAAGTCTTTGTTCTTTTTTCTCCTTCTTTTCTATCCCGAGTTACTGAAGAAGCTAGAATGAATAACTCTCCTGAATTCAATATTCTCAGCTATAAAAGTGGCTACTAGAAGCATCTATTTCAGATTTGATGTGCTAAGTGTACATGAGTGGGATAGGAACATGCCCACCAACTTCTACGTCAAACATTAACATGCAAGTTGCCTGAGACCTGAAAGGCTATGGAGCTCCCTCCTTCACTCAGGAAAATCCCAACACGCCCTGAGGGCAGAAATGCAAATATCCTATACAGAAAAATAAACAGAATCTAGTAGTCAATTAGAAGTATAATATTGCGGAAGCTGTAGAAACGTGCCTCTAAGCTCTACTTCAAGAGAGATTGCTGCGCGCACATAGCTAGCTGGGAGCCCAGCTGGCACCCCTCTGGATCCCCCACCACGTGGAAACTGATGCTGGACTTCCCTCGGGCTTCTCCACTCAAGGGAGGACTGAGCACAGAAAGGGTCCTAGTGAAGGACATCCTGCAGGCTCACAGAACTCCTCCAATAGGAAACTTTGGCTCAGGAACTCCCTGTCATCATGTCCAAACTCTCTTAAAATTGTACCAGCGTCGCAGACTCTTCCCTCTCTCATGTCACAGCTGCCAGGTCTGCATTACAGAGCAAAGCTTCTCCTACCTACTCCTGCTCTCTGTACTTTATTCTTCTCAAGCATTCCTCCAATAAGTGTCATGTTTGTCTAATCTTTTTTGAGAGTCTACTTCTAAGAGGACTCAAATTGACAAAAATATTAAGTTAAAATACATAGATGCTAAAAAGGTATTCATATATATATAAAGAGAGAAATATATATACGTATATACACTCATATACATATATGTAAGTGTGTATACACATACACGGATATAGATTTATAAAGAGAGAGAGAGAGATAGATGATAGATAGATGTCTGAACCTAAAAGTCAGCAAGATGCTTGAATTGGAAAACACAGAAACAATTCTATTAAAGTCTGGAACACAACAAGTATAACTACATAACTGCTATGGCTTAATATTAAACCTAGGAAAAATAAAATAAATAATATGAAAAGAATTACAGTTATAAAAATTCAAAGGGAAGAAGTAAAACTATAAATTTTAGCTGATTTAACAGATGCCTAAAATTATTGCAAAAAAAAAGTTCAGAAAGATTGCAGAAAACAAAATTAACATAAAGAAATCATTTGCTTTTATACACACAAACAATAACTAATTAAAGATACAACAGAGGGAAATGTCCCATATAAAAAACAATAAAAATGATAAAACTCTTATAAATTTAATAAGACCTGTGCAAGATTTATATGAAAACAACTTTGACATCACTGAAAAAAATAAAAAATGAACAAAGGAAAGACACACCGTATTCTTGAAGATGAATACTCAATACTGTTGATTGTCTCTAAGTTTATTTGCATATTTGACATGTACCTAATAAGATGCCAAAATTTTGTTTTTTAGAAGTAGATTAGTTGGTCATAAAGTTAATATGGAGAAATAAAAAAGATGGTGAAGAAATATTTGAAAGAAAAGAGCAATGACAATCACTGGTCCTACTAGATGTTAAAAT
Source organism: Ceratotherium simum simum (assembly GCF_057802395.1). Lineage (NCBI taxonomy): Eukaryota > Metazoa > Chordata > Mammalia > Perissodactyla > Rhinocerotidae > Ceratotherium > Ceratotherium simum. The sequence goes on from NC_141909.1 coordinate 9,170,161, forward strand.
ATATTATAAAGCATCAATGATAACAATAATGTGGTATTGGTACATAAATAGACCATCAAACAGAATTCAGAATCTGGAAAATTTTAAAAATTTTAATAAAGAAAGGAATTTAGTATAATGTGAAGGTTGCTTCTAACTTACTAAATCAGTGGGGAAAAAGAGACTGCTCAACAAGTGGTCAGAATAACTCGGCAGATATTTGGAAAAGATGTAAAGTTGTATCCACATGCCACACTATATGCCATGATGGGTTTCCAATAGTCAAAGATTTATATTTGAAATAAGTAAGCCATGAAACTACTAGAAGAAAACATGGCTGAATCCCTTTATAATGCTGAAGTGAGAAGCCTTTTTAAACTAACTCAAAATCTAAAAGCCATAAATGAAGAGTTTGATAAATTTAACTACATAAAAATCAAAACTTCCTTCACGTAGAAAGTTCACTCACAACAAAGTCAATGGGGCTGAGAGGAAGGAGCAGTGCTCAAACTTACCACAAGGATCAAGCTTGGATAATTTAATTAGCAAGAAACCGACCCAAAACCCAGTAGGAAGGATATGAACAGACAGTTCATAAAAAAGAAAATACCAATGATTCTTAAATACATGAAAATATGTTCAGCCTCACATATAATGAGTGAAAGGCCTACTAAAGTTTTATTGAAATACAATTTTTTTCCAGACAGTTAAGGAAAAATTTTGATAACTCACCCTGCTATGAAGCTGTAGGGAAACAGCACTCTCACGTGTTGCTGGGGTAAGTTAGCACCACCTTCCGGAGGGCAATTTGGTAATGTCATCCCAATGAAGTTGAAACAACAGCCCATAATTACATTCTGGGAATTTACCCTCACAAATATGAAATGACACAAAGTTATTTACAGAAGCATCCTTTATATGAGGGTAAGATTGGAAATAACTCAAATGTCTACCAATAGGAAACAGCCCAAATGGTTAACTCCTTATACTGGAATGTGATACAGCTTAAAGAACAAGAATGATAAAATTGTATTCAGATATGGAAATATTTCCAAGATACTTCAAGTAGCGAGCAAGATAGAAATCAATGTGTATGGTGTGCTGCACATATCATATGTACGTATACAATAAAGAAGAATATATATGTGTATATGTTTGTATGTGCAAAATGAAACTCTGGAATGAAGCGTAAGAAACTAATGACCATGGTTACCTGTGTATGTATACATGCATGTTTGTGTGTGTGTGTTGGGGGGTGTGGCTGTGCAGCTGGAGAATGAGAATAAAAGAGAGACTTTTCCTTCTATCCATTTTTACAAATTTTGATTTTGCACTCAAATTCTTTGATTACCTATTCAATTTCTTTAATCATAAGAAGAGTGCCAGAGCAAGCAAAGGTTAAAATATATATATTCATTTATTCCAAAAATGTTTATTCAACAACTACAGTGTGACTAGAACTGCACCAGGCAATGGCGAATAAAGGATGACAATTCGGGTACTTAAGGAGCGCACAGTGGAGTGAAAGAAGCTGACAAGCAATCATGACCTCGATTTAAAACCTCAGTGATTGAGGAAAGGAAGCTGCTCCAGTAGAAACAAAAGTCAAAAGGGAAAGCCACTTTAAGAAATAATATAGTTGATAGGAGATGCTCTGCAATTTGTTGAAATGAAGGATTTATGCACATTGAAAATTCCACTAGGGAGTAGATAAAAGACTGGCATTTAGAAAAGATTCCAAAACTGGATTTTGAGTGTTCTTTTGAGGCAGAAAGTCTAAGAGAGAAAGCAAAAAGAGAAGGGAACCCAGAAGGAATCCTGGACAGTGTCCACATTTATTGGGTTTTGGACATTTTCTATTTCATCAAAAGTTTCCATTCAAGATTCTGTTTTTAAAAGTGGTCTCGATAAAGGTAAGATTAAAATATTTTTCAAATATAGCTAAAAAGGGCTTAAAACACTAACATTCTCTGGCAAAACTTCTAGCTTTTTATAATAACAATAATTGAAAAGAAAACTCCGTAGTAAGATGGGTACAGTCCACGACATGACATTCCTGAAGTTACATATCTGACATCTGGTGAGATGTCTGGTGCCATTTTATGATTTATGATGCAGGAAATTTGAAGGTTCTATGGATACAATATTACTCAGGTAAAAAAGACACTTTGATTAAAATCAATTTTCTTTTATTTTTGATCATTCAGAGAAATCATTTCATGTTGAATATTAATTCTTCCTAGAGCCAGCTGGTAGAACACGATGCTAATGTGGCCAAAGTTGCTGGTTCAATCCCTGTACTGCCGACGGCCCCACACAGGGAAGGCTTTTTTGTATGCACCTCTAATCAAGTCCAGCTGTCTTCCAAGTTGGGCATTGGGCACAAAGGGACTCAGGTGAGAGAAGATGAATTCCTGATGAGGAATCATCATTCACAAAAAGCAGCTCCAGTTTCTAACCTAGTTAATCTTACCTCTTGCAACATGACAGACTGTGGGCTCCAGTCACCTACATTTGTCCTTGAGGGATTTTTTTTTTCATGTAAGACAAGATTATTCAAATAAGTATATCATAAATAACTCACTCCACTAAGATAAAGGGAAAATCCAAGGTGATGCTTCTAAGTGCAATTGAATTCCTCCAACATCTCCTAGGTGTTCTTGTTGTCAACCAGACCATGCTGTATTGCTCTTGTTTTAAATCTGAGCATAACTCTGCTATGCAGGAAAAGAAACTCACAAATAAAAATACATTTTCAGACTCCATCACAAGTTCTGCCAAGCATAGAGTTTACAAGTGTAACAATGGCAGCTGTTCCCACTAGTAAGAACAGCTGGGAAAAACAGAACCAGAGCCATTGTCTCTCAGATTATGATCTGTTGGAACAATGCCCAAAGTATCAACACTGACACTGAGTGACAGCATTTAGCCTCTGATAACCCCTTTTAAGTTTGTGTTTCATTTCACCAAAAGAAATTAACAGTATCACATATTGAAAAACAAACAAAATATCTCAGAATAATTCCAACAGTTGAGGTGTAAAACCTATTTTCTTTTAGATATTTTGAGCTGCTTGTATTCAAGATCAGAATAAATATTAGTCACTCCATTCCCCTGAAAGATTACAATCTAAAGCAGATACACTTTTGGGGAGAAAAGTCATAGAATTGATATACTGTTCAAGTTATTTATGAAATTTAATCCAGTTGTGATAGGTAAGATACTTCCACAGTTAGAAATAGGCACCTCTAATGACCAGATGAGCGAGGATGGAGAAACATCTTGTCAACCTTATGCTCTATGGGCATGAATTAGGATTGTAAATTCAGAAAGTGAGTTAGATTTAAGGGAAATTTAGAAAAGAGACCAATGAATTGGGTAAAAGAAAGGATGTAATTCAAACAGAGTCAAGGAGAAAAGAGTCATAAATTCAATTAGGGTAAAAGCTGGAGCATATAATATAGCCATCATGATCTTGGCTGCAGAAATAAAATGAATAAAAGTTTTCTTTTTCTTGTTCTTATGAACATCATAGAACAAAGAGCAATCAACCCAGGTATTAGGTAAGTGCAGAGATTATTTTAATACCCAGACAACGGGTATAAAAACTCTAGATTCTGCAAAAATTTGATATTTAGATAAATAAAGTCTATTTGGAAAACTAAATCAGGAAAAAAACCCAGGAGGCATCTGTAACCATTATGCATCCCTTTATGACCTTATAATTTTATGTTTAAGAGAAAAATTTAATGCAAATTCTCTAGACGACTGGTGAAGTTACAATAACATCGATGATATCACGACTTACTGAAAAACCATGAATTTTAGACTCAAGTGGAATCCAGATTTTGCCAGCAAATCGTAATTGCTAAAGTATATCAAGTGCTTCCTATATGCCCGGGAATCTTCTGCAGACTGTACGGGGATTATTTTCTCACCAAATTCTTCCAACCATTCTATGATTTTGTATTACTGTTACACCTATTTTATAGATGAGGGAAATTAGCCACAGAGAAGTTGAGTAACTTGTCCCAAGGTCATAGAGGTAGTAAGTGGCAGAGCTAAACTGTAAAATATTTTATCTCCCCAAAGAATCACCAGCTGGGTGACTCTAGGAAAATCACTACACTTCTTGTCATCCTACTTCGCTTTTCTATACAATATGAGTGAAATTTACTTATGAGGATATTATATATTAGCATCAAAACCATTGATTTCTGCAGAAAAGTGACAATGCTGGTTGAAACAATTACGACCATGATTAGCGATTTTCTGTGGAGGATTTAAGAAAGAAGAAAGGACCAATACTCTTCCCAAACGTCTAAAATAAGGAAATTTCCTTGATTGCCCTTAATTGCTGGGTGAGGGACTCTTGTAAAGTACCCTGTTTACCATAGTTTTGAAGAGTAGCTACTAGCTTTTAGCTTTCAGATGTAAGCCTCATGCTGTGATTTTTCCCTCCCTCCACATTAATAAGGTAAACTGAGAAGTTCCACACATCAGAGGTGCTAATGAGAGAAGGCAGTAAGTCCAGAGATGGGAAAGAGACGGATGGCTGCATATATAAATAATTGATTGACTATATTGCTGTCTGCATAGACCAAGAGGTCCTTAACATTCCGAACTAAATTTTAGAGATGTTTCTTCCTATGGGCCTGTCACTTCCCCATATCTTAGAGCATTTACTTTTGGAAACTTGCCATTGTAACTTCTTTCTCTGCTCCTTTCAGGTGTAAATCTTCTACAACCCAGCAATGTCTTTCTCAAGGACCCAGGAGCCATCCCTTTGAAATGTAATCAGGAAAAGATAGCGGCCTCTATCTCCCAGTCTCTATGGGAGGGTTAGGAGTCTAACTTCAATAATCACCAATAGCAAACACAGATGCCTGTCACATTAACCAACCTCCCCGCCAACGTCTTCCAGCACTCTTACACTCTCTCACCCCAGCGCTTAAAAACTGTCCCACTTTGTTTCAACAGAGTTGAATTTAAGTTCTGTCTCTTCTTAAAATAGTCTTGACCTCTATTATAATAGTCTTGAATAAAGTCTTCCTTTCCTGTTTAACTCCATCCAATGCAATTTTTCTTTGACAGCAGTGGGCTTAACAATCACTAAGGAGGGCAGACACTAGACAGGAAAAGGGAAGAAAAGTGTGTAAGTGGATTTTCTGATAAGGAAAAAAGAACCGAGGATGGTGCCAGCGTTCCTCCGTGTGAGCTCCGTGTATGTAAAAGCACCAGCACCTACATTATATCATGACTGGGTCATGAAAGGAGGCTTCTCCAAGAATGCAGCAATCTTGGAAAGGACTGAAAATGAGGGGAGATAGCGTGAAAAATAAATGACAGCTTTAACAAGGAACAATTATAAAATTTATACTCTAAAGGCATAGTAATGGACTTTTATGCAAATTAAAATGCATTTAAATGCAAATTCAAGGCATATTTTTACGCAAATTCATATGTGGTCCTCCTGCCTATTTCACATATTTGGCTGTGACCTTGTAAAGACCTAGCAACAATTCCTACCTAATGTTTTAGGGCAGTTAGATAAAGGAGAGGTCTATTGTGGGCTGATCTCCAAGTGACCAGGTAAGGTTTGGGGAGGAAGAAGAAGTTTCTAATGATCTGAAATACTTAGCAAAGGCCAGAGTAAGAAAACTCTTTCAGGACAGCTCCCAGCCTTAATGGGCTAGTACCAATTTCAGAGCTCTTGGTAACCATTGATACCCAGTGTCTACCCAGCAGCATTAATGAGCCCTGGGGGGCAGACCTGACCTTCTTGAGGCTGGGAGATCTTTGATAGCACCTGCTGTACCTTGAAAGAATGGCAAGTGCCAATTCTGTCCCTTTAGCCATGAGAGTTTTAGGTTAGGACTTAGAAAAGTTCATGTTAAAATTCTAGCTGTGAGATCTTGGGTGAATAAAAGACCTAACTTCTTTGAGACTCAGGTCCTCAACTATAACAGAAATAAAGGTCTCTCATAAAGAGAGATGTTACAATGCTTAATGCCATATCTGACACAGAGAAGACACTAAATATAGACAGCTGCTATTATCATTATTATCATTACAATTATTGTAAGTTTCCCACTTTTTATTCCCAACTGCTAATTTTAAAGGCCATTCCCCACTTGACTGTAGGTTCCTCTGTGTGTGTGTGTGTGTGTGTGTGTGTTCTTCAGGTAGCTAATGTGTAATTGTACTTGTCTGAGAAATGAATTTCAAGCAGCTTAAGCCTTGGATAAATTGATCTATACTATACAACATTTACTATAATGACATATACACAATAATTGCTCAATAATTATTTTGACTGAATTTTCCAGTCTCAGGCTGTATTAGTTTGCTGGAGCTGCTGTAACAAAGTACCACAGAAAGAGCAGCTTAAATAACAGAAATTTATTTTCTCATAATTCCAGGGGCTGGAAGATAAAAGAGATAAGGAGACAAGATAAAAGAGTTAGCAGGGTTGGTTTCTTGTGGGGCCTCTCTCCTTGGCTTGTAGATGGCCGTCTTCTCCCTGTATCTTCACAATATCTTCCCTTTGTGTGTGTTGGTATACAAATTCCCTCTCCTAATAAGGACAGCAAGCATGTTAGATTGGTGCCACCCTAATGACCTTGTTTTAACTTAATTACTCTGTAAAGGATCGTGTCTCCATATACGGTCACATTCAGAGGTACTAGGGGTTAGGAATTCAATAAATGAATTTTGCGAGTGACGCAATTCAGCCCTTAACACATGCCTTGCCTTCATGAAAATCTATTTTATGTAATTTTCTCACCTGTCCCATTATATTTTTCCATTATTTATAATTTTGATCTGTATATAATTGTTCAGATATCTTTTAAACTTAATCTGATACAGAAAGACCCTTGTCCAGGTACTTGACTTAGAGGCACCTGATCTCTTAGGATAGAACAGGCTGGGATCTTGTATAAGAATGTGTTATAGAAAGAATAAGATTGTAAATTCCTGAGAGTAAGGTCTAAGTATTGCATTTCTTTGTAAATCTCCCAGTGCCCACGAAGTACAGTAAACTCAGAGTAAATGCCTGTCAGAAGAATAAGTGAACTAATGAATGAATAAGAAAGAGTCAGGAAGCAACAGCTAATAAAATCCCACTTCTTCTAACGGCACACACAGTAACGATATTGCTCTATTGAAGACTCTTTAGAGCTGCCTAACTGGGGAATCTTCAATTTGAGAAATGGCCTGAGGACCCATATTCATCCGCGAAATAGCCTCAACTGTATCTTGAGATTTTCCACTGTTTCCAGAGCTGCATGAGTGTTCCTCCAGAGATATGAACATATTTCAGAGAATTACTCTGCCAAGGTCTTGAGTGGACTCTGGGGAGAAGAGAGACAAGAACGCCACACAGCTGAAATGATTGAAAGCGAGAAATGTAATAATGAAAATTGGCAGGTCATTGCATTTCTCTTTTAGGAAGACCAATTTTGTTCACTTTGACCAAAAACCAGACTTAGTCCACAAGCAAGGAGGTGATCCATTTGATCTCAAAATGACCACATCTTTAAGTAACGAAATCGATTAGCCCTTCTGATCAAAGTAACCTACCAACATACTCACCACTGTGCTGTATCTGCAGAGAACTCTGTATAAGTATATAATTGCCCATTCCAAAGAGAAAGCTGTCATCTATTTATTTAAGAAATCTGTAGCTTCCCTAACTCCACAATTTATCCTATCCATAATTTTTAATTCCCATGCATTCATTTTCCACTTTTTTCCACTTTAAAACTGAATAATTAAAAAAATAGATGAGATAGATAGATCATAGATAAGTAAAAATAAATACAGATACAGACAGATAAAATCATTGAAACCCTAACCTCTGTCTAGAAAAAGATTATTGTTACCAGCACATTTTAGTTCTCTGTTTGCATTTTGGTTTTGTTTTTAACAAAGACAAAAGAGAAAGAAGAGAGGAAGGAAGAGGAGACAATCGTACTTTTCTAAGTGTTTTATCAGAACATGAGTTTGGAGGTTGTGTTGCAGTCTCTAGTGGAAATTTGTTTTCATCACAAACCACCTCACAGTATGATACAATTTATCATGATTGTCATGCTAGGCTCAAGAGAGAGCAGAAATAGAATCCTAGAGGCTCTGTTGGGGAGAACCTGTGTACCAAAGTGCATGGTTAAAACCTCAGAAAATCATCGTTGTCATTGGGTGCTAGCTTCTGGCTACTTATTCTCACAAATCAGTAACTGCTCCTAATTTCCCAACCTTAACTCTTAAGTTGGCTGGAATGCACATCAATCAATAAATATTTGAGAAAAGAATCACTTAAGTTCATAAACGTGCTTTCCCAAAACTCAACAATCACTTATTGTACGCAACTCTAATTCTTTATATAGGCAAGGCATTTTACGTTTAGTTCTTTTCTTCTTTTTTTTAAACTGCATTTTAATGCTTCATGAGCATTTAAACTTCTGTCAGAAATGTTGAATTGAAACAAGATGCTATCTTTAATTTGAGGAAAGAGAAGAATATAATGTCATAAAACGAAGGAAATGCGGTGAGTTTTCTACAATTAGCAACATGGAAGTCAGTTAGGATGCCTTCTGGAAATCTCCAATAGATAGGGGGTAAGTTAGAATGACAGCAGGCAGTAGATAAACACACCACTTCGCAATCTGGGAATCCTTTTTTTGTGACACACTATCCAGTAGGCAACAATTTTTCCTTTCTTTAAACTTAGATAACTTGCTTTTATTTTGTCTGATTTTCATCATTAGCACAACTGCACATACAATTGTCAGTTAAATTAAATTTAGGCTGAATTCATGCCTACATTCCCACCTCATTCTACTTAAGTACTTTCAGAAATCCCATCTTTTCTCAGAGAAACTTTGAAACAAAAAGAATTAGAAAGAAAGGTTCCCAAACTTCTAAACCTCTCTTCCTCCCTCCCCTCTGCCATTACATACCATGCAGTTAAAGTTAAGTCATCTGGTCTCACCACTTCATTAACTATGTTTGGACCTTGAGCTGATCTCTCCAACCCATCATTTCCTATAGATCAGATTCTTATATTCAAGTTTCTCCTGGACAGTCCATCTGGCTAAAACACAGTTACATATTCACATTGCTAAATAGCAAGACAATGGTCTTTCCTCAAGGTATGCTATTTTTTCTTTAAAAAATAGTCCTGGGTATTAACTTTTTCTTCCTTCTCTTTTTCAACTGCAACACTTAACCAATCATCAAGTTTTCTGAATTCTCTTTCCATGACATCTCTCGAATCTGTCCATTTTCCCATTCTCCACCACCTCTCATTCAGACCTCAATCGTCTCTCACCTGGATTATTGCAACAGCTGCAGAACTTGCCTCTCTGGGCTACTCGTACACATTAATTCCACAATGTAGCTGGTCACATTTCCAAAGTGAAAATCTCTTCATTTCACTTCTTTAGTTAAAACCCCACGCTGATGCCACATCATCCAAGGAATAAAGTCCAAATGACGTGGGATGGTGAACAAGCCCTCAAGATTTGTCTGAGTTGAACCTCTCCAGCCTCATTTCCTCTTAGAAAGCACTTATCGTAAGGGGAGCTTACTTTTATATCCCATCTCTCTCTATCCTAACAGCTCCTTAAGAGCAGGGATTTTGTCTTTTTAATCCTGAGTATATAACACAACACCAAGACTATAAAAGGTAGGTGCTCAATAAACACTGCTCAGAGGATGAGTGAAGAGATAGCAGGGGAAGATGTCTTGGGAATCAGTATCACAGGGCAGCTATTGAAAGCTGTGTTGCTATTGCGTCAGCGAGGTCTTGGGGAAATCACTTACCCTGACTGGAGAGCTAGAGCTCTTTCACCTCTGGAGTGAATATTTGGTGAAGACGACCCCACTTTCTAACTGAATGGTGTTGAAGTGGTAACGAGAATTTTATTCACATTTTCTTTTTCCAGTGTTTCAATGCTGGGTGAATTCAATCATTTTCTAATCATAAGTAGAAATGTAACAAATGGTTTCTAACCAAAAATATAAATACATAGAAATGCAAAGATGTATGCTTTGCAAAAATTATACACAATTGAACATTGAAAATAAGAAGTGGCTTATAGACCCTAGGCCTCTAGAAAAAGGATGGCTCTTATTTTTAAAATGTATCATGTTCTGCAATAAAGCATACATTATATACTTTTTTGGGCTACCAACATACACTGTTATAATGCATGTGTCTATTTGTAGTATAAGTAGATAGCCTTAAAAATATTGATTTTTAAGCTTCCTGTCAGAAACTTTATTTGATTTTTAAGCTTTGTGTTTTACCTCTCTTAAGATGTAGTTCTTGCAACTTTGGTGCTTTCTAATTTTCTTCCTGTGCTTCTGACAGACTACTCTCTGCCTCTTTTCGTAAAGATATTCCACATGAACTGATAACGTAATATAGGCTATTACCACACTATGAAACATGCCGGGATATTTCACTGACTATGGGGATGACAAGCGACAGGCCTCCTCATTTATCCCGGCAGCAGAAGCGTTGCTTTAAAATGTCAAGTGTCTCTGCAAGGTCTCCTTCCAATTTATTGAGGAAAAGGGAGGAGAGCTTAGAAAATGACTAAATGAATGGATATTTTGTACCCATAAAAAAGTAAAAAGTTATAAAAAATAAATTAAATTATTATAATTAAAATTATTATCAGAAAGGACTAAATTGTAGTAGTCCTTGGAGTACTTCCTTCTCATTTCTAAGTTCTTGAGATGGAAGATGAATTAATGACAAGATGTAAGAAATTCAGAAATCATACTATTTGGACTTTAGAAACTATTGGTTTTCATATCTGTATAAAAGGAAATTCTACACATACCAAATAGTGTTTACATTCTTACTTAATCAAATATGCTTTTAAAAATACACAAACATGGTTATAAGGTATGTAGGTAAATTAGATCTCTACTAATCAATGTTTAGTTATAATTCATGATTTCATAATTAGTTTTCTTAAAATTTAATTGATAAAAGTTATTTACATGTACAAGTTGCTATTGACTGTGAAAGCCTAGTAGGGTAAAGATCAGACTTATAGTATTTTCCTAGACAAAAACAAAACTTCCAGCAACCAAAATTAATTTATTAATCTATTGTTTTGGGAATCTGTCATGTTTATTGGATTGAAAATGTTGTGTTAGAGAATTGAAAAGAAATATTTTCTAGAACAGGATTTGTCTACCTCAGTAAAGTGACATTTGGGAACAGATAATTCTTTGTTGTGGGGGCCATGCTATGCATTGTAAAATGTTTAGCAGCATCCCTGCCCTCCACCCATAAGATACCAGTAGCACCCCGTCTCCCAGTTATGAGAACCAAAAATATTTTGAGACATTGCCAAGCGCCCCCTTGTGGGCAAAATCATCCCCAATTGAGACGTCTACTCCAATATTTTAGTTTTCTGAGTGGTGAATAAGCTAGTTAGTGATTATTTAAAGTACTTAATGATGTTACGGCACTTAGGAAAAGAAGGAGAAAGGAAATGTATATAATGTTATGCTTGATGGTCCAATAGAAATATTCCTGGAGAGGTGGATTTTTAAACAATCAAGGATATGAACCCAAACTGTGCAGAGAAGCAGGCCTGGGTTAATCCTAGCAGTTCCACCTATAGCTCTTAGGCCAGACCTTGAACTCTTTTCATCCTTCATTTCCTTCCATAAAAGATGAATAATTCTCTCATAAGGATATGCAGGTCAAGGGAGCTAGAACACGAAAAGGGCCAGTGAAGAGACTGGCACATAGTAAGCATCCAATAAACAGCAGTTTTTATTATTCATCAAATAAAACATTATTCCAAAAATAGTTCAAAATAATAATTTATTTTGCTATGTTGTTTACAGGAAAAATTTGTCTTTTTTATCATGGATCAAATGACATTAGATAAAGGGAGTCAAACTCTACCATGCCTAGGCTGCAATACAGCCCTGAAATTTCAGGTATTTAGAATTAGCATAAAGAGCCTTCTTAACCTCAGTTATTAAGAAGTAGTATAATCTAATTGTTAGAACACGAACTTTAGAAGCAGACAGATCCAGGTAAATAACCCTTACTCCTGCATGATTTTCTATGTGTCAGTTACTAATTAAACTAACAAATTGTAAAGTTGTAGCCTTGTTTTTGAATTTACTTTTTACTGATATGGGTTTGGAGGTAGCTCCAAGACAAGATAAGAAAGAAACTGATGCTTAAGAAACATCTAATTAATGAGATTGCTTGAGGCTTCGGAGACAATAGAAAAGGAAAATAAGAGGATGTGATGGCTAATTTATGTATCAGCTTAAGTGGCCACGGGGTGCCCAGAAAAACGTTATTTCTGAATGTATCTGTGAGGGTGTTTCTGGCTGAGATTTGAATCTGTAGACTGAGTAAAGTAGACTGCCCTCCCCAATGTGGGTGGGCACCATCCAATCCTTTGAGGGCCCGACTAGAACAAAAGGCAGATGAAGGAGGAAGTTGACCCTTCCTTCCACCTCACTGCTGAGCTGTAACATCTCATCTCATCTTCTCCTGCTCTTGGACTGGGATATATTGCCCTCAGACTTGGACTGAATCACACCACTGGCTTTCCCGCATCTCCAGCTTGGAGACAGCAGATTGTGGGCCTTCTCAGCCTCCCTAATAGTGTGAGCCAACTCTTTATAGTAAATATATATATACACACATATACTATTGGTTCTGTTTCTCTGGAGAACCCTGACTAATACAGAGGAAAATATATTATTTTAGGAATGTAAGGAGAAGGGGAAAAGACATACATTTATCCAGTGCCTACTACATACCAGATGCAACGGCAACTATTTTGGCAAGGACTCTCTCACTTAATCCTCACCATAACACATGTTGTTAGCTTCATTTTACAGAAGATCATCAGTGAGGTGTTGCAACTTGCTCGATAGCACACAGTTAGTAAATAATAGAATAAAGATTAGAACAGAAATCAGTTTGACTCCAGAACCTCTGTCTTTCTCCACCACCCCAGGCTGTTTAGGTGCATTCTAGCAATGAGAGCTACATAGCTGTTCTGGATGTCCAGCTACTGCTGACTTTACACAAAAAGGATACTGAATTTTAGCAAGTGATATTATTGTAAAAAAAAAAGCAATAGACTATGGTTCTATTCGCAAATATCATCTAAGGCAAGTAGCCATATAGTTATTTTGTTCCATCAGTTGATTTGGGATCCTAGCCTCTTTATGAATATTACATGTATTATTCTATAAGAAAGATCAAGAAGAAAAATAAGTATTATGGTCAAGATTTTCTTTAAAAAAGAATAAAAATTTCTAAAATCCAAGATGTTTCCAGAAATCAAAGGAAGATCTAGCTCTACTGAGAGTCAAGATTTCAAAGAAATAAAGTGATGAATTTCATGTGTGTGTGCGGAGGAGTTGGCTTCTTAATATTAATACCTTCTGTTGTATTGTGGAAAAATTTATGTCACCATTGCGTTATACAAAAGATCTACCCATTCTGTAGATACTCTATTTTTTTAAAGTTAGTTAAATTCACAATCCAGGCAAATGTGCTAATGCAGTCAGAAAATAGTTGAAAATGCCATTTATAATCTCTAGTCCTGTCCTCTGAGCATTGTATTTCACAGGTACTCAGCATGCTTTTGAAATGAGCCATGCTACAAAAAAAAAAAAGAGGTGACATTTTCTTTGTTATATTAAAACAATTCAAGAAGCACATAGCAGCTTCTGAGATGAATTTCTTGGGAAAGGATGGAGTGAGTTTTAATATTAGCTTACAAATAGATTTGCACTTTATAATATTTATTACATAGGCTTAACTAGCAAGAAAGTCAAAAAATTTAGAACCAACAGAGGCTTTGTAATTTGACTAAAAGCATATCATTATATGTGGTTTGTAGAATGAACTGCTTTCAGACCGATATCCTTTAATGCTCACATTTGTTTGATAAATTTGCCAGCAAAACCCCTTGATAAAATCTCCCTAATACACATTGAATAAATAAAAGAGATTCAAGGTGCAAGTAACTAATAAAATCTTCTGCTCATTATTTTAAGAGGATGTCACTAACTGGCCAGGAATATATCACTTCATCAGCTCTGAAATCTTTAACAGACTAGTAAAATAAATCATAACTAAATGCATGTAGTGAAGGTACGGTTTTTAAAAAATGCATCCAGTGAATTTTATTTTCATCTCCTCAGATGTGCTAGGAGCACTCAATGGGAGTAAAGATTGTTTTTTGAGGTGTAGATAAATTTCAATAACAATATCTGTACGCCTGCTGTGTTCATGGCAGTACCTTCTCCTGAATCTGGCCTTATTTCTACAAGGTAAAAATCATGTTTGGGGTGAAAAGTATAAAACACACCCAGGGTTTATTTTATGTGAATGTGTGGGGAATTTTATAAACAAAAATTTTGTTTTATGTGGCATTTTAAAAACATGGCCCCAAAATGATTTGAATGTCTTCTGATCTAGAAGTGCATGAATGTTCCCTCCTCTTGAACCTTGGCTCTGGGTCTGCTTAAACAATGGGGTGCAGCAGAAGTGATGCAGTGCTGTCTTCTATGCCCAGGCCTCAGGATATTGGTAGCTTTTGAACAAAACAACCCTACATGTGAGAGGAAGCCCTGGGAAAAGCCCTACATGGAGGGGACCTGAGTGCACCACCAACTTGCCAGCCATGTGAAGGAACCAGCCTGGATGCCAGTGCGTATTTCATTGGGCCTCCTGCCCTAGCTGCCACCATGTGAAACACATGTGACCTATCCCCACCATACCCTGACAAAGATGCAGATTTGTGAGCAGACTAAATTAATGTTGTTTTAAATGTGGGTTTGGGGATAACTTGTTACCCAGCAATAGAGAATCAGAATACTTACAAAGACCAACAGGTGCACTGAACAAGTTATTTTCAAGAGAAGGCAAGAAACTGCAGAGTGGCCAATGCCAAGGGAATTACTTACTTTTGTCATATATTCTGCTTACATAAGTGTCCAGGGTCCTTGCAGTGGAACCTGAAACCCCTGAACCTGAACATGAACCACAGCACTTGATTTTACATTTTGTGTGTATATATTAATGTATATAAGACCTGGAGAATAGAGAGAGTCAGTTCTAAAAAAATAACTGCATTTCCTTTTCTGCTTAAAAAGTAAATGTTGACTATCTGTGACATAGATCAGGTAAACTAGCCATATGAAGAATCTGAACCACATCTTGAAAAGAGCAGCAAGTCACCTACCTACAGAGGAGTTTGTGGTAGATCCACACCAATCTCCCCAGTTCCCCAGCTGGACCAATGAGCAGAAACCAGAAAAATAAATGAACTTCCCAAAATACAGTTCTCAACACTGGCTACATATGAGAAATAAGAAAAAAAATTGTAGATCCAGCCCAGAACAATTAACTTAACATATCTGGGGTGTGGCCAGACATCAGTACTGAAACACAGCAAAACAAACCCAAAAAGCCTAAGCAATTCTAACATTTAACCAAAGCTAATCATCACCAGTCTAGTGTCTCTACTTAGAAGTTCTTTCTTCTCTTTCCCAAACATACCTTGAAGTGAAGGAAGTGATGGGGGTGGGAGAAGTGGAGAAAGCACAGAGTTTCTTCTTTCCCCTTCACTTTTCCCTAAGCCTGAATGACTCACTGTCTTAGAGAAGACAGTAGAGCAAATGGAAGGAAAAGAAGGAAAAAAAGTAAAATGAAGAAAAATGGTAAATTATAAAAAAAAACCCAGTGTGCATCTACTAATAAGTATACAAAAAAGAAAACCTATAAACTCATCCAATGTCAAAAAATCGAAAAATAAAAAAAAGCAAGAATAACCAAAAGTTGGCTCTTCATAAATATCAGATTGGTAAATTTTAAAAGAATGATTCATATCTAGTATGGGTGAGGAAATGGGGAAATAAGGACTCAAACACTATTGGTGGGAACGAAAATTGGTAAAACCCTTGTGGAGACCATCTAGCAGCATCCATCAAATGTAAAATCCACATTCTCCTTGATCCAGCAGCCCTGCTTCTGACGGGTATGTCCTACAGAAACGCGGGCACATGTGCACAATATGTGTGCATAAAATCTTCACTTTCACATTGTATCTAAATTAAAAAAGCTGGACGTAACTCAAATATCTATCAACATAGGAATAATCAAATAAATTGTGGTGTGTTACTTCTATAGAACATTATATAACCATTATTAAGAATGAGATAGATTTATAGGTAATGACAAATACAGATCTCCAAAACATAGAATTAGAGAAAATAATGAATGAAAAATTAATGTATACCATATGTTGTACTTACCTAAATATAAAACGTATATATGTGTATTTGTGTGTGCATATACATTTATGTACATTTATATGTAACTGTATGGAAAATTGATTGGAAGGTGTACTCTAAATGATAAAAAGTGGCTACCTCTAGATGTGGGAGAAGAATTAGAAAGAGGATAAGGGAAGATTATTCATGTACTGCCTGTGTAATTAAAAACATTTTTTTTCAATGAAAAGAGGAAGCCTTCAAAACTGAACTGTGACAGTGTCTGTTGCTACCCATCGTCCCCAGGGTTAAGAACTTCAGTATCTGACCAGTTCAGTTACCATAGCTAACAATGCCTCCCCAGGCGCTGACTTGGAGTGTGATCAATTAGCAAGGCTTGTATACAGTCTCCATGCCCCAGTTGCCTCTTTTATTGCTAGGCTTACCCAAATTTGACACAATTCTGAACCACTTTTCCAGTACTTTTCTAAGAAAAATCAAGTTTCATTTCATCAATTCCCTAATTTTCACTACTTGCTTATGAATGTAATTTGGTTATCACTGTCTGCATAGAAAAAGTTGTCAATTCTCTGGGAAATGTTTATAATTTTAAGCTTTTGTGCTATTGTTTCTGTTTATCAATTGAATATATTGTCATGGTGACATTTCCATTGTTATAACTGCTAGTCAGTAAAAGCAACAGAGAAACATCACATTATCAAAGATCATTGTGCCATGTGTATGTCTTTTTCATTTGTACTCAATGTTCTGAAAATGGTGTACTTATGGACTAACTCTGCACTAAAAGGAGCTTTGAAAAAGATTCTATTTGTAGATGTTCATCATCTGTGAAGCATTTATTGAGACTCTTCTATATGTATAAATATGTTCTAATTGTTTTATAAAGATTATGAGCAAAGAAGTGCAATCCCTGACTTCAAGCAAGTGACTTGAATTCACTGAAAGACGTATTACTGATATCTAAGAGGCAACTCTTTATTGAAATTTAGTCGTTGTTTATTTAAAATATATTCACTGAACTCTTACTATGGGCTGGGTATCAGTCTAGGCCCTTGAAATACATCAGGGAATAAAACAGAAAAAATAAAAAATTCTCTTCCTTCGTGGAGCTCATATTGTCATGGGTAAACAGACAATAAGAAAAAAGTAATAATATTCTAATACTATTTAGATTATATAGTAGAAGATTATAAGTGCTACAAAAATGGGTGGAAAGAGGACTTGAGTGATGGGAATACGGGCAGAAGGGGGCACTGCGGTGTGGTGAGGGCATAAGATGCAGTTTTAAATAGAGTGGTAAAGGAAGCCCTCAGTGAGAAAGTGACATTTGAGAAAGACCTGAAGGAACTGAGGGAGTTAGCTGGGCGATTTCAGGATGAAGGAACAGATGAGATGATGTCCAAGGACATTTATGTTCCTGGAATGTTTGATGAAAAACAAGAAGGCCAGTATTCTTAATGCCAGATCACGTAGGGCCTTGTAAGCCATTGCAAAGATTAATGCATTTAGTCCGAGAAAAAAAATAGGTTTGAGCAGAGAAGTGACATTATCTGAAGAGATGCTTAAAGGAATCACTGTGAATGCTGTCTTAATGACAGATGGTTCAGGAACAAGAGTAAGATATGTAGCCCAGTTATGAGGTTGTTGGAATAATCCAGAAGAAATGTGATGCCGTTTAGGCCCAAGTGGTAACAGGGTAAGTGGTGAGAAGGAGTTCAGATGCTGGACATATATTGAAGATAGATTTGACAAGATTCTCTGGGAATTGATTGAGGAGTGTGAGAAAGGAGTCGAGGATATTGGCCAGAACAATTGGAAAGATGGAGTTGCCATCAACATAGACAAGGAAAACCATGAGCGGAGCAGGTTCAATAGGGCCGATCAGGAGTTCAGTTTTGGACTTACCAAGTTGGTAATGTCTAATAGACATTCAGGTGGAGATGGTGTAGGGAGAGCATGATACACAAGTCCAGAACTCAGAACTGAGATCTGGGCTGTAGATAAACATTTGGGAATCCTCAGTAAGACATAAAACTGGATAAAATCATGTAGGGAGTAAGTCTAACTATAGAAGAGAAGACCAAGCATAAGCCCTGAACACTCTGACATTAAATGGGCAGGGAGAAGAGAAGAAACAAACAAGAGATGAGAAAGAACAGCTAGTAAAGGAGGAAAATCAAAAGAGTAGAGTCTCCAGAAGCCAAGTATTTCAAAGAGGAGGAAGTGATGAACTGCTTCACATTCTGTCAGCTGGCTGAGTAACATAAAGAATGAAGAGTTATCACTGCATACAGCCAAGGAAGCCAAATGGTGCCTTTGACAAGAGCAGTTTGGGTGGTGTGGAGGCACATGCCTGGCTGGAGTGAATGTCAGACAGAATGAGAGGAGCATAGAGTACTATTTCAAGAAGGTGTGCTAAATAAACGACAGAGAAATGAGAAGGAAATTGAAAGGATAAGGGCCAATGGACTTATATTTTTAAAGATATATTTCTATGCTGATGGGAATGATCCTGCAAAGAGAGAAATGATGATGCTAATGGGAGAAGGAGGAAGTCCTGGAGCAGTGCCCTTGAACAGGCAAGGAGAGATAAGCTCACGTGCACAAGTGCAGGGATCTGCTTTGTGTCAGGGCAGGGGAAGCTCATCTAGTAACGAGAGGGAAAGAGTACAGGGTACAATGGCTGTAGGTGGACTCAAGTGGTGTTCCAGTCTGTGAAAGTTCTCTTCTGATTACTTCACTTTTCTCAGTACAGTAGAAATCAAGGACATCAGTTCAGAGGGAGATTGGGGAAAGAAGTAGTAGAGGTTTAAAAGAGAAAAAGAAGATAATAAGGAATAGTCTAGATCAGTAGAAAGATGGGTCCATGACCTAAGGAAGTAGAGTAAGAATGTCAGGCAGCATTAAAGGCGTACTTGGGGTTCATGGTTAGGGATTTAAAATGAGACTAGTCAAGAAGATGTGGCTTTTACTTTGGCCATATTAAATTGCATAAGAGAAAACACAGGTTAAGAACAGAATTAGATTTAACTAAGGTTATGGATAAGCCAAGACAGCCCTGGTGGTCTAGAGGTTAAAGATTTGGTGCTCTCATTACCACTGCCACTGAGGCCCAGGTGGGTTTCCTGGTCAGGGAACCATACCACCCATCTGTCAGTTGTCATACTGTGGTGGCTGCATGTTGCTGTGATGCTGAAAGCTATGCCACCAGTATTTCAAATCCCAGCAGGGTCACCCATGGTGGACAGGTTTTAGCGGAGCTTCCAGGCTAAGACAGATTAGGAAGAAGGACCTGGCCACTCAATTCGGAAAAAATTAGCTGTGAAAACCCTGTGAATAGCAGCAGAGCATTGTCTGATACAGCACAGGAAGGTGAGAGGATGGCACAAAAAAGATTGGGCAGGGTTCTGCTCTGCTGCATACAAGATCACCAGGAGTCAGAATCCACTAGAAGGCACTAATAAGCACTAACAAATATGGGTAAGCCAAGAGAGCATGCAGAGCAACAGAGGGACAAGAAAGGTGAGAATAGAAGCAACAAAATAGTTCCAGCAAAATAGACACATAAGGATAAATAACCTCATACAAACATATAGGATGTGTAAAAATTTGTGGGATAGATTTTATTTAACAAACGTAAAATAGAATCAAATGAAAATTATCCACATTTAAAGTAATTCTTTTCTTAACAACATGTTCAGTCCCTCAAGGTTCTATGTTTCAAAGCTGATAAACTTCTCCTTTGCAACTGTTTTCAGAGTCTGCAACACAAACTTTCCAGTGTATGTAAAGTTGACAAATCTTCGACTTTTGAAAACTGATTTTGTTTTGGAAACAGTGAAAGTCTTTTGGAACCAAATTTAGTGAATTAAGTGAATGATCAACCAATATAATTCTATTTGGAGTCCCAAACGAGGTGTGATTACAAAGTAATGAGACTTATTTCCTTGAATGACTCATAAACTGGCTCTAACGAAAATTCCAAAGATGAGTCAGACAATTTGGAATTAGAGTCAATTTAATCAGGAAAGGACTTTTGGAAAGAGTGAATTTCAAATTGGGCTTATGGATGGGCAGACATGAGAAATGACCTGAGCAGATAGTACTTACATTTCTACAGATATTTTAACTTCAAAGTTTTGATATTATTTGCAAGTACTGCCCTTCATCCTTAAAACAAATGTGTAGAGTAGGTAGCATGGCATCTCTGCATTGTAAAGAACAGAGGACTCTATTCCTTCACTACTCGTATATGTAGGTGAGGAAACCAGAGTCTCTAGAATTTAAGAAACTTGTCCAAAATCACAGAAATAGTGAGAAAAAATGGCAGCAAAAATCTCTACCTCCTGGTCTTAGCTCAGAGTGCTCTCTCCCAAACTGTGATGGTTCTCAAAATTTGACAGATGACGAACTGAGCATCAGAATTTCTGTTTCTTGGTTTCCCACTGCCAGTCGTAATATATGTACAGAGATAGGAAAGTAAAATATTTTCCCAATAAAGGCTCTAAATCAGTGGTTCTCAGCTGGGATGATTTTGCCTCCCCAGGGGACATTTGGAGACATGACTTTGGGGACGGGCAGGGAAAATGGTTACTACTGGCATCTAGTTTGCAGAGGCCAAGGATAAACATTCTACAATGATAAACATCCTGCAATTCACAGGACAGCCCCCTAACAAAGAATTATCTGACCCTGAATGTCAATAGTGCTGAGGGTATGAAACCTTGTTCTAGATCTAGATTTAGAAGTAATGAGTATATTTAGGAACATGAAGACATCTTATTAATAGTTTTAATGTATATAGTCCTTATATAAAACATATTGAAACTAGAAAACATTAGTAGAAACTGATCCCTAGGGTTCTGGGTTATCAAGAGTTATTTGAATATGAATATATTTGTAAATTTATCCCTATCTATTTTTTGTATTTATTTTTGCATCATAGAACATGCAAACTACTATCCATAAGTAACCCATCATGTATAGTTCTTTTGCAAAGAATAAACTTCAACTCCTGAAATTAGACTTCCCGGATATAATGACATTCTTATTTAGACTCTAAGACAGCTGGGCCAAAGTGTGAGAATGTTGATGGAAGATGGTCTTGGTGGAATCGTCTACAGAAGACTGTGGTAAGAAAGGATAAAGGCAGACAGATCAATTAGGAGAAAACAGAGGTCCTCCCTAAAAGTCTAAAGATGTTTATAAAGAAGAAAATCTCATTTGAAAAAGTCAGGGGGCCCAATGAGACATGATTTTGTCAAGCATCTATTTGAGAATTTGAAAAAATATAAATGAAATCCCAAACTTGGGGAACACAGGATTTTATACACTACTGGTAGTCTTCTAAATTGAAATTGGGCATGTTTCTTATCAAATTGTTCCTTTACGTACGTCAAGAAATATTTTCAACAGAAACTTACAAACATAGTGAAAATATAAGTGACTTCCATAAGAATAATAGCGGATAATGACGTATAATATTTTGAGATTTTATTTTCTATTAACTGGAAAAAAGTTTTTGTCTCTTTCTAGGTATGTTGTAGTTAATTTTCAATTTATGAATCCTTATTACTATTGATATCTTTGGTCCTATATTTTATAAATGGAATATACTTATATATGAAAACACATCAAGAGAATTTGTTTCCAAAGCTGTTTTTCAGAACTCACCAGATTGTGTGGCTGTTGAAAATTGATTTTCCCTCACCTTGTGGTCTGTACATCCAGTTTTTATTTTCCAAGGGGAAACACCTGCAATCAATTGATGAACTGCTGTTTGTGGATCCAACTGTCACTGGGGCTGTGCAGTGGCAAAAGCTTCATTAACATGACAGGAATGTGCCTGGAAATGTATCATTGAGATGCAAACTGTGAGCAAATATATTATTGTCTTTGCAGATTCTTTTTGCAAAAATAAATCCAACTTTTAGAATGAGAAGTCCTGAGCCTTATCCAATGGCTACTACCATTTAATAGTAAGTTAATGGCTAAGACATACCGTTATAGTCCTCCTTTGTTGGCTCACAGTAATTTTCCAATTTCTTCTCCCCAAAATAACAGCAAAAAAAATTTCACTGAATCTCACAAAAGGTATTGAGTCTGAAAGTCTGCTCAATTTAGGTATTGCTTTCAATAATATTCTGCATTGTCACAGCTGGTATGTACCCTCTAAGGCAATTTCTTGTAAAAAATAAGAGACAGAAAGAGTGAAAGAGGTTCATTTTGTAGCGTTGTGGCAAATTCTATAATTGTATACAATTGCTGTTTCCACAAAGCTGCTTTGTGTAGCTTTATATTAAAATATTCCCATTTCTTATAGCATCTTCATACTAGCGTTGCACATGAAAGCATAGAATTTTGGTGCTATAAGTGAACTAAGACATCATCCTGTATAATCCACTCATTTTCAGAAGAGGACGTGGGGCCTTAGGCTACCCAAATTACTGAAGCTCATTTAGCTAATTAGTGACAATCATAATTTGAATCTGGGTCTTTTTTGTGTTTCAAAGCAGCTGAAATAAGCCCCAGAATAGTTTGTTTTAGGCAGTGGCAAAGCTGAAGAGTCGATCAGATGTCAACAATTTCCTAATCTGGTCAGTTTGGGAAATGACATAACTTTTTATATACCTACTCCTACTCCATACATACTAACTACCTAATAACCTTCTAATGAACTGAAGTGTTTGCATGGTCTTCAAAGGACTTTTATCAATGAATAAACTTTTATTAAGCCCTGCCATGTCTCAGATAGTTCGCTCAACACTAGGTCGACCATGATGAATACAGCAGAGCCACCACCCTCAAGGAACTTGAAGACTAGGGCAAGAAATGTATATGAAAATATGTAATTGCAAGATACTGTGATAGATGTTAAAACAGAAAGATATGATAGGTACAGTGGCCATAGACCAGAAGGGATGGTTAGTTTTGTCTAGGGAGGTCAGAGATGTCTTCACCAGTGAAATAACAATGATGTCATGTATTTCAATGGCCTTTCTAAGAAATGTTATTGTTTTTTCCAATTTACCGCTCTGTGTCAAGGTATAGTACATAGGTTCTTTTAGAGTTTTTTTCACTAAGAGATAATGTGAATAACGTTTTAATAGAGCAACGTGGTACTTTTATTATTTTTTTCTTTATCATAGAAATAAACAAAATAAGAATAAAAGAAATACGAATGCAAATTCTTTCCCCTCTTCTCATTCTCCAAAGTTCTGGTAGTACTTGAACAAGTCTTCCCTGTTATCCAGGAGAAATTAACTCTTATTGACATTGTTGAAAATCTGGATCATCACGATCTATTATGAAGGAACATATGGAGAAGAAGGTAAAAGCTAGGAAATGCCTCTGGGAGAGGAAGGATGATGAAGGACTGTAGGGATTTGAAGGAATGTGGAGCAGGAACTGGGAGATAAATCTGAGCACTTTGCTTTAAAAGGAGGAGGGGCCACTCTAAGACCCAGGAAGCCCCAGGGTAACTGAGTGTTCTCCTTCATCCCAGGAGCATTCTCACTGCTGCTCTGAGGATCCAGGGAACCCTCACTGACCCTTCTTTTGGTAACTGGTGAAGATTTTCCTTTCTCAGCTTCTGGTATCTCACTTGTAACTGCCTGCTATGAGTGACTAGGTTCATGCCTCAAGACTACTTCAAGACAGTATGACTTAGCAGTGTGAGCAGTCCCATTCCTCAGCTTGAGCACAACATGTCACAAACACTTAGGACACTGTAAACCCAAGTGCTGTGGACTGGATTGTGTTCTCCCCAAATTCACATGTTGAAGCCATAACCTACAGTGGGATGGTGGTAGGAGATGGAACTTTTGGGTGCTATTAGGATTAGATGAGATCATGAGAGTGGGGCCCTCAGGATGGAATTAGTGGTTTAATAAGAAGAGGAAGAGAGAGATCACTCTTCTTGTGAGGACTCAGTGAGACAGCAGCCACCCGCAAACCAGGAAGAAAGCTCTCACCAGGGAATCGAATCAGCCAGCACCTTGATCTTGGACTTCCCAGCCTGCAGAAGCGTTAGGAAATAAATTTTTGTCATTTAAGCCCCGTGGTCTGTAGTATTTTGTTATCGCAGCCCGAGCTGACTAAGACATCAAGTAAGCCGGGTGCCTGGTAGGGTGGTGACTACTTACCCACATTTACACTTTGACCAAAGTAGGGGAAGCTTAGAGGACGGATTGAACCAGTTTGAGATGCTCTGCGAGCTGCAGGTCTATAAGTTATGGAAACACTTGCACTCCCCATGGGCTGGGAAAGTGGAAAGTGCTTCGATGCCTCGCTGTGCCCCTTTTCCCTTCTCTCTCAAGTAAGCAGGCCTCTCAGATCTCAGACCTGAGTACACACATTTAATATGTAAAACCTGGAAAACACCATGCAAGTTTAGGCATAAACTCCTCTTGGTTTCTTTTATTGTCCATGAAAATATTTTTTCAAGGTGTCAGATTCACGGTTACTGAGCAATCCATGGCATCACACAAGATATGCCCTCTGGAAATTCTAAAATACAATTTCCGAATTGTTGAAAGTGGATTGTGTAAGACCCAAACGCTCTAAAGGGAATTATTAACATGGAAGCATTTGTTACCTAGGAGGTAACTGTTTGGCAGCGGTGAGCAGTTCTTCATTGAGAGATTACCTTTTGGGTAAGGAATTAGAACTGCACTGCCTTACTATAGTGACCCAGAAATATGATAGAATCTAGGCACAAACAGAAAAAAGTGAGTAGCTCCTGTAACCAAAAGCAACAACTGTGCTTCTTTTCTCAATTCTATACTCAATTAAAGCATTTATGGTTAGAACTAGGTGTTGCATCTGCCTTCTAAGGACAGGTTTTCAGAAATGTGTTGGCTTTGGAGCCAGAACTGTGTGGATTCAGAGTAACTTTGGCAAGTGCTTTAGAATTTAAATTTTAATTTAATTTGCTGTAAATTGAAAATATTAATATCTCAGGATAGTTCTGAGGAAAAATGAAAAAATGCATTTGTGTATATACACAAATATGTATGTATGTGTGTGTATATGTACTATATGTGTATGCATATATATACATATATATCTATATGTGTATGTGTACATACGTGTATGTGTATATGTATATTCATATATGTATATACACGCAAAGATATGATTGATTGATTGATAGAGAGATAGAGAGATAGATAGATAGATAGATAGATAGATAGATAGATAGATAGTAGATAGATAGATGGATAATAGCTAGAGCTAGCCCAATAATCAGTAAATGTCACTTTCTCATCCCCATTATTGCATTTGCTGGTGTCTTCGGAGATTGCCAAGCCCTTCAGTGCTATTACCTTCCACTGCTAACAAATGCAGGATCTAGAACTAGAAATCAGTTCTCTGTCATTGGTTCTACTCCATGCCAGCATGCATGCCACTGGACTCTGATTACTTGTTTATCTGCCCTCCTCTAGACTGATGGCTCTTGATGAGTGAGGATGTTACCACCCAAGGGGGGTCTTCTGTCCCCTGTAAGACACGCCAATAGTCGAGAGGCAAGGAGGTAGGAGAGAAACGGTTTTATTGCAGCTTGCTAGCAAGGGGGCAGATGGCTGACTAACGTCCAAAAGAACAACCTTACAGAACAAAGACTACAGGCCAGTTATATAGGGGGCTGGTCTCCTGGTGAGGGAGGCATCTGGTGTCCTGGTGGGGGCATCCATCTGATATCTGGGTGGAGACAAATATCTAGTCTAGGGTGGAGGCATCCATCTGTTCTCCGGGTGGGAGAAGACATCTGGTCTTAGTTCCTGATATTCTTTGATTTACTGGATATGTATCAGAGACCAGAGCAATGCCCTATCCCTTGATTTAGTTTAAAGATAATAAGAACAAAATCTTTAATATGCATAGTAAAGATTGCTGTTTACATGAGTGGCTCCAACAACGTTCCACTGTCAGTTATAACCCAGCATAATCCTATGCTGGTAATGAGAACACAGTCATCATTGTCTGTCCGGCTACTTCCTGCTGAATGCCGTCGGCATAGCGGGACCATCAAATAAAACAGAGTCACTCATGTTTTGCCACTGTGACTCTGGACAGGGAATTGTCAAGTCACTGATGCAGACAGTTTAGAGATTAGTTTAGAAACACATTTGATCCCCAATTTAATTGTGAGGAATAGCCAGAGTTGCCACACCAGATCTTTCAGTTGTCATTGATGATGGCAATCAGCATAGACTCTCTGCCCAGGGGTCATCACATTCCTAAGGAACTCAAAAGAACAAAGTTATCAACTTATTTCAGCTGAGAGGAGCCATAAAATCTGCAAAGCATGTATTATCTCCCAAAGGGTGCATATCCAACTGGGTTAATCAGAGGTCATTCAAAGTTACAGTATGATTTCTTTTCTACAATATGGCTTCCCTTATGTCAATCTTGTGTTGAGCCAGTATCAAGGATGGTGTGTATTCCGTTTCTCCCAGGACTCCCACAGTGACCAGCACTTAGTAGGTGCCAGGGAAGGCTTGCTTGTTAAAGTTAATAATTGAATAACTGAGTGTGTGAAGGAATGAATGAGTCAATCAACCAATGGGAATAAATTCCTTAGACTGGATTTATAATCACAGCGATGAAGTATTCAAGAGTGATTCAACATGGGAAATGGTAAGTGGCTATGAAAGTGTCTAGCCTCTGAGCAGTCTCTAGTCAGGAATGCCGTGTCAGCACTTGGAAGGAGTTCGAGTCCTCAGGAGTCCAAACCTCCCATGCCTGCAGGACTTACCACGGTAACAAAAATGACAAAGGAGGGAGACCCGGGCAAAGGAGAGAGCGCATGCACGTCCTAAATAGACTTTTTAATTGGTTTTTAATGTTGCATGTACTTTTTACCTTTCATATACTGGGCAGGAAAGTCCAGTACATCTGCAGGGCCTGACTCCTGGGTCTCCCCCACAGTTCCTGGAGGAGGTGACTTGCTAAATGTCTTCTGCAATATTAACATGGAATTTATTTCATTTGCGAGATAGCTAAGTACGCAAGTACTTCCGCGGTAATACTCAACCTCCACCCCTCCTCAGTATATGGCTTCCTTTTTCTGTTAGGATAAAATCATACGTGGACATTTTTCAAGCTCAAATTGACACCATAAGATGTGACAGCCATTTGGATGTCCCCACAGGCTCACAGGCAACGCAACTGTGCACCGTGGCCTCACAACCATTGACTTTGTCCACATCCCCTATTGTATTTCTATGCGACAGCTCTATGAAAAATACTAATTGATCTTGAGATAGCTGCAATACAGATACAAAACAGCTTGTAGTTGCTCTGTCACCAGGGACACTGAGGGGAGGGGAAGAGGTAAGGTGATTAACGACACCAGCAAGGGAGGTTTTATCTCAAATGAGATGCTTATGTAAGACAAACTGGCTTTTGCAACTTTCCTTTTCTGCTTATGTTTTATTACAGGTCAGAAGGAAAGTACATTTGTAGGTGAGGTTTTCCCCTGGGGCTCTGACTTATTTTATGGCTCTGTTCTCCAGCTAAGTGCCCGAGGCACAGAGGAGAGGAAAGAGCACTAGACTTGGAGTCAGAAGGTCCGCATTTGGCCTCAGCTTTGCGAATCTGGGCACATCACTTGACATCTCAGAGCCTCAGTGTCTGTGTCTGAAAAATGAGATAACGATCTATGTCTTGCCTTTTCCCCTGCACTGCAGGACTTCTGTCTAAACCCACCATTTTGTTCTTTTAACACTAACCTCTGTTAGTAAACAATTGAGTATGTTCTCAAAAAAAGCCAAAATAGTTCCTTCTCACTCCCATATTGCATGTCCCCTGGGACAATGCCCACCACTTTGGAGACAGTGCTCTGGTTGTAACAGATTATTTGTTTTCTCTAAATATGAATTTTTTCTGGAGTCTTGATACTCAGAGTACAGTCCATGGACCAGCAGCTTCAGCGTTACCTCGGACACCTTACCTAGGACATGCAGAATCTCAGGTCCCACCCTAGACCTGCTGAGTCGGAATCTGTGTTTTGATAAGATCTCCAGGTGATTGGGTATACACTGACATCTGGCCTTCCCCTTGAAAAAAGCTTCCTTCGTTTGAGTGTCTAAAGAATGTTTGCTCACCTTAAAGACTCCAGGAGCACACAGGCATAAATCAGTCCTCCCCTGACCACCTCGCGCCCCCGCAGAGTTAGATGCATTCACATTTCTCATCCCACGTACATTTACTTGCGCTGGTATACTGATGGCTCTTAGATGCCTACTACATCCTGAGCTCTTGACGTCAGGGATGTTATCTTGAACATATTTGTCAGTCTTCTTGGCATTCAGTAATATTCATTGAAATGAAAATTCAAGGGAGTCTTGTCGGAATCAAATGAGACAGTGTGTATGGGAAGACAACCATTTATTTATTCATTCATTCAAGAAACATTCCTGGAGCAGCCCCAGATGCTAGGAAAATTCCCAGGTGTGCAGTAGACAGAAGAGAGGGGCACAGCCCTACCTTCAGGACCTCAAGGTCTACAGTATAAAAAAATCATGAGTTTCATCCTCTTTCCTCGGTCATTCCTGTCACTGCCTCCATCCCCAGGCATTTCAGACAGCAATAAGCAGTCTATGGGAGTTCAGGTGTTCACTCTTGGGACTGATGCTGGGCTGGAATGTCCAGGTATCTTGTCCAGAAAACCAACCTCTCAGTTTTCCTAGGACCCCAGTGTACCTCACCATGCCCCAGATCTTCTCCTTCTCTTGGGGTTCAGCTCTTTGTTCTTGGCTGAACATTTCCAGCTGCAAAACAAATGGAAACTTATTTACATTTCAGTGGAGACCCCAATAAATAAACCCAAAAGGATGGCTAAATAAGATTTTACAACAATGTAGTAGAGGAGAAGAGGACTCTGTAAAATGTTATCATTCTGTTCATTTGATAGATCCTCTTTATGTTGACCTTTATACCATGGTTCAGTGAAATTGCCTCCAATTACAAAAAAATGCTTAAAATGAACTCTGTCCTACTACTACTGTGTGGAATTGCAGAGCACCTGGTATCATGGCCTAAATAAAACTAGAAGCCCAGAAAGTACGTTCCAAAAAAGGCACTACACCATATTTGGTGGACCATCTGTCATGATAGAAGAATTAATCTCTAAATAAACACATCTAGTTAATTCCAACAGCTCAGAGCAATTGATGCACCTTGCCAGCTGCCCAGGCCCAGCTAAAAAGGAGATCTCAACTCCCTGGTTACAAATATAGGAACTGAAGCATAGGGGAGAAAGAGTTCTCCTGTAAACTCTCCTTCCCACAGGATGCAACGTGAACCTTCACTCCTTTAATCACCAGCTCTTATAAGATCACCTTTAGTAGCTTCTATCCTAGCTGGGTCTGTCATGCTCGGTATGCAGCAACTTATGTAAATTTTCTTTAAGATTTTGCTTGCTATCCATAATTTTAATGCAGTATTTCTAAAATACCTATTCATAGATTAACTTTTAGCCTATTGTAGATGTAGTTTCTTTCCTCCACTACTTAAATTGCTGAAGCTACTTTGGAACATAGAAGTGTTGATGCACAGCTCTGTGTGAATGACATTCTCTGGAATTGTTCAGTACACAACTTGTACTACATTACATAGCCCTGTTTTTCTCAATTTTGCCTTTAAGCTTACAAATTCAGTGTTATTGGTTTATGCATTTTCTGTCAAATTTGTAGACTGTTTTTATAGGTAAAGTATTAATCTCAGAAGAAAGACTGGTTTTCTAATGGAAAAGCTTAACCATAGTAGCATGAATGGTGTGACTGTAATTACCATTTAAAGAGGGGAGCAGAGAATGAGGCAAAGTGGTAGACTCATTAATTTCCCTGCCTCTAACCACCAAGATTCAGACCCAGCTCAGGGAGAGAGGCCAAAGGTCATATCAATCTACACTATGAATGTTTATCATAGTGAATTGAAATGTCACGAGGCGAAGGAAGAAACAGACTGCTCTGACACCATGTTGACCTTGAAGCAACAAAATAGAAACGTTAATTACCGTTTGGATTATCCTTCTGTAATGATGTCTTTATTATGGTAATCATTAAATTTTAAATAGAGTTAAACACATTAAATCAGACCCTTCACAGATTCTACTGCTTGAGTTTGTAAAGATACCTACTCCAAATATGTCTTTGCGAGTAAGACATAGATAGTAATTTAGGATTTGCTTATGAATAAGTATTGTGCATAAAGAAGCCTAGAATATAATATACAGAAGTTACAATCTTAGTGCCTTTGTAAAAAGCACTTTTAAATCCCACGTCACAGTATATTTTTAATAAATATAATTTACAACAACTTTTACATGAAAATAAAAAGAAATAAATATGGGATATATTGGGGAATTACAAACATTCTAAATAGGGAAAATCTATTCAATGTATTTATTATTTCCACCAAGTGGCACAGTTCTTGGGAAATGGAAACCATGATAAATGATTGAGTGAAACATTTCAATGATTTTATCAGACTCGAATAAGGTTATAATAAAGTACATTCCAATATTTTAAACAATATTTGATGACAGAATTGGAGCCCGTTGACGATTATCCTTGGAATTTTATTATTGTAATTTTACACTCAAATGAAATAAACAACAGAATTATATTCTTTGGTTACTATGTCCATATATTTACATGTTGTGCATTTTTCCTTATATACATTTATCAAAATTTATACACATTCATGCACCCACAAACATACAAGATACAGGTTAAGGCTATGAGTTTCGTAATTAAAAAAATTATGATTCAAATATATATTCTGTAAATTCCTAGCTGTATGGTCTTAGGCAAATTTTTAATCTCAATTTCCTGTTGTAAAATGTGAATAATGAAATCTACCTCCTGAGAGAGGGCTGAATGTGTATAAAGCTCTAAGTACCCAGCAAATCTCACTTCTCTCTCACGTGGTCTTGACCTAGCCTGGAGGGTGGAGGTCTGGGCAATGTAGGCAAACTACTTTTTTTTTTTTTCCTTCGGTGAGGAAGATTGGCCCTGAGCTAACATCTGTTGCCAATCTTCCTCTTTTTTGCTTGAAGGAGATTGTCCCTGAGCTAACATCTGTGCCAATCTTCCTCTATTTTGTATGCGGGATGCCGCCACAGCTTGGCCCAATGAGCGGTGCACAGGTCCGAGCCTGGGATCCCAACCTGCGAACGCTGGGCCGCTGCCGAAGCAGAGCGCACGAACTCAACCACCTCACTCTCTTTCTGGATTTATTTTCTCTGGTGCTGGAGGACATGCATGGTTCAAATTTCCCTTAAAATCCCAAACTTAAGTCTTGGCTACAGAGAGTAAAATAGAGCAGTCCCCACGGCTTGTCTTAATTCAAAGATTTATTGGCCTAGTTAATTTAGAAAAAAGGGAAATATTTGTGAAGAGTTTTCTATATAGATGTTTGGGCCAAAAAGCCAGTTTAATAACAACAATTTAACTTACAATTGGCAGGTCATGAGCCTCACTGGGAGGGAAGCTCTGTCTCACACAAGATTCAGCTACAATCAGATGCTCTGTGCTATTGCATGAACTTCTAATACCATGCCAAGTTTTAAGAATTTTTTGTGTACTGGATTGACATCCTTTCTTAAATTTTTAATTGTGGTAAAATACATAAAACATAAAATTTACTATCTTAACCACTTTTAAGTATACAGTTCAGTATAATGTTAAGTACATTGAAATTATTGTACAACCAGTGTCCAGAACTCGTTTCATTTTGCAACGCTGAAATTCTATACCCATTAAACAACAATATTGACATCCTTTTAATTCTGCCTGAATATATAATGACATAGAACAGATCTTATTTGACTTAAGGTGACAAAGTAGTAAGACACTCAAAGCAAATATATCACATTCCACATTAATACTGAATGTCTACCACACACATGCATATTATTTCATTTAATGCTCAGAATTAACTGATACTAATATTCAGT
The DNA here is from genome assembly GCF_057802395.1 of Ceratotherium simum simum. NCBI lineage: Eukaryota > Metazoa > Chordata > Mammalia > Perissodactyla > Rhinocerotidae > Ceratotherium > Ceratotherium simum. The sequence goes on from NC_141909.1 coordinate 9,202,415, forward strand.
AGTATCATTGAACTAATACTCAAATATTATCATCCTACTTTTTATAGATGAAGAAACATGACAAAAGAAGTAAACCATATTTCACCAGCCACAAAGTTGGTAACTGAGAGTCAGGATTTTCTCCCGACTCTAGAGACTGTGCTGGTCACCATCTATCCATCTCACTACTTTTCTCATGGTTCACACTCCATCATTTCTTGCCTGGATTATGGAACCAACACTCTGATCTCCTAGTTGCTAGTGTACCTCAATCCCTCTTCTCTTTGTGTCCAAAGAGATCTACATCAGATGCTAATCTGACCAAGTGACGTTCTGCCTACAATCCTATAACTCCTTAGCTCCTGTAACCTTAAAGGCAAAAGTAAAATTTTCCTTTTTTTATCAGTTTTAATGAGATATAATTGACACACAAAAAGCAGCACATATACAAGCTACACAGGTTGATGAGAGTGGGCATATGCACACACCTGTAAAACTATGATCATAACCAAGATACTAAACATGTCCATCTTCTCCAGAAGTTTCCACCTTCATCTCCAGGCAGCCATTAATGAACTAACACTATGCATTAGTTTGTATTTTCTAGGCTTTTACATAAATAAAAATCACAAGGTATAGCCTTTTTCTGGCTTCTTTCACTAAGCATAATAATTTTGAGATTCAGTCACATGGTTGAGTCTTTCAATAGTTGTTCCTTTTTGTTGTTGAATAGGATCCACTGAATAGCTAAACCCCAATCTGTTTATCTATTCACTTGTAGACACACATATCATTTGTTTTCAGTTTGGGGCTACTATAAATAAAGTGCTGTCCACAATCATGTATAAGTCATTGTGTGAGCATATGCTTTCATTTCTCTTGAGTAAATACCAAGGAGTAGAACGGCAAGCTCATACGATAGATGTATATTTAATTTTTGACAGAATCACACTGTTGTCCAAAATGTCTGTACCATTTTACATCTCTACTAGCAGTGTATGAGAGTTCTAGCTGCTCCACATCCTCAACATTGCTTGGTATGTTTAGTCTTTTTTTATTATTTTAGCCATTCCAGGAGGGTATGTCTACACAGCCTTATCTTTTATCAGTCTCCAACTTGCAACTTTTTCTCCAGACCTGACAAACTACTCATGGATCTCCAAATGTTCCATGCTCTTCCTCTGTGCCTTTTCACACTCTGCTTCCCCTGCCAACTGTGCCCTTCCCTTCACCTCTATAAACCCTCATCCTATAAGATAAAGCCCAGCTGCTATGCCCCCCCAGAAATCTTCCCTGTCCTTCCATAAAAATCAGGGTCCTTCCTGTGTGCACCCCATAGTGTGACTATCACTATCATATCAGTACTGACTTGCTTCACTCAACGGATTGTGGCTATTTGAGATCAGGACCTCTGTCATAGTCTTCCTCGCTCTCCCAATATCTAGTTAATAATAGGAATTGATAACTTGAATGAATGAATGAGTGCTAATACCTAACCCATTTCTCTGTCTACTTTGGCATAAATGTGTCTATATTTCACTGGAGTTTCTCTGATACCACAGATTTTAATATTTTAATCATGAATTGAGAAATATTTTAATGAGAAGCTGAGAAACCAGTCTCTTTTCCTCTAAAAAATGAATTAATTTTAAATTTAATACATATTTTTCTTATTTTTAAAATCATTTTTTATAAAATAACTGTGAAGAATACTTAATATAAAATTACCCTGGTGTTTATTTGTGCTTTTAGGCAATTCAACTCTATTGTGATACAACAAGAAATAAATAATAATGGAAGGAGCAAGACAGAAATATTTATACAATGAAGAAAAAAACCAACATCTTTGAATTTGTCTTTGATATTTAAATTTATAAATATTTATGTGGTAGTCCTCCACAAAATTGCATTTGCCTCATTTTATTTTGATGCTAATGTGGCTTTTGACACTGAAATATTCTTTAGTGTACTCCATATTACATCATGGCAATAAAAACAATTTATATATCAAGCTGTATTGCCCCAGAACAGCACACACAGATGGTTAATCAAGCTCAAGGATCCTTCCTAATGATCTCTCCTCTAGACCTCTTATGGTTCAATCATTTTTGTTGCTGCTGTATCTTTCCAAAAGATATAAAAGTTACCCCACACATAGGGTTTTGTCCCATAGAGAACAAAACCCGGCCATTCTCTGTAGCTCATTCAGGGCAGAAGTAGAAAATCAAGACAGGCTTACCTTAGCCCTCATAATATTTTTAGACATCAAATGACAATAATCCAATGACGCATTTCAATATATCCTATCACGATCATCCTGACAGTTCCACTGAAGTAAGAAGAAATATCGCCCCTGGATTTTCCTGAAGAATCCTGATTTCTAATATGGTCTCCATTGCACCATATGTACACCCAAACTTGTCAAATCAGTTAGCTTGTTCTTTGCACAGGAAAAAGAATGTGATTGTAATCAATGCTAATCTCTTCTAAAGTTCTATCTTTGTTTCACAGATTGAATTTTTAAATCTATTGGAATATCACCTCTACCCCTTTCTGCTTTGTAGCCTCCTTATTGTTTCTTGGAGTGAGCAAAAAGGGAGGAAATATCATAGCGTACAAGCATTTTCAAAGCCAACCACTTCAACCACCTTGTTTGAAAGATAGGACAACAAGACACAGAAAGACTAAATTAACCAAAGTCTCACAAAAGTGAGAAAGGGAAGTTTAATAAAATAAATACTTGTGCTTTTATCGATTATTTTAAAGAGCCCTTACTGGAATTAGGAAATGTCCCCTTTTTCCTGTTAGCCGTTCTCGCTCTTCACTGAAGGGAAGGCTCACGTCTGAACCGGAAAGTTGGGATGTCGATGGCGTCAGCTGAGGCCCTCCATACGTTACCCCAATGATCTCCCTTAATCCTCACAACAGCTCCATGACAGACGCGGAACCAGGACTGAGAGAATAAAATAACTCACCCAGATTTAAGAAACTCATATCATTCGTGAGTGAGAGTCCAGCCCAGGGCTGCGGGACTCCAAAGTCTTTTTACTATACAATGATCGTCTATGATATCCTCTAAAAAAAACTAGAAATCTTGAATGAAAGAGAGAGAGAGAGAGAAAGGGAGAGTAAGGGAGAGGGAGACAGAAACAAATGATCCTTATCATGGTGTTTACGCTGTAGTTAATTTTTGAAATATTTCTTTTTAATGTCCATTCCTCAGACTGAACTGAGCCTCCCACGGGAAAGACTGTTTTATGCAATCTCATATTTTTGTTAAATCGCACTAGACCTGGTACATAATAATACTCAATATATGTTCCTGTAATTAACAAAGTAAGTGTAAAAATATACATAAATTTGTTATCAGAATTTCTACATATTTTTGACTTGGAATTAAAAATTGTATGCCTAAAATGAGGCAACATCCTTCTATTTTCATAAAGACCTGAAGAAATAAGTATGTTTATGATTATATTCATACATTTCTACTTTATAGTACAACCTGAGATAAATTAGTATTTATAAAAATTCCATAACATGTTACTTCTTTTTTTTTTTTAAAGTAGACATCATCGCTTCTTTTTTTTTTATAATTTTATTTATTTATTTATTTTCCCCTAAAACCCCAGTACATAGTTGTATGTCATAGTTGCACATCCTTCTAGCTGCTGTATGTGGGACGCCGCCTCAGCATGGCCGGAGAAGCGGTGCGTCGGTGCGCGCCCAGGATCCGAACCCGGGCCGCCAGCAGCGGAGCGCACACACTTAACCGCTAAGCCACGGGGCCGGCCCTAACATGTTACTTCTGAACTGGCAGACAGGACTTTCTCAAAGCAAAACTCCTTTGTTAGTTTAGGGTCACAGAAGACTTCCTCTTTGCCCCAATTATTGCGTCAGACAAGTGCTGATTCCAGCTGCCTTCCTGGCCAAGCTTCAGAGCAGTGGCAATTGCATCTAGAACATCTCTTTGCTTTTTGTGGTCACATGCTTACTTTCAAGTACCTACCTTCCCCCCTCTCCTGTTTATTGTATAACTAAGACATTTTAAATTGCAAACATAGTTATACTTTTATAGTTTAGTGTGCTAGTTCCAGAATCCTAGCCAAATTTTTTATTTCTTTGTGAATTGTGACTGGTTCAGGATATGCACACACCTGTAGAAAGCCAGTGACCCATTTGTCTGTTTAACAATATATTTGACAGTAAATGTAATCGTAAGTGTAGCTGTGCAGGTCAGTGTTTGAGGGAGAGAAATGCAGCGTTGATACAAGGTGGTTATGTTCACTCTACAGCCATATCGATTCCTCAAGTCTTTGCATATCCAGGGCTGAATCACTGAATTGTTGAATACACATATAAGCGATTCAGAGAGGACTTAGAAACTTTAAATGTTCCTTCTCTTTCCATGAAATTGACTTACATGATTTGTAAATGGTTTTCATATCCAGTTTGAAACAGAGAACCTGTTCGGGGTCAAGTTCAGTTTGGTATTTCATGGTCCTGAAAAACAAAATGAGCTTTTACAAAAAGAATAGGATTCCAGTCTCTGTTAATGGCATGCAAAGTGCCAGCATGCATGGGTTTTACATAAAATCTAAAAGATAAATTTAACTGATCTGTTTTTCAGTTAAACATTAGCTTTAACATAGATTCTGAGACTCTAACGTTTCACGAGGGCAAGTTTGTAACTGAGACACAGAGTATTTAAAACAGGTGGAGACCATGCATAGCTTCCCTTGGAAGTTTAATGCTGTAACAAATAATTAAATAGAATTTATTGTGCAAATAAGGAAAAGTCACTCCAAGTTAAGTCTCACAATTATTACTGTACAAGGCATTTATATAGCTCTTCTTGTTTTCATAAATATTGCTATCACAGTTAAACTGTTTCACAAATATCTTTTCCTCTACTATTAACAGTCTCACTTCATTGAAATATATCCGAGTAACAGACAGTAAATCTGGATATCAGGCACAAAGGGGACAATGTCAATGTCTTGTGCTCATCATTTACAAACAAGACACTTTAAAACTGGATTTCAATCCAAACAAGTTTCCTGTGTAGAGTAGAAACTGCTTTCTTGAAAGACCTATGTCCATGATGCTGAATACAATTGTCTCTGGTACTTGCTTTCTTCAACAAAGAAGCTGAAGAAACACATGATAGGAATTTTAATTAGCCCTGGTCACAAGGAACACATGATAGGAATGTTAAGGTTAAGGAATCAGCAAGTTGTAGTAAGGGTGATTGAAAACATGCATGGAGCGCTGGCCCAGCCCTGAGGGCTCCCGAGTTTTCAAGATACTGCAATTTTCACAGTAATTGTTGTCTATCACTGATGACGTTGGAACACAGTCCCACGTTCAAGGAGCTCACAGTTTAAGAGGTCAGAAAATCAAAATAAACATTTATCCAACAGGAGTGTGTTCTGTTATCCTTCCCCAGCGTGTGTCAGGTCTTTGGTAAAGTTGTGTTAAACAGAAGGGTGAATCAAAGACTGTAGAAATCCTATTGGAGAGTGGAAAATCAGGGTGAGCTTTCTGGAGGTGAGGCAGATCAAATGAGTGATGGACTATAGCTTGGTAGAGAAAAGGAAAGTGCAGGAACTAGCTGAGAACTCTCTTCAAAACTCCTGTCAACATCTGCTTCCAAATGAGATTTTCCAGGTCACAGAGAACAGCTCTATAATATAGCTGCCTGGAGCAATCTGTAAACTACCCATTTAGAAATACGTTGCCGAGAAAATACTTCGAATATCTATAAATAGTGGGAATTTCATCTTTAAAAAAAAAAACCTTTAAGACCAATAAAAAATTAAAAAGCAAATATTACTAGTGAGAAAAACTTAGGTAGACTTTGTTCATTAGCCAAATGCTAAGCACTCCCCGTCTCAACTCCACAAGGCTGTCGAGATCGTGAGCTTCATGAAGACAGATTATGGATGCAGAGCAAGCAAAAAAAAAGCATGAATCGGTGACCCTCCATCTCTGTACCCACCAGTTCATGCTGGGCACCATGGCCACTGCTGTACCTGTCACAGCTGCCGACATCAGGGCAATCAAGGAAAAGGGCCATGTAACCCTACAACTGAACCTCCCTCGCAGGCCAGAGATGACCTTTTAGGCCAAAAAGCAGGCCCTTCCAAGAGACAGAAGATCATATCTCTCCTGCTCCTTACATTCACCTCTGCATTTCTCTCTACAGCCTCACATTTCGCCCCTCCCACACAAACATTTGACAGTGCCCTCTGGAACTTTGGCTTGGTAATCAGCCACTTGGCGACATCTTCGACATCTTTCCACAACATTCCCTCCTTTTCCATGTTGTATAGAAAGCCTATGTGTTCTCTGAAGATAATGCTTCCCTTCAGGACTCTTAAGTAGAGATTTTTATTTTTTCCCTGAGGTCAATAAGTAGAAACAGAGTTCTTGTCACCTTAATCTCCCAGGCTTCTTAGCCCATTGCACTCACTCTGTAAAAGTTTCTGTTTCTTTGAAGTCATGGCCCTCCTGCTCTGCCACTCTCCCAGTCTCCAGAGTGCAGGCTCATAGCTGTCATCTAAGGACCTCCAAGATGTTCCCTCCTCTTCCGTGATGACCCTTCCAACGGCTCCCACTCTTCCTCGAACGCTTTCTCTGGCTGTGATTCCAGGCTGTATCAGTGTCTACATTAAGATGCCCCTAACACCCTGGCCTTCAAGTTTAATGACTTCCTAGACTAAAACTTTCTTCTCTTCCTTCTATGGCAGCCACTCTGTCGCACTATCACATGCTGGACTGTTTCTTATCTAAATCATGAATCAAAACATTCCACTTTTCAGCCACAAATTTCCATAGTTCTGTATTACACAGCTAAGAATTTCCACAAAACTGTGCTTCAGTCTCAATGAGACCCTCATCTTGACCCTTCTGCTTTCTTTTGATCCAACAAAATCTGGTTGTCATCCCTTCCTTTCTACTCAGCCCATCATTTAAATCATACATTTGTAAGTGTTCCAGACTCCTTTGCTTCTCATGTTTCCTTTGCACTTATAAAGCCCCTGGTTCTCTTTATGGAAAATTATACAACTGAGCAGATTGATGTTACAATAAATTTAGATCCATCATTCTCAACTGGGCTTTTAATACTGCTCCATAAATAGTTCTCTCTTACCCACTCCACAAAGGCTTAAACCAATACTGCTCTAATCTCATCAAATCTCCAGCCTACACACCCAGCCTTCCTCAGGAGATGATATTCTGTTCACTGAGAATTACAAGCCATCTGCTGGGGATGCTTTCAACTGTCATCACCAGATCTTCAAGACACCAGAGTCTACACCCAACTTCTTCTCCAATGGAGAAAGTGTTTCTCCCATGAAAGCCCATTCTCTCTGTAGGGTCTTCCTTCTGGAATCTTACGCTATCATTTGTGTAGATTCCCTCTTGCATCTTCAATCTTTCCCTATGTATAGGATTCATTTCTTCTCATCAACATTAAAATATATCCCGCTTTTCTCCATCGAAACAAAAATAAAACAACAACAAAAATCTCTCCCCAGACATCATAGTCCACCCAACTGTTGCTTTCTCATTTCTTCTTTCACAGTCAAGTTTATGAAAGTTTTGTTCTATATAGGCTGTCTATGCTTCTTTATCTCATTCATGGATCCATTCACTCAAATAAGACCTCTACAACCACTATGCAACAAAATCTTTCTGAAGTCACCAGTGATCTCTCTGTTGCTATATCCGATGAACAACTTTGTTCCTCATTTTCCATGCCTTGTTATCAGCATTTTACAGAACACTCCAATCCCTATTTGGCAAAATAATCTCTTTGTTTTTTGTCTCCCAGATGTATGATCTTGACATTCCTCTCATCTTTCAGACAGCTTCACAGTTTTCTTTCTCAGCTCTCCCTCTTCTTCTTCTAGATCTTAGAAAGTCGTACTTTCTCAGCATTGTTCTTAGACTCTAATCTCTTCTCTTGGTATACCATCTTTTGGGCAGTCTCATATATCCCTTTACATACTATTCCATTCATCCAGACTAGACCACTCTTTGGAGCTCCATGTTGGTTTACTCAGCTGCTTACATGTCATCTCCGCTTGGGTTTCTAATCATATCAAACTTATCTCGCTCAAAATTGAGGTTCTAAAATTATTCTAAATGTTGATTCTTTCCTAATGTCTCTCACCAGCCTAGTTGCATAAGCCAGAAACTTTGAGGAAATTTTGCTTGTCCCTTCTCCTTTAGTTTGTCACCAAATCCTACATAGTCTACTTCCTATATGTCTCTCTAGCCTGACAACTTCTCTCTATCTCTATTGTATATCCTAGTCCTGGTTACATTCTGCATTCAGCACATAGGAAGAGCTTATAGAAATTCAATTCTAATAATGCCATTCCCTGCCTAAAATATTTCATTGGTTCCCATTGCACTTTAGATAAAACTCAAAATCTAAACCTGGCTCCTGCCTACCTTTTCAACAAAATTAACCTGCCTTTCTTTCTGATCCTTGAACCACCAGGCTCCATCCTGTTTCAAAGATTTCTCACATAACAATTTCTCTGCTTGTAAATTTTCCCTCTCCTCCTTGCAATCCCCAGTCCTCCTACATGTAAGACTAATCCTACCCTTTTTAGTCTTAGTTTAAATGCCACATGTTCCCTGTGTATACACCTGTAAGTAGGAGCAGAATCAGCATCACCCTTAGAGACCAGCAATCGTGGTCCTGCCCTGGGTCTCCTTGCTGCAGAGGGCTCCAGCCCGGCCCACGTGCTCTCTAAGCCCTATCCATGGAGTGAGGAATTCAGATGAGACTCTGCCCAAATTACCCAGAGCCTGCTGCCAGGACCTCCCCCAAGCCATCATCCATTCCAGATGGTGGGAATCATGCCTCTGCTGTGCATAACTCTAGGAACAAGGAGTATCCTAGAATCTGCTGTGTGCAGTACATGGAAGAGGGTAATGGAATGAGATTGAACTTGTGGGGTGTGGTGTCTACATACCTGTACATGGAGCCCTTCATGTGCAGTAGGAGGAGGCTAGGATTGGAAAAGAAGAGAGTCGGTGCAGGCCAAGGTAATCTCAAGGGTAATCTCATCATCAGGCTGCATAGGGAAGAGTGAGGATTACTTGTGTAGGGCCATAAAATGGCTGGATTGAGTGGCATGGAACGTGATCTCATCTGTAGTGTAAAATGGAAGAAATATCCTAGAAAAACATCTTTCATTGTCTCTTGTGTAACTTTTCACAGGAAGAAAAGAAGTTGAAAAATCCTCAAATAGAGGGCAATAGTCCAGACTCGAAATACCGGGGACCAGTATAGAGCATTAGTAACAGAAAGGATACAGAGTAGGTAGATTTTCAGGACAATGAGAATGAAAGGACTGGTGTCAGCCACTGCTTAAATGTGGAGAACACAATGTATACCCCACATTCAGGTAACTCAAAATGCTACTTTTGTGAATCATAAAGTACAATTCCTATTTTACTGAGTGCTTTCTCATTATACATTATATTCCTTAAGTTAATCTAGTGGCTAGATTCTATATTAACTTTCAGCTCAACAGATGGCTCGGAGGCCTATAAACAATTACGGAAGTAGAGGCCTCTAGCACTGAATACATGGATTAATGTTTCAGCAAACTAATTCAGGTAGAAGAGTTTTGAGCCAAATGTTACCCCAGAGGTTTTTAAAGAAAAAGTCAGAAAAACTCATCACAATCTTTGCTTATAAACTTATAATCAAAAGCAATTTCAGGGTAGAAAATGGAGATCAAGTTAACATCCCTGAAGAAAATTTATCACTGCTGATAACCATCATTACTCAGAAGACAAAGACTTTGAGGGTACGCCAGGGCTATCCATTTGATATCCTAGAAAGATGGGCCAGGAAAGCTTTGAATCTCCAAATGGCAGACTAGTAGACTGGAAAAGAGATGCAATGTCCAAAATTACAACCAGAGAAATGACAATTAAGGCAAAGAAAAGATCTTGACAAAAATATGAAACCTGAGATGACATCAGACTTTTCATTATTGGAAAGCTCAATCAATTCAGGTTTATGAAGCAAAAAAAATTCTACACTCTGAACACATATCCAGGGGATCCAAAAGTTTTGAAAAAAACTCCAAATTGTAGAGGAAATCACCATGTGAAGGGCTAATGACAATGAAGCAAATAACAATTAGAACAACTGCTGTTTGAGAAAGGTTGCAGAGGGTTATTCTATAAAAGCAAATACAAAATATCACTTAGAACATAAAAATGACTTACAATAATTATACTCATGCCTTTGCTGTTGTGTTTAGATTAATATTCCTTGTAGAAAATAGCTTTATTGCTATTATATGTATGCAATTTTTAAATGATGTCCTCCTTTTGTAACTAATATGACAGGTTTTACTCTAATATTAAATGGGACTGAGGAACAACACCCTCATCCCCTCTGCTGGGGTCTCTTGGTAATTCATTTACACACATTCCAATGGTTGTTTTCTCTTGAGCTGGTCTATCTCCATGCCATCATGCATACAGTGATCAATGGCAATACTTCTGTATCTTTGATAACGTTTCTTTATCACGGAGACATACCACAACTGATGGCTTCAATCAACTTGATGACTAAAATACTTTTAGAGTAGACCTGAATGTCATGTGTAGGCAAACATCATGAATGAGTTTGTGGGGAGTAGTGTGTAATGTTTTATCTTGTTGAATGAACTCAGTCAGCCTAATTAAATGGTGTCCCATAAGAAACTGTGAACCTTGTCCCTCCGTGGGTGGTGGCCTTCTGTTCTCTTACTAGACTCTAGTGCAGCATGATTCTTGACACCATCTACTCCATGTCCATCAACTAAACTGCAGCAGATGTGGCCCTAATCTCTTCCATGTGGAGGGAAATAGCATTTACAAGTGTATCGGGGACTTCTGCATCTTATGCAACAGCAGCTGGAAACTTTAATTTTCTCCACGCAAAATACAAGCAATATGGGTGTGAAATTACAGAAGGTAATATTAAATATCTAGTTCTGGCACCTCGTTAAATACTTTGCAATGTATCCCCCCATTTAAAAAAAAACAGACCACATGCATGAACTTGAATGTGCACATGATCCTAAAATATTCTGAGGGATAGTCTTATGCAATTCTTCCTAATTTTAGTCCCTTCAGTTAGAAGCTGTATTAGACAAGAGAAAAATGAATTGTGAAGCTAGGAAGAAAGGTTATGGAGTATATAATAAATATCTCTAATACCAAATGTTTTAGCAAAAATGATGCTGCTTGTTTGCAGTCTTGAATTACAAAAGTGACTTGTTGTTCTGAAAAAGAAGTCATAATGTCCCTTGAAAATGCATGTTTTCAGCTAGCAGAGGCCAGCTCAATACATTTTTAACAAAGGAGATCAGGGCCAAATATATCGTCGAATTAATGTGGGTTCTGTCGTAATGGAGATTAGACTGTGAAAATAGCACAATGGAGTTAAAGCAAATGTGCATGTAATGTCTGATGATTTTGCTTTATGTGCTTGATCAGAGAGAGAGAATGAATGGAAATAATGTGATGATTCTTCCCAGCATTCTTCTCAGTAAGTGCCTGTCTTGGGTGTAAGATGGGAGATCAAATCTGTTGATGCCCCAGTTGATCCTTCCTCTTTGCCTCTTAAATTATGATCAGCTTGCCACCCTAAGGTCCTTAAACACACGTCAATTACTCAACTCAGGAACAGGGATTTGATGTAATTTTGGAGGAAAAACTGGTAAGACTTTCTCCTATTTGGCACCTTCCTAAGGGATCTTTAACGGTAATTTTATCTATATGCAATTTTTTCTTGAAGCATTGATTTTAAAACCCAGTCCTCATGGAAGATGAGATCCACTATGTAAAGATCCAATACTGCAGTACAGCTGGCTTATGATCTGGGCTGAAACTGAATTCCTAGCACAACAGGAAGAAAGGCTGACCATACAGCCCCTTAAAGCATCATTGTATTTTCTGAATGATCTAAATGGAGTGATTATATGGTTTTTGTATTTTTGTTAGAGTTTTAAATCACAAAAGTAATACCTGCTCATCTATGAAAATCTAGAAATCACAAAAAGCTTACACAGACACAGAATCATAATTGTTAGCATTTTTGTACATCTATTTCCAATATGATAATCTACTATACATATTAATATATATCTTGACATTTTTCAGGCAACAGTATATCTTGAAAATTTTCTATTAGAAATATTCATACTCAATATGATTTTAACAACTCTCAATTAGTATATCTTAAGGACACGGCAATTTATTTAACCAATCTCCTACTGTACTTCGGGGTGTTAATATTTCTATAATGTTATTAAAATGATTAAATAAAGTCATATATAGATGCATCTTTTTTTAAATCTCTGGGTATTTCTTTGGGATAAATTCCTAGAAGTGAACTTGCTGGTTCACAGGAAATGGACATTATTTAGTCTGTTGATGTTTGGATGCCAATGCCTTCCAGAAAGTTTGTACAATTTACTCACAATGCAGTTTATTAGAGTGTTCCTTTCCCATTATCCTCACCAACTATGGGCGTCTGAATTATTTTAAATCATTGCCATTGGGACATTCTGCCAGAACCAGGAGGATCCTGACCACGTACCTTTATTACATATTCACAGAAAGACAATCACTGGAATGCTCATATTAGTCAAATAGGTTAACTGCTGAAACAAAAATACCAAAACCACAGTGATTTCACACAATAAGCGTTTATCTCTTGCTAACACGCCAGTTCAATGCGCGTGTTGGGCGGGCAACCAGCTGCACAATCACTCAGGGACCTCAGGCTCTGTCCGTCTTTCCTTCTTGTAATGCTACCATCCAGAAGGGCCCTTGAAGCCTGGGCTGGATCCTCCCCATCTGGCCAGCACTCTCACGGGGAAAGAGAGAATCACACAGGAGATTTTTATGGTCAAGGCCAGGACATGGTTGAACTTTCTTGCTCACATATTCCATTATGCAGAACTCAGCCGCAGGGACATGCCCGGCTTCAAAGACACTTCAGACTCAGTCTAGTTGTGGGCCCGTGAAGAACGGCAACAGATTTGGCCAATATCTAGCCATCTCTTCCACAAATATTAATATTTGTTTTTATTTTAATCTAATTGGAGAGTTTCTACCTTTTAATTAGAGAATGCAGTCCATTCACCATGATTTAGAGGAATCCTGATAAACCTGTGATTGCATGCCTACTATTCTATGCTTTTGCTGCATACTTTGTTGCATACTTTTTTCCCTGTTTACTTCTGCTGGTTAGATGAGACTGTTATCCATTCCATTTTTCCCCTCATTAATTTGAAACTATTACTATAACTTTTCTATTTCAGTAATGGTTACTATACCATATATAGGACTTAATAAGACTGTGAACAAGATAACCTGTATTTCCCCTCAAGGGCTTTCCAAATTATCCGTTTCACCACCACCCCTCCCTGATATGACTTCTCACAGGACACGAGCTTTCACTTTCTCTTTTTCCTATCCTCCTTTCCTTCTCCCTTCAGGAGATCTCTGCAATGCGTTTATCTCCTTATCACTACTTCCTCCTACTCCTAGATTTCAATGAAAAATTCCAGAAGTTATCCACATTTCTATGAAACAGTGAACCTTCTCTTTCGAGAGTTATTATGTTAAATATTATCAATCTATCCTTAGCTTTTATGTTTTAATTATATCATAGATTGATAGATGATTAAATGAAGAGACCATCTTGAGGTGTCTGTCAGGTCAATTCGTTATATATTAATGTCATTTTTTTAGTAGTTCCTCAAATTAGGTATGAGGGTAACAACTTTTGGCTAGAAGTAGAGTTTTTCTTTTGTAGTCCTCTGCTCTCAAATTGTAGATTCTATACCAATTCTTGTAGCTTCTAGTCTTACAGATGAAGAATCTAATGCCAGTCTGATATACTTTTTTTTCCTTTGTGGTAACTTGTTATTTTTGTCTAGAATAGGGTTTCTCACCATTGGCATTTTTGGCATATAGGGTTGGATAATTCTTTATTGTGGGGGCTGTCCTGTGAATTATAGGATGTTTAGCAGTGTCCCCGCCCTCCACTCACTAGATACCAGTACCACCATCTATTCCCCCTGAGTTGTGATAAACAAAAATGTCTCCAGACATTGCCAAATATCCCCTGGGGAATAAATTGCTCCTAGTTGAGAACCACTTGTCTAGAAGTTTGTAAAATTTGTTTTCATCTGAGAGTTCGAGAAATTTTACCAAATGCACCTAATGATGTGGGTTTTTAATAAATTTACTTACACATCCTTCAATTTAGGTGAAGTCTTTTAAAATTATCTCCTCCCTTATGGACTGGGGCTTAAGGTAAACTCTGAGACTCAAGCTGAAGCCCTTGAAAGAAGACACTCAGTTCTTTTGCTCCCACAGTGTCCCAAACACAAAGACATGGAAGCCTCAGCTTTGAAATTTAATCTATCTTGGCCTTTATGAGATCATAAAACTCAGAAAATTCACGTGAGGTCAAAGTTGACCTTCTCCTTGGACAAGCATAGAGCCCTGCCAAGCCAGAAGCAGCTCTTTCCTTTAACTCCTAAGACTTCACCAAAACCAGTAGACCCCTGCCACTGCAGCCACTTGTCCCAAGAAAAGCAAATCTTTCCAGAATTAGTAGTAGATGGTAAGGAAGTTTATATTCAGATTGTGATGCTCCCAGAGTCACCTTCAGAATTTATATCAAAAAACTTTCTTTTAACAGATTAGTGGTTACTAGAGGGGAAGGAGGGTTGAAAGGCACATATGTCCCTTTACACATGTGTAAAGGGACACATATGTACTTTGACAGACAATAATTAGACCACTGGGGGTGAGCACAATGAAGTCTATTCAGAAATTGATTAATGATAATGTACACCCGAAATTATACAATGTAATAAACCACTATGATCTCAATAAAATTACTGGGAAAAAAAAAAGACTTCCTCTTGAAAATATTAAAGAGTTTGAGAAAACTTGGGAAAGGCTTGGGAAAGAGAGTATTCTGTATATGAAACTTGCTCCAATTTAAATGATAGCACAATAAAATAAAGCACAAAGAAAAATGAGATAGAATTAGTTCATAAGTGATGCAAATTATTTTAAAATTCCACAGAATTCAATAGTGATCTTTAAGCCAGTATGAAAACGGTAAAGATTTTTAATATTAGAAATAAGATCTCTCTCTTGTATTGAAAATACACACGCACACACGCACACACACATATATACATATACACATCAAAAGGGTCCACTGACACTGTATATCATGAAAAAGTAGATATAGAACTAAAGATAAAGAGAATGTGCCATTACAAAATAAAATAAGATATTAAATAGAACCCAAAGGAATCACCAATGTAAAAAGGTCTATTCCTAAGCAATGATTTTCTGGGGTGATAAGTTAAATATATTCAAATAGGTGCTAAATGAAAGCAGAATGTTTTTATAATATACAATACAAGTATAAGTACAAAGGATAGAATTTCTCATTTATCAGTAACAGGGGCAAATAGAAATCTGACCTGAATCTTATCTGATATGCTCTTAGCAGAGTAAGCAAAGAAGAACTACAAATATCAAAAGCAGAAACAACAACAAAAAAAGCCTGGTGCATTTGTTTGGCTGATAATCAGATCAGCCTCGCAAGAATTTTTTCAGTGATTTCATTTCAAAGGGATTTCATAAGTGACACACTTTTGCATGTCTTTATCCTTTTAGCAATAATTGTGACAAGATTTTTTTT
Organism: Ceratotherium simum simum; assembly: GCF_057802395.1. Taxonomy (NCBI): domain Eukaryota; kingdom Metazoa; phylum Chordata; class Mammalia; order Perissodactyla; family Rhinocerotidae; genus Ceratotherium; species Ceratotherium simum. Next base: position 9,218,166 of record NC_141909.1, read on the forward strand.
TTAAACAACTCTCTCAGCCGCTATTTTCAAGTAACAAAGAAACAACCTAGAGATGAAGTTGAGTTCTACTATAGAATAGACTTTGTACAGTGGCGTAATGGAACAACAGAACATGCAGCCATCACAGGCATATGTCACGGCTTGAAGGGAATGGGATAGTGGACACCTACATAGAGAAAACGCCGTCTCCTCATCTGCTCCGGAAACGGAAACTGATTGCAGAACTGTTAGAACCCACACTCAAAGAAAGTCAAGTTCAGACTTAAAATGAAACGTGAAATTTCCTCACAAGTCATTCAATCAACTCCTCCCCATGAACAGGGGAGCCTCCCCGCTAGGAATTCAAAACCTGAAATGGTGGGTCTCAAATGGGAGAGAGAGAGGAATTCACTAGAGAGGGACTCCTGGAGATTCTGGTAGAATGTGTCTAGAGAAGAGCCCTAGAATCTGCATTTTGAAATTTGCTGTAGGCAATTCTAGGACAGGCATCCCTTGATTTCTTTAGAAAGCACTGTTGAAATTGCAGAGAGACCCATAAAGCCTATAGTTGCCTTAACTAGGCTGTGGGGATTAGGAAATGGATTCCTTCCCTGTTGCATTTCCTTTGGTCTACCTCAAGCAAGTCCCAAGACTACACAGTTCTCTTGGAAATATGCAAGACTATGCAGTTCCCTTGGAAATAAATCTTGGATACTACTGATTCTCTGCCCTGTGCCATAGAACTAGAGGTGATATGAGAGATGAAAACTTTGACTGCAAGAGCTATCTATATATTATTTCCTTACAGGAGGGGAAAGTGTGAGGAGGGACATACAATGCAAAATCGAATTATTGCTTCAGCAGTCCTGGATGGGATTCAGAAGCCGGGAGCAGGCAAATCACTAAGGAAGAATCCAGATACCTGGCATGATCTTTCTCTCCCTCCTCCAGAGAATTACATACGCCCTTGCTTATTTTAGCCATTTCAACAAACACTGTAAGCAAAACTGTGCACAATGCTTCTACAAATTTTCTCTCATGAATTGCACATACGAGTGCCAGGAGTGAGGCTGTGCAACAGTCATGAAGCCTTGAGCATGAGGTTATTGAGCCTTAGTTCATCGTGTGTAAAATGGTATTATTATCCTGCAGGTGCTTCTGAGGATTAGAGATGATGCAAATAAAGCATCTAGCCCAGCGGTCAACAGATTTGTAAACGGTTGTTGCTTTTGTTGTTGTGACTATGGTTATTACTATTATTAATAACTCTACCATATGAAAAATGAAACTAAGGCACCACATAACCCATTGTCAGTAGATGATAGAGCATTAAGTCAGGCTAAACTTTCCCAACTCCAATACCTGTGCTCTGTCTACAACCCCTTATAGAATGTCATTTATTTTTTTAATAGCTATGAATATTGGTTTAATCAGTATAGAGATCCTAGCATTACTCCCATGATGTTCAGGTGGAGTATAACGTACATTACAAAGAGAGTGTCTTAGTCAGTTCCAGCTGCTATAACAGAGTACCAGAGACCGAGTGGCTTAAATGACATTTATTTCTCTCGGTTCTGGAGGCTGGGAAGTCCAAGATCAAGACGCAGGCACATCCAGTGTCTGGTGAGGGCCCACTTCCTGGCCGTCTTCTCACTGCATCCTCACATGGCTGAGAGAGTACTAATCCCATTCATGTGGGCTCAACCCTCATGACTTAGTTCCCTCCCAAAAGCCCAACTCCTAACACCACTGCGTTGACATTAGAGTTTCAGTATATGAGTTTTGGAGGGACAGAAACATTCAGTCCATTGCAGAGAGTAAACAATCAAAATAATTTGGCCACTTAAAGGGTTTTGCAGGGGAGAGTGGGTGTGGGAACACTGAAAACCGCCTTCGTGGTTTGACATAAACAGCAAGCATGAATCTGGACTTCACTGGCACACATCCACCAACACCAGCTATTTTGCAGTTTCTCATCTACCTCTGCTACATGAATTTGACCTATTTTCTTTTAGAGTTTTCGATTAGGGTAATCTTTTGTGCAGCAGCCTGAGTTTCTTGGTAGACAAAAATATAATAATGTTACAGTCAGAAAAATGCAGGATTTGGTCAGAAAGAAGCGAAGGAGAAAGGGGTTAGTTATCTACCCTGTTTCCAACACTCTCCAGCCTCATAAAAATGCTCTGCCGTGGTGGGGCTCCAGGATGCCCAATCCCCATTAGTTAACGGAATAATCTTGCCAGCTGGGCTGACCTTCCTTCAAATGTACACAATAAGGGCATCACTGGTGGCATGCAAGGAGAAAAACAGGCATGTTCCTTAAAAACAGATACTTTTCCCTTAGGAATCTTCCCAGAGAAGGGTGTCTGGGCATTCTTTGCTATTTTTCTCTCCTGATGCTTGACTTAATACAAATGAATTAGAACCTTCAATTTAAAGGGGGTGGGAGTGGGAGGAACAGGGAAAACTTATTAAACATTCATAGACACAAAATTACAGAAATTATGAAGACGAGCAACCTTAAAAAAGTATTCAACACTTTTATGCAACCCACACACATTCTTCAAATTATGCAAATGAATTTAATAAAATTAGAATTCATTTAAAATGTACATACCTCCACCACCCCATCTCTCCAGGCACACTGCTCTTGAGGCACATTTCCTCATTTCCCTGTTAATCAGCGAAGGTAACTTTTCAACCTCCCAGGGTTTGGAAAATAGCGTCCTAAACCAGAGCAAAGATGCCTTCCACTGAGCTACACTAGGAAACCAAAATGAGCCAAGCTTCCATTTGAAAGTCAATAGCAAAACAAATAAGTGAAGATACTTTCCCTCAATCTAATAGAGATCTGTTTGTGAAGATGTTTGTCCAAATTGCCCTACCATCTAGTTTCAAAGCTTTGCAAAAGGAAACTATCTAATATATTAAGATACATTCAGTTTGTAATGCTTTTTGTAAGAAAGGAAAAGAGCAAAAAAAAGAACGAACCGAAAAGAAATGAAGGAAGAAAGAAGGAAAAGAAAATAAAAAGAACTAACTTCTCACTAACTTGCGCTAAATCATAGCACAGGTTTTTTTAATTTATTGTTTTCATCACGAGTAATTAATAAATAGATTTTAGTTACTTTCATGTGTTATAAATACTGTGACCTTAGAATTCAAATTCAAAGTGAAATTTTCCTTGTCCTAAAATATATATACAGACATTAGCATGAGTTTACAGTATAATCCATTTTTATAAAACCGTTTGCACAAAGAAGTGAAACATGACTCCATGCTTTGTTTATATTATCAATTTCTTGGCTTTAAATGTCCTCATTTCACACAGAGTGCAGAGGTAAATGTTATCCTGCTCTGCCTAATTACCGCCAAACCCCAATTAGGAGAGTTCAAATCAATTGCCTGGTGTTGTATGATATATTCACAGTATTGTCAATACAGACCATGAGTTATGTACATTCTAGGTATGATTTACAGTAGTGGTCAAAACTTTCATTACAATGGCCCATAAAATATTAGCTTGTAGTCACTGGAATGCAGTTTTCGTCATTTTCTTCCTAGGACCGTAGATCAGTTATGTGAGCACAGCGTCATACTGGAGAAAATAAAACACAGTTATGTCAAAATGGCATGGTTACTGCCCTTTGGGAGCTCATATTTAAAATGGAAATATAAGCTTACCCCTGAGAAAGGACAAGAGGAAATGGGCTTCAGTTTATAGAAAGAGAGGACAAAGCATTTTTCCTCCTGCTCTTACCTCCCCACCCTGTACCCACAGGGCTGCTAACTGCCAGCTGAATCAGAGAATAAAGCAAAGAAATTATCTAGGTGACCGTGATCTTATCCCAATGTGAGAAAAGAAGAGGGGTGCACCTCTGCCTCATCCTTCCTTCTTCATTTAGACATTTTTTATACCGTTGGGGCTGCACCAGGAGAAGTTTAAACAAAAAGATCCATTATCCACTACTTTAAAACAAAGCTAGGAAGTTAATTGTTGATAACAGTGGGAAGACTCTGCTGGAGGTCATAACAATAGATCCCTAGATATTGTAAAAGTATTGGTTTAAAATAACCTCCCAGCAGATTTGTAATCACTTCATTATTGGCTTCTAGGCCCCAGTTTCACCCTTCATCTCTTCATATGAAATCATCAAACTAAACCAAACCAAACTTCTTCCAAAATAATTTGCTTGAAATACTCTCAAAGTGTCAGGAAGCCAGAGAAAATAAATTCGTATAAATTTTTTTTTTAAAAAAAAACAAAGTGGTGACATAGAAATATCACAGGTTAGATTGAATCTCAGCTCCACTAATTTTAACAACAGCTGTGGGAAACTGAGGAAATTTCTTAATTACTTTGTAAAGATTTCTCCTCATCTATAAGGTGGGATATTATTTTTGAGGATTAGGGATAATAGATGTAGACTACTTCAGAGTAGTAATATAACAAAGAAAAATAGTGAAAAGGAAAAGGAAATGACTCAGAACAAAACTTTGGGAGAACTAAACAGAAAACAGAGAGAAAAAAACAGCCAAGAGCCAGGCCTGATGGCCTAGTGGTTAAAGTTTCATGCTCTCACTGTTTTAGCAGCCTGGGTTCGTTTCCTGGTCACGGAACCACACCACCAATCTGTCAGTTGCCATGCTGTGGTGGCAGCTCACACAGCAGAACTAGAACAACTTACAACTAGGATATACAACCATGTACTGGGGCTTTGGGGAGGAAAAATAATTTAAAAACCAGCCAAGATGAATAATCAGAGGAGAAGCAATGGAGTCAGAAAAGCGAAGAAGTGAAGTTAAAGGAAAACTATAATTAAATAAAGTAGAGAATTTAAAGATGGGGTGAAAATCAAGAAAACTTCTTTATTTTAGATTAGAAGTAAATTCCCAAACATCTTAGAGCCAATATTCCTTTACGTATTGAGTTTATAGTTCATGTGAAGGTTGTGTCTCCCCAACCAGGGGTTGAAGAACATATTTTGCATTTCTTTTATATTTTCATCTTCACCCAGCACTGCTTAGTCACCAAAAAGGTCTATAATAATTATGCAATGAACATAGCAGTTGAAAAGGACCACAAATGCACGTAAAGCAATGCAGGCTTCACTGGGATGTTTTTACAGAAAAGTAAAGGAGACCATGATGAACAGAAGGACACTGAGGTTTCTCCAAACAAAGGAAACAGATGTAGAAATCAGGTAGCAGAGGGGCAGGTTTGAAATTCAGAGCATACACGGAAGAGTTGAAGGAAGAGGGTGGAGGAGGGAAATGAAGTATGGCTCAGTGCCAAAGTACGTGAGCCTGGGATCAGACAGACAGGTTCGGAATTCAGCTTCATGGGCAAGTTTGGAATAATACTTTTCTAAACCTCAGTTTTCTTAACTCTAAATTGTGCCTAATAATATCGACCTTAATGGAAGATGGAGAGGTTAAAAGAACTTTCTGAATGTCAATAATTTGTCACAGTGCCTGGGACACAGTATGCACTCAATAGATGATAGCCATCACTGCCATACTCATTATTAGCATCACCATAATCATTAATCATAAGTTAAGAATGCAGGAAAGAAATAGAAAATGGACATATAAATGGAAAGCGGGCCACGGAGAAAGCTCTATATCTTCAGAGAAGAGTATAACATTATTGTCGCAGTGAAGAAGGTGGGACACGAAAAGCTCTGGAGGAAGATGAACTAGGGAGCAGAGGCGAGAACAGCATTGCTCACTCAGCTTTGCATCTCCCCCATCACAGACTTCCCATGTGCTCTGTGACTCGGCGAGGAGAGAGAAGGTTCCAGTGTGGCCAACCCAGAGCCTTCGACTGAGCAAAGTCATATCACTGAGTGATAAGCAACCTGGTAATGCTGGTTCAAGTTACAGAGCCGGAGAGGGAAAGTGCAAAAGGGGGACATCTGAGTTTTGAGGGGTCAGAGGCAGACAGACGATGTGGTGGAAGCACAAGATGGAAAAAAGGTGGGAAGTGTGTTTTTCACTCTGGCTTCATTGCCCCGTACGCTTTTTTTAAATGTGTGCAAAATTCAGATTCTTCTCCTTGACCATAGAACATTTGAGCAGAGAGGAATCTTAAAGTTAATTCAGTTTTTTATGGATTAGAAACTTGAATTGTGCAAGTAAAAATAATCATGATGATGATGATAAAATATTTCAAGGTGAAATTGAAGATAATGAAGAAATCTCTAGTTTTTTGGTAAAAGAAAGATAATGTATAAATCTGAAAAAAATAAGAAGATAGAATTAGATAGTATCTTCGTATATTAAATTTCTGAATATATATTCATATATATAAAATTCTCTCATATTTTAAAAAGTGAATATGAAAATATATAAAATGCACCATGTTTTGAATATAATTTCATTCGACTCATGTTTTCTCCTATTTTTTTCTACTTGCACTAAAAATTTTATTCACCAATAAATTGAGTAATAACAATTTAAATCAAGTTGAGAAAAAAAACCCTAAATTCATATTTTTTGTTATTAAACTCAAGGTGTGGAGAACATAGGAAGTAATTTGAAAATAGCAAGTTGTTGTGTCATTGTATATTTGGTGTTTTTTGGTCACAAATTGAATTATTTTAAAGCATATACATTATTCATTTTCTTGAGGGTTGATCTGATCTGTCAACACATCCTCCTCTGTTGTGACTTTTTAGTGTAAATAAAAGAACACAGTGCCCACAAAGTTGAGTCCCATTTGCATGACATTTCACATTCACACGCATCTTGCACCTTGTTAGCTAGGGAAAAAGCTCTATTTGAACTCAGCCACCTATGAACCCACATCCCAATTACTGTTTTTTACTTGTAATCTCCAAGATTCTACTATTATACTTGAACAAAGAGAACACTTTACATATTTCAAAGAGTTTATAAGCAGCACTGGATGCATAACATAACCCAGAGACTGTATCACGACACATGAAAGATTTCACAGAAAGAAGAAACTTTTCTTTTTTACTTTGATGGAACAAATTGTCTTAAGCAAGAAACACCTTTGAAATCTCAAAGTCTAGCCTAGCCCAGAGAGCAGAGTCATGATGAGCCATGAATCTGGGCAAGGAGCAGAAGGAGGGTATTTTTCTTTTCCTTAAGAATTATTCCCACCACTGAAACTTCCATGCCAAGGAGACTCGAATCAGGACAAAACTTCAGGCGTGGGTGGGAAAAGTCTTGTGTACAAAGCATCTTTTTGTTTATCATTACTTTCCTTAATATTATCCTCTGAGTAGAGACCAATGAGAGAAGGTGGATAAGTGTATTTTATCTCCAGCAGCTGGTTAGGAGTTATTGATCTAGACTGTGTGTTCCTTGAGGACAGAAGCATCCTTGGTTCCCTGTCTACTCTCAGTATCTAGTCCAGAGATAGACATCCAGTAAGTACCAACACATGTTTTGTTGCTGAAAAGATGGCAATACAAAGGGTTAGATAAGATAACATAGGAGTTTGGGAACTTTTACCACAAAGAGCCAAATAGTAAATATTTTAGACTTTGTGGGTGGTATGGTCTCTGTTGCAAATACTCAACTCTGCTCTTATAGTGTGAAAGCAGCCTTAGACAATGAGTAAATAAATCGGTGTGGCTGTGTTCCAATAAAACTTTATTTACATAAACAGGCTGAGGGCCAAATTTGGCCTGTGGGCTATGGTTTGATGACCTCTGGTGTAACATATACAAATGGTGGTCGGTTAGTCGCAGTCGGTCTAAAAGCGAGAGACCAGTTCAAAGGTGGTTTAGGACAGAAGCTTCAAGGTCAGGGTCAGGACTGAAACCAAAGGCCTAATGCAACAGAACTCTGTGGAACCTGAAGAGTAACTGCCAGTGAAGTTTTCTCTGATATTTTCTCTAATATTTTTCTAATATTATATTTTCTCTAATAGCTCCAGATTCAAGACTGCTGGAATCTCCTGTAAGGAGGTTATCAGTAGAATAATCTGGACAGATTTCAGTCTTTTTCCAGACCTTTCTCAGTGAACTGAGTGGCTGACTTTCCAGTTAATTTTTATGTAATAAGAAATTAGAGAATGGGACAAACCAGGATATTAGCCATAATCTCTGCAATATTTAATATTTTATGCTCATGACAATTCCCCAGGAAAATGAGACAAGGAGTAGGAGTGAGGGCAATGGAAAAGGAATTCTGTTTTATAAGCAATTATTGTGTGTTAGGATCTGAGCTATGTTAGATGTTGTTCATATTTGCTTTCACTTCATTCTCATTATAACCGTAAGACAATCATTTCCCTGTTTCCAGTGAGAAAAGCAAGATTCAGAAATGTTCAGAAACTAGCCACATTGGTAAGAGTCAAAGTTAGGCTTCAAACCCAGATTTGTCGTGTTGCATCATCCACACCTTTCCATTGCTCTCCAGACTTCCAAAACACTGGAACTATTCCTTCTTCTAACCTCCCATGGTACATAGAATTACGAAGTAATGTGACCAAGTGACTAGAGTGAGACCAGAATGATGCTTCAGATGTGGTTGCTGGGAAGGTGCATCCAAGGAGGTATTATTTGGGTTGAAACTAGAATGATGAGAAGAAGACACCTGTGCAAAACTCTGAGAGATGAGGTATAAGAAACAGCAAGTTGAAGCCTTATGGCAGTAAAGCTCTTTTCCTACTTGAGGAGCACACAGAAGTTCAGCTCACTGCAGGACAGAAAGAAAGCCGAATATGGCTGGGCCACAATGAGAAAGGAGAACAGGGTATCAAGTGATGTTAGGTCTTGTAGGTTCTAACACACCATGGTAAGAAATTTGGATTTTATTCTAAGGGCAATGGAAAATTATTAGAGTTTCAGGTTGGGGAGTGATATGATCTATTTGTTTAAAATATCATTCAGATGGCTGTGTAAAAAGTAGATTGCAAGGCAGTGAGCACAGAAGAATGTGAGAGCATCTAAGTGAGAGTTAATGTGGTCTTGGAAGAGGTAAATGTTTGGATTCAGGATATACTGTTAAGAATTAGTTGATGTTTTAATGTTGGGGATGAGCGTAGGAGAGAAATAAAAGATTATTGCCAAATTTTTTACTTACTCAGACTGTACTACTTGGGAATAAACAAGTTTGGGGATTGGAGAAATTCAAAGTTGATATTGGGGAGCCAAGTGCAGAGAGCAAGAAGGTAGTTGGATATAAATCTTACAGCTCAGGATGATAGAAAAATGAGATAGATTAGATAGATTAGATTAGATAGATAGATAGATAGATAGATAGATAGATAGATAGATAGATAGATAGATATAGATAGATAGATAAATAGGTGACACATAGATAGATATAGAAGAAGATACAGGCCAGGGGGAGATGCTTGGAAGTCAGCAACATATAGATCACCATAGACCACCATGGGAGAGAACGTTAATAAATAAGAGATTCTAGAGCTGATTCCTAGGACACTCAATAATGGGAATCAGGTAAAAGGGAAGGAATCATGCTTCTGTTGGGAGAATCTACCGTTACAAATCTGCAATGTATTCTGACTTAATCCATGTTTTCAAATATATACAAGGCAGAAAATGAGACACTTGTAGAGGACCTCAAGTTATACATTAGTGAGAAAGGCATGAATGTCCAGCTAACATAATGGATTAGGAAAGAGAAGGAACAATTTAGGCTTAAAATATTCACCATGGCAATGGAGATGGAAATAGATTTGAAGACACCAATACTCAGAACAATAATTTAGGAGCCTGCTGCAATAATTCAGGCAAGACACAGCAGTGCCTTCAATGGTCACCAATGACACCCTGCTCTCCTGGGTCTCCTCATCTCTCTGATTGGCCCTCATCAGTCTCCTTTTGGAGTTATCCTCTTCCATTTGCCCCCTTAAAGTTCCTGGCAGCCATCTTTGGCTTTCTTCTAACTCCTTATCCTCTCCTCGTAGGAATCTCATACAAGTCCAAAACCACAAGGACCACAGGTATGCCGATGATGACCAAACCTCCACCACAGCCCAGTTACTTCCCCTAAGCTCCAGGCTCATATTTCGGATTGTCTATTCCATTACAGCTGTTGCATTTCAGATGGAATATATCCAAAGTCAATCTCATTGTTTTCCACCCACAGCCTACGCTGTCTCTAACATTCTCCCTATTAACCAATGGTATCCCTCACTACTCAGGCAATCATGCTAGAAATATGAGAATTATTTTTGAATTTTCAACTTCCCTTACCTCCCACATCCAATCTGAATCCCAGTCCTGTCAATTATACTCCTATCACTCTCAAATCTATCTTTTCCTTCCTATTCCCACAGCTGGTACAAATTCTTCATCATCTTTTGCCTAGACTATTTAAAGTTTTCTAACTCTTCACAGAGTGAGTATTCCGAAAGAAAATCCATCCACGTGTCTCCCTTGCTTATAACCTTTCAGTGGCCCCTTCATTGTCTCTGGCAGTATTTCTCAAAGATATTTCTACAGCCACGGTTTCAGGGATCCTGGACTTCTTTATGAACTTACAAGTTATGCATTTTTTCAATGATAATCCAAAACATAAATATAAGCATATTCCAGATGATAAAGATGACATAGCCATGCCACAATATTTCAGCACCTGCATTATTGTCAGTGTTAACAGTCTCATTAGCAACCAGTGACATTGTTCTGGCTAAGAAAAAAATGGACATAGGGGAACTTAACATCTTAAACCCAAATGATATAAAATAATTTTATAATTCTTGCAAATTTGTTTTGGTTATGTAAGAGGTTTATATATAAGTAGTTTGTACTTTGTATGTGTACATATGTACGTAAGAATGTGATAAAAATAATTGAACAATGGAAGTCTTAAGAGCTATTTTCCTTTAACAGGCATCCATATGTTACTCAAGTTTAAGATATGCTGGTATACAAGCTCAAGTCTAAATGCCTCAGTATGTTAACAAGTTTCTCCATGATCCAGCCACCCTCATCTCCCACTGCTAAATGCACCCTGTAGTTCAACCATTTCGAACAGCCTACTTGGTCTAAATTATCCTTGTTTTCTCATGCCTCATGTTTTGCATTTTAGATTCTTCTGCTCCTGCAACATCCCTCATCCTCTACAGTCACCAGTCTTATTCTAATTCCATGTAACATATCGACTCTATTCTGATTCTTTCTCATTTCTTGCATCTTCAACCCCAATCAGCCAGGTAAAATGAAAGTGTTTTTTCCAAAGTTTTTCTCAAGGACAGTATACGTCTATTATGGTACTTATAATGATGTGTTGTTGTAATTATTGATTTACACACCTGCCTTTTTCCATGAGGTCCTAAGCAACTTGAAATTAGGGAATTTATTTTATTCATTTTTGCATTACCAGCCAGTGGCTTGTTTCCCAACATACAGTAGCCACTCATTAGGTAATTGTCATATAAATGGATGAAAGGAAATACAAATGGATGGGTGCATTGATGGACGGATACATGGATGGGTAGATGGGATGGATGGATGAATGGGTGGGAGGATGGATTCACGGTTGAATGGATGGCTAAACCGGTATATGGCAAGATATTGTCACTTCAAAGTATAATATATTTTAGATTAAAAACAACTGAGAAATCAATGTCCTTCCTAATAACGCTCATAGTTTCTTCAGATTTCAAATCATGTTGTAACAGTATTCTTGTTACCACAATAGTTCCATATGTGGAGTATGATCTATAATCTACCTTGAAGATATTTTTACATACAGATCGACACAACTGGAAAGATGTGACGTCTTAATCTGAATAGATCTCTGTTGCTTAAGATATAGAAAAGAAACAGTTTGATGGTCAATTTAAATCTTAAAGAAACTGTCATCAAAAGTTTTATATTGTCTTCAGGTCTAAATACTATCGTTGTATTTTCTATTATTTTTTCGTTCTGATGAAATTATAAGGGGAAGAATTAGCTATATATCTGATGTCCCACTTCAAATATAACTCATGCAAGCTAATTTGTTAAAAATGACAATCAAAAGGAGCAATGTAGTTCACTTTGAACAAGGAATCTTATGGTTAACTTGTTTCCCTCCTCAAGCTCTTAAACACACATAGATGAGCTGTCAATTACGAATGGAGGCCAAATGAATACTAATTGTTCTTTAATTTGTGCTTTAAAACTGCTCGTGAGTTTTGCAACGTTTTACATGGTTTTGGCTTCTTATTTGCATTTGTTGTTTAAGAAATTTGGGCCTGTAGGCAATGGTTTCACACATAAAAATTTATATTTCTAGTCATAAGTTTATAACATTCCTCCTCCTTTTGCATTTTAGTCATAACTCTAAAGATATTTTTATATATGATATATAAAATAGCATCATTGAAAAAATATGTATTTTATGTTAGTTTAGTATTTGCCCTTTATTTAATATATACTCCTCCCTTGACATGTTTTTCCGAAAAATTTTAAGTATAGAAGGCAAATGAAGGTAGGAAAGAACCAAGGATATTGCAATAGAATCCAGTAAAATTTCTCTAAAGCATAAAGAATGATGTAATGGGGAATATGAATTATAATAAAGGGTATTGTAGTAATATGAGATTGTTAGTAAAGGGAAAATTACATGTAAAGAAAAAGCTTTCTTCTTTTTTTCCCTTTACCTACTGGTAGGCATTACTTCCTGAAGAAATAAACTCAATGACTGAGTTTTGGGAGCAATACAATGTGTTCAGGAGCAATCCTAGTTAATCCCTTTGAGTTTTCTGATAAATTGTGAAATTAACATAGTAGAACTTACCTGTACATTTATTCTGAACAGTAACTGAATTAATTCACTGACTGCAATTTTTCAGGGCAAGAAGTCTACGTAAACATTGGCTCAAGTAAATTGAAGGAGAGGGCAATCTAGTGTCATAGGGAAGGAAATCATACTGTTATTCTTAGTTTGCCAAGGAAAAATGGAATGAAAGTAGCACAAATATGTCTTTTATGGCAATTTATGAAGGTCACACAATTAGTAACTTATTGAACTTAAATTTGAACCAAGAGCTGCCTGACTTCCATATTCAGGCAATTTCCACTAAACTATACTATGAACTACACAACTACACTCTCATTAACAAGCAACACACACATGTAACTCTTGTGTTAAAAATGCTCTTGTCGGGAAGAATCCTGGATAATTTTATTTGCAGGAGAGCGGACAATGAATGTTGTCAGATTCCTGTTTCTCTTTGCCTAGATCTCAACTGAGAATCCTTAAGCAAATTCATTTTCCTGGGCTATCTCATAGCCATCCACTTAGAAAGAACATTTTAGAAAAAAGTTTCAAGATTGGTAAATTAATCAGAAAACTTTTTATATTCAATATGAATTAGAAGGCAGAGCCTCATAACATTGGTACGTGTTCCACAAATATTTGTCCAATTATTAGAAGAAACAAAAAGCAGAGAATTCTCCAATTCCTAAGCTCATTTTGCCTCTGAATCTACCTTGGCCAAGCTCTCTACTCTCGAATGCCCTCTGACTTAGGATCTTTATACACCTGTTCCCTGAGATTTCCCTCATTTTCATTTCCCAGCTATTTTGTTCTTACCTTCCCCACATCTTTTCCCAATCTTGAGAGACTATCCTTTTCTCCCTAGCAACATTCCATCCATTAGAAACTATTTTCTCTTTCCATAAAATTAGAGGAAAACCTAAATCTTCATCCTTCCTAAATTTGTCTGTTGAGCTTCTTTTCTGTTTTCAGGCACAATGAACTGCCCTGAATTAAATTGCTATTTAGCAGAGCTTGTAAACATCAATGCTCTATTTGGGAGCTGGACGTAGGAAGGCTTACCACATCTTTCTGCATGGGTAAGACTTTTGTCTCTTCTGGAATTCTCTCTCTTAAAAAGTGGATATTTCTCAATCAAGGAAAGGCCACAGAGAAACTGAGAGTCTCAACAGTCACCACGGATGACTTGTGCATAAGATTTTTCTTTAGGATGGATGTTCTGTTTATGTATACTTAAGGCTATTTAAACCTGATTTACTTTATAGACCATAATACAGGTTTTCGAAATAATAAATCTAGTAGTAGTTGGCTTCCACACTTAAAAACTTTTTTGAAGATAGATTTGCCGTCTTATTCACCTTTGTATTCCTAGACGCTAAAAAGTTCCCGGAATATAGGAGGTATAAAAGAAATATGAATAAGATGAAACTTGACTCACACATGGCTATTAGTTCCTTTACCTAAATGGCATTTCAACAATGAGGCAGGAGAAGATTTTTACATGTTTCCAAATGAAAATCTAGAAAATTGGTGTTGATGCTTTGATGGGCAGATGTGGTCTTTTTTTTTTAATCCTTTCTATCTTCCACCTACTTTTTTTCTTTTTTATGTCATTTGAACTGAAATCTTATACCTTTCCCATAGGGTAAGCCTAATTGTAAGTGATGTAGCATGTCGACCTAGAAAGCCCCACTGGACAATCATTGTGCTGGTCTCACTTCCTTACCCAATTGAGACTCCTACTATTATAGATCCTTTTTGTTAAATAGAAATGTTTCCAGAAGGCCAAATAAATGTTGAACTCTTGAAAAGTAGGCTGTCTTCCCACCTTCTCTCCTTTAGCACATCAGGGAGCATTCATTCATTAAGCCAACTCTGGGTGGCTAAAATATGGAAGAGTTCAGTTTCAACAAGGTTCTCGAGGAAGAGAATGGGAGCGACTGAATAAACACGGAGCATCAGGGAAGCCTAATTGCCTTTGTCTGAGGCTGTGGTGATCATCTCAGGTGATAAGTGAGGCCAGTAGGTTGGAAGGATAAGGTAAAGAGGCAGAGATAGATGGCAAAGACAAGAGGACACTGGACAAATCCTCTCTGACAAGGCTTTTTAAGTGCAGCCATCTTGCCTGAGATTTGTATTCAAAAAAAATATATGTTACTATATACTTTTTAATGATATCTTTTGAAAGGAACAGTGTTGGTTATGAGAAAGGCCCAATGATAAGGAACAGTCTCTGAGAGACTCCATAGCACGGTATATTAAACCCTGGGAAAGATTTGTTAAATGCTTAAAACCAAAAAGACTATTATGAAGAGTTTTTCAACACAACAAACAGCAAACCTACGTCTTCTCTAGAATAGAACCTTGTTCTTCAGCCCAGAGCAAATGTTTCAGCTGAATTACTTTCGGGACTTTATAAGGTGTTGACACAACTTCTACTTTCACATCGTAAATGTGCCACCCTAATAATCCCTGTTTAATTACTGTTTATTATAAATGAATTCTCTCAGCATTCCAATGTGGCACTTTTCAGTTTTCTGTCATGAAGTGAAGTGAAGTTTTCTCTCATGAAACCTTTGCCCCCAGCTACAACGATATGATCCCAAGTATGCACTGATCTGGAGACTGTGGGGAACAGCACCTGGAACGCTGGAGGCAACATCTTTGTCGATACTCAAGTCTGTAAAAACTAAATAGGCTTTTAAAAATGATAGAAGAAGCCACAGCGCCTTCAAAGCAAATGTTTTCTGAAGACCAGATTAAATATTCATGAGTTAGCATCATCCCCATTCTGACCAAATATCCTCTCCTTAGAAGACTGACACTAATTAGAATTAACGGTAATAATAATTTCCCCTATTTAGTTGCTCACATCTAATGTATACTAGATTGACAACACATAAACACAAGAAAAGGATATGAGACAATCTGTTTGTACCTTCTGAGTGGCAAAAGATGCTAGAGGTTGGCCCAAAATTGAGCTAATTTTTACAAACAACTATTCTATAAAATAACAGCTGGCCTTCATGGAATATCAAGGGCTCAATGTTAGGGTGACGCAATACGCAGGAATTAGAAAAAAAATTCAAGTCAACTAATAATGTTCTCCCTGCAAGAATCAGATGTACCAAATTCTGTGAAATAAATACTTGCCATAAGCAAAGCTTGTGGTAAGACAATGGGGCTCTTCATTATTACCAGAGAAGGACATTACCACCAATATGAGAAGCTGAGATTTTAAAACTTTGGGTAATGAATTTCAATCAGAGCTGGATTCAAGGTCAGTTGTGTGATACCAGCCATTATTCTCCCTTTGCTCCCTTTGGCAGGCATTTCCCGTGGCTCGTCCATGAAGAATTAAAGCCATAGTATCTGCTGCGTCAGCACAACTACTACAGGGAAATGCGGAGGTCCAAGATTTTATTCCATTTGGAACTTCGAATAGAAAGGGAAACAACCTTCTCTGGGTATTAAGAAATGAGTCTTACTTCCTGCATAAGCAACACAAACATTTCTTTTTAAGCGTTCAATATGTTCATTTCCATCTGGACCTTTCTAAACTGCTTGAGTAAACTGAGAAAAATTACAAAAGCAAAAGCCTCACGCACATGCCGCCAGCATGAAATAACTTAAACCTCAGGTAACCTCCAAGTGACAATAGTGAGTCATCAGGATAAGGTAATATTTTGTGAGACACATGATGAAATCACAATTTGAAATTTAGCAACAAGAATCATGCTTCCAAAGTATGAGAAGGGTGTCCAAAGGGACCCTTGGGACTCCCGGTTTAGGACTGGTTTGGGAAAGAGACAATCTCTAGGGTGTTCATAAAATGAGAAGTAGAATTAGCGGGGTTAAGATTGGTTTATAAGTATGTCAAAAAGTTCAGTTGGTAATATTTTAATTTCTTTGGGGGAAAAGATTTTGATTTTTCTTCATTCTTATAAATGTTTCATTTAATTTACAACAGATGCAACTTTGAAATGTATATTTAAAGTGCAGAGATTCAGTTACAACCAAAAACACTCTATCTCAATTCAATAAGTACTCATTTATGCAGATGCAGAACTCTAGACTAATACCATTGTGCAGGAGAAAGAACAACAATTTTGATATTAGAGGTTTTAAGGTAGCCACCTAACCCAGACCTCAACAAATGTCAAATGTACAGCTTATCCAATTCAAATTTGAGGAGTCTGCTATGGTAACGTGGAAAGAACTGTGGGTCTGAATGACTATTTGAGTTAGAACTATGTGAACTTGGCCAAAACACTCCAGTTGGTTAAGATCGTATGAGATTATATATACTAAAGTTATTTGAAAATCACTGTACAAATTTAGAGAAATAAAAGGACTGAGGAAAGAGAGACAAGTATACAGGGACAAAATGAGGGACTAGAGAGCTACACGTGTATGACCTTGTATGTTACCAAGGAATAACCATGATTTGGGGACAGTCACCTCTTTGAACCGAGAAGGGGTGATTCCCCGTCATATCAGGGGTGTGGTGCTAGACACTGATAGTGCCAGTGTGAGGGTACACAGATATGCCTACTCATGTAGCTTGAAGAGGTTTTCTCTTATGCATTTTCTGTGCAACCGTAAGGCCCAAACCAGTTATTTGGGGGTCCACAGTGAAATTAAAATACCTTCATAGTCATCATCACCATTATTATTCTCTTCATCACTATCATCATCCACTGGCTTTAATACTGGAATAAGACTTTAGTATTAAATTAAGGGCATTAGCCATAGTGACAAAAGGAGATGTAACCATTGTTAAACAAGATAATGTTAAAATAAGCTTATGATTTCCCTCCGCCCATCACAGAAATAGCCATATATAGTAATGAGGAAATCAGTCCATACACAATAAGACAACATTACATGTTGATAGTTAAGAGGAAGAAAGTTAAAGCCTCCACAAAACGAGAGGTCCTTTATTGTTTTCTGGACAAATGCTGTGATCTTTCAACAGTATGTTATCAATCTCTAATATTTGCTGACTTCACACTACAAAGGCCCGCTCTCCTTCACTGTTGAATATCCAAAGATCTCCTCTCTTGACCTGAGTAACCTGAGGCCCCTCCTGTCCTGCCGACTGAAGGCAATTCTCAGAAGGGCGTTAGTACGAACTTAGGTGTAAAGACACCCTGACATTTCAAGGCTAGACGTGTATAAAAGGAAGAACATCAATGTGTTCAGAACTTGGTGTGGTGGTGCTCCCCAGCCATCTTCTTTCTTGTAGTAAAGTTCTCAGTAAGCAACAATCCTTTTTTAGAAACCTCTTTATTGAGATATAATTGATATACAAAAAATGACAAATATGTAATGTATACAATTTACAATTTAACGAGTTTGGACATACCCATTCACCTCTGAAACCATCACTATAATCAAGGTAAGAAACATGTCTATCACTTCCAAAAGTTTCCTTCTGCCCTTTTGTTGTTTTGTTTTTGTTTTTGTGGTAAGAACACTTAACATGGAATCTACCCTTTTAACAAATTTTTTTTTATTGTGAAATTTTTGTTGTACATTACTATCAGTCACCATATAAGTGCATCCCTCCACCCCTTGTGCCCACTCCCCACCCCCCTAGCCCCTGGTAACCACCAAACAGTTCTATCTTTGCATGTGTTGGTTTATCTTCCACATAAGTGTGAAATCATGCCCTGTTTGTCTTTCTCTTTCTGGCTTATTTCACTTAACATAATACCTTCCAGGTCCATCCATGTTGTTGCAAATGGGATGATTTTGTCTTTCTTTATGGCTGAGTAGTATTCCATGCTATATATATACCACATCTTCTTTATCCATTCATCAGTCCAGGGACACTTGAGTTGCTTCCACATCTTGGCTATAGTGAATAATGCTGCAATGAACATAGGGGTGCATAAGCCTCTTTGGACTGTTGATTTCAGGTTTGTTGGGTAGATACCCAGTAGTGGGATAGCTGGATCATATGGTAGTTCTACTGGTAATTTTTTAAGGAACTCTCATACTGTTTTCCATAGCAGCAGAAGCATTTTACATTCCCACCAACAGTGTACAAGGGTTCCAATTTCCCTACATCCTCACCAATACCTGTTATCTTTCTTTTTGTAATAGTCATCCTAATAGATGTGAAGTGATAGCTCGTTATGTTTTTGATTTGCATTTCTCTGATGATTAGTGATTTTGAGCACTTTTTCATATAACTGTTGGCCATTTGTATGTCTTCTTGGAGAACTGTCTATTCAAGTCCTTTGCCCATTTTTTTTTTCAAACAGTTTTATTTATTTATTTATTTATTTTTGTGAGGAAGATCAGCCCTGAGCTAACATCCATGCTAATCCTCCTCTTTTTGCTGAGGAAGACCAGCTCTGAGCTAACATCTATTGCCAATCCTCCTCCTTTTTTTTTCTGCCAAAGCCCCAGTAGATAGTTGTATGTCATAGCTGAACATCCTTCTAGTTGCTGTATGTGGGACGCGGCCTCAGCATGGCCAGAGAAGCGGCGCGTCGGTGCGCGCCCGGGATCCGAACCTGGGCCGCCAGTAGCGGAGCGCGCGCACTTAACCGCTAAGCCACGGGGCCAGCCCTGCCCATTTTTTAAATTGAGCTATTTAGTCTTTTTGCTATTGAGTTGTAGGAATTCTTTATATATTTTGAATACTAGCCCCTTATCAGATATATATTGTTTGCAAATATTTTTCCCCATTCTATAGGTTGCCTTTTCATTCTGTTGATTATTGCTTGTGCTGTACAGAAGCTTTTTAGTTTGATGTGGTCCCATTTGTCTATTTTTACTCTTGTTGTGTATGTTTTTAGTGTCATATCCAAGAAATCATTGCCAAGACCAATGTCCTGAAGCTTTTCCTCTATGTTTTCTTTTAGGAATTTTAAAGTTTCTGGTCTTATATTTAAGTCTTTAATCCATTTTGAATTGTTTTTGTATATGGCATAAGATAAGAGTAAAACAAATTCTTATTTCGTATTCTGAATCTGGGTTTTAATTTTCTAAAACAATAGCAGAAAACAATACTCAAATTACCCAGAAGAGAAAAAGTATAGAGAGAACTAAAATGAATTCATACCAATTCATACAAATTCATTTGTATTTTTATGTCAGTGTTTGTTGTGATCTACTCTTAGCATTTAGAATTGTTTAGGCATAAAGGAATTTTGAAATATGTGTCTGACTTGAGGTCTATTTGACTCACAGGTCAATCAAATGTGATGCTCTCTGCTTACCTAAAAATAAAAGTATTGGTTCAACAAAGACATACATAAAATATCTTCTAGCAGTTAGAAAAGGAACATGAAAAACCAAAGGGGCTGAAATTATAATAATAAAGGGGAGACCTTTGACTCAGTTTAGTATTTCTCAAAGAAAAATTTTAAATTAAAAGCTTTTAGATTATAACATTACTTATTTTAAATTGAGCCACATGATTTAAATTTGCTTTAGATCATTCGTTAAGTAGAACTCAGAAAAAATTAGCAAGTGAGTTGGTAAGGGAAACAGAATGTAGAGATGGAAGGAAAAGACAGTTTGCCCTCTTGAGGCTTGATGCCTGAAGGGCTGCCTTCTACTCCAGGATAGGTAATACACTTTCACAGTGTAGCAAATCTATTATATCCCCAAAAGGATGCGTTCTACACTGTTTCCTCCAAGGGGGCCCCAGAGGTAGCAGATTTATAATAAAATTAATTCTGTATTTTCACATGTTCCAGTGCTAAAATCTGGTAGAACAGATTATATTTTCACAAAGAATTTATTATTGCACCCAGTTGTTTCAAACCACATTTCATCTTTGAAATCCTAGCTTTTTCTTTCATTCTTTCATTTTTATTGTTCTTTTCTGTGCACTCTAGGCTATTAGTAACCTGTTCTGCAAGACACCAGTGCAAAGAACCTCACTCAGCTCTTGGCTGCTCTCAGAGATTTTAGAGCCTGTGGATTTAGATGTAACAACGAATAGATCAGCACCGGCAGACACTGGACCTGTGGTTTGGGAAGCTAGAAAAGTGAGCCTAGATATTTATGTATAGCTCCATCTGATAGAAGTTCTTTTATTTGACCTCATTCTACCACTTACTAGGTCTGTGCACCCTTAGGCAACTTTCTGAATGTTTCCAGGCCTCAGATGTCTCATCTCAAATATGGGCATCAGATTTTACCTAAATCTCTAGGGTTGTATTAAGATAGCACTCCGAGGGTGGTGTTTACTGTAGGTCTGAACAAATCTGTTGCTAATGCCCACTTTCCAGTCTTTTAGAGGGCAAGTTATCTGATATTCTACCCATTTTACAGATTCAGGACAAACTTGGAAGCAACTCAAGTCCAAGGCACTTAGGATTCAGTGGCAGGTCAGACATAAGGCACCTCTGGTTCCATAACAGCTAAAGAGGGTAAAGATTCCTCCCCAATTCTTGTGGGAAACAAATAAAATAAAATGTTGAAAGCATGTTTATGAAAGTTTAAAAAGCACAATTCTGATATAACCATGAGCATGACCACGTCAGTGCCATGCGTTGTAATCAAGAGTTTGAATTTGTGACTGCTAGTCTGGGAGAACAGAAACATTACTGAGCGAATCACCTGGAGAATTTCATCGAGGTGCTCACAAAGACTCTCCTGCTTATGAAATGCATGCCCGATATATAGGTAGAGCCCCTGGGTAAGAATTGCTACTGTGGTCAAGTCAGAGAGCTAGAGGGCTTCCATGTAGCCTCAGAGAACTTCACAGAGTAAGAATCACTATTTGTTGGGAGAGGTTGCGGGTGTGTGAGTCATAAAAACTGTTATGACCCCACTGAACAGAGGTTATGTTTTGTTTCCTGAAATGAGTAGTTAGGTTATATTAGGGTTCCTTCTTTACCACTGATGTTATTGATTTATTGGTTTGATTGGGGCACCAGATACTAAGCTGTAACAATCTAGGGTAACTCAGTTTTGATATTTATCTATATACTACTTGGGGGGCTCTTTGATTGAAGAATGAATAAAATGGTGCTGGCCCAGTGGCATAGTGGTTAAGTTCATGCACTCCACTTTGGTGGCCCAGGGTTCACAGGTTTGGATCCCAGGCACGGACCTGCACACCACTCATCAAGCCATGCTGTGGCGGCGTCCCACGTACAAAACAGAGGAAGATTGGCACAGATATTAGCTCAGTGACAATCTTCCTCAATGACAAAAAAAAAGTGGGGGATTGGCAATGGATGTTAGCTCAGGGCCAATCTTCCTCACCAAAAAAAAAAAAAAAGTATGAATAAAGTATCCTGGGAGAGGAACCACATAATCCTATGAAATGAGAACTATAAGCAGTTTGCTAAATTAGTTAACCCTAATCACACAAATATGCAAGCTACAAATAACATACAGCTTGGTCCAGATGTTCATTTACAATTTTTTCTTACTGGGAATAGATAAATGCTATGGCCTGGTATGACCAAGCTAGAGGAGAGATAACCAATATTCAGAACCATGTGGAAACTCTTCCTCCTTCATAAGAGTTCTGTGTAATTAGTGACCAGTGTTTACAAGCTCACCTTGAGGACCTGCCATCTCTGTCCTGGAATCAAAATATCCTCATAGCTGGACTTTTAATCCAAATTGGAGAATTTTCAGATTCCCACGGGAAATTTTTCAGAGTTCAGAAATTACGTGAAACCTATATTTTTAGTCCCCAAATTTAATTTCTTCCAATGTATGGGCTCTGAAAATGCTGACTGCCACCACCCAGGAAAAGCCCTCTGTGCCTTCATGACATAGACACCCTCTATTTCTGTGACTCCACCACAGTCGGAGGGAATTTATTGCAACTGGCTTGTAAAGGCAAAAAAAAACAGATCCTCTGGATTCATGAATGAGCAATACCCTCCCATCCCCTCACCAACCCTCATCTTATCTGACCCACGTTTGGAACCAACTTAATCTACTGTTTAAAGATGCTACAAACATATATACATCCCTTAGGTGTAGAAATGGGTGACACCAAAGAAGTAAATACAATGAATACTTTCTGAATACATCCAAGTCAACATACTACTGTAAACATGTAGATCCAACATCAGAGGTTAAAGTAGTGCGAGAAGAGGTGTATTTGATGTAAAGGAGTGAGACCTGGGAAGAGCCCTGGGACACAATGAGGAGAGTAAGTCCAAAGGCCCGAGATGAGACTAAACGTTAGGGTAAAATGAAGGCCAGTGCGGCATCATTGCATGAGGGCAAGGGTAGAACGAGGCAAGAAGAGGTGGTTGTGTTGGTTTCCTAGGGCTGCCATAAAAAATTACCACAAACCAGGTGGCTTAAAACAAAGAAATTTATTCTCTCACAGTTCAGGAGGCCAGAAATTGAAATCTACGTATCAGCAGGGTTGTTTCCTTCTGGAGTCTCTGAGGGAAAATCTGTTTCATACCTTTCTCCCAGCTGCTAGTGGTCACCGGCAATCCTTGGTGTTCCTTGGCTTATCGCTGCAGCACTCCAATCTCTGCCTCCATTTTCACATGGCCTTCATCCTTGTGCATCTCCTCAACGTCTCTGTGTCTCTTCTCTTCTTATGAGAATACCAGCACATATTAGATTTAGGGCCCATGCTTATCCAGTATGACCTCATCTTAACATAATTACATCTACAAAGACCCTATTTCCAGACAAGGTCACATTCTGAGGTTCCAGGTGGATATGAATTTTTAGGGGACACTATTCAACGCAGTATGGTGGGCAATTGCTACATCATACAGGGCCTTGTAACCCATGAATGAAACTTTTTTTTTCTAAATGCAATGTTAAATCTTTAGAAGGTTTTTAGCAGAGGAAAAGGCATAACCTAATTCATACATATGTAAGATCATTCTGACCAGCAGGTGAAGAAAGAGTTTTAGGTAGAAAAGAAAAGGTGTACAAAATCAGTTAGTTAACTACTGCAGTAATCAAGGTGAGAGATAATAGTGGCTTGAGATAGTGTGTTGGCACGTACAACCAAGGGATGTGAACATTTTTGGGAACTATCTGAAATATGTAAATAACATGTGTTGCTGATGGATTTGATGTGGGAGTGAGGGAAAGGGAGGCACTCTAGATTTCTGCTTTGAGTAACTGGGTGGAGGATGGTACCACTTACTACAAAAGGGAAGATTGCCAGGGTGGGGATGGATAGCAATCAGAAATTCCATTTTGGACATATTACATTTGAGCTGCACATTAGAATTCCAAGTGGAGATAACATAAGGCCTGGAGAGAGGTCAGGCTTGAAGGATAAATTAGACGGTTATCAGCAAGTTGAGGGTAATTAAATCCATGCTGCATGAGGTCATCTGGAGTTTGAGTGTGCAGAGAGAGGAGAGCCTGGACTGCATCCTAGGACACACTCATGTTTAGAGGCTAGTTAGAGGAAGACATAGGAATAGAAACCGAGATAGGGAAGCCATCAAGGTAGGAGGAAGTCCAGGAAGGCATGGTATCCTAATTCCTATTGTTCCTATTATATGTTCATGGTAACGTGGAAGTCACACATGGAGGATTGCATTATTTGTTCAAAACATTCATTATCTTTTCTACCAGCTACTGCTCTAGAGTGGCTCTCTATATGGGAGGAATGTTCACCATTCAACATTGACATAAGGCTTGGCCATGTGACCAGCTATGGCCAATCATCTGTGAGCAGAAGTGATGTGTTATACACCAAAGCAGAACTTTTAAGAGCTATTGCATGGTTCTGCCATTGTTCTACTCCTTCGCTGTCAAGAAAGGTGCATCCCAGGTAGGGCTTGTTCCTTCACCACAAGCCTAAAATGAAGAAGACCCGAGAGTAGATCTATACACTTTTAATGTAAGGGAGAATAAACCTTTGTTGCTGTAAGCTACTGAGATTTGGGGATTTCCCATTAGCCACAGCATAAGCTAGAAAAACCTGAGGAAATCATCACATTTTATGTAGGGCGGTTGTAAAATGACATCTTCTTCATGGCTCTGGAGCCCACGATATTGTGGAAAGAATAACAGCCTTTACAGCAAACTTATCTAAGATCAGACTCCAAATCTGCCACTTAATAGCTTTGTGAACCTCAACAATTTAATTGACGTCTCTGAGCCTCAGTCTTCCCATCTGGGCAAAAAGGTACCTATCTTACAGGACTGTGGTGAGGATTAAATGTGACAATATTTGCAGAGCACTCAGTACAGTTCGGCCTCCCTCCCCACAAAAAGTCTTCCAAAATACACATTCATTTCTTCTTTCTTTCATTATCTCTTAATTCAAGTTTGGAGTACAAGGCACTGTTAGGTCACTCAAATCATCACTATGTCACTAGAAACAGGGAAGGAATAAGCAAAGAATCTAGAGAGTCTAGGCCTGGGGAATGTCCCCTCCTCCTGGACTGGCTCCAGGGGGACAGCTGGGTGCTGGAGAAATGGTGTCCACACCATTGTCAGACAACAGTCAGCCCCAGGAGATTCAATTCAAAAAATAACTCAGGCCATATTCAATAAGGAAGTCTCAGAGGGGCAGTGCAATTCCTATGGCAGAGCAAATGGAAGGGCCACTGGTCTCTGGGCTATGTTTGGGCAAAAGAAGGCTAGAACACTTAGAGATTAAAATGATGGAAATTAAGATTAAGGCTGAAGAATAAGGAATTTATATTCACTTAATAGACAATTAACATCTCACCTAAACCATATTATCCTTTCAAAGTAGGTATACATACCTATTTTACAGGAGAAGAAACTGAGGCTGAGAGATTAGATAGAGTGGAAATTGCACCTAATTTTATATGCCCTCCAGGCTTGGTTCCCCATCTCCTCATTGACCATGGAAGCTCTCTGCACTATGAGTTTCTCAGGTGACAACTGGAAATGCTGAAACTTTTGATCCCCTCCATTTTGAGATGGGCTCCCAAAGAGCCCTTTGTCCTCTTCCTCCTAGACAATCATCTCCTCCCTGTATGTTCCCTGGAGAAAGGTGCTCACAGGAAGTCAGATGGAGGCAGGCAATAATCTGCTATTTTGACCTTAAATAAGGAAATCAGGCAGTGACGGGAAGAGAGCACTCAGAAGGAAGCTTATGGTATTTAATCTTGGCCACCACCACTTATCAGAAAAAGAAGAATGAGAATACCGTGCTACCTCCGCAAGTCACCAATGTATTCCGTGTTACCATTGTGCGGTATTTTGTAAGAACTTTGGATTTTCCTGCTTTCATTAATTTGGATTTCTGATTAAATGTTTTGCATCCTACTCTTCCCTAAATAGGCATTATAGTTTTAGATATCTAAACTTCTTAAAGCTTAGGGATTTTTTAACCCCCGTAAAAAATTGCTACTGCAATTTTCCACTTAGGAGTACCACCTGCCATTAATAGTGTCTGATTCTTCACAAAAATTGAGTGCCCAGAGATGAGGAGAGAAATTTTCTTTAAATTTGATCCTCTCTCTTTTCTTTAAAAAAAAAAATCAGCTTCTAACTGAGATTGTACAATGGTCCTGTTGAGATGTACGTATTCTTTTTGTCAGTGACTCGATATCTTTTACATTATAGTGCATTAAAATACACCCATTGAGCCTAAGGAGGAAAAAATAAATATGGCATTTGTCATACTGAAAAGGAGTTTAATAAAAATCATTACTACCTAAAAGCAATGCCAAAATTTAATTATATATTTTCAACCCCCAAAGTAAACACTCTAACATCTAAACCCACGGAAAAGCTTACCGGCTTTATTACTGCCATACCTACAGTACTTTTTTGAAGCAGTCTCATGTAATTCTTGAATGCATGACCACCTAGCACTATAGGTAGAGAAAATTTTTCTCTTTAGCTAAAATAGCCTCTATTCTCCAAAGCCCATGGCAATCCATCAATGTGATCCTCTGGGGTAATTAGGCCCTTTCCTCCTTCCAGGCACACATTCTGGAGGATGCTGCTGGCTGATGTACAGCAATGTCGAGGGCTGTATTCTCAGCCTTTGGGTTGTCCTCAGTTCCTTGGTGCTGTGGCAATTTTTCAGAAGGGAAATTAGTCCCCCTGCCAACTCTTATATTTTGTATAAGCCCAGATGTCACACTTTGCTAATGTCATACTAGACTGTAATATTTTTATAACATAGTGTAGAAAACCAAAGCAGAGCCAGATAGACACATTGCTGCCAGATGGTTGACCTTTATTTACTGATAAAATTTTTTTTTAAATCATAAAACCTGAACTTATTATAAATGAGCTGAGTTTTCAAGTTTATAAGTGAGCCCAATCCTCTCTCCCATTGAGAGCAGGAGAGATGATGAGCTTGTAGAAATACAGGGTGTAGAAATGCAGAAGTCTTCATGGTGCAGGGGCAGGGGAAGTGGGCTTGCTCCCAGGCACATGGATTTTCTGTGCACAGGAACAACTGGAGTTGTCTCTCGTGAAATGAACTATGGTGCAACCTCTCCGTGCCTCTGGGTTTAAACGCACAACCACCTGCCTTCAAGGCATGAGGAGGCTGCTTATTGTCAAATAACGGCTTGTCTTCCTCCTGTGTCTCTTGCCGGAAGAGGACGCTGAAGTAGACTGTGTGGTTTCCCAGCTATGCCTTCAGCTTACTCCTCAAAGCCATTCCTGTACAGTCACGGAATTTCTAATTGAATGTAATCATGTTATTTTTACTTCAGAGAGGGCAATTATCTCTCCTTCATTTTCCCTTGTAGATTTATTTCCTTTAAAAATGTTTTCTGTCCTGACTCGTGTATTATTATTTCTTTGCAATTGGCTCTAAATATGGCTAGGATTTTACTGGGTCCTTTTCGCATTCTAATTTTTTCTTCCCCAAACAAATTATTCTCCCTATGTATTTATTGATATTGAACTCCAAATGCTCTATTCATCATGACCTTGAAAACAGAAATTTGCATCTTTGTCATTAATAGCCCAATTATTAGTTATTTGAATAACAAGAAATGGCTTTGTCAATATATTTATTTCCTATTATGATGCCCCTGGAACTCACTTTTAAATGTTACTCTCGTGTTTGTTAATAATTTGCTGCTTCAGTCATCTGAACTACATCACTTTTTTATTTTACTATTTTCAGTTAAACAATAATCACATTTTCCCACACTTCATAGATTTGTCAGGCAACTCAACTTCTTATCAAATCAAATTACAGTATATTCAAAAATGAAATATTCTGCCCTGTCCAAAGATTTCCTGATTCAGATACAGTAAGGAATCTATCCACCATTCTGTTTTCCCTCCTCGTTATCCTTCTAAAATTTAGAGTCTTATAAACTCAGTTTTAATGATTGATAGTGTTCCTTCTACCACAAAATGATCACCCCAGCTAGCTGGCTTGAAATCCCACCATTTAGGATGAATATCTAAGTGGTTAAGCATTATGTCTCAAGATGTTTAACATGAAAACATCACCGGGAGGGTCAAGATACTTGGACTTGCAATCAAATAACTTGGGTTCAACTCCAAGCTCTACCTCTCTCTACGCATGTGGTTGATGTTAGGGATGTCACTTGAAAGTTCTATAACTCTACAAGAAGAGGACGGCAACAAGTGCCTGCAATTGTCCGGATTCCTTTGAACACGGAAGAACATATGCATAAAAGTGATTTGTAACCTAAATATCATAAAATATACTATCTGCATCAATATGTATCATCGCTTATTCACGAGTTTTTTCCTTTAGGAAAGAGAGAGCACAGATAGTGGGATACAACTCTGGAACGGTGGGCTGGAACAGAAAGAGAGAGGTGGAAGGTAGTTACGGAAGACGGCCGTGGAAGGATACGGCCGGAGAGGTCACACATGCCCGGGTGCGAGCAGCAGTGGGCAGCGTGGGAGAGCCTAGCAGAACTTCCCAAGAAAGGAAGCCACACAACAGAGAGGTGGGGGCACTGAACACAGGTTCTCCGCTTGGGAATTTTCGGTCCAGCCAGGCCCCTCTCCATTTTGCCTGCTCACACGTCTGTCTGCAGTCTTCACCAGAGAAGGCTCGCAGGTTTTCCAGTCTGTCCACGGGGGTAAGGGCCTTTAAGTCCCCAGTTCCTTTTCCTCCTGTTATTTGCAACAATGAGGTCCGGCTCAGTGCACTGTGCTCAGAATTGCGCCTTGAATAAAGCAGGGGCACCATCATTGCCGCAGAACAGATGGATGAGAGAACAGGAAATCTGAATCTTAGCCGAATATGAAGGTGAATATTCCCTTAAAACAACAAAAAGAAATGAAGATCAGAAAAAACACTTCCTCTGTTGTGGGTGTGCAGCGTATAGCTCGCAATCTTCCCTGTCTCTCTTTTCGTTACTCTTTCATGGTGATATTGACGATAGAATTACAAAACTCTTACCAGCCTCTTAATGGGAGGAGAACTTTCGGAGCAGTTACTGTGAGGCAGACAGGACCTGGGTGTGCACAGATGACCAGAGCGGGAGATGTGTGTCACCATCCGACCCAGATCTACCCTGCGCTTCCTCAGAAATGTGTGTGTGTGAGAGAGAGTGTGTGTGTGTGCGCGCGCATGCACACTGGAAACATTTGTGTAAAGCATGTATACTTAAAAATTAAAAAAAAAAATACAACATAGCAGTAATTAATTTAGCAAATCCTTTCCTCCAAAAGCCCACCCGTTTTCTCTAATCAAGTATCATGTAAAATCAATTGAAAGATATCCCCTTACAAATTGCAATACAAACTTTTCCTAGTGACTTCTTTTCAACAATATTGTTTATGAGATAAAGACATAACAGCAGGAAACCAGCAGCAGGGCAACCTCGGGCATCTGCCTGGGCACCGGCCATTCCTCGGGTTTCTCTTCCACTGCTTTATCTATTACCTTAGTGCTCAAAGCCAGGCTTTTCTCACTTGGTTTTTAATCTGTTATTCGGATAATTTCTCTTTCCCTCGTGTATCTCTAAAGACATTCTCCCGGCTCTGAGGACTGATTTCTTTTCTCAATTGCCCTGCTTTGTTTCTTTCTCTTACCACCTTTCCTCCATCTTTTTCAAATATTTCTCCCACCAAAGTGTTCTCCTTACCATTTAATCATCCACCCCACCTTCGGGTTTCTTTATCCTTTTCTAAATTTTCTCCTTTCCAAAGCAAACAGCCACCCCGAAGAAACTCTTTAATTCCCATGCTGCAATAGCAACAATTTTTTTTTCTCGGTGGGAAATAATTTTTCCCCAATTCAATTTGCTGTATATTTTCTCCTATAAGTGAATTCTCATGGCATATGATATGGATATTATCTCTCCCTTTCTACAGAAAGACTCCAAATACTTTGTGTCATATGTAATTTTTATTTTGGCCATCCCTGCTGGGCCCAGTTTTTCCTGTAATGCAGCAAAAGTTCCCTTAGAACTTTAATCTTGTAGTGCCCAGCAATGGAGATAGTGCTCAAAGGTATTTTCTCATGTGTACGTGTATGCGTGGTGCAGCACAGACTTCACAGACCTCACTCTCTATCTTCCTATTTCTTTTCATGATAATCTTTAAGGGGAAACTTAAGTCACCCACCTGCCTAGTGGTGGGAGGAAAGATCTCAGGTTCTAGTCTTGGCCGTGCCCAGAGATGCCTGTGGTCTCTTTGTTATGGTGGAATGGGAAAGGAGAATGGAAAAAACTATACATCAATGTGACTTTCTTTCCCTTGAAGCCCAAAGAAATGAAGCCAGCTCAAAGCCTTACCTCCCCGATCACTCCCATTGAAATCATTTCTGTGCTGAAGCAGTCACACAACTGGTAAACCTCCACCATTTGTAGAATTAATCCTTGCCATGCATGAATCTATCTTTAATTGTGCATTTTCTCTAACTTACCCTTCTCTGTGGCCCCCAGACAAGTTACACACATTGTTTTCAACTCATCTTTCCTAAAACTAAGAGTTCTTGGCATTACCACTTCAGTCTCTCCTTGTTCTTCTTAAACTCTGGATCCTCTAATCAGTGAACGGGCATCTCCCTCTGATTGCTAATCATCTTCAATCCCTTAACCTGGGCTTTCATTAGCCAACCACGTGTCTTCAACATGCTATCTAAATCCTGATAAATCTCTGATTTTTCCTCTGCTTATCCCACATTTTTAGTTTTCATTTTTCATTAGTTTTAAAGATTCTTTTTTATTCCCTTTTCCCCAGTTTTTCTCGTGTAATTTACTTATCCGTGCTCAACTCCCACAGGCAAAGAGGAAGTACCATCTTTAAGCTCTGCAGGTTTATTATTATATCTGAGGAGACAAGATATTACCAAACAGAATGAAACATGGTAGGCCCTATTTTGGAAGCACAAAATGATCAAGATGATAAGCTCTCTAAGGTTAAGAAGAGGGAGACTTCATTGCAGGATGGTTAGATGTGGTCAGGAAAACGCTGTGGGGTATGGACAGGTGTGCCTAATACAGGGGAACGTGCATCTAAAAACAGAAATGGGGCTGCTTAAGTTGTGTTCAGGGATCAATTAACACACTGACGGGGGAGTTTACATGGAGGACTCCTAAGAAATACGGTGGGAAAGGCAAAATAAGTCCTGATTCTGACAAGCCTATTTGGGACTTTATTTTAGCAGCATTAGAGAGATTTTGAGAATTTTTAGGGGAGAAATGGCAGAATCAAAGCAGTGTTTGGGATGTAAATCAAAGATCAGAGTGAGCAGAGAGGGCATACTGCCCTCTCTTCCATGTGAACTCCTGATGTCCTCTAAATTCTGTTCTGACTATAAGCTACAGGAGTAAACCTCTCTCCCTTTGTTAGCACAAAGTTCACAAGGTGTTATGTGCTTCTGTGGCCCTCACCTCCCACCTCAAGCACTGAGGTAAGAAAACCCCCCTACTTAAATCGCACGTGGGTCTGCATTTATGGCCAATGCATGGTTGCCCAGATTGTCTTCAGTCACTCGCAGAGAGAAGCTGCAGAGAAGCTGACCTTTTATTGTAGTTTCTCAAGGCCAAAATTTTTCCCTCAAGTTTATATCCCCTTATCTACACCTAAAGACATCCAGATTCTTACTCAGTTGACATAATCTTCTGACGTCTTTTAATTATAGGCATATGTCGTCTCTGGCAAGCGTTTCATTTGTAAATAATATGTAAACAGTCTTATCTTGCTGCTGCTTCATGGCATTTTAGTGATATTCAGCCAGCAGTTTTCATTTTCTTCTCCAGAAATTTCCTTCACAAATAAATTATAGTTTGCCCACTCCTAAAACTGACATCATATGCTTTTATGCTTGGCATTTCTGACTGCTAAGATGTCTCTGTCATCCCCATTGGCTTTCTAATCAAGGTCTTCCAGACAAAAATTACTTTACGGCCCCTTGCACACCTCTGTTCTAAATCTTCCTAAAGATCAATGTTTCTTTTAAAATATAAAAGTCCTTCTTTAATCTAAGAACCTACTTTAATCTAAGAACCTGAATGAGTCATTCATTCTTTCTGCAGAGAATTAAACATGTCCTACTTTCCTTACCAAGTTTGCAGTTTCCTTTCTTAAAAATTTAAAACCTTTACTACTTTGGCAATTTTTTCAACACTTTATTCTCTCATTCTGCTCTATTTCTGAGTTTGAAATGAAGACTTTTTAACTTTTGATTATGGTTTCTTTTTCTTTTTTTTATCTCACTGCTACTGGTCTTCTCTCATGCCTGAGACTCCCCATCTTATACCTCACTTCTCTTCTGTAGCAGGAAGACGTACATAGTTATAAGAAGACTCCCTTCATCCCTCCTGTTTAGTGCCGCCAACAGTAGGCGCACAGTACCTATTCTTCCTTCCAATAATCATTTTAGTCAGAGAAGGAACTGCTTTTGAAACCACTTTACACTTGATAGAAGTGAGATATGGAAGAGTTAATTAATTTTCCTAAGATGAAAAATTAAATCAAATGTGGAGCATAATTCTGAGGCCTAACTCCTTGTTGCTGACTGACTCTACGCTAACCTGATCATAAGTGGAAAAGGGACAATCGGCACTGCAGCTCTCTGCAGTCTCATACTCCACCTTCATTTAGATCAACATCTGTGATCATGGAATTTTTCAGTAAGAGTCTGAAATTTTCTTTCAGTGTAACACCTATTAATTTATATCTCAAAGAGCATGAGGAACACTCAAGGTAAACTCAATATTGTCAGATCTCTTCTCAACCACACTCCATTCCGGTCTTCTTTGTACTGTGATCTTGCTAAATGGCCATAGGAAGTTGTTTAACTCAGATAGGGCTCCATTTCCTAATTCATAAAATAAATGGGCTCCATTTTCCCCAAGGTCTTTTCCAGGTCTAACTGTTTTTAATCTATGCTGTAAGATAGAAATAAGTCAGTGCCAACTTTCTCAACATTCTAGGTAAGTCCCCTGAGATTTCACATGCTGGGAGAATTTTATCTGCAAAATCCTAGGCATAA
Organism: Ceratotherium simum simum; assembly: GCF_057802395.1. Classification (NCBI taxonomy): domain Eukaryota; kingdom Metazoa; phylum Chordata; class Mammalia; order Perissodactyla; family Rhinocerotidae; genus Ceratotherium; species Ceratotherium simum. Next base: position 9,251,221 of record NC_141909.1, read on the forward strand.
AAGTGTATAAGTGAAATATGAAAGGCTTATTAAACAAGTCATACCATTAAAACTGGGGTCTGACAAGTGTGGCTTCCGCTAATAAAGTGATACAGCTTCTTAATCCAGTGAGAATACAAACCAAGACTGGCAAGACAGATGTCAGGTGTGTTCTGTACTATATCAATACATTTATATGTCACTTTTCACTTAAAATTACAATTTTTTGACAACCAAAATCCTTCTTGCTACAGAGGGAGTAATCTCACAGGCTTCTGGTTTTTTTATATAGTTTTTGTAGCATTGTGAGCTCAGATCATGATAATTCTGAGTAGTGTCTCTTATTGAGAGTGGGACAACTTCTTTCTTCAAGAGAGTGGATTTCTGTAGACAAATCAATCAGAATTTTGATCCATATGAGCACTGTGTATGGCTAGGTCAGTTGAGCTGACATCAATGCAAAGGATGAGAGCTGATTCCAAGATTTAGTTTCTCTAGAAACCTTCTTAGAAAGTATTCATTAAAGAAATGAAACTTGAAAGAGCAATGCTTCCCTCTTACCAGGTGCCTCTTAGTCACTTCAGGATGTTTACAGTGCAGATCTGGGTTCATTAGTTCAGGGGAAGAGACTGAGATTAGGATGACAAACCATCTGGGTTTCCCCAGAACCGAAGGGTTTCCTGGCACAAGGGACTTTTAGTGCTTAAATTGGGAAAGTACCAAGCAAACCACGATGACCTGCTCACCCCACCTGAGATTCTGTGCCTCCATCAAGCACCAAGTGCTGCTGCTGGTGTTGGTCCTCAGAGCAAAGTTTGAAGAGCAAGAGTAGAATTCTGGTTTCAGAACATGTGGCCTGGGTGGCTGGTTTACATTTTTTTCCTCTCTCTCCTTTGTTATTTGCAAGATCATGTGCAAGTTTCTTAACTTACCAAGCCTCAAATCCTCAACTGAAATTTAGGATAGTAATGCATGCCCACTTCACAGGGCTGTGAGCTATAGAAAAGGTCAAGACTATAAAGTCCCTGATCAATTAGGAATTCTCAACAATTGTTAGCTTTCGGTATAATCATTATCTTAGTTTTTTCTTCTATAAAATATCAGTTAGGTCCGGCCCCATGGCTTAGCGGTTAAGTGCACGCGCACCGATGCACCACTTCTCTGGCCATGCTGAGGCCGCGTCCCACATACAGCAACTAGAAGGACGTGCACCTATGACATACAACTATCTACTGGGGTTTTGGGGAAAAAAAGGAGGAGGATTGGCAATAGATGTTAGCTCAGGGCTGATCTTCCTCACAAAAAATAAAATAAAATAAAATATCAGTTAAATGAATATCGTTATAGTACACAGCTGTAAATGAAACTTGATTAGAAATTATCTTGATACCTGGTTGAATTGACACAAGATTTTATTTCACTTGCATCAAGTCTTGGAGCAAGTGTGTCTTTAGAAAGTCAAGTACGTGGCAAAATAACAAATATGTGCACAATTTCATGCTTTAAAAACAAATGTGCAGATGGTAACAAAATTGCATCTGCATCAAGTTCAATGTATCATAGTAATTGTCTCACGGTTCAATACTGAGTCCATTCAAGGAAGGGAAATTACAATTTAACTATGTCAATTCATAAGTATAATACTTAAAGAAGAAGAAAATCAAAACCCTATTTAGTCAATGACTAAATCAAGCAACATAGTAAACTTTCTTGAGTTTTATTTTTAAAAAGTGGCTTTCAGGAGGTAGTTCCTCCATTTGGATATTAAAATCACATGTCACCTAAGACCACAATGCTCCCAATAAAATAACACAACATGTTGTTTGAGCCTGAGATGAGAAAGGCTTTCAGTAGGACACAATTGACTGAAGAGAAAGGGGCAGAAGGGAAGGGCCCTGAGAAATAAAAAATTATGGGATTTGAACTGTGATGTAGTGCACAGGAGCGAAAGGCAACCCCAAGGCTGTAAGTTTTGTATTCTAAGCATTAAAAAACACAAAAAGAGGGCTGGCCCATGGCTTAGCGGTTAAGTGCGCGCGCTCTGCTACTGGCCGCCCAGGTTCGGATCCGAGTTACGCACCGATGCACTGCTGCTCCGGCCATGCTGAGGCCACGTCCCACATACAGCAACTAGAAGGATGTGCAGCTATGACATACAACTATCTACTGGGGCTTTGAGGGAAAAAAAAAAGGAGGAGGATTGGCAATAGATGTTAGCTCAGGGCTGATCTTCCTCACAAAAAAAAATAAATTAAAAAATACAGAAAGAACACCAAACCCTCATAAAGAGAATAATTTGAATCTGAATCAACTATTACTTAATTATATCAGTATCATTAGTCATATTTTTAATTTCCTATCATAATTCACCAAGCAGCTAACCTTTAGAAAAGAATTTGCATGTTGAAATAAATTGGAAGCTGGTGATCATTAAGGTGGGTTTCTTTTCCTCCTTCTGACTACTAGAGGTTTCTACCATGTAATCTAGTATTCGAACTTTACAGCAAGAAATCAAATTGTGAACATACTGGGCATGTTTATGATTATTAAGCCATGGTATACCACCTGAGCCACTGTTTTCTTGCTCCCTATGCTTATAGGAGCCATGGCTTTGATTCATGATTTGGACACAGCTCACCACCTAATCAATCACCAAGCCAACTGGCACAGAATAATGTATTTCATGTTAGTGCCAGTTACCAGCCTGGGAATATGTAACATTTCAGTCATGTTTAAGATATTGTTTTTATAATAAAAAATATTAAACCATGTATTCCAACTTTCATAGGACAGAAGAAAAAAATAAGGAAACCAAGATATTTGGAAGAGAGCTAGTACTAGAACTTACTTTGTCTAACTTCTGGTCTTAGACTATGTCTCTTGCACCAATATTGACAGAGAATAAAGAAGAAAAATTGCGTCAATGCTTGAGCGTCGATCACCTACTTTGTCATTTGTCTACGCTTTTAAAAAGAGTAAATACTCCATCCTTGCCAAGACCTTTGTAAATACTCATTTCATCTTTCTCCTCTATTGATTCAGTTCATATTTTTCCAAACTTCTTAACTTCATCTGAACTTTGTTGAACGATGACATATTCAAAAACATTCATTAATGTAGCACAGAGTCACCAGAAAGGAAACACACAGTTTGGGGCCCAGATGAAGAATGAATACATCACATCATGAAGCACATCCATGAGGCGAATGTGATATATACGCATCTTACATCATATTCTAGCATCTTGAATGTGGATTGATTGCTAATTTGAATTAGCAAATTGATTTGATTGCTGATTTGAATATTTAATTTTGTAGGTTCCTGTATGTTCAGGTTTTTGCAAACTCTGGTGCATGTATTCCCTAAGCAACATACTTCCTTGAATAAATCAAGTGAGTAATGTAAGTGTGCCCTCCTTCAGTGTCCTATAATCTTCAGCAAGCCCTGGGCCACCTATAGTAAGAAACCTCCTGTCTTACAGAACTGCTTTAAAAAATCCCTAAGCTTCCAAAACAGTTTCATCTGACCTTTATTTGAAATCCCACCATCCTTCCTCCTACCCCCACATTTGGCAACTGATTTTCAGCCATCTCCCAGGCGCCTAAGATAAGTTGCATACGTGCACATACAAAATTATGTGTCCTTTATCAAAAGCTGGCTTGGGTGGGGGAACTCTGTGGCTGTTATCTGCAGATGTTTTATTTGAACAGATATTATAAATGGATTTTAATTGTGCTTTCAGATGTAAAACACCCACCAAGGAATAGCCCTAACAGACCTGTAGAAACTCAATAAAATAAATCAATAGCATATGTCCTGGAAAAGTATTGCACTTTCTAACTTTACTTTGATCAATATTGACATTTGACCTACAAAATTTGTCATCTACTGATTTTTTTTTAAGAATTTGCTGATACAAGTGCAACTACATATAAGGAACCATATTAAGATGAACTTTATTCTCTAAGGCTCTTGCCAACGTTTTTCTGACATGTCACCATGTTATCACCTCTCTCTTGCTAATACAGCTCTTGTTGCAGGAAATAATAATCATTCTTTGTGTCAGATCTGCATCCTCCTCTGAATCTCAAATATCCACATCATTCAGTCACGAGGTCAGTGTATTAGCTCACTGCTTGCAAGTCTATGTACTAGAGGTGCACGAGCCACAGGACAAAATCCGAGTTCTCTGTAAACCACAGTGCAGTGAGTTGCAGCCAAATAGTTCCATAGGTCAAGTTCACAGCAGCCCTGAGACTGTGAGTGAGCGACCAGGAGAGATATGATGAGGTTGCTCATCGGCCCTTGGTCCCAGCAGAATCAATCCGACGTTGACACTTTCGTCCCTCCTAATACTGTGCTGGTCTAGCTTTTGCTGAAGTATATAGATGCTAAATATTGTTGTTGTCAGTTACGACATAAGAGAAAACTAAAATTTTATTTTTGAGAAACAGAAAAAATGCCAAAAAGACTAACCAAACTAAGAGGCAAGATGACAGGGTAAGCTAAAAATCGAAGATTTGGGGGGAAATTTTGCTAAAAGAGAAAGAACTGGATAAAATTACAATGCTGTGGTCTGGCAGTGTAAGCGGTCAAACATGACAAATTCAAGGCAAAGATCCTAATATATTCAGAAAACAGACGGTAAGCAAAAGTAACGATTGGAATTTGGGGTTTAAGTGGGTGCTACACAGGGGGAAAGAAACTAATATTTATTGAAGGCTTACCAGGTGCCAGGTCTTCACAACCTGCGAGAGAAGCATTCTCAGACCCATTTCCCACGGAGGAAAATGAGGGTCAGAAAGGTGAATTAACGTCTCAAGGCCACCCAGCTCCTAATTGAAAAAGCTGAGATTCAAACCCAGGCCTGCCTCATTCTAGAGCCTTCACTATTTTCCACCATGCCATCTGCTTATCTCCTTTATTGTCTATTTGTGGCCAAATCTCTGAAATAGTCAAGTCAGGCTCTCTTGCCCTTTATGTGTGCTTTTTCAACATCTGTGCTTTTCTATGTTCTATGTTTGTGTAGGATGCTGAACAGGGCTCTCACAATTTCCTTTTGCTAAACCACGCTGCCCTCTTTTTTAAGACTCAGCTTATGTTCTCTGAGAATTCTCTGAGAGTGGGTGAGTGACAAGTATCGAGGGAATGAAGCAAGCTGCAGGAGACCCACACAAAAGCAGAGTGCTAAGCAAGATTTTTGGGGGAACCATATGTAGTGATAAACTTTTTAAGCAAGAGATGGATGAAGACAAAACTTAGCCGTGTGTTTACCTCTAGGGAGAGGCAGAAAGAGGTGATCAGGGATGAAAACATAACAGAATCTAATGTCGTTTTGTATTGTTTTAGGGCTTAAGTGGGTAGACATCGGCAAGGCATATAATCTATTAATGAGCTTTGTAAATAATATATGTTCATATACTACTTTGTGGTTTCATATATTACATTAAAAATAAAAAAAGATTCGGTTTAACCTGAGAGCAGCAGGCCAGGACAGGCAGTCTCCACACAACTGAGGATTCTAGGGAAGGCCCTGCTGGCCCCTGCTCCCTCTGAACCAAGTGAAGGCACAGGCGATTCTATTGCTGGTCCAGCGACGTGCTCTGTAGCTGAATACTGAGAGTTGAATCTGTGCCCCTTACAAGGGAATAGCACACCATGAAGCAACTCTGATTTTCTTATCAATAATTGCAGTTTGGGTGCTCCCATTGGGATAAATGATGAAATGCCTCTCCCTGCCCTCCGTCCTCCTACGCTCTGCTCTGTTCCCCCTGGCAGGAAAAGGAGACCTTTACAATCAGTCAAGGTAGGAATGCCAACGTATTTGATTGGACCTTTGTCAATATGATGCTAAAAAGGAAAAATTGTTTTACCGTACCAGCTGGTAACATTTTAAAAAGAAAGTAAAACAAACAACACTCCCCCCCCAAAGCCAGAATGTGTTATATTCTCTCCTGCGTCTGGGAAGTTGAAAAGTAGCACGCCTTTCCCTTTCAGCACGTACAGCAGTTGTAATGTTGCATTCATTTGTCTGAATGTTTGGCTAATGTCTACCTCCCTCAGGAGACTATTAAGTTTTATGGGGGCAGGGTCTGTCAGTTCAACACAGGTTCCCAACACCGAGCACAGATCCTAGGACAATTTAGGCGTTCAGGAGTGAGTGACTGAGTGGATACCTAAATGAACAAAGATTTTAGGATAGCAAATCTATAGCCAATATGTCAACTGCTGTCACTTCATAAGGATAAGACAAGAAGTATGTTAATAGGCACAATTATCAATGTACAGAGAGTTCAGTCATTAAGTCAATGCATTAGCTAAATAACACATCCCCTATCCCACTCTCCTGGTAATACCCCAGACATGGGGGTCTTACCAATATTATATGACTACATAGTCATATCATGAGTATTCATTTTTCACACTATTGGGTGACTGATATGATATAGTTGAAAATAAAGTTTCTAGATATTAATGCATAGGAAAATTATTAGTCTGTACCTATAATTTGTACACCCATCCTCTTTAAAAAAATGAGTTGATTGTAGGAAAATGAATCTCAAAAAATATATACATGTCATAAATATATGTATGTATATATAATCTAAATTTTTTCAGAAAAGCCATTTAGTTTTAATTATTTAAAATAATGGTGTATACCTTACCAATAAGTTTCTTTCGTGTACTTTGCACAGGTATTAAAGCATTAGTTATATACTTATTAGTTATACACTTGACTGCTATATTTTGTTTTTAAATATCTACACATAATGGGAAGAGGTCGCTGCATGATTATGAAAAAAAAAATTTTTCTGAATATCCATTAAGAAAATTCTCATTTCTTTTGTATCCAAAGCAACTAATTATAGACACAACCTAGATTTTACCAATAAATGTTGACAATCACTTTTGGATAATATGTGTAAACACCTAATACAAAGTTAGACAATATGGAATAAATGAGACAATTTCATAGAGAATAAGTAACTGAGTGACAATTTTTATATTTAAAACTAATTAAAATTTAAGTAGTGTAAATGAGAACATACCAGAGGTAACTACCATAGGGATAAGGCCAGGAATTCAGTCAGAACACGGGACGAGGCTAGAACTTGGGTGCTGCACTTTGGGGGCTATTGGCCTCTTCATCACAAAAATGTTAAACCGTGTCCAGGGCTCCCAGGGGAGGGAGGCTGGATTATGAGGAAAAGTGAATGCAAGTCCCACATCCGTTTCAGAAAATTGGGACTTAATCCGGAAGTCACCAATGACCTCACTCATGATCGTGTTCAAGCATAAAAAGCAAAACAAAGAAACAAGATCACCAGGTATTGAGGTAAACCCTAACGTGACTCACTTTCGGTGAGAGGAGCTGGTGAGATCAGCCAACGCCCTTTCAGAAGTAATAATTTTTCACCTTCTCTTAGTCATTCCACTGGAATCTCTATATTATGGGGCTTAACAAAGCTGAAAACTTAAAACAAAGCCTGACAAGTAACAAATGGTCACATATTGTATGATTCCATTTGTATGAAATGTCCAGAATAGGCAAATCTGTAGAGATAGAATGTAGATTACTGGTGCCAAGGGCTGGTGGGGAGGGGAGTTGAGAGGCAATTCGGAGTGACTGCTAATGGGTATAGGGGTTCTTTTTTGGGGTGATGAAAATGTTCTAAAATTGATTGTGATAATGGTTGTACACCTCTATGAATTTAGTAAAAGCCACTGAATTATTCACTTTAAATGGATGATTTGTAGGGGATGTGAATTATATCTCAATAAAACTGTGAAAAAAAAACTAAACCTAAGAATTTAAGATCAAATTGAAAGCCAACAGTGTCATTCATATTTTATACCATACAGAAATCATCTGAGGATTATTTTAAAAGTTTCTTATAGAAGTATATTAATTTAATAGAAATTGGACAAGTATCTAATTATTATCCACTTCTAGTAGAGTAAGTGCAAAGACAAGTAGATTTAAAAATTAAACATTAGGATGGAGATTTAACAGGGGTTTTTAAAATTCAGTTTGGAATTCAAGAAAGCCTATGGTACACTTGCTCAGCAAAGATTTTAAAGATTGAACAGATATCCACATCTCTAGGGTGGTTTGAACATAGCCCTATATAAAAACCATGTGATGGTTAGTTTTTGTGTCAACTTGACTTCAGGCTATGGTGCCCAATAGTTTAGTCAAACCCCAGTCTAGATGCTGCTGCGAAGGTATTTTTTAGATATAATTAGGATTTAAATCAATACACTTTGAGTAAAGCAGATTACCCTCAGTCATGTGAGTGGCCTCATCCAACCAGTCGAAGGCCATAAGAAAAAGACTGGTTCCCGGATGTAGAAGGAATTCTTCTCAAGACTGCCACATAGATGGCCTGCCTGAGTTTCCAGCCTGCTGCTCTGAGGACTTTTGACTCACCAGCCCCCAAAGTCTTGTGAGCCAAATCCTTAAATCTCTCTCTCTCTCTTTCTCTGGAGAACGCTGACTGATACAACCAACATAAGGAGTTGCCTCTATTCGTTCCTGATGAAACAACATACTAATCAAACAAAAATGTGGAAATTTCACCCAAACAGATATTTAAGCTTTGAATTTTCAAGGCCCAAGCTTAACCAATATTAGCACTGGTCAGGCTAATTTTTTTACAAGACTGGTTGAGACCAGACACCAGAAAGCCTAGATGTGTATGTCTTGTGACACACTCCACCCTTTCCTCATAAGATGGCACATGTGACTGCCCACCTATACGTTACTGGTGGCAAATTCTGTGCAAGGAGGAGACAGAAAAAAAGAATGGAGTATGTTATGCACCTGGGATATTTAGGCACATCATCATATGGCTTAAATGCACAAGAGTTATGTAAAGGTGAAAACAAAAGGGTGACTCCCCGGATTCCGCCTGTATTACTACACATAACACTTAGCATTGTGTAAATAATTTATGTGCAAAGGAGAATATCCCATATAATTAGTTCACAGGGTCAATCTTCACAGAATTCACTTTATTATTTTCACCAGTGACAAGGGCCTTGGGCCAGGATAAGAATCCTACTCATGAAATCCCTGATGTTGCTTCATTGCAGTGCTGTGGAGTGGGCTTTGTAGTCACTAAGAATCTATGACACCTTTAGGAATAAAGGAGAGTTTATTTTTATTAGGAAATCCTGTGCAAGTTTTATTTCTCAAAGCCACGGGCATGCCAACAGTAATGAAGCAAAACTGAAATAAAATTTTTTTTAAAAAAATCTTTTAGCAGAAGAACCAAGACATCACTTAGTATTAAGCAAAGCAAGGAGAGAATTGAAATGGACAAATGATTAAAGGGAGATAAGAGACAGTTCAGCTGAGAATTGCCAGTTTCATTTACATGATTTTGTTTTTCTGTAAAAGGAAAAGGGATGGAACTGAGAATTTGGAAATTATTAAGAGAATCACTGATCTAGATCCTTGGAGTGAAGCATCATCGATTTTCTTTGTCTAATTACACTGCTATTTTTTAGTACTGAGAGGAGGGTGTCTCTTCTCTTGGAATGATAAGTAACATTCAAGGACACAGAGGATGTAACGACCTCACAGGTTGAAGAGGTTCCCATAGTTTCGGACGGGGTCGGTAATGACCAGGTCCACTCCACCAAAGCAAGAGCCACCCACTGTCATTCACAAAATGGGCAGTGCAATGACCTCCCCAAAAACAAATTTCCAGATATTCTACCACTAGTCATTATTTCACTCGTTTCGTCTAAAATATTACAGTTTTGTCATCATTGTAAATTAAGAGAGAAAAGTGTTATTTACTTGAGTTTAAAAGTGCAACCAGAGTTATCCTCAAATGTGACTCATCATATGTAATAATAATAAAAACTAAGATCAAAGCACACGAGAGATAAGTGCTCCTGAGGCAGCTCCCAGGTCAATTCAGTGTTTACAGAGGAATTCTTGTACCACATCTGTTGTGACATGATGACAGACAAAGGCACTTTTGTGATCTATAGGCGATCCTTGATAGATGAATGTGCATTGATGAATCACTATGGATTCAAATGGTCTCTGGGAGCGTTAGAATCCATAAAGCAGGCTTTCTTGGGGGTGATATCAATTTTTGTTCCTGTTTTATATATCTAAAAATGATTAAAAAAATAATTTCTTTCTTCTGCTCAAATTCAGAGACATGTGTAACAGGAAGGAAAAAACACTATGAAAGAAAAAGAAAGAAAGAAAGGAGGAAGGGAGAGAGGGAGGCAAGGAGAGGAGGAAGGAACGAACAAACAAAGGAAGGAAGGAAGAAAAGGAGAAGGGAAAGGCTGCCACTCTTTTAGGAGAGAAGATAAATTCAGAAGCCAAAGGCTTGTTTGTTGAGGGCAACACAGTCATGAGCCTTTCTGATAGAGAAATGAAGGGCATCACTGGGCATAGCTTAGAAGGAACAAGTTTAAACAAAACCAATTAAATGCCTTTGCATAATGAAGTGTTCCAGTTATATATTGCTGCATAACAAATCACTCAAAACAATGGCTGAAAAATTAATAAACATTTATTTTGCTTACCAGGAAGTAAGGTAAGTGATCCTGAAAAAGAAACAAGAAAAACATAACTTCCCATTGGTGGAGGTTGTGGGCATGTTTCCTCAAACCACCGTATTTGGATGCCAAAGGAAAGGATGATGACAGAAGACTGCAGGGTGGGAGATCTTATGCAACAACATGATTTCTGCTATGTAGTAAGAGAAGTTTCATAAAGGTTTAACACTGGTTGGGGCCTTAGAGCTGCTATATTCACCTTTTCACTTGACCTTCTGTCTTAGGTTATTATTTGGCAGCTCTAAGTGCAACACAGAATTTTGCTCTCTCATATAAACTATATTTTAAATTGTGACTAGTTATAGAAGAAAGAATGCAATTGGAATTATAATATGTATACTTTTAAAATGATTTTTTGTGAATATAAAAACAGTGGATGAAGCTTTGCACTGAAGAAAGACTTTACCGTTGGGCTCACACATTCCCTCTGTCTCTCTCTCTCTTGCTGTGTATTTGCAGAATTTGATGAGACACTTGTTCCTTCAGGTCTGTGAAACTGGACAGACTGTGATATGATTTAGGGATTTCTGATGATAATATTTCAATGTCATCTGCAAATAAACTTTTACTTAGTTATGTAGGAAATGAGTTTTAAATTAGAAATTAATTACAAACTTGCCAGGTTAGTGTTTCTATACAGCTTGCCTTTGTGGCAGACACAGAAAAGGTTCATTTAAAAAGGAATGACACTACCACCTCATTCAAGATGGCCAACTGAAAAAAGTGTTTTCTGCTTTCCCAACTATAAAACTCAACTCAATGACAGAAAAAATATGTATAAAAAATGACCACAAAAATAAATTCATGAGAATGTTGAAAAAACAAAGAACATCCTACTAGCAGAACACAAATGTAAATAGTTTTTGAAAGGCATAAAGCAAATGGAAACAGAATGAGAGTGAAATTCAAGTCAACTGAAGAATCTACAAACCATGGAGGCAACAGAGATGGTGTAAAAAAATTTTTTTTAATTTTAAAAAAGATTTTCTGAGCAAAACTTTGGAATAATCCCCAAAACGAGATAGTGAAGCTGTGAGAGGGAGTGGACCACATGCAATGAAATGGTAGTTAATTAAAGGGTGTGACCCATGAGCCAATACCACCACTGTCTGCACTAATGACTCTAATTTTTCTCTAGATAGAACACTGGATCCAATGTATGAAGGACCTTACTGCAGGGGGAACCACCCTCTCCAGAAAACAAACTTGGAAGAAACTCCCCTTGGTCACAAGCCCTACAAATCCCCTGAGAAATCACAAGAAAGAAACTTCTGTAATCCAGAACTGCTTTGACTGCCAGACAAATGTAATTATCATTTAGTCTGAGGAAGTACACTTCCAGTTATTAATTTTGTTTGAACCAGACTGAAATTTAAAATGTGATCAAAACTAGAAAACAAAACATTTCAAAACTCAATATAGGCAGATCTAAAAATTATAATATAAGGAACAGAAGAAAACTTCAATGTGATTATACTTAATATCCTCAGAGAGAATTCAAAGGGCATAAAAAACACTGAAACAGGTTGCTGTGGGAAGAAAAAATTCAGAGCCTTTGGTAATATAAAATATAAATGACAAAATATAAACTCAGTAGATGGACAGAATAGCAACTCAGACAGAGCTGATGATTAAACACTGAGGTAGAAGTAGGATCATAGGATAAAGAGATGCAAAGTATGAGAGAAAAATAAAGAAGCATAACAAAAAGATTTTCTTAAATGTCTAACATACATCTAAGGAGAGTCGCAAAGAAGAGAATAAAAACGGGAAAGAAGAAATACTCCAAGATGGAAAAGAAGAGGAAAAGGTCTGAGAGGTAACGAAATGCTCAAGCCTTGCAACTCCAAGGACACACTGAGTGAAAGACAATTGATTTGATTTTAAACGCCCTCGCCCCACTCCCCCACACACATTCTGTACTTAAACACATGCTGGTAAATTGCCAAAACTCTAAAGAGAAAGAAAAATACTTTAAATATTTTCCAACTAGCCAGGGCAATTAGATAAGAAAAATAAATAAGACAGTCAGATTGGAAAAAATAAATAAAACTATCTATATTTGCAGATGATATGACCTTGTATATAAAAAAATCCTAATGAATCAACAAAAATAACATTAGAGCTGATAAACAAGTTCAGCAAAGTTACGGGACATGAAATCAATACACAAAACTCAACTGCCTTTATACACAATAACAATGAACAATCTGAAAATGAAATTAAGAAAACAATTCTGGTTATAATAGCATTAAAATATACATGGGAATAAATTTAACAAAAGTGGTGCATGACTTGTACACTGAAAATTAAATAAATGGAAAGACATCCCATATTCATGAATTGGAAGATTTATTATTGTTAAAATGGTAATACTTCCCAAATTGTCCTGCAGATTCATGCAAAACCTATCAAAATCACAGCTGCCTTTTTTGCATAAGTTGGCAAGCTGATTCTAAAATTCATATGAAAATTCAAGGAATCTAGAATAGCCGAAACAATCTTGAAAAAGAAGTACAAAGTTGAAGCACTCATACTCCCTGATTTCAAAACTTACCACAAAATTAAGGCAATAAAGACTGCATGATGCTGGCATTGGGATGATTGGAATAGAATTTAAAGTCCAGAAATAAATCCTAACGTTTATGGTCAATTGATTTTTCAATAAGGGTGCCAAGGCAATGGGAAATGATTTGTCTTTTCAATACATGGCGCTGGGACAACTAAATAACCACATGCAAAAGAGTGAAGTTGGACCCCTATATCACACCATATACTACAATTAACCCCAAATAGATCAAAGATTAAACATAAGAGCTAAAACTATAAAACTCTTAGAAGAAAACATGCAGGTAAATCTTTGTGACCTTAGATTCATCAATGATTTCTTAAATATGACATCAACAGCACAAGCAAAAAGGAGAAAAATAGATAAAGTGGACCTAATCAAAATAAACAGCATTTGTGCATCAAAGGACACTGTGAATAAAGTGAAAACATAACTCATAGAATGGGAGAAGATATTTTCAAATCATATATCTCATAAGGGTCTGCTGTCCTGAATATATAAAGAACTCTTACAACTCAATACAAAGACTAATAACCCAATTAAAAATGAGCAAAGGATTTAAATAGACAATTCCAATATAAAAATGGCCAATAAACACCTAAAAAGATGCTCAGCAACATTACTCATCAAGGAAGTGCAAAGCAAATCCACAATGAGATACCACTTCACACACACTAGGATCGCTATCAATAAAATAATGGGTGATAACAAGTGTCAGTAAGAATGTGAAGAGTTGGAATCTGCATAGATTGCTCTTGGGAATGTATAACGGTACAGGAGCTTTGGAAAACAGCTGGCAGTACTTCAAAAAGTTAAACATAAAGTTGTCATATGTCCCAGTGATTCTACTCCTAGGTATATACTCAAGAGAATTGAAAACATATCTCTACACAAAATTTACATGTAAAAGTTTATATCACAATTACTCATAATAGTCAAAAAGTATAAACAACCTAAATGTCCATCAAGTAATGAACAGATAAGCGAGATATGGTATATCCATACAACAGAATAGATTTCAGCCGCAAAAAAAGAATGAAGTAGTGACACAAGCTACAACATAGATGAACCTTGAAAACATTATGCTAAGTGAAAGAAGCCAGACACAAACAGCCCCATGTCCTATGTTTCCACAACATGACATGCCCAGAAGAGGCAAATCTATAGAGACAGAAAGTACATAATTGGTTTCCAGGGCTAGAGGGAGAGGGAAATGGAGTGACTGCTAATGGGGACAGGGTTTCTTTTTGGCATAATGAAAATATTCTGGAAATAGAGAATGATGAAGGTTACATAACATTCTGAATATACTAAATATTCTAAAAAGATTCTAAAGATATTTATATGTATAATATTTAAGTTATATATACTAAATACACTAAAAACACTGAATGTACACTTTAAAAGGAATTTATGCTATGCGAATTATACCTCACTTTTTAAAAATGTTAAACTTTCCAACTTGAAAAAAAATAGTACCTACAAAAGAACAAGAATCAAATTGACATTAAACTTCTCATCAGCAACATAAATACTAGAAGAAAATATAACAATATTTTCAAGCTTCTGAGGAAAAGAATATTTTGAACCAAAAATTCTATACCCATCCAAACTAGGATTCAACAGTGACAATATTAAAAAGTTTTTTGTATCTACAAGGACTAGGAAATTTTTAACCCATAACCATTTCTAGAAAAAACACTCTGGCAAAACAAAAAAGTAAATCCAAAAAAGGGGAACATAGTATAAACAAGAAAACGTTATGAGCAATGTGGTGAAGAATATATATGTTTGCATATAAATATGTCCTGAAGCTCCAAAAAATTTAAAAATAAAAAATCCTGAGAAAGAAAAGATGTGATGGGGAGAGGAAAAGGTAATATTTTAAAACTGAATGCTACGTTATTTCAATAAAACACGAAAAGTAGCAGAAAATCATAAATATCTTAAGGTGGGGGGAGACTATACTGACTAATTCTAGATACTGATATATACATATATTTAAATAGTAAGTACAAGCTATCTCTCTACAGTATGATGTAATAATCCAAAGCAGACTTATCCTCTCTCTAAAAAATTAGAGAAGCTCTGTAAAATTTTTTAAAACTCGGTTTGATACCATCAGAGAGTTTTAAGGGTAGCCAGGATTTGAAGGGCTAAGATCCAGGAGTGTAGAAAGTTTCTGCTGAGGGACTAAGAATCTAAGAAGAATGATTAGTTTCCAGATGCAGAGGAAACAAAAATTGGAGTTTATGACCAACTAAGGTGGAGGGGACCTGGAAAACATTCCAGAGTGAGTTTCAACTAAAATTCCTAAAGTATTAAAGCTAACAAGAAATGGAGACATTAAATAGCAGATTTTAAAAAGATTGAAAACCAGCCTTAAATCAGCTCAATCCATCATGTAATTAAAGCAGTTCTCTCCTACTTTTTCCCGCCTATGAGAAGCTAAAGGAAATCATTTCTGGAGTAGCATAATAGCATCCAGAACCATGACAATTTTTTAAATACGTGACTTTTACTAATAATAAAACATTATTAACTAAGACAGAACTAAGAGAAAAAATAAGCATTAGAAATATACCCACAGGTTGTCCACATATTGGAGTTATCAGACATGAACTTTAAAATAACTGTGATTAATACATTCAGTAAGATAAAAGGGAAAATGGAGAAGTTCACCAGGAGCTAAAAATATGTAAGAAGAGATCAATTTAAAATTCCAGTACTGAAAATACCAGAACTGAAACCAAGAACTCAATATTGAGAGTTCATTAGACACAGCTGAAAGGTGGATTGATACTCTGAATTATGGGTCAAAGAAGTGAAGCTCAGCAACCAATGGGACCTGCTTTAAAGGTCTAAATAGTGGTAATCAGAGTCTCAGAAGGAGAGGAGAGACAGATATGGGCCAGAGGCAGTATTTGAAGAGACAGTGAATGAGAACCTTCCAAAACTTATGAGAGACATCAACTCATGGATTCAAGAAACACAGCAAACTTCAAGCAGGGTAAATATAAAGAAAACCACGCTTACGCATGTCATAGCAAATATTTAAAAATCAAAGACAAAAAGAAATGTTAAGAGAAGGAAGAACAAAAAAAGACATTATCTTCAAAGGAGGAAAAATAATGCTGAAACCTGAGTTCTTCACAAGAAAAAAATTGGAGGATAATACAGAAGAAAATAGAATAATTTATTTGAAGTTTAGGAAAAAGTAAATGCCTACCTTAACTCATATACCTTTGAAAATAGCTATCAAAAATAAAGGCTACTGGGGCCAGCCCCATGGCCTAGTGGTTAAGTTTGGCGCACTCTGCTTTGGCAGCCCGGGTTCAGTTCCCAGGCGCAGACGTACACCACTCTTGGTGGCCATGCCGTGGCGGCAACCCACATGCAAAATAGAGGAAGACTGACACAGATGTCAGCTCAGGGCAAATCTTCCTCAAGCAAAAATGAGGAAGATTGGCAACAGATGTTAGCTCAGGGTGACTCTTCCTGAGCAAAATAAAAAATAAAGGCTATAAATAAAGGCATTTGCAAACAAAATTGAGAAAATTTCTTCCCAGCAGATCACAGTAAAATCATACTAAAAAAAATTTTCATGCACAAGGAATGTGACCTCAGAGTGATGCATAAAAGTGAAGGAAAAATAAAGATCAATGAAAATCAAAAGGTAAAGCTGTGGAAAAATTAATATGAATATTGATTATATAAAATAGTAATTTGGGGGTTAAATTTTTAGAAATAAAATACATGACAGAAACAACAACAAATGGAGAGGTTAAGTAGATTTAAACTGTTGTAAGTTTCTCTCATTGTTCTGGAAGTGGCAAATATGCTAATTTATATTAGAAATTAATAGTCAAGATCATGGTCTAGATTAATGTTGTCAATTCTAGGGTAACCACTAAAAAATAGTCAGAGAATATGTAACTAATTATCTAATAGAAAACAATGATATGGAAAAGAAGAAATCTTGCTTAATCTAAAACAAAGCAAGAACAGAAATAAAAATGAATAGAGAATGTGAGAAAAACAGAAATTAAATAGTAAGTGATATTCAATCCAAATACCTCAGGAACCACATTAAATTTTTTAACTTAAAAGATTATCAGACTGGATACAAAACAAACTTCAAATATACACTGCATACAAAAAACAACTCTTAAATTTAAGGATACAAAAATTAAGTAGAAGGATGAGAAAATATATGCCTTGAAACGTTAACCAAAACAAAGCTGGTATAGCTATGCTAATATCAAATTAGACGTTAAGGCAAGAAACATTACTAAAAATAAAGAGGAACAAATAATAGTAATAAAAATGTCAATTAACTAGCAAGAAATAAAACTTCTAAATGCCCATGTAACTAATAACTTAAATTTAAAATATTTGGAGTAATGGTTGCAAGTAAAAAAAAAAAACAGAGAAATCCATTATCATAGTAGGATATTTTAACATACTTCTCTGAGTAACTGCTAGCAAACCAAACAAAAATCAATTCCATGAGAATATGAAATACTTAAACAACATGACTAATTTCAGTTGACTTTGAACAACACACACATGGCAAGGGCATTCTACACATCATTTCCAGGTGCAGATGAAACATATACCAAAATTAAACATTTGCAAGGCCATAAACCTATCTTCCACAAAGTTTAAAAAACTGAAATCACACACAGAATATGTTTGGACCATAGCGGAATTAAGCTGGAAATCAATAACAACAACAAAAAAGTAGAAAAAAACTAAATATATTAGAAATCAGGCAATGCATTTCTAAATAACCGTGAGTCAAATAGGAAATGTCAACACAATTACAAAAAATGTTTAAACTGAATGATCATGAAAAGAACAGAAGTCATAAGAGGAAGACAGATAAAACTCATTCTTAGACGTTTATGGATTTAAATGAACATATTAGGAAAAATATCTTTCCATTCTCAGGATCTGTTGATTTGCACAGGATGACTAATTTTATAAAAAACAGAAATCTTTACCCTCAACTCTATCTGGTCCTTTTAGTCTTCATCTGGTTGAGGGAGGCCGGTTGGGAAGGTGGGGGGTGGTGGGGGGAGACCTGGAGAAGAGAGTATTACTTAGAAAACCTGTTTTGTTTTGTTTTTTAAGCTAGAGAGGATTTTTGCTATTTTATGCTTTCTCAGTGATTATTCTCATTTTTATCATTATGAGAATTGGAAAGCAATCTTTTTTGTTTGTCTGTTATAGTTTGTGAGTTTTTTGCTTGTCTTTTGGGAGTTAGCTTTCTCGACTAACACACAGGCCTGTTGAGACAGGGGATCTGAGAACACTGCTTCAGCCCTTCTTGTTAAAGTGATTGGCCATGAAGATTCCAGCCCCATGTTCCCAGGGAGGAATACCCAAGGAAGGGGGTGCATTCTTCCATTCTCATGGTCCTCGCAGTATTTGAGAAGAAAAAATCCTAACCTTATTCCTCTTGGACAGTCTCTTCTCGGGCATGGTGTAAAACTTCATCCTTGTCTTGCCACCACAAAAGTGTGTCTCCACGTGAAGAGGGAGCTCCTTCTGAATGTCAGGGTCAGACAGGATGTAGACAGTTCCCAGGGAATGAGGATGAATTTTTTCCTTTTCTGGAACTTCCTTCTTTGCTTTTTGTGAATATTTGTATCCTCCACTCGCAGGTGGAGGGAGAGGACATGGGTTCGACCCTGGGAAGAAGAAGAGCAGGGGGCAGAAAGCCTTCTCACTCAAGTGCAGCAAAAAGCAACACACCTCGACACTGTGTTTAAAATATTTTTTGGTCATAAAAAACTTTGAAAATCAGAAAAATATTATTTTCCCTGTCCCTGGGAAAAAAAATTTTGCATACAATTTCAAGGCATTTCTAGAATGTCTCATGTCCACTTATGAACAGTGGTTTCAGGACCACTGGCTTTAACACTCTACAGACAAAAAAAAGAATCAAATTATTAAAATTAAAACTATCATGGGAAAGTGAATAGAAATACGTATTTTTTAAATATACCAAATCCACTTAAAAGCTCAGGTTTTTCAATATCTTCCCAGACTCAGCACTCAAGACGTTAATGCCATGCATTGTTCTTCCTCCACTTAAGGAACTGTCATCAATACCTTTCATTTTTCCAGGTAGCATACCCACTGAAGCAAGACAGAGAAAAGAGAAAAGAAAAAAAGAAATCTCAGCACATTTAAGATCATGCTCTTGATCGAACTGTTTTCTTAGCCAGACAAAGTGTGAAATTCTTTTCATGGTTTTTAGTCTAAGTAATTTGATCAGATCACCATTCAGCATGTCGCCCAGAGCTGCTCTGTTATTCTGAGTGCTTCCCTGAAAATGTTTCCTCTCATCCACTTCTCCACTGATGGAAAGAGAAGATTAACAGGATTAGGTATATCTCATTTGTTCGTTTTTTATTTGGCAAGACTCTATTAGCTTACATATGGGAAAAGCTTTGTGTTAGATTTTCTTATATGTTTTATTTTCTTATTCTACTTTTGATGGGTTAGGTTTTTTCCTGCCCACCTCAATCCTTTTGTAAAAGTCTTTGTAGCTCAATAATATAAAAGATCATCTTTTAACCTTTTTCATCTCTAACTTGTTTAATGCTCAAGAAAAGGCCACCTGACTACATTTATTAGCATTTACTTTCATTCCCTACCATGGTAAACCATGGACCCTAGGATTATGACCTCTGAAAGATGCATCCTTAATTAAGAAAGCATATTTTCCTCTGATTCTGGATTTTGTACCTCCGAAATTAATTTGTTCTATACTGTTCACTTAAGCTATTGATTTGAAGAGAAGGGAGGGAAATAGAGAGAGAGGAAAGAAAATCTAAACAAACAAAATGATTAATTAACTACTTGCTATGTTTCAAGGGATATGTGAGAAAATGTCATTTTTCTCTCATTTTATCCTCACATCAATTCTGATATAGGGATTTGTAATCCAAATGGCCTCCACCTTGCCTAGCCTATTAGTGAAGTAATTATGGATGGCGTTATTGCTCAGATTCAGCAGGCTCATAGCCCCAGGTCCGTTACCGTAATACTCATACCCTACTCCCCCTACGCTCCTCTTCCTCAATGACACCCAGTTTGTAGCCGCAGGGCATCTTGGGAAACCCAGCTCCAGGCCTGTTGAGTTGACCACATTGTCCAAGCTATTTGAGGACGAAATCTGAATCTGATTCAGCTGCTGGGATCCTCCCTGAGAATGAGACTCCCCACTCAGGATTCTGATTCCTGGCTTCCAAAGTTGTGAAACCCTCCAGCTGTGAAACCACTGCATAACCTTTAGCCTTCACCGTGTCACATCCTCCTAGACCCTCCCTCAACTCTCCGTTTTTCTTTGTATTTATCTTCCAAATCGTAACAGTTTTTGAGAAAGAAACAGAGCATTAGTAATGATTACATGAAGAAAACAGGCATAAATTGAGACTGCCCCATGCAAACCAGGACGATGGTTGTGCTGGTCTGCTTTCCCACTAGTTCGAAAAGGCTTTGGGAAAATAGTTTTGCTTCTTTCCTTCTTCGTCTTTTGGGTTGAATGTGTTCCTTTTCTAACGTCAAAAGTTAGACAATTTACTCAATATTCTGCCTTTCTTCTATAATTTAAGAATTTAACACTATAAATGTATGCGTTTAGATATAAATCTTGTCATTATTTTTGTCTTGCTGTATGTCCTCATATGTAGTTAATTATTGTGAATATCCAATAAGTGCTTGAGAAACATGACCATTCTCTAATTTTTGAAAAAAAGTTCTAAATATGTGCATTATTAAATTTTTGACTAGATTGAACTCAGTCACACAATTAATGAGAGGGTTGCGTTAAAATATTTTACTAACGTGATGGATTTATCAACTTTTTCTTATAATACTCTCATTTTTTTAGCCTTAAATATTTGTGGCTATGACATTAGGTGCTTATAAATTTAGAATAGTTTTATTTTTTCCCAATGAATTGAATGGTTATACTACTGACTTTCTTCATCCCCAATAGTGGTTTTTGCCTTTAAGTATATTTTATCTGATACTTACGTAGCTACACCATATTTCTTTTGATTTATACCTGCTAGTATATTATTTTCCACACACTTTTCTGTGTCCTTAGGTTTAATGTGCATCTCGTAAAGAATATATATAGTTGAATATTTTTATGTAATCTAGAAAACTCTATCTTACAACTTGTGAATAAAGCCATACATTGTGATTATGGAAAAATTTTAAATTATGTTTGTGTTCACATTTTGTTTTTCTCTGATTGTGCTGCTTTTTCTGAGTTTATTTCTTCCTCTTGCCTTTCCTTAGATTATTATTTTAATTCCACTTTATCTCCACCATTTGTGAAATTATCCAATCTGTGTTAACATGCATACTTATCCAAAATATAAAGATAGCTTTATCCTCATCCAGATCAATGCAATTACCTTGGAGCATTAGCTCTAATCACTCCTTCCCATTTTACATATCATGGTGTTCTCTCCTTTCTTTTTTCGTACAATACACAATTATGTTATTGTTTTATACAGTCTTGTTTGTTCAGATTTCTTCACATTTAACAATTTATCTGCTTGATATTGTTTTTCTTCCTGCAGTATTTCTTTAGAAATTCCTTTAGTGAATGTTTTGTATTTCTCTGAAGGTGTCTTTATTTCAGCACTGTCCCGTGAATTTTACTTACTTGGGTATATAATCCTATTTTGACAGTTATTCTCTCTCACCACTTTGAAGATATAATTACACTACATTATTGCCTCTACTGTCGTGCTGGGAAGGTCACTCTCATTCTAATTGTCATTTCTTTGTGGATAAATTGTCTTTTCTTTGTAACTTCTTTCAAATCTCGCATTGTCTTAGGTGTCTTTCAGTTTTGCTGTGACGTATCTAGGCACGAATATCTTTCTTTTTCCTACCTAGGAGTCAGTAAATCTGAGGACTAGTGGCTTTAATTATGGATAAATTTTATCTACTAACTTTACAAATAATGCTTGTAACTTTCTTTATTCTCTCTTTCTGGAAATGCTATCAAATATTTGTTAGACTTTCAAATCTTCATATCTCTTCACCTGTCTTCCACAGTTGCGTCTCTTTTTTCCATATTCTCTGCAGTCTCTTCAGAGATATCACCCAATTTTCTCTTTGGCCGTTTCTAATCAGCTTAATCAACTATTGAATTTTAAATTTCAGTAGTTTTATTTTTTATTTATCAAAGTTCCATTTGGCTCCTTTGCAAATCTACTCATAAGTTTTATTAGTCTTTTATCCCTGGATCACTTTTTTTACTCCATATTTTCCCTCTTTTTAAGCAAAGTTAGTTTATCTATGCCTGTATTTTACAATATCTTAATTCCTTGTTGATCTTATTCTATCGTTTATAGTTTCTACTGGCTTCAGGTATGATTGCTCCTCTGATCATGTGTTGTGTATATAATTTAGGATTATGAATATCCAGCTGACTGACTTTAATCAGTAGAAATCTTTGGGCCCCTAGGTTGAGGATGTTTTCTTCCAGAGAGTCCTGCTTGCTTATATTGAATGGCCCAGGGCACTGCCAATCTAAAAGTCATTTAAATTAATTCTTGGTTTGGGGTTTCCTAAGCCATGCAATTATGGTAATTATCCAAAGGAGGAAGAAATGTTCATTAATATATTAATTTTACACTTGGTGCCAAGACTAAGGCAGACAAGTTTCCCTATTCTCTCCCTTTTCCAGAGGTCATTTCTTTTTTACCTAGCCCACCTCTCCCTAAATATGTAGCACAGCTTTAAGTGGGGGAATCCAAGTTCTTATCATCTTCTACAGGGTCAAGATCTTGTCTTCTATATCTCTGTAGCCAACCCAGGACAGCTAAAACATCGAAGCTTGCTTAACACTCTGTTTTCAGTTCTGTCTTAATTTTTGACCTCTAGGAATATCCCATAACATATTTATGTATGTACACACTTGCTTACTCACATACTTAGGAAACTGCACTATGCACTTAAAATTATGTTTCTATATTTTATCCAATATTTCTAGATATTCAGTATGGAAAGTATATTCAGAACATTTAGTCTTACCATATTGCCAGAAACAGAATTCTGTAATATAATATTTGCCATGGGGGTCAGTTCTCTATGTTCTAGAAATTTCCTTTACCTTTCCAGATCTTTTACTTGAGAAATTATCAAGATCTAGAAGGGGAGACTTTTAGAGTTAAAAATAAAGGCCTTTCTTGGTTGTCATGAGAAGTCGTAGTTCCTAATCTTTAGCAAAACCCTTGAGAAATAGGAAGAGGACAGAAACTGGGTGAGTTAATAACTGTCTGTCTTTGAGAAAAGAATCAGATACCAACCTGAGGAAACTAGAATCTCCAACTTGTGAACAGGACAAAATGCAGTATTTAGGGCAACTTTTATGACCCTTAATTCAATTCCTTTCCTCCATCTCCTTTTTGTTCTTACTGCTTTTCTTGTTATTTTGAGTGCAACTCCAGGTGGGAGACTCTACACCTAAATAAACTTGCTCCACCACCAATATTTTATCTTACTCAGTGGCTTGTCTAGTTTCCAGAAATGAGATTCCCTTTAGCTGTATTGAAAAAGTTGGTCTGTATGCTGCCTCCCCTTCACACTTTCATCTTCTTTCCACTGACTGACACAATTCTCATCTCCATAATCTAATAATGTGTGTTGACCAGGACCAGTCCATTTATTTCCAGGGTAAAGCAAGAAGTAAATGGTAGTTTTTCCTAGATCCTGAATTTTAAGAATGGTAAGACACAGTGAGCTCTACTTGCAGTATTATCTACAGTGCTAGCTCCAAGAATAGAGCTGTAGCTAAAATTACTTCCAGACTTGTTACACCCAGGGCAATATAATAGTATCATAATATGTGTATAAATGGGTTGTTGATGGCTTTTTAATTCATGTGTCTGTTTCTAATATTGCATTCTTGGAGGGAAGCATTCCATTCATTCTTCAATAGCTCCTGTTAGAGTTTCATCAGATTGCTGCAAATTCTGTAGTAGCTGTAGGTGCTGCAAATTCAGTTCTCCACAAAAATAGCTGTGCTGTGGGGTAGATAGACCACATGAGTTTAAAAGGTCACAGAACTGAGCCGACGTACCGAAACGTACCACGCACCTTAGCAACAGGAGTATAAGCATTAAGACAAACCACGTCCCACTTGCAAGGAGATGGAGTCAATCTATCAAGAAGAGATTCCTCCTACTTGCACCAGACAGCACAGGAGAGCCTCCCAAAGGCTAGCAAAGATAAGGGTGAGCAATCCATTTTTACTCGTATGAAAGTAAGAGAGTAAGAGAAAGAAAAGCAAATAATTCTGAATGTTTGTACTAAAATCCTGATTTCTCAAAAGCAAAACATTTTAAAACTTTTCACAGTATTATCCAGCATTATGATCCTTAACTTTAGTGTCCCTCAAGCCAGAAAAGGAGACTTTCAGAGTATGTTCTAAGAAATCTACCAGCTCTGGGGCCCACCTCGTGGCTTAGCGATTAAGTGCGCCGGCTCCGCTGCTGGCGGCCCGGGTTCGGATCCCGGGCACGCACCGACACACCGCTTCTCCAGCCATGCTGAGGCTGCGTCCCACATACAGCAACTAGAAGGATGTGCAGCTATGCCATACAACTATCTACTGGGGCTTTGGGGGGAAAATAAATAAATAAATAAAATCTTTAAAAAAAAAAAAAAAGTCTACCAGCTCTAAAGGTAGATATCCATTAACTTTTCCGTTAAGTATGTCTTCCAGGAGGATGGCATTGACCTTGGTGTGGCACATCAGTATCTATCAGGTAGTTTCTTCTAGGCCAAAGTAGAACATTCCTAAAGCAGTCTATGCCAGCAAATGTGTCTACAGCTCTCTGATGTGACCTAAGAAGAGTTGGAGCTAATGTCTGAAATAGTCAAAGATGAAATTGTAAGAACAAGGACAGCAAAGAGGAAAGACAGTGAGGAATTGTTTAGCTTCTCTGGGGAACCTATTTGAGTTGAGAACTTTGTGAACTGCCTCAGATATCTCAAACATGAATTTTCCTCCCTTCTTTCCCAATAGCAGATTGAGACTAGCTTATAATCAGTTTTAAATTGCAAACACAGACGGAAATTTCCCAACACCTAGTTTGACTTATTGAGTATTCAGCCAACAAATCTTTAACAGATTAGTAAGGTGCCATGTACAACAAAATTTGAAAGTATTCATCCAAGACCCTTTGAAATTTAAGTTTATTATAAGTTTCTCCAACCCTGAAGGAGAACCTCAACCAGGCTGATAGATTCTATAATGAGTACATTTTGGGGGAAATGGTTATTTGACAAAACAATCTGTTGAATTTGGTGGTGGAGGTCTAGAAACCAGTTCTTCAAATAAAGATCAACAACTACCATTTATATATATAGCAACTACTTCATGGGTGGGGCCTAATTAGAGCCTGCTGCAATATAATGTTGATTTAAATATTTTAAACAGAAAAAAATACTTTGAAAATATGATTTTCTTCTTCAGGGAACTTTATTAACTCCACAGGCATGTAGATCCAGGGTTTATTTCATTTTATCTTCTACTCTAAGACTATAGACTGTTAGTTCATTTGCTAAATCAACCAAATTTTACACCTGAGCGTTACCTGATATTTGTCCTACACTAAAACTGCTCCACTCTCAAAATCAGAGATTTAACCTTCTCACTAGCTTTCATCCTTAAAATCTCTTGTACAAGTCTTCCCATGCAAAGATCTCATCGTCACGAAGACCTCCAATCCATTGACCTCTCCACTTCCATTATCCTCTCCTTTCTTCCTTTCTTCTTTGTGGTATTTCTTTTCTTCTCTGGGTTAGAATTCATGGCCCACCACTGCAGTCAATCTCTTATAAACACACTCACTCTCCCTCTTTATCCTTCCATCGCAGTGACTTGGGAAAAAAAAAGGAGCCATTAATCTAATGACCATCTGACTTCTCCATGTCCACACTCATACAGCTGATGATTACTGAATAAAACTACATAAAAGGTGACTCAACATCAGCCAAGAGTCCAAATTCATTTCTCAATAGCATCAATAAAATCACTCTTCTCTCTTCCTCTCTCCTCTCTCTCTCTCATCTCTGTGATACATCTTTGGTATTTAGAAAAGTATGCATATTTCATTCTAATGGTTACATTTACAACAATGCTTCAACACTGGTGAAACAGTCCACTCCTTGGAAAGACTGTCTCATGTCTTTTTCCTCACTCCTCAAAACTCTACACTTCCTTGTTTCTGCTATTTACGTTACCTAATACTTCACTGAGACAATCCTCAGACAGTATCTGATCTTCCATACCTTACTTTTTCCCTTTTGTGAAAATAGAGGAAGTATCCTTTTTGCTAGCCAATGAAGAATTTGCCCATCTCAGCCTTTCAAGGACTTTACTGGAGTGATCCCTTCTCTCTCCTAAATTCTCAGTCTCTCTCATTACTGGATCTTTTTCTTCACACAAACAGGCTCTAGTATCTACCATTAAATAAAATAAAAAGAAACTTTCTTGATTTTTGTCCTTCTCCAGTTTCTCTCACGTTTCTCTGCTCCTCTCAAGTGCCACATTTTTTATGTGGCCTACTCATTATCTCTGATCTGCAATTTCCACTTACTACTCAACTCATTTCGATCTGGATTTTTCCGTTGCCACTCCACCAATACTGATGGTACTAAGGTCAACTACCTACATGTTGCCAAATCCAATAGGCATTCCTCATTCTGCTGCATAGTAATTGAAAGGGTTCACTACTCCTTGGTTCCTGAAAGGTTTTCCTCTTAAGGCTTTCCCTGTACCCTCTGGTATGGACTGAATGTGTCCCCTCTAAATCAGTATGTTGAAGCCCAACCCCTAGTATAGCTATATTTGGAGATGGTGTGTCTAAGGAAGTAATTAAGGTTAAATTAGGTCATAGAGTTGGGCCCTGATTTGATAGCATTACTGTCCTTATAAGAAGATACACCAGAGAGCTCGCTCTCTCTCGCCACATGGGCTCAGAGGAAAGGCCAATGTAGGGACAAAGTAGGCATGTGGGGGGAGGAAGAGAGCCCTCACCAAAACTGACCATGCTGTCACCTTGATCTTGGACTTCCAGCCTCCAGAACTGTGAGAAAATAAATTTCTATTGTTTAAGGCCCCCGGGTTGTGGTACTTTCTTATGGCAGCCTTAGTAGACTAAGACACCATCTTCTCCAGATTTTCTTTCGGCTCTTTCACTGTTCCTTTACAATTCCAGCTCGTCTACCCTAGTGTTAATATGAGAATTTCCTATAGCTAAATCTTTATCTTCTCTCTTTATATCCTCTGCCAAAGCAATGTCAAGGTTTTCCATGCTTTTGACTACCATTTGAATGATGATGACTCCCATAATTATATTTCCTGTATAAATTTTTTATGAAATTTCTAGAATTTCATATCCAACTGATGATTGACTGAGAAAAGAAAACGTTGAAAGGTCTCACTGGCTCTTAAAGCTTCTGCCCAGAGGTGACAAACTTCTGTTCCCACTCCATTTATCAAGGCGGGTCACAAGGCTTGGCCATGTGTGACTTTTGCATGTGCTTGCAAGAAGAGAAAAGATCAAAATTTGTCATCATCCCCAACCACTACTGTAACCACAAGACCTATTTCTCCTCCATATGGCTGAGACATCTTCTACACCTCAGCACTTACACCACTATTCGCTCAGTAGCCAAAAGCTTGTGGGCACACTTGCTTTTCTTCCTTTCCTCATCCCCTGCATGCAATCCTTTGTTAATCCTATACATTCTTCTTTTAACAAATATCTAGAATGAATTTCTTGCCATATCCATGCCACATACCTAGTCCAGAACATTGACATCTCTTACCTGAATTAATACAACTTCATTAGAACTTTCCATCTCCTCTATTTCTTTCTCTTTACCTGCATTTTCTACTTTGCCATTCTCCAATCTATTTTCCATGTTTCAAGAATGATATGTAGTCAGTGAAAAAAGAAAGCCAATCATGTCAGTAGCTCCCATCACCATTTCCAATGTGTCCTGAACCACTCTTCTCACTCATTGTTCTCCAGCCTGGTTGACTTCATACATGCTTTACCATCTTCCTGGCATGCTTGCCTCTGGCTGTTCACCCATCTGTATCCTTCTCATCCTTGACTACCAGCTTAAATATTATTCTCTCAGGAAAGTTTTCCCAGTAACCTTATTTTAGCAGTGACTCACATAACCCCCAACTTGATTTCCATTACAGAACACTGTTCCTGATACTTTCATAAATTTGCAATTGCATATGCATTTACATTTGCTAATCTGTTATTTTGTTCTTCCCCCAGATGACACAATGTCTATCTTTCTTGTTCTCTAGTATATCCCTGGTACTTCACACAATGCCTTAATAAATATTTGTTCAATGAATAAACGACAAACACCAAGCCTGCGAAGCTCAGGTCAATGTTTACTCGACCAACCAAAAGGCAGACTTTAAATATGCTTTTCTGCCTCTCTCACTACTTTGCTCATCATGTATGTTCAGTGAGTAGAATAGACTTTGTCTACAATATGTACACAGTAAATATTTGTTGAATTGATGAATGACTGAATGTGGTAAAATGTATCAGAAACAAATATCAGATTATTTACAGGTGTTATTGGCCTTTGGCTTTGTGAATAGGAATCATTTGTGGATCACGCTCTGTGTTTCTAGCCTAGACCCTACTGACATGTGAACATCGTGTTCTCCTTAACTCCCTGCTGAGAGTCCAACATGGAAAGAAGACCTTCCTGCAGAGCAGTTGAAATTTCCAATTGGAGAACTCAGAATCATACTCTGACTCCTTTCTTTCAAACTTGCTTCTTAATCTGATACCACTTTTGAATGTGTATAAATTGCCCCCACTACAAAGACAGTAAAACTGTCATATCAGGTTTGAGGGATTGGAATACATAACTAATCCTGGTACCTAATTAATTATGAATAAAATCATTAAACATCGAGTATTCTAATAATAAAATTATAGGTAAACATTCCCCATTTTAGGTAGATTACAAATAATGATCCCATTTAACAAGATAACATTTTTTTTACTTTGGTGTTAACTTTTCAACCATTTGCAAAGTAGCGTTGAGATATTTAGTGGGGCCATGAGGAGTACCAGCTTACATGTGCCTTAAAGTATTTTCAGGCTAAAACTATTTTATCCGTGCCATATAGACTAAAATCTTTGAACCTCTGCCACTTTTTTATCTATTCACTAAAGCAAATTGAAAATAATCATTTAAGCAGGATCCTAGCCTAGTTAGAAGACTAGTTATCAGATCATCTCAAACAAATATGGGATGATTCTCCAACTAGGCTTGAGTCCTTGGTGAGTCCCTCAGCTTCCGTCAAGCCACAGCAGCTATGCTCATGCCCCAATTCCTGCCTGGGCAGCAGGGAAATGTACAAATGTGACCTGTGAGCCTTCAGAATTCAGTCAAGAAAAATTTTTATTCAAGACAGTTTTCTCAGAGGACATCTGGCCTACTCATTCTTCCAGATGTTTCCTAATGATAATGGCAGTGGATGAACCAAGGATCAGTAAAGATCTTGGAACCTCACTGACACCATGATAGCCCTCTGCAGAACTGCTTTTAAGTGAGCTGCTCCTGCTGTGACCTCATCGGTCTGTATGGAGGTCCACTCAAAGAAGAGCCCAGTGAAGCACAGTGAGTGATAAGTCAAACGGGAACTTGTTGTCAAGAATGATGCTAATTACATCACCATGTTTTATCATTTTTTTAATGAAAAATCCTCGGGAGATATTTCTGTAGTTTTAAAGATCTTGAGCAAATTTTTAAATTTTGGGTTTTTTTCCTGTCTTCTTTAGCCTCATTTTCAGTTTATGTTTCTGTTTCTTTGTCACATATAAGGCATTATAAATATATTTTAGAATAAGAATATGGACACACAGACACACATACACATATGTATATCCATATATATGTGCATTTGTACAATATATATTACCTATATACAATATATATTCCACACATAAAATGTATGACCAACTCCTCTAGCAACTTTCTCTAATCAGGTTATTCACTTTTTTTGAGGATAGTGTCTTAAACCAAAGGAATAAATCTTCAGTAACACAATTTTACCCCAGTGGACAGGATGGGGGAGGTAATAGTGAGTAGGAATAAAAATATCCCATTGAAATTCAAACTACAACAGGTTAGCAGTTACCTATACCATCTGATCACTGGACCATTCTAATGTACACA
Organism: Ceratotherium simum simum; assembly: GCF_057802395.1. Classification (NCBI taxonomy): domain Eukaryota; kingdom Metazoa; phylum Chordata; class Mammalia; order Perissodactyla; family Rhinocerotidae; genus Ceratotherium; species Ceratotherium simum. Next base: position 9,281,636 of record NC_141909.1, read on the forward strand.
AAACTTGCAAAATCAATTTCAGTCCAGATTTAAGGCAGAAAGTTGGAGCTCAGCCTTGTCACTTTGATTCTCTTATTGACTCCTCTTGGGCCATCATTAAGCTATTTAGTAGCTTTCCTTTCCATTATTGCTTCCTCCTTTATCTCTACTTCTTAGGCAGGAACAGACCACCCAGGAGAGCTCCTGAGTTTTATAAATTAATCTCTTCGTTATTTTTTAAGGAACACTTGCTTTGCAGGCAGCACGATGGTAGACACTGGGGAATACTAACAAGTCCAAGGCAGAGTCCTTTTCCCTCTGTCCAGCCAATAGTAATAATAGGTTCATACTCACTGCTCTGTGGTTGACACATAAATAAATGCAAAGGAGTTAAGAAGCAAAGGGCCATTTTCTTAGGGAAGGGGATGTCTGAGTTGACATTCCAAAGAAGGAAACCTGGACCCTGAAAAGTAGAGTGAATTTGGCATGAAAAAAAGTGGTGAGAAATTTCTGGGGAGTGTAGGTTGAGGAAACAGTATAAATAAAAGATTGCAATTATAAGCATGTTATGCAGAAAATCCATAGATAAATTTGAGAAGCAGTATAGCCTGATAATAATAACAACAACAATAATAGATAGCATTTACTAAGCACTTACATTCATATGTGTCGGCTAATTAAATCTTCATGATTTAAGTGTTATCAGTAGTCCCATTTGACACATGAGGACACTGAGGTCCAGAAATGTTAAATAATCTTCCCAAGGTCACACAACCAAGCCAATCGTTGTGACGCCAGAGCCCACCTGATAAGAGCTGACATTTCAACCATGCTTTGTACTACCTTTGTGGCCTTAGGTGAGTTATTTAACCTCTCTAGAGTTCAGTTGTCTCATCTGTAAAATAGGGTATTATGGAACAATCTCATAGAATTAAGAAATATTTACACAGTTGTTAAATATTCCTTAGTAAGTGCTTGCTACGTGTTATTTACTGCTGGTATTATTTTCATTGTAGTTGTTCTTGCTGTGGTAAGTAACATAGTGTTCTTCTAGTTAGAAATGTAAGTTGAGGCTGGAAATAGAGATTCATAGGGCCTTGAATAGAAACAATAGGACCTTCAATGTCTGGAGTCACCCATACAACAGTGGATATGAGTTTCTGTAAGATACCCAAGGATAAGAATATGACTTTATACTTCTTTGTGTCACAAAGTCGGATGGAGAATTGAACACAGTGGATGCATTCTAGATGTTGAATGAACAAATGGGTTCACTCATACTCCTTCCTCTTGTAATGTATATTGGAATGTCCACGGGTTGTCATGGAGCCTAGTGAGATAACTGAACGGTGCCTACAGGTCCCCACTCAATGCAACTTGGAATCAGAGAACTTCTACGGCTGTAGAAGGATACGGGGAGGAGTTAGGGATTGAATACCCCTCTACCCCCGACCTTAGTCACCCGGGGCATTAGCTATGGGGAAACTGCCAAATCCATGATGCTTGGAGGAAAGTTCAGATGAATATCACTGAAAAGAGGTTTTGCCTCCCCTTCCTGCACGGCTGTCATTTGTCAGATATCTTTGTTGATAGGATTAAACCCTATAGGAAGAGTGGTTCTGAAGAGACTCAGAACTGCCAGCCTCACTCCCTGAGGCTTTGAGATCTCACTGTGATCAATGGGCTCACTTGGCCTCCTGTGTCTCTACTAGTGATTCTTCTTTTTTTTTTTTTTAATTTTTGTTTATTGCAGTAACATTGGTTTATAACATTGTAAAAATTTCAGGTGTACATCATTGTACTTCAATTTCTGCATGGATTACATCATGTTCACCACCAAAATACTAATTACAACCCATCACCACACACATGTACCGAATTATCCCTTTCACCATCCTCCCTCCCCCCTTTCCCTCTGGTAACCACCAATCCAATCTCTGTCCCTATGTGTTTGTTTATTGTTGTTATTATCTACTACTTAATGAAGGAAATCATACGGTGTTTGGCCTTCTCCCCCTGACTTATTTCACTTTGCATAATACCCTCAATGTCCATCCATGTTGTCACAAATGGCTGGATATCATCGTTTCTTATGGCTGAGTAGTATTCCATTGTGTATATATACCACATCTTCTTTATACATTCATCCCTTGATGGGCACTTAGGTTGCTTCCAAGTCTTGGCTATTGTGAATAACGCTGCAATGAACACACGGGTGCGTGTACCTTTACAAATTGGTGTTTTCAAGTTCTTTGGATAAATACCCAGCAGTGGAATAGCTGGATCATATGGTAGTTCTATCCTTGATTTTTTGAGGAATCTCCATACTGTTTTCCATAGTGGCTGCACCAGTTTGCACTCCCACCAGCAGTGTATGAGAGTTCCCTTCTCTCCACATCCTTTCCAACACATGTTGTTTCCTGTCTTGTTGATTATAGCCATTCTGACGGGCGTGAGGTGATATCTCATTGTAGTTTTGATTTGCATTTCCCTGATAGTTAGTGATTTTGAACATCTTTTCATGTGTCTGTTGGCCATCTGTATATCTTCTTTGGAGAAATGTCTGTTCAGGTCTTTTGCCCATTTTTTAATTGGGTTGGTAGTTTTTTTATTGGTGAGATGCATGAGTTCTTTATATATTTTGGAGATTAAGCCCTTATCAGATGTATGGTTTGCAAATATCTTCTCCCAATTGTTAGGTTGTCTTTTCGTTTTGTTGATGGTTTCCTTTGCTGTGCAGAAGCTTTTTAGTTTGATGTAGTCCAATTTGTTTATTTTTTCTATTGTTTCTCTTGCCCGGTCAGACGTGGTGTTTGAAAAGATGTTGCTAAGACCGATGTTGAAGAGCGTACTGCCTATGTTTTCTTCTAGAACTTTCACAGTTTCAGGTCTTACATTCAAGTCTTTAATCCATTTGGAGTTAATTTTTGTGTATGGTGTAAGGTAAGGGTCTACTTTCATTTTTTTGCATGTGGCTATCCAGTTTTCCCAACACCATTTGTTGAAGAGACTTTCTTTTCTCCATTGTATGTTCTTGGCTCCTTTGTCAAAGATTAGCTGTCCATAGATGTGTGGGTTTATTTCTGGGCTTTCGATTCTATTCCATTGACCTGTGTGTCTGTTTTTGTGCCAGTACCATGCTGTTTTGGTTACTATAGCTTTGTAGTATATTTTGAAATCAGGGAGTGTGATACCTCCAGCTTTGTTCTTTTTTCTCAGGATTCCTTTAGCTATTCGGGGTCTTTTGTTGTTCCATATAAATTTTAGGATTCTTTGTTCTTATTTCTGTGAAAAATGTTGTTGGAACTTTGATAGGGATTGCATTAAATCTATAGATTGCTTTAGGAAGTATGGACATCTTAATTATGTTAATTCTTCCAATCCAAGAGCACGGAATATTTTTCCATTTCTTTGTGTCTTCTTCAATTTCTTTCAGAAATGTTTTATAGTTTTCGGTGTACAGATCTTTCACCTCTTTGGTTAAGTTTATTCCTAGGTATTTTATTCTTTTTGTTGCAATTGTAAATGGGATGGTATTCTTAATTTCTCTTTCTGCTACTTCGTTGTTAGTGTACAGAAATGCAACTGATTTTTGGATGTTGATTTTGTATCCTGCAACTTTACCATACTGGTTTATTACTTCTAAAAGTTTTCTGGTGGATTCTTTAGGGTTTTCTATATATAAAATCATGTCATCTGCAAATAGTGACAGTTTCACTTCTTCCTTTCCAATTTGGATCCCTTTTATTTCTTTCTCTTGCCTGATTGCTCTGGCTAGGACTTCCAGTACTACGTTAAATAGGAGTGGTGAGAGTGGGCATCCTTGTCTGGTTCCTGTTCTTAGAGGATTAGCTTCCAGTTTTTCACCATTGAGGATGATATTAGCTGTGGGTTTGTCATATGTGGTCTTTATTATGTTTAGGTACTTTCCTTCTATACCCATTTTATTCAGTGTTTTTATCATAAATGGAGTGTTAAAGTCCCCTACTATTATTGTGTTACTGTCTATTTCTGTTTTTATGTCTGTTAATAATTGCTTTATATATTTAGGTGCACCTACATTGGGTGAGTAGATATTTACAAGTGTTATATCCTCTTGTTGGATTGTTCCCTTGATCATTATGTAATGCCCTTCTTTGTCTCTTTTTGCAGTTTTTGTTTTAAAGTCTATTTTGTCTGATATGAGTACTGCTACCCCAGCTTTCTTTTCATTGCCATTGCGTGGAGTATCTTTTTCCACCCCTTCACTTTCAGTTTGTGAGTGTCTTTAGGTCTGAAGTGTGTCTCTTGTATGCAGCATATATATGGGTCTTGTTTTTTTATCTAGTCAGCCACCCTATGCCTTTTAATTGGAGCATTTAGTCTATTGACGTTTAAAGTAGCTATTGATAAGTATGTACTTACTGCCATTTTTTAACTTATTTTTTTCTCAGTGTTTTAGTAGTCGTTCTCTGTTGCTTTCTTCTTCTATACAGAATGGATGGTCACTTTAGTTTGACCTCTGTCTGAAAGCTGTACTCTTTAACTACCCTCCTCCCTCCTTTTATGTTTTTGATATCATATCTAACCTCTTTTTTGTGCATTTGTATCCATTACGTTCTAATCATGGAAATAGATAATTTTTCCTATTTGTGGTCTTCTCTTTTCCCCTTAAATCAGCCCCTTTAACATTTCTTGTAGCATTGGTTTCTTGGTGACAAACTCCTTTAATTTTTGCTTATCTGGGAAAATTTTGATCTCTCCTTCCATTTTGAACGATAACCTTGCTGGGTAGAGTATTCTTGGCTGTAAGTTTTTTCCTTTTAGCACTTTAAATATATCGTGCCATTCTCTTCTAGCCTGTAAGCTTTCTGCTGAGAAGTCAGCTGATAGCCTTATGGGGTTTCCTTTGTATGTAACTTGACATTCTCTTGCGGCTTTTAGGATTCTCTCTTTATCTTTAATTCTGGACATTTTGATTATGATGTGTCTTGGTGTGGGCCTCTTTGGATTTATCTTGTTTGGGGCTCTCCGTGCTTCCTGTACCTGGATGTCTGTTTCCTTCCTTAGGTTAGGGAAGTTTTCATCTATTATTTCTTGAAATAGATTCTCTGCCCCCTTGTCTCGCTCTTCTCCTTCCTGAACACCTATAACACGGATGTTAGTGCACTTGATGTTGCCCCAGAGGTGCCTTAGACTGTCCTCACTCTTTTTAATTCTTTTCTCTTTTACCTCTTCAATTTGGGTAATTTCTTCTAGTCTTTCATCCAGCTCACAGATCCGTTCTTCTGTACCCTCTACTCTGCTTTTGAGTCCCTCTAATGAATTTTTCATTTCCAGTATTGTATTCTTCATTTCTGATTGGTTCTTTTTTATATCTTCCATTTCTTTGTTGACATTCTCACTGAATTCATCTATTCTTCTCCCCAGACCAGTGAGCATCCTTAACACTCTTAGTTTGAACTCTCTGTTGGGTAGGTTGCTCATTTCTGTTTCACTTAGTTCCTTTTCTGGGGTTTTGTTCTATTCCCTTACTTGGAATGTATTCTTTTGCCTCCTCTTTTTGCCTCTTTCCCTGTGCTTGTGTCTACGTATTAGGTAGGTCAGCTACGTCTCCTGCACTTGGATAGGTGACCTTATGTAAGTGATGCCTTAGGAGGCCTGCAGTGTGCTTCCCTCAGTTCTCAATGTTCCAGGGTTGACCCCTATATGGGCTACGTTTGTCCTTCTGTTGTGGCCTGTTTGCTCTCTCTGTAGGCACCCAGGGAGGCTGAGTTATGCTCCTGGCCAGCTGTTGTAATGCTCAGCTGCTTGTAGTTGTTGTGGGCCCTTCAGTCTCTTTATCAGGTGTGGGGAGCCCCAGCACTGTTGGCTGCAAGTTCTAATACCACATTTGTGTTGTAGTATTTCTTTTAAGTGAGTAGGGCCCCCACCATGGCAGGTTGTTAGGCTCAGGGCCTTACAATTGCTGTAAGCCTCTAGCCTATTAGGTCTCTTGTCAGCTCTCTGAGGATTGCAGCTGGGTGGGGCTGGCCTCAGGCACAGGAGCACCCAATTGTTTCAGGCTTTGGAAGGTGGGGCAAACCTCCTATGTGGGTCTTTGAGAAGCACAAGTCTTCTGCAGCTGACAAGCCCTGCCGCCCACAGGTCCACACACAGTCAACACAGTCCTGCCCCGTGTGAGCGCCCCGACCTCCCCAAGTGGACCCAGTCTCTCCACGGCGGGAGCCCCACACACTCTGCCACCGCCCCACACTCTCCACCCGCTCCTTGTGCACACCCTGCCCCGCTCAAGTAGGCTCAGTTGCCAGGCTGCAGAGAATCCAGTCACCAATCTATGCAGGCCCACAAGTTGCCTGAGGGCTTGTTGTTGGGTGGGGCCAGTCTCTAGGGTGGGCTGCCTGCCCTGGCTGAGCTGGATTAAATCGGTGCTCTAGCGGGTGGGGTAGACCCTGGGCTAGCAGGCCTCAGGGAGAACTCCAATGGTGTCTCTGTCAGCACACCCATACCAGGCCACAACAATGGCCACCGCCAATGTCCCAGTCCCTGGAGAGGTCTCACCCCTCACCCAGATGCACTCAGGGCCTATTAGGTGAGTCTCTTGTCACCAAAGCACTGTGCACCTTTCTTTCTGGTGATTTTAGGATGCTTTCTAGAACGGGTGAGTTTGTGCGCGGGCCCTTTAAGAGCCAGTTTTAGTTTCTTTGTGAACCGGGTTTTCTTGGGGTGCTCCCCAATGTTTTAGTAGCAGGCACAGACAGATATTATGCCACTGGTCTCGATTGTGCTGGGTCCACAAAATGCCCACAACGGGCCGCTCCCGGCTCAGGGCCCCACGCCTCCAGGGAGGGCTGCGGACCTGTGCGCTGCTCCCGGAGGCTGTGATGCTGGTGGCTTGTGAAGGCGGCGTTTTTCCTCTCCAGAAGGGAGTCTCTGCCTCCTCCACCTCAGTTAGGGTTGTCCGTTGTTGCAGGAGTTCCTCTTATCCAGTTTTCAGTTCTGTCTCAGGGGTAATTTTTCCACGAGTAGTTGTAAATTGGCTGTGTCCACGGGAGAAGGTGAGTTCTGAGTCTGCCTATGCCGCCATCTTGACTCCGCCTCCTACTAGTGATTCTTAAACTGGTCTCTTATAAACCTTATCCTTGGTTGAGATTTTTAAAAGTAAATACTTAAAAAGAACAAAATGTAAACACTTGAAAAAATTCACATATAATACACTTTATGGATAAATTATACTAGGAATAAAGGCAAATCCTAGACAAAGAGTTTTAGATCACAAAACTATACTGGGGTTTTTTTGCCAAATACAGTAACAATAAATCTGGGTCCAGTGACTTTATCATAGCCTAAATTGTTTTTAAGAAATCCATCTTTTATTAAATATAGAGCCCTCTCGAAGAATTTCCAGAAGCACTGAAATGGAGGCAAAAGAAGGCAGCTCAATACCACAAGACACAGAACAGGAAAGCAATGTTGTTATAATCATAATCATTTGCTAATATCTTGAACTCCTAACAGCTTCCTTAAATGCATGCCTCTTCACCATCGTGGTATGTTCAATGTCTTTGCACAGTGGGAAGCATAAAGCACTAATTTTCATGATCCTGTTATTACAGGGAGCTGAGGAATGGAGATAACTGGTGAGGTGGTAACTTGAAAGCCATTCCGAAAGACGATGGCTTTTAGGGCGGTGTGATGTCAGGCAGGGAAGTTATTCTGAGTCTAGAACACCAGTGCTTTAAGGAATTGTATGTGTTCACCAGGAAGAAACCACTGCCTGAAGTTTAGCCCTTTCTTCTTAAAAACACATTACTATTACTTATAACAGTTTGAGACAGGCTTTTCTTAATGCATATACTAGTTTTAGGAAGTGGGATTTATTTCTTTAGGTCACTCTATTAGCCAGCTTAGGAATCTTTTTGTAAAAAGCGGTGCTTTATATGATTTCCAACATTTGTTTTTGGTTTGTAGGGAAACATACATCAACTTTTAGGGCATGATGCATTTCATTCAGTCAGTCAATCAGTCACTGTTTTAAGAAACGTTTGTGTGTTTGTGTGTGTGTGTGTGTGTGTGTGTGCGTTAGGTGCTGGGTTGTAATGGTTAGCAAAATGGGCCACAGCTCTCTACTCATAGATTTTTACATTCTAATGAATAAGATGAGAATTATAAGATAATAACAAAAATGAATTTGCAACTGTGATCATTGCTACAAGTGGGACATATGTGGTTCTATGATAATGTCTAACAGGTGGGGATTGTAGGGATTCTTATTTAGACATGGATGGAGTAGAGACTATTACAATAGTCAGTGATAACCTCAATTCGTGATAGATGTCAAGGATAATGAGAAAGAATTATAGCCTCATTTAGAATTGGAAGTCTAAATCTGTATGAAACATTCCCTTATAATAAACAAAAACAGTTCCCTTTGGCTTTTATCTCTTTCAAAAACACACACACAAAACTTTACTCTCTACATAGTTATCCTCTTACCTCAGTGCTTAAAAACCAAGACCTGATTATTATAATAGCTAAAACTGCAGTTTATCAAAATAATGTGCAATCTAAAATGGATACAGAAGACCTAATAAATGTTCGCCATTAGGTCCAAAGAATTTTTTTAAGTGAAAACTAGAAGCAAGTCCTAAATTTGGTGTTTTACTTGCTTGTCCAAATTTGGTCCTCTCCACCAGAAATCATAAAAGATCTGACAGAGAAATAAAGTAAAAACATAAAGTATCATTCTAATGACTGCTTATTGAAAACAATTTCTCTGTTCATCAGTGGGGTGATAACAGAATTCCTTTCCATTTTTCTTGTGGACATCACTGATGAAGACATACATTCCTAAATGACCATTTTAAATGCCTGTCCTAGAAATAAAAGCCAGACACTGTGTACAGAAAAAAAAAAATCCCTTGTTCCTGAAATCACTTTCATGTTATGACACATTTCAGTATCTGGATTTATGGAGCTGTCCAAATTCCCATAATAATCACGGGCTAATGATTCCCGTTGGCCAGGTAGCTGCAGGCTCTAAAATGGATTATTTGTTTTTAGGAGAAAAAATGAGTGGACGCAGACACAATATTAATGGCTAGCTTAATCCACTCCTTGTTTTTCTTTCTTTTATTAAAATGTTCTCTGATTGTATCGGCAGCACTCATAGTTTTTATACCAAGTGATAAAACTCAAAATTAAATGGCACATTTGTGTCTCTGCCAAATTTCTAGTCATTGAAAAGAAGTAAAAGCTTTGTCTTAAAACCAATCCCTTTACCATGTATTTTCTAAAACTAAAATGTGTTCATCTTACACTGAAAAGCATATTGTAAGTGTAATTCATTTTCTTCAACCATTTACACAAAAGGGAGGTTTGTAGCAAACAAGGCAAGCAAATTGGGCCCCTTTTCAGCCTTCTAGAAACTCACAGTCTCAATAGTAGACTTATTAGCAGCTACTTTGTTTGTTTATAAGATTTTAATCTTGTATGGATCACTTATCCAAACATATGCAGTCCTTCTGGCACACTATGGAATTTTCTGCTATTTGGAAATAGCATAAACTAAAACTCTGCTCTGTAGAACACTGCTCAACTTTAGAGCTGGATGGAACAGTGAAAATTGTTAACCTTCTTTATTTTATATGTAGTAATAATAACACACAGTCATCTAGTGTTTATCATGTGCAAGGCATGTAGGTTACATCGTTTAAACCTCACCACAAACCAAGAAGATGGGTCTTGCATCGTCCCCATTTTACAGATAGAAGAACTGAAGCCTAGAGGCTGTAATAAATTGCCATGGGCACAAAGCTGGATACGGACAAAGTTAGAAAGAACACAGGTCCCCAACTCCTAGTGGAGGGCATCTCAAGGGAATTGGGAGAACTCATTTCACACTGCCATGAAGCCACTGCAAATAGCTTGTGCCAGTATTTTTTATTTCTTTAATTTTCTGATCCATCCTAACCAAACAGAAATATTCCAAAAACTTCAAAGGAAAAAGAAAGTGCTTTCCTTCCTTCCCCAGCTCCGTCCAGGTCTTATTTTTATCGTGTATAGTACTAGGAAATTACACTTTTGAAAATTAGCTTAGGACCCCAATGCCTCTAAGAAACTACAGTGCTCTGAATCATGCTTTAATTGCAAATTTAGTTAAAGAAATTCCTTACATCCTACAAACAGATAATTTGTCAGAAAACTTGAGCAACATTTCAAAACGGTGATTTAAACAGATATAACTATATTGTGATGTTAACACAGCCACAGTCAAGAAGAAACATATTTCATCCTGAGGTCTACACTCAATCGGCCTAGTCGTGAGTACACCTTGCTTTCTATTTCTCCAATGCACAGCAGCCCCCCCGTTGCCCCTTCTCTGATTGCTGTACCTGAGGTTGATTTGTTTGCCTCGTTTGTTTCATAGCAGCCGAGGGCTGTGCTGCATTGCAGGCAATTGGCTTCCAGATGTCCTCAGAGAATTTCTTTCTGCCCTGTTTGCAGTCACCCTGTTCATCCCATAACAGAGCTCTGCCATCTATCCTGTGCACATTTCCAGCTCGGCAAAAACTGAATTACGTGAGATATAGCTTCAAAGTTATACTCATTCAATGTTACAAATGGTTCTTGGCTGACATTGATGAAACTCCTCAAATGTCTGATGGGACATTGGTGACAAAGATAAATCTCACAGGCATGTGAGATTTATGCATGTCTGCAAGCAGGCATTTGTGTGAGTTGAAAAAAAGCAAGTTTGAAACTTTAGCATATAGGTCACCTCTAGATGAACATCTATTTCAATCATTATCAACATTTAATTCTTTTTCATTTAAATAATGACAGCTGTCTATGCTATTTGCTTAAGCAAATGCCAATTGCCATGATGATATATAATAATGTTTACTTGTTAAATGAGATAGTATACAGAATATTTGAAAACATCTGTTATATAAGAATTATTTCTCTGAGATCTTTCAGTGCCCTAGTATAAATGTGTTGTAATTTTAAATATATTGTGACCATTGATTCACTTCTCTGTCTCCCTCATTAGGTCATAAGTTCTAAAGGACAAAACAAATAAACAGACAGATAAGCAAATGAATGAATAAAGGGACAAATGCATTCTCTCATTCAGCCCACTTATGCTGAAGCTTAAAGAAAACTACAATTAATATTAGCTGTCATTGGTAGAATTATTATTATTCCTCTCTCTTACCCAACATCTATTCAATTACCAGGACCTGCTGATTTCACCACCTAATTTTTTTTTTTTTTTTTGGTGAGGAAGATTGGCCTTGAGCTAACATTTGTTGCCAATCTTCCTCTTTTTGCTTGAGGGAGATTGGCCCTGAGCTAACATCTTTGCCAATCCTCCTCTATTTTGTATGTGGGACACCGCCACAGCATGGCTTGGTGAGCGGTATGTAATTCCACACCCAGGATCTAAACCCATGAACCCTGGGCAGGCGAAGCAGAGCTGGCACACTTAACCACTACGCCACTGGGCCAGCCCATGCACCTAATTTTTTAGGGAAAATATATTAACTCCTCCCTCACTGTGCTACTGAAATCCAAGCCTTCTTCACTTGGACTCTAACTCCAGTATTTTCCCTTTGAAGTGCAGCTTTCACAAAACCACCGGCAATATTTGTTTTTCCAGAATGCAAATCCAGTAAGGCAAGCCCCTCCATGGACTTCATCAGTAGCTCCCAGATGGCACAGAAGGACCTCCCCAGCCTGACCCCACCCGTTTATCCAGCCTCATCTACTGCTTCCCCTCACACCATGTAGGCTCTAAGAGCAGCGTCCACTCACTCCCACCGGCTGTGTTGGTGGCTCTGCAGCTTTGCCACTGTGCTCTCTTCCTCTAAGCCTTCACCTACTCCTCAGCTTCGAGGTGCGGCTCAGGTCCCCTCCTCCAGAGGGCCCTGCAGCCACCTTTGGATGCTCCTCCATTAGGGTGCCCTGCTTCCCGTCGCACCTGGCACCTTAGCACTCGCACCACATGCTGCCAGGTGCAGGAGACGTTGCTGCGGCTAGTTCCAATCCCATGAGGAAACGATTCACCTCTTGAGCACGGATATTTCTTACCATCTTTATCCCCTTCACTTGACAAAGTGCCTGACTCACGGGAAACATGGAATGAATGGAGACTGAGGCTAGCCAAACCTTCTGGAACAGGCTGCCCTGTCCCTGTTCAACCAGATTAAAAATCATTTTCTCCAGAACAACACTTCGCAGTGTTCAACCTTGTAACAAAGTGTAACTTCATGTTTACAAATTAAAAAATAATGAAAATCAAATTAATCTTCCTCATTTTGGAGTTGTCTAGTTGTACTAAGCCACAAACTGAATGGAGGGCATTTAAACCACCTTCCATTTCATGAGAGGTCATTGATTTTTCCTGGAAGTTGTACAGGTAGTAATTTCCTAACCAAAGCTGACTGTATAATTGGTCTGTCTTTGCTTCAGTAGGAAAAAAAAGTCAATTAATTCATTTTCAAACTTTTTTTCACTGTAAGTATTTCAGTTCTCCACATGTGTTTAAAATTAAACATATATTTATTACCTCATAGCTCAATTTATTAATAGTAAAAAACATAAAATCTCCACAAGCAGAAAATTGGTAACCAATCCAAAGTTCTCCTTCCATTTTTGGCCAGGAAAATTGATCCTCATAGTCAGAAGGAAAATTCATGTGTGTTCTCGCTTTTGAGAACATATCTGTTTCATCCTAAATCTTGCCTTAGTCACAAAGGTTGAATTGAAATAAAAATTATGTGGCACTTTGATAAGAATTGCAATGATAAAGTATTGGCCAGAACTTATGCCAAAAGCAGACTTTCCCCGCAGATAAGGGAGAAAGTCAAATTCAAACCTTCCAGCCTTTTGTGTCGCACATATAATAGGTATGTATTGTATAGAAATCCCAGAGTAACAATACACTATAATCACTCTATCACATAAATCTCTACATGGATCCTAAGATTTTGAATTAAAAGGAGTCATTGAATATCAAAATATGGGTGGTGGCTCTAAAACATAAAATAAGGAAATGACATGAACCGTCATTTATTAAACCTGACCTAGACAATTAAGGGGAACTCCAGAACAATCATTGAATGGTGACTGCACTCAGGCCTTTGTGACAGGCCACTGAAATCTAAAATGAAAAACTGAATTATTACTAAATAAAAGGATCTGCTTTCATTGTTGATTTTTTTTTCACATATTTAAGACAATTTAGTTATATCTGGGGTTATATTTGAAGGTCAAAGAATAAAATTGAAGCATTTTGCCTATTGCAATGACCCTCTTGGCTTTGGGAAGTAGGTATCTCCTAGATTTAGAAGTTTAGCTCTCTTGTTCAGGCTTGTATGAGAGTAGACATTCTAAGGAAGTACAGAGAGCCAAATATATATGGATTTGGCCCACATGACTATGGAAGCTCAGAAGTCCCATGATCTGCTGTCTGTAAGCTAGAGACCCAGGAAATCCAACAACATAGCTCCAGTCCAAGTCCGAAAGCTGGAGGACCAGAGAAGTCAATTGTTTAAGTCCCAGTCCAAGGGCAGGAGAAGATCAATGTCCCAGCTCAAGTAGTCAGGCAGATGCTGAGCTCAAATTCGCATTTACTCCACCTTTTGTTCTATTTCAACTTTTAGCCAGTTGGATGAGGACCCACTCATATTGCAGGGGCAGTCTGCTTTACTCAGGCTACTGATTCAAATGTTAATCTCATCCAGAACTGCCCTCACAGGCACACCCAGAATAATGTTTAACCGAATAGGTGGGCACCCTGTGGCCCAGTCAAGTTGACACGTGAAATTAACCATCACCATGCGAGCTCTGCTACGTTCCCCCTGGACTGTCTTGAGGACCCCACTGGTGAGCTTCCTGTCCCCTAAAACACTCATTACTGCTCTGTTTCTCTCTTTCCAACCAAGCTCTTTAATAAGTTTTTCTTCATTAGCCCTGAAAATGAACCATTAACTGTTCCTGTGAGAAAGAAAAATAAAACAACATGTATCTAATGTCTAAATATACACTGGCCAGAGCAGTGTTGTTCTGAGTCTCTCTTCCATTGTGGGGACAACTCAAAGAGGAAGGAATCACATCCCACAAATTGTTCCAATTCACCTAACAACACACAATGCACTGTTCTCTTATGTATAATATAACACAATAGCTAACGTAACAAAATGCATGTAATATTACCCCAACAACCACCAGCTTGCTCTATTGGTGTTGCTCAAAAATTCTTGTTTTTTGCTTTTAGTTATTTTACATTTATTCACATATCTTTTTCTGATTATATCAATTGTAATGCACATTATTAAAAATTCAATTACTAACAAACTTTAAAGGAAAAAAGATTTAAAAGCAAAACACTGGTAACCCTATTACTGTCATTGTCTACACATAATTTGAAATAATTGGAATGTCCTGAATATGCAGTTCTGTCTGACTTGTTGAACAACTGGTATTGCATCTAAGAATAGTTCTCGGTCTCAAGAAGCACTTTTTCTGGAGATTTCCTTTTTCTTATTTTCCAGGTGATTTATTAGAGGCCTGAAAAGGCCTTATCTTTTCACCAGGTTTCATTTAGTTTTTCTATATTATCATAGTGTAAATATGATTATAAATGCCTATTCATAGGCTGCTCTCCTCTCCTAAGTGAAAGATTAATAAAGAAGTAAATATTCAACAAATAAAATAATTTTTAGATGTGTAGTTATCAAAGATGTCAAATATTACTGATTTAAGTCATTTTTCTTTTCACTTTTCTCCTTAATTAGAAATTAAATCTTTTCCAAATAAATAAATCAAAGTTACTTGATATGTTTTCAACACTGGCCAGATAAAGTGAGGAGTGTCTCTGTTATAGCTTGGCCTCTTCGACTACAAATGGTTGGTTGGAATCATTTACTTAAACTTAAAACCAGAAGAAAGCTCTGGATCTATTGACATTATCTGTGGAGTCCCTGTATGAGAAGTACTTCATAGTTCGAATGAAATTATAAAATATCTAATTAAACTTTGGGCACAGAGTAACAACTTGCTTTCCAAGAACAAGAGGAAAATTTTAAAAACATTGAGGAATGTAAGAGTTTAAAATTTACTTAAGTTTCCAAGTTCCATTCTGTTCTTGGTTAGCATTCAATGAGGTTTCTACTGGATTACGTTACTGAAGGTATGTGGAAATGCAGTTTTGACCACCATTCAAGTTCTCCCAGTTTTTACTATCCTGAGTTGGAGGTATGCACCATCATATCAATATGCATCTCCTTTTAAATGCTTGTCTTTTGAACAACACAAAAACCTTCAGCGGTTATTATTTTGCTCTCTTCTCTGTATTCCTACAGCACATTCTGTAACCTGGATTATAGCACGTGGACTTCAGTACCACAGTCCTGTATGTATGTGTCACTAAATTAAGACCTTCTTAACTCAGGGAATCCTCCTGCTGTTTATAGCATTAACCCAGAGCCTGGAAATTGGTAGGTGTCTGATAAATATTTATTGAATAAGTAAATGTACAGCAAAGATGGAAGTATGTTTTCCTGATGAGAATTCTTCAATTTCTGTCTAACCAGTTGATTTATATGAGACCCTTCTATTCAAGAACTGTAAGGATCATCACTGAAACATCAACATACTTGAGTTTTAAGAGCATACGATATTCTAACTGAAGTGTTTAATCTATATATCTAGCGAAAAAATAAGAATCTATGAAAAAGGGTGCTTATTTTGGGCAAAAAAAAAAAAAAACATGAGACTTCTGTCAAAATAACGTCTTTTCAAACTTTTGTTTAAAGTCCACACTTAAAACAACAGTATTGAAAGACCTCTTTTATTCTCTAAGAAGTAGCATAATTATGAATGTTCTTGATTAACAAAATTGTGGGCAGGTTCTGCTTCATCAAACGTGTTTCATTAAACTAGCAATTTCAGTTTTTCCTTCCAGGGCTAAGTTATAGATAACATCATTCTGAGATGTCTTTAAAAGCTGTCCCGTCTTTTCTGACTCCAAAACAGCCATTGCTATTCACTCTTGGTCTCTGCCTTGAGACAGTTCTCAGAGCATCAGTACCAGAGCAGCGAGATAACAGCTGAAAGCTCCAGATCACCCATTAAGTATCAGCCAACTCGTGCCTAGAACAAGCCACTCAGGATTCCAAAGCTCCCTGAGGGTAAATGAAGCCCAGATCATGTAGGTATTATGAAAGGAGAGAGTTTAAATTTTTTATTTGACTGTTTTGTGTCTTACTTGTAACTAGTTTACATTCCTTAATAGTTTCTTGCTTTAGTTTTGAGACTATAATATGGTCTTTTCTCAATTCTTTCCATTGTTTAGGTTCTTTTATTTATTTATTTATTTTTATGAGGAAGATTGGCCTTGAGCTAACGTCTGTGCCCATCTTCCTCTACTTTCTCTAAGGGACACCACCACAGCATGGCTTGATGAGCAGTGCGTAGGTCTGCACTTGCCATCCGAACCTGTGAACCCCAGGCCGCTGAAGCAGAGAACACAAACGTAACCACTATGCCAGCGGGCCGGCCCCTCCATTGCTTAGGTTCTTTGTTTTAAAAAAATATTACTACTAAATGATATTCTTCCATTAGAAAGAGTTTCACATGTAGGGACGATAAAGCCTGAATCAAAATTAAGATTAGTCTCAGGGAAAGTGCTCAGCAAATGCTAACCGAAGGCAGTAAATGCCTACTATTTTATCTGCTCAGAACAGCACTCTCTTCTTCTGAGCCATATATTTTCCCCCTTTACCACGTGTTTTGGTTGGGAGTTGCATTCTTAAAACCTTCTCCTCCCTGGCCACTGATCTAGGAACGACTGGCCACTGGCCCCTCTTGGCTTATGACAGGCCCTATCTCCCCGGCAAGAGTTGATTGGTTCGGGGATACACACTTGATCCAATCTCAACCAATCAACCTTTTCCTGTGACTTTTGAACTTAGAAACAAAATCAGGAGCTCCATCTGTCTGGTGATAGAGCTGGGAAATGTCAAGCGTCCATGCTTCTGCTTCCCAGAGGAGGCCCAGCCTGAGGAAAGAGGCCAACATGCAGAAAGCAGCCAAGGAAGAAATGGAAAGAGAATCTGCCTGTGTTCTGACCCTGGTGTCGTCAGAGACTGAGGCTCCGCCACATCTATTTTAATCCTATTAGCCCATACTTCCCCATTTTTGCCTAAGCTAGTTCAAGTTTGATTTGCAACCAATTTACTAATTCACTGAATAACAACAACTATGATACATATTAGACAATGATGTCTATTAGACAACTTCTGATCTCATTTTATTGATCATCTGTAATCTCACATTTATATGACGTCTATGTTTAACTTACTTGCAAAGGTACTTACACTCCATCCATCACTAAAAACAACAGAAAACTACTCCCTCTCTCTTGAATGAGATTTCCTAATTCCAACTAAAAAACAAAAAAGAAAAAGCATATACATACTTTTTTTTTTTTGCTTAACTTTCTTCATTGTGGAGTTGCCTGCAGTTTCTCCTGATTTTTTTTCTTAGCAGATTACCACAGTAAATATTCACTTAAGTAACACATTTTGTAGCAAATATTTATAAACCTTAGTCTTTTCTAGATCTTTTATTTTCTACTAAAAGAATGAGTTTACAAGCAATGACCTCAAGGTCTTCCAGAAACTTTAACTCCCACAATAGCTCCGACAGTAACTCGATATTTGTGCAATGCTAATTTATCGTACTTTTCCTTAAAAATGTCATCCTCTGAAAAGCAAACATCTTTTCCTGAGTCAACAGTTATGGAAAAGAGAAACTGTGTTTTGCTATTAAGAAATGGAAAGGTGATTGATCATAGCGAGGCAAAATCTTTTCCCAATCCAGGTAGATTTCCCCAGAGAGCCTTCATTTCAAGTCCTGTAGTCATGTCTTCAAATTTCCAATGATTCAAAATGAGTTCTTACAGCATTGGCAGAACTTGGCAAATCTGACTTGATGTTTCACTGCCACGCTATCCATTAATCTAGTCCTGGAGAAAGTATGGAGAAGACACCACTCAATTTGGCCTCCTTCCTAAGCAAGCTCCTCTGCTAGGTAGCATGTCTGGATCTTTGAATTCTATTCATGCCCAGGAAAATAGAGATGGTAAGGCAAGAGATGGTTTCCAGAGAAACTCAAAGCTCTCTTTATTTAAGTTACTCATCCTTGGTGCATTACCAAAGAGGAACAAAGTGCAATTGAAATTTTATCTCACAGTGCAAAAACTGTACAATTAAAGTATGAAAACAAAAAATCCAAACTGGAGGCTATTAAAGTTTTTAAGATAAGGGCACCTGAGCATATACGCAGTGATTTTTCAAATATGTGTGCCACCTTCTTGGCAATTACACACCTTAGAAGATATTTTCATTTTATTTCCATTGGTGTTTTTAAAGAATATGCCAGTAAATCACCGCTGCCTAAAATGTTTCCAGCTCAAAAACCCATGTCGCCCATTATCGCTTCAAATTTCCCATCTCCGTCTTACTGTGCACATCAGATCAAAGGCTACCTGATAGTCAGGTGAATTCCAAATAGAATTGAAGATAGATTTTAATGCCAACTGTCATATTTGTGTGTGGCTATCTCAACCGGAAAAGGTCTACTAAATATTTATGAAGCTCATCTTTTGGTCCCCAAACAGCACAGTTCAAATTAAACAGCCGTCACGAGAAAGACAGTGCCATTGCAGGTAACTTCCTACTACTGTTGAGGTTCCCGGGCTCTTTTCAAGTGTGCCCTGAACAGATGGGAATGGCTACAGGCCTTTCAGCCTGGCGTTTACAGCAAACTTTCCAGCAGTCTGTCATGATTTTGGTATTCTAAATGAATGCAATGCAAAAGAACCTGCTCAATGATGTTAACCAATCTATGGCTTCTACTATGGAAATATACTTTTTAAATACACAATGTGTTTCAACAGTTAACAGAAATATTATAATAACATCAGTAGCATAAAGATTGTGTTGTTTTGGTGGTCTTTTATTTTGATTTGCTTTACTCTGTTTTGATGACGACCGCCTTTCATGTGAGAGAGACCCAATAATATAACTGCAGGTGACACTTATAGAGAACAACCAGATTTTTCCTTCCAATAAATGCTTTGACTTGTTAAATTCTACCTCAGAAAAATATGCAAAATTTCAAATTCTCTCCCCTGCTGCTTAATCGATGAGAAAGTTCCCTGCACCAGCTGAGATCTGCATTACTTCCAAGTTGTGTGGGCTGGGCTGGTGGCTGGGCTTGAGGGGACAGGCAGGGTTTGTTGTCTGCCAGTTACCAATGGCTGAAATTTGCCTCACTACATTTTCATGCAGAGTTCTACTAGAGGTCCCCATTTGTGTTTCAATAAGGAAATGAGTTTGATTCTGTTTTTCATGGGAAAAAGCAAGAAAACAATTAGGTATTCTATACTTAAACTTTGAAATGATCTAGTCCCACTCTCATGTAGAAAAAAAGACAGAGACTTAGTGATGGAATGTTGAAGTTTGACTTGGAGAAAGGTGTCAATCAGGATACCTGTCAATTATTTTTCTTTGTACATTACCACTATAAAAATGATATAAGATTTTCAAGGGCTGTTTTCCCACGTGGTTCCAGAATCATTTCAGGACTATTCACCCATGAACTGCACTTGAGCTGATGTGCCCAGGCCCTTTCTCCTGGTGGCACAATGGGCAGAGGCCAAGACTTCTGCTCAATTGTGTTGTCATGAGAAGGGGCCACAGATAAGGGGCTCAATCAAAAGCTACAGGACCAACAATAGGTGCAGTTCTGCTGGCTGAACAGCAGCAATCTCAGTACGTTTCCACAAAATGTTTCCAAAGGTCACAGCAGTCATTAACGAGAGTATATTTTTCTCTTATCTAGTCATCTTTGAACGTTCTATCCTTGATAATATTCCGTGATACATTAAAGGAAAAATTGTTTTATTGCTTTTGTTGAAGGCTTAGAGGGAGAAGATTTGTCTTGACCTGATAATTTTCATCTTTTCACCTACGTTCTTAGAGGAGAGGAAAACTAAGTGCAAGTATAAAAAGAAATTATTTAATTCTACTCATTTCTAATAGCCTGGTGATAAGAATTAGCTCGGGTTCCAAGCCCAAAAAAAAAGTGTGTCGGGGAGAGGGGGGAGTGATTCACTTATTACCACACATAACTGATTAGAAAAACATAACTTTACTCCAGTTATTTACTT
This sequence comes from Ceratotherium simum simum, assembly GCF_057802395.1. Taxonomy (NCBI): domain Eukaryota; kingdom Metazoa; phylum Chordata; class Mammalia; order Perissodactyla; family Rhinocerotidae; genus Ceratotherium; species Ceratotherium simum. The sequence goes on from NC_141909.1 coordinate 9,301,836, forward strand.
CAGTTTAATCTAATATCCAGGGTGATTTTAATTAGGATGATAGATACATTTCGAAACTACAAAATCAAAGCAATTCCATTTAACATCCCAAACACGTGGCAGATATTACATTTTCTCGTCTCTCCCTTTCATGCTCACGGGAGCCCTGGGTGTTATAATGAGTGACAGAACGTCCCCCAGTAGACTCTTTCGTCTTCGCCCAAGGTACATCCTCTATGTTAACCCTGCAGTGAAAAGGAAGGAAACAGCTGTGTGGTCTGGACAGTCTTTCAACTCCCTGCTCTCTCACAAGGCCAAGCGATCAACAACCTTGGTCTTTGACGTTCTCCATGTACCTTGAAGAAGCGATGACTTGCAGCCCCTGAAATCTCACTGCTGGTTACAGGTGGAAGCTACAGATAAATGATGAAAGTGGAATCCAAGCTAAGAAACCATGAAAATAAGCCAGCAAGCCTCGAAAGCTAGCATTGCTTTTCCCCATGATCTGTAGTTACTTACCAGTAAAATTAAAAATCTATGAAAAATGAATATGCTTCTCCTTAAAAGACGCAGCTGCCCTCGAGAAGGAAAGATAATATAACTGTAAGATGAGGAGAGACCTTAGAAAGCTGAAAGCAGTTTGGTGAACATACTGGATCCAGACTAGCACAGGTTACCTGGAAGGGACAAGTGGGAAATGGGGAGCTTCTTGCTTCCTTCCTCAACCAGATAACTAATGGGCAGGGGACCCACAGGGGTGCAGCATGGATACGAAGGTGCAGAGGACATCCCTGAAGCCAGAAGCAGGAGCAGTGACATGGCATTTAGCATCTCTTGGTAGTTAGAGAACCTCAAGGTGCCAGAGAATGACTGTGAGCACTGGTTAATGAGCACGTGTCATTCTCAAAATATTCCAGTGTCTGGCCACACACAACGGCTGCCAAACCTGCGTTCTCTGGCCACTGGGTGCTTCATCTCCTTCCATTTTCCCCCTCAGTGTCTCCAGTTTACCTTTGTATTTCTAGAAAGGTCAAGCTCACATCCATTTTGTGCCATGTGTCCTTGTCATTCCTTCCAACTGGAATACTCTTCCCTCAGACAGACATATGATTTGGTCCCTCAGTTAATATTTCTGCTCATCCGTCAGCGCTTCAGGAAGGCTTCCCCTGCTCACTGTGTTTAAAAGTCTCTTTGGCCCACTCTCTAACCCCCTGCTCTAATAGGTTGAATGGCTATGCCCCAAAAAGATATATCCACATCCTAGGACTTGTGAATGAGACCTTATTTGGAAAAAGGGTCTTTGCAGATGTAATTCAGAAGGTCATGTAATGACAAAAGCTGAGACTAGAATGATGCTGCCACAAACCAAGGAACGCCTGGAGCCACAGCCACTGGAAGAGGCAAGGAAGGATCCTCGCCTAGAGCCTTCTGAGGGAGCCTGGTCCTGCCCACACCTTGATTTTCGACTTCTGGCCTCCAGAACTGTGAGAGAATAAATTTGTGCTGTTTTAAGCCACCAAGTTTGTGGTCATTTGTTACAGCAGCCCTGGGAAACTGATACACTTCCTCTCCTTATTTTTCACGGCACTTAGCACTATCCATCACGTGTTGTTTGCTTGCTCAGTAGTCTCCCCCTCTAGAATGTGAGTGCAGGGGTTTATCTGTTTTGTTCACTGATGTTTCCCAGTGCCTAGAAGAATGTCCAGAACACAACAGTCACTTCATAAGAATATGTTGAATTATGAATGAATGTGAGCTGTTCCAGTAACCTCCTGGGTGTTTCTACTTGGGAACAATTCTGTGGGTGGACTCCGGATTTTGTTACTATTATATTTACTCCACTTACACATTTATTTACACCTCCCTGTGACCATGTTGTTAAGGAAACATTATGAGTCTTTCAGAAATAATTTAAAAATGCACCCATTTTGAGATGTTGCCATTCATGAAATACCACTGTGATTCAATATTCCAACTACATTGAATTCAGCGTGAGAAATTCTAAAAGCTACGGGCTTCCCAAAAGAGAGCACTTGCTGTATACTGTTGAAGGAATCCACCAGGGCCCATCATTTTCTGGTTTAATCTTACCATATTGATTTGGATATGGGCTTGTTTAGTTTCAGGGCAGATCCAGCTTGCAGAAGCTGAAGGATGCTCTCTCGATGGCTAATACAGCAAGAGACACTGTCAAGGTTAGCAAGTGTCTGCTCACTAGAACAGTAAAGACAGAAAGAGCGATGGGATGGCTGACGCTGTCGGGTGATAAGCAGCGAGATGGTGCAAAGTGTACAGAGGCACTCGCTCATGTCACCGCGGGCTGTCGGCTGTGAAAGAACACGCAGCCCTGTCTCAGACAGGAGAGGTGGAGGAGAGGAGGAGGTGAGCCTGCCTGGGTTTTTCTTGAGCTGTACAGGCTCAATTCAGGCCTCATCAATTGTTACAGCATATAGAAGGGAGAAAGCAGCTAGAGCCATTTTAACTACACAGGACACTGGACAAGAGAAGAGGGGGAAATAGTTAAAAGCAGAATAGCTCAAAGTAGAACTCATATTAAGTGTGGGAGAAAAGGATATTTTACTTTTAGAACGAGAATGACTCAGGAGGAGAGGGGGGTGGAGTGTAGGCAAGGAGCAGGGCAACTCCTACGGAATGTCCATTAATGACAGGCATTTGGTAGCCATGAGCTAGGGGGACTCTCGTAGCAGCCTCTTATTCCTGTTTTAGAGGTCGGGACACTGAGGTTCAGAGATGTTAAGAGGCTTCCTCAAAACCACAGGGAAAAGCCTAAGTGTCTCAAAGCCATGAATTTCCAGTGCATCAAACTGCACACCTACAAAATGTACAAGCATGAATTGTTTGGTCTTTGTAACATGAATGGCTCCATTTTCCAAAACAATCCTTACCTTGTGACTGAGATACATAAAATTTGCAAATATCTCTTTCTCCCTCATGCACATAATGGCCAACACATAGGAATGAGCAATTATCCACACATATAGGACCTTGGAAACACCCAGACAGGGAGCTGTGATACACTAGAGAAAACACCTGACCTAGAGGCAGCATTCCTGTATTCATATCTTAGCCCTGCCTCTGACCAAATATGTGACTTTGAATAAGACACTTAAGCATTCAGAGACTCCATTTCTTCACCAGATTGATCAGATTAAAAGTAGACCATAGTTATTACACATAAATAAAGCAATTAGCACCTACTAGGTGTTCAATAATGTCTATAGATATTATACTGTTATACTATTGATTGTGAAAAGGGACAGGCCTCCTGCAGTCATGTAGTAAATGTATGCATTGCAGGCTCATCAATCTGGATGGCTGTGACACATGGAGACAAAGGAAGCTCTCAGGATCCAGGATCAGGACGGCCAATGGGAATGGCAGGCAGAGCTGAATAGAATGACTCAAGTGGCTAGAAGCAAAGAGCTGGAGAAGAGTCAGAGATAGAAGTTCATTGTTGGTTCCTTAGGTCAATATGCATGAGGCATGCTGTGTGAAACATCTCAGGTCTGATTTGATAGCTGTTAAGTTTATGTCTATCCTTTATCTCTTACCAAAGTTTTTGTGCGACAAAATGAGAAGTCATTTTTAGATTAAAACGTTTTAAAAACACGATCCTGTATACCCATTGAAAAAACAATACCTTTGAGTTTATTAGAATTTGGAATATTTGTAGTAAAATTCTTTAATGACATGAACAAAAATTAAACCATTAGTCTCACCTATAGCACATGATTTAAAAGTTTAAGCTTTATTGCTTCTTTTTTTGCAAACTTCTTGTTCCTGCTCCTTTATCACTACATCTTCCCTGATACTCAAGTATCATGATCCATGTCATTGTAATTGACTAAATTACCCAAGATCTTTGCATATTTTAGCAGTCAAGCCACACCATTTGCTCAGATTATTAAAATATATTCAGTAGTCTCAGATGCTCTCTAAAAATTGAATGCCTCCATGTTTTTTCTTATTTTAATCAAGGTAACATGCATGCATGATTAAAAAGGCTAATAGAAGAACCTATAATAAACGGTAACACTCTCTTAAGCTACCTCAGTCTATTCTCTCTTGCTCAGCTCCACTCCTGAGAAGTAATCACTTTTAATGGTTTTTCTTTGTGTTTTTCCTTGTATTATCTTCATAAATGTAAATAATATGCCACTATCTCTATTTACTGACTGCAGACGATGGAGGCTGTGGATTTAGCTAACTGATAACTCTTCTTACAATTATTTTTTCTCTCTCTCCAGTTTTTAAAAGCAGTATTACAATATTATATCTCTAGTAACTCGATTTATAAAATCAAATAACATGCTTATACTGTTCTTTACTGTTCCACCTACGGTGAACGCTATCACTTGAAGACTTAGTCTATAAATAGGACATTATTGATAGAACATTTATCTCCATCTCCCCAACTCCCCACTCCCATCTTCAGTTAACCACAAACTTTTACATTACCAAGATTAATAATATTTATATTCTGGCTTGAAATTATGGCTAATTTCCAAGATTTGACTATATGTTAAGCACTAAAGTTAAAAATTAGTGAAAAGTATTTACACTTTCTAGTAAATATTATTCCCTAAGGAGCCCTGGTAGGCAGAGGTCAACATTTCCTTCTCCCTAGGTCAAATGTCATGGTACATAAGCCGTTCAGAAATGCGTGCTCTCAGCCTAGAAGTCAATGGATTTTTCTGCTGATAATTCAGCATGTATTATATCCATGCCACATTTTTCTTTGCAGCCTACTTGAACCATGCTATTCTTGTAATATTTTTTTGTTTCCTTCATTCTTCCAACATTAGTGTGTAATATTAATTTAGAGATTTGGGTCATACTTTACTTCCATGAAATATTTTTTGTTACTTAATTTCCTTCTCATAGTTTATTTCTGTTCTTTCTTTCTGGAATGCTTATTTATCAGACATTAGCCCTTTTATATTGTCCCTTTATATTTTAGTCTTTCTCTAATATTATGTGTTGAGCTTTTTGTTGTATTTTCTGGGGATTTGACTCAATTATTGCCAATAACCTTTCTATCTATTATCTTTTATTTTAGTAATCGTTTTTAATTTTCAGGAGATCTTTTGTGTCCCTGATTGCTCATATTTCATAGGACCCTGCACTTATTCTTTAGATTTGACATTCCTTTGATTTATCTGAAGATAATAATTAGAGGTTTTATAAAATCAAGATAATAACAATAACATTAAAAAAATTGACTCATCCTTAAATTCCCTAGCTTCCTCCTGATTGTGTTGTGTTGTTTATTTATCTTTGTCTATCTTTTTCATGCTGGTAGTCTTCAGCTGCTTGGTAATTGTTGATTTCCATTTCCTCTATTGTGAATCTCTGTGTGTTTCCTTGCTGGGCTTCTCCTTGAATGGGAGTCATTGAGGGCTCTGTTGATGTTGGTGGGCTTGCAGACTGAGTGCATAGGCAGAGAGCAGATAATATCAGGGGGTCCCCTAAAGCTAATGAATGATCTATTCTGGGATGCCTCATGCTAGCAACCCTAGTTCTTCTCAGGAGGTTTATCCAATTTTGGGGGGAGAGGGGACATAAAAGTTTTCTGTCTTTTGTCCAAAGGTGAACCCTGAATTGCCAATCTCTTTGTTCTAAGGTAGGGAAATTGGTGAGAGATCTACCCAGAGAAACTGTTTCTTAGATACACCTTGAATTAACTCTTTGTTTTGCATCCATCTCACTTCCATCCTGATACCTGGTGGATCCCAAGTCTACAGCTTCTCTTCTCAGGACTTTTCTGGGCAAATGATCTTTAACTTTCACTATGATCCCACTCTGGGCCAGAGCTTCTTCAACCCTCTTTCACTCATCAATATGCTTCCATAGGTTTTCAAAATTCATGAAAGTTTGAAATTCACTGTCTGTTGATTAACCCCCTCCCTTCCACTGTCTTTGCTATTAAAAGTCTATTCCCATTGCTAATTCTACATGTTGTTTGTAATGGATTTTGGAGAAGAAGGGGAAAAAACACACAGGGGAAGGCAAACCACCCAGCATTTAGTCCACCATCTTAAATTGGAAATCCTTAGTCTTGTAAATAAAAGACATTAGTGCTTGGACAAGAATTATTATGAAGATATTGTGTCAATATTTTCAATAGAGTCTACCTGCTGCTTCTATCTGTTTAAAACAATCATGAAATTAAATGACATCTAAACTCTAGATTCACACCATTCAACGACATGGCTACTTAAATTTGAGTTAAAGTTAAATCAAGTTTAAAATTCATTTCTTCAGTCACACCAGTCACGTTTCCAGTGCTCCACACCACGTGTTTCTAGTGCCTACTGCACTGGACAGTGAAGACAGAGCACATTTCCAACTTGGCAGAAAGTTCTATTGAACACCAGTTCTCTAAGGCAAACTTCGAACTCATCAATAAAGAACTAATCATTGCAAGTCAAGGCACAACTAGTGGCGCTTGGGAAAGGGGCTCTCTCCTCTTTATTACTGTAACTTTGTGTTAAAATGTCCCTGCTTGTGTTTTAGGAAGGAAATTTGTTACCCACAGGTTTTTTACTTTCACTCAAGCAGTTTCATGGGTTAATCTTGACCATATGAATTGACTGACAGCTTAACCACTGCAGACTTGATGAATGGGTGAGAACTTTGAATGCCTATGATGCTTCCCGAGAAGCAGTGAGCAGGAACTGCAATGTTTATTCTGTACAATGAGGCTTACAAATTTGGAGGACCTTAAATTACTTCTGAGAAGAGCACATGAGAACAGGCAAAGAGAGAAGATAGAATTTGACAAGGACTTTGCTCTATTTCACTTTACAGTTCACAGGCCATCCATGAGGTGGTGGAGGCGACAGCTCATCTTACCTCCCTGAAATCCATCCCTGAACAACTAACTGTAAACCTTTTAAACAGAACTCTGATGAGGAAGAACTACTTCTAGCCTGTCCTAAATTGTTGTTTTTTATCTACTCTGCAGGCCTTTGTGATGAATTGGATACAGTTTCAGAAGTGGAAAGTAATGGAGAAAGTCAAAGATTTGGATTGATTCAGAGATAATATTTGATGAGGAGGACAGGCTTATGCAATTTAAGGGAAATTCAGCACCTCAGGAGTTTATTGCACTTGGTCTTATGCCTAAGAAGTAGGTACAGTGTGTAAAACAAAAGTAGAAATAAATTACACATCAAAATAGAGCTAACACTTTGAGATTTGGCAGTGATTCACTCTGGAATTTTGAAAATTGCATGAGACTTGTGTGTCTCACAAACTATGTCTCAGCTGGGAAAGAGCAATATGGCACCTTCGCTCCTCTTCTCTACATGATCCAAGTCATAATTCTCAGAGGTTAGAAACCAATCCCCTTTGAATATGATTCCTTGTCTTTAAGCTTAAGGAATGTATATACCCATGCTTTCTAAAATCTGTTGTTCTTTTTTTATTGTACTAGTACAGATTCTTAACGGCAAAATCCACATGTGGTATTTTTCTCCGTTTTTCTTTTTTTTCCTCTAAAACTAATTAGGGCACATCGTTTTGATTTGTAGTTTTTTATTGAGAGAATAAATGACATGTCATAATATATTTTTATACAAAGTGGCCAAGAATTCATAGATTTAACAATTGGTTCTTTTCAATGTAGACGAACTGAATAATCACATGGAAAAAATCTATATTCAAGTCTGATTATCAGCTTGAATTTCTCCATGGATCAAATTGATTGGGTGATGTTTTAATTTCCATTTTTCATGTGTGCAATGTGGACACATACTAATTCATGTCATATAATCTTCGCTGTATCCATCCATCCATTAAACAAATGTGAATTGAGAGCCTGATAAAAGCAGGACACTGCAGTGGAGAGGGAAATGAATCAAACACAGATTGCTGCTCAGAAGTCGGTAATTTTGCAGAGACGATAAGACCAAATAACTAGAATCAAGTGCAGCCCTGAATCCTTGTTTGGGCCAAATTTTCCGATTTGCTGTAAAGCCTTAGGATGAGATTAATGATAGCCCTGAGTCCTCTTCACTCTGACCACTCTTTCCTTCCTGATAACTTTGCCAAGCTGGGGCAATATTGGCCCCACGTGACTCCCTTGGGGAAGGATCCAGGAAACCAGAGATGAACGGGGGAAGCAGCATTTCAATACAGCCCTGTCTGCTCTGTCAGTGAATGTCTTTCCCGACAAAGCCCCCAACAACTTAACCAAAGAAAGGAATTTCATTTTCATGCATTTGGATTTCTACAACTAAGTAGAAAGTGATGCATCCTTTATGCTACTTAGGGAACGCAGCAGTCAATAAAGAAAGGAGATTCTGAATAAAAATAGTTCCACCCATGAGTGGGCCAGGGTTCTGCAGCACTCGGGTTTATGAATGCCCTAAAAGGGGCACTAGAAAGGGGATCAGGGCTGCTTTTGAATCCAGATTCAGAGGCAGTGGGAGTAGTAGGTGACCTGTGGACAAGGAGGCTGACTAAGGGTCAGCACTAGCCATGTGAGGGAGAGAACTTGTTGAGCTATGGATTGTGTTCCATGTGACATGTGACCCCTGAGCCTTGTCGAAGACAACCACCCAACAGCAGTCAGTAAGCCTAGTTTGAGTCCCAGGTCAGCACCCTCTCCCAGACTTCTCAGTGACCACTCCAGATTTTGACAATGTTAAGGCTTCACTCTAATTCTCCCCTCCATCTCCATTGAAAACACCGCCTCTACTACATTAAGAAAATCTAAAGTCATCAAATAGGATCTCCTTCAATCTCCTATACCCCTAAGAAATGAATCCACATCCATAATCCGACATTATCCTTTCTTTCAGTCTCATACGAAGAGTAATCCCTTGTTATTCAATGCCAGCTTATACATGCAATGCCCTCCTTTGTCCTCTTTTGAAAAACCCTCTCTCACCTGAATTTTCAACTTTTCACTTTCCCTTTCTAGACTTAATTTTCATAGTCTATAGCAGGTTCTAGAACAGGTTCTAATCTCTACCACTTTGAAAATTACCCTTCCTTTATCCTATATCCTTCTCAGGAGTCCTCAAGCTTTTTTGTGCCATGGACTCTAAAATCTGGTGAATCCTATGGATCCTCTCTTGGAATAATGTTTGTAAATAAATAAAATACTTAGAATTACCAAAGAATCCAATTATATTGGGTACAGTTATTAAAATGTAATAAAAAATAACTGATAAAGCAACATATGTGCTTCTTTATGAATGTACTATTTAACAAATCTAGTGGCAGGTCTAGTAAGTACCATAATTTTGAAGTCATGATGAGCATAAATAATAGTTAACAATAGCTGCAATAACTATAATGTGATATGAAAGTATCTGTGATTTCTGTAACCAAGTCAGGATTACTGTTAATACTACAGACTTTGTTTAACTAAATTTCGTTATTAAAAGAAATGCTAAATTACAATTAGTGATTAGTGAAAAGAAAGATGTTCCCATTCAAGTTCCTGGAATTCCATCTTTGGATATCCTGGAGGGAATGTCTACCTTGCCCTGCTCCTCTCTTTCCCATCATGGTTCTCTTTTTCATTCTGGAGTTCATTTTTTGCCTTGCTGTGATCTGGTTTCTGTCCTATCACTCTTGTGACTCTGTCCCGGGAAAAACCACCAATGGTGTGCCAACCCCTAGACCCTCCACATTGTGTTGGCCTCTCTGGAGTCCCACACTGTGGATCATTCTTACATGTATTGTAAAGTCTCCTCTCATTTTCCCCCTTCCTCCTCTATTGACTGACTGCTATAACTTACTATTTTTTATCATTATGTTCACTCACCTGGTTTCTGTTCACCTTGAATTGTTTTGTTTACACATTGCTATAAAATATTTGCATTAAAGAAATAAAAAATAGCCTATGTCCAAATCACCCATGCTTCTTGGATAAAAAGATTTAGATGAATCTAAAAGAGGAAGGGAAACTAACATTTACAGAGTACTTACCACGGTAGCATCATGTGAAGTGCTTAACATATATTTTATTTAAATCTTCCAACAACCCATTAAGGTTATTCCCATTTTGGAGAATATAGTTAAGTAAATAGAGATTCAGAATCGTAAAGTAACTTGCTCAAAGTCACATAGTCAGTGGTGGTAGAACCAGGGTTTAAGCCCTGGTTTGCTGATATTAGGTTTTCTATATGTAATAGTGGTCCCTCTATCTGAGACCGTATCTGATTTGGCTAGGTGAAGCATAGCTTGGGGAAGGGGGCCAGGGGAAAAACAGAGCTACAGGAAGCACAGATCTGACAATTCTGCTTACAGCTCACCTACCACTGTTCGCAACTCAGAGCCAACTTTCCCCAATGCCTCAAAAGTGTTTGTTTCCTCCTCATGGAGACAGCTCATAACGATGCCATCAGAGAAGTCTCCAGGGTTGCCTGACATCAGCTTGAAGGACACATTTTTATGAAGGGATTTTCATCAATGTGGACAGGCAAGCTGGAAAACTTAATCCCACTCCCACCAAAACCACTTTCTTTACAAAAAAATATTTCTGTCAGATGGTGACCTCAGTTTCCTTCATCGACTTACCATTGAAGGCACAGGCTTGCCATTCTGTTCTCATTGAAGGCACAAATACAGTGGCCAAACTAGGATAAACTTTTGACACCAGCTGGGACTCTCAGTTCTCCTTCAGGTCAACTGGCTTGTGAGTTGGATTTGCAAGCTCCCCTCAGAGCTACATCCTTAGTTACCAATCACCTGTTTTTCGGTTGTTAATAACACTGTGGAGCCCCCACCTTTTCCAGAAGACGGAAGATGGGGTAATAAAAGGATTTCAGGGTGTGCAATCAACACACCTGGTTTGAAACTGACTTCTACCACATGGAATTTGGCCATGCTATGTAATCTCTCTGCACTTTAGTTTCTTGACTATAAAGAACAGCTAATAAAGGCTCCTCATAGAGTCATTTTGGGGATTAAAGAAAGCAACAAACCTTAAGTGCCTACAGCAATTGTCATGCAGAAGGCCCTTGGTGAATCTTAGCTGTTTTTTTCCTCTTTAGCCACTTGATATCTTTACCAAATAATTAAGAGTGAAGTAAGACTTTTCATATGTATAATGTATATATTATGTCCATATACATATACAAGTATAATGTAAATATACATTTCTATATATATAATGCTTGAACAAAACTAAATAAAATAATTTTTTATTAATGCACACCTGTGTGATTTTTTTTTTAATCTACTGCCTCAGTCACACTTGTATCTCTTTTAGTATATACTCTGGAAATTCCTTATCTTTTGTCTGTCTTTTTCACTTCCTAGCACCATGCAAAGTTGAGCACTCAGTAAATCCTTCTGATGATGATAATAGGTTTGCCATTTCAAAGTACAGATAATTTGAGTCATGGAAAGGTTAAATAGCTTGCTTGAAACTACCCAATGTTTCCTTTTCGGCCTATAAGCCAGGACTCTAAGTGAATTCATCCTTCCCTGCATCTTACTCTTTGATCCTTCATAGATAATTGATAAACAAAGTCGTTTCTTTTCTTAACAAAAGATGTGTCTTCCTGGCTAAATTAAAGTTTTGATAACCCAATTTATTCTCTTAACCCAATGGAACAAGCAATTGATTTCTTTTTCATTTTCAATCATGAAAACGTTATCACATTTCATTCTTACTCTCTGAATTATTAGATTTCAGTTCTTGTTTTCACATGCCTTATATGCACAAGTCAAGTGTAACCTGAAAGATATTAAAGTGAATTTGCAGTGAAATGGCCCACATCTGGGAAATTTGTCTTATTGCCTCTTAACTCCTCTTTTGTTTAATGTGCTTATTGGTATTTTCCTAGGATCATGCTGGTGCTGTGTGATGACACATTTCTGCTGACAGCCCTGAACTTTCAGACAGAATCTCTGTGAATAAGGGGAGAGGGAGTTTTTAATTAATGCCCTAAGACTGGGAATGAAAACAAAGAACAAGAAGGTTGTAAGATGGATCTGGCTGTCAAAACAAAATAAAATAAAAATCCCAAAGTGCCCTGTCCCGACAAGCAGGACCACCTTGCACTGCGGCGCTCCTGCCCTCTCTTCTGCAGAAATCACGGCCGGAGCCAGGACCCGGAGACCACAGAGGGATGCTTCATTTGGAAGGAATCAATGCAGCAACTTTCCACAGAAATTCTCTACCTAGAGCACCCAAGGGCCTCACTCCTATCTCTGCCATTAGAGCTGTTTTCAAACCCCCAGTGGTCCTAAATTCCCTAGAAAGGGCTTGAAAGCTTCCCCTGTAATTATGGCCTTGTGAGAAACAATCAAGCTGGAAAAAAAGGACTCCCTAAAAGAATCCCTAAAGTCAGACCTGGTCATTGTATCTGTTTTTCAAGTTATATGAGAAATTCATGTTACACCTTAGGGAAACCTCTTTGGTAAAATAGCTTGAACAGTCACAGCCCAAGGCTAGAATTCTCGTTCTTTAGGAAGTGATATATTTCAGAATCAGAATATGACTTTGAACACAACCTGGTAAATCCAATATCGCACAACAGAACTGTTCATGCTGGAGTTCAAGGGCATTTGAAGATTTAGTGCTTTTCTCCGCGCCACTCTCTGTCTGGAGTGCTTGCTGCCCTTCTCTCTGATAAACTTGCATTCTTTTCTGCATATGAAAACTAGTCTAAAACTTTATCCTTTTAAACAAATATTTATGGAGCACTTATAATCTGCCAGGCTGGAAATACAGAGGTAACTTTAAAAAACAAAATCCCTGTCTTCGTAGAAAAAGATTCAGCATTTTAATCTCTCACCACTCAATTGCTCCACCGAAAGCACACAAAGCACATCCATACATTTACACAAAGGGAATCTACACTTGGTTCTCCTCATTTCAAGTATGCTGTCCTGTCTCACTCTGACTGTAAATTCCCCAAGTGCAGTGACCATGGCCTCTTTCATCTCTCTCTTTGCCAAATACAGGGCCTTGCCCACCATGACTACTCAAAACCCATGATAAGCCTCTCAGGCATTCAGATGTTATCTAATCATCCCAAATGACATTCTGTGATACACAGAGAGAGTGCTATTGGGCTTGTTATTTTATATTCTTGGAACTTGAGTCAGTGTTCTTAAATAGATGGGCTAAGAAAACAAAGCAAGTGATCAAGCTGGGACAAGATTGTGAGCCTTTGGTTTTCCATCCAAATTTCTAAGCTAAAGGAAAAAAGAAGGGGCTCTCTCAAGCATGCAAAAGTGCTGTGATTGAGTGTGATCTTATAGGATCTCAAGCAAATTGAAATACTGTTGTGGTAATAATAACACCCACACGTGATTCACTTATTCATTCAACAACAAATACCACCATGTGCCCAACTCTCAAGAAAAGGGCTACAGTGGTGAGCAAGAGCAATACAATGCCTGCCCTCAGGGATCTGGCCTGTCTTCTTATTCGATCTTCTAAGATCTTTCAAGACAGTTTGGCAGCCACTGTGATCACTAAGCAGTATAGCCTAATGTTTCAAGCTCCAGTCTCTGCAGTTTAACTGCAAAACACAGAATAACATAGTTAACTCTTCAAGCTTCGTTATATTCATAGTAGTGTTGAAAATATTATCCATCTTGAAGGGTGCAGTAGTCAGAGTTCAACATAAAGGGATTTATTACAGGAATTGGCTTACACCATTGTGGGGTCTGGCTAAGCAAGTGTGAAGTCCCTAGGGCAGCAGTCAGGAAGGGAACCCCACAGGCAAGAGCTGAAACTGTGAGTGGCTGTCCACTCACAGGCGGCCGGACAGAAGGAAGATCCAGTGGAAAAGGGGAGCGATTGCAGACCCAGCAGCTGTTTGGAATCTCTGAGCTCAAGGAAGAAGGCCTAACCCTTCTTTTATTAAAGGCCTTCCAACTGATGAAGTCAGGCTTGCCCAGGATAATCTCCCCTTTGCTTAGTGTGAAGTCACCTGATCAGGGACTTTAATTACATCTGCAAAATCCCTTCGCAGCAGTACAGAGATTGGTCTTTGACTGAATAACTGTGAGAAGGGGTGTGCTACAAAATGGCCCCTGGCTCCTCTGCCTTCCAACTGTAGAGAGAATATCACTCATAGCCCACCCTAACCGGAACACATGAGAAAGGGAGTCCTGGGTGACACAGGATGGAATCCTAGTCAAGGTGACTCGTCAAAAAGGCATCACCGGGTTCTTGTGAAGACTAAGGAGATGATGCACGTAAAGTGTCTGGAGTACACAGAGTAACTGGAATTACCATTTAGCAGGTAAGATCAAGCTCAGGAAAGAAAAGTGATCTTGTTGGTCACAGAGTTGAAATGACGTTCTGGCTTTCCTCTTGCCACGGTTGCTACTCCACAGCTTGTGTTCCTTTTCCCGGCTTAGTCAGAACACAGGTGCACAAGTTAAAAGAGAAAAGTGAGCAACAGCTGCAAGTGTGGGCAAATTTGAAGTGAGATGGTCAGCCACTTCCGAGGTTCCCAGGCAAGTAAGATAAGGCAGAGAGATCCCTGGCCCCAGACATAAGCATACGGTGTTACCTCAGATACTCCTTCACTGCAGGCTACATGCTCCACACTTCTCCCCTAATAATCCATCTCTTCTTTGTGAGCTTCTGGAAAGCAGACTCTATTGCAAATTTGTTTCCATTGTTCTCTCTTCTTGATCTTCTTTATAAACAGAATTTCACTTTGAAAATGTTTTATTACTTCCTTTCAGTTGACTATTTTTAGGCTACAAATTCCAAATTTATGAAAAGCTTTTCAATGATTCAAGACCAAATTTTGTTGGGGTAGATTGGAGTGATATTTGGGTGGTTAAAAATGAGCAGCAAACACTACTTCTCCACCCCCTATTCTTACTATGAAGTAAATAATAACAGACATAAAAGCACACACAACTTACACAAACTGTCAACACAAATTTATTCCCTTGCTACACTTTGGCAGGGAAACAGAAGCAGCAATTTACCTTGTCTAGGTTCAGCCTCCTCCCCGGACATCGCCCCAGAATGTTGATCTGCTAGAGCACCGCTGACATTAGCCAGGCATCCACCTGAACTGACCTCATCCCATCTTCTCCTGGCTCATCTAAGCCTTGCATAACCAAACTTTAAAATATCCACATTCTAAGATGTCAATCAAAATGGTACCCCAAAGTTATAAGCTATCCAGGGATGCATATACAGACTTTTAGTCTTTAAAGCTGAATTCAACCATCTTCAAGTCAACAAACAAATATTTATGAAGCTCCTCTTATGTGTCAGAAATTCTTTTTGATGTTGAGATTATAGCTGAGAACAGGACAAGCAGGGTTCCTGCTCTCATGAGGCTTACATACTAATGAAGCTCCAGAGACATTAAACTAGTAAACAAATATGAAACTATTCAAATTGTGGTGAGTACCACTAAGGAAAGGAACAATCAAGAGTGGTTATGACTCCAAGTTGTAACTTTAAAAGACTAACTTTAAATATTTTAAAACTTTAAAACACTGAGGAAACTTGTTATTCAAATAAGCACTATTTTATATCTTTTGATAAAGCAGATCATTTGTCAGTAATATCAACAATTTTACATTTTTGATGCATTTTGCTCAGAAGTTATGTCCAAATATAATGCCATACATTTAAGAAAATACACAATCACCAGAAGGAATATAGTGTAAAAGAAATGTTAGCAACTGAAACAGTTATCTAACACAACATTTCTCATACAAGAAGGAAATATTTAAAAAATAGGCGTCTATTTTACAATCTTTGAAGGAAGACTGAATATCTGGAAATCAAGAACAAATCATAGTTTAGCCAAAAGTAGAGATGCATGTGTGGAGAAAATAGAAAATAACATGCCTGTGAGTCCTGAGTCCAGCAAGACTGAGCAAAAATTATCCAGATTCTGAAAACTATGATTTTTTGCAGTGACGAGGACACTGTCTAATGGGCCAATTAGAGAAGAAGACACTCGCATTGTTTCAGCGGCTGATGGGAGAGTGACAGATTTATAGCAGATTAAAGAATTCAGTTTTGTTTCTTACTCAAATCTACACAATTATGACCTATTTTTGCAGTCTATGTCCTTAGAAATTTTCCTTTCAGTGGCTGAAGGATATTAACAGTCAAACCATTTAACAAATGACAAGCTTGACTTTATTTTTTTCAACCCAGTGTATCAGCCCATTCATCAAAAATATACACAAAAGGCAGCCTCCCCAGCCTGAATGGAAGACATGTAGCAATGTGGTTGCTGCAAGTGAAGCTCAGCCAAAATTCAAAAATTAACTCTCAATTTTCTTTGCCACAATTACTTACATATTTCTCATCTTTTTTTTTAATATACCAACCCCTTTACATCATGTAAAAAAATTAAGAAAAATAGTCCCCATAGGATTTCCTCCAGATACATAAATTTCTTTTGCTGCATTAAGATTCTGTTTAGGACTGTGGAATGAGTCAGCTCCGTAGTAAATGCTTTGCATATCCTATCTCATCTAATCTTTTCAACAACCATATGAAAGAATTATCTTCATCATCATCATCACCATTTCTATTCTGTAAATTCAAAGGATCAGGTAATTCATCCAAGTTCAAAGAGCTAATGCAAGGCAGAACAATGATTTTAACTACTACAGTCTATTGACTCAAAAGTCCCAGTAACACTCTGACTCCCCCACCTCAATTTCTGAATACTTGATCTACCTCTCTGAAGCACTTACTTTCTACTTTACATTAGAAATTCTTATATATATATATATATATATATTTCCCCTGTTAGCTCCCTGTGTGTAGATGCCTGATACTTCCTTGCAGATGGAGGTTTATATTACAGCAACTAAATAATCTTCTACCACTATCATAATCATCATGGACACTGTTGGAGATCTTATTATGTACCTTGGATCCAGCCAAGTGTTTTAATTCATTTTAAAATTTAATCCTCAAATCAATCACAGGTAATGTAAATACCAATGGTATCCCCAGTTTTTGATGGGAAAACTGAGGCTTAGGGAGGTTTCTTTCCAAGATAACAAGACAAATGCGTGAATAAATTAATAAATATCAAGCACATCAAACACGGTTACTCAAAATATGTTTATTGAGCATCTAAAATACGCCAGGTGCTTTTCTAGCTAGTAAGTAATACACCAAAATTTAATTCTAGTGGTGGGGAAACAGAAATGAAGACTTCACACTGGTGATACTTGCCATGGCAGGAGAAAGCAGGGAAGGAGGCAATGGAGCTATTTGTTTTTGTGAGAATTTGATGTGTTACAATTTTCTAGAGTAGTTAGAAAGGGGAACAATGAGAAAATAACTTTGAGGAAAGACCTGAAGATTTTGGTTGCTCCAGACTGATAACAAAGCAGACGTAGAGTCCATGAGGTGGGATAGGTTTGGTTTATTTAAGGAGAGCAAAGAGGCCAATATCGCTTTGCTAGGAGGGAGCAAGGGGGAAAGTTATAAGCTGTGAAATCAAAGATGAACCATAGGGTTCTCTTTGGCTTCGCAGGAATTTGGAAGGACTTTGGCTTTTTCTGGGAGAAAGGTGGAAGCCAGTGTAGGGTTTCGAGCAGATGATTGTCACAGTGGGACATGTGTTTTTAAAAAGCTTACTCTGGTGATATGTTCAAGACAGACTTTTGGAAGTAAGTGTGGAAGAAAGGAGGCCGATTAGAAGGCTGTTATGATAATCCTGTCTAGAGATGAGGGTAGCACAGATCGGGTGAAAGAAGTCAAGTTTTTTAAAGTCACGAGAGTGTGGATATATTTCTAAGGCAGAGTTAACAGAATTTGCTGACAAATTAGATGTGGAGGGTGAAGAAAAGGAGTACCTGCAGATAACACCGAGTTTCTGGCCAGAGCAACTGGAAGGATGGAGTAGGGTGGAGAAGGAAGGAAGGTCCAAAGTTTAGCTTAGCTTAGAACCAAAGTTTAAGACCCCTATTAGATAAGTGGAGATAGCGAACGGGCAGTTAGTTATATGAGTCAGAAATTCCCGGACTGGACAGAAAAATCAGGGAGCCTTCTCCATATGGATGACTTAAATCTGTGAGATTAAATGAGCTCACCAAAAGAATGAGCATTCGTAGTGAGGAGAGACCTAAGAACTGAGTGCTGAGCCACTCCCAAGTTTAGAGATAAGAAAGACGGAGAAGCATCAGCAAAAGACACAGAGATAGAGGCGGTCCTGGAGGAGGAAAACCAGGAGAATATGTGTTCCTGGAAGAACGAGTTCCGAAAAGGAGGAGGTGATGAACCGTGTCAGATGCTGCTGCTGGGGCGAGTGAGACGTGGGCTGAGAACTGACGCTGGATCGTGCCCCGGTGTGGTCACTGGAGACAGACAACCTAGCGTCGGCGGAGTGAGCAGAACCCTGACTATTTAATGGCTGTTCGGGTGAAGCGTCCCAGCTCACTGCGGCCTTGGACTTTCTCCCAATTATTAGTACCACGAAAATAGCTGACTTGGGGGAAAGATGGATCTTTCTAATTGCAGACTTTTTTTCTCTATTAAAGGAGTTCATCCGGTTTCAATTATTAGGCCTTTTTTATTAGATGTTTTTGTGTTTATGTGTGAGTGTGTATACATGTGTGTGTGTGTTTTAATTTCCAAACCAGAGCTGCTTTGATCCTAGGGAAGAGAATACTCAGCATTCCATCCGGATGAGCACTGCCGCTGAGCCCCGTATTTGCTTTCCTTCTCCCCTGCTAGCTTAAATCCTACGGAGGCCAATTAAACTGCCTAGGCCAGCATCAAACACAACACACACCATCTCGACATGTAGGTGATTATAAACATCCAACTGTATTTTAGCATAAGTACCGAGCTGTGCGTGGGGTGTTTTCACTTTATGTGACCTGTCTTTTGAGTAGAAACACATTGTAACTTGCAGAGCACTCGGTTCTCAGGAGTATTGCTGTTAACTGCAGGAAGACACCTGCGCTGAGCTTCCTCCTCATAATTAGTGAGGTCAAATCATTCCCATCCTATGTGTTTTTCGGCTCTTGTCCATTTTCTGAGGCCCAATGATTAAGTTTGCTGTATGACTCACTCACTAAAGTCATTATAAAAACAGTAAATAAAACGTTTTAGCAATGTCTGAAAACTCAAAGGAAAGCAATTCCTGCTGGGGGAAAAAAATGAGGCCAGAAAGTTCTTAAGAGAATGAAAATATAGAAGTTTGTATACCTCACAGGAATACTTGTCTCAACCTACTCTGAACAAACATATTGGAAAATTATGTTTTCATTGAAAAATTGCCTCTATTTAAAATCCTGGAAAGGGCTAGTGTGTTAAATAAGGAAATCATATTATTCCCAAGATACATCTGAATCTGCATTACTTTTCTCCTTTGTTATTCAGAAAAAAAATTATGTTAACTTTATAGATATGCAAAAATTGGCACGAAGGAATTCTAAAAGCACTTAAGTTACTGACCAGGGGGCAATAACAAACTGGGGTGATATTGCTCATCATCCGGACCAGGTAGCACATTTGTTGGTTGATTACGGTAACAGTGTGCTGGTGGCCACAAGGAAACCTCAGCAGGCCTGTTTTCCCTACTTTCCGTACGTGAAAATTAGATGATCTGATAAATTAGTAAGAGGAGTTGTGTTGATGGTATATTATTGGGTGCCAATGTGTTCTCGAAAGAGGGCTATGTGCAACCTCAGACACTCACTCCACCTCCAGGCCACAGAGTGCACTCAAATCGCAGATTCTTGAAGACTACCCATTCATTCATTGATTCATTTACTTTCTCAATCACCCTCATTGAACATTGCTATGTGCCAGGAACTCTATTTGTTCACTTCCAACAGAAGGATTTCAATGGCGTCAATTTCAGAACAGCCGGAATGGTAGTTGATGCCATGGGAGGCCAGGAGAGGGAGACATTTTTTCCCCTTCCACTATTTTCCTCACTAATTCCATGTGGGTACTTACAAGGATGCATGAGCACAGTGTGCACAAAAGCCCAAGATTCCAGTTCTTAACTCAAATGTCACTTCTTCCCTGATCCTTCTCATCTAAATTGTTTCCCCGATTATCTCTTAGTTCTCTGTTATGGTCCTTTATAGCATTATCACAAATTATAATTTTCATATAACATTTGCTTGTGAATTTATTTAATCTATGTCTCCCCTACTGGAGGCAGCATCCACGAGGACAAAGAGCTCATTGGATTTGATCACCACTATATACTCTGTGCAAAACATAGTACCTCACACACACATTCAGTTAATTGGATGTTCCTAAAAATTATTAATAGCAAATACAACAGAATTCCTTTTTAGGCATTGCTCTTTGTTTGCTAGAAAATTTTCAGCATTTTTATCCCTGATAGCTCTAATGATATATTTTCTATCCATTTGGATTTTATTCTAGATGACTTGCATTGACATAGATTTTTTTTTTCCAGTACTCCATCCAGATTTCCAATGCTTTCCTGAATTTAGATGTCTGGAGTTTTCTTCTATTTCTTGTATCCTATTATAGACCCAGGAACAAAGTCACTTAAATGTTTGAGATAGAAAAATGAAGAGGAGAAGGAGAGGTTACCTTTATTGAAACTACCCAGAACTGATACTTATAACTTCATACCGTTGAACATCATCACAGAGCAGAGGTCTCAGCCCAAATCATGTCAATAGCTCTTATGCATCTGCCAGTTTCTCCCTCCCCCCAGTAGCTTCAAGGCCCAGACTTACTTGCCTCAGCATCCAGCATCCTTTTTGTTACGCAAGGTTGCCTTGCAACATCCATCTTTTACACCACTTCCTGCTTTACTCTCTTCTGAAACCTACAACACCCAGTTGCCTCATTTCCAGATTATGGTGGAAACATCAGCATATCTCATCTCAAAATTTATGAATACTAAAGTTTAAAATTCTTGTGACTGAAGAGAAAATATACAAAGCTAAATCTCTGTATATTTGAGTTCTATTGATGGGGAAATTGAATTTTCTAATACTTGATGACATCTACATGCCATATGTTAGCAACCTATGGGTTTATTCAGTGTTCCTTCAAAAATGGTAGTTCTTTCTGATCATTTATTTGGACTATCATACCACTGTTAGAATACCTGTAAGGCGTCAGGTACTTTACAGTTGGGACATTGACAGACACTGACCTTCAGTGTTCATGATACCACACTCTCCTGGTTTTCCTCCTTCCCAGTTGTTACTGTCCCCTATTTTAATTTATTTCTACATGTTTAGTAGCTCAGGATTGGTCCTAGGCCCCTTCTCTATTCTGCTCTTGCCATAGATGATTTCCATCTAGACTCATGGCTTTAAATATGACATACTCCCAAAATGTGCATCTCCTTCCCTTAAATCCAGACTCTTAAATCCAACTGCCTAAAATGATGTCTCCATCTGGATACCCAGTAGGCATCCCAAAATTATCATGACCAAAACTGTTCTTCCTCTTGTGTTTGCCATATCTCCTAGGTATAACCAATCACCCAATTGCTCCAACTAAAAAACTCCAATCCATGTTTAATTCCTCCCTTTTCATATCTAATCATTATCAAGTTTTACTGCTTTTATTTCAGATTATGTCTTGAATCTGTCCACCTTCTCTAACTTACATCCAACTACTGCACTACACTAGGCCAGAGCCTCACTTGTACTGTGGTAAATCCACTCAACCAGGTCCCTGTTTCCACTACTGACCTCCATAATCTGTTCTCCATATAAGTAGCTAGACAGATCTTATTTTAAAAGAGAAACCTTGTCATTCACTTGCTCATGACCCTTCAATTGCTCTCTGTTGTTTTTAAAATTAGACCTAAACACATCACTGAGTCTTATAAAGCACCATGAGATCTGGCCTTGACTCCACTACCTCCTGACCTCACTACTTTTTAGCCCCGCAAACCTCCCTCCTGGCCTTGAATATGTCAAGGTCCATTCTCTCCTCAGGGTTGGCAAGGTGCAGATGCAGAAAGTGAACAACTTTGCCTCATGGTAGCAAAATGCCTCAAAGATGAAAACACCCTTAAACTTAGTATTAAAGCTTCATTTCCTTGTCCTATGTTTTATAAGTAATTGCTTCTATGCTTATCTCTGACACTACTGCTTCCTCAAAGTGAGAATTGGAGTCTTCTTGTTCCTTATTATGCCATGGTACCTCAAAAGTTTGCTAGATGAATGAATAAATGAGTGAATTGATACAGAATGCATGAGCACCCATCCATCAGGACTTGCCCTTCCTTTAAAAGAAAGATAAGCATCATTCGCTCTCCTTCTCCCCAACACTCCTCACTTAGTTGAAGTAGTACTGAAGTAAGAATCACTAGATCTGGATTCTACCTATCTCTTACCTTTGTAATCTTATACAAAAATTACCTCTCTTAAAACCTTGAATCCCTAATTGTAAAATGAAGGTTTTGGAGTAGATTGATGGTTTCCAACTTTCTAAATGAAACCAAAATTTTAAAACAAAAATGTAATGAGCTGCAATACATGAATCATTTAAAAATGATGCTGCCTTGGTTGAATGGGCTGATGTTCTTGGAGCCCTGCCAATCAGTAAACTCCTCTGTCTCTGCCTCTGGGGACCCCAGAGGCACCTCCATAGACGTCAAGGGCTCTGCAAAGCCCAGTTCAAAAACCACTGGACTCAAAAGTCTCTGAGGCCCCTGGTAGATCTAACATTTCATGATTTCAACTCTGAAATAAACAACAGATGTTGCCAACTAAAGCCAAATGAAATGTATTCATGCACTCCTTTAAAAATTAAATGGAAGACTTTTCTCCCCCTTAAAAATCAAGCAAAATTCATTGCTTGGAATTCTGACAGAGTATACAAAGAGCCTTTTAAATGCTAAAGAACATTCATAAATGACTTTGTCAGAAAGTGTTATAAGATTTTGCAAAATTGAGCTTATGTAGGTTTTTGCTGACTTGAAGTGTTATTGATTAGAAAATACTTTGTACCCTCCGGGCCATGCGTAGCTCAGAAGGTTTCGTATCCAGGAACTGGAGTCTGCTCACCTATGTACTGGAAAGGTCAACCCGCCATGCAAACCCATTAAAACACACGCGCACATTCACTCAGCTTGGAGGTTGAGAGTGGCAGATCCAATCTCACCCAGAGCCACATTGCAGCCTCCAGAAGGCTGATGTAATTCTCCTGCGACTCTGTGGCTTAAATGGAATTGATTATTTAAAAATATTAGATATGGCATTGCTTGCTTTTTCACATTGCATTAAGCACTCAATACATGGAGCTAGAAACTAAGTAGACAAATATGTAGAGTTGTACATACTGTCTCCCTCTCTCATACATATGTATGTGCACACACCTGCACAGGGGCACACGCATACAAAAAGGAGATAACAATATTAATAGCTTACATATGTGTAAGGATTTACATATATAAAACACTTCATAGCAGTTCATTCAATCTTTCTAAGAACTCTGTAAGCTAGGTATTTAAGAGCCTACGGAAAAAAAATGCACTAAGTGATTTTCATACACTTATCTTGTTTAATTGTTCCCACATTTCAGAGGAAAATATGGACTCTCTGAGAATTCATGTAGCTTTTTTAGTGTCACAATGCCAAAAAGAAAGATTTGTGAATAAAAACCAGGACTATTGACTATTGAGGGCAACAACATTCCTCTACCACAACGGTTCAACTAATCCCCAAACAGAAGGTGGGCTGTCTTTTGTATAAGTTTGGTGTGTCAGAACAGCTCTTGGTAAAATAGTTGTTCTGGATTGCTTTTCTAATGCCAGAGCTAGATTCTTGCAGGTCCACTCATGTCCACTAATCAGGGTCTCCCTTGGGTCGGATGGCACCACTTATGACAAGCTGGGTGAAGTCAGAGCTGCAAACTGGGTCACCTAAGGCTTGACTTATTGACCTTTCATTCATCCCAGTGCTAATCCATAGTAAGATGCTTCTGATTAGAGGGGTAACACTGGGGTCATGGTTTTCATCCTCCCTCAAACAGCCCACCTTCCCAACAGAATGGTGACATCAATCCCTTGCTTCCCATTTCCTCTCTTGCAGTTGACGTTATATTTTCTCTTCAGTGTGATAAGATATATGATCTTCCTTGTCTCCTTAATTTACAGCTGGCAGGATTAGCTGACTGGTCTTGTAGGAACAAGAGAAATGTGATGATTAGCTTTAGTGGTTTAGGAACTTTATACTACTGGATTTCATTAATAGGACATCAGCCAAGAAATTTCATTCACATATAGCTTAAGCCCATTGTGCAAAATCTCAAGAGCCTGCCACAGCCTGGAAGTTGTGAAAACGATCCTGGATTAAGCTGTTCTGTGAGGAAGGAATGAGAATCGCCCAAGATAAACTACCAGTCCTATAACTAAATGGTACAGAGCTTCTCAGGAGGAAGAAAGATAAATGATTTCCTTGGTAACAAATCTCTCACTCTTGTAGAAAACCTATTCTCCAACTCTGAGACTATGTTATTGGAGGAGCAGCATCTGCCACTGGCTCAGCTCTAATGAAGAAAGAGTTCAATACAGCAGTGATGGATCCTCTCAGTGGCCCCATTCATCCTGGGGAAGCTGTTCCGACCACTTCCTGCGGCAGCATGCTTCTTCACTGCGGCTGCTGTTCTTTGTGGAAAGTGACTTTTTCCTAGGAAATAGGACAAGGGAGGGAACCCAAAGATGAGGTGCCACAGTCCTGCTGTCGGCCCCACACCATACCATGTAGCTCTTGATATCCCTGACAATTACTCTGGGACTCAGTTTATACAGAAAGTGGAGTTAACACAAGTCAGCCAGCAGTTCTTAGTACAAAGTTAGATGTGCAGTGGCTGTAAACATCTGTACATTCTTAGAAGAATACGATGCTACAATTGTGGTTCTTTCTAAGGAAGATGCCTTCTTGTGTTTAATTCTTTTTGCTGAAAGAAGAGAATTGACACGATATTGATTTCTAAAATGAGTTTGAATCTTGCATCCATCACCCAGGCAGGGGCTCATAGCTATGCAGGGTACCAACCAGGCCACTCTTTTTAGATGAATTTAATACCTTGTACACATATGGATTAATGATGCTCACATTGCAGCTCTACCCGCTCTGTGGTAACTCTAACACCTGTGTTTCTCAACCTAACTCACTGATGTTCCTACCCAGTTTCTGGCCATCACTTCAATAGATATCAGAAAAGTCCCTCTAGCAGAAAAAGTGCAAAGGCAGGGGGGAAGAGGAAGCCAAGGATAGCAAGATTAAAGATGCCATAACAATAGCAAAAACACCTTGAGACGGAAAATTATGATTCTTCTTTCTCCATTGGCCTGGAAACAAGCACACTCAATCATGGTTACGGTGAATGTATTTTCCATACCAAAAACTATTGGAACAAATAGTCTCACTAGGAATCTTTGTGCCACTTCTGAGGATGAAATATGGTATTAGAGATATAGTTTGAGCCC
This sequence comes from Ceratotherium simum simum, assembly GCF_057802395.1. Classification (NCBI taxonomy): domain Eukaryota; kingdom Metazoa; phylum Chordata; class Mammalia; order Perissodactyla; family Rhinocerotidae; genus Ceratotherium; species Ceratotherium simum. The sequence continues at coordinate 9,327,221 of NC_141909.1, forward strand.
AGAAATATGTGCGTCTAGAATACATCAATAGATTTGGAGTCAACAGCAAAGCAGATTTAAAAATGACACCATCCAGAAAATTTAAAGATATATGTTCACTGAAATCATACTCTCAGTGTAAAATGACTATTTTATATCAACACAGTAGTGGGTAGAACTGACTGAAAGACCTTGAATAGTCAGTCTCTTCAGGCATCAGTTTCCTCAACTGTAAATTGAAGGGGATGAATTACATAATCTCTAAGGTCCTTTTCTGAGCTAATATTCTAAAATCTCTGTAATTTATTTTCTATGAGATAATGGTCTTGCTTCAAAAGCATAGGCACACACACACACACACACAGTCGCTCACACACTCAACTCGCAAGCTTGGCATTTGACATTGTTGACTTCTATTATGGTCAATACAAGATGCTTTTTTTCCCTCATATATTGGGAAACACACTTTCAGGTGTTTACCCAATGAGATAACAGGAGGATGTCCAGATATTCAATAAACAACCAGAATGCACCCTTCCTCAGCCCTCTGGGCTCTTTGGTCACAACTTTCCATCTCACATGTCAGTTTGTAACTCCACAATGAAATGACAGCAGCCAGTGTCAGATCTCTCCAGCTCCTGGAAGTTTAGCCAACGCCGGCTTTCACCATCCTCTCTTTGCTTTCTGGCAATGGAAGGAATAATGGTATCACATACTTAGACTAGTAAATTAATACCCAATAGCCAAGTTGTTCTTCTTCAAGTTCCCTAACTTCTCTAAGCCTCAGTTTCTCTCTCTGTAAGCAGCTATAATAATAGTATGTACCTCATAAGACTATTGTGAGGAACAAGTAAAATAATGAATATAAAACACTGTATCTGGTACAAACTTTTTGTTCTCCAAAGCTATTAAGACAAGCCCAATACTCTGAGAGCAGCTTCTGTCTTCAAGAGCTGTCAATGTCTGTATCAACTCTTCCTCAGATAATCAGCCTCTGGCTTCCCATTCTTGAATGCTCTGGTTCCTCAGTTAGGTGCTATCTCACCAACGGCTGTGGAAAAAATGGGTAAATGAGAGAATGGCAGAGCAAAGGCCGCATGAGCTGGAACCCATGCCTCCACACATCATTGTAACCTGACAGTTGGGAGTATAAGTGTTTTTGATAAGTGAACAAGTGATTCCTGTTCTTGTAAATTTAGTCAACTCATCGAAGATGTAGACAGAGTTCTATTTACTAGGATAGCTACTGGCATTTATTTATAATAGTAAAAACTAGGATGCAGAAAGATTTATAATGAATGAGATATTAATTTTATGTGCCAATTTTGCTAGGCTACGGTGCTCAGTTACTTGGTCAAACACCAATCTAGACGTTGCCAGGAATGTATTTCTTAGATGTGATTAACATTTAAATCAGCTAGGCTACGGTGCTCAGTTACTTGGTCAAACACCAATCTAGACGTTGCCAGGAATGTATTTCTTAGATGTGATTAACATTTAAATCAGTAGACTTTGAGTAAAGCAGATTACCTACCATAATGTGGGTGAGCCTCATCCAACTGGTTGTAGCCCTTAAGAGAAAAGGGAAGTTTCCTGAAGAAAAGCAATTTTGCTTCCAGTCTGCAACATAGAAATCCTGCAAATTTCTGACTCAAGACAGCAATATCTACTCTTCCCTGAACTTTCAGCTTACTGACCTACAGATTTTGGACGTGCCAGCCCCACAATCACATGAGTCAATTTCTTAGGGAAAAAAACCCTCTGTCTTCCTCTCATTCATTCTCTTCCTCCTCCAGATAGAAAGATAGATAGATAGATAGATAGATAGATAGATAGATAGATAGATAGGTAGGTAGATAGATAGATAGATAGGCCTACCCATCATCCATCCATCCTCCATCCATCCTATTGGTTCTGTTCCTCTTCCTTACTAATACAAGGAATGATCACTAATATAAGTTTGAAACATGAAATTGCTGCTTTTGAAACTCAAAAACAGTTGAACATTGGTAATTTCATACTGTTTGACTAATACACACACATATACATACAAATTCTAAAATGAGAAAAAAATTGAGTAGTTGATCCTAGTTTGTGAGATTATGAGGGGTTTTATTTTCTTAGTTTTTTAGTCTTTTAATTGTCTAAAATTAATCTATAGTGTTTTAAAATCGGAAAAATGTCTTTAAATATTAGTCATGCCAAAGTCTCTTCTTCAGCAGTGCTATAAAGCTCGAAATAAGTTAAGCCATCATAAATCTTTAAAGGCTTCCTTTTAAACATAACTGCTATATGGTAGCTATTTTATTTATTAGCACCTTAGCAAAAGCATAAACTTTCAGGAACGTGAGAGTATATGACAGACTAGTGAATATTGATGAGTGAAGAAATGGTGAAATAATATCCTGAGCAAAATGCTTTGCCTTGGGGAAAATAGTTTTAGGAAGGGTACTGCAGTAGACTGTTCAGGAAAGGAGTGTAGGGCCCCACAAGGAAATCCTAGGAGCTGCTAGGAGAATAGAAGAAGAAAGAGGATCAGCTCTTGGAAGGAAGACAAGGCTTTGAAATCACATACATTGCATGTTGCTTAGAATCAGCCATGCATTGGTAGCAAATGGAATATGGTCCTGGTGATAGATTTCCAGGAAGCAAAGGCAACAGATGCTGGCTTCACTCAAACTCATTTGGGTTGGTTTGGTTTGATTTTCTAAATAGAACAATCCCCATGACCATTGTGGTGGAAAAGACAAATATTGCTTTTAACAGAGCTCTTAAAAGTAAATGTTTACTGCTATTTTTGCAAGGCATTAGAGTGTCATATCAATAATAGAAAATATTTGCCTGGATTTCAAGAATACCATAATTTCTCTATAATGATAAAAGTATTGGGAGTTTTCCTTCTTAATAGAAACTTCTGTCAAAAGCTATGGATGTCTGTTGAATATGATAAGAATTATAATCCTAGGAAATTATAAAAAGTGATCAAATGATTTGGCTGGAGGAATTCTGCCAAAGGACGGCAAAATTCCTTTTAGCATCTGATCAACACCTCTTCCCAGCCCCCTTTCTGGTACATGATGCCATCCATTGAGGCACCCTTGCACACCTGTCTTATGTAGCGTGAACTGACTGTGCCCCAGTGTTGCGCATCTCCCTTTGGCAGTGCACTGACCCTGGACTTGGCTGTGTTACTTGCTTCAGTCAATGGGACAACAGCAAACTTGATACAAGCAGAGACATATGTGTTTTGGCTTCCTCTTCTGCTCTTCTGCCTTCACCTTGAGATCATGCCTGGGCTACCCTGTTGAAGGAGAAGACACATGGAGCAGACGCATGTCTCAGTTGCCCTAGCTGAGGCTCCAGACATGTAAAAGAGGCCAGACAAGAACAGCAAAGCCATCTAACCACCAACAGAGCAAAAATGAGTGTTTATAGCTGATTCCCACTGAATCAACTATAGTTTTGTTGTGGTTTGTTATGCAGCATTATTGTGGCTTTAGAAAACTGATAGATCTAGGTAGGACCTTATTTTTAGTCTTCTTTCACTCCTTACTTCTCACAATACCTACCAGTCTTGTCTTATTCCATCAAAGTCTGGCTTGATGCCAGCTAACTTATATGATTTTTTTAGTGTGATATAAGAGAGGATAAAATTTTGCCATTTTGGGTTGCTTTATTAGGAACTTTAATGGTATCAGGAGAACAGAATTTACACATTTCCCACTTGTGATGTATTGATACAAGACAGATTGCAAGAAGATAAAACTTGAAAGTAACTCTGCAATACTGGGGTTGATGGGTAGGAATTCACCCCCAGGCAATGGCAAGAGAAGTGGTGCAGTCAGCCTGTGGGGGGAGGTATCAGACAAGTGCTGGTGTCAGGGAGGCCCCCTAGAGGAAGAGGTGTCCTGAGGTGAGCAGGCACCTCCTGGTGGCAAGATTCTATGTGCAAACTACCTCCACAGACCTGGAAAGGTTGATGGCATTACAAAGAATGAAAATAAGTAACCAGACTATGTTTCCAGGGGTACCAGCAGAGCAGAATCCCCAGCCCCAGAGGGATCAGAGTCAGAGACTCAGTTTTAAGACGACAAAAAAAGGGAAACTTTGCCTGAACTGGCATCTTATTGGCAACAACACAGAAACCAAGAAATTAGAACTAGTGGAAAGTCAGAGCCTGGCCAAAAACAAAAAATGGGTGGATTTGATGCTGAGCACCTAGAGTATTGAAGTCAGGCGACTTTTCGTTCTTTAGCCTTAGTAGATTTGAAGCAAGAAAAAAATTATAGAAACTGGATTTCTTGCCCTGGGCCTGAAAATGTAAGTCAGTATGCCAGTTCAGTATGGTCTGGATGATGTTTTACACTAAAAAAAAATTTGATTTTAAATGTGTACCAGATTTTAAGCAAAATACAATTTATAGAGGAATTAAGGCATTTTTTCCAAATTGTGTATAACTTGAAGTAGTACTTATACAGACATAATCTAAAGACAATTAAAACAATTATTCAGAAATTTCAAACTCTTAAAAACCTTTAATTAATGAAAAAAGCTCTTTTTTGGCCTAAATTATTCTGGGTGAATAAATTGATCAATTTCATCAATCATTGCTTAACTTTATACCTCACTTTGCCTGTGTACAAACAAAATCCTCCTAATGTTTACTCTAATCCAGGCCCTAAGCTCCAAAACCAACTCTACAGTCATGGCAGTTGGATATGTACAGCTTAATATCCACTAGCCTTCCAAAATTGGGGACAAATTTAAATCTAAAGTAAAAGCTCCCAGCAGACCTCAAATGCTAGACTCGTGTGTGCGTGTGTGTGTGTGTGTGTGTGTGTACTGTACTGAACTTTATTACACTAGGTATGCACAGTGTACTTTGCCTAAAAATTCCCTGAAAAACTACACATCTGACCCATAATTAGTTTTCCTTCATGAACTGGACTGTAGATTGATCTAATTGCATTGCATTCATTGGAATATTAGTTTATATTTGCTTCTGTTTGTTTTACTCCAAAGTCTCAAATACATTTGTCAGCTTTATCTGCTGTGGGCAGGTAGAGCTTGAGGCAATCACTCAGCAGTTTAGAATGCAAGAAAAGCCAAGCCGAAGCTTAGTAATGTCGATGAGAGTAACAAAATCAGAGAAAGTGCCCTCCGTTCAATGAGAAGAAATGTATTTGAACTTCCTTGGCACTCTTGAGGTCAATATTTTTTCTGCGAAATTATAGGAAAACCTAATGTGATGTGTTCTAAAACGGACAACATGGAGACCAGAGAATCATTTCTTCATCAATTAACGTTCCTAGTAAAGGACTGTTTTCCCCTTAACTTTCATGTAAGCAGAATGATTGCATGGTGATCACGTCCCACCAACTATCAGAGGAGCCAGGTATATTCAATTGTTAATTAAACATAAATATCCTGGTAACTCACAATACTCATGGTTCGAGACAGGCAGAATTAGGGTCTTCCACGGCTGTATTCTTGCTTCTGGTCTCCCTTGCCTTTTAAGAAGCCCTGCTTTTGATAAACTCCCATGCTGCAGATGATCTTGACTCTTGTCATTGCCCATATGTCCAAAGTCATGCCCTGGCCAGCTTCCTCCAGCTTGGACCCTCTCCATTTTTGTATCTGGTGGTGCCTACCTGGACACGGACTAAATGAGCCACATCTTTGTTCTTAACTTTTGATTGTCAACCCCTCAAAGCCCATGCTTGGGCTTTTCTGTTTTCTTTCCCCATTGCTAGCTCCATTTGACTACCAGTGTACTATGCTGTCAGTATCACTCAGGGCTGTTTTAATCGCTTCGCAACAATCAAAGCTATCAATGTCTGAAGCCTTGAGAAAGACATAATTTGAAACAACTCCATACCGTCAAAATGCTTACAACCATGAAATCTAGTTCAAGTAGAGTGAAGGAAGGCAGAAAAGACATCCCAAAATAATCGCATGATACCAGGAGAGTCAGATGTTTTTTGTGGAAGGGAGTTGGGCAGTACACCACCTTAGAGACCATGGCACATGAAGCTATCTATGGATGAATCTGGAGACTCTATAGCAGTTGTCAAATCGCTCACATCCCTGAGCAACTGGTCATACCTGAAGCTCCTTGGAGGCATCACCATTGTATCCCAGCATCCTTCACAAGGCAGCACACAGTAGGAGCTCAATAAATTTCTGTTGAATTAATCCTTTCCTTTAGAAGATCCATCATCATAAACTGATATATGCATGAGTTTTCAGTTTGGTAGATTTTTTCGTGAGTTGTTTGGAAATAAAGTCTATAATTTTGTTTTTCTTATTAGAAAAGTAATAGAGGGGCCGGCCCCATGGCTTAGCAGTTAAGTGAGTGCGCTCCACTACTGGCGGCCCGGATTCGGATCCCAGTTGCACATTGACGCACGGCTTCTCCGGCCATGCTGAGGCCGCGTCCCACATACAGCAACTAGTAGGATGTGCAACTATGACGTACAACTATCTACTGGGGATTTGGGGAAAAAAAGGAAGGAGGATTGGCAATAGATGTTAGCTCAGAGCCGGTCTTCCTCAGCAAAAAGAGGAGGATTAGCATGGATGTCAGCTCAGGGCTGATCTTCCTCACAAAAAAAAAAGTAATAGATATTCATTAAAGTATATTTGAAAAATATAAACAAAGTTTATTCCTGTATATTACTTACTTTTTTCACTAATGTATAGTCAAAATCTTGCCATGTGCTTGAATATTGTTCTACAGCACTGCTAATGGCTGCATAGTATTCCATGACATGAAACATCATTATCATTTTATTCAATTATAATTAGTTAGCAAGTAGAACAGTGTATGGCTCAGAGCAATGGCTTAAAATGTATTTTTGAACAAATAAGTGAATTGAATAGACATTTAGGTTTTCTCCCTTCTTCTCTATTAAAAATAACACTGTCATGCACGTGTCTGTGGTTGAATCTCTGTGCACATACATAATTTGTCCTTTGTATGAATTTCTAGAAGCTGATCGAAGAGTACAAATTTGATGGATTTTAATCCCATCACTATAAAACTCTCTAGAGATTGCTAAGGCCCCACACAGGGAAATAATTTGCATTACTCAACGCTGACGACTATTTGCTTCCCTAAATTTAATCTAAAAAAAACACCTAGTTTTCTCTCCTCTTATTCCACAAGAAGAACAAGGACATCTATCTATTAGATGTGAAATAAAATGGGTCAGGAAAAAAATCCTTTAGTTTAATATCACCAGTAATCAAATAGAAATAATTGCAGGGTGTGCAGTACTGTCTAACAACATAAATGACTAAATTAGATGCTAATGAATGTTTTGCCTCAGTTCTGTTTGGCCATATGTCCAGCAGTTTGTTTCAGCAACTTCCACAAAAGATTGACTCTGACTGCAATGTCAATATCATCCTATGATCCACAGGCTGCCAAGAACCGGAGAGTGTCATCTACTTCATCCGCCTGCCTTCAGACAGGACTGCATTTAAATTCACTGGACAGACGGTTTCCTGCTGTAAAATACTTTTCTGCAAGAAATGGAAAGACAATATGCAAATCAAGTAAACTTAAATGACCTAAAAATTATTGAGCCATATTTGCAAACACAATATTTAATTGCAAGCTTTTACTTTTGTGTGGCACTTACATAATTCAAAGATAAAATCCTGAATGCCAGGAAACACCATTAACAAAGTATTTCACAATACCTCCGAAAATCCCTGTTAACCCTCTAACTCGAGCTCAAGTGCATTTCTTATATTTTTACAAATTCTTTCAATTGAGCTGTTCCCTAACACCATTGCTTTCTAAACATCAGCATGACCACTAAGATTATCCACTTCAATTAGACACAGTTTTGTAAAATGGATTCTTTAACACACACGTAAAGTGATCATTTTCAACTTATATTACTGAGACTGTGCTTTTAGGCTCAAGGTATCCAGAACGAAAGGTAATTTATTACCTTCTCATTCCTTCCACAATTTTATCATGCTGCTACTTTCGTTTTTCATTACACAATGACTTGTTGACCTAGATTTTTTTTTTTTTTTGAGTACAGAAAATCTTAACAACAAAAATAATGACTCTAAAATTACCAAATGTAATTATGAGAACTATTTGATCTTACCATGAGAGAGACACATCAAAGGATGACAGCCCAGGCTTCACAGGGTAGCCACTTCTGGGAACAATTATTTCAACTGTTAAAAAGGGGAGAGATGGAGGCTGAAAAAAGAATTATCTCTGTTTCTCTTTCAATTAGATATCATTCATAACTGAATGTATGTATTGAAAAATATTTTTAAATATGTGAAACTATTTCTACAGGGACATCCATCATTTAATTAATAAATTAAATGTATAATGTAATATGTAATAAATATGGTCTGATCATTAAAATCTCTATGCCCACAATAAAAAACAACAAGGTGTTATTGAAATGCTACAAGATGGTAATTGTAGACTGCACATTTCATCTTGGAAATAGTCATATTGCCAATGGAAATGTGACCTTTATTTCTTAAATCCTTGAAAATGCCCTATTTTGACCTATAAATGTGTCTTCAGACAAGCCAGTTCAGAAGACAAGATAGAATAAAAAGCAAATGAGATTTGTACTAGTTTCCAGATTGTTTTTTCATAAATCCAGTGAAGTAGGTAGTATTATCAACCACATTTTACAGGGGAGGAAAATGAGGCATTAAGCAGTCAAATAGGTTGCCCAAAGGGGTGGAGAAGGATCTAAACATAGAAATGTCGGATGCCTAACCACTGTGCAATAATATCAAAATCGGATTTGTAATATCTGATTAATTGTTTTTCCACTAGCAAATTGCTAAATGAAATCACTCTTAATACTGCTGCAGAGATTAAAACTGCCAGTGTGACCTGGACAAGTCACTTTAGCTCCCTGAGCTTTCGTAATCTTATTTTTAAATGGGGGTTTAGATAGCTATGTGTAAGGGCTACCTAACACAAATGATCTTAAAGATATTTTCCAGGTCTGGGGTTCTTTTATTTTGTAATATTAAAAGATATCAATTACTTGAATAGTCATTTTATACAGCTGAATCGTTGAATCCGTCTACACATTATTGTTTCCATTTTCCCAAAATGTTGAGCCATGACTTCAAATAATATAAAGCTTTATAGGTTACCACTGGCTACTATCACAGCAAAATATTAATATATTATATCATATTATGGAGATGCTGTATTAAGTCAATAAAATGAATTTGAGCCACAATGAAAGGAATCATTAAATATAGATAGCCTAACCACACAACCCAGCAATTACAGATTTTGCCAGCAAAAGATTTGCTTCAAAGAGAAACCATGGAAATTCATTAAACTCTATATACTCCCCTTAAAATATGATGGAAAAATTTATTTTCCCAGAACTGTCTTGTGAAATATTTTCTAATTAATGGAATTATTGTACTAGTCTGTTTTAAGTGACTTGTTTTCCCACTAAAGTAGGTGAAACCAAGGGTGAAATTGATATCCGTTCTTCAGAGCTGGAGTCCATTTCCCACTGCCCCCTCCTAGAGCATTGAAGAGCAGGGAAAGGAGATTAGCTCCATCATTTAGTTCTATGTCAAATACCCCAAGGCACATTAGTGACCAAATCTAGATATAGGATCTTGGAAACTTTTGCTCTTTCTCAGCAAATGTAACCAATACCAGTAATATTTTTCCCAGGTACTTTTTAAAAATAGGTAACTCTTGCATACTATGACCCTTCTCCACCCCCATACGAAAATGCATTTCATGATGCATGAGTTAAAAGTATAAAGTTTTCAAACTAACAAAATGTTTCACATATCAAACAAACTTGTGGGTCAACTGAAGATCTTAATTAAGTTGCAGCAACATGGAATGGCCTTCCATTCCATGTTGGATCTTTCGGAAATGTCTTTGCTTTCTTTCCATATCTGAGAGGGAACTTTATTTTACTGCTGCTTTTCCTTCCCTTCCCTCTCCCCTCTGATTCTCCGGAATTCGCCAACAGGGATAAGAGGGCAGGAAGCAAAGGATCAGGAAAGAGTAAATTTAACCCTGTAGCTCCTTTTTCCCACATCAAGGCTCTAATTGTGAAGCCTTCCTAGATAGAGACTAAGATTTCAGGCTCCAAATCAGATTGACCCGGAATCCTTGCTGTCCACTCTCCCTTTTCCTACCTCAGTGACTGTGGGCAAGATTTTTAACCTCTCTCAACCTCAGCTCCCACATTTGTAAAAAACGAATAATTATAGAACCCACATGAGTTTGATGAAAGGATAAGTTAAGATAGTGGACATAAAAGCTAGCACCATGTCTGGCACATAAATCATAGATATTAATATTAAAGTTGCTGATGATTATTTATTGCCAGCGATGCTCTGGGTCACTGTGCATTTGATTCCCTTTGACTATGCAACAGCGATTTAGAGTGAGGAGACTAGAAGGGCAGTTGCTCTCATTAAGGAATGAATGGTGAAGGTCTGCTTTGAATTAGCACTCTAATATAATATCTGTGTTAATTTCCTAGGCCTGCCATAACAAAGTACCACAAAGTAAGTGGCTAAAATTAGAAATTTTTTCTCTCACAGTTTTGAAAGCTGGAAGTCTGAAATCAAGGTGTCAAGATGGGCTTCGTTCCCTCGGGAACTCTGGGTAGAATCTTTGCTTGCTTCTTCTATTTTCTGGTGTGGCCAGCAATCCTTGGTGTTCCTTGGCTTGCAGGTGAGTCACTCCAATCTCTGCCTCCATCACATGGCCTTCTCCCTGTGTCTGTATCTCTGTGTCTTCTCCTCTTCTTACAGACTTTAGTCGTATTAGATCAGGGGCCCACCCTACTCCAGTGTGACCTATTCTCAACTTAACTAATTGCATCTGCAACAACCCATGTCACATTCTGAAACACTAGGGGTTAAGTCTTCAATATATCTTTTTGGAGGACACAATTCAACTCATAATAATGTCTCTCACCTGGACCTTTGCAACGGTTTCTTTCAAAGGCCTTCCTTTCCACATCTCCTGCCCCCCTGACACATATAGAAGCACATAGACTCTAGTCCAAACAGAGCAGCAAGAGAGGGCTCATTAACAATGTGGACTATAGCAGGTAGTGTAAATCCATTTTTAAACAGTAAGCAGCTGAATTTGGTCAAGCTGTATGCAGCGTTGTAGGCTTCTCGCTGGGTCACGCGGATGATTTAGTCCTCTGTCTTCATGACTGATTTATTTGACAATAGGATCTCATTCTAGTCTGAAGCAAATAATATAACAAGCCCTGATTAGAATATATATGACCATTTGGGGGGTCAAATATATCCCATAATAAGGTCTTCTACCAATTCTTCTATTTTGAGAAGACTTGGCAAATCTTTTGTTATTTTTATGTATTTAAAATTCATCAGGAGAACCAATTATCAGGGAATTGAATAGATGCATAGGGCCCTAAAATGTTGGGACTTTTTAGTTGGAATAAATCATCTTATAAATGAACTTCAAAAGGAAACACTTCAGTAGCACTCTTGACTCTACAAAATGTTACTTTTATAAGAAATAACCTAAAAGGTTCTAGCCTATGACACTCTGTAACTTTATATCAGAAAGCTTAAAGGAACAGCTTCTAAAACAAATTATGTCTTAATATTCAGCCAGGAACTTTTGCTCAATAAATGCATTCAATTTAAAATCCCCAACGGACATCAGTTCAGATATACAGGACCAAGCGCAGGTTGTTATGGGCTATGTGCTCTCTGGTCACAGACTCAAAGATGAAGCATTTAGATTCTGCAAGAGAAAAGACTCATCGTGTGAAAAAATACTACTCAAATCCGTGGAAAGGAAGTTCACAAACTGTTATAGTTCCAGGTGACTTGATTAGTGATGTGTCGGTGAAGCACAACAATTTCTTTATACTCAGCAAGTCCAAAGTCCTCCTCATCACAGCAAAACTACTCTTAAATAGCTACAAAATGAAGAGTTCATGCATTTCAAATTATTTTCTCACAAGGCTCATTAATAAAGTAATTGTGGAAAACACAATGTGGATTTTAATTTTAATGGACTCACCCTTGATGCTTCTAAGTTGGGACTGGTCAATTTCATGTCTGCATAGATTTAATCTTGTGGGGTCAAACCACAAGATTGGTGATATGAACAATACTACTGCTAAAAATATGTGACATGTGTTAGGTGCTTCATATGTGCTAGACAGTATTCTAGGGCTTTACAAGTATTCATCATTTAATCCTGACAACAACTTAATGAGGTGAGTGCTATTATAATCCTCATCTTACCTGAACACAGGCACTCTGGCTCGATAGTCTATAGACCCTTAAATATTATAGTATCTTGCCTCTAAGAATCATTTTTCACAGCACTTATAATTTTACTGTATCTAACAGGCATCTCAACTTTAAAATATACAAAAAACAAAAATTTTTTATTCCTCCCACCACTTATTTCTCCCATAGATTTCCTCATCTCTGTAAGTGGTGTATCAATTCTTCCAGGTGCTCAAACTAAAAACTTGAGAGTTATCCTTGAATCCTCTCTTTTCCTCACACTGAACTTTCAATCTATCAGCATATCTGGTCAGTTCTCCCTTCTAGATATTTTTAGAATCCAAACACTTCTCCCTAATTCCATCACTATCACCCTCATTCAAGTCTCTATTATCTTTCACCTGGACCATTGCAGTGGCCTCTTCAAAAGCCTTCCTGCTACACCCCCAACACATGTCCAAGCACATACACTCTCGTCTAAACAGAGCAGCAAGAGAGGGCTCTTTAAAACAAAAGCATAGATAGTAGCCAACCTCAGCTCAAACCCACCAAAGGTTCCCCTCCTGTTGTAATGGATGGCTAACCTGTGCCCCAGTTGAGAGCCAAACCTCCCCTGTTCCTGGGTCCTATCACCCTTCACTCATAGGGCCCTTGCTCCTGTAATCATCCCCTCTCACAGATCATTAGTTTGTCCTCCTCTCCTAGATCTTCCCCATCAGCATAAAAAGAGGATGTGCCAAGCAGATCTTTAAATTCCACCCTTCTTCTTGTGTCCAGTGTACCTTTAAAGCGCTGTGCGTACTCATTGTATTAAATACTGTCCCCCAGCCACTCTCTAACTTCTGACTCTTTTATTTTCGTGGAACATATCACTATGTGAAATTTAATTATAAAACACCATGTATCAGCTTGCTTATTGTTTTTCTCCTTCTCTAAATTATAAGCTTCATGAAACAAGAAGTCTATAGTTCACAGCTATTCCCTGAGTGTCTAGAACAGTGCCTTGTATACATTAGACACAGAATAAACAGCTTGGAATGGATTAATGAATGGGGGAGAAACTGATAGATCCTGATACTTCTTCCACATATTTTCTTTGCTGTAAAGAAAACTAATCACCTGAGATAAGGCCCTGATCATATCAAATACATTTCTTGGACCTTGCATATAATACTCTTATTTTCATGTATATTAGTATATTCTATGAGTTTATTAGATATCGTAATAGCAGCTGTCTGTTCCTACTACTATTTAATGTAAACGCACCATCAACCCTGAATTGTATTATTCTACTTAGCCCCATGAATTATTCACTTTATGTCCAAATAGTTGAATCCACTGTCTCCAATTTCCACTGCAATCAGTGATCAGCACATTTGTATCCTTGAACTCTCTCTACTATCTTTTGAAATCATTTTAAAGTCAAGTTTCATTATCTACATTGTTGCAAACCCTTTTGGCAAAAGCTTAAAAGAAACAAATTCATATATTTAAATATATGTACCATCTCTTTTCAAAATCTCACTATTCTTAACCTCCCAAACCTACTTAACAATTACATACATCTCTAAATGTGGCTTAGTACCCCTTTCTTCCTCAGACTACAAAAGCAATTACACTTTTAAAATTCTACTGCAAAAAACTAATCACAATAAACAGACTGAAATGTCATTCTGAATGACAGGACAGAGCTTTTGAAAACATCAGTACTCACGCGACAAACCCCTATTTGCTGAGCCCACCAACAGGTTGCACTGTTCTCCCTACAGTGTTGACAAATACAATTGCTGAGGCTGCTGCGAAATAATAAAGAAAGCTTGAAAAGAGGCCGAGAGAAGGCTCATAATGATAGTATTTGGAGTTTATTGCCTTCTAATAAAAATAACAGCCTACTCTGCCTGCAAAGTCACAACTGACAAAGCCATGTTGCCCCATGTGGCTTTGCTCTGGGAAACCTCGTGGAGTGCCATCCAGAGAGCCTTTCTCTCCGGATCTACAGAGAAATGGTGTCTTGACTTCTAAGCAAAGATGTGCCTATTACCTAGGAACTGTTCAAAAGCCATTGGGAAAATATCAGGACAGCAATGCCTCGTGTGCTAGGCAGAAGCTTCTGGGGTGTTCCTTACAAGATGAATAAGTTCTGGCGATCTGCTATACAATATAGTGCCTGTAGTTAACAATACTGTGTTGTACACTTAAAATTTTTGTTGAGAGTAGATTTCATATTAAGTGTTCTTACCACACACACACAAAGGGACACAAGGAAATTTAGAGAGAAAGAGAAAGAGAGATGATAGATGAGAGATAGAGAGAGAGAGAGAGAGAGAGAGAAAGAGAGAGAGAAAGAAAGAAAGGAACTTGAGTTTCCACTTGAATGGAAATCAACTTTCTCTCTCTGTCAGGGTGCCCATTCATGGAGCCAGGTGGGAGAAGATTGAATCCTCACTCAATGTGTGATGAGGAAAGGCTTGTGGGATGCTGCCATGGGGTACTCACAGGCAAGTGTGAAGAACAAGGACTCTCATTTCTCATTCCATTAAGGAGCTATTGAATCCCTGAAGATGAATTCAGGCTGCCTACAGCGTTGGACTTGCTTTCCTCTCCCTGGAAGTGTTCACACAACTGAAAGTAGGAATTAGTTTATAGGACGATCCGTCTTTAATACAGACCATGTATCAAGGCACCCTACTACAACTTGGAAGAGGAAGAAACAAGCTCACTATTTTTCAGGCAGTTGCATGACTGGGTATTCTGGCTCTTTGGAGTATTCAGTCATTAAAATACACATCTTCAGGGTCTAGTGCAGCAATTTTCAAACTATGTTCCCCAGAGATCAAGGGTTCAGGGGGCTTCTTCCTAGGCTCCCTCAGGACAGGAGGGATCACAGAGATAAGACTTAGAGCACCACTCCTGCCTGCCAACCCCCTCCCTCTGGACAGCCTAATCTATCTGGTTTAAATATTGGGGTTTTTGAGTATTTTTGTGTGTGTGAGGAAGATCGGCCCTGAGCTAACATCTGCCAATCCTCCTCTTTTTTGCTAAGGAAGACTGGCCCTGGGCTAACATCCATGCCCATCTTCTTCCACTTTATATGGGACACCGCCAGAGCATGGCTTGCCAAGCAGTGCGTTGGTGCACGCGCAGGATCCGAACCTGTGAACCCCGGGCTGCTGCAGCAGAGCGTGCGCACTTAACTGCTTGTGCCACCGGACCGGCCCCTGAGTATTTTTTTTTTAATGTGAAAACTATTATCTAGCGATTTGTGCAGGAAAGAGTAAAATCTTAGCACTCCATTTCTTCCTGATGGAGGTGGCCTCCCTTAGACACCCGGTAGCTTACTTACCCCATGGAGCTCTGTGGAGATGAATATATTTAGATTTAAGTCAACTATGAGATCTTAAGCAGAAAAACACTGTTGGATATATTTATGCAATTTTTTGTTACGTAAGATGTATTTTGTTCTTGTGCTAAGTATAGTTAGAATTGAACAAAAGTAATCAGAATTCTTGGGAGAAACTGGGTTATCTTAGACAAGAACTTTGTAGAAAAAGCATATCTAGATTGAGGGCATGTTATCTCTCTTCAAGTTAGTTACCTGGTTAGCAAACTAAAAGGACGCAATGACCTGTCATTTCCAAGCCAAGCACATCAAAGTTAGGTCAGCTCTTCACTGCAAACAGAGAACTTCCAAGGCCACAGACCGCCTCTCAGTCCTTATCCCAGTCAACGCCCAAAGTGCAATGGACCACACTCCCTTCCTGGGGTCTCAAATAGTGCCCTCTTCTGTTTCTCACCCTACCTGTCCCTCCACTTCTTCAAGCCTCCTTCCCTGACATTTTGCCCTGCCTGCTTCTACAAGATTGGTGCCGTCTGCCAGGTGGAAGGGGTGGACAGGATCTGGTTAGAGGCAGGAGCTCCTTTTACCTGCAACTACAAATGACTGGGGCCAGAGGAAAAATGCCAAGACCCAAAGCAGAGACATGGGTCCAAATGGAGACCCAGGATCTGGCTGTGAGGCCAGGGAAGGAGATCCAGCAAAACAAGAGGCCAGAGAGAAGAGCAGTGCCAGTGGGAGCCTGGGTAAACAGGAGACTAGAGAACAATCAGGCCATAACCTGGATTTCATAGGGTGTTGTCCATAACACACGTTACCTATTCTAGGCATCCTATACCGTGTAGGTGGGCTAGAACGATTAAAAGGCCTCGGATACACAGCACATACGTGCCCCAAGATTCTATCCTGATGTCTATCTGTTCCCTTCTCCTCCTGTGCTCGATTCCTTTCATTTTCATCCACTCTCATTCATTCCTTTCAATTTCATCCACTCTCATGTTTTAATCTACAGCCTCACATACTGGGAGGTGCTGCACCCATCACAACTCAGCACATTTAACATTGGTCTTATTAACCCAATCTGTTCTTATTTCAAAATTCCTGTCTCAGCTAATGACTTAACCCAGGGGTCAGCAAACTTTCTCTGTAAAAGGACAAATAGTAAATATTTTGGGCTTTGTGGGCCATAAGATCTCTATGCAAGTAGTCAGCTCTACCATTGTAGTACAAAAGCAGCCATAGATCATATGTAAATGAATGAGCAAGGCTGTGTTCCAATAAAACTTTATTTACAAAAATTGTCAACAGGACAGATTTGTCCTGGGGGCTGCAGTTTGCTGATATTTGCCTTAACTATTCACCTGGTGTGTAAGCTAAACATCTGAGGGTCATCCTTGGTGCTTCCCTTTCTCACTACCCAAATCAAATTTTTTTTTAAATTTTTTTTTTTTGTTTATTGCAGTAACATTGGTTTATAACATTGTATAAATTTCTGGTGTACATCATTATACTTCTATTTCTGTATAGATTACATCATGTTCACCACCAAAATACTAATTACAAGCCGTCACCACACACATGTGCCGAATTATCCCTTTCGCCCTCCTCCCTCCCCCTTTCCCCTCTGGTAACCACCAATCCAATGTCTGTCTCCATGTGTTTGTTTATTGTTGTTATTATCTACTACTTAATGAAGGAAATCATACGGTATTTGACGTTCTCCCTCTGACTTATTTCACTTTGCATAATACCCTCAATGTCCATCCATGTTGTCACAAATGACTGGATTTCATTGTTTCTTATGGCTGAGTAGTATTCCATTGCGTATATATACCACATCTTCTTTATCCATTCATCCCTTGATGGCACTTAGGTTGCTTCCAAGTCTTGGCTATTGTGAATAACGCTGCAGTGAACGCAGGGGTGCATGTATCTTTACGCATTGGTGTTTTCAAGTTCTTTGGATAAATACCCAGCAGGGGAATCGCTGGATCATATGGTAGTTCTATCCTTGATTTTTTGAGGAATCTCCATACTGTTTTCCATAGTGGCTGCACCAGTTTGCACTCCCACCAGCAGTGTATGAGAGTTCCCTTCTCTCCACATCCTCTCCAACACATGTTGTTTCCTGTCTTGTTAATTATATAGCCATTCTGACGGGCGTGAGATGATATCTCATTGTAGTTTTGATTTGCATTTCCCTGATAGTTAATGATTTTGAACATCTTTTCATGTGTCTGTTGGCCATCTGTATATCTTCTTTAGAGAAATGTCTGTTCAGGTCTTTTGCCCATTTTTTAATTGGGTTGTTAGTTTTTTTGTTGTTGAGATGCATGAGTTCTTTATATATTTTGGAGGTTAAGCCCTTATCAGATGTATGGTTTGCGAATATCTTCTCCCAATTGTTAGGTTGTCTTTTCGTTTTGTTGATGGTTTCCTTTGCTGAGCAGAAGCTTTTTAGTTTGATGTAGTCCAATTTGTTTATTTTTTCTGTTGTTTCTCTTGCCTGGTCAGACATGGTGCTTGAAAATATGTTGCTAAGACCGATGTCGAAGAGCGTACTGCCTATGTTTTCTTCTAGAAGTTTCATAGTTTCAGGTCTTACATTCAAGTCTTTAATCCATTTGGAGTTAATTTTTGTGTATGGTGTAAGGTAAGGGTCTACTTTCATTTTTTTGCATGTGGCTATCCAGTTTTCCCAACATCATTTATTGAAGAGACTTGCTTTTCTCCATTGTGTGTTCTTGGCTCCTTTGTCAAAGATTAGCTGTCCATAGACGTGTGGGTTTATTTCTGGGCTTTCGATTCTATTCCATTGATCTGTGTGTCTGTTTTTGTGCCAGTACCATGCGCTTTTGGTTACTATAGCTTTGTAGTATATTTTGAAATCAGAGAGCGTGATACCTCCAGCTTTGTTCTTTTTTCTCAGGATTCCTTTACCTATTCAGGGTCTTTTGTGGTTCCATATAAATTTTAGGATTCTTTGTTCTTATTTCTGTGAAAAATGTTGTTGGAACTTTGATAGGGATTGCATTGAATCTATAGATTGCTTTAGGAAGTATGGACATCTTAACTATGTTAATTCTTCCAATCCAAGGGCATGGAATATCTTTCTATTTCTTTGTGTCTTCTTCAATTTCTTTCAGCAATGTTTTATAGTTTTCCATGTACAGCTCTTTCACCTTTTTGGTTAAGTTTATTCCTAGGTATTTTATTCTTTTTGTTGCAATTGTAAATGGGATGGTATTCTTAATTTCTCTTTCTGCTGCTTCGTTGTTAGTGTATAGAAATGCAACTGATTTTTGGATGTTGATTTTGTATCCTGCAACTTTACCATATTCGTTTATTACTTCTAAAAGTTTTCTGGTGGATTCTTTAGGGTTTTCTATATATAAAATCATGTCATCTGCAAATAGTGACAGTTTCACTTCTTCCTTTCCAATTTGGATCCCTTTTATTTCTTTCTCTTGAAATAAAAATCTCCTGATTGCTCTGTCTAGGACTTCCAGTACTATGTTAAACAGGAGTGGTGACAGTGGGCATCCTTGTCTGGTTCCTGTTCTTAGAGGGATAGCTCTCAGTTTTTCACCATTGAGGATGATATTAGCTGTGGGTTTCTCATATATGGTCTTTATTACATTGAGATACTTTCCTTCTATACGCATTTTATTCAGAGTTTTTATCATAAATGGATGCTGTATCTTGTCAAATGCTTTCTCTGCATCTATTCAGATGATCATGTGATTTTTATTCTTCATTTTATTAATGTGGTATATTACGTTGATTGATTTGCGAATGTTAAACCATCCCTGCATCCCTGGAATAAATCCCACTTGATCATGGTGTATAATCTTTTTAACGTATTGTTGTATGCGATTTGCTAGTATTTTGTTGAGGATTTTTGCATCGATGTTCATCAGTGATATTGGCCTATAATTTTCTTTTTTTGTGTTGTCTTTGTCTGGTTTTGGTATCAGGGTAATGTCGGCTTCGTAGAATGAGTTAGGGAGCTTCCCCCCCTCCTCAATTTTTTGGAAGAGTTTGAGAAGGATAGGTATTAAGTCTTCTTTGAATGTTTGGTAGAATTCACCAGGGAAGCCGTCTGGTCCTGGACTTTTATTTTGGGGGAGGTTTTTGATTGCTGTTTCCATCTTCTTACTGGTGATTGGTCTATTCAAATTCTCTACTTCTTCTTGATCCAGTTTTGGAAGGTTGTATGATTCTAAGAATTTATCCATTTCTTCCAGATTGTCGAATTGGTTGGCATATAGCTTTTCATAGTATTCTCTTATAATCTTTTGCATTTCTGAGGTGTCTGTTGTAATTTCTCCTCTTTCATTTCTGATTTTACTTGTTTGTGCCTTCTCTCTTTTTTTCTTTGTGAGTCTAGCTAAAGGTTTGTCAATTTTGGTTATCTTTTCAAAGAACCAGCTCTTGGTTTTATTAATTTTTTCTATTGTTTTTTTTTTGGTCTCTATTTCATTTATTTCTGCTCTTATTTTTATTATCTCCCTTCTTCTACTGATTTTGGGCTTTGTTTGTTCTTCTTTTTCCAGTTCCTTTAGGTGTATTGTTAGATTGTTTATTTGAGATTTTTCTTGTTTGTTGAGATAGGCCTGTATTGCTATAAACTTCCCTCTTAGAACCACTTTTGCTGTATCCCATAAATTCTGGCATGTCGTATTTTCATTTTCATTTGTCTCCAGGTATTTTTGATTTCTTCTTTGATTTCTTCGTTAACCCAGTCGTTGTTCAGTAGCATTTTGTTTAATCTCCACTTATTTGTGGCTTTTCTGATTTTCTTCCTATAGTTGATTTCTAGTTTCATACCGTTGTGGTCAGAAAAGATGGTTGGTATTATTTCAATCTTCTTAAATTTATGGAGACTTGTTTTGTGGCCTAATATGTGATCAATCCTGGAGAATGTTCCATGTGCATTTGAAAAGAACGTGTATTCTTCGGTTTTTGGATGGAATGCTCTGTATATACCTACTAGGTCCATCTGTTCTAGTGTGTCATTTAAGGCCAATGTTTCCTTATTGATCTTCTGTTTGGATGATCTATCTGTTGGTGTAAGTGGAGTGTTAAAGTCCCCTACTATTATTGTGTTACTGTCTATTTCTGTTTTTATATCTGTTAGTAATTGCTTTATATATTTAGGTGCACCTACATTGGGTGTGTAGATATTTACAAGTGTTATATCCTCTTGTTGGATTGTTCCCTTGATCATTATGTAATGCCCTTCTTTGTCTCCTTTTACAGTTTTTGTTTTAAAGTCTATTTCATCTGAAATGAGTACTGCTACCCCAGCTTTCTTTTCATTGCCATTTGCATGGAGTATCTTTTTCCTTCCCTTCACTTTCAGTTTGTGAGTGTCTTTAGGTCTGAAGTGTGTCTCTTGTATGCAGCATATATATGGGTCTTGTTTTTTTATCCAGTTAGCCACCCTATGCCTTTTAATTGGAGCATTTAGTCCATTGACGTTTAAAGTTGCTATTGATAAGTATGTACTTACTGCCATTTTTTAACTTTTTTTTTTTCTCAGTGTTTTAGTTGTTGTTCTCTGTTCCTTTCTTTTTCTATACAGAATTGATGGTCTCTTTAGTTTGACCTCTATCTGAAAGCTGTACTCTTTAACTCCCCTCCTCCCTCCCTTTATGTTTTTGATATCATATCTAACCTCTTTTTTGTGCATTTGTATCCATTACCCTCTTATCATGGAAATAGATCATTTTTCCTATTTGTGGTCTTCTCTTTTCCCCTTAAATCAGTCCCTTTAACATTTCTTGTTTACGTTGGCTCCATGACTGACTAGAAGTTTAACAACTTCAAAATGTCCTGTTCCTGCTGCACACCAAAGAGCGGTGGCACCATCAATGACATACCCGTGGAAGCGGACGGTGCCCCTCTGCTGAGTCTGCACCTGGTAGTGTTCCAACAGCAGGCGCACCACATTGGCGGGCCGGTTGTGGGCTGCGATGATGAGCGGCGTGGAGCGCTGCCCTCCCTGCTGGCTGACACAGCCCAGCAGGTAGCGGATGTCGCTCTCAGACCGGTTGAGGAGCAGGGCGGCCAGAGTCAGCACCTTGCCCTCGCTGGCCGCCTTGTACACATAGCCCGCCAGGCCTCCATGGCCGCCGCCAACTCCAGTACCCGTTTGGTCGCCACCGCTGCTGCTGCCTTGCGCGCCCGGAGGCCGCGTTCGCCAGCGCTTCCAACCTGGGCCCTCACAGCCCATTCAACAGGGCGCCGCCGCCGCGCCCAGCGGGGGACGGCGGGGACGCGGAGGTGGCCGAGGGCTGCCGGGGGCGCGTCCGCCACCCAGCCCAGGCAGGCCGGAGACCTGTCAGGGCCGCCCCCAGGGCCGCAGGCGCCGGCCCCGGGCCGAAGGGATCTCCATGGCGGCCGCCGTCCGGGCCTCGGCCGGACCCCCCCCCCAAATCAAATTGATTACTAAGTGCTATTAATTTCGTCCTCACATATCTTCAATCCTACCACTCTCCTCAAAGTCTTCTGTAATCATATGAGTTTGGTTCCTTATTTCTTGCCACAACTATTATAATAGTCTCCTAACTTTTTCACACCTCTCCCTTTCAATTCATCTTATTCTCTTCCATCAAATATGTTGCATACAAATTTCATATTACTGCTTCAATTAATATTGGCCAATAATTATTTTTTAGCCTGTATAAGAAACGCCAAATCCTTTACATGGCGTAATGACCCCTGTGTGATGAGGCACCACAGCCTTACGACCTCATATTCCCCTCACTGCATCATGCAGTCCATCTGTCCCAGATGTAACTTGGCTTTCAACCCACTCTGCTGATTCGCATGCCTGTGCCTTGCCTGGACTATTCATGCCATCCCCTCTATTAAAGTTATCCTGCATTCCCCACACTGCTCCACCTGGTTAATTCCAATTCATTCTTTAAGACCCAGCTCAAGCATCATCCCACATGGACACTCTTAGCACTTTAGCAGACCATCACCCAGGAAAGCTGATCTTTCCTATTTTTTCTGCTGCTGCACCAGTGCATATCTCTCTTAGAGCATTTATCTAAGTTTAGCACAAATATTTTTATATGTATCTTACATCCTTGACAGAAAGCACGTGGCATGATCCCTGGCACAAAATACATGTTCATTAAACATTTATTAATAAATAAATTAATGAACTAATCAGTAATTGTATTTCAGAGCATATCCGTGATGTCTTTAAATTGATACCTGGTGAAATTTGTTCACTAAGAAATTGATAACTGCAAGGTTTAATTCATTTTGAAATTGCTTATGTACCTTAAATATTTTTTCCTCATCTTCTCTTTCAAGTTTTTACAGATGCATCTAGAATATAATCTCAATATGATTCACATATTCACTACAAATTTAATTCATCCTGCTATATTAGAAGATTGGATGTAAAAAAATTACTACTTCATCATTATTATTTGGATACAAACTGCAAAATATTTGAGCAAACTTAACTTTATGTATACTATACCCCATCTGCATGAGAAAGTTTAAATTCAACTTTTTAAACTGCTTATAAGGCTTGGTAATAAAGTGCCAATTAGCAACTTGGATTGTGAAGTGCTTATTCCACTAAAACAGGGGTTGGCAGACTTTTCTGAAAAGGGCCAGATGGTAAATATTTTAGGCTTTGCAGGTCATGTTGTCCCTGTTGCATATTCTGTGCGTGTGTGTGTGTGTGTGTGCGTGCGCACACGTGTGCGTGCTTTACAACCCTTTAAAATTTTAAAAATTATTCTTAGTTTTCATGCTGAAAAAAAATTTTTTTAATAAATTTAAGAAGCAACTACTAATGACCAGACAGAATTTTACCCATAGTCTGCCAATCCCTGCTCTATAATTGTTGTATTCTACTAATTGTTTTGTTTTAACCTGTTTTTTTCAAGTTAATTATTGGGTGAGTCTTTAGCTCAGTCATAGTTACATGTACATCAGGTAATGTGAATTCAATTAAATTCTTTGAGTCTCCACAGTCAATAATGTACAATTTTCTTTATTTATTCTATTTTAAAAATTTTTAGAAAGCAAAAGCAACAAGACTCACCGACCACTTATCATCATATAAGGGAGAAGATGTATTCTGCAGTGACTCCAGGTTTTAAATATAATAGATTTGGCAAAAAGGATGAGTAATATATTCAAAGTGGCAGACATACATTTCTAACTTGCTATAACATCTATATCTTCCCAAATGTTGCTCAGGGACCTAAAATTCCTGAATTTGGAAATATGGAAAGATCGAGTTTTCAGGAGGGGAGAGAGAATTTGTACGAGGACACTCTGACACATGGTGGTGGAGATGGACAGTAGACAGATGCATGTTACAGTCTTTAGACAGAAGAGAAGTGTGACTGAAGGTATAATCTTGAGAACTATAAGCATATAGGTGGTGGTTTAAACCAAGAAAGTAAATAAAAGCACCCAGAAAGAGGGCATAAGAGGAGAAGGGGAAGAATGAATAGGTGTAAGGACAATCTTGGCAGAACATGTGATGCCCTGTTGTGGGCTCCACCATGCAAGGTGTCACCTAGACACAGTAAGACAGTCTCAGGGGGAAATGGTTCAATCTCTAAAATTAGGAAATGCTCAATGGGTCCATATACCCTTAGCATGTGTTCTAAAAGAGGTATGGGTAAGGGAAATATAAAGGCAGGAGCAAAACAATCCAACTTTTGTTTAAGAAAGCTTAAACTTAAACTCGTTGTTTAAGAAAGCTGAATCAAGTCACAACTGTTCTCTGTGGGCGCCTATTTCAAAACAGTTTTGGCTTACCTAGATAGCACGTCACTGGTTAAAGGAATTTCTTGGCTTTGCAGTTCTCACATTTAGAATCTATAACTGGCTATGCATACAACATGTACAATAAATGCTCATGAAATAAGAACACTACCATTTTTTCCTGGTCCTTGGAGAACTGGTTCATCTCTTTCTTGTGATTTTTGCAGCTATATAAAAATGCAGCAGGTAGTCTTCAAGTAATTTCCATTAAAAACCTTTACAGTAGTTTCTTTTCCCTCCAAGTGAATGCTCTTTGTTATCACGTATTATTAATGACTAATTGTTAACTTTGTTTTGTGATGTTCTTTAGGATTAATTGTTAATTTGGGGGAAGTTAATCACCACACTTCAAAATTATAGAACGTGCAGTATATTTTAAAGACACAAATGTTAGGAGAGCTATTTAAACAGCTTTTTCTATATTTGCTAAACTCACACCTTCTTGACGAACAGTGTACATTATTCGTTCCTAGAAGAATGTTTCTGGGTGAGACTGAACAAAAATGTAAGAGGTGATTAGATTCATGTTCATTCTCAGACAAAGCTGACAATTCTAGAATTAAAATTTGAGTCTGTCTTTGCTCTCAAGTTGGGTCCTGATACTGCATAATTGTGTGGACTAGCTTTTCCCTATTTTTCAAACTACAAAATGGAACATTGGCACGCAAAGGTCATCTCGGCCAGCCACTTTTTCACAAAACATGGCGCAGTGACATTTGAATTCAACCTTATGTCTACCGAACTACTCACTAGACTTACTTTGACAGATCTGAGTATGATGGATGCAGATTTCCATCCAAAAGGTTTGGCTAGGCCTCAGCAGTAATATAACCTTTCTTAAAGGTTATTTTTAACCACTTGCTAAAAATTCCTGGAGGAAGAAAATGTGACGTGCCCTTTAGTAAAATGAATACAATAATATACCTACAATTGATACCACTGCAGTCTAGTTTGGCCAATTGCCCAAGTGAGAACCTACTCCTCAACAGCCAGGGGCTGTCTAGTTCTGGCCAGCACCCTGAGTGGGGGCCTAAACTAAAGATTATGCAGAAACTGAGCTACACTCCAATTCTGAAACAAAGAGAATGAGGAGGAAAAAAAAACCTCTTATGTAGTTCTTGCAAACCCTCCATTACATTGTCAATTAAGTCTGATATTGTTTTTATAAAGTCAGATCAAATATAATGCAATAGATTTATTCATTAGGAATCTCATTGACTCAGTGAAGGTTAATCCAACAGTTAAACAACGTTTGGTTTTATTTTCAGAAGATTTTAATACGATTCCATCTCTGAGAGATAAAATAGAATTAAGAAGTATAGCAATCAGCACATTGACTGGACCAACAAAATTAGCAGAACTCCATTTGAGATAATAACCTAAAATTATTTCCCAAATAAGACTGCATGTACTTTTATAATTTGTTAGTGATTGGTTAAGAAAAAAGGTTGTACAAATATAATTAATCTTCTGGCTCAGGAGTTTTGGTAATACAAATTTCATTTTGACAGCATCAAAGCCAATATGTTGCCATTTTTAATTCACAACTGAAGATATATTATTCCAAGGTTCTCCAGTTGTTAAGGTAATAAGAGTAATTAGCAGCAGCACCATGCTGGCTACACGTGGTTTGGGCTGTGTGTTTCTGGGTTTGGGTGGATGGGGGGCACTGATCAAAGGCTTCTCCATGAATCCCTGTCCCCTACCACTTGGCAGCTGTGGAGACAGACAATCCCAAGAGACAGCTCTGAGAAAAACAGAAACATCTCGAGCAGATTTCCCCCACTCCCTCAGAATAGAATTAAAAACTGAAGATGTGGCCCTCTGGCAATGCTCAGAGAGGGATGTAAACCGAAATTACAAAAGAAAGAGCTACTAAATGGCATTATCCTTCTCTGAGATGAAGGTAATGCTTCTGTCTAAAAGTCATTTAATTTTTTTTCAGTATTTTTACTCAAAAAAAGCAAGCCACACTATTTCATTTCTTTTCTGTAAAATATTAGGTGTATTTTATGTTACTTTACAAAAAAGAGAATATTTCTTCAAGCCAATTTAACTGGTATAAAAAGCTAGAAAACAAATGCCTATGCTTTGAGATGCCCATCACTCAAAAAAGCCCTGTTATATCTTTTTTGTTTAAGCTACCTATGCAAATATTAATATTGGTGATTTTTTCTTATAAATCAATTTACTATTGGCCTCTATGAGGACTCTAAGCTTAAGTCTACCACAGGAAAATTGGTATCGTGAAACATACGAAATGTGAGAACCTAATTAAAATTCCATTTTTAAAATCACTGTTCCCAGCTTTATTGATTAGACAACGACGACTAAAAGAAAATTGCAAAGACTGAAAACCCTCACTGGAGTTTTGTGAATCAGTTTCCTGTCTCATGCTTTCGATGCATGAATGTAGAACATTCAGATAGAGGGGATAACACAAGCAGGATAAGCTGTCTGATGTGTTTTAACACATAGAGATACAGTGTGAGTAACCTTCCCATTTTATGGATCTTTCTTTTTTTTTTTTTTTTTTTTATAATTTTATTTATTTATGTTTCCCCCAAAGCCCCAGTAGATAGTTGTATGTCATAGTTGCACATCCTTCTAGTTGCTGTATACGGGACGCGGCCTCAGCATGGCCGGAGAAGCGGTGCGTCGGTGCGCGCCCGGGATCCGAACCCGGGCCGCCAGCAGCGGAGCGCGCGCACTTAACCGCTAAGCCACCGGGCCGGCCCTTATGGATCTTTCTGAAAAGCACAGAACATGTCTTTAAATGAACTAAACTGTGTGAACATGACTCTCTTGTGACATCCCACTTGGCACACATATCTTTACTTCTGAAATGCCCACTGTTCATTTAGGGTTCTGTGAGAATTCCCATGGGCACAGCATTGCAAAAGAGCATAAGCACCCTTGATTCCAAATTGTAAGTTCTAAGTATATAAGGACTATGTCTACTAGATACGAAAATTATTATAGGTGCGTAGGCCCCAGGCACTAAAGAAATTGAGTTGGGTTTAAACAATGCTTCTAAAAAGTAACATTTTGGGGCCAGCCCGGTGGTGCTAGCAGTTAAGTGCGCGTACTCCGCTTTGGCGGCCCGGGGTTCGCAGGTTCGGATCACAGGTGCGCACCAACGCACCGCTTGTCAAGCCATACTGTGGTGGCGTCCCATACAAAAAGTAGAGGAAGATGGGCACAGATGTTAGCCCGAGGCCAATCTTCCTCAGCAAAAAGAGGAGGATTAGCATGGATGTTAGCTCAGGGCTGATCTTCCTCACAAAAAAATAAATTAATTAAAAAAAATAAAAAGTAACATTTTAGTAAAGTTATATTTAAAATCTTCTGGATGTAGTTTTCTAGCTTTTGATGTAGTGTAAAATTTCATTCTTTGTACATTTAAATTTCTCCAGTTGACGTTAAACTGTATAGGATTTGTGATAGATATGGATGGATAGATTATGGATGGGCGGGTAGATACCCCACTTATGCAAGACAGACTACGAGAGAACTGTATTAAATAAAACATGCCAGGCCCTTCTTCTTGGAGGTGAGCATTGAAATAATAGAAGAAAGATGAAGATAGCAACCCTTTCTCTTGAGAAATAGTTTTCACCTTTCTGTCTTTGATAAAAGAGACCCTTCTTGATCAAGGACTTAGTCAATGAAGAATTCTAGTCAAAAGGACTGGGGTGGAGGACGGTACTAAAAATAAAAATGAGCTGAAAAAAACAGGAAATTAGTTTGGAGAATGAGGATGGACCCAAATTTTTAAGTCCTTTGTATAGCTAAATTAATCATACAGGCAATCTGGAGAAAATAGGGGTTTGTGATGGAGGATCATATTTGCACTGTAGGGAGATAATTTTAGCCGTGGTAGAGGGAAAGGATAATTCAGATGGGAAATGCTGAAATATTATGCAAAGATGATAGCAATGGGAATGGAGAGTAGAGGCTAGACCTGAGGGACGTTTCTTAAATCCAGTGGAAAGGCCTTGAAGAACAATTAAAAGAATGGGGTGGAGGAGGGAAAAGAGTCAGCAATGACTTACCATTTTCAGCTTGGGAGACTGGAAGCTCAACAGAAACTTCAGGAGAAAGGGCAAGCAATCTAGTTGGAGTGGGACTTAGCATATTTTTTTAAATGCTAATATTGAAGTAGCTGTGAAACATTCGGGAAAAGAAATGTCTCGCAATTCCTGGAGCCATAAGTCTGCCATTCCAGAGAGAGGCTGCTGTTGTGTATTTATGAGGCAACAACAAAGTCAATAGCCCGAAGAACAGGTGGTGAGAGAAGGGGATCTCTAATATTTAAAGTACTGATGAAGAAAGAAGATCCAGAGAAGGGGGCAAAAAGAATTGTCAGAATCCTATTAGAAGAATCAGGATAGGCTGGTGTTCTAGAAGCCAAAAGAAAAGTGGGTTTCTAAGAAATAGGAGGTGAAGAATTGGGTTAAATGATGTGGGGAAAAAATTGGGAATAGTGTAGTCCAAAAAGTAGCATACAGTTTGCCAGATAGAAAGTTAGTGCTAGTAAATAAAGCAATTTCAGTTTGTTTGGGGGGAAAATTAGATCGTAACATTCTAGAAAATAAATGAGAACAGAATTTGAGAGAGTGACTTCAGTTGATTCATTTATTCATTCAGCAATTCCACGGTTATTTATTGATCACCTACTACTGATATCAGCTCAACACAAAGTGGACATAAGGGAAGCCATATTGTAGAAAAGAAACCATATTGTAACTTTGAATGACCTCTGATTAACTAACCCAGACATGCTCTGTAGATTTTATGGCGCCTCCCAGCTGCTAGGTTGATAACTTTGTTCTTTTGAGTTCCTTAGGAATGTGATGACTCCCAGGCAGAAAGTCTATCCCGATAGCCATCATCAATGACAACTGAAAGATCAGGGTATAGGGCGTTGCTCTGGTCTCTGATGCATAGCCAGTAAAACAAAAGACTATCAGGAACTAAGACCAGATGTCTGCTCCCACCTGGAGAACAGATGGATGCCTCCACCCTGAGACTAGATATCTGCCTCCACCCAAACATCAGATGGATGTCACCACCCAGAGACCAGATGCCTCCCCAACCCAGAGACCAGCCCCCTATATAACTGGCCTGGAGTCTTTGTTCTGTAAGATGGTTCTTTTGGACATGAGTTGGCCATCTCCCCTCTTGCTAGCAAGCTGTAATAAAAAGTCCTTTCTTTCCTACCTCCTTGCCTTTTGACTATTGGCATGTCTTGCAGTGGGCAGATGAACCCCTCTTTTTGGGCAGTAACACTACATGGCAAGCACTGTTCAAGACAATATCAAGGGGATATTGCAGTGGACAAAATAAGCCCCTTTTTCTCACATTCTGGTGAAGAGAATATCCTTTCAGAAGATTTATGATGAGGAGCAGGAAGAAGAATGAGCTGTTGCTTGAATAGGGAGGCATAGTGAAGGGGAAAATTTTCAGGATGAGGGAAATTTGAGTTCATCTGTGGCCCATAGGAAGAAGAGGTGGAAGGTAAAGGAGATAGGTAAGGAACCTCAGAATAAACAGGATCCCAAATGCTAGGGGATTGACAGGGGTCATCCCAGCTCACGGTAAAGGTTCACATGGCTCTCAATAATCCTCCACTATAAATTCCCAAAGCCAAATACCTGAGGGGGCTGGGAACTCAGGGAAGGCATTAGAGCCGTTTGATGATCCTGAAGTTACTAAGGGTGGGACCAGGCTGATAAGAGGATGCTGCAGATCCGTGTGGTCAGCTGCCACACAAACCTCCAGGAAGAGAGAGTACCTTGCACCCAGGGATTACTCACAAAGCGCAGCTCATGTTGACCTTGGTTTCCAAGACCCTCCACCATAACTGGACCCAGCATCTCCTATGGAAGTGAACCGCATCACCAAAGCATTGAGACTTTAATTTTAAAGCCTTTAAGTGGAATTCGTAGCACAGAGCTTAGCACCTGGGAGACAATGAAATCTTGAGCAGATTTGAATGGACTAGAAAAGTCCTAGTAGTGAGAATCACTGCTCAAGTGGGAGACAAGAGCTTTAGCCAGCTCATACATCAACTGCCTTCCTCAGGACTTTATCATTAACAACAGACATATTGTGGAGGTGGTGTCCTCTGGTACAGCGGTTGAGTTAATTATGCTCCCTAGTACACAGTGCCTTGTGCTCATCAATGGTTGCAAGATTCCTCTCTTGTTTCATTTCGTTTTCACTCTCTTACCTGTGTCCTCACCTCAATTCCACTCCCTCCCAATAGACACCTACCTTCTCTAAAGTGTTTGAAATAGATCTTTAAATATGCGTGCATCCTTGTAAAATCTGTAATGCTGATTGTGTTGTTAATTTACATGAGGAGTCTTGTGCAATAAATTCCCTGCTGTTTCCTACCTTTTCATCACAGCATTATGTTTTTAAAATCCATCCATGTTGCTGAATGTACAGTCTGTCACTTTCATGCAAATTAGCTCATATACAAACGGTAAAGAGAGGAATGATGTCAGGATAACAAAGAAGTTACATTGCTTCGTAAGCTATTTTCCCAGCTTTCTGATGTGGACAACGACCAAATAAAGGGCCGCTGTTCACAAAGTACATAAATCCAACTGACTGAAGCAGGCAGGGAGGACTACGGCAGTGTTCCAAATGCCCAGGTACCCCACAGCCTTTTGTCTCGGCTTGACCACCTATCCACTTGAAGCCTTTAAATGTGCTTCTCTTTTATCTTTATGCCTTTTAGTCTTCTCCAAATTCAACAGGATAAACACCTTTTTACACTCCCTTCCATCATTCTACATTCAAATTATTATGATAAAGCCTTATATGTACTTTAATATTTTTATGTATTAGGAATATGATGTTTCTTTTCAACTGTTAATACATCTATTAGAATAATTATTGTTCTTTTCAGCATTTTTATAGTGATAGTGGATAACTTTGGGGTGACTTGCCCCAATCTTATTTTTCCTATAAGCTCTGTTGATTTTAAGGTATGATTTTGCTGAACATGGGATTTTCATACAGCAAATATCATTTTACCACAGAAAAGTGTGTACGTCTAAACCACTGTGTCTAAACTGCATAGCAAGTTGAGTTACTTGTGCATCTTCAGAATTTGCTTACCCATTGCCCTTGTAATGAATATTTGGACCTTCTCTAACTTCCCGGTAAGTGAATGACTAACTGTAATACTAATAGGAGAAAGTCCCTGGTCTCAAGGAACTTGTTTAGTTGGGCAGAGAAATATATTCACAAGAGGATGAATAATAATAATACAAAATGACATATGCCAATACCAGGTAAGTGGTACAGCAAATCAGTGTAAAGTAAAGGAAATATTTCATTAATGGTTTTAGAAAAATTGGTTCTTTTGGTAGATTTCATTATTGTTGAGATATTCACTACCCCTTCCTTATTGAACTCATTCTACCAGGCCTATCTCTGAGGAAGGATAATACTTCTCACTCATGGTTGTCAGTGTTGGTCATATGATTTGCATTATCCAATAAAATGTGAGTAGATGTGATTGTGCCACGTCTGAGGAGACGCTTTAATAGTCAAGGTACAGGTCTACATCTCTCTTTTCCTGCTATTGGCATGTCACAGATAAAGCCTGATCCTTAAGGCTCTAGAATAAAAAAAGACATGGAACAGAGCCTTAGACAAACTGAGAAGCTGTAAGCCACTGAGATCCGGAGTCATTTGTTTCTGCAGGTTAAACTAGCCTAACCTGACTGATAGAGTGTTTCATTAGGGATGGAAGAGAAAGTTAAACCCCTGCTTTTCGCTATGAATTAGTTAATTGGGGGGAAAAGTATAAAAGCATTAGGAAAAAATAGGATAATCTTCTTAATGTATCCGAGTAATGAAAATCTTTCTAAATACGGTACAGTATTCCCCCCTTATCTGCAGGGGGTGCATTCCAAGACCCCCAGTGGATGCCTGAAACCATGGAGAGTACCGAACCCTATATAGACTATGTTTTCTCCTGTACATACATACCTATGATAAAGTTTAATTTATAAATTAGACACAGTAAGAGATTAACAACAACTAATAATAAAAAAGAACAATTATAACAATACACTGTAATAAAAGTTACCGTAGATTTTAGCAACAGCAGCATATGATATTTTTTCTTTTCTTACGGAGAACTTTCAACTGTTCACGTAAAGGAAGCACTTTATGGCTTCTCTTTGGCATATCTGAATTGCCAGCATCACTGCTCTGGCACTTTGCGGCCATTATTAAGCAAAATAAAGATGACTTGAACACAAGCACTGCAACTGCAACAGTCGATCTGATAACTGAGACGGCTACTAAGTGGCTAACTGACAGGTAGTATATACAGCATAGATCCACTGGACAAAGGGATAACTCACATCCTGGGAGGGATGGAGCAAGACACTTGAGATTTCATTATGCTACTCAGAATGATGTGAAATGTAAAATTTATGAAATGCTTATTTCTGGAATTTTCCATTTGATATTTTCAGTCCACAGTTGACCATGGGTAACTGAAAGTGCGGAAAGCAAAACCACGGATGGGGGAGACTTCTGTATACAATCCAGTAGCCATAAAGGAAAAGTTTGACATTTTTGACTGTATAAAAATTTAATATACAACAACACATATAGTTATACAGGCTGGGAGAAAATTTTGCAATGTATGTAACAAGCAGATGATTTATAACTAGAGTGGATTTTAATCCAATATAACTATGGATTTTAATCCAAATCAATATAAAAAAATAAATTGGAAAGTGTGCTAAAGAAACTAACAAAGAATACAAAAAGAAAAAATAAAAATGGCCACAGAACATATAAAAACACGCTCAAACTCATTAGCAATGAAAGGGAAGCAAATTAAGACAATGAAATAGCATTTTTCAGCATTCAAATGGCTTAAAACAGTCTGGAAAGGCTCCTGGTTTAATAGTGGTTATCTCTAAAGAGGAGAGGAGAGTCAGAAAAGAGATAAATTTGGCCCATAATTTCCTTATTCTCTATAGCATTTCATTGTTCACCATGAGTATATATTGTTTAGGCCATTGTATTTTGTATACAAATTTAATGGAAAAGTCATCATGGACTAATGTACATAATCAAGAGAGGCTTCATAGTATAGGTGATGCTTGGACTTGAGGGATTACAAAAGACTTTGTGCAGCGGTCGTCAACTGGGGGCTAAGTTGCCCCCAAGGAGACATTTGGTGATGTCTGGATGCATTTTTGGTTATTAAAAGGGGAGGGTTCTACTGGCATCTAGTGAGTAGAGAGGCCAGGGACCTTGTTAAACATCCTACAGTACACAGGACAACCCCCCACGCAAGACAATTACCCAGTCTAAATTATCAACGGTGCCATGGTTGAGAAACACTTATTTAGAGAGAGGGATGATGCGTTCCTCGATAGAACGGCCCGAGCAAAGGTGTGGAGGAGAGAATGCTGAGTGTGAACACCGACTAAGCCAGTTATGCTGGAGTGGAGGGCTTGGGTATTTTCAGGGGGATGCTCAGCACACCACTAAATACTCCTAAGAATTTTATACTCTTCAGGGGAGGAAGCAGAGGGAAACGAGAAAAACAGCATTAAAGATGTTTTGGTTGACTTGCATTACTTCAGACTTATTCCACTGGATTTTAAAGGTTTCTGTTTTATTCAGGACTACTCATTACATTTTAGAAGTCTGTTCTGCATAAAATAATGCCACATGTATATAATGACATTTTGAATGTTCAGTTTGATGCTTTTTTAAACAAATGGGTTCCACAAAAATGATTAGTAAATACTAAGTTTTATCTAATAAGTTGGATTAGTGAGGCCTGGCCCAAGGGAAAAATGACTAAGAAAATAAAACATTAATTTCCAGTGAAATTCCTGCCACAGAGTGTCAAAATATGCTCTGGTAAGTGATTTCAGTTGGCAAACCTGGGAATCACTGGATCCAAAACTACTGATCAGGACAATACAGTGCCTCCTTATTTAAACCAAAATAGATCTTCCTGCCATGGCAGCAACCTCACACAGGAAGGTGTTAGTCCAAATTCTCCAGGCAGCTCCACTAGGTTAACTGTGAAAAGCAAATAGATACGACTTCCTTTGTTAAACTTCTTTTCAGGTCCTGCTGCACATAGATGGTTTGGTAGTGGGAAAGGTATGCTTTGGACGTACTCACATTTTTTTTTTTTTTAATGATTTAACCAGGGTTGTCAGCATACAGCGGATGAGACACGACTGTTTACATTTTACAAAGATATTTCTGGGCTGTACTATGACTCTTCCAAGATTTCAATCCCCAATTACCTAGCTTACTGGGGATACTGTCCAAAAGACCTCTCTGATTTACCAGGGTAAGCCTGTAGTTTGACAGAATGCACTAACAAATTGCAATGTCTGGGCTAACCTGGCAGATACTCCAAGCAAATGCATCTCAATAGTCCAGTGGGACAATTTGAAACATCTTCAGCAACTGGAGAAAGAAAGAAGAGGCATTCATCTCCCTTAGCCTGGGCAGCTACAAATGCATGGGCCGTTAGCTCAGTAGAGCAGAGCATTGTGCTAACAAGACCAAGGACACAGATCTGATTCCTGTGTGGTCCACTTAATTCTCTTCTGTTACATGACCACGGTATCTACGTAAGCAAAATTTCTTGGGCTCAAGGAGACCCAAAGGGGAATTGTAGATGAAACAAAACAAAAGTAGCACAAGGAAGATTGCAATTCCTTCAGATGGATTAGGAATGATGTATGCACAGAACTCCATTAACTAATCCTTTTTTACATAGCATTCCCTGAATGTTTTCCTACAAATCTGCACTCAAATGGTATAAGTAATCACTTTGTTGAAAAAAGACACTTTTGTGAAAATAGACAATTGAGTGAAACTTAAATGCCCAACTTATGTGCTACCACAAAGATGAGTAACTTTTGAATGAATTTTTTTTACTTATCTGTTTTTTGTGTTCATAGAAATAGCCTAGAATGGAAAGTGAGATTAGAAAGAAGTGAGAGAAATTTCATAAACTATACCTTATACACCACCTCCATTTGTTCTTTTCTGGGTAAGGAGATGTTAATGAACACAATCACCTGACACAGGGTCTCTCCCACCAAAAATTCTTAAATAGCACTTGATATCTTGCTTCTCCGAGTGTGATCCGTGAACCAATAGCATCAACATCACTCGGGAACTTATTAGAGAGGCAGGATCTCAGGCTCCTCCTAGACACATTGACTCAAAATCTGCATATTGACAAGATGCCCAGGTGACTCTTACAAACATGCAAGTTCGAGAAGCACCACCCTAAAAGAGATCCAGGAAATGACCAGCACTGAGGCTTGTATAGGTCTATAGGGCCACCGGTCCTGCAGCCATTTCTTGATGTGCCAGTCACCTGCTTTACAAGGTTGAAAACACCTGATGTTGTTTTGTGGTTGACTTATTTGATGAGAATCCTTTTCAGAGCTTATCAGCATTTCACATGGTATCACATGCATCAAGACGTCTAAAAGATCAGCATGAGAGAGCAACCAACAAAGGTTTCCCAGTGCAACGTGTTCCTTCACATGTGAGTGAAAAGCCAAGGCTGCCATTGAATACAAATACAACATATTATGTATTTGTTGACTAACCAGTTAAACATAAATGGCTTATCTGTAGTATCATTTAAAGTGCTCACCGTATGTAAAATTCCCATTTGAATCTGTTGTACTGTGGACTGAACAGTGGAAAACATCATTTTGTGAATGAGCTTCTTAGCTAATAAAAACGGTAAATATTGAAAAACTGTAGTCTTTGATGGTTCAGGCACAAGTAACCCTTCTCAAAAGTTTGGAACCAATGATGACATGTGAGACACAGGAAAGCCCATTGAATACATCATCTTTTTAATAAAATATTATTTAAAGAATCAGTTAAAAATAATGTAGTAAATATTTCTATGTTTTAAAACCTAAACCCAAGAACGAAACAACTCTTAAGAAAAGGAGTACAGGCTCCACAGATCAAGAGCACTGAATAGAGAATTCAGTATTTACAGCTCAGTACCTTTGTTTCAGTATTTAATGAAGTAAATATATATGGTTAGAACTTCACTTGTTTTCATTTGCGACATACATTTTTACATGAAATGCTGAATGTGTAGAACACATTTCTAACCTACATTCTGACACCCATTGCTCTGTCCTCTAGTTTTTTTAAATTATCTGGTAGGCTTAACAGTGTTATGCTGTGCTATGCCTTTTCAGAGACAGACAAAATTCAGAACAAAGGTCATAAAAAATAACAAGGGTGATTTCTTTGATCTAGCAACGATCAATCAAGCTGATTTTTTTTCTTCTTGGGTGGTTGTCTATTGCAAATCATCCTTTGTTAGGAAGACAGATTCCTCCACATCCATTCCTCTTTGCTCAGGCTTGGCTGTGTCTTCTGTCCAGACATCTGACTGCTGTGTATCAGGACATCGATATGTGTGCACTAATGCTGCAAGCTTCCAGGGCATGGGAAGGGGCCCCTATGGCGCCGGGATGGAAGTACTTACTGAATAAATAAGCAAATGAGTTACCGTGAAAGCAGACTAACAATTTAACTGGCAGGCTCACAGTTCAGACCAGCCAGCCACACTCTGCATCGCCTTCATCTTTCTTCGCCACAGGCCATCACCACACATTCCATGGTAATTTTCAAAAACATTATTAGAGTAGGTTTATGTCTCTTCTGATTTGACAGACATGCTGTATATTTACTGCGATGAAAGAACGTTGTCATTAAATCCACAAACAGCTGACAGTTGGAAAAGGAATCCCAAAGTGGAAATCCCCACTTGTGACCGTTTCTCATCACAAAGACGAGAACTCTGACCAATTCTTTTAGGAAAATGAAGGAGAGATAAACCTGGACTGAGTGTGTACTGATTACAGCAAACTGTAAAACAGATAGCTGTGTTGATGAGAATTCCTGAAAAGATTCAGGCAGATTCTGACTTTCTGCAGGAGAATGCATTGACATAACTTTAGTGAGGTTGATTTTGGTTCTTAGACCTCTGATATAATTTGAGTATCAATTTTCTTAAATCAAAGATTTCTCTAAATATACTGGTCTTGTCCTCATACCAGAAACTTGGAGGGCAAGTTTACATTTCCCTGAGATTCATCTCTTTTCAATATGCAGACAAAAACTCGATATCAAGTTTAGGCCTTTGGAATTTATCTTAGCTTTTTACAATTTTAATAGCTACCAGGTTATGTAGAAGTGAGCAGCTGTAAAATCGTCTTTCAGCAGGCTTTCAAAGTGCAATCATAAGCTGATTTAATATAATTGCTAAAGAATACCTATTCACTTTTTTCCCCAAACTAAGTATTGGAGCAGTCCAACATTTCATCCCAGTATAAAATCTGCTGAAGGTGGAAAAAGAAAAATTAAGATGAATTTTATAAAATATATTTATTAAAGTTTCGACATGAATACTACTTCCAAGAAGGAAAGGAGTGTAATTATCATTGTTGAATCAGTTGTCCAAATTTTACCTTGGAAAATAAATGTTTTAAGACTTTTGATATAATCACTCACTCATGTCAATCATGAACAAAAATGACATTTAGCTAAAAAACAAACTCAAATCACGTGTGTCATCATGCTATACAAAGTTATTTTTACCCGATGATGCCACCTCATATTGAATTACTTTCTACCAACAGACCCCATCGATAGACCTTATTCAAGAGTGACAGTACAACTTTCACACATACATTTATTTTTTTAGATTTATATCACCAAAGCCTCTGGGCAAATGCGCAGACAGAAAGTTCATTCACTGCCTTTCCAACAACTTTTACCCATGACATTCCACAAAGGACTGTGGTAAAAACAGTCTTGTCAACAGATCAGAGCTTCAATGTTTAATTTACATCAAAACCATCCATTTTCACTTGGTTTCACGTAATGCCACGTACTAATCTCAGTAGTAGATATTAACACAATATTCTAACTACTAATTGTGGGAAAGAATCTATCCATTACCCACAATGCAGAAAACCTAACAATTACTATTGTACACATCTAAACACATGCATTATGTCAAATTATAGAATCAATGCAAAGGCCTTCAATTCTACTATTAATATTTAATACAATAATTATTTTAAAAGACATTGTTTAGAAATACATGTGTTATATAAGTATATTGTAGAAAATTAGCAAATACCTTTTCATACCATTCTCTTTAGTTTGACTAAAATGTTGATCTAGAATTTAAGTTATATAGCACATAGCATTTTTGGTTTGTTGGTATTAACCACTCCTCTTACTTTAACAAGAAATTTTTAAATCACATCTTTCATTTATGATGTAAACGTCAAAGATGATGCTCCATGGAACAGACGTTTATGAAAAGAAGCTTTATCTTCTCAACATCAATAAAAGTAAATTTAAGGCCTTAGTATATTTGTGATGCCTCAAACAGATAAACAAATTTTTAGTTCAGAAAGATATATTTGAGATTCATTATCAATCCACTCCCATCACTTAAAAATGAAGTCTGAGAGCTGGAGATATTAATTGACTTTCTCAAGGACACAGAAGCAGTTAGAGGCAGATTGAGGATTAAACATCCCAGCCCTCTTCTCAAAGAGATTGGCATTTGACCCTGTTGCAATGATAGCTTGAAAGATGCACACACCTGGCTCCAATTGTCAGTCCACTGAGAAGAGAATAAATGATACATAGGCCCTTTCACTGTTGCAGGTCCATAGTTTTCTGAGACAAGACAACTCTGTGCCCCATTAAGCCACGTGGGCTAAATCTGCCCTGAAGCACACTAGACGTCAATCTACTAACATTGGTGGAATCACTTTGATGAAATATTAAAGTACTGACATCTTCCTGGGTAGGTGTCAAGGAGTATGAACTTCTGATGCCTGTTAGTCCCATTGTGACTGTAGGAATATTTCAGAATCTTGACATAATTACAAGGTTATCCTACAATCCAGTTAATGAGTAAAAAAATAATATTAATAATAAATAAGCCAACACTTTTAAATAAAGAGAAATTCCTCAAAACCTCCTTTGGGGCATCTTCTCTATATCTTCAGTGCCTAAGAATGCCTGGCACTTAGTAGATTTATTGAATGAACTACTCATTGATTTCATTCATTAAGTAATAAACCGATAAATACAAGAAAATAAGTCCACACACTAACTTACCGAAACCAATGACGCTTTTGGCAAACGGTGGTGGGTTTCTGGGATATGCATGGTTTATGCTTGGTAACTCAACTTAGATGAGAAAGCCCAGATCCAGGTACAGGGTCAGCAGGATTGGAAGGCTGACTGGGATGTTTATATTCAGGAATCAACTAAAACTAAGCATCATTAATAATTTGAACACGACTCAAAACCAGAAGTTAAAGAAAGAAATAACTTTCAGCCAATTGGTACTGGCCTATGTAACATGTACGGGTATCTGGAGATTTTGACTGGTAGGAAATGGAAACATAATCCCTTTCAATGTTCTGCAGATACACATGTGTTTAGAAATAATAGATGTGTTAAATGTTCTAGATGTGTCACTTGCTCTTTCTCTTTCTGCCATTAAACTGAATAGTACGATAGCTGAGTTGTGTAAATTATTAAATTTCTGCTCTATATCCAGGTACAGCATAAGAACCAAAAGATAAAAGATTGAAATGGATAAGAAGTGACGGCTCATAACAGTTCTTCAAGGTTGTTGGCCCTGGGTCTTTTTGGCAATCCAAGGAACTAATTTCAGAATAATGCTTTTAAATGTGTAAAAGAAACATATAAATATAAAATAAACACAAAAATATTTAATACAAATATAAATGTAATAAATATAACAAAATAAATATCAAATATAAAAAACAAAATACTGACGACTACAAAGGAAACAAATTATATTGAAATGTACATACCAATATATTAAAAATAAACTACTATGATTTCTCAATAATAATAAGTAAATAATATTTTAAGATATCAGCAACAACTGAATTGTGATAGAAAAACATCCATTCTTTTTATAGGTGATTAAGTCCAGAGATACTTCAGATGCTTCTGTGCTTCTCTGCATTCATAATGAAAGAAAATGTTCAATTTTAGCTAGAGGTAGCCAAAAATAAACATGCAAATTTTTTCCCATTTGAGTTCATGGAATCCCTAAGGTCTTTCTACAGACTCCCTGAGGAGGTGTAGATTCAAGTTAAGAACCCC
Organism: Ceratotherium simum simum; assembly: GCF_057802395.1. Taxonomy (NCBI): domain Eukaryota; kingdom Metazoa; phylum Chordata; class Mammalia; order Perissodactyla; family Rhinocerotidae; genus Ceratotherium; species Ceratotherium simum. The sequence continues at coordinate 9,367,863 of NC_141909.1, forward strand.
TGATTTGGAGTAAGACAGATCCTGAGTTGGAATTCTAGCTCTGCCGTGGGTGATTTCTGTGACCTTGAGTAGGTTGGGGTTGTGGAAAGGAATAATGCAGGTAACATGGTGCACACTGTCTGGAATATATTGAACTCTCAATGTATTATGTTTTTGATTCTCAATGGGACAATTTTTCCTCTCTGATATGTTAGTCTTTTAGAATAAGTTATTTAACTTCCAAGTAAGCATATAATATTTCTTCTGCATCACTGAGGATTACATTTCTCTTCATTTTAGCGTAAAGAATACTTCCTAGAATAAAATATCAAGTGCTTTCATATACCCAAATTTGTACTGTTGGGGAGAAGTTGGGCATTGAATTTGAGGCCATAAATCTCTTGGATCAACAAGACAACATGGTGCATCCAACAATATATACCAATTTTGATGTTCCTATTCATATCAACTAGGTATTTATACTTAATTGATCCAAAATTCTTGAGTTTCAGAAAAGCTAAGCCGAAGAAACTCTATGAGTAGGTGATTTAATTTTGGTAGGAAGCTTTTCATTTCTAGAATGTATAACAGGCCACAATGGCTGTGGTCAATCTAACATTCATTGATGGTCATCATGTAGGAGCACAGACTGGGGAAAAGAGAAAAGAATTTCAGCAACTTCAATACATAATCATTTTAAGTGAGAAAATGCATATGTAAGAATTGTGAAAGTTTTTTTAATCATCAATTCAAGTTATTTTCATTAATGACACTGATTTATGCACCCTCAAATCAGAACGTGGAGAGTGAGGCAGCATGTTAAGGATTTTTGTGGAGTGGAAAAATCTGTTTCTTTCAGGAATGAATTGATAAAAATAAGGTTTCTTCCCTATGAGTTTTGAACAATGCATTTGTATATCACTTAGTGCTGGAAGGGATATATAAAAATTTCATCAACATTGCTGTTAATTATAGTACATTCAAATTTTGGAAGTCTTTCAACGGGGGGAATTTGATTTTCCTAGGACTTGGAACATATAAATTATGCCTATGAGCCCTTAAAAATTTTGTTTACTCTTTCGAGGAAATGGGAAATATCCCTTCTAGCTATTGAGTGAAAATGTTCTTTTTATTGCCATGAATAATTCAAATATTTCTTTTGTGCTATATATATTGTGCCATTTATTTCAAGTTTTCTTTTTTAATTTACCAACCCTAGATTCCAAACTATATGAATCTACAAAATCTCGTGTGTTCTAGTTATGGGATCTTGGATATGGTATTTTTTCTCTCTAAGACTCAATTTGCTCAACTGTAAAATAGAAATAATGATAATAATCAGGTAGAGTTGTTTGAGGTTTTTAAGAAAGTGTATAACAGGTATCAAGGTACCTGACATATAGAAGTAACGTATAAACAATAATCACTATTTTCAGATCTTCAGCAACATTGATAGGCTTGGCTTCCAGGTGAAACAGCTGCGTTGTTTAATTATATCTAATTCACCAAATGCCTCCCTAATCACAACATATAATGTCTTCATAAATCATCTACTCTTTGAAACCCGTGGAGAAAATCAAGAATTTTGCTTAAATATTTTTATATCTGAGTCAAGTAAGTGATAAATATACATAATAAAAACCATACTACAACTAAAAGAAGGAATTTTGCTTCATGTTCTGTGGTTCCAAATCTCAAATTTCCTTTTTGTATTTAATTCAATTTTATTTTATGCACAGTTTTTCTCTGAAGGGGGAAAAGAGTGATATAATTCTCCATGAATCATTAAAATCACAAATAGAGTTAGTAGTCCAATAGTTAAGGAAACTATTACTTTTTAAAAATACTTTTGCTTTAAGTATACTTTTCTAGGATAACAAATGATTTAATGTCAGACAAATAGTAATTACATGTCATATTTTACACAGTTACGTGTAAAGGACAAAATGTTACAAAACATTTACCAGACACAATGTGACAGGGCCAAGCATTATTACAATCCTACAGATAAGAAAGTCATGCTTCAGAGCCAGTGCACAATTTGACAAAAGTCCAGTCCAACAGCCAGCTAGTGGCAGAATTGAAAATACAAGCTGGTGAGCTGATACAGTGGCCCTCAAAGGAAGCCCTGATCTGTCACGTTTGTCAATACTCATGGTCCAATATGGCCCACCATGGCCAATTTCAAGCTACCAATGATTTAACAACCAGCTGGTAAAATTCCGGAATATATAACGATCGGCTCTCATGAGCCTGAACCAAAGGACTTCTGCATGTCACCTGAAGGCCAGTCTCCTGATTCGTAGCACAGAGCTGTTTTCACTTTACAAGGCCATCTCCTCAACGTGCATCATCGATACGTCCAACAATAATGTGTGTTTTCTGCATTTTTTTATATCTATGTGTTTCTGTTGTGGTTATGAGCGTGAGTTCTGGAGTCAAGACTATCTCAGTTCAAATTCTAGGTTCCACCAAGTCTAAGTCATGGACTTCACCATGGGTAATTTACTTAATTTCTGTGTGTTCAATTTACTCATCTGTGGAATGATGATAATAAAAGCTAATTATAGCGCCTAATTTATAGGGCTGTTGGGAAGCTCAAATGAAATATGTGTAATGTGCTTGGAACAGTGCCTGGCATAAAGTAAGCACTCTATAAACGGTAGCTCATTGATATGAGCAATATAACTTTTAAAAACATATAGAAAATATTAATACATATTAAATAATTAACAGTTACAACTTGTAAGTGACAGAACTGAGATTAGAGATTCCATACTATTTACTCATATGATATACCACCTCTCAATACACATATTAATGAATTGTACTCATACATTAACAATGATAATCACTGTGGTAGATTACAGGTTATAATTATCTTTTTCTGCTTAATATTTTTTATATATTCAAAACTGTTCAAAATATTACTTTTACATATATATAAGGATGTGATGTGTGTGTACATACATACACACACACACTTTTATAGATAGATAGAGATATACCTGGCCTACTTAAGGCAACCTCCATCTAAGCCTATGCCTATGTCTGTCTTAAGGCTCTAATATATATAATATACTACCTAATATATGTGTATTATGTAGATCAGCTTTATATAATCTCCTTCTACCTAGCCTCTGAAGTACCTCTCCAACCCCATCTTCCCTCTCTCCTTTTCCCTCTCATGGCCACTGTTATATTCTGAGTGCATTAGATTTCAAATGTCATTCAACACAACAAAACTCATGCCAGGCTCTGCCTACCTCGGAAGCAGGTGAGTGGCTACCTGTGGCATCTCCAGCCAGCCCCTTGGGTGGTTCATCCTCACCTCCACTCTGAAACATTGAGAACGTTTTCACTCAACCTGCCCCCACCAAAAGAAGAAATTGGAAAGCAGGTGTCACATTGGTTGGAAGGAAATCTGTGACTAAGAAAATATGATACGTTGGCTTTTTGCCTATTTAGAATATTACCAAACACCAAATTTCTCAAACTAGCTGACATTTGTCATCAATACTTCCATTTAGTTATTATCTTAGCCTTTGGCTATACAAGAGTGATTCAGATCATTTCATCAAGCATGTTTGGAGGACTATTATTTCAATCATTCATATTCAACAATGGCTTATTGGTGTCAGCTACATCATTAGATTCCGGAGGCTACAAACATGAATGAAAAATGGTCTCTATTTTAGGGAGCTTAGAGTTTAACATGCAAGATATTAAGCATATTTAGGATTCAAAAAATGAGCCCTGGTTTATCAACATTCGAAAATAGCCTTCTGGGACTGAGAGTGTGTGTTCCTCTGGCTAAAAAGATACCAATAATTTTTTTGAGAATGAATGAGTGACTGAATGAATGGATGCAGTAACAGTATTCCCAAAGGTGTTTGTAGCTTGAATATATTTATACTAACTGTCTTGTGACTGTATGCAAGGATCTGCTTTCTACTCCATAGAAGTTTTCCCTGTATTAGAGGACTACTCAAGACCAGAGGAAGGTAATAAGTTGATTAGGTGCCAGGTGAACACAAAATTAATTTGAAAGGAAGGTTTTATTTATTTATTTTATTTACAAGACCCCCAGTAATTAAAATTCCCAGAAAGAAATATTACCATTAGTTGGGAGAACTGAAGAAGTAATATAGAACTTAAAAAAAAAAAATGAAAATGAGTTACAGAGACTGGCAGATGAAGCAAATAAAGGGGAGAACTTTGGTAACCTACCAAGAGATACATATCCATGGATGATGAGAGATAGGAACAAAAACTTAGAGATGAAAGGAACACATGGTTCCAGCACAGGCTTTTGTAGGGGAAAACAGCCAGAACATGGGAATAAATACGCGAAAAAGAATGGAGATATGTTACTACTCTCCCAAAAAGAGTAGACTGCTTTATGAGGTAATATCCCTATCTTTGAAAGCACTGAGAGAGGAGATGGATAAACAAGGATAACGTAGACGAGATTCATTCATCAAGTGCAGGGTTGGGCTAAGTGACATTTGAGCATTTGAGGGGCATTCTAATGTGGAGCAAAGTCTGTGATTCTACGAATACTTTAAAACAAAAGAGTATGAGGCATACAGTGAAAGCAAAAGGGAGCAAGGAGACTCAGAGAGGAGTAAAGTAAACAAAGTGGAAAAATGAACAAAAAAAAAAAAAGGAAGAAAGAGTAGGGAAGGAGGATGGGAAGGAAGGAAGGAAGGAAGGAAGGAAGGAAGGACATTTCATCCCAAATACAAAATGCCAATGTATACCAAGTATTTCTTTGGAAGACACCTCTGCAAGTCCAAGAAAATTGGCAGCTAGTGTCACGCTACAAAGGAAAGGGCTCATAACCGAGTTTGATGAAAGCAGCTTCAGGCGCACAGAATAAGCCCTGGTTCTGATTTTGCCACAGCAGCCACAGGGGAGCTCCAGGAAGAAATAGCCCCTGGAGCCTAGTCCTCAGGTTCATACCACTGGTTCTCAACAACAAGTTTACGAATTCCCCCACTGCACAGTAGTAACTCACACCGCACTAATAACTAGTCCAATAAATGCCTTGCCTTTACTTGAGAAATTCACTCCTGCTAGGATATGAACCATAGACCCTTAGATCCAGAGGAACTAGAATCAATATGGCGATGACCAGGTCCAGAAATATTCATTTAATCAGCTCCCTGGTAACTCCCCATGTGCTTATAAGTTGCTAACTGGGAAAAGGTTTGTGCTTCCTGAATGTGTCGGCTTGAACTAACTAAATAATCACAGCTTTGAGAGTAAGGAACTGACCATGAGGCCAAAGATTCTGGTTCCTTCCCATTTTCCATTGTCCAGTTACTTCCTCCAGCAATGAGATTGGATGCAGGGAGTTCACACTTCTTTTTTCTTTCATAGGGAATCTGATTTAGAGTTTCCTTACCCTGGAAATAATCCCTATTTCTAGTGAGGTAAATTTTTTTCCTAAAAACTATTTATTGTAGACACTTTCTTTGGAAAATAGGCCTTTAATGTTTCAGAAATAGAACATTTGTTTTCATCAAGAATTCAAGTTATTTAAGAAAGATCAACACTTGCAAAATTAATATTATAAATTATATGAAAAGAGACAGATTTTGACTCTCAACCGAGTTACCTTAAAACCCCTATTTCCTTATAAACTTCCATCATTTATTTTCTTTTCTCTAATTTTATTACTCTAAAGTTCACTTTAAAGCAGTTGTATTAGGACCAGGAAAATTAATATTAAACTACTGGAACTGAGAATCAAAGTACTTCTAATTTAAGGATTTTTTTTAACGGTGCCCCTGAGTTAGTTTCCTGGCTGTTTATTATTATCTTAGCAAGAACCAAACTTTCTTCCAATCATTTATACATAATTCAGAGGCTGGAATATGCCAAATGAGAATGATAATGTCCTTATTTAGTATAACATCTTCCATTTCTCCAGATCCTGCAATATTTTGAGACATTATTTACTGTAGTGGTAAAATATTCAATATAGAAAGTACTACTGCGCACCAACAAAGGAAGCGTGTCCTCTCCTACAGCATTATTCACACACAAATGATACGAGGAGACCCTGCCCCAAATCTTTCTCTTTCTGCTTTTTCACCAGGTCTTTTGTCCTGCTAAGTCTGACACTAAAAGCTTTGTGACACCATTTTGATTTTTAAGCAAGCTACAATAAAAGAATTCAACAATTTGCAACTCCAATAAGTAATTGATATTAAAATACCAATTAATATTCCTCACCTTCTTTGAGAATAAAGACAGAAGATGGATTTCAAAAGATGACAGTTTTTAATTGTTTCCTCTATCTGTGAAAATTCTTTGTTTTGAAGTGCAATAAAAGTTTTCCAGTCATAAATGTACTATTTATGCCAAGAAGGAGATATAGGTAGACATGGAAATAATATCAACAAATTTTTTATGTTGTGCACATTTTCCATTTGCCTGGTCTTCTACCACATTTTTAAGACATGATTCTTCACTGAGGAGAAGATAAATTCACATAAATCTGTTAAGAATGGTGCTGAAAACTATCAGAGGGGTCCGAAGAGATGTGATTTACATTTGAGGGGATAAGCAGAAAGTTTTTCCAAGGTCCCTAGGTGAAGAAGGCCAGTATCTCAGATGAGAAAGGCATAGAGAATGAAACAAGAATTCACACTAATCTTAAGAATATAGTGAGAAAATGTAAGTTATCAGCCACTAGTGAACGCTCAAGGCAGATTCAGGGAAAAATAATAGGCTTCCTTGATAAAGTACATAACAAGTATATGATGGTGCTCTGAATGTAGGCTGCCATGGGTGCTTGATGGAAAGAGGTTATTAAAAGCACATAATCCCTACAGCCAGTTAGAAGCCAAAGGAAGTACTCAATACAGGAAATGGCCCCTGGGAAGAGAAAGGTAATTTTCTCTCTAAAAGTTAAACCAGAACTATCAAATGTTCGATGACAGTATCCATATGGTGAAGTCATCATGGAGAACTGTTATCTCAAAAGGAAGCAAAAAAAAATCATGGAATTCTGGTCATCTAAAGATGGATTCTAGAGTGAAATCTATGGAAAGCAGAACTTCAATAATGATAATAACCCAATAGAAGAAAGAACATGTGAGAAGAAGAAATGTTAATTCATGTGATAGAGAAAAGGGGCATCCTGAGATTTCATCGTATATAGGCCAAAGAGAGATGCTGAGCCTGTGTTCATTAGGGTAACATAATTCTTAAGGTCAGGAATAATTTAATTTAAGTGTCCTGACAGGGAGGAAGTATGGCTAAGATTATCTACCTCCCTAGCTCGGATTTCATCTCCAGTTAACTTCTTTAATTTAGTTTTGCTTCCTTGGGAGAGGATATCTGTATTGTGGATGACAGTATCAAATTGCATAGCTTCGCATCACAAAATAATGAATTTGCATTAGTATATTCATTAATTTCTCATAAATGGTGTAAAAGTCAGTCCCTAGAGGCTGATCAACACTTAGGACACTGAAAAATTCAAACTGAGTTCTCACTAAGGTAATTGTTCCTCCATAAAGTTTGTCTGGGGGCCCAGCCCAATCCAGTCTCTGCTATCTTTGTGATGTCATTCTTTAACTTCAGCAAAGGCTTGGAGAGGCAAAGCCTATTAACGCTGTACGTATCTGTGATAAGTAGAATAATGCCGCCCCCGCAAGACGTTTACCTTCTAATCCCCGGAACCTGTGAATATGTTAGGTTACATGGCAAAGGGAATTAAAACTGCAAATAGAATTAAGGTTGCTAATCAGATGACCTTGAAATAGGGAGATCATCCTGGGTTATCCAGGTGGCCTAAGGTCATTATAAGGGTCTATAAATGTGAAATAGGGAGGCAGAAGAAGAGAGTCAGAGGGAAATGAGGAAAGCAGGGTCAGAGAGATGCTACCTTGTTAGCTTTGAAGATAGAGGAAGAGGCCACAACCCAAGAAATGTGACTGTCTTCTAGAGGCTGGAAAAAGCAAGGAAACAGATTCTCCCTAAGAGCTGCCAGAAGAAACACAGCCTTGCCAACACCTTGGTTTTAGCCCACTAAGACCCACTGTTGGACATCTAGCCTACTGAAAGACACCAAAGTTGCATTGTCTTAAGCTTCTATGTTTGTGGTAATTTGTTACAGCAGGAAGAAGAAACTAATACAGCATGTATGCAAGTAGAATTACACTATGATTCAGTTAAGTTAGGCATAAAGAAATAGGGCTGAATAACCTAGGATCTAAAGAAATTTCTCTACTAGGATGCTTAAGATGATGGGCTTTGAAAGTAGACAAACCCAGATTCAAATCCCAATTTGGACCATTTAATAGCAATATGAGTAAATTAGTTAACCTCTCCAAGCCTCAACTTCATCATCCATTAAGTAAAGAGAATACCTACCCCATGGATTGTACTGAGAATACAATAAGGTAAAGTTGCCTAGTTCAGTAAAAATGTCTGTGAAGCACTCACACTTGGTAAATTGTTTAGTAAGGGGAAGTTATGCAATGATTTAAAAATACTAATTAGTGCTCCTATTAGATGCTGGGGCTGCAACAATGAACATGACAGACACTGAAAAAGAACCCTGTGATTTTAATATCCTATGATAAACCTCTGATGAGAGTGCAGGAAGTTCTGTTACCCCATAAGGGGCACTTTGGCTGGATTTATGCATCAGAGAACACTGCTTAGAGGAAGTCAACTCTAAACGGAGGCCTAAAGAATAAATGGGAAGTAGACTCAAATGAGCAGAGGAGGAGTAGAAGAGCGTTCTAGACCAAGGGAATAATGTGGTATAGGGCATGGGAGCTCGACAATCAGCAGAATTGAAAATAACAGTGAGGGAATTGCGTTCTGAGCTAAGCGGAGGCCAACACGTGAAGCATCTTTTATCCCCATCGCCATATGGAATTCTTGCAATGTTTTAACTGGAAAAGAGACACTGATCACATTTGTGTTTTAGAAAGATCGTTGTAGCTACAGTGTAGAGAATAAATTTGAAAAACTAGAAAGACAAAAGCCAATAGAGTCCAATTGGGAAACTGTTGTAATAATGCAGACAAACTACTGTTGTTACTTTTGTACTCAAGCATGTGAGAAATAGGAATGAACAGGAGAAGAAGAAGTGATGTGGGCACACGAAAGCAGACCTATCTACATGTGTTTCATCTTCAGAAATTATTGTGCAGAAGCGCAGGATAGCGATTGTTAGGAGACAGAGGGAGAAGGGTCCATTGGCCATTTCCAGGCAAAGGGAAAGGGGAGCAGGAAGGGGGAACAGATCTCAGACCCAACAAAAGACAAGACTTTCCTAGCTGAGAGTAAGCTCTAGGCCTTGCTATCACTGGGTTCTCCTCAGAGAATTCCAAATGGAATGTAGACAGCAAAAATGTAGGATGTGATTTACAGCAAGAAGATTCCAGTAGAACTTTGGGTTTCAGAGTAAAGAGAGCCTATCTTGGGAAATAACACTCACTCAGACCCACAAATACCTCAAAACCCTGCCTATTCTGAGCCACTGTAGAGGAATGGAGGCTCTGCTCCATTGGGCCACTCCTCGTTCAAGGTAGCCTGAGGTCCTCTAGCAAAAATGAATGAGGTAGATGAAGGGTCCAAGAAATCCAGTTCAGGCATGCATATCCAGGTGCCAGGGAAACTGGAGACACCACATGTGGAGCAGGAGTGGAGATAAGCAGGACCATTGCACATCACCACTCTGGTATAGCCAGGCTTTCATAAACAAGGCACCTGGTGGAAAATGTCTTCAATTTCAAGAAAACCTGTATATGTCAATAAAAACTTCTACATAGGCAAATAAATCCCGAAAGAAGTAAGAAATGAAAAGAACAAGTTATTTAAGCAAAACTGTGAATGAATACTATAAAATAAAGTATTGGATAAAGGATAATTTTCATAAAAGGGTAAAATCGTGACTCACATGTAGATATAAAAATGAACACGTTTAAGATTTTATTGAGCTCTTGAATAAAGAAAGTGGTGAGATGTTACCACCAATTCAAAGGAGAAAACAAAAAGAAAAACAACAGGCCTATGTATAGATCAGGAATATTGAAATGAATGTGCAAATGGAGGCCAAACTGGTCCCTCCACGGTCAGAGGAAGGAGGTCAGTTGAAAGGCGCCTCCACTGGAGAGAAGTAGCCTGTCTCCAGACAAGAAGTGTCTTTGCCTTGCTATCGGTATTTACATCTTACAGGGTTGTAAAATAGCATCCGTAGAATAGAATCCGGTGCTACAGACAATCATAGCTTTCCACTGAAACTCAAACTTTTCCTGAATGTGCTTCAACTGGTATTTGTCTTCAGTGACTTACCAAAAGTATACTTGCAGACGGCCATAGAATTTTAAAAAAGGACACCAGTCTCCAGTCCACCGTTTTATGCTGCAGGTGGGTAGTAAGGATGCTGAAAAAGTAAGAGGAGATGATAGGAGTGATAACACTCAGAGTACTTTGCTGGTGCAACTTGCTCCCATAGCATTTTTCTGCAGATTTGTCAATTAATATTTGATCATAGAACCTGTCTATGCCAAATTCCTTGCTTTTCAGCTCATTGCCCCCCTCCCACCCCTGAAGCATGCTGCAGATCTTGAGAAGGTCTGAACCTGGCCTCCAGTCCTGACACCATCCAAACACTAAGCCTGGGTCTAGGAGATTCCCCAGCACTGAGATGAAATATGAAAAATCCAATCCTCCAGTCGTTTATCTATTACACCCAACACTGAATTCATCTGGCATTTCCATGGACCAGCCCCAAACATCCCCTGTCTTACTTAGGTTACAGATGTCGACAGGATTAGAGCTTGAAGCAGTTTGATTATGGAATAACAGACAATGACCAGACACGCTTACAGCCTGGAGTAACTGGAAGGCCTGTGGCAGTAAGTGGGTAATTCGTTCTGAAGCAGAAAGCAAAAAGCATGGGGGAGAGATGAAACAAAACAGTACCTTCCACAAGAGGCTTATGAGAAAAAGTACATTTTAAAACTCCTGGGAACTCCCAGAACCCCAGACAAGAACAAACAATCTGCCAATATGTTGTTTCAAAGGCAGAGGATAAAAAAATGTTAAGTCTACATTGAGAGGCAAATTTTGCCTCCAGATGCCAAAAATCATTGTAACACAATATGGGATAAACACTGGGAAGTTCCCAGAAGCAATTTTACATGTGCACAGTGGTCACTTCCAATCGTGGAGATGGAATGACAACGAAAAACGGCTGCAAGAAATGAGAATATGAAGTATCTAGACAAGAGATTTTAGTATTCTCAGATGTTGACGGTTCCACACAATTTTTGAAAAAAAAACAGAAGTTTTCTTATTTATATTAAAACTGTCGTTCAGCTGAAGTCAAACAAAATAAAGACAAAAGTAATATATTTTCTGAAACTTTGTAACAAAGGAACAGCTACGTATCTTCCAGGTTGGACTCTGAAAGGCCGATTTGTTAATGGAAAATCCATTACAGCGTTTGGGGATAATGCATTTTGTTAAAACAAATGAGAATTTTTCCCATCTCACTGACATCACTGTCTCATCGTTAGTCCAGAAATTTTGCAAATATCAACAGTGGCACTTGGTGAGTGGACATATCATTAAGTCATAAAGAAAAGGAGGAGAAACAAATATTTATCACCATGTGCCAGGCACTCAGCTAAGCATTCTATCTTACTAAATTGGGTCGACCACCCTTCCATACACAATCCTAGATACAAACAGAGGAAGATGTTTTAAAAAGAAAGAAAGAAACTCAGAACTGAGCCTAAATAATCATACTTGTACCAAACAACTAAACTGTAGAGTCTGGATGCAGATCTGACTCTGTCTGACTGGGGAGGACCTCACGCTGCCTGAGGAGATGGGAAGAACGCAGTCTGGGTTATCTGATTGGATTTCTCAAGCAATACTACTCTTGGATTAAACCAAGATTATATTCTAAAACCTCTTTTGCCATATTCAGGCAAAAAATATTTTAAGCACCTACTATATGCCAGACATTGTTCTAAGCTCTGGGGACACATCAACACACTAAATAGAAAAAAAAAAAAAGAAGAAAGTTCTGTCTTTATAGATTTACATTATATGAGGCATAGATTTGCTGATGTCTTTGGAGAGAGATAAAACATTTTACCCATATTTTTTTAAATTAAGTTTCCCAAAGCTTCCCAAAGGAAAGAAACTAGACCTAGTAGTAGTATGGTTAAATTAGCAATAATACGGTTAAACTTCCAAGTCTAGTGAGATGTTACCACACTTAGGAACACTATTGTCCCAGTGAAACAGACGATTCCTTACCTGACTTCACTGTGTGTGTGAAGGAGTCCAGGGTGCAGGATGACACAGTATCGTGTAACATGTAGGAGGGGGGCTCTGGAGTTCTACAGTGTGTGCTCCAGTCCCCCCTCCACCATTTACTAACCGTCAGCACGTCCTTCCGGCTCCCCAGATCCCAGTTTCTTCAGCTGTAAAATGAGATAATAATACCTCCTCTTTAGGGTGGATGAGGGAACTAAATGAGCTCAAGTAGAAAAAGCACTTAGCTTAGTACAAAGCATTTGTAACTTTAATAAATACTGTTACGATGCGAACGAGAACATGACTTACTGCCACTGTCCACTTGAGTTGTCTTAAAAAGGTCAACATCTATGCAATACTACTGACGCTTAATACTGGTGTTACACAGTGATAAAGTACCTAAAAACGCCATGGGTCATGCTAGAAGACAGAAATATTGGTAGAAATATATGGTGTATGGACACATAACACGCACCCCTACACACGTGTATGAAAGGAAAAGAAAATAATGTGTGTGCTCTACATACCCAACTTCTGTTCACAATTATCATGCTTGGCCTATGTTGTTGTTGCACAATATTATTCTGCTTCACAGAAAGGGAGACTAAGGACCAGAGTTGTTGATTAATATAGCCAATGTTACACAGCACTTAAATGGTTAAGGGTAACCTTCCATCCTCATCTTTTTTATGCCAACACCCAAGTGTTTCCAGCTCTACCATGCTTCTCTCATAAAGAGTTCATAATATTTAGTTCTGCAGGATTCCCCCATACTTATATTTGAAAATAATTTTTCCCTTATATTCTGAAATTTCCCAGTGCCCCCACTAAAAGCATGAAGCTACTCTGTGAAAATGATGTTCCCCAGGAGTCCTTTACTGGCTAAGCATCCCCAAATCTTCACTCCATTTGGGGCGTATATGATACATCTCTGAGACTGATACAAGTTCAGGACAAGAAGTGCTTTCTTCCTTCTCTAAACAATTTAGGGCCACAGCTTCTATGAGCCGCATCTGTGATGACCTGAGGCCAGTGTGGAGATGAATAAGTGAATGAATCAATGAATTCGTTGAATGCGATTAGTTTAGGAATTATTGATCAGCAGTTACTCCAGACGCTTACATTCCCCTGCTGTCCATCTTCTTGCTACTCTTTGTCCAACCTCAAAGCATTATATTTTACTGTTTAAAATATAAGAAAAGATTGATGAATGTATGCACTTTCAAATATGCCCTTATTTCAATGACTCTAATGTAATGTAAATACGTGTAAGTATATATATCGTACATCAAATTATAAATCAAGAAAGGTTTGTACATTGAGAGTCACATGATTTGCATTGAGAACCATCATATCAACAGTTTCACTTCAGATGTGGTCATTCACAAAGCAACCTACACACTCCACAGTTTGTGCATCTGAGATTTGCCTCGATTACCTAGAGTAGGAAACAAACATATCCGATCTTGCCCAGAGGGACATGAGGTCCCTTCACATCTTCTTAACACGTGACCACCAGTCATGCATACAAAATCTCAAAGATCTTTTGAACTTCATTATTTTACCCATTCTGTTTATAATCAGTTTCAGTTTTTAACTTGATTTTGAAGTTGTAGTTAATCAAAGATATTTTACTTTTAGTACCACATTTTCATTTCCTTCCAACCAACACTGCGATAACTGGAGTTTCAGCAACTTATTCCTCATTAAATGCCCATTAGAAACACCTTCTCCTCTGTATGTTTTGGATGATAGCTTGTATTTCTGATCCATTTTGCCTTTTTGTAGTACTTACCATTTTTCACTGATAATCATACTTTGGTTCCTTTTCACATATAAAAGTTGAAGTTTTATGTTTCTTGTTTTGTTTTCATTGTCAACATTCCAGATTGAGTTTTATGTAAATGCTTCTTGGAAAATATATAAATATTACATGAAATTCAAAAGTAGGAAAAATTGTATTCCAATAAAACAGTATTTATATATATATATATATATATATATATATATATATATATATATATATATATATATAATATTCCAATTCACTTTTAGTAGGCCTCTAGGCATGCTAGGAAAAAAAAAAAAAACCTGCCCCGAAGTTGCCATAATCTATATAGTTTAAAATATTAATGATCGATTTAGCCCAAAGGTCAACTTTTTAATAGAAAATACTTGATCACACTTAATAAAATATTTAAAGAGTAAAAAATACCTGGAGTAAACCATTTGAAAAGAATTTGTGATAAATTTAAAGTAATCAGCACACTCTTCTCCTTGGGGGTCAATATTCAGAAAAAGCAGTTCATCTGATCTTCTTGACAATATAGTGATACTTGGCAAGTTGGGTATTTTTCTCCTTTTTAAATTTTTACAAATTTTGTGTTGAAGACCTGCCAGATGAGCAGCGCTAGAAATCTAAGTTACTTCCCAGGATTGGCTCTCCATATCGCTGTGTTCCTCAGTTTGGGGATGTAGATTTTGTAGGGGTTTTTTTTCTCCTTTATTTACTTTCCCCTATAGCACAGCCATTAATAAATCAGAGAAACCACTGGAAAAGTGATTGACCTACTCCGTCCCTGGTGAGAAATAATACTGACTTCTTAGTATGATGGGAGAAGAATTCGGATGGAGAAAAAGGAGAATTGAGGCGAGGGGAAAAGAGAAGGAAAAAGAGGAATGGCTATAGATCATGGAGTCCTGGTTTTAATATCATTTAATAGACTGTCTGCATGGTTTCTAACCCCATCTGAGTAAGACACAGGAAATACCTGAGCGTCACAGAAGATCCTGCTTATTCCCATATGTAGAACTGCAGAAACTTCGACTCTAATGGTTAAAGGACCCTTGAGCTGAAATACAACTCACAGCTAATGTTTGCATCGCTTCTAACAGATGCTTCCCGGGCGATCATTTGTTCTTTCAGGGACCAGAAACTTTGTATCCCCTAAGGAAGCTCACTGGAGAGATAAATATTCTTTTTATTAAGTTGAAATGTCTCTTCTTCCTAACTCAGACAGTAAATGGTGTGGTGGTCACTGAACCTAATTCTGTCCCTCGGGTCCAGTTCCTCAGAAACTTTTTTGTGTTAGATTTTAGACTGTCTTCCTCTTTCTAGTCAAGTCAGAGTTAATAAGAAAATAATGTCTTGTAAATTATTGTTACTTATGTCTCTACGCCTGTCTCCAAATGACCCCACGCTAAAAGACAGTTTTTCATTTTGCTCCTATCTAAACCAGGGATTTGGGGTTTGTTTTGAAGTTGAGAAGCCCATTTTTATTTGCTTATTTTTTATTCCCAAAGTTTGTATCACTATGTTTTTAAGTGCCCTTTAAATATTTTTTATCCTGGGAAACATTTGTAGATCATTTCCAAAATGTGAATAAAATATATCTGGGCATATTATTGTTAAAGGGACATTATTGAAAAAATACAAAATCCTGGATCTTTCAAGAAAATGAGAATTTTTTAATTTACAGTGCTAAACATATGAAACACCAAAATAACTTTGCTCTAAGTGCTGCCCATAAGAAAACACACTAGAGCCTTTGGTCGGAACAGAAAACCCCTTGTTCTAAGACTCTAACGGGCAAGAGCACACAGAAAGCACCTCAGATGATTTTTTCTTCTAGACATATGTTCAAACCAAAATAAGCACATACATTAGCTAAATAGAAAATTAACAGAAACCATTCAAAATAGGCTCCTGTTTGCACTCAGGGAAGTACTCAGAATGGTGGGGCATATAAAAAATTAGAGGCTTATTTTCTGATGTCTAGACCATTAGCATGTACACTAGTTATAAAAAGTGTCATAGTCAGCAAACTACTGCAAAATGATATGCACGACAGTTGCAGATTTTTGCCCTGTAATACATGTTGTTAGTGATTAAAAAATTCAGAATAGTAACAATGTTAACGAATTCTGCATGTCATAAATAGTGAATTACCCTTTCTAGAACAGATGCCATAAGAGAACCATGACAGAGAGAAAAGAGATCAGAATGTCGTATTTAGAGAATATACAAAATAGGCTCTCTCTGTCTACTGATTTAGACACCAATTGAAACCAGTTGCTTAAATGCAAACATTCCTAGTTGCCTTCTATCCTCTGAAATTCATATTGCCCACTAAAGAACCTTGTCATTACAGTTTCCCTTTCTCTACAGCACAAGTGACTGATCTGCTTGGAAAATAAAGCAAAAGTTGGAAGGGAGGCAGTCTGAGTGGAAGAAGTAGTTTTGTTAGCTGTTTATTATTTATTTCTTTATTAAATTAAATATCATTAATGTTTATTATCATTTTAGATTCATATAATTGTATGAGTTGTTAAATATTATTAATATTTATACATTCATTTATTATTCTCTATTTCACTCCACCTAACACCTAACTCCACAAGCACCTATGAGACTCCTTCTCATAAGGCAGCAAGACTCCAGTTCCACTAGTCAGCCCTTTAAAGGAGGTTACGCCATTCAGGCTTTCCAAGAATGGTGTGAAGACAAACCTACATTTGAGGGACCTCATACTTTAAATGTTGGTCTGAACACTTATACTTTGCAGAAGCATGAAGACCAGAATGAGCTTACATACAACAGCCCTCCTTTTTACAATGAATCATGTCAAGTTCATCTAACTGAAGATCAAATACGTGGCTAAATGTGACCATTTAATTTTCTTGAGTTTACAAGATCTTTTGACGCGGTTGCTTCAAAAAATGCTGAACAAAATAAATATAAAACAATTTCCCCCTTTCTTAACATTATGGGCAGGAAAAGTTGACAAGAAGTAACTATTTTTAATGTGTTGTATAAATTGACATATAGGGAGAATTTCAAATTAATAGGATAATACAATAGTTTTTCAGGATAGTTCCCCTCTTTGGAGTATTTAAAACCTTAATCATCTATGAGGGGATATTTTTATGCTTCAGGTTGATTTAGATGTAGAATGCCCTCTATAAAGAGGAACTGAAGAAACATGGTTAAAAATGAGATCTGTGTTCTGCTTTAAAACATTTTCCTTTTTTTCGGTTTCAGGAAGCTAATTCAAACTTACAGACAAGAGATGAGTAAAAATAACTTCCCATCTACTGAAGACCTCTGTGAGAAAAGCAGTTGAACTCCCCTGTTTACATGAGTAGTATTTTAACTAAAATAAATGGAACAGTTCTTTTAACAGTGTCTCTTCCCTACACTCACATATCCTATTTTCTAACTGGTAAGAAATGTATCATAAATATAATTTGGGCAGGAAAAAAAACTATTGAAGCTCCATCAGAAGCATTTTAATATGAACCTGGTACAAATGACTTAGTAAGAGAGGATCAAAATCTTGTCTGGAAAAGGGAAAATAAGCAAAGCAAATGCTTAGAAATACAATAAAAATAAACATGGAAAAAGTAGAGAAATGGGTTTCCACAAAAATCCAATAAACCCGCAAACGTACATAAACTAATCCCTTGCCTCATCTGAAGGTCCTGCTTGCTTGTCATGTAGGATCTGCCTACCAGGGAAGGGATATTGACCATTACTCCAATACACCAAGCATTTTTTCCTAAATTGGATCTTCTAAGTTTCCATCACAGATGAAACAATCATACCTAAAGTTAGAATTTACTTCTCAAAGGAAATTGAGTTTAGTATTCCACTTTCGTGGCTGTGTAAATCATATGAAATACAATGTATTGTAAACAAAGCACATTTATTCCCAAGGAAGAGATTATAAAATATGGCAACGTCCTTTGGGAAACCACTTACCTGCTTCAGACAACTTCACCATAGTCTTTACATCACTGTACCTTAAAGATCTTCCCCTAAGTTACCTTGGTTTATGTTCAAATAACCATCTGTTTTTCAAGTAACCAAGTGGACATAACTTGATCATGTGGAAGCTTTTGACTTATACAGCTAATAAATATTACACAAACCAAGGAAGAGTGGTAAGTTTATGACAAATGGATTGTGTTTACTTTTAGATGTATTATAATACGCCAGAATGATTGCCAATATCATACTTTAAACAATATGATTATTTTCCAAAATATTTTTGATGATATATATATATTTATACCAAATGTATCATGTGGTAAATTGATTTGATTTTGTAGGCTATTTCGCCCATAAAAACTAGAGTAAGGGAAAAAGCACTCCATCAAAATTAATAACTTAGGGGAGGAAAAAAAAAAAAACAACCATGGAAAATGCATCTAAATTAGCGTTCTTTAAAATGTCTAGGAAGAAAGTCCACGTTGGATTTAGAAATTTGTTCTGGAAGAACTCTGTAGATGATCTTAGAATGCCTGAACCATAACTAGAAAGTTTACAGCTTGGGTCAATTATGAGTAATTGATTCTCTCAGTTGCATTGGCCGATATGTGTGTGAACTCGTTATCTGTAAAATAAATGAAAAGATGTCTGTGTCTAAAGCAGACTAAGAGCAGCTACTTAGACAAGGACACTTACATGACTACGAATGTGTATGTCGGGACGGCAAAGTGCCTTACAAGACACCCAGCATTTAACAGGTGGGGGTTTTTTGGTTTTGTTTTGGGGGTTTTTGGTGGAGTGGGGAGGGGTTGGGCATCATGGCTGAACTCTAGTGCTGTGCTTGCTGGAGTGCTGATGAGATCCCTTGGCCAAAGAGCTACATACCGTGCTTTTGGCCTTCCCCAAATACCCAAATTCATTTCCCTTTCTCCCAGAGAGAGTCACTGAGCAGTTAAAGATCATGCTGAATAGCCCTCTGATATAAGGAAAAGATTATAGTTAATGGATTTAAATATCCTTTCCCTATCATGCTTAGCATTTCACAATTCAGGAACTTAATTGGTTTGCAAAGCTACAGGGGGAAAAAAAAGGATCTCAGGATTTTATATGTAGTACTTTCTTGCCCCCTACTGGAAAATGTGAGCCTGGCATACTAAGATGTCTAATTTTAAAGTATTTTCTGATGGATTTTTCCTATACATCAGCCCACAAACTCATATCTACTTCAAGCGAAAATGAAAGGTGGTAGAAAGGTGTAGAAAAGCTTTAATACCATCAGCTATGCATTTTATTGAAAAATAATGGATTTTAAAAATCCAATTTGTAAAAAAATAAAAACCCTCAGGAGTACAAAAGTCAATTTTCCAATTGCATAATAAAAGTAAATCTACCATATCAAGTTGAAAACTGGTAGAATTCTCTGTAAATAGAGCTTAAGGGAAGCTTAACATTCAACTGCATTTGCAAAGATTATAAAGGGGAGTATGTCTTCTGCTGTTAAATATTATTCATGACTTTTTGAGCATCAAAAAATAATTCCATTAGAAAGAGTATTTCAATAATATCTTTATTTTTGGAGGCACACGCCATTTTTCTTCAGAAATATTTTTCATCAAGGAGCACCTGGGATCTCTGGGTCCCTTTTTGATCACATTTCCTCCAGGAGTAAATTATTAACATCCTCTCTTATTAGGATGATGACCATCACTATTTCTTGGATATGCTTTTTAGTTTTATGGTTCAAGACATCTGAACATTTTTATACAAATACAGCCAATCACGAATCAAAATCTGTGCAATGATTTACGTTCTCCTTAGACCAACATTCTTTTTTCATCAAATTCCAGTGATTGTGAGGTTGATAATAAATATGACCGGATCTCAAACAAAGAAGAGGTCATTCTTGGCGAGGTACACCGCTGGGACATGCCTCTCTGACGTTTATGCCTCTTTAGGTCTTTCGGAGTAGCAGCGGTTCCCTCCTGGGTGTCAGGGAACTTTGCAGAGATCTTCTCAGTCATCAGCAGCATAGAGTTTTTTACTCAGTGACCTTAATCTTTCAAATGACAGGTCACTTCCATGGTGAAGAAAGTGTCCTCTTACACCCACATCCGGCGGGGAATGGCTCACATGGTCAGGCAAGGGCACCCCATGAAAAGAAGAGACCTTTGCTTTCCAGCAGCTCTCCTTTGACACTGAATGTCTTCAAAGGCCAGCTCTTAGCTTGCTACGGAGACAAGCGCTGAGCTCTAAAAGCACCGAGCAGACACAGATGCCGTCAGACATATCAGACCTTCTTTTACACGCCTCTTGGCCCTTGGCTTCGGTATATGGCGAGTTCCCCGTCACCCTGGGATGAGCATTGCATGGATTCCTTTCATGCTTAGTGTTCTTCCTCAGTCCCAATCCTTTTCATGCAGACAGCTAACCAGGTGAGACAGAGGGGCATTATTATCTTTGATAATAGTCTTTGAAACTCAAATTGCGAACATCTGCTCCAGGACAGCAACTATTCCTTCCTGGTAAATGGCATCCCTGTGGGGACAGAAAGAGAGCATAAATGTGAAGGTTTCATTTCACAGAAATGCCTGAAAAGGGTCTTGAACCTTTTAGGGCTAAGTCATTCACTTCAGTTATGGGCGCCAGGGATGCTTCCCAGAAAAATTACCTGCTCCATACACAGCAAGTGCCAAATCTCTGGGCTGACTTTTCTGTGACCTGGACAAAAGGAGCATCTTCCAACAAATTTCCAGCAAACAAGTGTGCATATTACCCTCCCCGCTTCCTCACAGTAGTAAGGGTTGGAAATCGGGGACACTCAGAAAGTAAATGTCTCAGGTTGCATTGAAGAATGAATAAACTCATTCAGTGATTATCCTGTCCTGCATCCTGCTACAGAAAAAGTAAGATTAAGTTGTAAACTGATTATCGAAAGATCAGCATTGTCTTAAAAATGTGTCTCACATTCTCACTCCACCCTATAGGGAGTTGACTACTGGGACAACTTCTGAAGAGAAAATGAGTAACAATGCAAGGTCATGTGAGTTTTTCCAGTCATCTTCCTCCTGATTTGTCTGCATGGGTGTCTCCTCAATGTTTATTGATTTGATTTTAAGAAGAAAGGAAAACTAGCGTGGTATGATACCATTAAATCAAGTCACTTACAGAACCATGAGTATGGTAAAAATAAATTTATTAGTATATCTGTAGTTAATTTTTACAATATCTCTATACAGGTCAACTGATTTAGTTATCTGTAAATGGAGGGAAATTTTGTAGTTTGCTACGTCTGTCCTCAGAATCTTCCAGGCCTCTTTTCTAGGATTTAGGATATAGAACTTAACTCTTCAATCAAACACTCTCAAGAATTTTCTCGCACCTCAAATGGTTTCCTGAGGAGAGTTTTAGTCTACTTGCAAATGGAACCTCCATAAAGGAAAGAAGAAAAGAAAATTAATCCTCATAAGGATATACTGAGAGAGCCATCTACTTTCCTGCTATCTAAACACATACCCAACAGGTAAAAAGATGACCAGAGAAACTGAGTTATGGCCATTCACATCCAGTTTCCAGTAGAAAAGGAGGCATTTCTAGGCATCATATCTCCACTGCTTTGGGACATCTGATACACAAAACACATAGAGGAATGGGGCTCAAGACCATTGCTTCCCTTGTATGTAATGTCCTTACAATCAACAACACAGATACCTGCCCCTCAGGTTATCTCCAAAGGCTTTAATCTCAAATTTTCAGCCTCCACCTCATGTCCAAGTTCAGCTGAAATGGTTGATTTTCCAAGAGCCTTTGGCCTTTAGCCATCCAGTAATCCTCTTGATGATCCAAGTTCTGGATCTCCAAAAAGTCAAACTCTAGGAAAATTATTCAATTAATAATTTAGTTTAATTGGTGTATAGAGAATTTCGTGAAACTGGTATTTAATATTCTTTATACACACAACTTTTATACAAAGCAGGCTTGGAGAAAGGATGAAATGAGTATTACTACATCATCTGTAAAAAGCCTGCCCTTTTAAATGAAATAATGACAGCAATGTAACATCATATTCTGTTTTGTTTGCTTTTGCCTAGCCTTCCAGATAATTTAGTGCAAAAACTTTGTCCTCAACAGTAGCTAATTTTCCTAGTGCAAGAATTTTGGTGCAAAGACCCTCTTCATTCCTTGAGTGAAGCATTGTGCAACGCCTGACACATAGTAATTCCTCTGTGAAAATTGTTTTCCTGTTTTCCTTCATTACAGACTTTGAGCAAGGTAAGTAGTCTCTCTAAATTTCAGTTTCCTTATAAATAAAATTGAAATAAGAATAGTGTCTACTACAAAGAATTGTTGAAAAGATTTAGTGAGTTAATGCATGTAAAGTGCTTGCAAATAAAAAAAAAGGAAAGTAAATATTAGATGCTTTTATTGTTGCTTTTGTGATACTATCAAATGTCTTTGTTCTAATGGTGGTATGATGTATTTCTCTTGTTGCAATCCACTGCTAAACCATCTAACAGGTGAATAGCATGGGGAATAAGTAAATGATATGAGTAAACATACGTAAGGCAAAAAATTAAAAGTGATATCCAATGACGTGCAATAATTGTGAAGAAGAAAACAATAAAGGCAGACTTTCTGAGCTTTAGGGAAAAATAGAAAAAGGCTATTTCAAATTCCTGAAGTAGCCATCAAAAACTTTTATGACCACAAATAGGTATATTTTACGGACCGGAGACATCTAGAAGAAACCTCTGCCAGAGGACACTCCTGGGAGATCCTGGGAAGATAAAAAGATGACCTGAGACACTCAGGCATGCTGGTCATGTGCAGAGGCTAGTGGAAAAGAGGGCGTTTCTAGGTGTCATCCTCCACTGCTTTGGGACATCTGCTACAGATAACAAATAGGTAGTGAGAAGTCTTTGGGGAGTGAGACTTCAGTGTTATAGCTTTACTTGTTTATTAAGTTAGTCAACGAGGGTATGAATGGATAAACACGTGAATTAATGTGTTGCTTCTTTGAGGCTTCAGACATTTTCTCTTCCTACATCTTTGCTTATTTCATGGTATTTTTCACAATTGTGGAAACAATAGTTAAAACTCCTGGTTTCATTGGATCTGCAATTGAATGTTCTGTGTGTGTGTCCCTGAAAAATCAGATTACAATTAGAAAACAAGAAAACGTACAGGGGCATATCCTAACCATCAGTCTAAACAGCTTAAGGGTTGTTTCTTCCTTCCCCAGACATTCATCCAACTCTCCATTTAGGATCTTGTAGATAAGGCTCATGGTTGTTCCCAATGACTGTTATATGAGGGAACACAAGAAGTAGATAGGACAGAAATAAATTAAAATGACCTTCTCAAATTTTTATTTTTCAACTGTAATGCCAGGCCTCTTCCACAAGAGTCTGGACCTCTGCCATCAGTTTCGTACTCACCTCACCCTCTAGCTTCTGCTTCTTTTCTCTTCATGACGTCAAAGCTCTTAGCCGTTCACCAATACAACAAGCCATTTCCAAATGTTAACTACAATTAGAAGAAGCAGGTAATTAATTAAAAGACAAAAAAAACCCGGTATCTTCATTTACTAACTCATAATTTCATCTTAAAGAAAGCACTATTTCTCCATGATTTCTAGATGATTCCTTCCTCTTTGAGAGAATCAGTGTTGCAGTTAAGTTATTCCTTTAAAAAATAATAAAATTTAACTATGGCTTATTTCAAAAATAAAATATGAATAACTGAAATGAATTTTGATTTCTTTTGACTGCACAAATTATTTTGAAGGCTAACAGCTCTGCACATTTTAAAATAGATTCAATCATTCAAACTCAGTCACAAATTTTCTATCCCATAATAATTTCTAATCATTTCATAGTGCACACACACTCGCATCTAAATGACATCTTCCACATGTCAAAATAAAATTCATATCTATTACCACACCTCTGAACCATCAAATCGTTCAAAATGAAGATCATAAAATGAAGATATATGTAAATGATTTGTAATGCCACAGTGGAATGTATTCAGCAGAGGTGAGCTAACCAAACTCCAATATTACGCTTCTAAAACTCAAAAGTATTTTGCCTTTGAAATAATTTATTTTTAACTTTCTAAACAGTTTGTAATATTTACAACTTAAACCAAACTTTGCTTAAAACAGCCCAGATTTATACTGAATACAATATCATTTTTAGAATCATCTATAATGTAAACACTGTTAATGTTATTATTACTGTCCCTCATCCCATTTATAAGGATGTTGTAGTAATTCATGCAGAAGCTTTAATCACGGTAAAAAATAATCTATCGCAAACTGAAATAATTCGTTAGTGGATAGCGAGAAAACTTTAGTGAGACTGAATCATCTATGTTCACTTCCCTTCCTCCAATAAATGACAACAGTTATAAAATAAATGACTCTCTTTCAGGATCTCTACTCCTACACACACATGAAAACTCCCATGTACACACACACACCTACACTCACACAATACACACACCTTCACACACACACTTACACACACCTAAACTCACACTCTCACACACATACATGCATGCACACCTACACACACAGACATGCAGGTGAGGACAACCCAGACTGTTTAATGAGAATGCTGACATGATAAGACTATCCTTTGATACACCTTTATTCTGGGCCCTGACTTAGAGAACAGAAATGTATCCTCTGAACTCTGTACACACCTGTGAATGAGCTGCTGGGCAGTAAAAGGCCTCATGACCCAAATCATGCCCAAGGCAGAAAGCAGCCACATGTGTGTGTGCTTGACCCCGGTGTGATAGTGGCCTGGGCTCAGTTAGCAATTGCTCCAGCTGGCACTGTAACAGAGTCTTCTACCAGAGGATAGAGTTTGCCTAGAGAGGACAATTTCATTCTTTCCAAATAACCACGTCTCTCTTTTCTTCCTTTAGCTGGGTATTTCAAAATACCTCTTCTGTCTTCCTCTTATTGACTACACCCACACTGAAGGATGCTGGAGGCTTAAGCAGTCCCTCAGCTGAAGGCTTCAATCAAATGCTGGGAAACAACGCACAAGTAAAGAAGTCACTCCATCTCTGGTGTGGCTAACCCATCCCATAAACCACTCAGGAGGGCGAGACCTCACCGGGTAGGCCTTCAGAGAACCCAGTACAGACATCTCCCCATTCCCTCCCCGCTCTGTTCCCCACTGCACTACTCCTATCTTTAATTAATCCTGACATACTATTTCCCTGTCCCCTCTCTTAGCATGGGCCACCCTGTCTCTGTGATCAAAGTGTCTCTTCTCCAGTATTTCCCTGTGTGTCTTACAAACTCGGCCACTTCAACTCTTCAGTGGGAGGCCAGTGGTGTGCTTAGCTGGTCTGTCTAACTTGGAGTGATTCTATTAAAGGAAGTGCTGAGAGTGATTTCCTTTACCAGAATTAGCCTGTTTAACCGTTCTTAGCTTAGTCTGTTTTCTAACTTAGATTCTTTCCATCCAGTCATTCTTTAGTGCCCTTGAACTTCCACACATTCCTATTAAACTTGTGTTACTTGAATTAATACAGCTTCCCAAAGCATCTTATTTGAGCATCAACCATGAAATCCTCCTCATTTACATCAATATCATAAGATTTGAGGATTCATTTGCAATACTGGTTAAACAAAATATTGTTTCTAATTCATCAATTAAAATGAACTAATTTTCATCTAGAATTTGCTCTTTCCCTTTTAAGCTCCCCCCAGCCCCTAGTCCCAGAAAGGAGACAATAGGGCTCACATTGTGCTGCTTGCTCCTCTCCAAAGTCAATAGCTTACTTACTTTCTGATGGTGTCAACAGGAAAAGGAGACAGAATTCCATGTTTTGATGGTGATGCAGGGAAATTGCAGGGAATTACAAAGTCTACTTAAAGAATGCTGTTTTTATTTTCTTTCCGAGTAAATTTCAGTATCTTCATTTAGCAATCAGAGAAGATCACTTTCAGGTGAACTGGATAAGTGCATAAGCAAAAACAAAAGGATATAGTAAGGACCAAATGTGCAGTCTTATGAAATTATAGGCAGAATGTACACCTACTGGCCCAATCGTCTGAAATGAGTTTTTCCAAGTAATACACTCTATGACTCACATTAATCTTCTGTATGAATCATCATGCTATCCTTTACCTTTCCGGAAGGCATTTTAGCAAATACCTTCCTCTCAAATCAAACTATTTAGAAGTACGAGTTCAGCTTTCCTTTCAGCTCCTTCTAAATCTAACTCAAACATCCTGCAGTTTTGTTTCGTTGCATCTTTCATAGCTGGTGAAGCCCTGAGCTCAAGTCACAGTCACAGAAAACCTCTGTCCATAGCAATATGAAGAGTAAAATTTCTAGCAGACATATTTGCAGAAATGGATATTTATGCTTTATTTCATTCATTTATTAACTCATTCAAACAATGTATTTTGTACATCATCTATTGTCAAAGCACTGTGTTAAGAGCTAAGTGGCTACAAAACTGAACAGAATGTAGTCTTCACTATCATGATATTTCTGTGTCACAAGGGATTATAAAACATATACACAAGAGAAGTATAAATAAAATGCTTTGAGTTTGAGAGGAGGTAAAGATTAACTCCATCTTAGCTGTAAAGATGATGGACGATTTCGCAGAGGATATGGCATTTGAACTGGGAAAGAATGAGTAGGATTGGATCATTTAGAGGTGGGAGAGGTCGAGTTGAAAGGAGAATGTTATGGCAGAGGGAAGATGACCAACAAAGGCAAGGAAAACTGAAGGATGGGAATAGAAGGCAGCATGCCCCTAATCGGCCCGAAGCCATGGCTCAGGAAGAAGAGAACTGATGTGAAACACATTTGTTAGAACATGTTGAAACTAGATTAAAAAGAACCTATCACACCAGGTGAAGAATTGCTCTTTATTCTAAAGGGAATGGAAAATCTCTGAAAGCTTTGGAGCATGTGAGTAAATGATCACAGGTTGCTTCAGGGAGATTGCTAGCTGTGTGTAAAAAGCGGAGTGAAGCACAGCTGGAGACAGGACCAGTTAGGAGGCTGCTGCAATAGACCGCACAAGAGAGGGAAGGAAAGAGTCAGAGGGTGTGAGGGATACCTCAGAGATAGAGCTAAGAGGACTTAACAGTCAAATGACTATGGGGGAGAAGCAAAGGAGAAGGAATCATAGAGCCTTGAGTAACTGGGAGAATCATGACACCATTCATAGGAAGCACAATAGAAGGAAACAGAAGGCAATAAGTGCATTTCCATACATACAAATTTGTGTAGTAGTCCTGCAAATTTTAGGTACATCCCCCAACCCAGCAAGGGAGGCAAATTATCCAGAAATATCTGTGTTGGATAAATATTACTTACATTAATTCTAAAGCACGTTTGCCCTCTTAATACCTTAACATGGTTTTCACCCAATCTGCTTCTCTGTGAATCCCCAGCAGCTAGCCTTTCCAACTGGTGGTTGGCTCACCCCATCCCATTCACCCATGGCTCACACCCTCCATGCTGGCCGTCCACTGACTTCATACTACTCTTGATAATGAACCTTGTGAGCTCAGCCCCAGCAAGCTCTCACCAGGACTGTCCTGGCAGAATCACCAACTGGACACAGCAGATCCAAAGACCTGCCTCAACTGGATGGCCGGGCCCAGAGAGAATCTGTGGTGTTGAAGGGATGGCCAAATGGAGATGGCTATGGTCAGTTGGGAATGCAAGACTGGAGCTGAGAGTTCCAAAAAGTTGGGAGATCTCATGACAATTGTCCTCAGTTACCACCACAGACAGTGTGGCAGTGAAATGTGCCCGCCCATCCTACAGGAAGCTGGATGTCTGTGAGAGAAAGGAGCCCTCTGAGGAAGGGAGAGTAGGGAAGCTCACACATGTGGTCTCTTACACACACCTTGGATGCTTGCATAATAAGAAGATGGACAGGGAGTAGGGACTATTTTGTGACATTGATCTTGCATTGTGAGCGTGCCCTTTTGCAGCTCACAGACACTGAAGGACCGCTGATGGCTTGCTCCAGCCAAAAGCAGCAGGCACGCCTTTTAGACTGGAGCCCTGGGAGACTTGGAGGAGCTGAGGTGGAACCAACAAAGGTAAATGCTCTTTCACTTTCTTCTAAGTGACAGGTTTTAATTAAACATAATTCACACCTCAGTTGATTCAATCGGCTCTGTGGAGAGTCCAGGTTTCTGCTGCTGACAGACTTGAAGGCTGTCAAGGGAGGAAGTGTGCAGAGAGGAGACTTATGTGGGGATGAGGTGGGAGGAGGAAGAAGTACAACTTGTATGAACTCATCAAAATTAAGGGAGGAAAGAAAATACACTAAAAGGAATATGTTATGAATAAATATG
Organism: Ceratotherium simum simum; assembly: GCF_057802395.1. NCBI lineage: Eukaryota > Metazoa > Chordata > Mammalia > Perissodactyla > Rhinocerotidae > Ceratotherium > Ceratotherium simum. The sequence goes on from NC_141909.1 coordinate 9,396,272, forward strand.
GTTTTACCAAACTTAGGGTGGTGATTTCAATGTTTTCCCTCTCTTCAAAAAGTAGCTAAATAATGTCTTTGTGAAAAAATACCTTGTATCCCAATGGTATTTTTTACCAGTTTCAAAAATTACCAAAAGACATTATTTCATGGCAGTAGAAATATGATAGATGCCGGTGTTCCCATTATATAGATTCAACCACTGACACTGAGAGGAAGAGGCAGGGACCAATTATTGTGGAGTACATGGTCCAGGGTGACAATAGAAACTCTGATTCCTCCAAACAAGACCCCAAACTGGCTTTAAATGGAAGAAAATCTGACAAGATCAGTGGCTTTTGCATTTCAAGCCATGCCCTTTTGTTTGCCAAAGCTAAAAAAATTAAAGATAGATATATAAAAAAATTATTCTCGCTAAAATTCTATTTATGGGGTCACAGCTGCAGGATTAACATATGCTAAAGCTAGAACTACTGATGGTTGATTGTGCTCATCTTTTCAATTACAGCTTAATCGCCCAAGAATGCAGAATCACATTTCAGATGTATTTAAAGTGTGAAAAATATTTATATAATTATTGTCTCATGAGATAAATACTAAAATCCTGAACCACTCTACTTAAAGTCCCTCAATTGTTGTGTTGACTCCCACATCCATATTAGGCAGCCCTTTGCTACTTAGCAAAATCCTCTCCATCCACACAGGTCCAGCTCAAATTCCACATCCTCCGTGAAGCCTCCTCTGGTGCCCTAACAGAAACTCACTCTCACCTCTGCGAAACCCCAGAGCATTTTGTCTCCCGAATGTGGTTCTAAGGTGCCATGGATGGTAGTTCTCTGAATGGCACACATCTTATTTCCCCTACTTCTCTATCACCTTGTGTAATCCCCAGGGGATGGAACGATAACTTACACATCAGCTCCCCAGGGGATGGAACGATAACTTACACATCAGCTCCCCAGGGGATGGAACGATAACTTACACATCAGCATATCCGCTCTAAGAGCCTAGTGAAAGACATCCTGCTTAGGAGGTGTTAAATATATTTTTTAAATGAATGATGACTGCATGAAAATTCTCCAGGGTACTCCAGCTTTCCTGTTAAACTTTTCTCTTAGAATACGGAAAGCGAGCTTCTCCCAGTTGCACTTCGCCTGGGGCTACTCCTTCACCACTAAATCACAATGGTACCATCTGCTGCTCCTCTCCTCCAAGCCCCTCTGGAGAGTCCCTTCAGGCTAACTGGTCACTCTTTGTTCTAGCCTTGGACGGCTCTCAGTTCTTACCCCCCACGGAAACCTCAGTTGGGCCAGGGGTCTAGATGGCTGGTTTCTAAGTTAGAACCTCCAATACCATACGCTTTTCCTCTTTAAACTCCTCATTATTACTTTCTTTTTAGTTATCTTCATTTCCTCACTCTTGAAATATTCCATTTCCAGGTCTCTCCTGAAGCTCTCTCCTTTGAACCATCTATAGAACATAAGGCAAGCAGATGGTACTCCGATTACACTAGTAATTACCCCCTGAGAAAAGCATCTTTGTTCCCAAAGCAGGTAATTTGGACTAAAATAGAACTTTCGACTGAGTAACCCAGGTAAGTAGGGTGTTGAGCTATATACAAATATGATCATATCTTATATAATAGGAACCATCATCATTAGTTTTTTATAAAACCAGGCTGCCGCTCCCTACAGTGAAGAGTGGCCAACATCTAAAAGCTAAAATTAACTATTTTCTGCCTGAGAGGAATCTTTCAGGCTTCTCCCACTTCCACATCCAACTCCACCTCTGCAACGGGTTTGGGCCTCTGAATCCTGGTAGAGAAACTCTTGAGGATCTATTCTTGTCAACAATCGGGTACACTACTACTCATATGTAGTTTTTAAGCACAATGACTTTATTTTAAAATCTGATACTTATTTTAAAGGAAATTACTGAAGTGTAGTTTCTACCAGTATGTAAATTATTTTGACTTTCTGGCAAAGTGAATATTATATCCTTAAACTTAGGCTTGGGACAATGGGACAAACACATACACCTCTTAGCTTGAGAGTAAACAGGATTCTGCCTGCATATTCACTGGTCTCTGATTATAGCTGCAAAATGTGATCTGCTGAAATTCTTCTAACAGCAAGACTAACTACAGTGCTTTCAGTCCAAGAACAGGGCGCTCTATGTCATCGGCCAAAAATGGCAAAAGGTCATCCAGATGAACTTCACATAAGAAGAAGAAAAGTGGTGAGAAATGATAATTGCTCTCTTCCAACCCAGACCAGGTCCAATTACCATTAATTCTTTGTGGTGGTGTTTTTTCCTTTCTTTTCCATACGGTGTAATAGTGTGATTGTCCAAGAGCTACAATTTAGATTTGGGCTCATTAAAAAGAAGGTTGAAATTTTATCACGTATACCCAACACAAAAGCAGATATTTATTGCACTTGGCACATGGCAGAGGTTAAAATTTTATTGAAAAGATTTTTCAGAGGTTAACCTAACTACCTGTATCTCTTTACCTCTTCCTCTCTTCTAGAGATGCAAAGTAGAGTGGGAAAAAATACTAAAGGATGAAAAAGCTCGTGCTGACCTTGTCAGCCTTGTCAATGTTATGGATAGCTGATGGCCAATTTTATAATGAAGCACGTGTGTTTTCTGTTTCAGCATTTTGGGTTTTAACTTAGAAGGCTGTTTTGTAGAATTTGATAATTTTTTCTTCCTCCACTTTTTCTGACGTTACAAATCTTCCAGACGGCTTGTGTTTTCTCTCATTAACCTTCTAAATTCCCATCTACTCTATGATAAACTTGCTGGGGAAAATAAAAAGTGGGAAAAGGGAGCAGATGTTTTATGTTTTATTATTCTACTTAATGAAATCTCTTAAGGAATTATTTTGCTGTTTAAAAGTTGCTCAACTGTGTTCGTGGGGGAGAAAATACATGACGTTGAAGAGCATCAGAACCTCACAAGTATTAGCATATCAAATAAGACACAGTTCTCTCAGTCCAGAGACTAGGAAAAAACAACTCTCTTGGTCATTTGTAAGAGCAGACTTAAACCAAATAACTCCAGTTACTATGAGGCTAGCTGATTCACGTAGTAGTGAGAATACCAGCAGAGATTCTCGCATAGAGGAAGTAATTGATTGATAAAGGATAATTAATTAATTTATATTATGGCTAATAATCAATAATTGACTAATATCTATTATGGACTCTGCCAATATAAAGAGCTCTATTTTCAACCCAACTGGTAACTACTCTTCACATTAAGTATAATTAGTACCTCAAAACAGTCCTTAATAGGCCTGGGAAAGCCACAACCTGCACCTCATGTTCCAGGTACTTTGATGTTATTTATAAAACAATTAACATCATGTTAAAATCAGTTTTAGGCTATGTCGACACTGGCACAGTCTGTGCATTGGACCCTTTGTGCACAGCCTCTAAAACCTACACCTTGAAAATTAGCAATTTGTTCAGTTAGGGTACAATTTGAGGTTCCGTTGTGAACCAAAGTAATTCATTACCTAAAAAGGAGCCTATGTCTTATATGAATTGTCCTTCAACAAACTGTGGACTGAGGCATGCAGTCCTCACAGTCCTCAGAATATTTGGTATTTATCGAAGTCTGACTCTTTCCTGAACAACAGGCAGCCATTACTGGAAGACCCTGGATCAGTGGTTCTCAAAGTAGGGTACCCGGTAAGCAGCTCAGCTTCACCTGGGAACCTATGAGAACCATATACGATTGGGCCCAGCCCCAGACCAGCTGAACCAGAAACGTTGAGGGCAGGGGCCAGCAATTTGTGTTTAACAAGCCCAGGTGATCCTGACGCAGGCTTGAATTTGAGAACCACTGTCTTCAAAAGAGATTTCTCCAAGTGTAAGGACCATGGGCATTAGACTCGCCTGGTGATAATTCCTGGAGCCCACTCTGACCTGCTGAATTACAATATCTATAAATCTACATTTTTCATAAGTTTCCCAGGCCACTCTATGCACCCTAAGTTTGAGAACCTAGTTAGATTTCAACATATAGAAGATTCTTTCACTGAAATGCAAAGGGAGGATTTGAATGAACAATTGGATTTGCTGAAAATGTTTCGTATTTGAAGACATCAGCCTAAGTCTCTCTAGCGAACTTGGGGACAGGTAGGGAGATCTTCCTCACTGGTTAATATTAGAACTAAAGTATTGCCCCTCACTGTAGCTTTAAAAACCTTTAGTCAACAAAAAGGACGATCATTTTCTAATTGAAAAGAATAAAGCTGAAATAGAACTAACATCTTAGTGTCCCCAGATCATTCTGTAATTAACATTACTCTGCAATAGCCCAAGGACTAGGCATTTTTTGTAAATCAGGTATTTTTTTTGTGGTCTAGAATCATTGCTGGTGACAGCAGGGACATTCCCATGCTGCTCATCAAGCAACAACACTGTCCATCAGTAACATAATTAAAGACTCTCCCTCTCCATCAAAACGCAAGCAGACTTAGTTAAAAAACACTTGCCAATAATAACAAATAACTTCACATATGAGAAGGGGCAGCAGATGTTGAGATGGAGGAGGGAGGAAAAGGAAAGTGAAAAATGTGAAGGCAACAGATTAAAAGACGGAAGCCAGGCTCCATATTAGCCTTAATAAAAGTCAATCAGCTCCTCCTTTATCTTGCTGAGTGAAAATAAAAATATCTGCAAGAACATTAACATTCTTGTAATAGTGATTATAATCATAGCAGCAGCCTCAAAATCCTACCCTCTTCCTCTGAGATCTCTGACAAAAATTCACAGAAACACAACATTACATAATTAAAAACCTGCACAGTATAACTGTTGGACATATCAGGTTTTCCCAGGAAATTCATACATCACAGAGCCTTTATCAAGGTAATGCTTGGATTTTTACCAAATTAATCCTTTTTAGCCTTATCATTGTAAATGTTATGTGTCTACTCTCCAACAATGCAAACAGCAACAAAAAACAGATGAATCTTTCAGATATTGTAGGAAACTGCTTTCTTACAAAGACAATGTGATGTATTAGAGAAAGTAAGATGTTTTCAACAGGAGAACCTGGGTTCAAATATCTGTTCTCCCACTTAAATGCTATGTTAAGGGGAGCAAGTCGGTAAAATCAACCTGGGTTTGAATTTTCCCACACGAAAAGGATCACTCAGAGGGTTGTACATCAGATAATACCTGTGAAAATTCTTTAAGTGTAATAGGTTTTCATGCATTTCATGAGACTCTAGTATTTTAATGTTAGAAATTGTGTCTTTTCATCCTTTTCAATGCACATAATAATAAATAACATTTAATCAGTAGATTAATGAATCAGGTGTTGTCTGATCCTGTCATGGAGATTAGAATTGTCCTCAGAAGATTGCCAGCCAAGTAGACCCAAGACCCAGGGTCCAGAGCCAAACCAAGAATGGCAATTATCCAAAATGGAGCTACCAGTTAGCACACACCCATGTCAGAGGGAAAATGGGGAGGGTCCAACAGCAAATATTCAATCTGTCCTCTGGCCCAAGAGGTCAGTGCAAGACCCATAACTCAAGTCCACATCCAAACATCTAGGAGTGAACAGGCACAGGAATGCAAATGGAGGTAAGAATAAGGTAAGAGTGCCAGAATTGTCACAAAGGACAGGACAGGGATGCCCCAGAGGACCCTTACACTGGGTTGTGGGACACCCCAAGACTTATGTGATTCAGCCTGAGTACAAGTCCTAGAATCATGGCAGATCACTGGTTAATTTTTATTTAGCATTATTTTAGGGAGTGAATATAGTGTATTTGAAAGAACATGGATGGGTTTTAAGCCAGGCAGAACCAAGTTCAAATCCAATTCTGCAGTGTACCAACTGTGTGACCTTTGAAGTGCATCTAACCCTTCAGAGTATCAATTTCCCCATCTTCCAATAAAATTAAGATAATCACATCTTCCTCACGGTGCTTTTGTAGGGATTAAATGAAATCCGGAGACATGGAAGACCTGAAACAATGTTTCACACCTGGAAAGTACACAATAAATGTTAACTCCCTTCTCCTGACATAATTTCTGGCCTTCTCTCTTGGCTACATTTCTTATTAGCAATTTATTATCCTTATAAAATTTTTAGTCATTAAATGCTTATTGAAAAAATTAGACTTTCATTTTCTTTTAGCCTTACTTCAATATCTGATTCTAACTTGAATCATATCCCTCACAAACCATAATCTCCTGATTCTAATCCTAGAGGGCAGCAGCAGGATGTTGGAAAACCATTTACTAGAATCCTCAGCAGTAGAGTCTTCCCTAAAAGAAAACAAACTGCCCCATGATGACTAAATATGACTAAATAACTATTCCACAAAATAGAAGCTTTCCCATGAACCGATATTTAAAAAATTTTTTTTCAGAACGTGAAATCTTGAGATTGGCCTTCACAGGTGATATACACAGAGATCATGAGAGTTGACAAATACGTATATAATTTATTAATTTTTCGACATATATTTACTGAGCTCATACTACATTCTGGATATTTGGTTAAATGCTTAGAACACAGCATTGGAACAGACAGACATTATGCCTGCCCCCAGAGAGCTTATAGACTATTTATCAGGACAGTTTAGTCTAAGCTGCATAATAAATAAACATTAAAGTCTCAGTAATTTAAACAAAACCAAGATGCATTTCTCATTCGTGTTAGGATCTAGCAGCTCTCCCTGGCAATTCTCCTTCCAGTGTTAGCACATGGACCCAAGTTCTTTCCATCTTTTTATGCTACCCTCTTAAACATGTGGTTTCCAGGGTCCTTAAAGAAAGAGAAGAGAGTAGGTGGACAACAGCCCACCAGCCTGGAAGTTATTTACAATGCTTTATCCACATCCTACTGGCTGGAATCCAATCACGTGGCCCCAACCTTACTGCAAGGGAAGCTGAAAATGTGGTTTTCCTATATGACCAAGAAGAAAAAAATTACAGTGGGATTCAGTGAACATATAATATTACATTTGACTCATCTACTATTTGCAAACTGCTGTATTGGATAGTAAGAGACAGATGCATTCCCTCCTCTTAGCCCCTTCCCAGGAGCTTTCAATCTAGTGAATGGTGACAAACATATACAAAAATAACTGATTAGAGATAGATTTGACATATATTATAGAGGACCTGAGCTCTGAAGATACTGAGCTACTGGAGCATATTGAAGGAGAAAATTCAATGAAGAAAAGGATGAGCTTTTATAAGTAAATATGAGGAGTTCCCACGTGGGGGAATATTTGAGAAAAGAAAATATTCAAGACAAGGCAGGGAGCCCAGTGTGACCAGCATAAAATGCATGCCCTTGAAAGGAAGGGCATGGGTCAAATTGAGCAGGGTTTTGAATGTCACGGCTTAGAGTTCAAAGTTATCCCTACATACAGCAGGTAACAGTAGCTGAAGATTACTTCAAGAATGCAGGCAAGAGGCACTGAAGTTCTAAATGGAGGACATTCACGTGCCACTACTTGATTCCACGCCCTTTGAAAGCAAGTACTATGTCTTAGTTAGTCAATGCCTTTTGTTTTTAATTTCCCTCAATGGCTACCTAGGTCACGGAGTGCTCGCTTGGTAGATGTTGATTGACAGAATGGCTGCCCAAATAAATATGTGAATAGAGCCCTTCTGCCAATAGTAAACACCGTAAGTACACTGATAACTGCCCCATGAGTAGGAGATTCGTCTACAAAATTGAAGGAGAGAAACAAGCAGCTAATGACCAATAGCTTGTGCCTATTTAGAGTTAGAACAACACATCACTTGTTCAGCCGTGAAAGAGTATGATTAATAGGCCAAGGCCCAAGAAGGGGGAACAGAAACGCAGTTCTTCCATTCTTATTTACACATCCCCTGTGGTGGGAAGGGCCTTTGCCCTGGTTTCTGGGAGAGACGAGCTCTAATCCATCTCCATGGGTTTCCAGCTGATTGGCCTTAGACAAGCCGGTGCCCGGTCCGTTTCTTCATGCAAACGCATTGATGTTGACAGTTACCTCACCCAGATTTTAAGGAGGTAAAAGAAGTGAAGGTAAAAACATTTTGGAAAGACTCAAGTCCTAAATAATATATAAAGTACCCATTTCCATGGAAAGTATGGCCTTCAAGTAGAAAGGGCAAGGAGTTGGAAACAGGACACTGCTTAAAAGAGGAGTGAGAGCTGAAGCTTTATTCTCGCCAGCCTGAGAAACACATCCCAGTGCTTGGCCCGGCCCTGGCCCTGGCTTTGAATTCCAGCTGATTCCATAGGTAGCATCCACATCCGCAACAGAACCAATTTCTTACCCAAAGCAGCGTCTGCCTCGGGCTTTGCAGTTGTGATTAGCTTCTCTTTTTTAGCACCCAGAGGGATTGGCTTGAACCACACTGTAGGACGACTTAATTAAAGAATTAGATAAACAAAAAAATTCCTCCCTCTCCAAATCAAGCCAAAGTGCCATGAAAAATAAAACAATTAAGCAGAAACAAAGGCACCAATAAAGTATTCAGACAGAACGAGTGTACACAAAAACATAATGCGAGTTCATTATTACAAATCAAAAGGCCGAGAGGCAGCATGCCGAGCTCGCCACAGCTACCTTTATCAGACTTACCTAAAAGGCAACAGTGCTGAGAGAGGAAAACGAACCATTATGCAGAAACAACAATATGCCACATCTGTGTCCTGCATTGAGATTTACAGGGTGCTTCAATAGGCAACATCTAATTTAATCCTTACAGCAGCCTCTCTGAAATGGGTATTAGCTGCATTTTACAAATAATGAAAAAAAGACTCAGAGAGTTTATGTGATTTGCCCAAGTTAGCATAATTATGAAGTAACAACCAGAAATCCAACCCAGACGGCGCACCTTGAGCCCAGGTGTTTCCCATTATGTGACAATTAAATTCTAACCTAAGCTGTACTTGTTTGATGGGTCTTGTGGAAGGGAGCCATATTTTCCCATCCAACTGCAAAAACAAATATTCGATGAGCATCGGCTATGTTCACAACACTAGGTGTTGGGTGAGGGAACAAGATGGCAGGGAAGACAGACACAGCCCTCGATCTCATAGAGTACACACTACTTCTCAGGAAAAGTGAAAATACTTAACATTTACTAATACAACAATATTTAAAATTATGCCTAGAAATATTTGGTCTAAGAAATAAAACTATGATGCCTCCCCCAACACACACGCAAAAGACTTTTTGGAATTTTTTGCACAAGTATTACTTGCCTATATAGTAAAATCGCCATATAAACACCAAAAGAGAGTCGTATAAAGATCACCAATAGGTTCTGACCAAGATGGCCTTAAAGTTCCCTCAGCTTGACTAAACTTTAGGTAGACTTATTCCTGACTACAGACCCGGACTTTCCTTTTCTTAGAGCATTTCCTTTAGAAAACTTGCCATTGTAAATTCTTTCTGTGCCCCTTTGAGACGTAAATCTCCTACAACACAGAAACGTCTTTCTCAAGGACCCGGGAGCCATCCCTCTGAAATGTAATCATCAAGACAGTGCCCCATCTCCCAGTCTCTGGGGAGAGGGTAGGAGTCTAACTTCCATAAGCACCAATCAGCAAACACAGATGCCTCATCAGATAGACCAGCCTCCCGCTAACATCTTCTATTACTGTTCCACTAGCTCACCCCAGCGCTTAAAACCTCTCCTACCTTTTGTTTCAGTGGAGTTCAGTTCAATCTCTCTCCCCTACTCTAACAGTCTTGACCTCATTAAGCTTGAATAAAGTCTTCCTTGCTTGTTTAACTGGTCTGGTGCAATTTTCCTTTTACATTTTCTGTGTGCCAAGTAGGATGCCAGTTACTAGTCATGCAAATATCAACAGGACAGGCTTCTGCTGCAGAAAGACCGAGATACAGATCTGCAGAAGCACTACATCAAGATCTATAACTCCAGCTTTGATGTCAAATCACCAGAGTCATAAAATGTCACCTAAAAAACATGAAGTCTTGAACTTGAAAAACGTACCTTGTTAAACTGATAACTTCCAGAACAAAACTTAGAGAGAGAAATTGGGGGATCAGAGGGGAAAAGAGGTGAAAGGCAGGAAAAAACCCTGAAACACCAACATCTTTCTTTCTCTTGCTTTTAAGGGATTAGGCTTACAACCCTCTGTTTGAGTGTTTCTAACACCAAGAACAAGGTGACCTTCAGGAGCTGCGTTTCCCCCAGCCCTGTGTCCTGGTTGTAGGTTGACCTCCACACCCGCCTCCTCCCTGCTTTGTGCCCATGCTGGTCCCCACATCACTCCAGTGATGCGTTCCATTTCTATGACTCATACTTGAGGCTAAAATTTAATGTGAGAAAGAAGAGATGAAATATGGATATGTTGTGACCAGTCAGAAGGCAGCATCCTACACTTTGTAGTTTGAACCACTAGGGATTCTTATAGAGGGAATTTCAAAATGGGTAGCAGATGCTACTAGGAAATATTTCTGGGCAAGCAAGATTTTTAAACTTGCTACAGGGTGAGTTTGCCCATTCCTCCCACTGAACCACCTCCAACTTCACATCTGACTCTGAGGCTTCCTCCTCTGTTCTGAATATTGCTGGTATGTGGGGCTTTGTTCAATGATAATGGATGTGTGTGAGGGTGAAAATCAATAAATATCAACCTCAAAGGTAGTATAATTTGTGTTTAGAAAATGCCCTGTGCTGCTAGACCACATGTTTTTCGCTTTCTTGGGGCTTTTTGTTGTTTGTTTATTTTTTGCATTAGAGGAAATGATGAAGAAATGTCAGATCTAAGACCTTGAAGTGGGGAAAAAGGGCAGAATACAAGGACGGGAGATAGGTTGGTGGTGAAGAGAAAATCCTGTAAATGTGGGCACTCAGGTCAGACAAAACACAAGTCTTGTAACCAGGAGAATAGGGTTATTAGTAGCAATAAATGGGAACATTGGAATCAATTTATAGCTTAAGTGGGGGGGACCTGAAGGTTTCTGGAAACATGTAATCAAGAATGTCTTGAAAGTCAGTGATAACTGATAGGACGAAGAGAGTAAAGATGGAGTCAGAAAAATAGGAAAAAATCGAATTCAGACTCCAGGGGAAAACATGGACGATCCATGGACAAGGAGAAAAAGCCACTGAAGGGTAGCAGGATAAAACAACTATAGCAATAAAACTAAACCAAGAAGATAAATATCCTAAAACCTGCGTCAGTCAGAATGCCAGCAGGAAACCAATGGCACACTCACACTGGGATAATCCAAGGAGGGTTTAATAAAAGAGCTCTTACAAATATGGAAGTGGGTCATTGAGAAACCACACTAGAGAGTGCAGAATCCCAGGACCTATAAGAGCTGAGGAGCTGTTCCCACCCCAAGGTCTGAAGGGAGGTGAGCAAAGAACAACGACCAGACCCTGTAAGCTGAGACTTACAGAGAGAGGGTCATCTCCTGTGGACTCATGACCTTTGTTTAAGGGGCACAGCCAGCTTGAGGTTGTCCTGCATGGCGGGTTCCTGGAGACTAAAATCTCCAACTGCCCCCAATTCTCCCTCCCTGTTCTCTTCCTGAGGCTCTGCATTGGCCAAATCCAACCAGAAGCCAGACAGCAAAGGTGCCATTGTTATAACTCATGTGAGTCAGCCACAGAGCTAAGAAGAGAAAGGTGGAAAGGTACAAATGGAAGATGCCCACCAAAGAAGCCAAAGGGGCAAGAATCAAAGTCTCTGACCCGGCGAATAAACTTGGTATAGACAACTAACCAGTTTCCAGCTGTGAAATCTGAGTGGAAAGGAGAACACTGAAGGACTACCTACATTTCAAAGTTCTGTGTGGAAGAACACAGAACTGATTTCGTTTGTCAATCATCTCATCAAAACAAATGTGTATATATACAATTTACTCTGGAGTGTCTGTTATAAAGAATATTAACACCAAGAACAGAATTTACTCTCATGAATCTGTTAAGGAAAGGAATAGAATATCACCAGGCAGAAATTCTACTCCTTAATTAGTAGTCACAAAAAAGGCCCTAACATGTTTTTTCCGCCATGAGTTACAGAGACCTTGTTCAGCCTATACAAATTAAAAAGTCAGGCTCCCGCCTGCCAGACCTCCCTGCTGCAGGTCTTGGCTACTCTTTGGGCAGCCTGCCTATGTTCACTGCACTAACTCATTAGCAGTCTCTCTCTCTAAACATTGAACTTCTCCAGTCCATCTCTTTTGGTCCATTGACAGTTCTCTTTGGAACATGGCATGCTGAGGTTTAGAAAATAAACACCAGCATTTTTTTTTATGTGACAAAGAATTACGATTGCCGTTATTGCTGTCCCACACGGCCACCATTAGTTTCCGATGATGGCGCACTTCTCATTTATTAAAGACTATTTGATTTAGAATGTAATAATAAAAAAAAAAGTTTTTCTATCTATGGCATCAATTATGCAGATTGACTTTTCTGGGGAGAAAAAGTAACGAGACATCATCAGTATTCTTTGAATTTCTAACTTAATTCACACAGTTACCATGATAGTATAACTTATTATTTGGTACCCGAGGTTGATGAATTCTCCACAGGCTGTCAGTAATTATTCTCAAGTATCTGTTATGAGGACACAGAAAATTGCTATTATGTGCTGACTCAGTAGTGTGTGTGAGCTCTATGCTCTCTCCCATTCCTTCTCCAGGCTCTGAGATTTCACTGTGATATATCTTTGCTGATTCACACAGGAAAGTTCTATTAAATTTCAAATTATCTAATCACACTACTGATGTTATATTAAGATATAAATAAAAAGAGATATCGACATGATTTATTTGGTGTGTGTCACCCCGTAGGAAGAAAATGAGAAATGAAACCTCAGTATGATATAAGTAACAACCACAACAAAAAATGTTTTAGGGGATCTCTGTGGCTTCCTCGTCTCATTAGGCTGTGATCTCAAGTTTCAGTGGAACATGATTGACCCAAGCATAGGACAGCCCTCCCCGGGACCCTGCTGAAGTCTGGACCCTTGGGATGCAAGCAAACGCAACCCAAGTGGTTCTCAACACAGCAAAAGGGAAGTGATTGGATCTCATAACTGAGAAGTTCGGGCATCAGGAACGGCAGAAACGGTAGACAGTCTCCCCTTCCACGCACCTCTCTCATCACCAGACAAGGTAAGTCTGAAATGATTAAAAAGGCGCTGTGGCTCCTCCATACTACGAAGGGAAGAAAAAGGAAACACTGCTCTCCAGCTCCAGCTTCATTCAGTCACTAAGTGTTTTCCAAGAGCCCCCTGGGCAGGCTGTGCCACTCCTCCTAAAGATAAATGGGACAAGGCCGCTGCCCTCCAGAATCTGGGGAAAGAGCATCCACAACCACCAATAAACCCAAATACAAGGGGAAGTGTGTACATGGGTGACCATACCACACAGGAGCCCAGGGGACAGGGCACCAAGCTCTGCCTGGGAGATTGGTGGAGGGCTCCAGAGAGGTCATATTTATGCTGTGCTTTCAAGGACAGATAGGACTTTGCCAAGCAGCCACAAGGAGGGAAGCGGGGGTAGGATGGGATTGTGGAACTGCAGGCAGCCAGATCTGTACGGGGAAAAGCAGGGATATGGGAGAGGGCACGGTGTGGAAATTAAGATATGAGCCCTAGGTGCGGATGGAAAGTGCTAGAAGATGAAATTGCAAGAAGAGACTGGGCTGGCTGGTAAAAGTCTCCATATCCCAAGTGTATTAGTTTCTTAGGGCTGCCATGAGAAAGTACCACAAACTGGGTGGCTTAAAACAACAGAAATTCATTCTCTCACAGTTCTGGAGGCTACAAATCTGAAATGAGGGTGTTGGCAGGGGTGCTTCCTACTGGAGGCTCTGATGGAGAAACTGTTCCATGCTTTTCTCCTAGCTTCTGATAGTTGCTGTCAATCCCTAATGTTTCTTGGCTTACAGCTGCGTCACCCCAGTCTCTGCCTCTGTCTTCACATGGCCTTCTCCCCGCTGTATGTGTCTCTATGTATCTTCTCCTCTTCTTCTAAGGACACCAGTCATATTGGATTAAGGGCCCACTCTACTCCACTATGACTTCATGTTAACTTATATCTTTATGACATCTTCAAGAACCTTATTTCCTAATAAGGTCACATTCATTCGTAGGTACCATAGCTTTCTTGGGACAATTTAACCCACAATACCAAGGTAACTGGTGTCAAAGAAAAATTGCACCAGACAAGTTAAACAGGTATGGAAGACTTTATTCAAGGTTATTGTAATAGAGGTCAAGACTATTACAATAGAGGAGAGATATCAAACTCAGCTCCACTGAAACAAAAGGTGGGAGAGGTTTTAAGTGCTGGTGTGAGCTAGTGGAAAAGCACTGGTGGACATTAGGAGGAGGTTGGGCAATATGATGAGGCATCTGTGTTCGCTGACTGGTGCTTATGGAAGTTAGGCTCCTACCCTATAGAGACTAAGAGATGGGGCACTATCTTTCTTGATGATTACGTTTCAAAGGGATGGCTCCTGGGTCCTTGAGAAAGACATTGCTGGACTGTAGAAGATTTACATCTCAAAGGGGCAGAGAAAGAATTTACAACCGTGAGTTTTCTAAAAGAAATACTCTTAAGAAAGGTAGGTCAGGGGCCGGTACTCAGGAAGAAACCCGTCTAAAGTGCAGCCAAGCTGAGGGGAACATTAAGGCCATCTTCGTCACTGGTTAGTCCCAGAGGTCAGAGCTTCTCAATGACAAGCAATGGTTACAAGTGTGTCCAGATATTGACCCTTCAGCGTCAGACCACGAGCAGCCCTTTCCATTCAGTTTTCAGGTAGCTGCTGGAATTTGCTTTCATGGAAGAAATTCTAAAGACCATGTGAAAGTTTATAGGGAAACAGAAATGAAGGCAAAGCAGCTAATTATGAGGTGCTGGAATATTCAAAAGCAGTGCTAGAGGAGAGGAGAGATTAGAAGCATTTCTGAAATGTCTGAAATAGTCTCAGAAATTGAGTTTGATTCCATGCAGTCGCTTTTGGTCTCTAACTGCCCTGCAGACAAAAGGCCTGTAATTCTCCAGTTTTTGGAGATGTTTAGAAAGGCAATAAACTTTCCCTCACGCTGCTCATGTGCAGAGCAAGAGACAGAGGAAGAGCAATTAGGAAAAGGAAAGGAAAGATCACTGTCTCTAGCTAGAGGACAATCTGAGCAGTTGTCTTTCCAAATTAAAGAGCAGCACTCACTCGAATCTTCAGCCGCACTTGGTAAACTCATGATCCCCCAGGGACCACGGGTTTGTGGACCACATGTTGTCTTTGGTCCATAGATTTTAACATTCCTCAATTTTTAAAAAAAGTGATGCAATAAGCCTTGCAAAGAGGTCCACCAGGACCTGATTGAATATAACAATCTTCTTGTCTTTTTCTGCTTGAAGAGAACTCTACTGGTAAACATCTTAGAAGATCTAGATACTAAGCTGGACAACGTTAAGTTGTAACCAGTGTATTTCTAGGGAGGACTAATGCTCTCAAAGAAGGGTTAGCAAAATTTTACCGTAAAGGATCAGATCATAAACATTTTTGGCTTTGTAGGTCACTTGGTCTCTGTCACTACTATTCAACTCTGTCGTTGTAGCAGCAAATTAGCCATAGATAATGTGACAATGAATGGACATGGCTGTGTTCCAAAAACACTTATTCATGGACACTGAAATTTCAATCTTATATGCAACATTGTTTTTCTTTTGATTTTTTCTGATCATTTCAAAATATAAAATCTGTTCTTAGCTTAGAAGCTGTACAAAAACAGGTAATGGGCCAGATTTAGCCCACAGGTTATAGATTACCCACCTCCGGTCTAAATGAGAAAAGAATTGCAAATCCCACATATTCCCAGTGCATCGCATATTCTTGCCTCTCATCAAAACATGAGGCAGTCATAAGGGAAATATCCCCAGCAATCATGTTGAAAAAAGAGAATGACAATTAGGTTCTATGTTGTTTTGCCAGTGTCCCAGCCTCAGAAGTGCCCAATACTACACAAAAGCAATCAATTAACACATTCAACACATGTTTACTGAAGGACTGCTCTGAGCCAGGCACTGTGTAAGACACTAAGAATGTACACAGCAGAGCCCAAAACCCTTGGCCTCATGGAGTTCACCGCCACACAGTCATCCTCTAACCTACCTGAGCATTAGAGTCACCTATGTCGCTCTCAAAACTGATGCATAATGGATATTTCTCAAAATGCTCCCCAGATCCCTTAAACCAGAATCTATGACGTGGGACCTAGCCATTCTCAGAGAGATATGCTTTTGAAAACTTCCACTACCCACACAGCAGCCTCCGAAGTTGATTTAATTGCTTTGGGGTGGGCCTGGGCACAGGTAATCTTTAAAGCTCTCCAGGTGATTCTAAAGTGCAACCAGGATTGCGGACACTGGCCAAGAACTTCTAAGTAGGCAGGTTTGATGCGTGAGACTCAGGGGGCCCATCAATTCCTCCCACACCTGAAAGCAGTGTTGGGTGGAGCCCACCCCCCCAGCCCCACACCTCCAGCCTGCACCCCAGACTTCAATTCCATGGGGTCAGAGTGTTCAAGATATGGCTGGTCCCTCAGACCCCCAGACCCTCCATAGCCAGATTCAAGCCTCACAGCTTCTCACCTTGAGATCCAATTTTCTCAATTACATTCCTTGCTTCACATGTTCATATCACAGTTTCTCCTTTCCCCAAAAATCTAACCTTTTAAATGTTGCCTTCTTACAATCAAGATCTGCGTAGAACAGTGGTTCTCAAGGTGTGGCCCCTGATCCAAGAGCATCAGGATCTCCTGGGAACTTGTTAGAAATGCATATTCCTGGTCTCACCCCAGACCTATGAATCAGGAACTCTGAGGGTGGATCCCAGCAGTCTCTATTTTAAAAATCCCTTGTGTGATTCTGAAGCATACTCAAGATTTGAGGACCAACGGCATAGAGTAGTGAAGAGTATCGTGAATTTTGACGATATCACTAAATCAATGAGCAGTTGTTTAAAAAAACATGAGGCAATGGACTGAAATTTAGGGAGCCAAGATATTCAGAATTTTAGCTCCTGATTTCTTAGGATACTCAAACTCTAACTTGAGAGGTAATAGAGCTCTTTCAGCCTTAAAGAAGAAGGAAATCCTGCCACTTGTGACAACATGGATGAACCTGGAGGACGTTATGCTAAGTGAAATAAGTCAGACATGGAAAGACAATTACTGCATGATCTCACTTATCTGTGGAATCTAAAGAAGTCAAACTCATAGTAACAGAGTAGAATGGTTGTTACCAGGGGCTGGGGTGGGGAAATGAGATGCTGGTCAAAGGGCACAAATGTTTGGTCAATAAGTTCTGGAGACCTAATGTACAGCATGGTGCCTATAGTTAACAATACTGTATGGTATACTTGAAATTTGCTGAGACTAGATCTCAAGGGTTCTCGCCACACACACACGCAAATGTGAAGTGATGGATATATTAGCTTGAGTGTGGTAATCATTTCACAATGTATATGTATATCAAAACATCACATTGTACACCTTAAATATATACAAATTTTATTTGTCAATCATACCTCAATAGAGCCGGCAGAAAAAAATAATGGAGCACTTTTAGCTCAAAACTGCAGCTCTTGGGGATTATATCTCCTGAATTAGAATATTCTCTTAAATTAGATTTTATAAAACATATCACAAGGACATTTCCAACATTTCTGGGTCACCGACATAGAACCTGATTTGAAAACAGAAGATAGAGAAGTCTATTGCTTGTTGGAAAATTAAAACTCCCATGAGAAAGTTTAAGGTTGGCGGGTGGAGTGGGAGTTGGGCGATGACATCACGTGTAAAGCTTCAAAGAGTCAGGCCAGCGTGGAGCTGGTAAACTGCAGGTTAACTATCCAACCACTCTAGGCGGGATCTGACCTAATCGTCGTATTTGGGTATGTTGTCTTCAGAAAATCTGTTTCCTTTCATGTTCATCGCCCACCGTGTCAAAAAATGGAGGCTTCAGAGGGACACAGGATATGGGGTCTACGTAACCATTGTCAAAGATAAACAAAGCTGAATGCTAGCTAAAACGGTAATAGATTTTAATCAGTGATACCCTTTTGCAACAGGGAAAAGAGACTGGTGTGAACTCAACTCAACTTCGATTTGTACAGAAGTGACTGGGCGTTTTAAAAGTAGAAGGAGGGAGCAGGGAAGAGGAACAATAGTGGCTTGAGAAGAGTCAGGGAAGTGAAAAATTACAAAAAGCAGGACAGGTGGAGTGGTCCATGGGAAAACCATCTGGGTTTGGCTCCTCCCCTCCCGCAGAGGTGGGAGACGGGGGACCTACCTTCAGGTGCCAGCTGGGACAGCAGTCAAAATGAGGTCACCTCTTTGTGCATTTGGGGTATACCATTTCTGTGTCATACTGTGTGTGTGTGTGTAAAGAACGCTGCTAAAATCTCTAGAGCCACCAAAGAAATGGTATCAGGGGAAAATGAGCAGAGAATTAAGAAGCCTCTCAAAGACGTTTTTATCTCAGAGAAAGTGGGACACCACCCACGGCTGCCTCTACCCAGGAGAGAGCCTGTTTAGAAAACGCTGATGCACCATGAACCATAGAAGGAAGCTTCACAGAGACATTTCCTTTTTAACTTCAGTGAGAGAAACACACCGCTAAATATTCCAAACTGCTGCTCTAAATTTGTCAAAGAGACAAAAGCAACAGCAGAGGAGTTAAAGGCACGGTCATCTAAACACAACAGACGGTGGGAAGCCTGTCTCCTAGAGGAAAAATCTTGAAAAATAATCAGTGCACAACAAATATTATTAAGTGGCAAAAGCAAACACAGTAAAATACAGGTGGAAAATATATTCTCAGCTGTAACCAGGCTAGAAAAACAAGACAAATGAGGAACTGGAAAAGACTTCAGAACATAATCAGAAGGGTAGTAAGAAATAGCCGCCAACTATCAGAGACGGTATGCAGACAAAATGCACCCGGGATGCGTAACTAATGAAGTGCAAGGAGAGGGAGAAAACATTTCACAGATTTTGACCCTCATTCTATTGTTTCTATTAAATTCCAACCGGAATCAAAGTTATGCACGTGGAGGAACAGCAGGCTTAAGAAGACATAACATGAACAGATGTATAAAATTCATTCTTTACCCAAGAAATGAAATTGAATCAAGATTCTCTCTGGTCTCTTTTCCCCCATGTTCTGTCCAGTGTTTTATTTGATCACCCCCTGTGCTCAGAGAAACCCATACAAGTAAGGACATGAAGCATGATGATTGCTCAAGGCACCACCTACGAGGCTCAGGGATGTTTCAAGTTAAAGCCAGTGAGCCCCAGGCAGTGAAAACTTCCCACAGGCTCTGAGGTTACCAGGGGGCAAAAGGCGACGTCATAGTGGTGCTTTGAAAGTTTTCGTGACTCAGGTGAAGGGAGCTCCCAGAGAGCTGGTATGACCAGTAGGAGGGATGTGGAGGGCAATCAAAGGAACAGCTCTGCCAACCAATAAACTTAGATGTCTGCAGAGTTCTGGAGGTGTCTATAGACCAGTGGTTCTCAGCAGTGGTGATTTTGTCCTCCAGGTAGCATTTGGCAATGTCTGGAGACAACTTTGTCACACTGGGGGAGGGTGCCATTGACATCTAGTGGGTGGAGGCCAGGGATACTGCTAAGCATCCTTCAATGCTCAGGGCAGCCTCACAGCAAAGATTTATCCAGCCTCAAATGTCACTAAGGCTATCAAGAAACCATAGTGTAGATCAAGAAATGAAAACACTGCTGAAGGGTGAAATGGACTCAGCTTGTGGCAGAAGGGTTAATATCAAGTATTGGGGATGATGGAGAAATGGCAAACCAAATCATCAACATAGTATGTGAATGTTAGTATGGGCAGGTATGTTCTGAGAGAAAAGACACAAAGCATGGGAGCAGGATGAATAAGTCATACTGCATCCTCTACATGATACTTATTAGTCGGACAAGGTTGTACTGGATGTTTGGGATTTCTTAGGAAGTAAGAAATGCCAATGGTGCAGAGTGAGGGGGTTTGCCCTAGCCCCCATGTAAGTCACATAAGACAGGCTACAAGAGAGAAGAGACAGGCTAGTTGAATTGAAAACACCTGAGTTGATGCCTAGCTGCAAAGATGGAAGATTCACAGTCCTTCTGTCAATCAGGGACAAGTTATAGGATCCATGGATTGCAGATTTATAGGGTCTCAGAATAAACCTATTTGCATGTTTGGAGGAGCACTTTCTTCCATAGAAGAAGGCTGAAAGGGGGAAATCTCTAAAAAGTTAGGACTTAGCCTGAATATATCGACTCACCTAGATAGAGAACTAGAAATTGCAGCATCAGAATCCTATGACTATCGTATCAAGAGCTTGTTCCTAGATTCTTGATTTAAATATGGCACTTTGAGGCCTCCCCCGCGGCTCTCTGACACCTGAGAGAGAAAGCTCAAACTCTAACAACCATGTACAGGACAACTGACCACATCAGACTGAAAGTGATTCTTAGGACCTGGGTTTCATTCTGCCTCATGTTGACATGTTCTTATAGAGCCAAACCCAATGGCAAATTGAATAAATCCCAGCGATTGTGGTATTTAGTCCAAATCTAGCGTGTTCCACTAGTAGATTTTGTTTTCCCACGCTTTAGGCAGTCTCTCAGGAGCTCTCTGTGTAACTATGCTTTTTTTTTTTTTAATTTTTAACAAATTTGTGTTCCCTGATCCATAGATGTTGTGATACTATCATAAATCCCTACAGTACCAGGCTTGCTTTCAGAGATTTTATTTTTGGTTGCTCCTTATATTCTCATCTACTTGATATGAAGCAACGCCTTTACACAAATTTCAAAGGGCTACAACATTAAAAGGATTACAATGGCAAAATGTCAACAATTCTGCACAATGAGCTGAGAAATGTTTCAGAAAACTGCTCTCTTTAGCAAAAGAGTCTACACATCTAGTTATTCTGAACCTGTGCCAATCATCTTGCAATGCTGTCTTTAAGAGCATTTAAAGGGCTTTTTGTTGCATGACTATGGCTGGAACAATTAAAAATATACGGTTGGAAACGACACTTCTATATGTGAATTGACAATGAAGGAGGCACTTACAAGGCCAGAGCACACACAGAGTGTCATCATCTTTCAAAATCTGTTATCTGAGTGTTCATTTAGATTGAACCACAAGAAAATGTCACATTGACCCAGAGACACCCTAAAAAAATTACACTAAAATAAAAAATTTGCTGCTTCAAAAAAGTTTATATATATAATTTTTATTTTTGCCACATAGTCTTTTTCAATAACTGTAAAATTGTTACTTATTTCGGAGAATTCCTTAGTTTTCATCAACTGTTCATGAATGTCACTTCTTATAATCATTGACCTCAATTTTCTTTTAAAAGTGAATTTTAAGAAATACACATAAGCATGCCTTGGGAACCCAGTTTTCACTTCAGATGACCAGACAAAACCTGTTTTAAATTTTAAAATTTTAAAGCTTAATGCAATCTAAAAAAGTTTGATTTTAAACAAAAGGAAAATTATACCCAATTTAAATTAAATTACATTAAATTTAAATATCATCTATTTAATATTCTATCTCAAATTTGCATATGATCCAAGTAATTAACATTAAAACAAATAATAATCATTCTAAAAACACTTCAAATCTACCATACACTTCTATATAGAACTATTGCAATATCATTTAAATATTAATACTCACACAAATAAGTTCATATAAAAACACCTTACAGAAAATGTACAGAAGCATGATACTAATCAAGTGTATGATAGGAAATGATTAAAAATTTTTCTACTTAAATAATGCTAAAAAAATTCTTTGGAAAGATCAGCAGGCCAATAGATAAAAAGTCAAATACAAAATGTTAATTTCTATTTAGTACTGGTCTGAAGTTCTCGATTTTCCAAAGAGCAAAAGGAGAAGAAGTAAAGAAGGAAGAAAACCAATATTCTGGAAGCATCCACCATGTTTCAGACACCTATGCTTGATGCTTTATATCAATGATCTCATTTCACTGAAAGAATAGTCGTACAAGATAGGATCTTATACGTGAGAATCTAGGCACATTGTGCTAATTTACCCCATTTCTGACACCTAACTTGTAGTAAATACAATTTGATTTCCCCCAGTGTCATAACTTCTTGACTATTCCAGAATTTTCCAAAGGGCTATAGAAAACAAATCTATTTGATTTTATTTACTCCATCATTTTTTTTCAAATTATTTTGACCACAGAATCCTTTCATTTTCCTACAAATAGGTGTTTAAGAAACATTGCACTACACCAGTCTTTCTGGTGTGGGTAAATTGAACACATTACTGAAATGCAAACTACGCAATTTGTCAAGAACACTCAAAACAAGTTCATATGAAGGGAACTTGATCTAAGTGTAATGCTACATTTCACCTCTTGTCTTTTTTTTTTTGTGAGGCGATCAGCCCTATGGCAACATCTGCCAATCCTCCTCTTTTTTTTTGCTGAGGAAGACTGGCCCTGGGCTAACATCCATGCCCACCTTTCTCCACTTTATATGGGATGCCACCACAGCATGGCTTGCCAAGCACTGCGTCGGTGCGTGCCCGGGATCCGAACCGGTGAACTCAGGGCTACCGCAGCAGAGCGCACACACTTAACCACTTGCGCCACCGGGCCGGCCCTCACCTCTTGGCTTTTTAATATTCCAAGACTTTCAACTTGCTCAAAACAATTCACAATAGACTGTTATGACCTAATTCACTACTCTTCCCCCAGAAATATTTGCACATTAGAGAGGAGAATAGTGAAAATTCTCTACTTGAACACAAAGGTAAATCTGCTGGAGGAGTTATAGTCTCCATGGGAGTAGCTAAGCTTTCCTGGAGCACCTCATATCTCAACACACCCAAGATTACCAGCTCTGCATGTCTTGGGACTTGAGCACCCACTTGACCCAATTTCCCTTTAGTTCGTTCTTAAGAAAATATGAGTAACAAGATGTCACTTTCCATAAATGTACAGAAATACTTAACAAACGAGTGAACTGCTTGTAATGCAACTCGAGTTGCCCATACAAAAGGTGTAGAAGAGAAGAAGTCCTACAAATGTAAGACACTCCTATCTGGTGAAGTCAATGATTATAGTTAATGTGTAGGTTTCCATTAAAAAAAATAGCTTGAACGGTAAAATGTGCAAGTTAGTAAATCTAAAACACATTATATGAAAATTACTTTTTTATTAAATCAGGAGCAAACTAAAAACGTCTTTGACTATGAGTTTGCTAAAGGATAACATTGCTATCATAATTTCCATGTTTAAACATGAAATAAAAGCATAATTTTGGTTTGTCAAAGTGAATCTTAGAAAGCCAAAAGTAATTTAAATTGAGATTATCTCAATTGTTATTGAGATAATTGTTATTGCATCATCACAAAAAGGTCAGCAGAATAAGCAAGAATATTTCAACTCTAATTTTATCAGAGATTTCTCAATTTGTAGAGTAGTGGGGGTTTTATATGATGGGTGGGTGTTAAAGTATGATTCTGAAAAATTAAAATCAAAGTTTTAGAAACTGTAGACATTCACAACTCTCCAAATATTTACTTATTTTACATAATTAAAAACATGCTGTTGTTCTAAATCAATTCACTTACTCTAATACTGCTAAGCATAGATAATTCTTAAACATCAATTATGGACCCAATCTGTGCTAAAGACACTGGAGGAGCGCACACGTGCACACACACACACGCGCGCATGCACAAAATGTATGTAACATGGTCCCTGCCCTCACAGAACTTACAATTCAATTATGAATTAAAATAACAAGAATGATAATGGCTGAACGTGTCACTACAGCATAGATCCTCAATGTTCATGAGAAAAGCATCCAAAGAGCTTCGTGCATCCCAAAACATCAAGCTCACCCTACCTACAGCCCTCCTGCGTTACAAACTGGAGTGACACACCAGCTAAGTGACTTTCAGAAGTGAAGTAGGAAGAGGAAAAATGATGAACAGTATGAACAGTACCTTCATGAATGCCCAAGTCTACTTAAAGTCGATTTTAAAATTGTGTGATACTGACAGTCATGCTAATATAATTCAGAAAAGAAGGATCATGTACAATCATGTATTCACAACAAATATTATTGCACACCTACTACGTACCTGGCAACTGTTCTTAGCATTGGCAATATAGCAGTGAATAAAAGATACAAAGACTATTCTCTCATGAAGCTAACATTCTAGTGGAAGGAGACAGAAAGTAAATCAATAAATATTAATTGATCAGGTTATGCTATGAGTGCAAGAGGCATAGGCAATGCTGGAAATGGGGATTGGTTGCTATTCATATAGAACATCAGAAAATATTTCTCTGAAACTTTGATATTTGAGTAGAGGAGCAAAGATGTCAATGAGAAGAACACACTGAGCAAAGAGGAAAACATGTGCAAAGGCCCTGAGGTGGCAGTGATGGCAGTAAATTTGAGGAACAGCAAGAAGACAGTGTGGCAGGAATGAAATGCAAAGGAGAGAGGTGGGAAATGAGGCTAGAGAGATGTGTACATGGGATGTGGGCAGCAAGAGCCAGCTGTGCTGAGCGGGAAGCAAACATGGGCTGGAGTTATATTAGAAAGTATCATGACATTGGATACCTTCACACAGATATTGAAAGATAAATGAGATTTGTCTACCTTGAAGGGAAGGAAATAAATTTGAGCTTCATACTTATGTCTGTTAGCTGTCTCATTTTTAGACATTTCTGATACTTCAGAGAACACTGAAGGGGAGATCAAAGCTTCTACTCAGACTTGTATTCAAAATGAATCTTCTGTTCCTGGTCATGTTCTCCCACGAAAGCATCTTCTTGGAGCCCACTGAATTTACCTGGCCAGTTCACTGGCTTTCTAACTTTCTTCACTGTATTCTGGAAATCTCTAAAAAAATGAGGAAGTGTGATCAAACTAGTCACCTACGGCTCCATGTGAAAGGAAAACTCCTAAAAAACCATTTAAATGTCTGATTAAAAATTTAAAAAAATCTATTTTTTATTTTTTAATTTTACATACTTAAAGTTCTGCTACTATAAGCTGGTAGCGGCCTCAGTCTGCTACCAGCTTATAGTAGCAGAACTTTAAGTATATGTAAAAAGGTAAATTTTCAGACGCCTGTCTGATAAAGGTGTTCAAGCATGGTTTTGAAAAGAGGTGAGAACTAATCCTGCAAGATGATCTCACCCTAAATACACATTAATTTATAAGGTGTTAACAACATGGGAATTAACCTATGAAAAAGCTGCTCATTTTATTAAGCAAAACGGATCAAAATGTACTACTCTCATTATAACAGAAATATGAAATACATCATATCAAAAAACAGCTAAATAATGACTGAAATGGGTTTTATAAAGACAACATGCCTACTAAGGGGTCCGGCCCCCTTCAAGTTCAAGATACTAAATCAGGAACTAAGCTTTCAAACTGATTTCTTCAACCTTCATAGGCACACATAGGCAACTGACAGCTGGTTCTGTTCTCCAATTTCCTCAACCATCCACTGAGGAAAATTCTATTTCACTGCTTCCCAAAGGGTGTCTTTTGGAGTTGTTCATGTCTGCCAACTGCTAAACAGTATAGTTTTCTCTACTGTGTGTCTATAGACCTCAAAACAATTATTTGCAAATTCCAAGGCACACACAAAAAATCAATGCATCCAAGTTTCATTTATTGAAAATCTCCTAAAAGGTCATTTGAGTACATAGCCTAATATCCTGAATATCATTTCTTGAGGTCTGGAATTCATCATGGAGTTTTCTGTTGAACGTATATAAATGAAAAAAGTTAAAAATAAAACAAATCTGAGCATTTAATTGGCGATGGGAGTTTAAAATTTCTGCTATTTTCATGAAGGCTTTTCCAATCAGCTACATAAAAGTGATGTCTCCCTCTTTGAAATCCTCTAGCCATTATGAAATCCTCTAGCCTGTATTATTCATTTGTCAATTTATTTTATACTGCTTCTTGACAGCTCTTCTATTTTTTGCATTTAAGTGTTATTTTAATATTTTATTGTTACATTTATCCACACCTAAGACTTACTTAACCTTATTTTTAAGCCTTACAAGATTAAAGACTAAAAATTGAATATCTATACAGTCCCTTGCCCACACCTAGGCACACAGGGCAATATTTTGGATGTTGCAGACCCTCCTGACAATATGTGGATTAGATTTCTTGATCTCAGATACATTGTTGAACTCCACAGCTGACTAATATAAGGCATAGATACTGATACCAAAGCAAGTAAGTCTTCCAAAAAATATTCAGTTAAGCCTGAATGAATCGATTTATAAGGACAATCCCAATCTTTTCACAATTGAAGATACATTGAGGAGGATTCTGGGAAGACAGCAGAGTAGGAAGTGCCAAGAATCTGTATTCCCACCGAGACAGCAATTGCACTGGCAGAATCTGTCTAATGTAACTCTTTTGGAACTCTGGAGTCTATTGAAGGCTTGAAAATTCCAGGGGAGGGCTTTGATGGTAAATTGTGGCTAATTTTGGTAAATTTCAGCTCTTAGCACAGTGGCAGCTACACCTCCTCCAACCCTAGCTCCATAGCAGGCAGCTGTGCACCTGTTCCTGGAGCAGCTTGCACACAGGTTATGGGAGCCAGGAGGGTGAAAAAAAGACTCTGTCTTCCAAATATTGGGAATCTGTGCTCTGATTACTGATGCTGCTTCTGATCACAGAAAGGCAGACAATGAGGAGGGTGGCTAAATCATAAAGAAATAGAAAATCTGAATAAATGTATAACTAGTAAAGAGATTGAATCAGTAATAAAAATCTCTTGACAAAGAAAAGCCCTGGATCTGAACAGCTTCACTGGTGAATTCTACCAAGCATTTAAAGATGAACTAATACCAATCTTTCTCAAACTTTTCCAAAAAATGGAAGAGGAGGGTACACTTCATAACCGATTCTATGAGGCCAGCATTACCCTGATGCCAGAGCCAAACAAAGACACTACAAGAAAAGAAAATCACTGACTAATATCTTTTATGAGCATCAATGCAAAAATCCTCAACAAAATACTGGTAAACCAAATTCAGCAGCATATTAAAAGGACTATACACCATGACCAAGTGGAATTTATTCTTGGAATGCAAGGATGGTTCAACATGCAAAAAAATCAATCATGTATACTGTACTATATTAACAGAATGAGGGAAAAAAACACATGATCATCTCAATTGATGCAGAAAAAGCATTTGATAAAA
The DNA here is from genome assembly GCF_057802395.1 of Ceratotherium simum simum. Lineage (NCBI taxonomy): Eukaryota > Metazoa > Chordata > Mammalia > Perissodactyla > Rhinocerotidae > Ceratotherium > Ceratotherium simum. The sequence continues at coordinate 9,423,546 of NC_141909.1, forward strand.
TTCAACACTTTTCATGAAAAAAAAAAACTCAACAAACTAGAAATTGAAGAAAACTACCTCAACATAATAAAAGCCACATATAGAAAGCCCACAGCAAACATTATACTTGATGGTGAAAGACTGAAAGCTTTCCTCTAAGATCAGGAACAAGGCAAGGATGTCCACTTTCACCACTTCTGTTCAACATAGTACTGGAGGGTTCTAGTCAGAGCAATTAGGCAGAAAGAGAAATAAAAGGCATTCAAATTAGAAACAAAGAAGTAAAATTATCTCTGTATGCAGATGATATGATCTTATATGTAGAAAAGCCTAAAAATTCCACAAAAAGCCATTAGAACTAATTAAGCAAAGTAGTAGGACACAAAGTCAACATGCAAAAATTGCTTGCATTTCCACACACTAACAATGAAAAATATGAAAATTATAAAAACAATTCCATTTATAATAGCATTAAAAAGAATAAAATACTTATGAATAAACTTAATCAAGGAAGTGAAAGACTTGTACAATGAAAACTACAAAACATTGCTAAAAACATTAATGAAGACATAAATAAATAGGAGCACACCCCAAGTTCATGGATTGGAAAACTCAAGATTATTAGGATGTCAATACTACCCTAAGCAATCCACAGATTATCACTGCAATCCCTACCAAAATCCCAGTGACATTTTTTGCAGAAATAGAAACATCCATCCTAAAATTTATATGGAATCTCAAGGGATCCTGAATAGCCAAAACAATCTTGAAAATGAGGAACAAAGCTGGAGGACTCACACTTCCTGATTTCAAAACTTACTACAAAGCTATAGTCATCAAAATAGTGTGGTACTAGCATAAAGATAGATACATATACCAGTGGAATAGAATAGAGACTCCAGAAAAAACTGCTCACGTCTACTGTCAAATGATTTTTGACAAGGGTTCCAAGACCATTCAATGCGGAAAGGACAGTCTTTTCAATAAATGGTGCTGGGAAAACTGGATATCCACATGCAAAAGAATAAGCTGGACTTTTATCTAATACCATATAGAAAAATTAACCCAAAATGGATGAAAAACTTAAGTGTAAGGCCTAAAACTATAAAATTATTAAAAGAAGCTATAGGACAAAAGTTTCACACACTGCATTTGGCAATGATCTCTTGGATCTGGCACCACAGGCACAGGCAACAACAACAAAAAAAGACAAATTGGACTTCACGCAAATTTTAAAATTTTGTGCATCAAAAGGCACTATTAGAGTAAAAAGGCAATCCATGGAGTGGGAGAAAAATTTTCAAAGTCATATATCTGATAAGGTATTAATATCCAGAATACATAGAAAATTCCTAAAACTCAACAATGAAAAAACAAACAACCCAATTAAAAACTGGGCAAAGGATTTTAGTAGACATTTCTCTAAAGAAGACAGACAATGACCAATAAGGACATGAAAAGACACTCAACGTCACTAATCATTAGGAAAATACAAAGCAAAACTACAATGAGATACCATCTCGTACCCATTAGAATATCTACTATCAAAAAAACAAAATAGAAAATAACAAGTGTTTGGTGAGGATGTGGAGAAATTAGAAGCCTTGTGCACTGTTGATGGGAATGGAAAATGGTATAGCTGCTATGAAAAATAATATAACAATTCCTCAAAAAATTAAAACTAGAATTACCATATGATCCAAAAATTCCACTTCTGCATATATACTCAACAGAATTTAAAGCAGGTTCTCAAAGAGATGTTTGTACACCCATGTTCATAGCAGCGTTATTTACAATAGCTGAAATGTGGAAGCAACCCAAACGTTCAACAGATGAATGGATAAGCAAAATGTGGTATATGCATATAATGGAATAATATTCAGCCTGAAAAAGGAAGAAAATTCTGACACATGCTATAACATGAATGAACCTTGAGGACGTTATGCTAAGAGAAAAAAGGCAGTCACAAAAAAGACAAATACTATATGATTCCAGTTATATAAGATACTTAGAGTAGTCAAAATCATAGAGACAGAAAGTAGAATGGTGGTTGCTTGAGACTGGAGAGGGGAGGAATAGGGGATTATTGTTTAACGGGTATAGAGTTTCAGTTTTACATGACAAAAAGAGTTATGAAGACGGATGGTGGCGGGGTTGACCAACATTCAGAATGCATTTAATACCACTGAACTGTGCAGTGGTTCAGTTAAAAATGGTTAAAATGGTAAAAAAAAAAAAAAAAAAAAAAAAAAAAGGCTGTGGATTGAAAAGCAGAATTATGTAGAGGACAAAGCGTGCACTTTGACCTCAGAGAAACTTGAGTTCAGTACTCTGGTCCTCAGCTTATTGCTTCTGTGACTTTGGGTAAGTTAAAAAAGCTCTCTAAGTTTCCATTTCCTCATTTCATAAAGGAAATAATAATATCTCCTTCCAAAATTATTGTGAGTATTGAAAGAATACATTTAAAACACCTGGATAAGACAAAAGCTCAAGAAGCTATTCATAGACATCAGGGCCCTCACTGGATACTAGCAGGTAACGTCCGTCATTAGCCAGATGGTCTTAGGGACAGGGAAAATCTTGTAACTGAGAGTATTTTCCGGTTTAATTTTTGTTTTTAAAGAAACTCAGAACTTTTAGCCCACCTTTATTAGGTAAACAAGCTCTGCCAAACGCATTTTTGTGGACTAACTTCCCTTCTAAATTCATCTGACTCGTCTTCTTACCAAGTATAATGTTTCTATTTATGTTTCATTTCATTACATTGCAAGTGTTTGTGCAGCTGCAAAATTTTAAAGAAGTTATCTAAATACATGAACAAGGTAAATTAGCTAAATGTTGGACATTGATGAATTTCCTAAAGGATTACTCAGTTCAATTATAGTTTTTTAAGTCAATAAACAAGAAACGAAGTCAAAAGCAAAAAAGTCAATTGACCATGTTTTTGTACTTTTTAGTTGATTGTTATCATTAAATAGAAAACCTGTAGTTCTGGCAGTAGCTTATGAAAGAAAATATTTTCATGCATTAAAGTAAATAGGTTCTTGCAAGAGCATTGCTATGGCATAGGGAGAAATAACTGCAAAGAATTAAGAAAAGACTATAATGGTTTTCACTAGTCCTCTCTGTGCCACTCATTCTCCATGAAAGTCATGATTTTCTCATTTCACTGAGTTGAACAGGAAACCAAAAGTTCCTGAAAAAACTGAGATTTTCATCTTGACCCTATCACTTTATGAATTCTCTTAACAGCTTGGACCGTACAACTTTTTACACATGGGAATACCCCCAAGTCATAGAGGTTGAAATTTTGACCTATGCCTCTTACTTCACAGAAGCTATCCCACTGCACCTGGTCTACAAATTAATGTTTTTAAATCCCCCCTCCCCCAAACACATTAACTTTTAAAATTATGACTGAGTCATTTCTTTGAGACTTTTCAGAAAAATGCTGATCCTAACAGATTTGCTTTCAAAAATCTGGATATGATTTCCATAACATTTTGAGGGCAAAATGCCAAATGCTCAGAACGATTAAAGATAGTGTAAATGACCAAGCAGACGTATAGAAAATGTTATCAGCTATAAAAGTCATCGACTGGAAAAGTTTCCCAATTAACTCTTGCATTTCTTCAGCTATGGACTTATCTGGATCAGCTTCTTCAGTAAATCTGATTATCTTTTCATTTAAAAAGTAATTACAGTATTATTTAAAAGGAGAGAAAATTGGTACTCCTATATGTGTTCTCATCAGGGTTGTTATTTCCCCCATTTAGGTGGTGGGTACACTTTGTGACAATTTATTGAGGCATATAATTATGCTTTGTATGCTTTTGATATGAAAATTATAACAAAAAAGTATTTTTAAATCATTTTTAATAAGTGATATTGATATGAGGCACAACAATACTTTATTTCTCCAACACATTTAGCTTTACCAAGACTGGTGATATCTTCAAGGTTTCTTCATCCAGTCAATTGAAGAGATGATAAGACAGGCTAGAGTCATAAATGTTTGATGTACATATCAACCTGAGAAATGTACTGAAACCTGTATGTTTTGAAATACATATCAAATTCATTACAGGTGGTAATGATCTGGTGTATGGTTCACTTAGGCGTCTTGTTTCTCTTCCTCTCTGTTTTCCACCGTTAAACTATTCACTACTTAGTATATCCTTTTCCAGAGTGGACAAGAGAAGGAAAAACGGGATCAAATAACCTAACACTTTGCTACCATAATGGATGTACCAAAAATCTCTCATTATAAAGGAGGTAAAAATATATTTCCTGAAGGGAAATTTGGTGATTATCAATGGAATTCCATGATTCATTATAATGCTCACTCATTTGCATGACACTCAAGAAATATTCATAAATAAAATAACGTCACCTGTATAGGAGCTATTAATAATGGTTTCATATTTAAATGTCCAGTCGGTTACTCTGGGGATTTTCCCTTTTTCCTATGTTGAATGTTATACCAAAGAACTTCCCCCCTTGCTTGGTTCTCCTCTTTTTCGTTCTGGAAAGGATATGGCAGAGCCAACCAATTCTTGCCATGATGTTCACTCACTCATTTCTAGTTCGATTTCCCAGATTCCACCTCCTGAGGTACCTGTTGTATGGTCCCACATGCTTCTCTTGATCCTTATGGGTTAAGAAATCTACTAGGTATCAATCTGAGTGACAGTATCTATATTTTTCTACCCAAGAAATTCAGTGTATGTGAGATTTAGGTCTATTTACAGGAAGTATGTATAAAAATACAATCAGTTGAAATGTGTGTGTGGGCATATGTGTGTATGAGAAAGAGAAAGAGACAGAAACAGAAATAGAAAGACAGAGAGATAAGAAAAGAAGCAGAGACATAGGGAGATTGGGAGAGAGCAAGCACTGGAACCCTGTTTCTTGGAAACTGACCATTCCACACATCTACTGCAACCTACCAAATTCCCACTCAGAAGCTATTGACTCTACAGACCATTCTCACTGATACCCAGCAAAAACAAATCACATACTTATAAAATCTTTTATGGGTATAAAGCGCTTTTACATATATTACCTCATTTGATCATTACAATCACCATGCCATAATGTAGGAGGACACTCATTAACCCATCATTTCCATGGGAAAGAAACTTTTCAGTGAGTGCTTTAACAAAAACAAAAAACAGTTAAACCATGGGAGGCATTGCTCATAGTACAAAGTCAAGAACAATAGAAATGTCAAAAACTTTCTTTAACTGAAACGTATAAAGTTGCTGAGAAGTGTGTTTAAACAATTCCACTTTATATTTTACCAGATTTTTTTAAACCTAACAAATAAAATAGATTAAAATGTTCAAACCAAGCTGTTATTGAGGTTTTCAGAATATATTCCACAATTAGAAATGTTTTTCTCTTCCTTAAGATGTACAATTAAGAACTCATTTTAATGAAGAGATGACAATAAGGTTGGTCTGAAATACCTAGACTGACTTCACTCACATCATATTCACAGATTATTGATTTCTCCATTTTATATTATTCTTCAAAGTAATCACAAAAAATCAACTCAATTTTAAGCAGGCAGTTTTTTAATATGTGAAAGTTCTATTTTAAAACATGACAAGTTTTTTCTAGTCTTACGTAATATTATTTATCACAAAAGTGTCATATACTGCATGAAAATTTAAATTGTGATGAATTACGAGATTAGCAGATTTCAAGTATTAATGGACTAAATTAAAGGTCATAACTTTGTCAACACAAAGTGCCTTTCACATATGTGATTAATAACAAAAGAGGCTATTTGGGACTTAATTTTTTTACTAGCTTCCCAGTGTTAGATTGTGATATCCACATCACAGATATGATAGATATTCTTAATCAGTGGTACTAGAGTTCTCATTAGGCACTCACTAAACTCCTGCACCTTAGGATAACCTTGAGAAGTGCATTAGACTGTAATGAGTATATGCTTTCATTGTATAACTCTTATTAATGATAATGGATTTTATACGCATGCAGTAAGCAATTGGAATTTCCTATCTCAAGATCAAAATAAAAGATATATTTCTTGATTGGTTAAAACAAAGCTGTCTGCATAAATGCCACATACAGGATAAAAATTAGTTGAAAGAAAAAATACTCAGGCACTTAAAAATACTTAAATAGTTGGCAATAGAGAGTTAAGATAAAAAATGAAGAAATACCTGGATTTTTTAGAACAAGAATAAATTTTTAAAAACAAAGCAGTGGTTTTGGATTCTATAAGATGTTACAGTCAAGTTCCTTGACATATTTAGTTAGCAACTGATGAATTGATAAACCACTAATCTCCCCTCTGCCCTTTCTGTTTTTGTTTATTGTTGTTATTGTTTTTCTTATTTAAAATATTCTCATGCTCAAAAATGCCTTGCTGGGGGAAAGACATTATACAGGTCAAATTAAACCATGAGTCAGGGGTGATAAGAGCCTATTTGCTTCCTCTTGATCTTGAATACAAATAGTTAGATTATTTTAATAAATGACTATCCAAACTACTTTTCAAGTTAATCTGCAGTTGAGATTTCCTAAAGCTTCTGATGGACTTACTCATGAATATCATTGTCTTTCAGGAATTTCTTTGTCCTTGTTACCTAAATTATCCTAATGTACTTAAATTCCATTTCTTCTTGAATCCTTTTGGGAGATGAGAAAAATAAGGTCACCATCTTGGGATAGTAGAATCTTAGATCTGGAGGAGACCAAAGAGATTATCTACCTACCAAGAAGTAATTATTCTTCTCGCACACCGCTAGCATTGAGAAATTCAGTAATGTAAAAGGAAGCCTGTTCCAATTGTTCAAACATTCTTTCCTATAATTAGCTGAAATCTACTCTGTGGGTAATTTCTGCCAAAAAGCCTAGATCCGAAAGCTTAATGGAATAGGTTTAATTCCTCTTCCACATAACAGACCTCAGATACACGAAGGCTGGTTTCTGTGCTGATGGCTCTTTTTCCCTCTGAACATCCGCAGCACCTTCAACCATTGCTTATATAAGACAGGGTTCATTACCCACTGACCTCTCTGCAGAGATGTCAGACATGTGCTCTCCTGCTTCAGTGAGGCACCTAGAATTATTCACACTTCTCTTGGTATGGGCTTAGTCATGCTGAGTGCAGGGAGCTTATTATCTTCTGTGAACTGGATACCATTCTTCCCTCTGTTAATGCAGCCCAGGATTGCATCAGATCTTTTGTCAGCCTCATCACCGTGGACGTCTATATTTTTGTCAGCCTCATCACCATGGACGTCATCCATGCCCACATCTATATTACCAGGAGCAAACTGAGAGGAACTTTTAACAGACCATCTAATCTGCCCCCTGATCCCTTGATCAAATAGCAGTGCTTTTAGAGCAAGCTATCTGGAAACCTGTATAAGTGGGTCATTAAAAACACTGCAGTTTTTGAGCTACTAAAAAAAAGGAGGGCGGAAAGATTATTCAAATATCCCTTCATTCATCGCTGTCCTCACAAATTCAGTATTTATTATTAAGCCACAACCACATGTCTGGCTGGGACAGAGAGATGAAGAAGAGACCCCCGAATCTCAATTTTCATGTTTCTCAGGTAAGCAAATCAACAACAACATCCTGTGCCAAGTAGGGCGCTGAAGATTTGTAAGAGTGATGGGAGAGCACGAAGAGGGCCACTCAACTGAGCCTGGGTCAGATAAGGGTCACAGAGGCATTACCAGGGATCCCAAAGTGAGTTGAATCTTAAAGGAAAAATGAGGGTCCCCCTGGCTCCCTCTCTTTTGTGCCTTAGAACAGAGCATTGGCACTGAAAAATAAATGACTAAAAATGTAAAATAACACAAATTAAAAAGTCAGATGAGTTCATTAATTGATGGATTGATTGATTAATGAATTATTTAAAAATAAAAGTATTACAGGCATGTGCCAGTCATGGAGATGAGAATTTAATCTATTCATAGAGAGGTAAGTAGTTCGGCTAAGCTACAGCTTGTGCTTGTAGAGGAAGAACAAGAAATGGGACTAGAGAAGTAGGTAACGGAGAAAGGAATGTGAGGTGAGTGACTAGATATGGAAGAACCAGCTAGTGCTGCTCTTGCAAAAGTCCAGGCAAGAAAGAGAGAAGGCAAGGAAAAGTGGGGACAGATTTCAGAGTTACCAAGGACCAAACTGATGTCAGAGGTAAGGGCTAGAGATCATAATTTCTTCTTTTCTTGCTTGGGCAGCTGTAAAGAAGAAGATTGCATTTGCCAACTCTATACGTAGGGCGGATTTTGAAAGTGGGGAGGATGAAAAACCCAGTTTGATTTGGATTAAATTGAATGATTTGGATTAAATTAAGTTAAAATGAAGATGGGGTACTCACAAGAGATGCCCATGAGGTATTGGCCACCCACATGCAGTCTCTAGTTGAGGAGAGAGGTCCAAACAGAGATATCTGGGTCATCAGAGTGCTAGCTGAAGCCCTTGGTGTGGATGAGATTGTCCAGGAGAAGTGCATAGTGTGGAGAGAAAAAAGTCAAACCACAAGTCCTCGGTAACATAAGTATCTAAGGGGCTGCCTAAGGAAGAGAAGTCTGCAAACCAGGTTTCAGAAAGTAGAGGCACTGAATATATTTGTATGTTGAATAACAAAGGCCAGCTGAGCAGAAGTTGAAAACCTAGGGAGGACAGAATAATTAATGGTCAAGGCTTCTGGCATTTATCTATAGTTCTGAAAAGTTCTCCTATCTTACAGGCTTTAATTATAAAATAACTTTATTCCCAGAAGAATACATGTTTCTAAGAAATCATCTAAAAGGGTATTTTCTTGATTATTAATGACTTTTCCTTTGGTGTCTTTCTCATATTCAGGTCGCCACTTAACTACCTTCTGATGCTAAAATTTCTCTCTAGAACATTCTGGAAAAGCTGAGGAAAAAAAAGGAGGCTGGGCCCAAACATGAGGCCTTGAGAGGGAGTTTGGATTTTATTGTCTATGGAGTAGGAAGCTCTGAACTGTTAGTGTTCAGCAGCTCTGGACTGCAGCGTCCAGACTTGACCAGCAGGTGCTGATGTCTAACAAGACACCTTTACTTAGGACCTCGGTTACGCAGAACCCCAGGGATGCGGATCATTTTGAATAGCTTGATGGTTTACCACTTGAAGCAATCCACCTGCTCCCCACACTCCTTTACATTTTTAAACATATTTTTCCCTAAAACCTATCTACAAATATTTCTGTCTTTAGATCTGTTTCTTATCATGTTACAGTGAGAAAATAGATAGTGGTCATCTGACCACCACCAAATTTACCAGCCTTTTCATTTATTCTCTGCCTTCCTTCTTTAATCCCTGCATCAAGTGCCTCAGATTGTATCAAAATCTACCCCTTTTGGTGCTCTGGATCCCATCTTCACTTACCTTCGCGAAGCCTTTACACAAATATTATCAGAAATTATCTCATCTCCCCTCTCTTTTACATCCTTACATTCTCCCTTGCTACTAGAACTTTCCCTTTAAAATACAAAGGTACTATACATCTCCCACCTTATAATCAACACACAAATACACTCCAAGGTCTACACTCCTTCACAGCATGACCCCAAGTAAGTGCTAACTGTTCCTACTGCCTCTACTTTCTCACCTCCCATTTTCTGCACAACTGATGTTGCAATCTGATTTCCAATTTTTGCAATAGAATTCCAATCGGATTTCCAATACTGCAATAGAGTTCCTATTGGATTTCTATTCTTTCCATAAACTGACCAAATCAAGATTACCAGTGACCCCCATGTTGGAAGATCCAGTGGCCGCTCTTCAACCATCATGGTATTCGACCTTCCACAAACATCTGATTCAGCTGGCCACTCCTCCCTATGGAGCATGTTCCTCTGGTGGTTTCCATGACAACACTCTCTAGTTTTCCACCTCCCTTATCAACTTCCCCTTCTCAGCTTCCCTTTGTTTATTTCTCCTCCCCCTCCCATGATCTCCACTTTGATGCATACTATGAATCTCACACTCAACATTACAAAACAGAGTTTGTGACTGACACCCCAAGTCCTCTCTCAGGATTCCGCATTGCAGCCATCCAGAGTTGCTCAAGTCAAAAGCCTGCGAATCTTCCTTGATGTCTTCCTCTCTTCCCTTCACTCCCCACATGTGATCCACCAGCGAATCTCATCAGCTCTACTTCTGAAATATACCTGGACTTCACCCACTTCTCCCCACTTCTACTGCTTCCTCCCTGGCCCAATGACCATCCTATCTTGCCTGGACTTTCCTTACCACCCGGCAAGCTCTCTGCTCATACATTTACTTCCCTGCAATCCAGAGTAATCATTTTTAACCTTTTTCAAATTATGTTCGTCTCCTGAATAAAACTCTCCAGTGGCTTCCCACTTCACATAGAATAAAACCCAAACTCCATATTGGGCTCTTGCATCTGGGCTCAGCCTCCTCCCCTACTTCAGCTTTTCCAGAACTCTCTCTACTCACCACGTGTCATTTCAGCCACAGCAGCCTTTCCGTTCTTTGAAATCACAAAGCCTGTCCCGACCTCAGGGCCTTTGCATTTATAGTCCCTCTGCCTGGAATACCCTTCCCCCCAGGCTTCACACGGTTGTCTTCTCTTCACTCAGGTCTCTGCTCCAAGGTCACCCCACTAACGGCCTTCCTTAATCTAGACTCCTCTCCCCAGCTGTAAATTGGTCCTTGTCACACTATCCTATTTGCTGCTTCTCACTTTTCACTAACTGAAATTAATCTTCTTTTTGTTTCTTTTTTACATTGTTATCTGTCTCCTTCCGCTAGAGTATAAATTCAATGAAATCAAGTATCTTGTCTGTTTGAGTCACTGCTGGGTCCCCTCAGTGCCTACATATGTGAAGTGCTTAATAAATAACAAATCAGTGATAAACCAGGGATAAATGCTGCCCAGCTTTGATTCTGAGATTCCTGATAAATCAAAGTAACATTAATGGAGATGATAGTTTTCTCCCTTAAATGTTAAAAGCTTCGTGCCCTGACTAAGGTGTTGGAAAACCTCTGATTTAACATTGTAAAAATGGACGTGGAGCCTGGAGGAATTTATTTTGACGTGGAATCTATACAAGGGTGTGTAAATACATTTACATGTGACCTCTCCCAATGAAATTATATATATTTTAGAATTTTAAGCACTGCTGATTATTGTTTTATAATCAGGGGTGAATAAAGAATGTTAAAAATAGTCTAATTTTATTTTTAAACTAGGAAAACAAACTTTGTGGAAATCACCCAAAGTAAAATATTCCAGTGTGAGTCAGGGACCCTGAAAAGTTCTAAAACCTGCAATTGCTCACAGAAAGGAGTAAGCACCTAGGTGGCTATTAGTTGCCTCTCCTGTTATGACCCAGTTACAACTCCAGACCCACAAAGGGAGACGTAAATGCCTGTGAGGAGACGTAGCCTCCAGCGGAAGAGGTGAGAGCAGTGTAGTCATTATCTTTATGGGGCGGCCCTGATCCTTAAACCAGATCCCTAAGCTCGGGAACAGCGGATTTGTTGGTGAGTCCCTCCCTGCCTGCGTTCCTGGGGAGATCTGAGCTCTCAGATAGACTACAGGGCCCTACACTGGTCTCCGGGGAGCAGCTGCGGAGAGCCAGGTGGATGCTGACACGGCTTACACGGATGCTGCGAGCTTTCTTGAGGAAAGGGACCGGGGAGAATCACTCAGGCCTCGGGCAAGAAAGGCAACGGCGTGTGGGGATGCAATTTGGGCCCAACGAGCAGGAGGAACTAGATTTGCAGCAGAAAGGACCGATTTCCCCACACTCGCCAGCAGTGTTAACGGCTGTGGGAGCCAAAGTGTCGCAGCGCCTTAGGGACACCGCTGCCCGCTCCTTGGCCTCGAACCTCAGGGAGTTATCTGACCCTTCGGAACTCAGCTTTCTCATCCGTAAATACACGTTCGTGGTCACTATTTTCTCACAGGGTTGCTGGGAGAATTAAATAATATTGATAAGCCCGTAGTAAGAACTTAATAGGAGACAGTTGCTGTTGTTACACAGAAGAGCTAGAACTGTAGCCTTCCGTCTGCGTTCTATAGCTCTTCTGCCTCGGTCTTTGCTGTTGGGCCGTCATGTCTCAGTGGATCTGCTCTGGGCAGCTCTTTTCTTCCCGTTAGACTCAATACTGCTTATCTACATAGGGCCTGCTACTTCGTAAAATTGGAGATAAATTTATGGTTTCTCGTTTACGCTCTCTCTGTCTTCCCCATTATTCTATAAGCTCCATGAAGGCAGGAAAAGTCTGTCCTGTTCACCCTACACCCTCACAGCCTAGCTTTGGGTTTAAGCAGATTTCTATTTGACTCCTGACTCAATAAATGTTTGTTGAAAGTTGTTGAGTGAACGGCTAGAAATCTGGTGATCATATCCATCACCCTAGTGATAAAGGAAGATATGAGTGAAAGTCAGGGGCTCCTCTATAAGGAACATGCATAAGCTTTAGTGTATGAACTTTTAAATAACTTCTCTCAGAGGCTTCTTTTCTTACCTCTGAGTGGCTCAGCGGAAAGAGCTGTGGAGAAACACTGGCTCAGGGAGGCCATTTACCAACCTCTGTGACCCCATGCCACCTGACTACTCTGGGCCTTAATTCCTTCATCTATGGAATAGAAATAATGATAGAGAACCCACAGGAATGTTGTGAAGACTGAGTGTTATATAGAAATAATTTTCAAATTTACTTTTAAGCAAGAGCAACCTTTTTTTCTTCCTTTTTGCTGAGGAAGATTAGCCCTGTGCTAACATCTGTGCCAGTATTCCTCCACTTTGTATGTGGGCTGCTGCCACAGCATGGCTGAAGAGTGGTGTAGGTCCACACCTGGGATCCGAACCCATGAATCCCAGGCCACCGAAACGGAACACACTGAACTTAACCACTATGCTGGGGCCGGCCCCAAGAGCAACTGTTTTTAATACAAATATGACAGGATATCCCAAGATACAATGGATCCAGTGAAACTTCAGAGGGGGGATGGAGCATCCCCAGGAAACCTCATCAAAAGTTAGAGCTCAGTGGACCACAGTGTTAAATCCACTGACACAGACTAATGCAAGCATAAGAGCCTTGCAATAGACAGTAAGTCTCTCTCTCCTTGCTTGTCTTCATTCCACTTAGCTGAGGTTGCTTGATAAATAAGTTACAGATCAAAGGGCAGGAGAGGGGAGCAGTGCATGACTTTCCTCCAGCATGAAATTTAAGTTCTCCTTCTAGAGCTATACAAAATAAATTACCATCTGCGTTGGCAGTTCTCTGAGTTTTAAATTGTTGATATTGCATTAAAACGGAGATTTAAATCTTTAAACACAAACTTCAGACATGAAAGAAAGAGCGCTTGCACAGTACTGTTTCATGTCATCTCAACTAAAGTTATGTAGATAAAACTGAGCCCCACCTAGGAGCGCAGCAAGAAGCATTATTTGATAACATCGGGAGCATGTGATTGGTGTGGGGCTATTTCCAGTAAAAGCAACAAGCAAAAAATATTGTAACAGCTCCAAGCTGACTATGAAATACACAGATGTTGGCCAATTTATTGTTGTTGTTAATTTCCCCTCCGTTGTAGGAGAGAGAGAGAGGGAGCCGATCCATTGCATTTTCTGGCAGCTGAACCTGGTCCCAGGATTGGTGTGTTTTTCCTCTCTCATCCCCAGACACAGACCACTGAGCTCTGCCTGGGACTCCTGCTTCTGGCATAAGCTCAGCAGCTTCTGCCTGTCACTCTCAGCCTGGGAATCTTGTCCAGCCTTTGGCTGTCCCCCGCTCTTCAGGAGGGGCCCCATCCACTGACCTCCTTGATCTCCAGATGCACCCCGGGCACCATATATTAACTTGGCATTTCTTCATCCTTCACTTCAGCTGCTGGCCCTTGGTTCCCACACTTAATGGTGCTGTTCCCTCAGCCAGAGTGCATTGCTGGATTTATTTTTTATATAAAAGGTCAGCCCAAGGAGTCAGCTTGGTAGGTGACCTGTACAGCCCAACAAGAGTGTCAGGATGCACTTTTTTCCTTCCCCATCTCAGCTCATCAAAAGTGCTCCTAGAGGGGCTGGCCTGGTGCTGTAGTGGTTAAGGTCACGTGCTCCACTTTGGCGGCCCGGGGTTCACGGGTTGGGATCCTGGGTGCAGACCTACACTCCGCTCATCAAGCCATGCTGTGGTGGCATCCCACGAACAAAAAGTAGAGGAAGACTGGCACAGATGTTAGCTCAGGGACCATCGTCTTCAAACAAAAAGAAGATTGGCAATGGATGTTAGCTCAGGGCCAATCTTCCTCACCAGAAAAAAAAAAAAGTACTCCTAGAATAATAGAAGTAGCCCCTTTAGCACATGGGCAGCTCAACAGTTGAGGACATTTCCTAGGAATGCAGCAAAATGTCCAGCTAAAATTCCCTCTCATGAAGACAAAACGTCCAGTCTGGGCAAAAGCACAAAAAAATGCCCTGGAACTTTGTTGCTGTCTCTTAACCAAGCCTGCCCAGTCCCCAGGAGAAGACTTCCAAAACTTAACAACCAACAAATTTACATAATCTTCTGATTTTATAAGTCTGACAAAAAATAGTGGCACGGAGCCAGGCTTAGGTAAAGCCCAACAATGCTGATCACCCACAAGTGTAATTTTAAGGGGAAAAAATAACAAGTCGTCTTAAATTGTTTCCCAAGTTTGCTTTGGACAAGGCACAATAGAATATCATTACTTTAGTCCCTGCAATTCCTTTTATTCCAGCCAAGTAGAAACCAGAACAAACTAACCCCTCCCTTAGCAAGGCAGGTCTTAAAGGAATTTGACTGCTGCTTACTGCTCCCCTGTCTGCTTTGATCAGGACAGCTAAGGAGCTGGCCGGGCCGCCTCATCCCCAACAGGCTCCTTAGCCTGTCTGCTGCAGAGAGCGATGCCCCCAAGGGGTTAGCAGGCTGTATCAGACACAGAGGGAAAATTGTCCAGTGACAACCGAGGAGGATTTTATGGCCTCAGTCAGCCTCATAGTACAGGGAGACCTACAGCACATCAGAGAAGTGAAAGGCAGTGCCCAGCTGGCCCTTTTCCAATGTTTTTCCTGTGCCCTAGAGTCAATGGACTAGCACTGTCTGAGCTTCTTTCTTATGCTTACCAAGAACAAGGGACAGTGTAGGATTCAGAAAAAGAGGAGGAAATGCCCTGGGTGACAAAGGCAACAGAAGCAAAATGTGCCTAGGTCTTGAAGAAAGTGGTTCCTAAGGAGAAGGCAGTTCTCCTCCCATATACAATGCTGCTGGCCTTGTGTATGTGACCATAGTGGGGACTCAGGCCCCCTGGTAACCTTATTTCCCCTCTCAGTTAGTTGAACAGAGGCTTCCTTGCTCTTTCTTGAACATATTGCAAACATATTGCAAACTTCCACCTCAGGGCCTTTGCACTGGCTGTTTTAGCTGCCTGGAATGCTTCCCTCCTACATATCCACATGGCTCCCTCCTTATTTCCTTAAAATCCTTCCTCATGTGAGAAAAGTCTACTTTGAAACTTAAAATTTCAACATTCAGATTGTGGAATCTAAAAATGTTAAACCTGTAAATAAAACAGAGCATAAAATGGTGGTAAGAGTGATGGTGTTTAAGGGTACAAACTATTAACGAGTAGTAAATAAGCCACAAAGATCTAATGCACAGTATAATGAAGATAGACAATAATATTATACTATAATTTTACATGATAAATATCGCTACATGGGCAATCATATTACAATATATAAATGTATCAAAGTAACATGCTGTACACCTTAAACTTACACAATCTTACATGTCAAATTTATTCAATAAAAAATAAATAAAATAGAAATACCTGTTACAGCTGGAGGAAAAAAAAAGTGTGGGGGAGAGAGATGGGAGAGGGAAGGGGCACTGACCGTGTAGGGCCTTGTAGACCATTGTAAGGATGTTATCTTTTGCTCTGAAAGAAACCAGGAGCCATTGGAGGCGTTCGCTAGGAGAGTGACATTATCTGACTTGCATTTCAGCAGGATGGTTCTGCCCCTCTGTGGAGAACACCCAAGGAGACCAGTGGTATAAACAGATATAAGCAGGGAAACAGTCAGGAAGCCACCCAAGAGAGGTGACAGTGGCTTGGATCAGTGTAGTGGCAGAAAAGGCAGTGGGAGTTAAAATTATTTCTTGATATTAATTGTGTTATTAATTTTATATCGTCCTCTATACTCTAATCACACATTTATTCACTTTACCTTGTTGAGCGTCTACTTTGTGTTCAGCCCGCAATTTTTAAGCAGTGAAGGATTCTTTAAAACAAGGATTCCAGGAGCCGGCCCTGTGGCTTGGCGGTTAAGTGCGTGCACTCCACTGCTGGCGGCCCGGGTTCGGATCCCGGGTGCACACCGACGCACTGCTTCTCCGGCCATGCTGAGGCCGCGTCCCACATACAACAACTAGAAGGATGTGCAACTATGACATACTACTATCTACTGGGGCTTTGGGGAAAAAAAGGAGGAGGATTGGCAATAGATGTTAGCTCAGAGCCAGTCTTCCTCTGCAAAAAGAGGAGGATTAGCACGGATGTTAGCTCAGGGCTGATCTTCCTCACAAAAAAAAAAAAAAAAAAAAAACCACAAGGATTCCAGACTCTATGGAATTTACCATCTAGTTGGGAGGGAAGGATGACAGTTATTTAAATAATTATAATACCCGGGGTAGGAGGACTGATTATTGTTACAAAGAAATGAAGATGAGCGTTACAGGAGTTCCTGCTTCTGAAGGTTTGGGACTTGCCTGATGGCTACAGGAGACTCCTAAAAAGAACCACCTTACAGTAGGTGTGTCTGTGAAATAAGCTCTAGCATTTATAACATATGGATACAAGAATGGCTCACTTAAAGAAGAAGTTTGTAGGTTTCCGTTTTTTGTTCTGTTTTGTTTTATATTTGAGGAGATTATCGTTTTGTCGTGGAGGTTGTGGGAAGCCCGGCGCCCCCCTCAGGGATGAGGGACTTTTCCTGCAGTTTCTGGGGATGCTGCTAACAGATAGCCCTCAGGTGCCAGCCCTCTTGGGGAATTGCCTTGGCTGAAGAAGGCAGTTTTGCCAAAGATATGCATCCTTCCCAGGGCGACGGAGGCCGCTTCTTCCAACTCAGGACAGCTCCAAAGGGTTACCCAGCTTCAGAGCTCCCAGTGGAATTGCCTGCGGCCTCCCTGAGACTACATCAGAGCCTGATTTCTCTCTCTGCCCAAGCCTGCTTCCTTCTCTCCCCTCTGTGAGTGAGGATCCCAAGAACACACCTCCATGAACTTTCTCCATGCTCTTCTCCATCTCAGAGTCCACTTCTTGAGGAACACAGCATGCACGATCTTTGTGTAACTCATCCAGTGAGCTAGATAGACGGACATCTATGCTCTTTTCCCATCGGCGTCTAGTTCCAGGTTAATGCTTGTCGTTGAATGAACTTCTTTGTTTCATTTTGTCAGGAAAAATAACTTTATAACCCAGCATCTTTTCTTTTTGTCGATAGCTGCCAAGAAACTTAAAGTTAAAATCAATGATTAGTTATAAATAAGAATACATTTCTGCTGCCTGGAAACATCTACTGCCTCTGATCATATTTTTCAACCCAATTGTCCTTCTTTCCGTGATGTTCAATCTTATAAGCCCCTCAAATCCCTTTGGAAGAAAATTGGCAAATAGTCTAGAAAAAGATATTTGCCACGAGGGTTAATAATTTTTTAGGTATTTCCAGCTGGCTGCACTACTGCCCAGAGACCACTAATACAGAAAACACTTCTTCACCTCTACAGCCTGAAAAAGCTTTTGGCTTCACCTTTAAAGATCATTCAGAAGAAATGCAAATACAGTTCCAAAAATCTTGGATGGTAGCATAGATTTTTACTGAAGTTGTCTTGAGGATACCAAGTGATCTGAAGTGATGCCATAGGTGTGGAGCAAAACTTCTATAAATTACATTAATCTCTCATCCTGGAGTGGTCAAGACTCTGGTGATTACAAGTTTTAGAGACTCAAATCAAATTAGCATGAGAAAATACAGAATTTCTTTTCTCAAATACCTGGAAGGTCCAGGGGTGGATCTGCTTCTCTCATGGCTGAATCTAGAGCCTCCAGTGGTGTCATTAGGACTCTGTGTCTTCCCTGTGACTTGTCTCAGCTTTCCTCTGTATTGGTTTTAGTCTCAGACAGGCTTTCATGACATGGTGGCAAAGAAGGCCACCAGCTACCATGGGCTTACACAGTCATTGCAGCTGTGGATCCCAGAGAAGAGAGGGCTTTCCCTGTCCCAGTCATTTCAGCAGATATCCCAAGGAACACTACAGTCAGCCCTCTTGGGATTGCGTACCCATCTCTATGATGGGGGAAGGATGCATCTACCTAATACAAACCACATGAAACAGGTTCACAGATCACAGAAATGGAAAAGGAAAAGCCCACTGGGTCAACAACAGCTAGAATTACCACACTTACTACTGTCCACAATTTCCCACAACTCATAGGACCTCCTCTAATGCTCTTAAAATTCTGATCCAAGCTGCTTTCCTGCTCACTCTTCCTTCCTCTCTCTGGATCAGTCATCTAAATCCCCTACTTCAAAATTGTATTTTCTTATCCATGTATTCCCTCACCTTCCTTTGTTGACCTTCTCTCCAATTTCCTAGTGCCTGTCTTTACCGCTCGCAGGGATCAGCACAAAAGAGGCCAAGTTGCTAAACGTGCAAAGACTCCTGTGTCTTTAGATGGTAAAGAAAGACAAGGGGTTGTGGATATTATGTTTTAACATGATTTGCGTTTATTATACCCCTAGGTCATTGTATTTGCTTCTATCTATTGATATATTTGGCAGCTCTTGCTTCCTGAGTGAGCAAGAAGTTTTGGTTGGAGGCGAGGGGCCTCAAGGAGGGAGAAAAGACTGTAACAAAAGATGTGGCCTCTGTTCCAGTCGTGTTCCTGGGTCAGGCTTTGAGCCTGTAGTCAGGGGAATAGGGTAAAAATCCAGTGGAATGGTCCAAATAGAATTTGTAAGATCCTGGGCCCCAAAGTCTAGGGAACAAGTGATAAACTGGGAAGGAGAACATTCTGGATCTAGCAATGCTCTTACACTTGGAAGAACAGAAGTTTGGGAACATCTGGAGACAACATCCCTGGCATGGCCCTTGGCACTCTTCTGACAGCCAATGATAGATGAAGCTTCTCTAAGAGGTCTCACGGACACGGGCCTGAGAGCACCACAAAGCTGCGTGTCTACTCCATTCTGTAACTTGCAACCTGGACCGTGGGTCCACACCAGGTACTCCTTTGGATATTCCTAATGGGAGGCACTGGAGAGTTGCTAATTTCTGTCGTTAAAACCAAAATGGCCCCATCCATGCTGAAGTTATTTCAGAATAAGAAGGTCTTGTTTTAAGCCATAGGCTGATGAGAGTAGGAATATTTGGGTTTCATATATAAAAAGCTTGAACACATTTCTAAGAAAAGCACTGAAAATTGAATAGATAAACTTACAAGGGATAAATTTTATAAAGGAGGAAGTATAAGAAACATTTTTAAATGTTCAACATCAGTGGCAATAAATATTTCCCATTCAAGGGATTTTTTTTTTAATATAGTAATGTAGTAAAAATTTAGTTTCATCAAGACTATTAAATTAACAGACTGATACATTACCAGTGGCAATGCAAAATGGCCCAAGTATATCGGAAATTGATTTAATCATATGCATTAAAAGTTCTTAAAATGTTCAGCCTTTTACTGTAATATAGCCTTTCTTATCATAAAAAAGTCTTAAATGCATAAAAGCACTAGGCAAGGCAATGTTCAATGTAGAAATTTTTTGTAATAATCAAACATCTTTAGTAATAATCAGTATAATAAATTATATATATATATATATATATATATATACCTTAAAATGTTTGGATAAATATTATTGTATTATGGATTATTATTGTATTATGGATTAATAACATGGATTATTATTGGATATATATATATGTGAGTGGCTAAGTAAACTATGCTACACACACAATTAAATTTCATGCATATATTAAAAGTAAAGATTATATAGGCTACATAATAGTTTACAGAAATAAATTTATGAGTATAGTTTTTGATACAATGTGAAGTGAAAATTATACATACAATATGATTAAAAGTAGTACAGAATTATGTATTGTAAGGAAGAATTTATTATAAAAAAAAGAAAACACTAAATATGGATCTGTAGGCAAGGTGAAACTGTGGAAATGCTTATATTCTTTTCTCTGTGTACCAAATTATATCATTTTTATAATGGGAAAATAGGTCTGTGAAAATTTTCTACTTAGAAATTGGCGGAAAATAAATAAAAACAATCTAATATTCCTGTCCTCTTTTGTATTTATTTTCTACTAGTTTTCATGTAGAACTCACTTTTTTATATTTTATAGGAATGCATATTTATGAGTGAATAATTAAATATTGACATGAAAATGTCCATCATAAGTTAGATTTTATAAAGTGACTTTATAAAGTTTAGAATCTATGAAAGTGACTTATTTAGGACCCTTACAAAATTGAGAAAGATACAGAGCTGAATGCTTGAGAAAGACATGAGATTTAATACATGAGAGGTTTTAAAGGTGTGCCAGTGTAACATGCTCCGTGTTTTTCTGCAGCGTTTATGAGGCCTCCCCAACTGTCTTCTTGGTGGGAGTCAGTTCACTACATCCAACCATGGAAATGAAAGGGCCCAGGTCTTCCTCTCCGTACTCCATCTCAGTGAGGGAACGGGATCTTTCCATACCTAGGCCCAAGTCATTAAATGAGTAAGCAGTGCCAAGATGAATAGTGGGCTGGCTTGTCTTCACTGCAGAGATAGCGACAGAGGTGTCCTGTGATACAGTAGAGGTAGAAGAGGCATGACCAGGCTTTTTCTGGGAAAATACTGATTATACTCCCTCACTTCCAACACCTTGCTCAGATGTTGTCTTGGCCATCATCATAACAAGAATTTATTCAGGCAAAAATCATTTACAAATCCTAAACCTTCAGCAAAGGTTGATGAGGAATAAGATGTTTACAGTCTCTAAATACCTCCCAACAAATTGTATACTAATCACAAAAGGGAAAATGGTAACTTTACAGTGGAGAAATCTGACCAAAACCACATTAAGCAAGTGATCAGTGAACATCATAGATCATGGGCTATTAGTCTGTCCCCCTCACCGGACTGAAAGCACCGAGAGCAAGGTCCCAATGTTATTGATCTCTGTCCCTCCAGATTCTATAACACCAGACATAGTAGCAAAGGCTGAGAGAATCCACACCTATTGGGAGCCAACTATGTCCTCATAGTTCTCTGTCTGGTCGTATTCGTCCCATTTTACACAGGAAGAAGCTAATGGTCAAAGAGAGCAAGGAACTTGTTCAAAGTAATACAATCAGTGATCTACAGGGTTCAAATTTGAGCCCGGATCTGCCTGACTCCAAAGCCCAATTTTTTTCCAATTTTTCACAATGCTTTTGGTATGAAATCTAACTATGAAACAATAGAATTTGTCAACCACACGACAGAGATTTATTCATCATAAGAATTAAGAACAAAAAATTTCACATAGACAGGAGTCACAAACTCAAATGCCAATGATTGCCCCCTTAATACACAAAATGAATGAATTAGGTAAGAAAGTGGCACCTGGTGAGGGCTCCGGTGAACTGGAGGGTGAATGATTCATCCAAACAGTGTGGCTGCCTGCAGCTCCAATTCATGGATGGCATTTGTGGATGAGAGCCCAGGTTGCCAGGTCTTCTGGTGTTTCGTGAGGAGGAGGAGATCTGAACGTGTGTGAAATCTTCCAGTTTTTAAACAATGGCAGCTAACTTTTAAAAAGTAAAACACTTAGCTAGGCAAACTAAACACATCTACATGCCACATTTGGCCTGCGGTCACCAGCTTACAACCTCTGGCAGAGAACATTGTTCTCAGGATTCTTCACGTTGTCAGTGGTGGTCCCGTCTTCCCACATGATGTTGGTGTGAGGGCTTCACCATGTGGACCCATCCCAGGACTACTGCATAGTTAGGAACACAGCAGACTGAGGCGAGCCTTAGCTGAAGCCAGAGGGAAAGTGTAATAGGCTGACGCGATGGCTGGCATTTTATAATGGATTGTCTGGAGAGCAAGAGGACTGGAGAAGAACCCCAACTCCTTAGTCAGTGATGTCTGGTCCCACTGATTGACGCTGCCTACCACTAGTCATGTGGCTTTGATTTAGTGACTTCCCTTGTGGGCCCCTGAAGGGACAACATTGTTAAGAAATAACAATATATGCTTGAAAAATATGTATTCTAAGTATTTGTATTCTAAGTATCTGAGCTCATGTTAAACTGGCAAATAAAGTAAAAAGGAATACAATTGTCTAAAATATATCTGCACTCAGAGGTCAGAATTTAGAGCTTCCTTCCCTCATTTATTAAGGAAATACAGCACGGACTCCTCAACCAGACTGCCTAGGTGTGAATCCAGGTACTATCACTCACCCTCTATGACCTTTGGGAAAGTTATTGACCTGTGTATCACTTTCCTCATCTCTAATATGTGGATAATAACAGTATCTACCTTAGAGTGTTGTTGCGAGTTTCAGGTGGGGATTTGATGACACAAAAGAAGGATGTTTTATGTGTTGTCTATTATTATTATTATTAAACTTATGAGAAAGTGACTGATTAAGAATAATGTAAGACAATAACTAAAAATATGGTCAAAAATATTAACTTAAAAGTATGAATTTGATAGGGCAGGAAAAAGCTTCTTATAAGTTTGTTTCAAATACAATAATTTGTTAAGATTCTTTTTAGCAGTAATTAAATGATGATAGCTACCAAAGTCATTAGGATTCTGCATAATTTTAAAGTAGATACTTTCTTTATAGATATTCAGAATGAAACTATAAAAAATGGGAGCTGATGGAAATGGCTATAAATACTTAAATAGAATATTTTTCCCAGCATAAAAAGTTGATGTAACCATCACCTCTGTACAGAGGTGACATAAAATATCAATTCAGGAAAAGGATGATAAAAACTTTTTTTTAAAGAATTTTGTCAGATACCTCCTAGAACTGCTAAATTGCCTTTCTATTCTCAATAACACGAGTCAAAGGCCTCAAAGCCAGTAAAAAAATGTGAAACAATCCATCTCAGAAGCAGCATCTGATAGGAGAAAACAGGATTTCCAAATCAATTTGTCATGATCCAATATGGATTAAGCAGTTTATTTGTTTTGACATTTCTCATTTGCTAAGTGCCAGCATGCCAAAGTAATCTCCCCATGATACATACACAGACCAGAACATTTATTATTATTTATTTAGGGGATTTACAGCCCCCTTTCCTCCAGAGAAGACATTTGAAAGCAGAAATATTTTGAAATTGGGACTGCAGGTGCTTTCACCTGATAATAGTTTAATCTCATTGTTTCACTCCCGCAGTGGAAAACTGTGCTCTACCACCTTGGACAAGGGAGGAAAGACCTTCCAGATTTATGTCACGAACACACCACTCAAGGGTCGACTTGAACATCTACCCTGATAGACAATGTTAGACAGTAATTTGTATTCTAGAACCTTCCTAGTCCAATATACTGTAATCCCTTCCTATGCATCTTACTGTTGAACTGGGGACAAGTAGAGACTTAGAGACTCTTAATAGGGACTCTTAAATAGAGACAATTAATACTGCAAGAGATAGGATGGGGTAGTGTAACGATCCCTTGATTTGGACTCAGACCAAGTTGAATTGGAACCCTAGCACGTCATTTATTAGCGATTTGACATTAAGCAAGTTACATAAGCTCTGAGCTTCAGTTTCCTCATCTATGCAACAGTGATATAATACTTTTCTCATTGGATTGTAGTGAAGTTTAAATCAGATAATATAAGTAAAATGATGAGCACAGTGCTCGGCCCACTGCAGCTCAAGAAGTGTCCACTCTTTCCCTCCCAGCACTCCCCAATCCCCCTGGGCTCTCACTTTGAGGGTTTTACAAGGTGGGGGACAGGGGAGCGTGGGGGTAGATCCAAAAAAGTGACTGGGCGTCTTCCCAATGTGGCGCAGATTCACGTCACTTAAAGCGATTCCTGGAGGCTCCATTCTTCAAAATGTCCTCTTCAGTCCGCTTTAGGAAAGCTTGGAGAAAAACATAAGACATCAAAGAAGATGAGAAAGAGAAGAGGGAAGAATCAGAGCAAAACGACTAGATCACTGTAGGGATTTACCCCGACATGGTGATAATCGATGTCATAACTGGTGTGTTAGGAATGCCATTAGAGAACAGATGTTTCCAGTATCTCAGCTCCCACTCTCCCGGAATGGTACCTCTTGGTGTAAGCATCGCTTACACAAACTATTGGCACTTTCACTTGTGTGTATTTATATTCCTTTTTGAACATTACGTATGTCAATTATTTCTTGAATGTATTGGCTTAGGTTCACTTTAGGATTGGTATTTATAGTTTGACACTGAAAAGAATGGACTAAAACACCTGGCTAGAGTGCTTCTGCCTTAAAAAAATAAAAGAGGGGTGGAGAAGGGGACAGATTCAAAAATACTATGTTTCCGGCTTCAAAAAAGTAAGCCAAGTGAATTAAGTACATACGCATGTAGAAGCTGATCTCTGCTTGGTAACCAGAGAGGGAAGTGTAACCCAGGAGTCTCCCAAACCAAGAGCAGAGCTTCTGCCTCACAAACTCTGAGCTCTGAGAGAATGCGAGCGTTGTAGGGGAGCCTGTGTGCTCAGCCCAGGGTCGAGCATTTCCCATGCACACCGGGGTTAGTCCTCACTGCCACACTCGGACAGATTGCTCAGATCAGGACACTGAGCCTTGGAGGGTATTGGGCAACGCCGTCACTAAAAACCTGAGCCTGGAAGCCAAAGCGTTTCTAGTTCTGAAATCTACACTCTGAATTCTAAGTAAACTCCCTCCATATCAACCTGTATCCTGCAGGATGGACAAAACCTGGGTTTCACCTAATCCTGCAGAAGACCTGTGCTTGGAAAGTTTGGGCTTGGAAAATAAGTGACGGGTAAAATGTCTGAAGTGATAAGTATCTAAAAGAATTCTAAGGAAAGTTATTGGCCAAATAATTCCTATGGACTTAGCTGCCTGGATTCCCAGCTGAAAGGAAATTTGAGTGGTAGCTATAAAACAGGGGACAATAAAAAGGGTTCAGACAAAGGACTACAGTCATGAAGTAAAAGAGGACACCTGAAAAGAGTGAACAGGCATGATGAAAAGAAAACAGAAGACCAGCTCTAAAGCAGGGGTGAGATTCAAGCTGGACCACGTCGGCAGTGCAGGCTCTGTATGAAGTGCAGCGTGAGGCGGAGGAAGGTTGAACTGAACATCACCAATATACTCTGGTTCCTGCAGGGTGCACAAGTCAGCAGCCAGGAGAAGCGGTTCCTGTCCATGGAGATGAATGTCCACCTGCTGCCATTTCTGCCCAGGAAAGCTCATCTTACTCCAACAACCACACACCAAAGAGGACCCTCCATCCCTGATTCTGTGCATGATGAAGTCCTGATTCAATGCTCCTAGCTGCAAAAGGGCTTAGGAAAGTGCGTGTCTGGCATTTTTGCTTCATGGTGGAAGGCTGCCTTTCCCCCAAGGAATACTCATAAGATGGGGAATTCCTTAAGTGCAGGTAGTAAATCAAATGCTGGACAGTTAAAGGAACAATTAATGTACACTGCTGAATTGTTCCACTGATGTCACTTACTATGACCTCAAAACACTACACAGATAGTCCCAAAAGCCCTTCTTACCACATCCCAAAACTCCAGAAAGTTGCAAGATTCCAGAGCTTTCTGTGGAAAGCATAAACTGCTTCCTAAGACTGTCTTGCCCCTAAGATTGTCTGTGTTGGATCTGATGAAATCTCAAATTCCCAGACCTACCAGATTCTCCTCCAGAGTAGCTGGAAATGCCTCAAACCATGGAGTTGTTTTGAAATGAAACATTCCTGAGGAAATTGCAGAACTGAATATATCCAAGGTCATGCCACCCTTCAAAACTGAGCCCCTGAATGGTCCCATAGGGCCATATTCCCGACCTGTGTCCCCCATCATGGACACTTGGCCCTACAGGACCACTGAAATCTTGAACACCCTCAATTCTGGAGATCTCAGTATAATGTGAGGTCCCTTTCATTTATACCTACCTGGCGTCATTCCACAGCACATTTTAAATTTAGATGTAGCTAAGTTTCAGCACCAGAAGAAACTGTGGATTAAAAAACTGTGTTGTAGTTTAAAAAGTGAGTCCTGATGAAGACTACCTGGTTTCAAATCCTGCCTCTACCACTCACTAGATACATGATCTTGGGCAAATTGAACCTCTCTGAACCTTTGTTTTCTCATCTGTAAATTAGGGATGCTAACAGTTTCTGCCTCAGAAGGTTTTTGAGAGGACTAACAATAATACATAATGATGCATGTAAAGGTACCTAAAATGGTTTCTGACACATTTAATGCCTTAACAATCTTATTATCAACCTTTTTTATTACAAAATTGAGGCTTAAGAAAACTAAGTAACTTGTCCAAGATTATACAGCTATTTCATGGAGGAGTGATTTTTCTAAATTCACTCCAAAGAGTTGCCTAAGGACACTGATGAGCCACAGAAAAATAAGTGAAAACAGAGAGCAGAGGACATAGCGGACAAAGGACCAAGAGAGCTAAGCCCCAGTTTCTACATCTCTAAATAGGGTGGATTGGGCTTGATTTCCAGGTTAAGATGGCATTTGTGTAGCAATTCCTGGTCTTCTCCAAATTTCCCCCATTGAGAGAATTATAAAGACATGGAAAAATTTTAAATGTGCAATACTCCAGGAAATTAAGGATAATAGCTAATCATTTATGGAGTTTGGGAGGGACTTTAGTATGTTAAAAACGAATGGAGATAGACTAATCAACAAAATTGCTGGCCTACATATGGCCAGCCCCGTGGCTTAGCGGTTTAGTGCGCGCGCTCTGCTACTGGCGGCCCGGGTTCGGATCCTGCGCGAGCACCAACGCCCTGCTTGTCCGGCCATGCTGTGGCGGCATCCCACATACAGCAACTAGAAGGATGTGCGACTATGGCATACAACTATCTGCTGGGGCTTTGGGGAGAAAAAGGGAAAAAAAGGAGGAGGATTGGCAATAGATGTTAGCTCAGGGACGGTCTTCCTCAGCAAAAAAAAAAAAGGAGGATTGGCATGGATGTTAGCTCAGGGATGATCTTCCTCACAAAAAAAAAAAAAAATAAGTACATCTATTTCCACCCACTTTGCCTCACCCTACCATGCAGGTATTATTTTATAGGCTATAAAAGTTACGTCCCCCACGTCGCCGCCACCAAACCACTCTAGCCCCCATGTACATATTAGCATACTCCTTTAACAGGCATTCTAAAAGACCTAGAACTTCAAAAACCTAATGACCAAACAGACAGTATCATTCTGGGGAGTGAAAGAAGACCACCCAAATGAGAACAGGCAAAGGCTACTTGTTCAGAGCTTGCTGTAGCAAGGGAGGCAGCCACCGTCACTTGCGTTTGGCAGAGACCCAAAGGCAGGCAGAAGAGTGGGAGAGCTTCACAGTGGAAAAGGGAAGGCTCCAGGTGGGCCCTGATTGGAGGCTGCTGGCCTGGGGAAGCTGGAGTTACACTAACTAGAAGTGGGATGTCCTGTGTGATTCGTTAGGGGTGCATATTTGGCTTTCTCTGGTTGGTGCTAAGGCGGAAGCAGGGGTGAAAATTAGTGAAGCTCTCAGTTATTAATCAAGCCCTGGCCGTTTGGGGCTGATTGTTACAGGGGTTATTGTTTGGCTTCCTAGACTGCTTGCTGAAGATAGTAGTGGGACTTCTGTTAGGTCTGACTTATAGACAGGAGGCTGGCTTCCTTGGGCTGAATACTGTAGATAATGGGTTGGATTCCTGGGGTGGTTGCTGCAGATGTCTTTTTATACATGGTGTGGCCATTGTCTGTTTATATGTTTAGTCTCTCAAACTTATTACATTTTGGGTTGTGCACATAAAGGCAGAGACTGGGGAAACTAGTGCCAGAATGTGCCAGAAATTCTAATTTTTCACATAAATGCTTCTGATTAGAAAAGAACCATGGACTGCCGCAGGTGATCTGGGGATAGAGTTCCTTAATTCCACAGGCAAAGCACTTAAGCTGCAGGGTAAGAGAAGAGTTCTTCTAAGTCTAGGAGAATTTTACTGGATAAATTCTACCTTTAAGATACACGACCCTGGTTTTGGTCTGAGACAGGTTTTCAACAAGCACATAAGTGGACACTGAGAGCAGTCAAAGGAAGATTTTGTGTTCTATCTGTTGGCAAACACTAGAACTAGACCAACGCCTCCTCAATCAAAGATGAAGAAACAATAAATCCTCATCTTCCTTATGAATGATTTTTCTATGGCATAAAAAAGGGAATATCAAGTATTTTAAAGACTTTGGGAAATCATGTCTCTGAAAACTATTTGCTACAAGTAAAAGAAGACTTTTTTAGAGGGGCCAGCCGCATGGCATAGTGGGTAAGTTTGGCACCTTCCACTTCAGCAGCCCAGGTTTGCAGGTTCAGATCCCAGGCATGGACCTACACCACTCATCAGCCATGCTGTGGCAGCAACCCACATATAAATAGAGGAAGATTGGCACAGATGTTAGCTCAGGGCTAATCTTCGTCATAAAAAAAAAAAAAAGAAGACTTTTTAGAAAAATATTTTCCTTTTTCTCAGAGATATGCAAGAAATCATAGATTCCATTGAAAAAATAATACTATAGAATATGCTGCCCTACAAAGAGATCAAAATGAGACAGAAAGACAAAAGGCTGAAATTTAATCTGAGATCAGAAAAGTTGGAGTCCCTCTCTAAGACTACAAGAGCAGAATTAAGATCCAAGGCAGGCATCTTTAAAGAGAAGAATTTATAATGATTTAGCTCGTATTCAAAGAAAAACTAAAGTTACCTCAGAGTGCAAAGGAAAAGACAAAAAGATTAGTAGTAGATGATAAAATGGAGGGAAAAGTAGCAAAAGCAACAAAAGAAACTAAATTATATCTATATTTTAGAAATTAGACAGAAATTCCCTGAGCTGAAAAAAATCACCACCTCTGTAGGTCAAAGGGTTCACCTCATCCCAGGAAGTGAATATAAAACTTGACAAAAGTGTTAAAATTTCAAAGATCAAGAAAAAAATTCCTGGTTTTCAACAAAAGAAGAGATATCATATTGGCCTCATATTTCTTCTCTGTCAGACTAGACTCCAGAAGAAAATGGAGCTCAGTCTATAGGGTTGGATAAGGAATCAGAGAATTTCTTTCATCAAACTAGCTGTTTATTTACAAATGGAAGGGAAGATTTTTTCAGACATGCTAGGAAACTGAAAAAATAGTTTTCATGTACATTGCCTGAAAACATACTGCAGAATATACTTCAGAGGACCGAGAATTTAATCAAAATTAAAGGGCCAAAAATATGCAGGATAGCATGAAGAAAAATCTGAGACCGAACACTGAATAAAATTAAATGAGTAGTTAGAAATCTAAGCATTTTTTTGCAAATGAGATAAAATTAATATAAAATTTTAAAATTATCTTTTAAAAAATAGGGCAAAATGTTTTTAAAAATCTGTAGTTTGCTAATAATAATATGTTCCAATGAAATTCAGATTTATTAACAAAATGATAAAAATGTAACAGTTTGTTAGAAGTGTGCTGAGTTTAGCTTTACATAGGGCAGAGTAAGAAGTTATTACACTGTTATTCATTGATAATTAGAAAAATTTACATTAGATTGTGTTTTTGAAAAACTTAAAAGGTAATCATCACTGGAATTAAAAACAGGATGCACACCTGTTTTCCAAATCATTACAAAACAAAAAAAGGAAGATTCAAGAATCTGCAAAGAATAAAAATAGATAGTATTTATTTAACTCGCACTCTATGCCAGGTGCTATACATGTTTGCTTTTTTTAAATTTATTTATTCCTTATAACCATTCTATAAAGTGGTTCTATTATTTCTCCCATTTTTTAGGGAGTGAAATTGAAGATCAGAAATATTCAGTAATTTATTCAATGACAAATAGCTAGCAAGTGTTAGAACTGTGTTTTAATTCAAGAAGTTGGACTCAGAGCTAATGCTGAGCCACTAGAACATGTTGTCTCCTCTATACGTTTATTGAGAGCTTATGATACGCCAGGAACCATGCCATTAATTCATTTAACTTTCCCACATCTCTCTGAGAGATAAGAACATAAAAAGGAGAAGCAGAAAACAGAAAGAGTTATCAAGCAAATCAGTTTACTAGTGGCTTAAAAACCTTATATTAAAGCACAAAGACTTATGGATTGACTTTTTATTTATTTATTTTTACCTTTTTCTTTTCTTTTTTTTTTTTTACTTTATTTAGTTTGGGGCCTAAAGCTAAAACTAAATGATGCAAAAGAAAAAAAAAGTAAAAATAAATAATTAAAAAAATACATAAGATATGAAACAAACAGCAACAACAACAAAAAACTTAGGAGACAAGATTAATACCAAAAAAACCCTCAATATTAAGCATGTTAAAAGTAAAAAGGAGAATCATCATGTTGTGTGGACTGTATAAGTTTAAACTGTAATGAAGACGGTCAACAAATGTACGCTTCACATAATATGATATCATAATAACATTTTCTGTTATAGTTAACCCAATTATATGTAACCCTACCTAATTATATTATATATTTTTAAATAATAATATATAATTGTATTTATATATTTATAAATATAAATATTTATATAATTATATTACATATTATAATATATAAACCCCTTCAATACACTAATGTCAATATATGATAGATCAGGTAGATTAAAAGACATAGATCATTAGAATAATGTAATCAACTTAATCTTAGTCAAACTAAATCAAGCTTTGCCTTCTACTGAAAAATCATCAACAGAAATTTGGCAGATTGATTTTAAACCTGGCTAAAAAAATCTCAATTCTATAATTATAGATGCAGAAATTATAGAGGCCAGATTATCTGATTATAAAACTATAATAATATAAATTAATTTGTCCCTGTAATACAAAAAAAATTCATGAATATTAAAAAATTATTCAAAGACATAATAACAGACAAAACAAGAGAGAGACAGAAAAATCTTGTAAAATAAAACTATGAGGAGGCCACCAAAGGAATATTTAAAACTTCAAAATACGATAATGTTTTTTAAAATAGAAAAAATACAATATAATTTATTTAAGAAGTAAATATTTAAAATATTAAATAAGTTAACCAGAATATAATAAATCTATGAATAGAAAAAAAGAAAAAATGAGTGCAGGAAAAACTTAAAATTAATATATATTAATACAAAAGTTGCTTCCTAGGGAATAAGTTCAATACCAAATTTAAAAAATAAACAAAAACAGTAAAGAAAAAGTTAACATAGACATAGAATACTTTGTTTAATTTCATATTAATAATTTATATTTCAAAGAAATGGAGGTTACCCTAGAGCAATATAAAATAGCCAAACTCAATTAAAAGGGAGTAGAAAATGTGACTATATCTATAAACAAAGAATGCATGGGGAAAAGACCACTTCCAAGTATGTCTCTGGGCACATGGGTGAATTATTTCAACCTTTAACATACTAGATCATTCTAGACATTTACATGCCTTTTCAACACCTAGGAAAAAAGATAAGCTGAGCAATTTATTTTATGAATCTACCATAATCCTTATAACCAAAGTTTGATAATGAACAAAACAGAGATTAGAGGTCAATCTCGTGTGTTTCTGTATCTATATATAAAAGTCTAAACTGAAATACTAGCAAATTTATAATCCACTAAAATCAAGAACAAATGCTTGGATACTTTAATAATAAAGATTTTAGCATTGAAATATAGTATATTATTAACTCAAGAAAAACCTTGCAGTCGCCTCGATTTTTAGTTAAAAGAAGATATTTAATAAAGTTCAATGATTATTTTTTATTTTATAAGCTTTAAAAAATCTAGAAATAAAAACATGAGACAGAGTAACAATCTCATACCAAAAGCCATTGCCATTATTAAGTCAATGAGAGTCAACCTCATTAAAGTAAGGTTATAATCATCACTCTCTTTTAGCATTGTTCTGGATGCTACAGTGAAACTAAAAAAAGATGACAATAATTAGGAAGAGACACTAGTATCATTATTAATGACTCACATAGATGTATATCTAGAAAATCTACGTAAATAAACTTAAAAACCTCTTCCAACTCATAAGAAAGCTCAGAGAAGTGGATGCCCACAAGATAAAAATACGAAAATCAATAGTTTTTCAATATACCAATAATAACCTTGCAGTAAAATTTGTAGTTTTTACAAAAGCATTGAAAACTGTTGACTTTT
Source organism: Ceratotherium simum simum (assembly GCF_057802395.1). Taxonomy (NCBI): domain Eukaryota; kingdom Metazoa; phylum Chordata; class Mammalia; order Perissodactyla; family Rhinocerotidae; genus Ceratotherium; species Ceratotherium simum. Next base: position 9,455,978 of record NC_141909.1, read on the forward strand.
TTCCAGTTACTTTATTGTGAAAATATCTTTTTTTCTACCATATTTTCTAAACAATGTAAAAGAAAATCTGAATAAATTATCAGACGCATCCATGTTCCTGGATGTGTAGACAGAAGACATTGATTCCTTGCAACTCAATATATAGGTTAAACATAATTCCAACTAACATTCTCAAGTTTGGAACTTAACAAAATAATTTATAAAAATATAAAAATTTGAAAGAATAAAAATTGATGATTGCTACAGAAGTATTTTATAAAGAACAACAACAAAAGAGGACATGATCGCTAAGACAATAAAATACACCATCAACTAAGATGTTTTCAATTTTAGCAAAATACATGCAACATACATGAAAAATTACAAATTTAATTACAAAAATACTAAGATCCCAATAAGCAATTGGAGAACAAACATAACTAGAAATTCACGAAAGAGAAGATTCAAATGGCTAAACTTTTGAAAAAAAAAATGCAACATGACCAGTAGTTAAAGAAGTGGTTGTTCAACCATGCAGTACTACTTGTACCTATTAAATTTGCAAATATAATACTAATAAAACACTTCATTGCCATGTGGAATAATAACTTTCTGGATTGTGATTTAGAAATGTGGAGGTGATTAGGGGAGGAAGGGAAGGAGAGAAAGAGATAGGAAGAAAAATAGAAAATATTTGTAGCATCTCAGGGTGGTGAGATTCTGTGATGTTTTCTTCTTTATACTTTTCTGTGATCCTTAAATTTTCTATAATGAGCATTTATTAATATAAATGAAGAGGTAATAATACAAATATTACTTTTAATTAATCTAAAAGTAGAATGAGGGGTTGAAATGGATAATCTCTAAGTGACTTCCAGTTATGAATGATTCTATGACTGTAATAATGTCACCATTCAGTTTCCCACAATTATTGTCTAAGCACAGAGGAGCCATATGTATCTAAACTGTGTTGGACTATTGATGGCCTACCATGAATTTTAAATCTCTATATCCTTAGTCAAGGTTGATAGTATATTTTTACTTTTTTTGTTTCAGTACAGTGGACTATGAAGAAAATTCCTCTGCTTATTGTAAAATTATATTAAGATGTGAATAATGGAAATAATTGATTGCTTAGAACATGTGTGAAGGGGCTGACCCAGCGGGGTAGCAGTTAAGTTTGCGCCATCTGCTTCGGTGGCCCGGGATTCACGGGTTCGGATCCTGGGCGTGGACCTACTCACTGCTCCTCAGGCCATGCTGAGGCAGCGTCCCACATAGGAGAACTAGAAGGACCTACAACTAGGATATACAACTACGTACTGGAGATTGGGGGAGAAAAAAGAAAAAAAAAAAGAGGAAGATTGGCAACAGATGTTAGCTCAAGGCCAATCTGCCTCAAAAATAAAAGAACATACGTGAAAATTCTACAAATTATTTAGACTTTTCAATAAGGATAGCAAGCTTTACAAATTGTCTTTTACAAACAAGTTTGAACTATCTGCGAAAGACAGTTTTTGCATACAGCCTGACTATATGGGTAATGTATAATGATGAGTTGAGGAAGACCCATATCATTTGAGTTAAAAAAATGAGGGCAGGGGAGTAGTGTCTATGACTTTGCTTAAATTTAGGAAAGACTCGTATCATCCTGGTTTAAAAAGGAAAGGAGAGTGCTAAGATGTTTTCCGTTCAATTGTTCAGATGGAGCAAATTAGCCAGATAGTTATTCATCAATTCACATGTATTATTGCAGAACATGATCATTGATATTGTCTCTTTCAAAAAACAAACAAATCAATTTGTTGTCATATATATAGTCTGCAATTATACAAAGGAATAAAAGTTAAAAAGGAAAAATATGAAGAGGATCTGCTTAATGGCACTCGGGCTAAACTGTGGCCCCAAAACAGGCTTTAGAATACATATGACTCTAATAATTGACTCAATTTATTTAATTCCATGTGCCTGGGTAGACATAAGAAAGAAAATCTTTTCATTCACTTCAGTAAAATAAAATCAAATGCCCAATGGATGGGTTTGCATTTTATCTCAAACACACTACCCTTATCTCTTCCTTATTTGAAAGTTTAAAACTGAGATTTCTTCATTTTCACAAGTTCGCTATTCTTTGGGAATCTAAAGGGAATACCTTCAAAATTTGCTTACCTAGTCCCAGTAAGGCAAGATTGCTTTGGGGAGAATGTTTCTTAGAATAGAAACTTCATTATTTCCCTCTATTGTCAAGATCATCTTTTACTACAGAGACAAATTCCCAGTCTAATTAATCATTACTCTGACTTTCAATACCTAAAAATTAGAAGAATTTTGCATTTTCCCATGTATTTGCCAAACTTGAGCTAGACATAGCTAGTTGAGTCAACGAAATAGTTTCTGCCATCTTCTAACTATTCTCTATAATAAACTGTTTACCTCAGCTAAAGGTTTGAGTCAATCAAATTTTATGAATCATTCTTTGTCAAAATAACTTGATTAATCACTTTAAATTTTAAAATTCAACTCATAGTAAAATCTTTTTCTTACTGTTATCTTCCACCATGTAGAGTCTTCCAATTCACCTTATTCTGTGTAAATCAAGAAGTCTGTGATGCGTCGTAATTTGCATTATTTTGTTCAGGTCTTCATGTCAACAGATGCTTTGAAACCATTACTGTGTTTTAAACTTCCTTTCTCCAACTGAGTGTGAAATCTCTACGATTTCTTGTATAACCCATTCTTCTTACCCCTGAACACATTTTTTGCTCATGTTGAATACTCTGTTGATTTTGATCTTTTTATAAATTCTAAGACAAACATTTTCTGTAAACATCAGTTAATCTAGTATTCCTACAGCAACTGAGTGTATGACAAGTATGAGTTCCCCGGTGGTCAGTGGAGATTAGTAGGTGAATAGCTTGAATAACTACCTGAATGGTTCTGAAGATCACTTCTTGGTCCTCTCTCCTGCTGTTAGTGTATCCATCCCCATATCACAGCCATCTGATTTCTGTGCAGTGATAGGGAGTGACTGACTCTGACCCAAGGCTGCTCTGGGATTTGACTATTTGCCTGCCATTGTTGCTTAGATAATTTCAATATCTTTTAACCGAGTTTGGTTTTGGTCCCATGTATGTACTCTTGGTTTCAATAGACAAATTTCTGATTTATCAAAGCCACTGTGCAACCACTGATGTCACAAACCAACATCCTCAGTAGCTTACTTCAATTTAGAGGCTCAAATTCTGGATCTAGTTTGAAAAATAATTTCTGTTAATCTTCAATCCTAATCAATTCAACTAATAATTTTATTCTTGGGACGAACTGTGCTCAGAACCCATATGACAGATGTGGGCCTTGGGGAAGTGGTATCCAAGTCCCTTTGAGAAGGAATTTTATTTACTTGAGGCAGCAAATCTTATCACCTCTTCTGCCTCCTGGTTTGGCCGACTTTGATTAACTCATCAAAATGGACAGAGGAAATATTAAGACAACTAGAGAAGCCAAGATATAATCAAAACATATTGGAGTAGGGATGAAGGATAGGGACTCTGAAAAAATATCAACAGCATCAGATGAACTTTCTTAGGGCCCTGATATTTTCAGAAAACATTTATGGACTTAGCCAGACCTTCTGTTCAGTGTGCTCCTCCCCTAATCAGTACTGACACAACCAACTATAATTCAGAATGGGCAATGAATTCAGTTCGGCTTAATGAGACAGAAAACACAAACAACAGTGGCTGAAGCAAACTTCTCTCTCATTTAGACAAAGTATGAGGGCTCCACAATCGCTGGGATCTCGGCCATTCTCACCACATCGCAGCGACCTTGTTGATCAAGATGGCTGCCTCAGCTCTAGCAACATGTCCAGAGGAAAGAACCAGAAGGAAAGAGTAAAAGGCAGAAGTACATACTCCTTCCCTTTAAAGATCCTTCCTGGAAGATGCCTATACCACTTCTACGCACATCACCTTGGCTAGAATTTAATTATATGGCCATAGCATCTGTGAAAGAGATGGCAGAATTTCATTTTTACCCTGGGAAATTATGCGCCCAGCTAGCATTTGGAAGTTCTATGATTAAAGAAGAAGGAAGAATGGATATTAAGGAAAAACTATCATTATCTGCCAGAGAACTAATTATTTTTGTTAAATAATGATTTGACTAATTTAATGACACATGAAATCTGACCACCTCTTCTTATGCTCAGTCCAGCTTTCCCTTAATAGGGTCTGGTTGATTAGTTTGCCCTAAAGAGCAGTTAGAGCAAAACCATGATTGTAGATGAGATATCATTGAGCACAATATCTAAATTTATCATGGATATCATAAGTATGTATTCAGATAAATCAGACTAAATGACCTATGCATAACATTTCACATAGAAAAATAAAATGTATGTTAAAGTTTGTGAAAACTGATTACCTAAATTTAAGTAATGTTTTGATAAACACATGAAAATGTTCACCTCTTCCTGACTGCACTTCGGCATCACCTAGGGAGTTTGTCTTGTTGTTGTTGCGGTTATTTGCTTCGTTATCTTCTAAGAAGTCCAATGCCCGCACACGTCTGAAACCAATTAATCCAGAATCTGGAGGGTGTAGAAAAGGGAAGTGGGACCCAGGTCTCTGTATTTTTTAAAAGCACGTTCTAAAGCATAGGACTCCATCCACAGTAACTGCTAACGAAGCCTTAGAATATAAGCATTAAACAGGGCAGCACTGATGCTTTTAATTGCACTCAAGAGTAAAATGCAATTAAGAAAATCTGTGATGTGACTGATCTCTCTGTATATGGAAGACTTTTGCACTAAATAAAGTCACTAAGGTGAATTAAACACATCTCTGACTTTCCTTTGAAATCAGACACCTTCTTTTTCTTCCAGGTTAATTACATAAAGCAATTGCATCGATATAACACACAGTAACAAAATAGTTTTTGAATGCAGGAGAAGGGGAGACTAAGGTGTTCAACATGGTAGAAAATGTAAGATTTAGCTGAGATCCTTCAGTGTCTTCACAAAAGCTGTTTCCATTCCAGGCACCAGGTGGCTGGGTGTCTCAGAGGTGCCCACTGTTCTTCCAGTTAGTCAGGATTTTTGGTAGTTGCAGACTTCCTAAGTGAAGGGGACAGGGTAGAAGGATTAAATCTTTCCCCTAAAAAATAACAAAGAGGCAAAACCCTATGACCAGGCATGAAAATCTTGGATTCTAAGCCTAGATCTGCCCCCAATTACCAATATGACTTCTAATAACTAACTCTCCCTAAAGCATGATGTCTTCATCTGAGAAACACAGGCATTTGACCAGTGGTGTCCAGGTCCCCTTCTAGCTCCAGAATCCAAAGTTTCTACCCAGCAGTCATCCTACTTGGAAAGAAAATTACTAATTCAGACTTCCTGTCCAAATAATTGCATCCGCCCTCCCCTGAACGGAGGTCAGACCAGAATAGCAGCAATGACTGGAGGGAAAATCCTCCATCTGAGCCTCTCCCAGGTCCCCTGACAATTCAAATACATTAAGTTCAGGGAACGTGTTTAGAGAGCACTCGGTTTACGCACGTAACACAAAAACACCTGGCACAAGTTCCGCCTTCTGTGGTCTCTAAGGAGGACCACTGCTTAAAGCTTTGTGACTTTCTAAGAGGTATTTCTTGGTCATGGGATGTATAGCCTTCCAATGGTTCACGGAACAAAACCGACTTCAGAAGGGGTGGTAGAAGTGCTGAGGTTCTAAGAGGATAAATCTGATAAAAATCCAGATACCAAGGATTAATGTGGAAATACAGACTGGAAAGCTAGGAGACTCATGGATATAAGATGAGCCTGGAATGTGTCTCAGTTTCAGAAGAGCCAGGGATATAGTTTGGGCACTGCAACACACAGACTCGAAGATGGAGTCAAGATACTTGAGGTTTTTGTACCGAGTTACGTGCAACATGTGAAGAACTCTGAGTAAGAAATGGTGTAACGTTAATTGGAAAAACATTGAGAGTCTGGGGAAGCACATATCAGAAACTAGAACACCAAAACTACCCAAAGGCAGGGCCAGATGAAAGAAAGATCAATCATTAGACTCAGGAGAGAATTGATTGAAGATAGATATCCCAGGCACATTGTGCACCAAATATTCCCCCAATTCCTTACTAAAGGATCCCAGTTTTGTTCAGGGCAGCAATACATCCTGCTAGAAATATTCACTTTCACAGCCCCCCTTGCATGCACAGGGGTACAGGGGTGGGGAACAGGCTCATGAGATAGTTCTGGGCCATTTGATGTAGGTAAAAACCCCTGGAGACTCTATCTTCTCCCAAATAAGAACAGATTTTGCCTCTGAAGGAGGCAGGCTGCTGGCTCTTCCTCTTCATCCAGCCTGGAGCATGAATATGAAGCTGGAGCTAGAGCCTCCATCTTGGGACCATGAGGCGGTGAGTGGGAAGACAAAAGCCGTGAGGTAAGGGTGGGAGGACGAATGAAGGGAGGAGGCTGGGACGTGGAACATCACAGAACCTCCAGACCATCCTGGACTTCATGCTGCAAGAGGAAATAAAGCACTATTTGATTAAGCCAAATTACAGGCAGAGTATAACATTCAATAAGCCAAACAGCTCATAATTACAGTTTAATAATACTCTGTGACTCCGCAATGCTGAGGAATTGGAAAACATGAAAAACCCTGTACAATAGAACATATCCTGCTCTTCCAACATCTGCTCATAGGAACCAACCAAATGCCTCTTGTTGTTAATGTAAACCCCCTTGAGATTAAAAAAAATTAAAGTCTTCAAGGAGCCAGAACTTTAAGACACACAGGATGAAATGCTTAGCATATCCATACTGGGCAGGAGAATGTTTCTGCCATTTCTATAAACAATGGAGGAAAGATAGAAAGGGACTAAAATTAGAATCATGCCAGAGCCCTGACATTTGAGATGATATTAAAACTACACATTGGCACTTATAAATGATGAGAAACTCACAGGAGACAAGCACATCTGCCTCGTGTAGCTGATTAAAGTTTGAAAGGAAGCATTAAGACTCAGCAGTTACAGATAATGCTTTAAGAATTTCAGATTAGCTGAAGAGAGACAAATAGGAAAATACTATTTTTCCGGTTCATGAAGAGGTATTGAGGCTCGAACACCTGGCTGCTGGAATAAATAAACTCCCTCAGGGCTGTGTTGTATTTATTGCTGGCAGTGGGTAGCATCTGACTTCTACATGGACTGGCCAGAGCAGATCAACAGTGTGGCTGAGCCTGGTGACGTCCAGCAGTGCCCTGCAGCGTTGCCAGGCTGCTCTGTGGACATCAGCGACAGTGCAAAAAGAAAAGGCCCCCATAGCCCAAGAGTTATTTTTATTAGGAAAACCAAATTTTCAGAGGAGCTTCAGGGAAGAAACACAGCCAGCAATGCTTTCAAACACACTTCCACCAAGGAACGTGCCTCAGCAATCCTTCTCCATTCCTTCCAGAGAGATGACCCTTTGGCCTCTCCTAGACTCATGGTGTCATGAACTGTGGTCAAGGGCCATCAACAAGTCAAACCCCAGAGCTGACTACTGCCTCACCACTGCTGGCTCAGAACAGACCAGCAGAGCAAATATGGTATCTGAGAGCCGGGACCTGAGCAGTGAATCAACCAGGACAGTGCCTCCAAGACACCATCAACTCTTGATGTACCCAATGGACAAGTGAAGCCAAGCTGTGTGTGCCTGGAGGTCATCACACTGTGAGTGAAACAGGATTGGAAGGTTTTTTTCCCAGCCTGCTAAGAACTTGATTAAGGGTCTCTGGTCAGAATTATATCAGGAAGCCTCTACTTTAACAAAGATGAAAAGCACCTTATGGAAAGAAATCTGAATTTTAATTGTGACTATACTGAGTAGATGAAGAAAATTCTAGCAACATGCTATTCTTTGGAAAGAGGGGCAGTGTCCTGGAAAAGTGGGGCAGACCTCACCTGGAAATCCAACTTTCTTCAAAACTAGAGGTATAGTCTTACCCCATTCACCACCAATATTGCAGAACCTCAATCTCTATGGGTTAAAATGGCATCATGACAGCGCCCCTGCAGGGACAAGGGAGGATTAAATGAGATGACAGCTGCAAAGGGCTTGGCACTTTGGTAGTGATGATGAGTAGTGGTGGAAGTATAGTTATCGTTGGCAATCTCTACAACGTGACTACTACTTCCTTCATGGGAAAAATATACGTTCAAGATTAAATTTTATCATAAAAATAGTTAAGACCATTTAAAGAGGATTTCGATCCTAGATCTGAGAACAAAACACATTGACATAGGAAGGTCCTGGCTTGCTCCAAGCAACACACTAAATGGTAAAGACAAAGGTTTGCTAGGGGAAGGGAGTTGAGGGGTGAGCGAACAGTGAAGGGGGTCAGTTACAGGGTGCTGGATGGTAACTAGACTTTTGGGGGTGATCACTTTGTACTGTATACAGACGTCAAATTATAATGTTGTACACCTGAAACTTATATATATATATAAATAAAGAAATCACTCTGCCTCATAGATACAGAGAACTGATTGTTGTTTGGGGGGTGAAATGGGTGAAGGGGATCAAAAGGTACAAATTTCTAGTTATAAAATAAATAAGTCATGGGATGTAATGTACAGCATGGTGACTATAGTTAATAATACTGTTGCTAACAGAGCAGATCTTAAAAGTTTTCATCACAAGAGAAAAAAATTTGAAACTATGTACAGTGACAGATGTTAACTAGACTTATTGTGGTGATCATTTCCCAATATATACAAATATCAAACCATTATGTGGTAAACCTGTAAACCTGAAACAAATATAATATTATATGTCAATTATACCTCAATTTAAAAAAAAAAAAAAGAAGAAATATATAGCACTAAATGGCTACATTAGAAAAGAGGGAAGGTCTCAAACCAGTAATCTAAATTACTGCCCCAAGAAAAAAGAAATCACTCTGCCATTTTGTACTCCGGGGAAACAGTTCACTGCAAAGAAAACCCCTCTTCTCATATGGCTTAGACAAGACTCACCGACGCCCCCCTTGTTTACCTAAGACAAGGCCAGACACAGACCCTCCAAATGCCCATTCTTTGCCTCATAAACAATTAGCTGTTTTGTCTACATTGTCAACTGGAACAAAATACATGTTAACCAAACATCAGTTAACTTTCTCTCCTTCCTCCAGGCCCCTGAACTTTGACTCACCCTCAACCAGAGCCAGCACACAGCCCCTCCTTAATGCCCCACCTAAGAATACAGTGATCTCAGGGTGAAACATTCTCTGATCTACTGTCCTATCATACTACCCTCCTCGTTCATCCCACTTGCCCACACCCGGATCTTTCCAGCCTATTCACTGCTCCTTATAAAAGAGAGCCTCTTGCTGCCTGACCTTGGAGATGCTTGCAAATCTCACAGCCAGAGTTCTCTCTGTTGCAACAGTCCCTCCACCCGCTTGCAATAATCCTTTCGAACAAAGTGCGTCTTTACCAAGTCCAGATTTGTTTTTTATTTGATCCTGCTAAGTGTGCAGTCATCTGTTACAGCAGCAACAGGACATGAATAAGTCTGCCTGCCTCAGCTAACAGCAACATACTACCCAAAGCAGTCTTGGAAGAGTGAACAAAATAGGAGCAGGAGATAATAACATTATTTCTCACTCAACTGTAATTCCTGTCACATTGCTGGCATGGTGGCACTCATAGCAAAGGTGGTGATAATTTGAGATTGAAGGTTACTGAGATGAGTATCTTTGATCAATCAAATCAATGATCCCTCCATCCAGACTTGCAGGTGGCATAGCAGGAAGTCCCAAAGAACCATGTTAAATTCCTCAGTGGTCCAGAGCCTGGACCATCACTATGGGGCTTCTTTATAGCCCAAACAACAGGAGTGCACTTGACCTCTTAGAATGCCCCCTTCTAATACAAGTCTGCATGTGGGAATTCTTATTTCATTCAAAAATTAAAAAGTAAAACTTGGAGAACAAATACAAATCACACTATTCTCCGAGGTGAAAAATGGAAAAGAAATCTTCTCTCGATCATAATATTGTGAAACCCTTGAGGAGTATCCCCCAGACCTTACGACATGTGGTATTTGCAAGGATGTTCTTTCAATAGGAATGTCTTTGTTTTCCTGTTCGCAATGTTTTGAGCATTAGGAGGTGCAATGCCAGCAATGCCGATAGCCAACATTCTGCAGTTGCAAAATGAAACCCTTTAGTTCTTAAGAAAGAAATCTTTGTCTCCTAAGAGTCATCCTGATTAACCAGATGTTTGAGTAATGTTGGGTGCTATTTTACTATCTTAAGTTCTCGTTTTTTTACTTGAAGATTTAAAAATGAAGAAGCAAAAAGTCTCACTGAGTTTCCTTAGCAGCAGGCAGAGCCCAGCTCGTGAATAAGTCACACACATGCGCTCAAACACACACTTACACTTCCATCATGCCATATCACTCCAGCGCAGACTGCTTTTCAACTTTCCCTACCTAAATCCACAGGTTGCAAACTTTATCTGCCCATAACATTCACTACTGTGTGAGGAATCATTGCTGTGTGAAGACAACCAATACATATCCACCATAGCTGTCTCCATCTTTTCCCCACAGTAGGTAGAATTTGAGATTTCTGACTTATCATCCTATAAAACACAGAGCAGGCAGTTTAGGATATCTCATAAAATAAAATGGTTTTAAATGAGGAGACCTACACACAGCTGCACTCCTGGCTACATTTTATTACTATTCTGTTCCTCTCTTGGAGCCCAGCAACCTGGTTTGCATTTCTCCTGCAGCTTGAAATCACAGGAGGTCTTTCCCAGCTGAAGGGCCCACGGCAGGGGCTATGGCCCTTCTCCAAGGAGCACACAGGACGGTACACGTGCTGTTTCCAACTAGCCACCTAACAAAACTGTGAATGGCCCCCATGTGGGGGTTGGAGGTTGTGGAGGGGAGTTAGAAAAAGCAAAAGAGAAAAGGGGAAAGCAGGTTGTGCCTAAAAGGAACTTGGCATGTGCATGGACAATCACCCATCCCTGGCCCACCTTTGGGACATGCAAAGGGCTCCTAACCTGAGGTCCTCGAGTGAGTTTTGGGAGAGAGATGGTTTCCTGTTATTTGATGCAAAACAGGAGAGTGAGCAGAGGTGGAAATCAGATTCTCAATAAAAGGTTAAAAGCCATCTTAGTAAGGTTTAAAATTCAATGGAGTCAGAAATATCCTCTTTAAACTCTCCAGCACAACACAAACTATTAAAAATAAGCTCTCTCATATTTGTGTTTTAACTTCAGTTGTATCCAAAGAGGAGTTTCTCTTTCTTTCCTTTTTTTTTCCTTGTGTCCAAGAAAAAAAAAAAATTAAAAGGGAAGAAAGGAGAAACAAGGAAGGAGACAGGGAGAAAACAAAAGTTGGAGTATAAGACAAATTAACCAGCTAGATGAAGATAAAAAGTAAAGAATAAAGAAAAATGAGGATCAAATAAGAAATTGCTACTGTCCGAGAATTTGAGAGCTGGAAGGATCACCTATTCCAATGCTCTCTTTTAACAAGTGAAAATAATTAGTGATTTATCAAAGACCATACAACTAAACGTTTGCCTGATCACTCAGTCTTGCATCTTAAAACCAGTAGCCAGATAACTGTCCAGGATGAGTGGGCAACGAAGACTCACTAGACAAAGGCATGGCCTGCCGGGTTACTAACAGGCTCCTGACAGAACGTATTTCCCTCGGGGCTTACCTTTAAAGACGTTATGGGTGCACAAAAGCGTGGAGTGGGAACTGGACCAACACCGAACAAATTCAAGTGAGGATTTTTAAAATTCTATTTGGTGATATTTATTTGGTTTTATCACTTTTCTTTCTACCTATCGCTAGGCCCTGGGAATTCAGAGAATTTGATTCAAGAAACGTGTTTGCATTTGCTTAATGTTGATTCAGCTGTTCCACGAACTTCTTTGGTGTCTGTGTATCTATTATTGTTTAAAAAGATGCTCCTCAAGAGCATTAAATTACCTGAACAGAACACGCTGGGGTGTCAGGGCCATGGTTCAAGGATCTTCCGGCCCTTCACTGTGACCCCACACACTCACAGTCACCAACGTTAGTCTTTGCCAGCTATCTTGCCATGGGCACGATGAATGTAGGCCCGTCAAGTGTCTAATCACTCTGAGCTGCAGCCTCACTCCTCCCTGCCTTGGCCCCGGTGCTCCCGCTCTCTGGAATGCCCTTCCTCCTCAGTCTACTCGTGAGCACCCACTTGTATTTCTTCTTTCGCTCTGACCCCACCCCTGGCAGAAATGGCCCCTCCCTTCCCCATGGCCCCACCAGACCCCTAAGGTCTAAGGTCATTGAAGGTGAGGACCAGCACTTATTCATCTCTGAAGACCCAGCAATTGGCAGAGGGTGTGGCATAGAGACGGAAGTCTCTGATTGTGTAATGGTTGAGCTAAGGATTTAATGGACTTAGAATCTTTTAATCTGACAAGCATTTATTGATCATCTATTGTGTACTAGGTCTGTGCTATGAAAAAGGGATATAAACATGAATAAGTCACAGTTTCTATATACAAAGAGCTCTTAGTCTAATGAAAATGAATGTAAATGTCGTCTCTCTGGGAGAAAAAATATCAAAGTTTATCCCTTCTGATAATAGTTGAGAGGCACAGTATTCACAGATGAATAACCTACCGTTATAATCTACCAGTATAAGGATATTCTACTATTCTTAGAGGGACTCACTTAACTGTATATCACATCCATGCCTAATGAAGGTTTAATAATTTGATATTTTTTAAGTTAAATTTAAGTTAAATTCAAGAGGCCTGGAGATATTAGAGTTGGGAAGGGGCATTAGAAGAGAAAAAGGAAGAAAATTAAATATGAGAACAAGAAAAATAAAAAGGATAAAATTTTACAATAGGAGACTTCATTCTATTTCTTTGTCTCAAAGTGAAGGCTAAGGAGAATTCCTCTTTATTCTTTAGAAAATCCACAGCTGGCCCAGGAGGCCAGGCACGTATTCAGTTCCCATCTCAAGACGTCATTTATAGCACTCTCCTATTTTTAAAAACGGATTTCTGTAAAATGTTTCATAATGTGGACTGGTTTCTTTGGGGTCTGCCTCTGCACTATAGCTGCATAAAAAAAGACATTAATAACTTCTCCGTTAATGGGTTTTTCAGAGTCTCCAAAGACTCACCTTGTACGTTATAACTTCCTCCCACTTAGCCCCCGGCTAAATCTTGATTGCCCTTGTAAGACATCTTCAGGACATATTGCTTAAGTTAAAGACGGTCCTTGGGAGGAATAACTTCTCACACTATGCACAGTGCACGCTCATGAACTAGCAGAGCTGAAGTGCCATCACTTCTTGTGTCATTTTACCTTTGTCCCATGAAACGCTCAGTTCTGAAAGGGCTGACCCTGCCTCGTAAATGAAGAATTTCAACGACAGAGGCAGCTGAGGCTCTATTCCAGACTTAAGAGGTGACTTTGAATTGGTTATTTCACATTTTTGTCCTTTGCCAAGACACTCTAGTCAACTCACCCACCCATCAGTTTCATAAGTTGGGATGTCGAGTTCCCAGAAAATTTTTATGCAGTTTTGAAACCTATAGAAGGAAAAAAGGCTCCATAAAATCACAGTTTCTTAGGAAATTCCTTAGGAAATGTGTGTGTGTATATATGCTTGTATGTGTGTGTGTGTACATACATATATGAGGTGTATAGGCATATATATGGTATTTTTATGTGTATAGCATATAGTTATATAGATATAAATGTAGTAAAGGTAAATCTTGAAATAGGTCTCAAATTTTGCTCCATAAGGGCTGTGACATCATAGGATGTAAACCATTCGAGGGCAGAAACCATGCAGGCTCATGTTTGTCACTGCTTCTAGTCAGAAAATTTTGGCCTTTTCTGGCTCCAATAGAAATGGAGCCTGTATGTCTCTAAATGTCTGTCACTGGGACCAGTAACTGCTGGCAGCCTGCTTTAGTTTGGCAAGTAAACCTTGAATTCCGATGCGACAAGCAAAGAATCCCTGGCTCTTCTTGCTGAAGCAGGAGTTGTTTACCATTTGAGAGTAACAGATAGTTTCAAGAATCAAAGAAAGGTACACAGGTAGTACATACACACAAAAGTTTGCACGTGATTTTTGGAAGGTAACGGGCTCTTGCTAACTTAAAAGTCTTCTACTCTTGGAAATATTTTCAAAAGCAGCTGGCCTCATGTCCTCATATCCTTCCCTTTTATTTCCAGGTTGGCTGTTCTTTGTTTCGTCTTGGTCTATACCATGAAACATTTTGTATTTGTACCGTATACATTTTGGTCTTCAGCGCTGACCAGAGAACACTTGTCAGGTAAGTCACCCTGAAATTAACAGGTACCCGCAGTGGTAGGTGTGTGTCTCACCATGCCGCCCTTAAAGACATGGCAGTATGATTAACAAAGCAGCACTGGTTTTAGACAGATGACAAAGCATTTGTGGCACTGAGATCACTTTCAAAACAAATGGCTGTCTCCCGGCACTCACCACTCTGTCATGGGATTGTCAGAGGCTGCCTGTGCGTCGTTCACATCCGAGGAAGCTGGGCCAACTGGCGCTCAAAGGAGATGACATATATCAACAGCATCAGTCTCTGCAGGCCTCCAAGCGCTACACCAAACGTTCAAACACAAAGCGTGATAGAAGAGATACCCCGGGGCGGCATCTGCAAATGAATGGCAGACAATGAGAAGTGGCTTTCAAAATTTGAATTCACGGTTATGATTCAGCGTAGCATACCGGCTCAGTGCACAGGTCCTAGCCCCCAACAGGCCTCCTCTGCCACTTGTTTGTCCACTAGTTACTGAACCATCCTGATCCTCAGTTTCCCTTTACAGAGAATGGGGATAATGGAGGTGGGGCGGGAATCTCTATTTTCCAGGGTTACAGAGAGAGAAAGAGAGAGAGCTCTCTGGTGTCTCTTCTTATAGGGACACTAATCCTTTCAGATCAGGGTCCTACCTTATGACTTCATTTAACCTTAAGTACCTCCTAAAGGCCATATCTCCAAATACAGTCACATTGGGGGTTAGGGCTTTAACAGATGAATTTGGAGGGGGACATAATCCAGTCCATAACAAGTGGTAATAGATTTTACATATTCTGAGCAATTTGAAATAATGAGATCAAATCTATGATATTATCTCTGATTTACAAATTTTATAAATTTTGAACTGAGAAAAATTAAAATTATGAATTGAGACAAAAATCTTCTGTAAAATATATTTCTTCTCCTCTGGATTCAGGGGAGCCACACTAAGCATGGAAAGTCTTCAACATTTGACTCACTGGGTGAGAATGTTTGTGCAAGTTGAGATATGGGTCATGGAGCCAAAAGTACAACACAAGGAACCCTCCAGCAAGGGTAGCAGAGAGCGAGGCAGAAGGCAGATCCCCCCGCACTTCCCGCTCGCTCTGCACCCAGTGTTCTCACTGAAGGAGTGGAGGAACCTGAGAGAATGTTTTAAGGTTCATACAGAGAATGAGGAAGAAGAAAGGGGGTATTTTCTGAGTTGGGGAAAACCTGCCTAATTCTCTACTACAATCTACATGGTTTTCTAACTAACTCCGCAGAAACAAAAATATGAGAAAAAAGCCCTCCTGCATTTTCATGCCTCTCCGTCTGTGCTTATTCCTTCAGCCTGAATGCCGTTCCTTCCTTCCCTGATGGGCAAAATAGTCCTTCAAGACCCGAGGCCCAGTCATTCTCTCTGTAATTTCTCGTAAGTCCCCTCAGCATTCTCTCTCTCACCCAATGTCCCAATACGCTCTTCCCCCACACTTACTACTGTGTCACCTTTGAGCAAGTTCTTCCCCTCTCCATGCCTCGGCTTCCTCACCTACAAAATGGGTATAATATTAATATGTATCCTATAGATTTGTGATAATTATTGAAATCATAGTCTTCTATGCTTTGGTTTGAACAGTTCATATTGCTGTTTTCTAGTTCATTGACCCTCACTCCTGCAATGTCTAAGCAGCTGGTAAGCCCATCTCATCAACTTTTTATTTCAGATGTATTTTTCAGCTTTATAATTACATTTGGTACTTCTTATATCTTTAATATCTATTCTCATTATATTCATGTTTTCTTTAAATCTTTGACCATTCTTATATTAGCAATTTTAAAGTCCTTGTCTGTTAATTCCATCATCTCTGTCATTTCTGGACCTATTTCTATCAACTTATTTCTCCCCTTATTATGGGTCACATTTTTTCTACTTTTTTTCTTGCCTAATAATTTTTCATTGGATGGTAGATTTTGTGAATATTATGTTATTGCATTTTGTTGTCTTCTTTAAAGAATGTTGTGTTTCTTTTGGCAGCTATTTAAGCTAGATATCAGCTTATTCCTTTAAATACTTGTTTTTGGGCTTCATCACAGCAGGTCTAGAGTAACCTTTATTCTGGGGCTATTTTAGCTTTACTACTGAGGCATGAACTTTTGGAGTTTCTGTGAAGGCATGACCTCTGGAGTCTTAACTGAATGCCCCAGGTATTCAACAAGTGTTTCTGTCTGAATTGTCAGAAGTTAGATGTCTGTCACTGCTGTGTCAGCTCCTGGCATTATTCAGTTACAGCCCCATAGTAGTTATCCTTTGCCCAGCCTCATGCAGTTTCTTTCGAATGGATATGAGGATTAGAGGTCAGCCAAAGGTAAAGGACCTGCCCTGCAGATTCCTGGAGCTCCTTCTCTGAGCAGCTCTCTTCTCTCCAGCACTCCACCCTGCAAATTCCAGCTTCCTCCTCCTCTGTCTTCTTCGCAGTGTAACCAGTATGCTTCGCTTGTGTTCTCTCTCCCTGCACCACAGTCTGAAAAGTGCTTTCAGGCAGGAATCTGAGGCAACTATAGGACTCATATTGTTAGTTTCCCTTCTTCAGACATCACAGGACTGTGCTGCCTGTTGTCATATATCCGAAAACAGTATTTCCTACATATTGACCAGCCCTTTCGCTGATTACAGAGGGAGGCAAGCCCCTTATCACTTATTCTCTCATGGTTGGAATCCCTACGCACTTCTATACATATTTATTATATGTCATTGAATTACAGCCATTTTTTTTTCTTTTCTTTCTTTTTTTTTTTTTTTGTGAGGAAGATTCACCCTGAGCTAACATCTGTTGTCAATCTTCCTCTTTTGTTTTTTATTTTTGTTTGAGGAAGATTCGCCCTGAGCTAGCATCTGTGCCAGGCTTCCTCTATTTTGTATGTGGGTCACCCCCACAGCATGGCTGACCAGTGGTGTAGGTCCATGCCTGGGATGCAAACCCGTGAACCCATGCCGCTGAAGTGGAGCGTGCCGAACTTAACCACTAGGCCAAGGGCCGGCCCCTAACCATTTTCAAAATTAATCTTCAATATTCCATCAGTCCACATTGAGGTTGAGAGCTTTTGTGTTTCATATTTGTAGAACCTGAACTAACAAAATGCCTGGTATGTAATGAGCACTGGCATGAAATGTTTGTTGAATTGAGATATGTGATTTCTTCTTCATTCTTGACTCCAGCCTCCAGCTTTCCAGATGTGACTGGAGGCAAACTTAATTTTCTTTTTGATTGACCTTGTTTCCTCATCATTGCCTCTGCTTCCTTCAGATGGTGAGCTATGACGTTTAAGGCCAATCTGGTGAATCTACCTTGATTCCTATTTATTTCTTTACTTGATTTTTTATTTTGGTGTTTCGAACTAAACTATTTCCCAAATCCAACCAAATTAGTAAGAGAGCAGGAAAGATGTGAACTTTATCACTTGGCAAGTCTATATAATTCAGATAACATGTAAAAGAATTTAGGCAATCTCTGGTACATAGATGGTAGCTAATAGATGTGTTATTATTTCTATATTCTCAACTAATCAGCCATCATGGAGCCAAAAATAATGATAAGAATCCACCACTCTTGTGTTCCCAAATACAAGTTAAGAGAAACTCTCAGTGGCTAATTTGCCATTCCAATTACATATCTACCTTGCCTTTTACATACAAATTTCTTTTTTTTTTTAATAGCTTGATCACACATATTTTTGCTTTTTGAGGAAGATTGGCCCTGAGCTAACATCTGCTGCCAATCTTCCTCTTTTTCTTTTTTCTCACCAAAGCCCCAGTACATAGTTGTATATCCTAGGTGTAGGTACTTTTAGTTCCTCTATGTGGGACGCTACCTCAGCATGGCTTGATGAGCAGTGAGTAGGTCCATGCCCAGGATCCAAATTGGTGAACCCAGGCCGCCGAAGCAGAATGCAAGAACTTAACCGCTATATCATGGGGCTGGCCGATATATGCAAAATTCTTAATCTGGCTTTGATCTATATTCACTATCAGTGTTTTTGTCCACTCCTTTAGTTTCATGTTTTATGCTGTCATCCGTCTGTTCTTCATATGCTTAAGCTCCTAGTGTGCAGTAATAACAACAGCTAATGTTTAGCAATTACTCTGTGTCAGACACTGTCGCAAATATTGTATATCTATTAACTCACTTAAACTTCCATAGGTAGTAGGGACTACTAGTATCTCTATTGTAAAGTTGAGAAAACTGAGGCCCATAAAGGTTACAACAAGCCCGAAAATAACTGTGTGAACTGGGATTCAAATTCCAGAGCCTGAACTGCTACTTACTACAAGATGCCGCTTTGGCAAGGATAATCTTATGTACCCTGACAATGTATTAGTCTTCATACACCATAATGATGTGCCTTGAATTGGATTCCAGACCAGTTTATGCATCATCCCAGATCCACGCAGCCACATCTGCCCCTAGGCTCTCAGCCACTTGCTTCATCTCCTGGCCAGAATGGCTGCAGTGAAGATACACAACTCTGTAGTCATTTCTCCTCTTCTCCTAACACCATCAATCCTCTCAGCCTCCCCAGAGGGCAAGAATCACACTTTGTCATGGCTTCTATCCCATTCATCACTACAGAAACTACAACAGTCCTAGTACCTAGATCCAACAGGATGAGACCATGGAGGGTCTAGCTTTTCCAGTGGTTGTCCAGAGTGACAAAATGATACTACTAAGGAGTATGAAGAGTTAATACCCCATGGGAAGTACTTTGACCTAACACAGACAAGAAAAAGCCAGAACATAAATTCCTCTCCCTCTCTCCCCACTTGATTTCTTTAAGACATAGTGGTTCCATCTCACCTCTCCACCTTTCTGGAGACATCCCCTGTGACTGAGCAACCAACTGTGTCATCTTGAGAAATGGTAGCCAGCTTTGCTGGGCACCACCTTGAATTTTTTCCTGTCTTTCTTGCCTCACTTTCCCTTTTCCCCCAATCTTGCTTCCCTCAGGTTGTGTTCTCCAATAAAGCAAAACTATGCAATCTTGGGCCGGCCCTGTGGCTTAGCGGTTAAGTGCGCGCGCTCCGCTGCTGGCGGCCTGGGTTCGGATCCCGGGCACGCACAGACGCACAGCTTCTCCGGCCATGCTGAGGCCGTGTCCCATATACAGCAACTAGAAGGATGTGCAGCTATGACATACAACTATCTACTGGGGCTTTGGGGAAAAAAATAAATAAATAAATAAAATTAAAAAAAAAAAAACAAAACTATGCAATCTTGACTTGAGGCTCTATTTTCTTGGGCAAAAGCAACTTGTTTCCTCCCAATAACACAGATTAATTTGTCCTGACACATATATCCTCTCTTTTGGTATATCAATTAGTTATTGTTATGTAATAAATTGTCCAACACTCAGTGGCTTCAAACAATAAACATTTTTTATCTTACAGTTTCTGTGGGTATGGAATTCAGAAATGGCTTAGCTTGTGGTTCCAGCTCAGGGTCTCTCATGAGGTTGCAGTCAAGATATGGGCCAGGGCTGCAGCTTTCTGAAGGCTTGACTGGGGCTGGAGGATCTGCTTTCAAGATGGCGCCCTCACATGGCCATTAACAAGAAGCCTTGGTTTCTTATTGGCTCTTGGCAGAAGGCCTTAATTCCTCACCATGTGGATCTCTCCACAGGGCTGCTTAAATGTCCTCACAATATGGCCATTGGCTTCCTCTAGCGTGAGTAATCCAAGAGAGAGTAATGAGGAAGATATAATGCCTTTTATGACCTCATCTTTAAAGTCACACACCATCATTTTCACCTTACTCACTAAGTCTGGCCCACACTCAAGTGGGGCAGAATTATGTTCTACCTTTTGAAGGAAAGAGTGACAAAGAATTTGTGGGCAGATTTTAAAATTACCACACCTGGTTTCCCTAGTTCCCTAGAGAATAGATATATACAAGACAGATTGCTAAGGACAGAGTCTACAGATGAAATAGAGTGATGCTAATGATCCTACGAGAGAATTAAATTAATAATCATCACCAACTTGCTGTATTGTGTTATCAAAAATGATGCACGCATGTTTTTAGATTTAAGTACGATGTCAAAGAAAGCACTTGAAATCATTTTAGTCCACTCTTTCTTTGTTCTTTGTTTCCTCAGATCTATACCTGCATATTATAATCAATATCCCAACACTCGATCAATACCAGCTGCATCTACCTTCAATATTGACTGCATCTACTAACGAATGTTAACAAAAGTAAATGTTCTCATTTGTCGGTAATCACAAGGTTATTAGAAGAATCAAATAATTTAGTAGGTGAAAAATCTCTGTAGTGTAGTGTCTGGCACAGTATATGTTCAACAAATGTTCCCCTCTAAATCAAAACAAAAAAAATCTAAACCAACCACTACATCAGCCAGTAGCTCTTGGATTATTGCTGCTTGAGTCACTGCAGCTATAATCATGTAGGCTCCAGATCATATAACCTGATTTTTTTTCTTCTGTCCCTAAATAGTAACTTGTCTCTTTTGCCTGATATTTTATTGGTACAAAATATAGAAAAATAGTAACACGTCAGGTTGAGCATTTCTGCTTAACTGCCTTCTTCCCATACTTTGTCTATCCCTTTGCCTTTGACCTTGGTGATACATAAAGTGAATCTCTTTCACACTACAGTTTAATGAGGTGATCACCCTGCATATCCAATGAGATTGTGGCTTATGTCATAAGTTTTCTACTTCGAGATGTATCCCTTCAGCGGTTGAAAGAATTAACCTTTTAACTGAAAATAAACTTTAATTGCTGATCACAACTAGAACTTTAGATGTACTATTACTATTATTTAAAACAAGCTTTTTGCATACAAGCAGGGTAAGCCTTGCGAGTAGCCATTCCCTAAAGATGTTGATGCCTCTTGTTAAGCTCCTGTGTACAGTCAACTTTTAATTATCTGTGATAATAGGTAAAACATAATTGAAATTAATGATCCAATAACTCCATAGTGTTTCCAAAAACCTTTCCTTTTCTCTTTACCATGACATCTGCCACACTTAAATAACTTGAGTTTGATCTCCTCTTTCTACTACTCATGTTTATAAATGAAGTGTTAATAAGCAGACAAAAGTCAAAATAGGTCAACTAGAATAAAAGAAAATGAATATTCATTCCCTAAATAAATGAGAATCAACTGCACTTTCTATATAAGGACAGAGAGGGAAAAATAAAACTTTACATAATGATAAGTGATATGCCATCAGATCAAGAAATACTGTTTTTTGCTAGGCCAATAAATAATTGTCAACTCATGTACCAACTTCAGCCTAAGGAGCATGGTGCTAAAGCATTGTGCCGAAAAAACTCTAGGACCAAGGACATGGGCGAGGGAGAGTGATGGCACATCTTACTCTGTCTAGACTTTTGAAAACAGTCTTATCCAAAATAAATTGCTTGAACAATTTTATACCCATCATGCTCATGCTTAATTCATATAAACCTCATCTTTGAGCCAACCATACCCTCCATTTCTGGGAGGTGGATTACCATTTACCATTAATCTCCTGCACCCCACCTCCACTAACCCAGCTGCCTCTGTAGATTCCTAGTAAATGGAGCTCATTCCTGAAGGAGAATGGAGGCAATGAGAGAAGTTATATGGAAAGTTCAACTAGGAGAAGGAAGCAGAGAAGAATAGATAACAATGCTCCATGGGAACTGTCAGAGATTGGCGAAGCTTTGAAAAGGGCTTGTAACTCTTAAGGGAAAAAGAATAATGCAAGTTTGGTGTCCCTGGAAACTTTGCCTGGTGAACCACCATCTTAAGGATCAACCCAGTTTGCCTTGTGGATCTACTCATAGTCTAGGCAAGAGGATGAAAGGTGCTTCTACAGAGGGAGTAGAAGTAGGCTGTACCTGACAGCTTCTGGAAGACATTTGTACAAAAGACATTTGTAAGACATAGAGATTTGTATTCTATGAAAGGTCAATACTAAACGAACATGCATTCAACAAACATGTTTACCCAGTGCCTAGTTCAAGAAAGATACTGTATTGCACTCTAGTAGAGACCTTTGCCTTGACACTCCTGGCCCTCTGGAGGTTAGCTCAAAGTATCAGTCTGGCTTATCAGGGAGGGAATCCAACGCTTTCTCTCAAAGAATCAGGAAAATGATTTCACAATTACTTCTCTCAGAGCAACAAGGATCGCTTCATATTCTTGGAAGAGCAGTTTCCCTCCCGTGGCTCAGCATGTGGCTCCCAAAGCACATTTATTCAGCAGGCTCTCTCCAGTATCGTTTCCTTAATGAGAGCTTTGCCCTTACAGAGCTGCCGCAGACAGATGCATAAGGACTTGCACTTGATGTGCCTTACATCTTGAACGCCCTTCCAAACAAATGCCCAATAGCCAAGAGCCCATTTATTGTAGAGACAAATGCATTTGTTCCCATTGCAGAGCTTCAGGGAAAGGCTAGCAGTTTGAAAACAGGAAAAACAAATCTTTATATCGTCATGTCCTAAGTACAATTTCAATCAAAGTCACAAGGCTAACGAAGTAGCAACGTCAAACAAATTTACACCAAAGGCCCCCCCATACCAGTTTTAACGTGCTCATGCATACTGTTTGTAAAAAACATACATGTGTTTTGAAGACTGATCCTTAATCTTGCAAGTATCCAACCTAAGTAACGATTCATTTATATTAATATAATGGGTCCTTGATGATACCCATGTGCAATTTTTACCTGCATTTCTATTACTTTAATATTGAGACACTGGCATTATTACTTTTTAACTTTCTTAGACTACTTACCTTCATAACTACCTTTTTTCCTATTTTTCTTTGTAAGCTAAATTCTAATTTCACCACTCCCAGGCTATATAACATTGAGCAAGTCACTTCACCCCCTTCTGCCTCAATTTCTTCACCTGTACGGTGAGGATATAGTAGACCCAACCTCACATGGTTGGTGAAAGAACTGAATGTGTTGATACACTGAAAAGCACAGAGAACTGAGGCCAGTGTAGACCCATGTCATTTTAAGATTGAATATCACCATTCAGGGAGAGAGAAAAAATTCAGGTTACAATATATGAAACTTCAATATGATATAGTGGACATTAAATAAGTATTAACTATTATTATTACCCAAAGGTCCAGCACCCAATATGACCATGTTCCAAGAATCCCAATCCTAGACATTCTTATCTCATTAAGTCATTTTTTATCAATGATGTTCCCATCGTTGCTGACTCCTGACTTTTTAGACTTTCCCTTTTCTTGTACCTGGGCCTGACGACAAGTTTCACTTCTGTGGTTCCACTCTTCAAAGTCCTGTAGGCATGGTTTTGTGCTTGTCCTTTGGCTCTAATCTCCTCTAACTGTCTTGGGTAATTTCATGTGATACGTGACCTCCAGTGCTTCCCTCACAACACCCTTCCCAAAGGTCACTAAACAATGATAAACAGGTACCTGTGCAATGGGAGGTACCTGCTCAAGTGCATCCTGGGAGGGCATCCTGAGCAGGCACTAGGTTAATCAGCATAGATGCACCTTTGGAGCTTGTTTGAATTCAGTCTTTCTTCCATCACTTTGTGGTTTAAACAGTGACAAATAATATTTATAAATGTTGCTGTCATTATATTCAAGTGGAAAGAAAATGTTTCATCAACTAGATGGTAACCTTGGCACATGCTCTACTTCTGTTCCACTTTCTTGCTTCCCAGAAAGCCCAGAATGGAGGATGTATTTGGAAGAGAAAGGAGACACACCTAAACTGGAAGCAGCAATGAGTTGGATGGTTCAGTCTAGCCAGGCCTCTTTGACAGCCAGCAGCAGGCTACGACAGGACTTATGTCTCAACTCTCCATGGCTGTTGCCACCAGCCTTTTTCAGGGCTTCGTCAAAGCCCTTCCCAAGTTAGCCTCAACCTACCTATCCAGCCCTATGTCCTTTGATTGCCTACACACATAATATACTCCAGCAAGGCTAGAATACTTGATGTTACCCAGTGATCTTTCTCTCAACGATTGTAATGATATTTCCACCAGAAAGTTCTTTCCTCATCTCTCCCCCAGTCTTGTTCATTTTCCATATCAAATTTTACTTCCTCTCTGACCACAATCACCATGTCCTCCCACTCTTGCAACAAGACATAATATCTCTCCATCAAACCTCTTTTAGGACTGTGGGTATACCTCTCCTTGGGCCCTTATTCTATTCTGCATTATATTATAATCATTCACATATCGAATTTTTTCCCTTGCCACCATCAAACCATATTCACCTCGAGGGTAAAGACTGTATCATGGTATCCCCCACTATGCCTAAAACAGAGCTTGGCATGCTGAAAGCACTGAGTAAATATTTTCCAAGTTGAAATGAAGATTGTATTGTGGATAAATATCCTTTGATTTACTTTCTATTTATTTTATTTTGTTTTATTTTGCAAATGTTACAGACTATATCAACTTAATGTTTATTTCTCCCTTTGTACCTGTTACTGGCAATGAACAATATTCTCAATATACTGTGTATATATTGAAAGCCAAAAAAGAAAAAAGAAAGAGAGAAAGAAAATGGAGAACCAAGCATTGTATTTAATCTTCATGTTTTATATTTCTAGAGAAAAGTCCATTAGCATTTCATGTTCTCAGATAACCTGCATAATGCACTAGGCTATGGCTGTACTGAAATAAAATAAAATTTAAAAAGCAAAGTTATATTATTATTCTTTGAGACCATACTTCTCAATTATCTTTTGGTTTATCTCTAAGTAGTCTTTCATTCACATGAAATTTAGTGTTCTTTCTTTTATTTCTTCGTAAACAATTCACTTCACAAATGCAGAATAATGAAATTAGGTTTAATAATAAAAAGTTATGAGTGCTGACAGAAAATAGATCACATTTCTTTATCCTGTCTGCACTTTGCTTCTTGGTCTCTGTGGTTTCTTCTTTCTGGATCTATGCCTCTTAAATGCCTTAAGGTCTAAAAGTTGAAAGGTGGAAAAGATGAGAATTACTGTTGACGAGGACAATTGGGTACTGTGACTTTGTATCAATATTTTAAGTACAAAGAAAAAGAATGCTAATTTGAGAGCTAGCTCAAATGTTTCATCTTGTTTTTCGACAAGAGCACCTGGAAGAATGAACTATTTTTATTTATGTAGATTTTTAGAAGGCCTGTCATAGCCCACAATTTTATGATGAACACAAGATATTTAATACAGACAATATGAAAAATAGATTTAAAAACTGTTAATATTTTGTTTCCAGATTCTTTAAAAGGCATTTAATCATTGAATCAGTGGAAGGAAGGAAGGAAGAGAGGGAGGGAGGGAGGGAGGAAGGAGGGAGGAAGTAAGGAAGAAAAGAAAGAAATGCTGACATAGGAGAGTTAACACAAGCTGTCTTTCATAATAAGCAAATTAAAAGAGCGAAGGAAAGACTTTCAACTAACTTACACAGCATCTGTCATCCAGGGTTGAGTCTGTCTAAAGAAAACAATGTGATCAGTTTCTACACTAGAGAGCTCCAATAAAGCCATTTGAAATGTATAAATGTATATGGATTGTGACTCACTTTTTTCCTGAACACACAGTCACGTCCCTATCTGTTATATAGTCAATGACATTTAAGGTGTACTTTCAAGTTCAGTGACCAAAAGGCTAAGTGTCTTGGAAACCCTCCATCCTTTGCCTTATACAACACTTCTATGCTGGAGAGAAGAAAACAAGGTCAGATGATGGGTGTTCAGAAACTGGAATATACTTTTTTTTAAAGAAAATCAGTGAGGAAGAAGACAGACTATCTTAGGCGTTGTCCTCCATTACAATTCTCAATTCAGACATTCCTACTCAAAGACTCAAATTTTCTTGAAAGCTAAATGCCTCCATATTTTTCTCTTGCCATTTCTTTAACTTAAAATTCCTTCTATTCTCTATTACTTTCATTAGGGTGGCCAGATTTAGCAAATAAACATAGAGGGCATCCAGTTAAGTTTGAATTTCAGATAAATAACAAATTTTTTTTTTTTGAGGAAGATTGGCCCTGAGCTAACATCTGCTGCCAATCTTCCTCTTTTTCTTTTTTTCTCCCCAAAGCCCCAGTACATAGTTGTATATCCTAGTTATAGGTCCTTTTAGTTCTTCTATGTGGGACAATGCCCCAGCATGGCTTGATGAGCAGTGAGCAGGTCCACGCCCAGCATCCGAACCCGAGAACCCCAGGCCACTGAAGTGGAATGCGCAAACTCAACTGTTATACCACCAGGCCACCCCCACAAATAATTTTTTAATATAAGTATATTCCATACAAAATTGAAAAGTCTTATACTAAAAAGATTCATTGTTTATCTGAAATTCACATTCAAACAATGAATCATTTTTTAGAATAAGTATGTCCCATATATTGCATGTGACATACATACACTGAAAAATTATTTGTTGTTTATCTGAAGTTCAAATTGAACTGGACCTCCTGTATTTTATCTGGCAATTGTGCTCTTATGTAAATTCCCCCATCATTCATACCCAGATCACATCCCATTTCTTCAGTGAATGCTTCCATATCTATCTCATTTTGAAGGGATTAATGCACTTATTCATCACTCCCCATCTACAAATGTGTATAAAACACCTGTTTTCCTCCAGGAACTGTGTTAGACACTGGGGATAAAACAGAGTCCATCACTACAAGGCAGAGGATGGCCTTGAAGGCAGGCAATAACGATACAGCGGAATAAGTGCCATGAGAAGGATATGCACCATGGGAAATCCCCAGATGAGCCTCCTTGTAGGATTGGCTGTTCATTCCTCTTATCTCCTATCTAACTGCATCTTACATCAACACTTGAAGCTGTATCTTTTACTTCTTGGCCTTTCCCTGGTGTAGTACTTTGCTTAGAGTATGTACTTATATTTGTTTTAGTGTAACGAAGCCCTTTTTTTCCATTCACTTACTCTTTATTGGTGTTTTTAGAAAAATAATCACAGCACTGGGTTCCGTTTGTTTCACTGTAGCCAAAGTGAGAAATGGTGCCTTTTCCAATGTACTAAATATGACAACATCACTCTGTGTGTTTCCAGTCAGTCCTCACACTGTCTCGATGAACCAGCTACTGTTTATCTCCCATTTTACAGACGAGGAATCAAAAACACAAAGTGGCTCAGTAACTTGCCCCAAATCACTTGAATAGTAAAGGTGGAGCTGAGATTTAAGCCCAACAGTCTGGCTCGAGAGTGCTCTTGCCACTCTGTGATGCAGGTGATCTTAAAAATTAAAATTAAGCTTCTGGAATTTTCTGCAAACACTTCATTTGTTCTTCTTTTTTTAATTTTACTTTTTAAAAGAGCAATCCTTTTTATGTTTCTCGTGATCCACAAATGAACCCTGCAGTCTCAAATACAATTCAAGAGAAGAAACATTAAGAAGCAGGAAGCTAAAACTGAGCCAACTCATATAATGAAAGTATATGTTAGCTCATTCTCTTTTCTTTCATTCCTGTCTGTGCTACAGTCTAGAGCCTGGATCCAAGGGCAAACCCTGTGGGCATCCCTGGTTACTGCTGGACAAAGGCAGATCTGATTGATTTGAGAAAGCAGAGTCATGAAACCTTCTTCAAGTAACTGCTTAACTTAAGGTTAGTTATCAGGTAGCTAAAATAAGTAAAAAAATCCTTAAGAATTTGGTAGAAAATTTAGAGCAAACCAAACATAATACAAAGAGATGTACTTAGTATTGAGTATTGTAACTTTATCACCAGACATTAAAATACAAACTTAAGAATGCTGAATGCTCTAAACTCTTAGTGACTTCCAAAATGTGATCTGTATAAGGGTACTTGATAAATGTTAATAATGTCCATTTTCCCATTTGCATAGAATGAGGATATTAAAACATAAGAGATTAATTTGGAAGCACTTCAAGACCTCATTCTCTAAAAAGGGTATTGCCTTATCCCACTACTTGGTGGCTAGGATTTCTAGAAAATTCATCACGATTTAAATTTCAGCTACCTGGGATACCAATACAAATCAGATAAAACACATGTTTACTGTGGAAAGAGATGAAGAACTCACAGCGCTCATGAAGAGATTTTCATCATCAGTATTAATAACAGAGGCAGTTGTGGTCTGATCTCAGTGTTTACGTCCCACTTAGTCTAGTGCAGAACATCAGAGGAAGGTTAGCTTAGTATAATCTTAGCTAATAAATTACCGTGTTAAAATTGTTGGGAAGAGCTGTTTGTCCCTAGGTGGCATACTGATACCAAAGCTAAGACTCTATTCAGAATTTTTAAAAATCTGTTAACTGTAAAATATAGCCCATTGCCTCTTTCACTTTCAGAGTCAGAAGATAGTGCAGAAATGGGGAGTTATCATAGCAAATTGTGTTTAATACTTATATAAATCAGAAGTCTCAAAATCCCAAAAATATACAAAATCCTCTTACTCTGTATAAATTGTCCAATATATAAATTAATATGAACTTTATATATAATTGATAATTGTATGACATTTAGAAAAATATAAAATGTCAACAGAGACATTTTGAGTAGACGTGTCACAAAAGCCTGTGTTTATAACAATAAAAGATAAATAGACTTGAGCGAATAACAGAATCTCAGAGGCTGAAAGAACTTTAAAGGTTATCTCGCTTACTCACTCCAAGTTTTGATGTGCTCTCTAGTGCCTTCTCCCCAGTCTAGGCAGTTCTGGCTTAACTGTGAGTGACAGTACAGTATCACTCAGGAGTTTATAGCCTCTGTTTCCGCTCAGAGATCGTTGCTGAGATTGACTTAGTGACAAAGAGCAGAAAATGGGGCCACAATCCAGAAGGGACACTGAAAGCACCTGCTTTCCACCTCACTCACAACACACAAATCTTTCGTCTCTCTTTTAACTTCCACCGCTTTGTCTTCCAACCCTTAGAAAGAGAATTTGGGCTCTTGGGGAAGCTCAACTGAGTGAACTGAGGCTCATGGATAGGAAAATTGGTCCAAAATGAGAGGAAGGTCATGAGCAGGTGTGAGGGGCAGTGGGAGCAGTGCAGAGTGTGTCCTTGCCTTGGTCCAGAGCTGGGGAAAAGTCTTGTGACCAGAGACTTTTCTTTTTAATTGTGCTAAAAAAACATGACAAAATTTACCACCTTATCCATTTTGAAGTGTACAGTACAGCAGTGTTAACTATATGCACATTGTTGTGCAACAGATCTCTAGAAGTTTTTCATCTTGCAAAACTGAAATACTCATTGAACAACAATTTCCCTTTTCCCCCTCCCCCAGCCCCTAGAAATCCCCACTCTATTTTCTTCTTTATGAATCGGACTGCTCTAGATACCTGATATAAGTGGAATCACACAGTATCTGTCTTTTAGTGATTGGCTTATTTCATGAAGCATAATGTCCTCAAAGCTCATCCATGTTGTAGCATATGACAGGATCTCTTTCTTTTTGGGGGCTGAATAATATTCTATTGTATGTATATAGCACCTTTTCTCTATCTATTCACCCATCGAGAGACATTTAGCTTAATTCCACCCCTGGGCTATTGTGAATAATGCTGCAATGAATGTGGATGTGCAAATATCTTTTTGAGATCCCATTTTCAATCCTTTTGGATATATACTCAGAAGTGAGATTGCTGGATTATATGGTAGTTCTATATTTAATTTTTTGAAGAACCTCAAGTCTTCCCTTTTTCAACCATATTGCTATGTGTTCTTTTTCATTGCCAGTTCTTCCCTTCTGGCTCCCAGGCAGAGGCTCTTAACATTATCCAGGGACATCTGGGGACAGCCTTCCTCTGGCTCCTCCTACACAGATTAGTGCCATTGCTGGAAACAAATGAAACCTTTCTGCACTGCTTTACACAGTCCTCCAAAGATAAAACCCAGTCCAGTTATGCTTTACTTACTCGCTTTGGACGAGGAATACTCCGGTGCCATCCAATAAGTATTTCCCATTTTTATTTCAAGACTTCATTCAAGAAAGGCTGCCAGTGACACAAACACAATTTATATTTCAAAGGAATGATCTTCTTCCTCTCTTCTTTTGAGAAAGGAACTTAGATATTTTCAGGAAAAAAAAGTATTCTTTGGGGATATTTGATATGAAATGTGAAGATGAGATGAGATGACCCAACTCAATCACTGAGGCAGAAAAAAGGGTCAAATTCCCCCTTCCACTGCCTTTTGTTCTATTTAGGCCCTCAACGGATTGGATGATGCCCACCCACACTGGGGAGGGCAATCTAAGTTACTGAGTCTACAGATTCAAATTTCAGACTCATCCGGAAACACCCTCACAGACACACTCAGAAACAATGTTTAATCTGGGGACCCATGGCCATTCAACCTGACACGTTAAATTAACCATCACAATTGGCTATCAAGAAAATTTTGCTTAGTCATTGAAATTATTATTCTGAAGGAACACTATGTGGACATCAAGGGGCCAAAGGAATGCAAATGCATAACAGAGAAATTTTCCAGGGTTTATTGAATATGGTTCAGAAAAAACAATACTGAATCTGGGGCAGAAACATGCTGCTCTCTGGAGTTGCAAAATCTTAAAAGCAGGGGGAGCTCCTTGGATCTTCCGTAGCCTGGAAAAAACAGCCCTCAAGATGAGCTATTTCTCTTTGTTCAATATCAACAAGCAGAATTTTGAGTACCCCTAACGAACCCTGATACTGCAAAGGAGCAATCTAGACAGAGGCCACTGGAAATAAATGTTCTCCATTGTCAGTTAATCATAGTTTATCATTGTGATTCATACATAACTGTCTTGTGAGTTGGGTTAAGGTGTCAGTCTTTGGAAAGTCGATAACATCCAACCACTCTGCACCAGCAAACCAGAAGACGAGACACTTGCAGGGGATCGCACCAAAATCTGTCACTAAAGGCATAGTCCATGAGCAGCTGAGCCCTAGTGTACATTTATCTTCAGTATCCAACTTCCGTATAGTGGCAAAGGCTATCTATCTCTCTATCTATCTATCTATCTATCTATCTACCCTGCAATTATAAAGAATGAGTCTAAGTAGGAAGAACTACCATAGGTTGAAAAGATCAAATTTGTTTCAACCTGAGATAAAGGGTAGAAACTGGGACAGTATAAGATAAAAGCTTAAATTAGGAAAGGGGCACAGTCATTAAAACTAGGAGACTCAATAAAAATGAAGATATAATTTAGACAGTCCCAAACCACGATAGGCAGAACTGGAAGGAGTGACAGATCTATCTTTGACACTCTCCCTAATAGGGAGAGAGTGCTGTCTGCCATTTCCATCCCATTATCCCTTGATGTGAATCTCTCTTCCTCTCCCTTTTTCAGGTGTGAAGCTTAGAAATAAATATAAAATCATTCATTTACACCTTAACATGAAGTTAATTCTACTCAGTGGGCTCCTAAATTTACTCCTTTGTTAAGCCTCAACTTCTACGATCAGGCATCACAGTGAGTTGAGTTTCTGGGAATAACCACAGAGGTGTTTGTATGGTCAGATCACAGGGGAACAAAATAAGGTAATTGGCAGGTACGCTAGGCCAAGGTAGACTAGGTAAAGTTCAGAATCAGAAACCAGGCAAGTCAGAAGCTCAGATTATATACAGATCTGACCTCTCTCACTGGATTTTGTATCAGACATCTGTCACTGACAGCAGCTTTTATTTTGTTTTCTTGGTTTTTGTTTGTTTGTAGTTTTTTATTTGTCTGATATCTTGGTGGTCATTGGTGAGGAGTTGGCGAGGAGGAGGGATGACCAGATTCTGAATCCTAGTTTTGACCAGTTATCTATCGTATCTACTACCACCTCCAAAAAGGTCCGGGGGGGTCATACACACAAAACATAAGGATGCACAAAATTACATTGTATTTCTTTAACACTTTGTTTGACAACTCTTAATGTAAAACAACTCAGTGCGCCTCCTCAGCCCTGTTCTTATATGCACCTAAATTAATGTTTTTTCTCTCTTTCTTTAAAAGGCCACAGAAGGATGAGCCCAAGGGAAAGCATGCTGAAAGGCAGATATACTGTATCCTTAAGACCAGCCGTAAGAAAGGCAAGAGCCATTGACTAAAATCAATCTGCCCAGGCCATCCATTCTACCTTCCTCTTCCCATGGCCATCGCACTGGTGTCTGCTTAGCAATGCAATCCCTCCACCACTTTCTGAGTTACAGAAACCCAAAAAGTAGCCAACCGCTTGGAATAAAGATAGAATTCTAATAGTGAAAACAAAAGAAAAATAATATCTCAATAATTATTCTGTCACACATGCAAAAAAATTCAAAATGCTTTCTTCAATAATTATAAAATGCTAAGATAATCCTCAGTGAAACAGATGGAATAAGTTAAAGTTAAGTATTTAAACATTTATTGGGGCTACAGCAACTTTTCAGACAGTTCAAAATTCCAAAGTAATATTCCTCAAGATTGAGCAGAGATTTTTGGATTATTTACCACATCTGAGAAGCTCTGCTCTTTCCATTAGGTCCTCAGGAACAGGGAGGGGCATTCTGATGGATGACTTCCAAATCAATGAGATTTTCTGTTTGTGGAAACAAGATATGCCATAGGAAAATCAAGCCCATGTGTGTGTAAATTATGGTGCCTCCACATCTCTTTATGGGAATTGACATCCTTTGATTTTTGAAAGTATACATTTTACCAGAACTCAAGAATGTCTTTAAACAAGGCTTTCTCACACAGTATTATCAGCTTCACTCACTCTATAATCAGATTCAATTAACATGTCCCAAATGCTAGAGGGGTTGGCAATAGTGACAACATTTAGTGCAGTTAATGCATAAAAATTAAAATGTTTGCTCTCCATAGCATTAAATTACGTAGCACATTCCTCTTTACTTGTCTAATGTTTCTTCTTAGGAACCTTGAGAATTACTGTTTCTTGTGGGGTCATACATATCAACATATTTTAAAGATCCATTTACTGGTAGATTACATAGTATGAAGACAGGACAATCAACTCATACTAAGATGGGAAGCTTCCATACCCAATCCCTCTTTCCTGTCAATTGTCTGGTTGAAATTAGACATCCTGGAAGAGATCATCTCTGAGGATGAGAGCAGGATAGTTCGAAAAGATCAAATTTAATTTTCCTCAAGATATGCAATAGCAGCCTCCATTTCTGTCAAATAAGGAGGATAGGCTAAAATAAAATCTAAGTACAGTCATACCTATAATATTTAGTAACCTTATGAGCATGAAGCAAAATACAGTTGGCCCAGAAAAGACAGACAGCAGACATCAATGAGCTATAGGGTGAGGTCTGAGATGGTGCTTACTAGTACAACATACTGCCACATTATTTTCAGAATAAAGCTTGCATATGAATTACCAATTCCAAATTGACTAATGCATTACCAGAAATAAACTCATATATAAATATTAATCAATAAAAGAGAAAGACAAAAAGAAAGGAAACTAAAGAAATATTTGATAATTCATCAACATCAAAGTACCAAAGTTAGTGCAGAGTAAGCAACTTTGACCAACACCCGAATGAGATTAAAATAGGTGTAAACACCTTTTTAAAGATCTGCTTGAAGATATAAGAGCTAATAAGATAGGCAATATAACCCAATGAGGTTAAACAAGTGTTGGAGGCCA
Organism: Ceratotherium simum simum; assembly: GCF_057802395.1. Classification (NCBI taxonomy): domain Eukaryota; kingdom Metazoa; phylum Chordata; class Mammalia; order Perissodactyla; family Rhinocerotidae; genus Ceratotherium; species Ceratotherium simum. Next base: position 9,489,925 of record NC_141909.1, read on the forward strand.
TTTTTCCCCAAGGTCTTTGGAATTCTGGGAGAGTAGAAAGGATTAATTGCACAGTTGATAGCTTTCTAGGGATGGAATACAGTGATTGGAGTCTGGCACATTGTAAGAAATAACCAAGAACTCAAGGATACAAGACAACCTAAACGAAACCCAGTAGGAGGAAAAAAGGCAATGGAATCAGATCCATGGTTGTTCCAGATATTGGGGAGTCTATATTTTAAAAGAAATATGCTTACTATTTTCAAGAAGATACAAACAAAATTGACACTTTCATCAAAAAACTGGACAATTGAAAAATAATGAAAATTCCAGAAATAAAATCTACAATGAGTGAAATTAGAAAGATGTGAATCAGTTTAGCAGCAGAATAAACACAGCTGAATGAAAGAGAATTGGTGAACTGTAGATAGAGTAGAAGAAAAGATTCAAAATAAAGGATGGAGAAAATATTATAGAACATATACGAAAGATTAAGCAACTTAGAACGCACAATGAGAGGCCTAAAGTATATGTGATTTGTGTTTCAGAAAAATAATAGGACAGAAGTAATATTTGCAAAGATAATGGCTGACAGCTTGCCAAAACTGAGGAAAGATAATGAGCAACATATTTGAAAGTAATATGAAGCCCAAGAAAGACAAATAAAAAGAAAAGTGTATGTAAGCTCATCATATAAAATGCTGACAACCAAAGACAAAGAGAAAATACTAAATTCTGCCAGATGGGGGGAAAAAGACAAATTACTTTCAAAAGCAACAATAAGATATATAGCTAATTTCTCAACAAACACAATGGAATTCAGAAGAAAATAGAATCAGAACTTCAAAGTGCTGAAAGTAAATAACTGCCAAAATAAAATATCCTGCAAGAATGGAGATGAAAATCAAAACAAAAAGAATTTTGTTCTAGAAGCCCCTAATTTAAAAAAAAAATGTTGTGTTGTTTTCAGGCAGAAAGAAAATTATCCCAGATGGAAGCTCAGAAATGAAAAAATAATGAAGAGGAACAAAATATAAAGTATTTGGATGGATCTAATGAATATTGATGATGTGATGAAAATAATAGTGTTTTCTTTTATTTAAGATAGAGAATCATAAAATTCACAACATCAATGGCATACGACAGGAAGGGTTACTTGCATTATGTGGGGATAGAATAAAAGTAACAATAAAATTGAGTCTGACAATTTAGGGATGCATGTCGTAATTTCTAATGCAATCGCTATAATAACAATAGTAACAATGGTTAAAACTCCCAACTTAACACACGAAGGAAATGTAATAATAGAAAATAATAAATCCCAAATAAGTCAAGCAAGAAAGAAAAGGGACTATCAAATATGTATTCAAATAGAAAGCATTTAGTAAAATTAAATTTTAAACCCAAATATACAATAAATCACAATTTTCAGAATAAATAAAAGTTAAAATGAAACTCTAAGTTGCTACCAGAAAGAGATCTTAAACATAAGGAAATAGAAGTTTACAAATGAAAGGATACACAAAGATATACCAAGCAAACACGAAAAAGAAGAAATCTATTGTAGTCATATTAATAACTGATAAAATTTACTTTACAACAAAAAAGCATTACCAGAGATAGAAACATTTGTAATAATAAAGGTTTCAAATCATTAAGAAGGCATAATTCAAAATTTCTATAACAATAATTTGGCTCAAAATACATAAAACCAAAATTGACAGAACTTTAAGAAAATATAAGTATATTCATAATTATTATAAGATATTTTAACATACCTCTCTGTAATTAATAGAGCAAACAGGCAAAAAAATAGTGGAAACACAGAAGATTTGAAAAACATGATTAATAGATGTGATTTAAATAACACTGTACTCAAAACTGCAAGATACACATTCTTATCAAGTGCACTAAAATGGAACATATGTAGACTCCTTACGCAAATCTCAAAAAATTTCAAAGGATTAAAATGAAACAAAATATATGTTGTTTAATCACAATTCAAGCTATACTTTTCTTTTTTTTTTTTTGTGAGGAAGATCAGCCCTGAGCTAACATCCATGCTAAGCCTCCTCTTTTTGCTGAGGAAGACCGGCTCTGAGCTAACATCTATTGCCAATCCTCCTCCTTTTTTTCCCCAAAGCCCCAGTAGATAGTTGTATGTCATAGTTGCACATCCTTCTAGTTGCTGTATGTGGGACGCGGCCTCAGCATGGCCGGAGAAGCGGTGTGTCGGTACACGCACGGGATCCGAACCCAGACTGCCAGCAGCGGAGCGCGCGCACTTAACCACTAAGCCACGGGGCCGGACCCAAGCTATAATTTTTCAGAAAGATAAATAGGGAACTGTATATATTTGGCAATTAATAATATATACTTCTAAATAAAACTTGTATCAAAGAAGAAATTAAAATGAAAAATAGAAAATATTTTTAATTAATCCATATTAAAAATACAACATATCAAAACTTGTGGAATGCAACTAAAGCAATTCAGAGTGAAAATGCATATATTAAAAGAGAACAAAATCATAAAATCTAGTTACAGATCTATCTACAGAGATGAGGAAAAAGCAGAGAAGTAAAATGGGGAACCTGACAAAAAATTTTCAAAATAGGAAAATTACAGTCACTTTTATTCTTACTTCATAAAATATTTTGAATGTTTCTTTAAGTATTTAAAATAATTCACCAGTAAAACCATTTGGGCCTGGAGTTTTCTCTGTGACATATTTTAATTACAAATTTAATTTCTTTAATAGATATAGAACTATTCATATTTTCTATTTTTTCTCAAGTTAGTTTTGATAAGTTATGTTATTTAAAGATGTGCCCATTTCATCTACATTGTCTAATTTATTGGCATAAAATTTTTCATAATATTTCACTATTATCCCTTTAATGTCTACAGGATTAATAGTGGTAGTGCGTCTTTCATTCTTGATGTTTGTTATTGAACTTTTTTATACTTGATCAGACATTCTAGCCATTTATCAATTTTACTAGTCTCTTCAAAGAACCAATGTAGTTTTCTCTATGGTTTTATTCTCTTTTCATAAATATCTTGTTATTTATTATTATTATTTATAGTATGTCTTCTTTTTTATCTTCTTAAGATTAAAACTTGCATCAGTCACGTTAAACCTTTCCTCTCTAATGTAAGTATTTGAGGCTTTTAACTTTCCACTGCTTTTGCTGCATTCTACCTTTTGATATTGTGTATTTTTAATTGCATGAATTTGAAAATATTTCCTTTGGTTTCTTCTTTGACCCATAGATTATTTAGGATGTCTTCTAATTTCCAAATATTTGGAGTTTTTCTAGCTGTCTTACTGGTTTTTATTTAGAATTAATTCTGTTGTGGTTAGAGAACACACTACAGAAGTTTGAATCTTCTGAAATTTATTGACATTTTTTTGTCCTGTTATGTGACCTATCTTAATGAATCTTCCATATTCACTTGAAAAAAATGTGTATTCTGTTCTTATTAGGTGTAGTATTCTAACAATGTCAATTAGGTGAATGTAGTAGATAATATTGTTCAAATATCCTATATCCTTACCTAATATTTGGCTACATGTTCTTCAGTTACTGAGAGAGATGTTAAAAATTACCAAGTATAATTCTGGATTTCTTCCTTTAGTTCTATTTTTGTTTCAGATATTTTGAAATTATTAGGTGCATACATGTTTAGGATTGCTACATCTCCTGGATGAATAGAATATCACTATGAAATATTTCCTTTATTGGTAGCATTGGTCCTTTCCTTGAGTTTAGTTTAAATGATATTAATAGAGTCACACCAGCTTCCTTACGCTTACTATTCTTATATATCTTCCATCCTTTTACTTTCACCAGTCTGTGTTTTTGTGCTATAGACTGAATGTTTGCACCCCCCTAAAATTCATATGGTGAAGCCCTGACCTGCAATATGACAATTGGGAGGTAATTAAGTTTAGATGAGGTCATGAGCGTGGGACCCTAGTGATAAGATTAGTGCCCTTATAAGAAGAGAAAGAAACATGAGAGCTCTCTCTCTCTTTCTCCATGAGCGCACACTGAGGAAAGACTATGTACACACAGTGAGAAGGTTATCGTTTAAACCGGCCAGGCTGTAGTATTTTGTTACAGCAGCCTAAACTAAGACACTTGGTATTCAAATTACACCTTTTGTAGGGGCACATACTGAATACAATCTCAAACTATGTTGAGATTGGTCAAAACTTAACTTGATACAAGAGGTTCCAGTTTTCTTTTACACCACTGTTTAAATGATGGTATATATTACACAACAGAAAAGTACATTAAAAATATACTGTCCATTGATTTTTCACAAAGTGAACATTTGTATAACCACTACTCAGGTTGAGAAATACTACATCACCAGCACCCAAGGAGCCCTCTTGTGGAGCCTCCCTCCCAAGCACTAGACCCTTCGACATGATTTTCAAGGTAATTATTTCCTTGCTTGTCTCTAAAATTTTGCCTCCTAAGCACATCTCCCTAAAGATCATAGTTCGGTTATTCCACCTTTTGCATTTTAAATAAATGGAATGATAGACTACTGATTCTGGTAACAGCAGAGTGGCTCATGGTGAATTCATCCTCCTACAGATGTCAATTATAAATTCTGGGGAAAACATTAAAAGAACTGTTTGAAGGTATTAAATAGTCACCAAAGCCAGGAAGAAACCAAAAGGGATTTGACCCTTGATAAAAGAGAACCACTCTGGGTGAGACCTATGATGACAAAGCTCTTCCCTGAAGGCAGCCATCAGTCCATGCTGCATGGCATGATGAAATTCAAACAGAAAGTCACACAGGCTTGTGATCCCAGAGAAAAGAGTTTGGGATTGCCAGACAATCTAAAAATTAAGGGAGAGGGCCAGCCCCGGTGGCCTAGTGGTTAAGTTCAGTGTGGACCGGGTTCAGTACCTGGGTACAGTCATACCACTTGTCAGTGGCCATGCTGTGACAGTGGCCCACATACAAAATAGAGGAAGATTGGCAACAGATGTTAGTTCAGGGTGAATCTTCCTCAGCAAAAAAATAATAATAAAATAAAACAGTAAAAATCAAAGGAGAAGTCCCAAGAAGAAGGAAGATATAGGCAGAGTTCCCCAATTCTTCACATAATTGCCCCTCAGTCTTTGGATGACCTCTTAGCAGCTCACATTCAGGGAAGACTTCAAGGGGAGAAGCAGAAAACAAGAGCTGGAAGTCTGAAAGAACTGCCCACCACAGATGAAACAACTTTGGAGTTGAGTTCCTCCAAATTAGATGGGTTTTATAAACACCTCAGGTTTGCACCAAAATCAAAAAAGGGCCATGCTTCTAGAATAAAATTTATGTCTCGAGACTAAGAGTCTAGCCATAAGACTAGACTAAGTGCAAACCAAGAGGCTCACCTTTGCAAAGTGAGAAGCCCATACAAATTCCATGTAATAAGTCAGTAACTTAAGTGCTTCCTGGGTCAATAAACAACACAATAAACAACACTAGCGCTTCTGCAATGTGTAATGGACAATATCCAGTATGCTCTTAAGATGTGTGAAGAAACAGGAAAACATGACCCGTAGTCAGGAGAAAATGTAATGAGGTCTAGAAACAGATCTCAAAATGTAACACTTTTCTTCAAAAAATAAAGTCCAGCAAATGCCCCCCCACCCCCCCATCCCCTGAATCATCTGGAAACAAAGAAGTTGAGATACATAACCAAGGGCTAAAAATTTCAACATGCAGTATCCAAGGTAAGGAAAAGAAGACTCTAGATTCTGTTGTAGCAGGGTTCCAAAACCTGCTCCCAGCCACCATCCATTCTTGTTCCCATAAGGAGGAGGCAATGGCCTAAAACTGGTTACTAATATTCTGAAATAAGGAATCAAGCAAGCTGAAGTGATATCTTTGTATTTTTTATCTTCATATTTTTTTCTAATTAGGAGTAAGAGGTGAATATGAGGATGTGAACCACATGGGCTGTGTTAGTGTGTATATTTTAGAGTACATATTGAACCAGAAAACAATTCAAAGTTCAAAGATCGACTACATCTTCCTCAAGAAGTGGAATACATTCTGGCAAAGATATTTAGCAAAATCTGAAAAGTAAACAGAACCCAGGTATTTTAATGTATAATTTTAGCCAAGTTCTCCTGTGCATTAAGAATCACAAAAACTTTAATAGAATACAATACCAACTCAAAAACTATCTCTCAGAGAATTAAAGAAAAATGTACCAGATAAAGTACCTAAAGGTAAACAAAAAAATCACCAAAATTACGTAAGAGGAAATATAAGATATGGACTCCTGAAGATTCATACTCAAACATGAGTAAAATAAGAAGAAATGGCATATTAAAGATACAAATGTGAGAGGGCTGGAGGAAGGAAGAAAAAAGATAAAGGAAAGTATAAGGAGAGAAAGAAAATGGAAGGACAGGAGAAGAACAGTGCATGCAAGGCATAGATGAAGAACCCACTCTGGAAAAAAACCTAACTCAAGGAACAGAAGGAAATTCTGTGTGAGTACTTCCCACTTTAGAATGACCAAAAATAAATTCAATAAAATAAAATTTAACAGATTAAATGCTAAAAATACATAATGAGATGAAAAAGGATATTGCAGAACTGAATAAACAATTTGAAGACAACAATATATCATTTCATGGTAAAAAAAATAATTTGGAAATGACAAAGAATCAAACAGATACATAAAAGACTTGAGATAATCACTATAAATGAAAAGGAAGGAGGAAATGATATTTTTAAAATTAGAGAGTAGATAACAGAAAGGGAGGGCCAACATAGTTAATCCAAATTAAATATTGATTTTTTCTTAAATATAAAAGCTAAAATATGAAACAAGGAAAGTATCCAGAGGTAAAATACAAGAAAATTTTCTTGGCAAAAGAGGAATATTTGAATCTAAACACAAAGAGTATATGGTGTTTTAAGATATGTCCATATAGTATAACCAACCCAGAGATATGTTCTGATTAGATTTCTGAACTTCAATGGCAAAGAATAAATTCTTCAAGTATTCAGACAGAAAAAAAATTACTGATTATACAGAGGAAAAAAATAAGCCAGTCCCAGACTTCCCCACAGCAACATTTAGTGTCAGAAGACAATACAGTAATGTCCATAAAGGTCTGAGGAAATAACATAAAATATTTTAGTATTTAAATATTTAATAAAATAAGATAATTTAATAAATTATCTTGTTTAATAAAATAAGGATAAGAAACAACTCAGTCAAGTTGTTATTCCTATAGGAAGGCAAAAACACAGTCCCAAACAAGAAGGAATAGGGAATATAAACACCATGAGCCTTTCTAGATAAAACTAATCAATGGAATATATACAATTAAAAAGAAAAATCAAAATAAAAAAACATAAAAGAAGAACTCGAAAATAGAGAAGTCATCTGTGGTGAATTAAAACAGGACACAATTTTTTTGTCATTTTTCTCAGTGAAAGATAGACTTCTTTTTCCCCTACCTGGAATCTGCAGCAGAAATAGCACTGTACCAGTTCCAGACCTAGCCTTTAAGAGGACTGGCAACTTTTGGGATGCTCTCTCTCTGAGAACCCAAGCGCCATGCTGTGAGAAGTCCTAGCCACATGGAGAGGCAACGTGTAATTGCTCCAGTCAACAGCCCCAGCTGAGCTTCCAGCCAACAGCCAGCATCAACTGCTAGCATGTGAATGAGCCACCTTATATGTTCTAGTCAACCACAGAACCATGGGAGATAGTACCATGGTTATTGTTTTAAACCACTCAGCTTTGGTATTTTGTTACACAGCATTAGAGAACTAAAACACTAATCTAGAAGGATTGATAGTAAGCACTAAATCCGTTTTAAAAGACTGAACATCTGTGAAAACTATAGTTATGAAGCAGAATGTAAATATTATAATGATTGCAATGAGAAAAAGAATATTCTAACTAATAATGGCTCTCATTTCACTTCGAGTATAAGCCAAAGTCCTTACAATAGCTTGTAGGACTCTGCTTGATCAGCCCTTCCGTCCCATGAACTTCTGTCCTCTTCCATCACTCTCCTCTTCACTCACTCCATTCCAGCCCTGCTGTCCTCCTCACTGTTCTAGAACTGTCAGGCATGCCCTTAGAGATTTAATCTAGCATTCCAGTGCCTAGAATGGTTATCGCAGATATCTAACTCCACCCACCTCTTCTCTGCAATTTTGCCTTCGTAATGAATTATTTAAGAATGCAACCTTCTCCCACTCCCACATCTAGCACTCCTGCTCCTTCTTAATCCTTGTTTTTCTATTTTTATTTATTTTTTATTTACTAAATTATTATCATGTTTACTTTTATTATTTATTTCTTCTCAACGTACTATAAACTCCACAGGGCAAGAATCCATTTTAGTGTCCGTAGTGTTTACTAATGTATCCCAAACACCTAGAACAGTTACTGGTTGATAGTTGGCGCTCAACATATATGAATTAATACAATTTGGAAGCTGGAATTCAGGCAGGGAAGAAATGTGGGAATGCTGATTTTCCTATCTTTTATGATAGGGAGGAAACACTGCATAAAATTCAATATGTGTTTTTAAATGCATTCCACATCTTATGCTTTCCATAATACCCTTTCAATATCTATCTGGAGCTCTATAATTTCTTTGATATTTTTCTGTTAAGCTCATATGAAATAATTTTAATACGTCTAATTTTTACAAGAGTTTGCATATATGATCCCATTTTTGTAAGCTTATCTCTTTCTAGGCAGAAAGACCTATGCTTCCCTCCATTTATCTGCATGGGGACACATCTGCATCGACCCTCATTTCATATTAAGAAAAGTTATCTCTGGAGGCTGATATTTGGACATTTTTTTACTTCCTTCTTTGAACCTCTTTGTATTAATTGAATTTTTACAATAAATATTTATCAGTTGTAAAAATTATAAAGTTAGATTTAAAAGATAAATTACTGCTTAATGAGGTATCTCTACCCAAATAACCCGAAAGTAGCTCATATTCAACATGTATCCAAAAAAAAGGAGAAAAATGGCTCACCTTATCCTTTTTACCCCAAGCTTGTTTTCTTGTGCTTCATCAAGCGTAAGCCATGCTTATCAAATTGCAGCTTGAAATTTAAATCTGTCTTTGATTCCTTCTGTCTTAACAAGGAAACTAGTTATCAAGCATTCTTTGTTTCTACTTTTAATTAGTGTCTCAAATCCATTTCTTCTCCTCAATTCCATTGCGGTGTTCAAAAACTCTGTACAAGAAGAAGTCCACGTTCCTTCCCACATCACTCAGAGGTCGAAAATCTGTCCTCGAGCGCCTGTCCTACATCAGCCACCTGTCTGCCCAGCCTCGGCACCCACCTTGCTTTCTTAAAGGCCCGGACAACTTGTCTATTTTTAAGCTTTCCCGTATTTCACTAATTTTGTCTTCTTCTCTCTTAGTATTTAATAAAGTTCCCTCTGAAAAGCCAAACCTGTCTCAGAAGTATGGAGGAAAACAAGGAAGGATTGTCTGTCTGTCCAGGTTTTTGTCTTACTTTTCCCCAACCTGCAAGCTTGACAGAAGGTAGAGGACATGGAGATGGTGAAGAGATGGTGAAGGTATGGCACTGGGAGGAAACCAAAAGGAGAATTAAACCTGAAAAGGAAGACACAACCAAAGGGCACATTGCAGAGTGGCTTCATGCACTATCAGCTGTCCCTGCCTCTTGGAGAGGTCTATGACCAGAATCCCACTCTTCTACTTTTGGAGAGCACATGTTTTATGAGAGAGGTTATTACCCTGAACTCTGTTTTCCAAAGTACCATTGAACATGGGCCTCCTGACATGTTTGACACACAATGGGTGTGCAATGGCCAAGCCTTTGATCCACTCAGAGGTCCAGCTAGCCATGAAGCCAACTCCCGGGGCATCCCTCCATGTGTGAAATGTTAAGCTGTGCTGGACATAACCAGTTTCCTGAGGGCCAAGAGAGACGATGGGAATGCGGGCAGTTGTGGAGAGGCTTCAGAAGTCAAAGAGGAAGCATACTCAAGTGAGGTTGGGGCTGGCAACAAATCTGAGGCCAAAGAAGCGTGGTGGAAAGTTGCTGAGCAAGGACGGTAAATCCCAATCGTGGAGCAACACCGACAGGTGAGGCAGGAGGAGAGGTGGGGATGATGTGTAGGATCAGGGCACAGGAAACCTGCATACGGGCATCGGCCAAGGAAACCTCCACGACAGGGGTTTCACACCTCGATACAGAGCACTAAGCAAACGTCTAACTGAATGTGTGCAGGAAGAGACTGTGCTCATTCACTTAGTCAGCAAGGACTCCTTACCTGATACTCTTCTGGTGTCAAACACATAGAAATGAGCAGGCGAGAACCCTGTCCCAGAAGGAACTCATAGATAGAATTGTGTCCCCCCAAAATCTATACGCTAAATTTCTAACCCCCAGCACCTCAGAATGTGGCCTTTCAGGTGATCAAGTTAAGATGAGGACATTAGGGTGGGCCCTAATCCAATATGACTGTGTCCTTATATAAAGGGGAAATTTGGACACAGAGATAGACATGCATACAGGGAGAATACCTTGTGAAGAGATTGGGGTGATGCTTCTATAAGCCAAAGAACACCAAAGATTGCTAGCTAACCACCAGAAGCTAGACGAGAGGCCTGGAACATATTCTTCATCACGACCTCAGAAGGAAACAACCTGCTAACACCTTGGCCTTGGACTTCCAGCCTCCAGAACTATGAGACAATAAATTTCTGTTGTTTAAGCCCCCCAGCTTGCTGTACTTTGTTATAGCAGCATTAGCAAACTAATAAAGGTAGAAACTGACAATAAATAAGTAATTAAATAAATATACAATGGGTTCCCACTAGTGGTAAGGGCTTTAAAGAGCAGCAGAGTGATGGGATTCAACATAGGGACAGGGGCACCTTTTTAAACAGGGTCATCAGGGAAGGCTTCTCTGAACAGTTATGTTGAGGAAGACTTAAATGAAGTGAGGGAATTAACGCCTCTAAGATCAAATGGAAAGTATTCTGGGCAAAACAACATGGAGTACAAAATCCTGAGGATAAATGAGGTGGTTTTATCCAGAGTGGTTGAAGCAAGAGCATGAAGAAGATCAGATTGAAAGGATGGATGAGGACAGCCTATTTAGGGCCTTTTACAACACAATAGTTTGGATTTTATTCTGTGTGTAATGGGAACATATTGGAGAATTTGAGTAGAGATTGATATAACGTAATGATTTTGTTTTAGTTGTTTTGTTTTAAAGATTGCTTCGTGGAGAACAGACTATGGTGGAGGAAGGATGGAAGGCAGGTGGCTAGGCTGCACTTCCGATGATATGTACTGCTGGCTGGAGTGGGGCAGTGGTGAGGTGGTGATGAGAGGATGCATTTGGGATGTCTGGTGATGGGCTAGGTGATGGGGGGTGCTGAGGGTTTTGAGAAGCAGTCGGTAAGAGGGAAGAGTTGGTAGTAACATGCGCGATCTGTCTGAGGTGCTGGCTCCAGGTACAAAACTTCAGATGTGAGGAAGGTAAGTTGAGTTTCTTAGAAAGTTCCTGCCAAATGGGCCAGGTCAGGGTGAATAACAGAGATGTTGTTGAACTAACACACAATCAACCTGAAGCTACATGGGAATACCACGTTTTCTGCGATACAGATAGCAAAGTCTCAGGTATTTCCTTTGCTGCCAAGACATGAGAATTTTGCCAGGGAAAGTGGTCTGTGTGTGTATGGAGTGGGGGTGGGGTGGTCCACACACTGAATAAGAATAAATGTCTGCACAGCCCCTCTTCTCAGTGACAATAGGAAATTGGCAAGACAGTGTGATATGACTCACTTAGCATTTGTTTGATGCCAACCCTGTGCCCAAATTGATCCAAGGCTCTGAGGAACCCCACCCCCCCAAAAACGGAGATGATACCCCACAAACTACTTGTATGATCTGGGCATATGACAATTCCTCTGACCCTCAGTTACTTCATCTGTAAAATAGGGGTGATAATACCTTCTCACTGTGTCATGGACTATTATTCCATTTTACAATGTCATAATCTTACTATTATTAACTTGGATTATAATTTAATAATTTAAGATCCTGATGACCCTCTGTAAGAAGCCAAATTTTAATTAATCTATTGATGGCATGAAAATTTACATAAAGTAGATGATTAAAGAGCTGAGGTCTTGATACCATTCTTTCAAATTAGGCACCCATGTTTCACCCAGTTCTTGATGATGTGAGCACGTGGTTGAAAATTCAAAGAGAGAATCTGGCAAACAGTGAAAAAGTCAGGCAGGAACACAAATTCTCCATTTTGCATAAAGATAGTGCCATCTTTCAAATTTAGTACTATTTTGAGAACATTTACTTCATTAAGGGTTGTGGTAGTTTGCTGGGGCTGCCACAACAAAACTCTACAGACTGGGTGGCTTAAACAACAGAAATTTATTTTCACACAGTTCTAGAGGCTCGAAGTCCAAGATCAAGGTGTTAGCAGGTTTGGTTTCTTCTGAGACCTCTCTCCTGGGCTTGCAGACAGCCATCCTCTTTCTATGTCCTCATATGGACTTTGAACTCCTGGTATCTCATTGTGTTCAAATTTCTTCTTTTCATAAGGGCACCAGTCAGATTGGATTAGTGCCCACCTGAATGACCTCATTTTAACTTAATCACCTCTTTAAAGACCTTATCTCTAAATATGACTACATTATGAGGTACAGGGGTTAGGGTTTCAACATATTAATTGGAGGGGGAGAGGAGACACGAATCAGCCCCAAAACAGGGGTAATTCCTATGAACATGTAGAAAACACATCTTATTGGCTTGAAAATTACAGCAGATAAGTGCCTGTTTTTACTAGGTTGTACTACGTAACAAAAGCCCCCCAGATTTCAGTGGTTTATAACACAAAGGTTTCCCTCTTACTTATATTGGCTGTAGGCAGCTGTTGCTCGGCTCCATGTGTCTTCTCATTCAAGGAATAGATGAAGGAGCAGCTCTTACCTAGGACTTGCCATTCCCATGGCAAAGGGAAAAGAGGGGGAAATGTGGTGCAAACACGCAATGACTCTTAAGAGTTTCTGCTTGCACGTTCCATTCCCATCACTATCACTAGCATTTACTTGGTCAAAGTAATTCACATGGCTTTGACACCCAAGCTTAACAATTGGGTACCTCCTTCAACAGGGAAGTGCTGCAGGTCAATTTCAATAGGCGTGGCTGTATAATCCCATTACAAAGGAGTAGAAAGCAATTAACTGAGAGCAATAATACAATCTACCACAAGGTATGTCAAGGATTCCTGGAAATGTAATATTCATCAAGATTCTAAATACAAAGTCAAAAATGTACGTAATGAACGTTTTATCAAGTTCACAAGAGACAACAGGAGATACTAGCAAAATACATGAATCACTTCTCCACTTTAAGACTATGAGTTACAAATGAATCAAAAAGGACACAAACATTGCCTTCATTTGCTTGAAGGTTTATCTAGAACTGATTAACCAAAAAGTACTTTATTAAAAATTCACAGAAGGCCGGCCCTGTGGCTTGGCGGTTGGGTGCTCGCGCTCCGCTGCTGGTGGCCTGGGTTCGGATCCTGGGCACGCACCGACGCACCCCTTCTCTGGCCATGCTGAGGCCGCGTCCCACATGCAGCAACTGGAAGGACGTGCAGCTATGACATACAACTATCTACTGGGGTTTGGGGGGAAAAAAATAAATAAACAAATCTTTAAAAAAAAATTCACAGAGATTAGTGTTCTTAGACATTTAGAAAATGTTTAATTGATAACAACAAAGTTACTAAGCCATGGGATGGTTAACAGAGCCAACCCTTGTTTAATGGTGAAGGCAAAATATCCATCTCCCTCCCTCCATCCCAGTCCTTCTCCCTCCACATCCCCACTTCTACCTCCTTCTTTATTCTCCCAGGACGCCATCTCTAGTGTTATCTTTCTTTCTCTTGCCTTCTCTAGGCAGAGACATATATCTTCCCCAAGTCTATTCTTACCAGAACCCGCCCCCCTCCCCGAGTGGGATTTTTTTAACTTTATACTGAAGTGTGGCATAGTCGTGACCTCTTTCAGTCTCCACTCTCCCGCACTGCAAAGGTAATGACCATCCGGACTTCAAACACCATAGATTAGCTTTGCTCGTTTTTGTATGTGCTCTTGTGTATCTGGCTTCTTTCACTCAACATTAGCTTTGTCATGGTCGGTCATTCATCCTGACTGATGTGTGGAATTACATTATGTGAATAGATCACAATACATTCACCCATTCCACTCCTGATGGACATTCGGACAGTTTCCTGGTTGGAGCTGTTATGAATGGGGCTCCTATGAACATTCTAGTTCACATCTTTCCAGGAACTCCATTTATGGACTTGTTGAGACCTACACCTAGGACTGGAATGATTGGGTCTAGGGCACGTGTATATTTAGCTTTAATAGTTTTCAAAAGTGGTTGTATCATCCTCTAGACTTCTAAGAAGGCTTCACATTCATTAATAAAAGCCTTAACAGCTAGCACAGTATTTCCAAAAGAAGCAGACCTAGAACTCAGATTTTCTGATGCCAAGTCCAGTCCTTTTTACACGCAGTAAATTCTACACCCCTCTAAACCCCTTCACACTACTTTTCTCTCACTGGTACTTTGCTGTCTTTTTCCTTTCACACCACTTGGATGAAGGGGCAGCTAGTTGTTCATGGGCTATTCTCCCTGGGGTATTTTTGCCTCAAAGAGGGTCAGTGGAGACTCCAAATAATAACTCTCATTGTGGGACTTTCAGGTTCTGTAACAGTTCAGTCTGTAGGAAGGAATGGGGAAAAAGGAGAGAGGGACATCATTTCAGTCAGAGGGAACTGTTCACAGAATCACTCAAATCCCAAATGACTGTTGATCTGAATAGAGCCATCCCTGATGAAACACAATAGGAAGTAGAAAGCTGTCTTTTTTCCTGTGAACTTTAGGGCAAAAACCTTGGAACGTTATTAAACCCTCACTTCTCCAAAGTGATACACAGGACCAAAGGGAAGCCCGAGCAGTCAAATTAACCCATAACCCACCAAGTCTCCACCCAGGAGCCGGGAGCAGGAATCAGCTGCTGATTTCCTGAAGATGCCTGTATCTGAGCCCAGGGCATCAAGAAACTGAGCAGAAAAGATTGAGAAAGATGAAAATAGAAATCAAGCCCCAACCTCCTGACGGCGCACTCAGGTGTGCATCTGTTCCCCGACTCTGTGTTGTAATTAAAGAGAGTGGTTTTTACATATTTAGATATTTCTCATTTATCCTGGCCTGATGCCTGAATTTGAATGCAGCTGAAGTTAAGGGTATTAATTAATTGTGAATCACTCCAATACTTGAATATAAGGCCTCTCGAGCATAATGTGCAAATTTATGTAAAAACAATGTGAAAATTAGAAATGAATTGGCACATTTTTTTTTAACCAGAACTGTAGCACTCTGTCTAGTCAAACAGACTGCTCATTTGCAAGTTGTCTATATGCAAAGCATTCTGCCCCTGGGAGCCTCAAATCTCCTTAGCTAGTCGTCTGAAATTTGAGAAGAGCTTTGTTCTGAACCTGATTTCTGCTCTCTTCACTTTCTCCTCGCTGCTTCCAGCAGTGTGGATAAAACACTCAGTACGCTTTTCACCCAACAACCCCAAGCATGGCCAAAACATGAAGCTCACCCTGGGAAAAGCCCGAATCGCTCCCCACAACCCACAGCCCTCAAATTTCCCTCTGCAGACCAGACCCGGTAAAGTAAAAACAGGCTGTCTGCGGGTAGCTCCTGGGCTAGCTTCCAGACTCACAGGTAATGTTTGGAGTTAAAGCAGATCAACACTGCATATGTGGCAGGCTGGGGATCTGCAGGTCTGCACTCAGCCTCACCCGGGCTTGGGGGAGAAAAGCCAGCGCGGACAGGTGCCAAGGTGCAGCAGCAGGGGGAGCATTCGCCTCATCCGCCCTTGGCTGGCTGGCACCTGAGCCCAGAAGTAGGCCAGAGGTCAGGAGATGCTAGGAGAGGGCCAGCAGGGCCCTCGTGGCAGGGCCACGTCATTCCACACCTGGGAGTGGGAGGGGACCTCCTGTGGGAATTACCCAGCTAATCATTTCGCTGTGGGAGTGGGGAGGGTGATAAAAGAGACAGGAGGATCTCCCAGGAGCTGGCAGGCAGCCAGGCAGAGCTGACGGCAGCCCACCCAGGCAAGGAAAGGCAGGCGGTGGAGGTGACAGCTGACGAGGAGCACTCCTGGGACAGGAGCTGCGCCAACAGTGGGTGTGAGTCACCATCCCTCTAAGCAGATGGCCCAGGGCTTTTCCAGCAGCTCAATTCCAGATTAAAGGGACATCACCCCTAGGCCCCCGGGAGCTGGGACATCTGGCTCCATTGACTCCTCTGCTTGGTGGCCCACTCTACTGCCCACAGCTCATGTTTACTCAAGTTACCAGGAGGTT
The DNA here is from genome assembly GCF_057802395.1 of Ceratotherium simum simum. NCBI lineage: Eukaryota > Metazoa > Chordata > Mammalia > Perissodactyla > Rhinocerotidae > Ceratotherium > Ceratotherium simum. The sequence goes on from NC_141909.1 coordinate 9,506,381, forward strand.
AATTTTCCACATTGAGTTGCTCTGTAAATGCTGCTTTCAGTTGTGACCAGTAAGCTCCGTTTTCACCAGCTTGGGTACAATTGTCGTCACCCTGACATCGGGATTCTAAGACCTTGATACTCAAAGTGTGGTCCCTGGATCAGCGTCATCACCATCAATTCTGAGCTTGTCAGAAAAGCAGACATCGAGGGCCCACCCCAGACTTCCAAATCAGAATCTGCTTTTTAACAAGGCCCCCAGGGGATCTGTGCGCACACTGAGTTTTGAGAAGCTGTGTTCTAAGGTATGTCTCTAAATCTCCACCAAGCCAAAGTGAGTTTCAGTATTTCCGGTTATCAGCTGGGTAACCTTGAATAAAGCACTTCATTTCCTCAACCTTCGAGTCCTCATCTGTACAATGGGGATGCTAATCCTACTTAATTTAAGATGACAAAATTAAATAATAAATTAGGATTTGTCCTGTAAATTGTGAATCATGATCAAAATACTCAGTTTTATTCTTGTGCTGCATCCTCAATAATTGGATTACAAACCCCTGAGAACAGGAACAAGTTCTCCTCCACCTCTTTATCTTCCCGATACACCAAGTGCAGTGTTCTGCCCATAATGAGGTTGACGATTTGACATCTACAAAAATCAACCTCCCTTGGAAACTCCGACTGTGCCCCCCCACCAAAAAAAATATTCTAATTTCAATTCCTGACTCCAAGCACAAAGAGCTCCTTTGACCTAATCCTCTGAGGTTCATCCTTCTAAATAATTGTTTTGTCTCTACCTATAAAGCACTTCCTTACTATGGTGACACATACATAATTGTGTGTGTAAGTAATTGAGGGTGGCTCTACCAGTCAGCTGCCTTCCCACTAGACAACACAGAAAACATACTGTCTTCCTGAACGTTACTCTCCCGTAGGTTTGCATCAAGGCCCTACAAGTTTCCCAAACTTACATATACTTTATGAGACTATAGACCGATAGGAGAAGACAGATTGATACAGTAGGAAAACTACTGCAGAAGGAAATTGAAGGTCTGGGTTCCAGCTCAGAGTCTGACACTATTTTGCAATTTAACTTGGCATAGGGCACTCGACTTTTCAGGGTCCCATCTCCCCTATTTAAAGGAGATGAGTGAGCAACATTCTGTCCTATGGCTCATCCCCTACAATGTTCTGTAATTTTCTGAGTTGATTTTAAGGGTCACTTAACTGAAATTATTTAACAAAACTTCCCAGCATTAAACATTAACACAGCTCTTTTTATATGGCATGGTTCATTATCACGCCAATAAATGATTAATTATAATTCTCTATCTGGACCAGTAATTTGGCAGGACTTTTATGATTCATAATTTGTGCTATGTTGTAATGTTACCTCTTGAAACTGACATACTAGCATTTATTGTTTTTTTATTGCCTCTCTGAGTTGGCTTTTGAAAGAGACACCAAGTGACATGTTTAGGAAGGGTTTAAAAGTTTGACGTGGTTGGATTAGGCATTACTTGTCTAGTGAGGAGTGGAGGATTGGAGCTTCTGTGGACTTCTGTGACCACTAGAGCAGCAAACCCAGCAATGAATAATTCAACGGGCTGTTCAGCCAATGCAACAGTTTGCAATGGCACATCCTGTGTAGTAACTTCTGGAAATTTCAATGCCATTCTGAGTGTGGTCCTCAGTACCATCTTGACCATTCTCCTGGCTTTGGTAATGTTCTCCATGGGATGCAATGTGGAAATCAAGAAATTCCTAGGGCACATAAGGCGGCCGTGGGGCATATGTGTTGGCTTCCTCTGTCAGTTTGGACTCATGCCCCTCACAGGATTCGTCCTGTCAGTGGCCTTTGGCATCCTCCCCATCCAAGCTGTAGTGGTGCTCATCACAGGATGCTGTCCAGGAGGAACTGCCTCCAACATCTTGGCCTATTGGGTTGATGGCGACATGGACCTGAGGTAAGATATCTAAACTTCCCCGTACTGCAATCACATTGAATTAATCTTTTGGGAAGCCTCTGGCATTGTGAATTTCCGTCTGATCTGCCGTTGATCTGGGGTATGGCTGAAGAATTAAACAGAAGAAAATAAATGCATTCACTTGCCTTCCTGCACAGCTGCTTAGCTGTTGAAATTTGGGGGTTATATTTTGTGTCTGTGTTTTTTAATCTAAATCGGTTAACAAGGAGTTGGATAATTGCTGTTTATCTTTGGGAAAAGATTCAAAGTTTTTCGAAAAAGAAATCCTTCCCAAGCCACAAGCTGCAGCTGAGAAAGTTTTCCTTGTTGGTATCAGCAAATGAAAGAAAGTGTTTCTTTGTGGTGATGAAGAGCTCTGAGTGCAATGAATCAAGTTGTTCATTAAACATTAGAATCTACGGTGAGACAATGGACACAGCCAGTTCTTTGGAAAAGCTTTTTCTTTGCATAAAACCTAAGGAAGAATTTGTACATTTGCTTCACTTCTACTGGTATTAAAAGAAAAAAACCTGCGGCAGCTTTTTTAAAAAGGTTATGCTTACCTTACTATAAAATAAACAGAAAATGGTTTCTCTGCTTCCCACAGAGTAATCTAAATTGCAGTGGTTGCCCAATTCATCCTGTGCCAGTCCGAACTAGCACTGGGAAAAAAACTAATAGAAATAAGACGAAGCATTAATGTGATGAGACTGAGAATTTTAATGCTGCAAGTTGAATAGACGAATGTCTTCTTCCTTACCTCACAATTCCTCATTTCCTGTGAAAGGTAGGCATTTCTGCAAACCCGCCAGGTGTTAATGTAACGTGTGCTTATTAAATATTGTCCAGCAAGCAATCAGCTCTGTTAATCACCAGCTACTCAACTCAGAAGAGAGAAGCTCAAAGTGTAGAAATGTCACAATTACAAAATGTTAGACAGTATTCCATGTTGATCCAGTGCCTGTGAGTAATTGGGAGCCTGCCACCTCATCTCAGCTGGTACTGATTTCTCCAGAAGCTTTAGAAAGGCCACACAAGCTATATAGATTCACATTACATATTTTTCACATAAGGAAATACTGTATTTTCTTTGCAATAGATTTTTTTAAGGAAAGTCCTGTAAAGAACCAAGGATGATAAGTGCTGTTCATGGTTAGTTAATCTGTGAACGACGGTATAGCAATAAGTTCTTTTTAGACTTTAACTTAGTTTGACCTGAGGAACTAGGTACCCAGAGGTGAGAATTCTAAAGGTTAGCACCAGCTAACCCGAGGGGATTGCAATAAATTGAATATGGGGCTTTGACTTCCACTAAACAGCTTTTACATAATATTTATAACTTTTCAACAAAACGGAAGAGTCTTGTACCTCAACATAATGCCGCACATGTAATCATTTTATAAGATAGAAAAGCATGTGTGATGCTGGGTTGTTTGGCTGGTGAAACGGATTCCCTTCTGTGGGCTAAAAGTATAAAAACTTAATTTAAAAGCTCCAAGTCACACCTTTCTGTGGTTTTAAGGAAATCTTATTTCTCTTGAAACAGGAGATGATTACGTAATCCTGTCTACCTCGTATAACAATTCTTGTAAAAAATAAAAATATTAAGAAATGAAAACCAAAAGTAGAATTTGAAACCGTGGTGGAAAACGTCCAGCTGAATCGGTGTATATGAATCCTTCAGCAAGTCAGAATAAGACCAATAATGGGACGCATGGCATTGAAAATTTTAATTTTTATTCTAGAAAGTGTGCACTCCACAGTTCCCCCTTGTCTTGTAAATAACATCAACACCTCTCCAGTCCAATAGTCACCCCTCTGGCAATCCCACCTATCCATAACTCAAACAAGATCCAGTAAAAGACTTTGTACACCCAAAATAAATCTCACTTAATCTCATAAACGTTCCTCACAAAGGACCTACTTACTCTCTTTTTAAATTCTAAAGCTCTGTTGTGCTATTTCCCAGCACAAAGGACGAGAAACAAGAAGTGGGGAGGGGTGCTGGAGAGGCAGGCCTGTGTCCCGCAGCGGCAAGTGGCCCCAAAAGCCTGACCTCAAGAGAGAAGACCAAAATGCCTCCAAAGCAGAGGACAACTCCCAAAGCACAGCAGACTTTCCATCGTTTACTTTAGAGACAAACAGCTCTATAAACAAATCACCCAGAAGACATCACTGTATTTTAACGGAGCAAATAATAATAACGTTTATCACAATAACCCATAATCATTAAATTATGCCACGATGTATGATGAGGACGATGCACTGCCTATGGTAGGGGGAAAATTGCAAATATTTCTCTACAGCAAATTAAGAGTAACGCTTCAGCTATCAGGAAACAGATTGCCAACACCTTTTATTCTTCTGGAGCAAGCACTGGATAACTGGTCTCCTGATAACTTAGATACAATCCTATGCACCATTCATATTTCCAATTCTGTCCTCTTGGAACTTTACCTTCTTCATTTCCATTTGAGCTCTAGCAACAGCAGCCAAGATGCAATTGTTCATACCAACAGGTACCTGCACTGGTTGAGCAGATGCCACACAATGCCAGCACAACAACTCCTGCCTGGCTTGAACTTTCCTGGGTGTGGTTCCTGGGGGAAGAAACCAAATCACCTCCCCCTCACCCTATTATTTCTTCCAAACCTGGGGAGCCATTGCATTTTGCAATCTCTAGTGACTTAAAAAAAATAAAAATAACACACTTTGCTCATTGAATCCTTGCTCATTGAAATACAGCAAGTGATATTTCTGCTCCTTCTCAGACCACTGCAGCCTAGAAAGCTGTTGCGGGAATCTGATCCGTGCACAGAGGTTTCCACCTGTTCTCGCTGTGCCGTGGGCACTTGATGCACGATACGTTTCAGGGAGAAACGAAGGTGATGTTTTCAGGTGAATTTGCTGGTGACCAGGCCTGCAGTTCGGGGGACACAGAGACCTCCCGCCCCCTTGTGTCTGCTCTAGCCCCAGAGAGTCCCCGTTTTCACATCACTGTTTTCTTTGCAGTGGCCTCAGCCACACCACACAAGGACTTTCCTCCTCATTTTCCCACTTCTTTAGGGAATCCCTGCTTATGTTGACTTTCCTCAGTTTCCCCCAATTCCTTCACTGCCGTGCACTTTCTACACTCCCTTTTATTATTTTGTAGATTTAATAGTTTCTAGATTTTCCTACCACATCCTTTGCTCTTTGGCCAGATGTTCATTTTTCACCTTCCAGTTCAACCTTGGCTGTTATCTCAGTTGTTCAAGATCCCTGACCCTCTAGCTTATCACATATTCAAGGCAATCCCTCCATTTCTACCACATAAATGTGCAGCTGCTCTCTACTCTAAGAACTAACCCAACACTATTTGACTTTTCTTTTATTTTCCCTCAAAGTTACCAATCTTTGTTTCTCTCACGTAGCTTATATTTGACTTACTAGCTGTATTTAGTAGGCACTACTATGAGCCACGCACAGTACAGAAGTGTCCTACATGCATTTTAATCCTCAGAATAATCCTCTGAGATCAGTACTATTATTTTCTGCATTTGACAGGTGATAAAATTAAGGCTCCTCACCTTGACGGCGGGCATAGAGTCAGTCATGTCAGAGTCAGAATTGGAATCCAGACCTATCCACTTATCCTTGTCCAGACTATTAACCTTTGCTCAACATTATTTCTATCACTTATCACATCTTCACTCTCTAGCACCACCTATATACACTTCTTTTGATCTTTCCAACTTGGTGTTTCATTTCTAAAATGATTACAATATTCTGCATTCCTTATCACGGACTTCACCCAATTCCTCAACATACACTGAACTCTCATTGATTGCTTTCTTTTATTTCCAAAAGGAAAAGAAAATCTCCCTGGTGGTTAATAGAGCCAAAGCCAAGAGATTTTTTCTTTTCTTACATTTTTTCTTATTCCAATATAAATTTATGGTAGTATTTCCATTGTTGACATCTGTGTTCTTTATAAACTTTGATTTTTTTCATGTAAAATGATTTTTTCTTTTGCTAATTTATTCTGCTACATTGTTCCTTAAAATTATTTCCCTGTGAATTGTTTTTCATCTCATTTTGAGTGGTTCGGTGTTGTTCTTGTATTAGTTCAAATGGCATTATCTTCCAGCCTCCTACTCTCTTGTCCCTCTGCGGGCCCTCACGGTCGAGATGGCCCACCAAATCTAACCCATTTCCTTCTCCAACTCCTGTCTTGTCCCTCCTCACGGCCTTGAAGAAACTGCTCTTGCCAAACTCAAAACCATGATACAACTTTATAAATTGTCTTAGCAATAACTCAGAATTGAAACTTTCACAAGGAAATTTGAAGGAAAAACAAGGAGAGAAACAGACTTTCTTCTAAAAGTTGTTCTCATAGTTTAAAACAAAAAACTCCCAGCCTTCTCTTCACTATGATCCAGGAAATGAATACTGCCCCGCTCCTCCAGACTCCCTCCCATCCTCTCCACTCTAGAAATCATATTGGATGGAGTAGAATTAAAGTGATTTTATTATGGGGATAACTTTAAATCCATTCTCATTGACTTTAAAAAATAAAAGATAAAAAAAGAGGACAGTGTAGGAAGTGAAGAAGGAAGAGAGGGAGGGGAAGATCATTGACAAACTCTAGTACTTTAACTACAAGTAGGACAAAGCACTAATTATAGCACATTAACTTATTATTCTGGTGTAGGACTCTACCTTCGCATCCTATTTTGTGTCTAAAGTAAGTTAATCTGTCACTGTAATAAATTGAACTTCTTAGAAAAGTTTTACATACTTCTCTAGCATTGGTTATTGTTGCATGATTTATCTCTACTAAGACAGGTATTTTTTTCTAAATCTTTTAAACGCGTAGTAAGTGAAGTCATTCCTGATTTTTTTTAAAAAAAAAGACTATTAGGGAAGTAAAGCCCCTGACAAACAATGCCTCCACCCTTTATTTTGCCAAAACTGTGCTTATTTAGATGCATTGAAATGAAATGCCTCACCTCCAGCTGTTTTCCTTAGCATTGTAAAGCATGGTTGTTTCTGTTGTTTTGGGGGGAGTGGGTGGTGTAGATAATTTAGCATTTTCCTCCAAGTCCACACATAATACCTTTAAGAAATTACTACTTTTATAGTCTCAATGCTATAGCTATTGGAGAAAGGACCTTTCAGAAAATTTTCTCTAGTTTCCTAATACCGTATTATGCTGGAACACAACACACACACACACACACTGTGGCTGGATTGGTAATAACAATAACTAGCTTTTAATGAGTGCCTTGCATTATTTTAAGCACTGGACTCATTGGCTCATTCAATCCTCACAGCCTATTGAGGTGGCAACAATTATGATCTTCATTTTACAGATAAAGAAACTAGCAAAGAGAAGTCACGTAATTTACCCAAAGTCATGTAGGAAGTGGCCATACCTGCTTCTAACCCAGGCAGTGTCTGCGTTTGGTGTCTAGCCCAGCCGTTTAACAGCTCTGTTCCCCGGGCAGAGAATGTGACCCTGTGCACAGGGCACTATGATAGGAACAGGAAGACCCACTACCCAAACCTCCTCTTCCATCCTGTCACAGTGCAGAAAATAGCATCATTCCATATTAATTCCTCCATATCGAAAACCAAAGTCCACCTACTCAGCCAGGTCCATCCCCTAAAACACAGATGCTCTCAGGAGGAATGTACCAGATCCTGGGTCTTGTGAACACACATTTGGTAAATTTCTCAGCAGGAATAGAATCTAGGCCTGGTTGCATGTTTTCTGTGGTTTTTTGAGTCAGCATTCTCTTCTTTTCTCAGGCTACGGGCAATGGTGTAATAATTTGTCTGCTTTAGGGAAAGACACTGAAGCTTCCTCCTTTGAACTTGTCTTCTCCTCCAAGGGCCCAGGGAGGCCCCTCTCATCCCAACTTGGACAGACACGGCGAAGCCCCTGAAGTCTTGGCTGGTATAAACGTGTGTGCTGTACTCTTATTGGAAGTTCAAAAGGTGGCCTGTCCAAGCACCTTGTACCTTGTCGAACAATGAATTTGACCCGCCATTAAATATCTTCTCTGATTCTTGAGAACCAGTGGGGAGGGAGGATGGCACAAGAGGAAGTTGGAAGACACCAAACATGGATCTCAGCTTTTTGCCCGAGGCCAGGCCCTGCACAAACGTGGGCACGTGTGTATTTCTGTCCCTCAGACGGGATGGTGCTGCTGGTTGAGAGTCTTTTGAAGGACATTCTAATCATGAATTGAAAAATGAAACAACTTCTCCCTTAGAAAACTCAACCTGCCCACCTTCCCATTTCCTTTCAGCGTCAGCATGACCACATGCTCCACGCTGCTGGCCCTGGGAATGATGCCGCTGTGCCTCTTTACCTATACCAAAATGTGGGTCGAGTCTGGGACGATCGTAATTCCCTATAATAACATAGGTAAGTCATTCTTCGGCAAGACTTATGAATACTGCCCTCCTACTCTCTGCTTGTCCCCAGCTAGGTTCTTAGGCCAGGCTCAGACCCAGCTGATATTTACCTCTTGCACCAGCAGCTGTTTATGACCAATTAGTATTTCATTACAAGTCACCTCTGCATTTGAACGAAGGTTGGCAGCATCTAAATGCCAAACCTTGACCCCATGGAAGAACCTGTTTTTTTCCTCCATTGAAATCACCAGGGAGAGGGGCCAACTTAAGGGATTCCTCCGCACAGCCATTCCGACCTGAGGAGGCTGAAGCTGCTAATGTATGAGAGGCTCCACCTGTTCCTTAACTCAGAGTGCAAATAGTTCATGGGAACAGGAGTTTGCACCCAGACACTCAAACTGAAGAAATACAAAGAACATTCCACTAATGATTTAAAAATAGGGCACCAAGTGAGCAATCGTGAGCGTGGCCATAGGAAACTACCAGATGAAACACAGGTTTGTAACACTCAACTGAGAGCCACATCTTGATTCAGAAGTTGATTTACTGGCACAGGTTGTGTGTCGTGCCTCAGGGGTCAAATTTGCTAGTTATGACTCTGTCTCCACTCATTTTAACTCTAGGATGTTCACCCCTAGTCCAAAGGAGTTTTTTTCTATTTCTGGGAGAACAAATTAAGTTGCTGGTGTAACATGGGGTCAAAGGAAGAACAAGATGGCTCCTGGTCTACCCAAACCAGGCAATTCCCCCATCGAACTATCATCAGGAAAGATGAGATGTAGGTGAAATAGGACATCAGTACCACTCACCAGGAACATTGCATGCTACATTGTCTTTTTCAGCTGACCTTGGAGACGAATGTCTCCCTGATGGCTGCCTCAAAGAGGTGTGGGTGTCCCATTGAAGGAAGGATGTAAGCAAAGGCTAAATGGTTACTGGTTAGGATGTTTGTAAAAGGGATTCCTGTTGGCATTGGAAGCTGGACTGGATGGTGTCTAAAATCTCTTCCTTTTCTAAGAAAGATTGTTCCTGTGTTAAAACATGATTCAGAGTCTACACAAGTGAATTAGAACAAACTTTGGGAATGCTAATTGGTGACAATCTGTATTGCAATACTTTCAGATCATCTCTTCTCTCTCCCCACTCCTGCCCTAGCCACTAAACCAAAAAAAAAAAAAAAAAAGTGGTCCTCTTTGGCACACCCTGTTCAAGTATGGGATTTTCCTGTACAAGGTCCTTCTACTGACCCCAGGGGAACTCCTTCATAACAGACATAATCTCCTGCAAACAGGTTGTAGGGGGCCCTCCACAACCACTTGCTTGTGCCTCATGTTGCTTAACTCTCAGTCTGCTCCCTTGGAAGACATCTTCCTTAGAGTTAAAGAATGTAGTTTGTTTGAGTGGTGTACATTGTAGGCCTCTCAAAGAATCTGCAGCTGACTGAGGAGTATTACTTCTTTATTACTCAATGTTTAAGAAAAGAATTAAGCCTTAAAATATTCTCCTCTTGATATTCACTCTTTTCTGGAAAATGCCTTATAGCAATATTGAGTGATTCTAACTATGGTGTGAATGACTTATATCACATCTTTTAATGTGAATAAATTTTAATAGGAAGAAAAAGTGCAAAAGAGTAATTAGCACCTCTATGGAGGAAAAGGTCATCACAGAAGAGGTAAAAGGCAAAAAAAAAAAAAAGAAAATGGAAGAGAAGAAGAAAAGATAAAAATTTTTTAAATGAAAATTTGATAAAAAAAGATATTAACTCCACGTACTCACCATTTTGCCCAGGCCTATTTTCCAACCTAACCTTCTTGCTATTGGTTTTTCTAGTGCTTTAATATAGAGAACAAACAACCCAATTACTTCACAAGATGTTTAAGGCTCAAGTGTTTCATTTGTCCAAGATGACTGGGGAGCTGGAAGTAGCCCCTGGTCTGCTCTCCACTCTGCTGGGTGGGGCAGGACTTTTGGCACAGGTTCCACACGGTGCTCATGGTGCTCTGATGATTCAATAAATGCCCTCTGAGCCCCTTCAGATGATGACATCCGGATGGAGGAGGCGGCGGCTGCATGGCTGGTACCACTGAAAACACACTGCAGCAAGTTGTTCTTCCTACTCCTCTCTAGCCTACATTTGTGTCTAGTACCGTGAACCATATACCCACTTCACCATCTAATTCTCCCAGCAGCACTGTGAGATAAACAGAATTCTACTCATCTCACAAAAGGAGGGCTCAGAGGGGTCCAGTAATGTGCCCAGTTGCCACGGTTTGTGAATAAGGTTCAGCTCCGGGTCTATCCGGCTCCAAGTTCCACCCTGTGACTCTGTTCACCACCCTCTCATTCTCTTCTTTATTTCTACCTTTCTTTCCTCCTATACCTGCTGTGTAAACTTGATTTAAGACCAAGTTATGATTCAAATGGTGTGACTGTAGGCAGATGCTTTCTCATCTATATGGACAGGCCTTTGACACAGAAGCACAGACGCAGGAAGGATAAGGAAAACAGAGTGGGGGGAAGAGAAGAGCGGGAACTTTCGCCCACCGGGGAGTTACAACATCCCACCTCTCCAGGCGGGATTGTGACCAAGGGCAAAGAGTGTCTTTTCCGGTCAACTTCAAGTCTCAGAAAAGCTGTATCTGGCTTCATCAGGGCAGGAGAGGAAATGCAATGCTGCTATGGATTTTGGCAGGTGGTCCTGCTTCCGTGTTTATCCTGAAGCCTTGGGCTGCCCCAAGGAGACAAAGGCTCTTAGCAAGAGGGACCAAACATGGCGGATGGGCTGCATTTTCACAGATCCAACCCGGTAAAGATGTTACCAAAACCTAACCCCACTTACATTCCAGGCACAATATTTGTACCTAGATTTAAGCTAACACAGTACAATTTGTGTCAAGACAGCTTTAATTTAAGGCCCACAAACTTTACACAATTTAGGGAAGAGTCTGCAGACCCAGTGGAGGAAGTCTCCTCCCAAAGGAGCAGGACTTAAGGATACTCAGAGGAGATTTTTCTGGGGGCTTTTTCCAGTACGTCTATCAACGACTCTTTCATACATTGTTTCACCATTTTCTCCTTGCTCTCTCCTCTCATCTTTTTTCTTTTTTTTTCCTGCTCTTGGTATCCTTAGGTTACTTAATCCCATGGAGTAATTTCTGGGAAGAAGTAGTTGCTAACCCTTATATCGCCAGGAGGCCCAGAAGCCTACAAAGAAAGTATGTTTTCATCACTATTATACTCATTTTAAGTTCATATTTACAGCCCTGGAATCTAGAAGCCTTTTTCCAGCCCTCATTCAATCTACTCCAGTACTAAGCAACCTTCACTCTCCAAATTTCATTATTCAGTTCCACTTTCTCCTACTGCTTTTAAAAGATGTCTGAAAAAGAAACAGCCCATGAGAAGTTAGAAGTTGTTGGTGCTATAGTATATCAAAGCAGCTGTTGGACAAATGAGTGTTAAATAATATGGAGAAATAAACCACATGTCACGAGTATATCAGTAAATTTAACATGGTGAAATTGAAGTATGACTCTTTTATCTGGCTGAGAGAGCATGCTCCTGCAAAGAATTATAATTACTTGAGAGGTCGCCAAACATATTATCTCACAGAAAATTTAAAGCATGCTTTCAACCTATTCTCTCACCTCTCTGCTGAAGATTTGAGTAACCAAAGTCAGTCCTAACTAGAAGTCAATAGGCTTCGGAATGCCTGGAAAATTTTTCACTTTTTTAAAAAATTTATACTACCATGAAGTAACAGATAGATGTAAAATATCATCTACATACACCCCAAGAACACATGCACACACAAACTTTGAAAAGATATTTTTGCTAGGATGTAAAGATGCAAAAACCAACGAAGCCAGGATGCTGACAAATTGATACTAAAAGAGATTGATTGGCAGTGTAAGGAACTCTAAAAAATTAACCAAGGATTTATATCATCAATATTATCAATTCTCCACCAGTAATATTAAATTATTTACTCGAGTGGGTAAGGAAGGAGAGTCGTTGGTGTTGTTTCATTTCTGCTTTATGTGTTCAAGAAGAGAGCCTGAAACACCATCTACGTCTTTTTCAGGCTGCTTACTCTTTTGTTCTCCTCTTTCCTGTGCTATGTGTTCTGTTGACCAAATCACTCTTCCGTCATTTTTAGGTACGTCTTTGGTCACTCTTGTTGTTCCTGTTTCCATTGGAATGTTTGTTAATCACAAATGGCCCCAAAAAGCCAAGCTCATACTTAAGGTAAGTGTCCCAAGCCCTAGGCCACCGGGTCAAATGCTCCACTGTGTGAGCTGAAATAATAGGTCTTTCCATCTCCTAAATTGGTTTTCTCCTTATATTAGAAACCCCCTTCTAGGGGGGGCTTAAAGTTATTAGATATGCAGTCCACTCTTCTAGAATGCCTTTCTCTTTCACATCCACAGGGCAAATTTCTATCCCCCCTTTGAGATACCCAATTCAAATGTCACCTCTTGGTTTTATTGTACTCTGTACCCCCAGAGCGCTTTGCTCTTATCTCTGTTATTTGGGTTTGTATTATAAAATATACCTAGACAGCTGTCTTAGAAAATAGATCATATCTTTTTTATCTCTGTATCCAGATGGTCAGTTCGGTGCCTGGCAATTGGTAGATGATATCTAATATATATATATATATATATAATTAGTAACCATTTATTCCTCTTCACCAACTATATTCTAGCTAGATGCTATGGACATGGAGATGGAGAGAGATGACATAGACATAGACGTATTCCACTGATCAGGGGGCAGAATAAGCTATAGCTGGTGGTCTTTGTTTCTCTGAGCAGCAAAATGTTATCTCTCAATTTTTTTTTAAATGTGAAAAGGAGAAAATAATAACAAAAGTGGCTTTCATTTGCATGTGACTTTTAAACCTTTATAGAGTTTTATATCTATGTTCTTATTATCATAATAATCATAAAAGGTGACTAAGGCAAGATTTCATCTTTAATTACAGATGAAGAAACTAAAACTCAGAGAGGTTTTGGGATTTACCAAAGGAAGGGGGGCAGGAGTTAAATCTGAAAGCCAGGCCTTCTTGTTCTTATTGAGTGGGTTTTCTTCCTCTCTGACAAAGATAATTTGCGAGCTAAAACATCTTCTTCAAGCTAATTGAGCATGGACGCTATATGTCCTATTTCCCTAAAAATGAAAATGTGGAACGAGCGCCAGCGTTTCTGGTGGGCGGACAGCAGCCATAGGGTGAGGAGTACACAGAGATGAGACTTCATTATCATGATGGTTGGGTCTGCTTGTGTCTTTCTTCCAGATTGGGTCCATCACTGGCGCAATCCTTATTGTGGTCACAGCTGTGGTGGGAGGAATACTGTACCAAAGTGCCTGGATCATCGCTCCCAAACTGTGGATTATAGGAATGATATTTCCTGTGGCCGGTTACTCTCTAGGGTTTTTTCTGACTAGAATAGCTGGTCAGCCCTGGCACAGGTATGGTGTTTTGGTAAATTGAACTGGGAATTTTCTTCTATAATAGCTGTTGTGCTGGTTTGCTAAGGCTAGTGTAACAAAGTACCTCAAACAAGGTGGTTTAAACAACAGAAATTTATTGTCTTCCAGTTGTAGAGGCTGGAAGTCCAAAATCAACCTGTCGGCAGGGTTGGTTCCTTCTGAGAGCTGTGAGAGGAATGTGTCCCAGGCCTCTCTCCTCCACTTGTTGATGGCCGTCTTCTCCATGTGTCTCTTCACATTGTCTTCCTTCTATGCATGTCTCTGTGACCAAATTTCCCCTTTTCACAAGGACACCAGTCATACTGGATAAGGGTGCACTGTAATCACCTCATCTTAATGAATCACATCTGCAGTGACCCTACTTCCAAATAAGGCACTGAGGGACTAGGGATGAGGACTTCAGTGTTTGCATTTGGGAGGACACGATTCAACACATAATAGCTGTAAATACTGGTGACAAATTCAAAATCTCACCTATAATAACATTCACCCTATTTCTGAATACATCATTCTGAGTAGACACATTCATTCCTAAATTATGCAAGTCCCCCAGCAAGAAAACACTGCCTGCCTCTCTGTTGTTCAAATTCTTCTGGACCGTTCCCCATACAAGGTTGAGCTCCTCCATTGTCGTGCATCCTTATTTTCCAAGAAGAACAACTTTAACAAAAGCACTTGGGTTGGCCTTGTAATATATGAAGATTCTCCAGCCAGCAACAGGATGAACTCATCACCCCAGGGTGCTGAATATTAGAACTGCATTTAGCATTTATGGGTTTGGTACTGGGTAAAGACACTTCCTCTCCTCCAGCCCCTCTGATTCAATAGGCGGACAAAAGCAGGTGTAGGGACCAGTGCATGTAGGAGGCTGGGAAAGAGATGAGCCGTGCAGGACAGTAGAGAGAGTGGGACACGTGAGTCAGGCTGACCTGGGCCTGCACTCCGGCCTCCCACTTAGCGACCGTGGGACCTAGGGCAGGCACTTACTCCTTCTCTGACTTTCTTATCTGTAGAATGGGGGCAGTAATGCCTACCTCGCAGATTTTGATCAAGATTTAGTCAGAAAAACAAAACCAATTTCACAATAAAACAACTATAACAAATACTCTGTCTTGAGTGTTTTCTCATCCTCTTCTCTGTGCTCTGCACTCTCACCAAGGACATAATTGAAAAGAGCGAAATGAACCCCTTTAGTCATTTATGGAACACTAATATAAATGAGCCCACTCCTTTCTTATGTATGTATTTTTTATTTATACATATATTATACTTATATTTATTTATATATATTTATGTATTTATATATATATCTGCTTTTAATGTATATATATTTATTCAATATATAATTTGACTTATATTTTATTCAATAATTTAATTATATATTGAATAAATATAAATTAGTTATTAATAAATATTATCATATATTAAATATAATATAAATAAATATTCTATGTATATGTATACATTTATAGATATAGATATTGATAGATTCCACTGCTTAGGGAGCAAAATAAGCTAGTTGATGTTCTTTATTTCTCTGGACAGAAAGATGTTATAATCTTCAACTTTTTTTTAAATGTGAAAAGGAGAAGATAATAACAATAGTAGCTTTAGTTTGCATATGCCTTTTTAACTTTTATAGAGTTTTGTATCTATTTTCTCATTATCAGAACAATCATAAAAGGTGACTAGAGCAAGATTTTATCTATGTGTGTGTATATATATAGGGAGAGAGAAAGAATATATAAATAAAATTATATATGGAATAAATATATATACATTAAAAGCAGATATATATACACACACATACTTGTTCTCGTTATATCTACTTTTAATATTATACAATAACAAAGCAAAACAAACAAAAAAAATCCAGTGAAAACATATATTCTCTTAACATTCCTTTTAGGTGCCGAACAGTGGCTCTGGAGACAGGGATGCAGAACACTCAGCTGTGCTCCACCATAGTCCAGCTCTCCTTCACCCAAGAGCAGCTCAATTACATATTCACATTCCCACTCATCTACAGCATTTTCCAGCTCGTCTTTGCAGCAGTATTCTTAGGAAGTAAGGAAGAATGCTAATCACATTTCATTATGATGTTCTTCTTTGAGAAATCCTGGGGTAGTTAATATGGCATTTTTTTAATTTCCTTTTTCTGTCAGTGAATTATATAAATTAAATTAAATTCCCTTTTCCTGGCACTAAAATAAATGGGTGGAAAAAGCCACCCATAATATTATCATGACTTCCCCACTGCTGATGAAAAAATTGTAATTTACCAAAAAGTTCTAGTTAAAGATTATTTTTAGGTGAAAAGTAAGGGAGTTCAATTCTCCTCACTGACTTCCTTCTCCTCAGTAGTTAGGGAGGCATATTAACCTGTTAGGAACAATGTACTGTGTGTTTTCCTCCATGCTTCCAGGAACCCTGGACTGGTAAGTTTTTTCAAAGCATCATCTTTATATGCTTTGTAAATATACGATATTTATCAGAAAATTGTATGCAAATTTATCAGGCTAAGTTACATCAGAAGACAGATATGTGTGTGTATACATATATACATATATATATATGTATTTTTTAATACCAATGCAGTTGAAACAGTTGAAGCAAATGTTCTTTATTTCAAGTACTAGAGTAGGTAACCTGATTCTTAATTTTTTTCTGATGTGGCGTATAGCCTTCATCCATTAGACCTACCACCTGCTGGCACTGACCTCATTGAAACTTTTCTCTACATTTTGTTGTCCCAGGACAGATGATGTTTAACATCTATTTTTAAATTCTATTTTTTTTAATAAAGAAACTGCTTTGATAAGCTTCGTGGCATTTTAATGGGGATTGTATGGTGAAGGTGAATGACACAGTAATGTGAATGTTAAGTTATGAAATGCCCAAGATAGTTTTGTTTCGGTTTGGTCTACCTTTTACTGAGCTCCATTGGGTATTCAACCCGCCTGTGGGTGTTAATCATTTTCTGCACTACAGTCTTGAATGTCATTCTCGGAGCAGAGTTTTCCTTTCTAGTGGAGGACTCTCTGGATCCACAGGAAACGTTCGGCCAATTTATCGCTGCTGCGGGACACAGAGGTCCATGGCCTAATTACCTTGTTTTCTTGTATGATAGAGATACACCCAATTTGATGCACCTTGAGATTTTTCCCGATAATTAGCCAGTGATGTCAATTAGACAAGCCAAGAAAGTGGACTGGTGGAGAGTACCATTAAGTAGATTTATAAGTTGAAGTAAGTTGAATAACTCACTCAGAAGGGATTAGTAGATGGGCTGAAGGGATGATGCAGAGGCAGGCACCAGTGTTGGTCTGATACATTTCCAGAGATTTAGCAGTAAGAGTGAGGCATCTTTATGAGGTACACTCAATGCCTGGAAACGTAGTTTGGTGATAGGAGTAGAAGTCTAAATAGTTTTTGAAACAAGGGAAGGAGGGAGATGGAGAGAGAGAAAAGGAAGGAAGGAAAGAAGGAAGGAAGGAAGGCAGGAAGGGAGGGAGGGAGGGTGGAAGGAAGGAAGAAAGGAAGGAAGGAAGGAAGGAAGGAAGGTGGGTGGGAAGGAAAAGAAAGAGAGAGAGAAAGAGAGAAAGAAGGAAGGAAGGAAGGAAGAAGGGAGGGAGGGAGAGAGAAAGAGAGGGAGAGAGGGAGGGAGGGAGAGAGAGAGAGGGAGGGAGAAAGAGAGAGAAGAAGAGAGAGAGAGAAAGAAAGAAAGGAAGAAAGCAAGTTTGGTTGAATAAAATCAGCGGCATATGTATAAGTTGAGGGACTCGCAGATCAAAACAGTTATAATAAAATGTTGGGATATTTTAATTCATCACAAGCTCAATTTAACAGATTCACTAGCTCAGTGGCTTCAAAGCTAACATTATTAGAAGTGCAGGGACCAGTCCAAGGAGATATTGATCTTGACATATTAAGATCTTTGAAGCAGGACACTGTCTCTCTCAGCTGTGTATCCTAATGACAGTACCATTTCCTGAGCACTTACTCCTCTCCCAGAGCCATGCCAGGCACTTCACTATCTTATCCCACTTGATGTTCAGAATTGCCCTGTGAGATAGACGATATTATTACCCATTGGTCTGATACATAAAAACCAATTAAAATTGGTTTTTAAGTGTGAGGTATTGGAATTTGAGGGTTCCATAAGTAATACTTTCTCTTCCTCTGTTGACTTTGGAACCAAATGAGAGGTATAAGAAAAAATTAGATATTTAGATCACAAAATAGCACTTTTTTTAATAGATAAAACTTAATTAGAAAATAGGGCTCGAAACTGCAACCGAATGGGTTTGTTAACACCATCCTTCTCCACTGCCTCACACATGTGCACATAACACACATAGACACACATACATTGCAGGTCTCACCTTGCAGGGTAGTCTATCCAGGTGAGCTGACCTCAAAAATATGCTGAAAAATGGCTGCCACCAGAGACTAGCAGCTTCACGGAAAAGAGGAAGGCTGATTACCCATCAGCCAAGGCTCCTCCATCCTGGGAAGGAGTGAGTGAAGGCAGGGAGGGACAGCGTTATTCCAGCTCAAGTCCTCCCACACCCACCAAGCTCCTGGACATTGCACCTTAGCTTGTAGCATATTTATTGAGGACTCGCACATTAACTGGGAAATGGGAGGTATGGAATGCATGCTTGCTGTTGTTATTGATGAGGACTACCTGCAAGGCTCGTGCCTGCATGAAGTGACGTGACTGCCCTGAGCAAGTTCTCCTCAAGTTGTATACTCTGTCCTCCTGAAGAGCAGTCATCCCTCTTATTGTGACTGGTCGTGGAACTAAGAATGGTGATTGCTTTCTCTAAGTAGGCACATATTATATTGAGCCATATGTTATAATCACTATCCAAAGTAAGTTTGCAGATAATTATTATTAAATTTGCTTAACCTCCTGTGTATTGTTTTCTAGTTTATTTTGGATACAAGAAATATTATAGAAAAAACAATGAGAAATTTCCAGAGAGCAAAGACAACGAGAAAGTCCCCGAGTCATCGCTCCATAAGGTGAATGAAGGCTTTCAACTAGATGAAAAGTAGACACCAAATGGACAAAAAAGAGGAATTCTAAAGAACATGCTTCAGCTATAAGAATATTTAATTATTTGTTTTGATGGGATATTTGTCAGGAAAAAGTTAAAGTCAAAATTTAAATTCTAATGGAATCCATGTACTGGTTTTGGTACCAAGTGACTGTGGTCCAAATCTTTAATGTGACAAATATTTATATATATATGTATATAAATATATATATATATAGTCTTTGTAATATGCCCAACAAAATATCCTCAGAGCTCAGGCTAAACCTGACGTAGGTAGCACTGAGAACCTTGTAACTCCTGAACTGAATTCTTACCCAGAATCTCATAACCCAGAGATAAGAACCTGACTTTTTGTATGTTAAAATAGAGGCAATGAATTATTATTATAAAATGATTGAGAATTTTCCAGTATTTATGATTATAAAAAGACTGAAATGAATGTCTTCCACTAACTTATTAATTACTATCTTGAAAACATTGCAACCTGTTTATTTATATCACATTGTAATGTAACATGGGCAAATATATGACTTCCTATATTTAAAAAAAAATATTAGCCTTCTCCAGAGATCGTCCAAAAGTAAAAATAAAAGAGTTACTAAATGGAATTCAATAACCAAATTACAATCAAGCCCATAACTCATCAGGGATGTTGTACATCGGTTGCTCTGCCTCCAGAGTCCAATGACACCCAGTAGATATTTTAGGAAAACAGAATTCTTTCAAATGGCTTGAATTTGGCAAAGAGCTCTTCAAGCCCTGGAGAGGAACTTCCTCAAGATTTGCCTGCATGAGGCGGGTCCACATTGGCTAACATGACAGCTATTTGATTCATAGGAAGACCCTACAATAGACAGCATGGAGTGGGGAGGTGGCGAGAGGTGCAAAGACTGCAGAAATATTGGAAGAAACACTACTACTCTAGTGAGTGAATTCAATGCAATACAAGATAATAGGAGAAACATGGAAAAAGCACAAATAACAGAAGCCCACTTGCAATGGGTGACTAGAGTCAATTAGATGTGCAGAAGTAAGTAGCAATAAGAAAAATGAAGTCAGGGAGCCATGGGGGAAGTGAGTGCTAAACAGTATTTGAGGAACAAAAGGACATGCCCAGAGCCCCAGAAGTAGGAAGGGCATTGCCAAGTAAGTTTTTTGGATGCTGTAAGTAGGTCTAAGAGGAGGAAGCAAGGAGGTTTTGATCATTGGCAGCAGGGTTTAATGCCAAGGGGAAAACCACTGGCCGAGTGTTGGGTTCTCAATTATGCGTCTAATTTAATTTTCCTTTCCTTATTCCGCAGCAAGATGTGGGCATCTTCTTAACTCAGTTCATAGTGGTTTAGTTTCATTTTCCATTTGGACATTTTCACTGCCTCATACATTCCCTTTCAAATGTTTAGGCTCCAAAGGGCCTTTTGCATTTGGGTGATGTGAGTTTTGATCCTGGTGGTGCACCTCAGCAGTACAGCACCATGAACATCAACTCCTAACTTAGCTTTCAAAAGAGGGGTGAGGGATTCTGCTTTTAAATGTTGTAATATGTGTACCTTTTTATACAAGGTCCACATTTACAATTGAATAAGGCTCCTATATTTTTCCACCATTAGACAAATACATTAAAAGGGACTAGGGATTTTTACTAAAGGATAGTAGGGGAGAGGTGGTACAGATTTTCTTATTAGGAAGTGTCAAAGAATACGCTTCTAATGGTGCAAAAGGGAGACTTTCAGTCTCTCTGTTAAGTACTTCCTACATTTTCCTCATCAAACAGAAAATAGGCAGGTGCAGAAAAACACACTGAATTCATGTCATAATTTCAACACACCCAAAGTCAAGGGCCTGGATGCCAGCAGCTGTAGCAAGCAGGTTTTCCTCCCTGTTGATCAAGATAAGTGAGTGAGACAGAACTCGGCTTTCTTACATGATGTGGTATCTTGTGAGTTGTGTTTTTTTCCCTAATGTTCTAGAGGGAAGAAAAATAGGTTTTTAAAATGACAGCTCTCTATTTTTAAATGAGTTTGAAAAGCTGATTAAATTACGTATTTTATTGCCTCTGTAAGTATCATATTAAATGAGCATTTTATTTTAAAGGCTTGAATAAATGAAACTAATTTTTGTAATGTTTGGCCTATTTGAGTCTTTGTGACAACTGTCAAGATTTATTCAGTATTCAACTCCAGAGATATAAATAAGGTGGAGTTTCTCAAATATTAAATTATTCTTTGAAAAGTGCCTGAAAGAAACTCTTAATTAAATACTCTAATGATTAGGTCTCCCACTGATACAGATTGAGGTTGTCCCTGAGAAAATCATATTGGGAAACGCTAATCAAAGACTCTTAAAAACAGTGTGATGAAGATACTGATTTGAAATAATAATAAAATTATTACATGTACTTATAAATAAGACCACTCCCACCTTCTATGAAAAAATATATATGTAAAGAGAGAGAGACAGAGACAGAGACACAAAGAGAGAGACAGAGATAGAGAAAGAGACAGAGAGAGACAGAGACAGAGAGAGAGACAGACAGACAAAGAGAGAAAGATAGATACAGAGACAGAGAGAGATATAGAGACACTTCAATTATGGGGCTGGTGCATTAAAATCTCTCATCAACGAGACTTGAATAAATTCGGGTTATGAACCTCATTGACTACTCAAAGACATCACTCTGTTCTCCCTTTAGGAAACTCTCACTCTCTTCCAGCAGGAAATAAATTATCTTTCCTAGAATATTTGACATCCCATTGTCTCTCTAACATTTACCCCTTCAAAAACCACATTAGTTTAGAACAAGAGTCTTCAAACTGTGGTATGAATACTCCTGGGAGTTCATGCAATTGTCCAAGGGGTATGCAGGAGTGGCTAGGGAATCAGTTTCCATTTCTTCAACTTCCATATGTGTAACTTCCCAAAAGTTCCCTGCTTGAAATGCCCCAACGCTTGAGTTGTCCTGGACTCCCCCTTCCCACCTCCTCTTTCCTGGCAGTGTTCTCCTTCTTGAAAAAAGGAACACCTTACTCTCTAATCTTCTATTATCTAATCTACTCAATCTTACTGTGGGGCATTGGTGCAGGGTGGGAAGACTTTTGAACGCCAACTAAACAAAAAGGTCAGAATATTGATGTCCGAGAAAGGCTTCTTATCTTTTTAATTGGATACACATTTATTTAAGAATTTTTAAATGGGTATTTTTCCCTGTGTTGGAATATTTTAAATATAGAAATACTATAAAGTGGAGTGGGAGTAAAGACAAATTTCAGTTAAAATGCTGGCACTTCCATCCCCAACTATTTACCCAAAAAAAAGCATCACTCTTGAGGGTAATCCTATGGGAGCAAAAGAAGGAGCACTGGTTAGAAACATTGAAAGAGGACAATTTTGTTTTTTCATCTAAGAGATAACAAACTTATGACCTGAACCCTATCTATCTTGGAGTTGGAATTCAGATGTAAGGTGATTAACACAGGGAAACGTTGATTTTTTTTGCTAGAATTAAAAAATGAAGTCAGAAATTTTTTCTGACAAGAGAGGAAGTCTGATTTAGCTGATTGGTTTGACAAGGCCCCTTGCTTTGACAATTAGGGCATATGAAGGATATCTTCCATAAATTGGATGAGCTACATCTGCAGCTCCAAGTTTTTAAAAAATATATTTAAAACATGTGATAAAAAAGCACATTATAAAAATAATTGATCTAGAATATATAAAGACTCTTACAACCCAATAGTAAGGTAAGTAACTCAATTTAAAAAATGAGGAAAAAAATTTGAACAAACTTCAGCAAAGAATGACAATAAAGCAAATAAGCACATGGCGATGGCAAATAAATACATGAAAAGACGCTCAAGATCATTAATACCTAGATAAATGCAAATTAAAACCACAAAAATGCAAAGTAAAACCACTGCATGCCCAACAAAATAGCTACAATGAAAAATTACTGATGATAGCAGAGGATATAAACAGTAACTCTCATAGATTGCTGTTGGTAGGCCACTTTCAAAAACAGTTTGCAGTTTCTTATACAGTTAAATGTTACACACTAACCACATAACCCAGCAATCTCACTCCTAGATATTTACCCAGTTACTAGAAGTAAAACATACTAACACAAAGATCAGAGCCAGGAACCTTCCAAGGGAATCGACTACATGAGGCACGAGGGAACACTTTGGGGTGATGGAAATATTCTAAATCCTGATTTTGGTGGTAGTTACACAACTTTAAACATTTATCAAAATGCTCAGAACCTTACACTTAAAATTGGTGAATTTTATTCTATGCAAATTATACCACTAATAAGGCTGATTAAAAATTTTGTTGGCCAAGATGTAGCAGGGAAATTTATTCCATTTCTCCCAACCCTCTCTGAGAATACTGAGTTAAACTTGGAGCCTCTAAAGGAAAGAGTCACAGGCTCTAAGAGCTTTCTGACAAGTCAAGTGAAGCCTTATGTAGTGTTCTTCCTAGAAATTGAAGGAGTGAATAGCTCGAGTTCCAGAAACATTTTGGAAAACAGGTATTTCCAATGCTTTGCTTTCAACAAAACTGAAAGAGGTTCCTATCAGGTTGTCAACCCTTGCGTTAAAAAGATGGGGGGTTTTTTGTTGTGTGTGTGTGTGTGTGAGGAAGATTAGCCCTAAACTAACATCCACAGCAAATTCTCCTCCTTTTGTTGAGGAAGATCGGCCCTGGGCTAACATCCATGCCCATCTTCCTCTACTTTATATGTGGGACGCGTGACACAGCATGGCCCAACAAGCGGTGCGTAGGTCCGCGCCCAGGATCAGAACCAGTGAACCCCAGGCTACCGCAGCAGAGTGCGCGAACTTAACCAGTACACCACCGGGCTGAACCCTAAAAAGATGTCTTGATGATAGACCACTGTGAATTTTTTAGCAGGTAAATTGGAAGGAGTTCAAATCTGAGGGACAATATTTACCAAAAGTCCTTCCACTGTAATCTATCTCTTTATGTGAAGCAAGGTTGATTAGCACTTAAATCTATAAAAACAGAAAGAGAGGAATAGAATAGATGCTGAGCCCTATTTTGGTCTAACTAACAGTAGAGCAAACGTTTACATAGTGCTTATTGCCTTCCCGGCCTCCTTTAACTTCTGTGCGTACGTGAACTCATTTAGTCCCCGCAACAATTCCGTGAGATATGTAACATTTCCCCTCCTTTTACAGATGAGGAAATTTAGGCACAGAAAGTTGAGCAACTTTCTCAATATCACACAGCTGGCAAGTGGCAAAACTTGATTTGAACTCAAGAAATCCGGCTCTACATTCTGTACTGTTGACCACAGCATGAAACCAATAATATTCATCCACAGATAGGTGGATTCAAATTTTTAACGAATGCATTACATTAGAATAAAACTCTACAGTGGAAATGGAATTAAAATATAAATTCAAGTGGAAAGAAAAACAATGTGAAATTCCCAAACATGAAGGCAGAACTTGTTTGTGTTTTTTCAAATTGACGATGAGCATCATACCTGTGAAGTATTCAGGTTCCACTGGATACACGTAAAAGTACATAACGATTTAATTTAAAAATTTCAGTATTTACAAAATTGCATTTGCTACCATTGTCAGAAACTGAATTTGTAGGTATTTAATGTTATGATGACAAATGCCAAATATGTACATGGTATATATCAGTTTTAAAAGTTATTTGAGGGGTATGCAAGCTAGTTTCTTTTTAAAAAAATTCCAGTGTTCTAGCCTCTATTAACTTGCTAAGTACTTAAAAACCAGACATTTAAAAGCCTGGTCAGTGTTAGAAATATGGTAGGGGGCTGGCCCCATGGCGTAGTGGTTAAGTGTGCGGGCTTAGCTGCTGGCGGCCCCGGGTTTGGACCACGGGTGCGCACCGATGCACCACTTGTCAACGCATGCTGTGGCGGCGTCCCACATAAAGTAGAGGAAGATGGGCACGGATGTTAGCCCGGGGCCAGTCTTCCTCAGCAAAAAGAGGAAGATTGGCAATGGATGTTAGCTCAGGGCTGATCTTCCTCACAAAAAAAAAGAAAGAAAGAAAGAAATATGGTAGGGGAAGCTAAGGAATGATCGTCTTTTCTGCAACTAAAATACATACACACACAAACACAAACAAGTATATATACACATACATATATATGTATGCAGTGCTAAAATTAATAAGAGAGACAACATTATTGTTCAAAATTAAAACAGTGGTTTGGGATGTTTAAACACAAAGATTACCCACGTATTGAACCAGCAGGTTTACAGCTGAGTTACTGATCCATACGTTATAAATAAGTTCTTAAGTCATCATGGTTACATCATTCTCAAACCAGGAGAGTTTAAAAAGAATAGCTTTTTAAAAATAACAAATATGATTCTGCCCATCTGCTGCTGTGGATATAACGACTCTTCTGTAAGTAGTCTCCTGGAACTAAGGAACATTATAAAGGCTACAGCTACTAAGCCAGTGTCACCAATATCTATCCCTTCAAGGATTCAGTGAAGATGATACAGACATTCATTGAGAACAAAATGAAACCACAAAGGTGAAAGGGTTATGAAATAATGTTAGGTGAAAAAATAAATTAGTATTTTATTATCTTTATATTGAAATGCATGCAAGTGATAGGGATCAAAAGGGAAATGGAAAAATGAAAACAGTTTTTTAAAGAAATGGGACTGTGAAATAATTTTTCAATACTCCCTTACTGTTGTATGACATGTGAGAACTAAATAAAATCAAGATTAAAAAAATGAAACATTAAGAATAGTCTCGAGCGCTAACATGGGTCCCTCAGGTCAATATACAGATCTGGGTGAGTAGATTGGAGGGGGAGAAACACACCTCTCTACCGGTTCTCACAGCTTTTGCACCTGGGCCCTTTCTCTCCCCAACTGGCCCAATGAGTCTCTGCTCCTAACCAGTGAAGCACAGGCTCTCAAGGTATGGCAGACACTATTGTGTGATTAACCCAAAACACATTTCCAATTTCCTTCTCCCATTCCCACCTCAACTAAAGACTCATGTTCCCACTTTCACTTGCAGCTGGGAGGCCATATGCCACAGTTCTAGACAATAATACAGAAGCAGAAATCTCCAGGGAGATTCTAGGAAAGCCTTTCGTAATTTCTTGTTGATGTTGCTATAAAGGTAATAGATGCATCCAGCATTGCTCCTTCCTCCACATCCTTCTGCCATAAAGAAAAGTGGGTGCCTGGTGCTGCAATAGTGACTATAAGAAAATGAATGTAGACTAGCACAGACACCAGCTCTAGGACTGTTGAGACACTGAACCAATGCCAGCAGCTGCCTACCTCTGGACTTATTGATATCTGAGAGGAATAAATACCTACTTATTTAAACTGCTGTTGCCTAGATATGTTATTACTTGCAACTAGAAGCATTTCTAACTTACAGACCTGGTGGTTGCTATAACTGGAGATGTCTTGGGTATAACGTTCCCACACAAACATCTGAGGAAGCAGAAGTGGCAGGGGGCTATCAAGACAAAGTTTCTCCATATACGGTTTTGCTCAGGACACGACAAGGCAGCAAATTCTGTAAAGGCAATGACTATAATATTTAGTTTGCCATATCTCTTATCACAAAAGAAGCTCAATACATACTTATGAAATTGAATGCATTGCCCCTGAATCAGATTTTGAAAAATGTTGCTCATTTTGAAGCCAAAAGAATCTTTCCCATAGACTTAAATTTAAAAGTAATAAACACAGAAGTTGCAGATATAGGGAACAGGAATTTTTTAGTTATTTCCAAGTAGCTACTGCCCAGTTATGTGTTGGAATACTTCACTTTCTACACAGCATGGTTATAATTTTTATTAATTCTCCCCAGACCATGCAAATGTCTTTAAAGGATAATTACACTATTTATTTGCTATAATGAAAACGAAATCCTGCCATATAGTGATCAGGTGGGCTTGGAAGGACAGAAAACGAAAAGAAAAATTATATAATTCTAATGTGTAGTAATAGTTATTAAATATTTCAAATACATATTTATTACATGGGGTTTCCAGCTGCACATCGAGTCATCATCCAGACTATTCTTTGACTACTGAGTAATTACACATTACGTGTGATTTTAAGCACTCATTATTAACTCAGCCAACCAGAACAAACCCATTAACAGTGAGCTTATCTGGTTTATCAAGTGAATCTAGACTAGGTTCTTAGGAATGTGCCTAAATGCTATATTTATTCATTAGACCTTGCTAGAATCCCAAATAATATATTCATTATGCTAGAGATTTTTAATGTACTATGTCAAAGGCTGTTCTTTAAAAGGCTGAAGTGATATAATATGATTTACTTTATAGCTCAAGTATTAATTCTCATGATATGAAGGGTCATGAACGAATCACCAACATTATAAAGAGTTTTGCTACTTTTGGTCTCTAAACTCCCCATATGTGATCTTCCCAAATTTTTCCAGCCCCCACCTGTCCCTTCATACTAGAAACTTGATCTCTTTCTTTTTCACCTGGAGATTCTACTGTTGAACTTGAGAAATTTCTTCAAACCACTGACGCCTCCCTCAAGACACTGGACAAGGTCCACTGCGTGAAGCTGCTCCTAAATCCAGCCTACCTTTGAGAGACTTCTCCATCTACTTAGAGCCCAAGAAGATGACAATAAAATCACTTGTCCAGCATAAACCCGTATTTCTAAAGGAATCATTTTATCTTACATAACATACACCATATCAACTAGGATCATGAAAATTATTTAATTTTCAGATTTTATCTCCTTATTATTCTCAACTTCCATAGTTTTTAGTATCTGCACTATCATTTGATGCTTCCCAAAGGCTTGTTTGGTTAGTTTTCTTCTTCCTTCTCCAAGCCTCATAAATAGTTAGTGTTTGATGAATATTCATTCAATAATGGATATATTAAAGTATTTTGGATCTTTAAAAGAATCAAAGTGTCTCTATTCCTTTTCCATGCCACCTGGCCAAAGGTTTCTTATTCTTGTGTTTCAAAAATTCATTAGTCCTACAACATATTATTTCATAACTCACAAAATATACGTTGGCTCCACACATAGGCACCAGCAGACTACTTACAGTTACACCTCCTTATTCATACCGAAAGTTTCCTGGAGAAACAAATAAGCATTTATCTGGGGCTCATACTTCACACTTAACCGAGTTACAAAACCCTTGGAAAGACCTATAAGTAACGATGGCAGTTACCAAAGGGCAAACTGTGCAATTATGCGTGTGTGTGTACGTGTGTTCATGCACACACACGTTTCATGTGTCTAATCAGTACAAACAGGATCCTGATATTTATGGGGAAGATGTTTTCCGTGAGAAAAAACACTGTCCTTGAAAAGGCGAGAAGCCTATTTGCAAAGGAGAGACCTTTGGATTATGACTTGAGTATGTGTTGTTCATCTTCTGAAGCTTGCCTCCCTTTGTTTATTACACTCTTTTCTGACAATTCAGAAAAGGCTATGTCTAATAGTTAAAATCTACTCAGCAGCTTCATGTCCCAAGGCAAATGGCCTTGAGCACTTAGTCCCTGCCCCACCTCGTCTACAACTCCCCTTTTCAAGGACAGGAGCACTTTATGGACTTGTAAAGAAACTGTATTATATCTGATGATGATGATGCATATCAGTCATACACTTAAAGTTCCACACTCCATCTTATCTCTTTTTTTATGACTCTATTTTATTGTCATTGGGATCACTGAATCATAAACCGAAGGGGAAAAAAATCTTCCATTTAAAAATATCTTTTATGCTATTTAGGGATTACACTCATATTTTGAATCTTCATAACATAGTGCATATCAGCTCATTAAAATGTTTGTGTTGTATCACACGGCATTAGAGTATTTCAATACATAATTCCATGAGGTCAGGGGCTTTTGTACTCAATCCCATAACCTTAGCACCTAAAATAGTGCCTAGTTCACAACACGTGCTCAATAATATTTGTTAAATAAAGGTCTATGAAAATCTATTGTTGAAAATATTGACACGTGAAACATTTTGCTTCTCTCATTTTCTTCCAATTACTCTGCTCCTTATAAGTCTTCCCTTCATCTTTGCATATGATCCTCTATACCAGCTGTGACCATCTCCAGTGTTTATT
The DNA here is from genome assembly GCF_057802395.1 of Ceratotherium simum simum. Lineage (NCBI taxonomy): Eukaryota > Metazoa > Chordata > Mammalia > Perissodactyla > Rhinocerotidae > Ceratotherium > Ceratotherium simum. The sequence continues at coordinate 9,535,421 of NC_141909.1, forward strand.
TCTTGGCTCTATGATCTTCAACTACAGTAAATAAGTAATTTGTTTCATTAAATTAGATTTAATGGCTTTACCTTCATGCTGTAAATGACTCTAATATCTCTATTTCCAACCCTGATCTCTCATTAAAGCTCCAGTCCTGTACCTCTAATCGTATACAGGGCACTGCTGCTTTAAAGTAGTGCCTACCCTCTTTACACCAAAGTTGTACCACTTACCTGATTCCATTCTTCCTGTCAATTGCATTCTCCAAGTCAGCCTAGCTTGAAAATCTGGAGTCATCTTGTACTCTTCCCTTTCCTTTATCCTCTATAGCCAGCCAGTTAAAATGACCAGTTTAGTATTAATTCAAAGAACCTCCTAAATCCAGCCTCTCCTTTTTATTTCCATCACTATACTCCAATTCTGGCACTCATTTTCTAATATCTGGACAAATACAAATACAAATATCTTGATTTCCCTTCCTCCAGTTCCTCTTCCCTTCAAAATCCTATATGCCCAACATTAGACAGAATGTCCAACAAATATTAGGAGTCAAGTACTATTTGTTCAATGAAGGAATGGATTAATGGATAAATGCCCTATCATACAATGTGCCTTAATAGTCACTCCTGTCCCAATACATCTCAACTCAGACTTCAAATCTGTCTACAATCTGACTCCAGATTTTGTTCACTATTTCCAAACTATCCCACTGCCCCAGGTAGCTTTGCCCAAGCAGGCAGGACTCCAGTTTCTCTAGCTCTGAAAAGCACCCATCCCTCTTTTCACACATGCAAAATTTGCCATTATCTCTGCGACTAGATGTCTAGAATGACTTGTGCCCCTCATTAGCTGTCCATCTTCTCTGAATTCCTATAACATTTGCTATACAATAGTAATAAATTTTGGCATTCTAATCTGAAACGTCACTTCACTATTTCTTGCACATAGGTCTTTTTCCCTCAGCTAGATTTACATAATCCTGGAAGAGTATATCTTAAGGTCTTTGCTTTAGTGACTACAATGATTTAAAGGACTAGGCATTTCTTTAACTCTCTACATACTTCATTTCATCTTTGTATACTTCTTGTGAAAAATAAAAAGGAAATAAACTTTAAAGAAGAACAAAATCTACATATAACAAACTCCTGTAAGGAGAGAAAAACCACACATTCTACATCACTTGGTTAACATGAAGCATGTAACTCAAGAGGACCTTTATAAGTAGAGCTTCCTAAATGCTTACATTTATAACATGAAATAGAAAAAAAAGTAAAAAATCAGAATTAGAAACAGAGTACTTTACTTTTTTATTATTGCTTCCTGAAATGCCAAAATTGGCTTACTCTGTTTATTAACAGTCAGTTGAAATGGGAAAAATATAAATAAACTTACTTCTGTTCTTGTATAATAAATATCCAGAGAAATTTATTTAATTTGATGGTTTTCTATGTACATAAGAATAACAAATCTGCACAACCTGTTTTTTAAGAACACCCAGTAATAGTAACGTCAAAAGAAAGACAACAAACAGAGATAGAAATCAGATATCAAAGAAAGTACCATATAATTTTATTAAGGATCCTTGTTCCTGCAACTCAAAAGTTGAAAATGCTCTTATCGGATAAGTTTCAAAGATAAGAAGAATGACTGAAGATAAGAGTTTATTTTTTACCCTCCAAAGACTAGCGGGCATTCAGTACAGTATTAAAAATAATAAAGGAAATAACTCACATTTTTTGGCTTCAGGAAATACCCTGCTGTGTATGGAAATAATTCCTCAATCTTTACCCCCTGTTTTTTTTAGATAATTATTTCAGTATTCGTTTAGCTTTGGTGCTTAATAATAAGAGTTTTTGAGGAAAGATCTGAGAAGAAAACACTGATTTGTGGACAGAGCCAGCCCCAGGCCATCCTGTGAGGTGAATTGTGTGTCTTCTTTTTCCCTGCATTCTGCTTCCCTCTTCCTGCCAGCTGCTTGCTGACAGTCATTCTAAGTTTCTAGTCTTATCTTGCATCACTTCCCCAGAAAACTCATTCTCCAATAAGGCCGATCCTCTCAATATTTTATAGTTACCCCTCATACATAGTTGACTCCACACCTTAATGGAAACCATTTCTGTAGCCTCTGACATCTTCCTCTTGCCTCGCTGCCTATCCAAATTTCACCCATCCTTCTAGGTCCCACTCAAGTTCCAACTCTTCTGTGGAGCCCTCCCTGATCACATCAGAGTCTTCTGAAATGCTGCAGAGCCACAACATTCGTGCAAATGCTATGTCTTCTCTCCTCAAGTAGGTTTGCATGTCCTGGTAGAATGATAATCATGTTTTATATTTCAAAAGACAAGCGATTTGGGCCAAAAATATGAGTCTACGTTGTTTAAAATGCCTACCTATTCTTTTAACTCTCTCATCTACATTCCTGTGTGGAGTTCTTGTTAAGTCTTCACATCTTCTTTACTGCCTTCTATTTTGGTTACATTTTGTTTAAACATTTCTTATCTCCCTGACAAGAGTAAAAACTTCTTCAGAGCAGGGCTATGTCTTATAATGCATGACTCAGCCTCCAAGATGAGCAGTATCATACATGTAGTAAGAAATAACTGACTCAGTAAATATCTGTCTAATAAATGCAACATAGAGGTCTAGAGTTAGAGGATCTGGAATCAAATAATGGGTCTGCCCCTTACTAGCAGCAGTAGCGCGACCTTGGCATTGTTGCTCATCCTCCACCAGCTTCAGTTGCTGCACCCGTAAGATGTGGGAATCATCAGCCACTGTCACTATTGTTTAGGTATTGTCAGGATTGGGGTATTGTTAGCAGTCTCCTTCCACCCATAACTGGAAGAACAGCCATGTCTGTGGCGAGAGACAATTCTTTATTTAAGAAATCTTAACTGTCCCAGTAAACTCTGCAGAAAATTTACTGACTCTTTTTTTTTTTTTTTTTTGAGGAAGATCAGCCCTGAGTTAACATCCATGCTAATCCTCCTCTTTTTGCTGAGGAAGACCGGCTCTGAGCTAACATCTATTGCCAATCCTCCTCCTTTTTTTTCCCCCAAAGCCCCAGTAGATAGTTGTATATCGTAGTTGCACATCTTTCTAGTTGCTGTATGTGGGACTCGGCCTCAGCATGGCCAGAGAAGCGGTGTGTCGGTGCACACCCAGGATCCGAACCCCAGGCCGCCAGTAGCAGAGCACGCACACTTAACCGCTAAGCCAGTAGGCCGGCCCTACTAACTCTTATCACTGCATTTTTCTGAAGTTTTTCTTTCAAAGTCATCAAAGAAAAGTGTAGGAAGGCAATAAAAACAAAGGAAAGGAAACATTTACAATATATATGTGCACTTTCAAAAACCCAAACAAATGATACTGCAACAGTCTTTACTGTCAAATATCACTTTGTAATTCCTAGTGGGCATCCAACCTCGGTTATGAACAATACGCTGGGTTCTAGAGACAATTGTATGGTTCATTGCAGTTTTGGTCAAAGTCTGTAACCCATGACACTTGCTTCAGTGAAGACGTTCAAACACCTTCAGTCATTTCAAACATAACAACATTTACTTGCTTTTTGCTATTGGAGTCTTCTCTGCAGCACAGAGGTTTACCAAAAAGGGATGTGAGCAGCCAAGTGGCAGGCTTCTGGGATGCTAAAATTTGCATGCCTGAGTGACTCTCTGATTCTCACATGCCAAAACAATTAAAGCAAAAGTAGGTTAAAAATTGTCAAATTTTTTTCTTTCTAAGTCGTTGCACACAGTTTCTATGCATAATTTGTTTTCCATTTTGCAGACGTTAACATCTTGTTTATCACCGCTCAGATGGAGTGTTTCTATTTAGAAAAGTTTCTGAGTTTCTATGAATTGATTAAGAGTGAGATTTCAAGATATAAAGAGTAGTAATTATTCAGTGAAAGAGGAATTGCTGATCAACTATAAGTGTGTGGAATAAATGTTCATGCCCAGGAGGTGAACTTACTCTGGACGTCTCATTCATCTGAACATTACTTATTTATTGAGCAAACATTATATTCCAAGGTATTGTGCTGGGCATTGGGAGTAGATCAATTGCCTTTCTTTAGGATATTATATATGGTCTTTTATATTTGCAATTCTTGATTAAAATGATCTGATTAGCAAATCAAAGAGAGAAACCTTGCCACTCCAGAAGATTGATCTGAACTTAAGGAAAAGAGTTTAAAATCAACCTCTCAACAATTTGATATGATCAAATTTATGACCACAGTCTTTAAAAGTATTCCATAAGAGCACCCCTCCAACATCATTATCTAACGCTCCCCATTTTTCAAGACATCACATATATTATCCTAGCTAAAGTCAGTTAGTCATAGCTTCTATGCCATTAACGCATACCTGATTTAGCCCTTTTAAACTTTTATTTCGCTATTTTTTGCCATCCTCCCCCTCCTTGAAAAATGTTCTTTCCCATCTATGTCTACAAAATCAAGAACACTTTTCTCACATTCAAGCAATAAATTCATTTCTCCCAGGAAATCCCTTTACACATAGTTTCAGTCACAATGTTCAATCGAATAAAGGACATTCCAATCAATTTCATACAATATCTAGATTAGCCTAAAATATAAATGTAAATATGCATTTTCTATGCACTTCGCACAGAGCAGCTGTATAATTAATATCTGATGAATGCATAAAATTTTCTCTGATTTCTCATCTCTCTACATGAAGAGTCTTTCCAATATACTATCCTCCTCCATTAAGAGTACATTTTGGCACACCAAAAGTTTTGTTAACAAGAGAAACCAATTACAAAGTTATAAAGACCATTAGTGATACTAAGCAAAATTGTGCGGGGTTTGTGGAAAGAGAAAAATAAAAGTTTAGTCATTTAATAGTACTGTCGTACCCCCTTATCCACGGGGGATGCATTCCAAGACCCCAGTGGATGCCTGAAACCGCGGGTAGTATGGAACCCTACATATACTATGTTTTTTCCTATGCATACATACTTAGGATAAAGTTTAATTTATAAATTAGGCACAGTAAGAGATTAACAATAATAACTAATAATTAAAAACAACAATTATAACAATATGCTACAATAAGTTACTGTAGATCTTAGCACCTCAGCATTCAATTCTTTTCCTTTCCTTGTTAAGTGGAGAACTTGCACCTGTTCACTTAAAGGAAGCCACTTTATGGCTTCTCTTTGGCATATGCAATTGCCAGCATCACCACTCTTGCGCTTTGGGGCCATGATTAAGAAAAATAAGGGTGACTTGAACACAAGGACTGCATAGGCGACAGTAGATCTGATAACCCAAGTGGCTACAAAGTAACTAATGGGCCTGTGGTGTATACAACGTGGATCCATTGGACAAAAGGATGATTCACATTCCACGTGGGACAGCATGAGATTTCATCACGATACTCAGAATGGCTTGCAATTTAAAACCTATGAATTGTTTATTTCTGGAATTTTCCATTTAGTATATTCAGAACTCGATTCACCAGGGGTAACTGAAACTGTGGAAAGTGAAATCTGGATAAGGGGGGTCTACTGTATGAGCCACTTCAAAGAGGTCTTTGATTTTTAGAAGTGAGTCCTGGGAAATACACACTAAGACTAATAGAACAGATGCTTAGCAAAACTAGCCCAAGTTTTCTTAGGAAAACGCACACAAACACAAAAAAAAACAATGACTAGTCAAATCATAAATGGCATCTTTGTCTAGGAATTTCAGTAATAGATAACTAGATCCAGGAACTTTGCACAGAGAAAAATAGATTTCCATATTAGTCATTCAATGGACATGGATGGCAGAGCAGTTACAGTTCTAAACTGGCCTCCCAGAGGTCTCCTTGGCCAGAAATGGTGGAGACCAGCAGAAACTTCTCAAATTATGCCAGAATCTTGGGAATGACCTGGAATGGAACCATAGGAATGCTGGAACAGAAGCTGTTTGTTCATTTGCCAACATTTACCTCAGCATGAAACTGCTAAATAAAAAATGCCAACAGATTTTTAAGAGAATTACCCTTAGCTGCACAAGAGTCAGAGGGCTGAGCGAGAATTAAAACGCACATATTTATAGTCCCCTCTCCTGAGCTCAGTGCATTGAATCTTGCCTAATGTCTGACAGTAGAAAATATTATTGTACCAGTTTTGTGTCATAATCAACTCCAGGATAAGACCTTAAATCAAGCCATGAAAAGTAGTTGAGGCTATTTCTCACACAGGCACAGAAGTGCTGAGAAACATAAATGTTAAAAGAAAAAATAGCAATTTGCAGGACCAAAATCCAGAAAAACATAAGGGTAAATATATATCTTAACTTATTAAGCTTTATGTCCCTTTCAACTCAACGCCTTGTTAAAGGAATGGTAAAGTATAATTACTTGGTTATTGGCTCAAAAATAAAGTGTAGTCTTCTATATAAATGTATCTCAATATGAGGTCACTTGGGATAGTGGCTCAGACTTGGGTGCTTAAGGGACTTCAGTAGAGATGCCTTCTTTATTATATTACAATAAAAATTTACAAGTTAATCAAATGCCATGAAATTTTTCCTTGATAATCTATGCAGCCAACACTGCATTGGCAACTAGCTGTTTAAATTTACAGCTTCAAAGCAGGGGAAGTTTGCTGACAGGTATGACACAGAACATCTTAGTAGGAAAACACTCTTGATAGCAATTTTTTCACCATGTTCTCAACATCCTCTTCCCCGCCTATGCATACAGCCCCAGGAACTGCCAGCTCTTCAGTAATGACACACAATCTATTACCTTCAAACGCTGAAGAAGTTGAGCCACCTTCGGACTTAACTGCATTTTCTGTCTACTGTGTGACTCTCGACACAAGCCTTAGTGTGCCCACATACTCAGCTGGCCCCTTTAAGCACGCCTGCTTCTGAGTACATCGGCAGTGAGTTAGTGAGGCTGGATTCAGAAATTCCCGCAAGTAGCTTCACTGTCGACCTTAACCAGTACTCTGCAATTCAGCGCTGAGATGGAAAGCAGACCAGAAAAGAAGCCGCACATCCTTGGTAGTCTAATTACATTGTTATTCCAGCACAATCCGTTCTTTTTCATATTTGGTTTTATCTTTCACTCTTATTAAACTTAATCATATAACACGATATCTGATTTTTAAAATTCTATATATACACCAAAAAAGGAGAATTGAGGGGGGCAGTCAGACACGTAAAAAGTGTGATATCTCCAGTCAGAGCCAAATTCCTAAAAGGTTAGCCCATGAAATGGCCAAGCAAAATAAGACAAAATCGGTGCTAACTTCATTTTCAAAAGTTCCCACGTGTAGGTTTATAAATGCCTAGAGGGATGAGCTACTCTTGATTGTGGCTTGTTTAACTTGGCCTTGGTGGAAAGGGCTAACCCTTTTCTAACTTGGCTCTGGTTGTAGATATCACACCTCTGTGTGTCTGAACTTGATTCTTAACTTGGCTTTTTCAGTGCACATTAAATGTTCCTGATTTGGTATCACTCTAAAAGAATTTGTAAGTGGTTTCTTTGCACTATTGTCTGGACAGATTGGGGTCAGGTGTGATTGGTGGGTTTCCACTATTAAATTATTTCACACTCCCTCACCCCCACCTCATGGCTGTCACCTCAGAGTTCGTCTTATGTGTGGGCGGCCAAGATATCCTGAGATCAGGCATGGAGAAGTTAGATCCACACACTGCAATTACAACAAAACAAAAATGATATATTGTTTTGTGGAATAATGTGTTATCTTTGCCAAGAGCTTCTCATTAACAGTTTTCACTTGGAAAAAAATAAAAAGGAATTTCCTAATCCAGTAGACAGAATGCAGAAATTAAGTCCTTGTTTCTGTTGGTTTCTTCATTTATTAAATGGAGAGACTATTATATATTACAGAATTCCCTAGTTTATGATTTAGTGAGAAGAAACTCAATTGGAATAAACTCCAAAATCCTTCATGGAAATTCATTGTCTTTGTTTCTTCCCCCAAAAAACAATTAAATTCAGCTTATAGAGATACATAAAATACAAGATAACCTAAATTAGAATAGGTGAAAAAGAAGAAACTCCCATAGTAATTCATAAAATGGAGTAAGGAATGAGTAGATGGGCTATGAATCTTAGAGTCAGAAAACAGCATGGAATCCCAACTTAGTAGCTTTATAACCAGTAGTAAGTCATTTAACCTCACTGAGCCTCAATTTTCTTACGTGTAAAATAGAAATTATAATAAATTCTACCTCACTGGGCTTTTGAGAGAATCGTATGAGACTCTAGATATGAAAGTACCCTGTAGAGTATAAATCCCAGTAAGATATTTCACTACTATTATAAAAGAGTTAGAGAATAATTAAGTGCTAAATTATGTTGTGACTATAACTGTAAGAGCTCCTAGAAAGAGGATATTGGTAAGAATTGGAGAAGATTAGAAAGTGTTCTTTGGGACAGGTGCAATTTGAGATGGACCTTGCAGGATCCAACCAATTCGAGAAAGTACGGGGGAGGAGTAGGAAAGTAGGATGGGAGGAGTTGGGGGAGAGAGGGGGCTGGTGGGCAGCAGATGTAAAAGCATATAGGTAAAAATCACTGGGTATGGGGGAGGAGTGCTGAAGGTGAGAAAACTGGAGACGAGGGTACACACCCAGGAGTATCAGAAATCAGACAGGAAACTGAAGAAGCCCTATATGGACTGAACATTTGTGTCCTCCCCAAATTCATATGTTAAATTCATATGTTGAATTCAATACCCAATGTAATGGTATTTGGGAGGTAATTAGGGCTAATGAGGCCATGAGGGTGGGGCCCTGGTTTGATGCATTGGCACACGAAAAGATGTTCAACATCATTGACCATCAGGGAAATGCAAATCAAAACTACAATGAGATATCACCTCACTCTCATCAGAATGGCTATAATTAACAAGACAGGAAACAACAAGTGTTGGAGAGGATGTGGAGAAAAGGGAATGCGCTTACACTGCTGGTGGGAGTGCAAACTGGTGCAGCCGTTATGGAAAACAGTATGGAGATTCCTCAAAAAATTAAGAATAGAACTACCATACAATCCAGCTATTCCACTGCTGGGTTTTATCCAAAGAACATCAAAACACCAATGCATAAAGATACATGTACCCCTGTGTTCATTGCAGCATTATTCACAATAGTCAAGACTTGGAAGCAACCTAAGTGCCCATCAAGGGACAAATGGATAAAGAAGATGTGGTATATATACACAATGGAATACTACTCAGCCATAAGAAACGATGAAATCCAACCATTTGTGACAACATGGATAGACATTGAGGGTATTACGCAAAGTGAAATAAGTCAGAGGGAGAAGGTCAAATACCGTATGATCTCACCCATAAGTAGAAGATAAAAACAACAACAAACACGTAGAGACAGAGATTGGATTGGTGGTTACCAGAGGGGAAGGCGGGAGGGAGGAGGGCGAAAGGGATGATTAGTCACGTGTGTAGTAATGAATTGTAATTAGTCTTTGGGTGGTAAACATTATGTAATCTATGCAGAAATAGAAGTATAATGTACACCTGAAATTTACACAATGTTATAAACCAATGTTACTGCAATAAAAAAAAAAGAAAAGAAAGGACACTGGAGAGCTTGCTATCTCTCCACTTGCCCACAAAGAGGGCTCAGAGAGATAGCACCCTCCTGCAAGACAGGAGACCTCAGAATAAAACCTACCTTGCTGGCACCTTGATCTTGGACTTCCAAGCCTCTAGAACTATGAGAAATAAATTTCTGTTGTTTAAGCCCCCCAGTCTATGGTATTCTGTTATGGCAGCCCAAGCTGACTAAAACCAGTTCCAAATAGAGAAAGCCCAAAAATCAGACAGAGGGATTAGGCTGAACACAGTAGGCTACAGATTCCTGAGGGGAGTGACACAACGAAAGAGGCGTCTTTGGAATATGATCTTGGTAATGGTGCACAGGGTGAAACGGAAAGGAATGAGGCTGGAAGCAGAGAGGCAAGCTTGGAAGCCGTTTCCACAATCCATATACAGCATGATGAAAATAATGACTGGAAACAGTAACGAGAACGGAGATTGTGAATCTAATGGGCATTTCTAAGACTCACACAACAGTATCCGGTGATTGGGAATAAAGGAGAAGGAAGAGTCAGCTTGAATCCTAAATTTGGCTTTTGTATTTGTTTTTTTTAATGGATGAGAGGCTTGGAGTGCGCAGGTTGAATTGCTCAAAATAAGAGGCTCAAGCGTGATGATTATAATCATCTTCCTCTTCATTATTAATCTAGAGCACGAAGTCTTTACTCATGGGTTGGCCAGTCAAAGACGAGGAAGCTAGAAGAACAATGCTCAGTTTGGCTTAATTCCAAGTCCTCTCTCTAACTTCCAAGTTTCCAAGAGAGTTGCTGCTATACACCCCTGCTTCCACATCTAGCAAAATAGGAATAGCCCAACACTCCCTTCATCTCATAAGTTTACTTGTAAATGAATGAAAGGCATTTGTGAACAACGGGAGCCCTGCAAAAATATTGCCATGCAAAAACAAAAATCAGTATGTCAAGACATACAACCACTATTTATAAGTATTCATGGTCGGTGGAACAACTAACCTTTAAAAATTAAATGTTTTCAGTCAAGATCTTTAGGAATAATAACTCAGAATTTCTTTATTGGCCTATACATCAGTTATCCAAAAAATAAACTTAAAATTTAGATATTTAAATCCTAAACATCTCTACTTAATTAAATCATTTTAATAGATACTGCCTCAAATTTATAAAGTAAATTTATTTCTTTCCTTCTGAGTCTATGTTTTTGTTATAGTCACTCAAAATATATCTGATGTGAGCAAAAGAAAATATTATATTCGTCAGAACTAAGAAATTATTTTAGACGTTTCTTCACTACTAAAAAATTGTTTGATGAACTGTTTATTTATATATATGTATATATATATACATAAATATACACATATGTGTATATAAATATAGATATATAAAATCTAACTCAGAACATTAGAACTAGAAATAATTTTACAGGTCATCTAATGTAATGCTTTTATTTGACAGAGGAAACCATTGAGACCTGAGCTTATATGTTCACATTTCACTGAAGAAAAGAACTGAGGAAAGAAAGTTAAAATGACTTAACAAGGTCATCTCTTGGGTAAGCGGCAGAGCTCAGACTGAAGCATGGGTCTAGGATTCAGCACCCGTCCTTTCTAACGCCCAAACCGGTGCTCTTTTCATTCATTCATTCAGTCATGCTGCCTGCCTGTCTTCTTTCCAGCCTGTAATCCCAAAGGCAACCTTAGGAACACAAAGCCACCCCAGAGCTAAAAAAAATCCCAAGAAATATAAGGCCAATCAACTCTCCAAGAGGGCCAGTGGATTTGGAGAAGATCCAGACTCATCTCTAACCAGGTTTTCTCGGATCAGATTTCTCATGCAATTACTGAGTTGAACTCAAAACCAAATCTGAAATTGAAGTCCAGGACAAATACATAACCCCTGTTTCCTCCTACCTGCCCCTTCCTCTGGCTTTCCTCAGGAGGTAAAATTGGGAGCTGAGAAAGGATTGCCTTCTTTGCCCTCTGACTTGTCCTACGTGCCCCCTCTCAAGTGCCCAGTGCCTTTTTGGTGTAGACAGTACGTTCAGGTGCACCTCTGCAGCTCCCCACGCGTGCAGCCCCCTGCCACCCTGAAAATCACAGCCTTGGTTTCTTTTTTTTTTTTTAATTTTTTGTTTATTGCAGTAACATTGGTTTAGAACATTGTATAAATTTCAGGTGTACATCATTATACTTCTATTTCTGCATAGATTACATCATGTTCACCACCCAAATACTAATTACAACCCATCACCACACACATGTGCCCAATTATCCCTTTCGCCCTCCCCCCTCCCCCCTTCCCCTCTGGTAACCACCAATCCAATCTCTGTCTCTATGTGTTTGTTTATTGTTGTTATTATCTACTACTTAATGAAGGAAATCATACGGTATTTCACCTTCTCCCTCTGACTTATTTCACTTTGCATTATACCCTCAATGTCCATCCATGTTGTCACAAATGGCTGGATTTCATCATTTCTTATGGCTGAGTAGTATCCCATTGTGTATATATACCACGTCTTCTTTATCCATTCGTCCCTTGATGGGCACTTAGGTTTCTCCAAAATATATAAAGAACTCATGCATCTCAACAACAAAAAAACTAACAACCCAATTAAAAAATGGGCAAAAGACCTGAACAGACATTTTTCCAAAGAAGATATACAGATGGCCAACAGACACATGAAAAGATGTTCAAAATCACTAACTATCAGGGAAATGCAAATCAAAACTACAATGATATATCATCTCACGCCCGTCAGAATGGCTATAATTAACAAGACAGGAAACAACATGTGTTGGAGAGGATGTGGAGAGAAGGGAACTCTCATACACTGCTGGTGGGAGTGCAAACTGGTGCAGCCACTATGGAAAACAGTATGGAGATTCCTCAAAAAATCAAGGATAGAACTACCATATGATCCAGCTATTCCACTGTTGGGTATTTATCCAAAGAACTTGAAAACACCAATGCGTAAAGATACATGCACTCCTGTGTTCATTGTAGCGTTATTCACAATAACCAAGACTTGGAAACAGCCTTGGTTTCTGACGTCTCCTTTCCCAAGTTCCAAGTGTGACAATCTAATTGTTACAAAGACAACATTTTTCAAAGTGTGTTTCTCTGAACACACGACTAAAAAGCTTTCCATGTTCAAATAAGTTTTGGAAACTTTGTTGACTATATTCTCTTTTCAGAAATTCACTCTACACATGCTAAAGCTTTGAGGAAATTCAGAGCTAAAAATAGAAGAAAGAGATGGAGGAGGAGGAGGAAGAAGAGGAAGAGGGAGGAGAAGAATTTGTTTCTATTTAACCCGGTGTTTGCCAAGCTCATCTGACCATGGACCGCTTTGTTTACATGTATTTCTCAGAAATAATATCCTGCAAAATGCAGTGTGGAAAATGTGCATTAAGGTCTTTATGGCTGTAATTGGATTATGTGCTGCTTGTCCCTACTGATATGTTTGTAATTTAACTTGAACTTTCTAGAAATATACCTTAACCCCAGGGAATAATCCCTGGAGGGAGAATCTTATGTAATTGACAGTCCCTTGAGGGAGTAGGCAAGTGGCAGAGCCTTTCCAGCCCCAGGAAATGTCGTTAGGAAATGAGGCCAGCCTAGCGTGGGCCCCCTGCAGCTCCTCCCTGCCTAGTCCCACCATGAACACCTACCAGGGATTCAGGCGTCATGGTGACAGAGCTGTTTTTTAATCACATTTTTCTACATAAAAGCATATGGATATAAAAATCCCCAAGGAGAAAATTGAAATGATACAGTTTTCTTTCTGCAATGTTTATTGAAAAAGGCGTTATCACATGAAATCCTTTTGAATTGCATCTTGATTTTGTAATTTTATTTATTCATGGTTTTCTGATGTCAAGGTGCCGTGAGAGCTTAAAATTCTATTTCAGATCCACCTAATTGCGTTGGAGAAGATCTATGAGAACAGTCCCTACCATGTGAATTATCTGTGTTGTCTGTGCTCTGGGTAATGGCTCCCACAGCTCCCAACAGAACTCATCCCAACAGGCAGCCTTTTCTCTTACCATCACAGTCCTCTGAAGAACTTGCTCAAACTGAGCCAAACAAAGCCTGATTGACACACCTCAGGAAGACCCATCTCCCTCATTTATGTTCAAATACCTCTTTGGAAATCATGCTGTTTCAAACATTTTCTTTGTAATCAATGCTGGATTAACCAAAGCCAACACCAGCCTGTACTTTGTTTCTCCTCTCCCTCAGATTATCGTCTACCGCCTTAGCCCATCAGCTACTCCATCCACTGCTGCATCTACTACTGCGGCTTCAGCGGGAGAGGAGCTGGAGAAAATTTAGATAGAAAATCCCTTCTAAGCCAGCCTCGTTTGCAGCAGCAATGAGAGAGGAGACTGACAACGGCTCCTTGAAGCTTCAGTCCAGCTGGTGATATTGTCTATTTGCTTCCTTCTCAGTCACCTAACATTCATTCATTCATCAAAAAGACAAAAAAATCCAGGGCCTGCTTTGCTTATGATGATAGCATGTGAAGAGTCACAACCTATGTACTTTCTCACGAGAACTTTCACTGTAGTTGGTATCACAAACAAAATGTTAATAATGACAGATGCAAAACAACAATGCAAGTAACGTCTTGGATGATATTTTATTAAATACATTCACTTTTTTTTAAAAAAGCATTATTTAGCTCCTACTATGCGCCAGGCAATATGCTTGGGGCCAGAGATGAATAGACGTAAGAAGGGTCTGCTGTCAAGGCGCTCACTGAAGGTCTAGGGTGAGAGAGAGAAAAACTAACCAGCACCTACAAGATAGTGGGATAAATGCCTTGAAAGAACGCTTTCAAGAGTGCTGTCAGAAAACAGAAATTCTGTCCAAGAGTCTGGAAAACAAGAAAGAGACCCTGAGGTGAGTTTTGAAGACAAGAAGTTTGCCATGGGGATAAAAGAGAGGAAAGCATTTAAGACAGAGAGAGCAGAGGGAAAAAAAGGCTCAGAAATGAGAGAGAAAATGCTGAGCCCAGGGAACTGGGAGGCAGCAGTCCAACTATGGAAGGTCTGATATGTCCTACAACGACATCTAGACTTTGTCCTTGGGGTAGCATAGAGTCATAGTAGCATTTCAGACAAAGAAATCATACCATTTAACTTGAATGTTACAAAAATGACTGTGGCAGCAGTATAGGAGGAACTCGAGCAAGAGCCAGTGTGGAAACAGAGGTAGCTGAACCAGGACAGGGCAGTGAGGAATGCAAGAGAACTTCCAAACTTCTGGCTTCAGAGAGTGAGGAGACGATGGTTCCATTCACTAAAAGAGAATATGTTTGAGAAGGATTGAGTTTGAATTGAATGAACTCAGGTTTCCTCTGGCATATTCACATAGAAGTGTCCAGTAGGACATCAAGGCTACAGATATACGCTGGAGATAAATTTGAGCGTTTCCTGGATGTAGGTGGCAGTGGAAGCCATGGAAACATAAGTTTGTCAAATGGTGTTAGATCATCCCAAGGAGCTCATGAAGAAGGAGGGGAGTAGAAAGATGCAGGAGGAATTCTAGGCAACTCTGGTATCCACTAGGCAGGTAGATTAAAGGAAATACAAAAGGGGCTGAGAAGTAGTCCAGAAGAGAGCTGGAGAACCGAGGTAGCAACGGTGTTACAGAAGTGACCCCCTCACAGTGCTAGCCTAAGTAAAAGGGGGGATTTCTCATGCTGTGTGGGCAGCTGGGACATCTAATTTTTGTGCCCTGGGGAACAGGGCACAACCTCAGAGATCCAGTTCCACTCTTTGTGTCCTGAATGTCACATATATCCCTTGCTCTGCTTTTTTCCTGGTTTGGTAGTAAACTAATGTGAAAGCCATCTGACTCATCATCCTTCTCTATCTGTAAACAAGAAAACCTTTCTGTGGTCTTTCTGGAACATTTAATTGTCACTTCCATTTTACAGATGAGGAAAAGGAAGCTCAGAGAGGTCTACACTTGGCTGTTCACCCGGGGAATAAGAGTCAGCACTGGACTAAACTCTCACCTGCTTCAAATTTGACTTTCCACTAGATCCCATTGGTTCTGATGACATTCCTCATTCGTACTTTGTGTCCTTTCAAATTCTTTCTTCCAAATGAATCCAAATTAAAACTGGAGACTGTTTTCAAAATTTGACCTCGCAGCCCTCACATAAATGAGAATCTCATTGCCCATTCTGAAAAGCAGCTTATAAAAAACACAAATTAGTAAAGATTTTTGGTTGTTCTTACTGTGTGACTGCTCAGTGTTTCCGTCCTATTTCTCCTTTTACTACTTGGAGAACACAAAAAATAAAAATGAATGAGTGAATAAAAACTTCAACAAATTTCAGTCAGGAAATAACAGTCTTAAGAATACCATTGATCACATTTTAACTTGAAAGTAACTTGAGGGGAAAAAAATCAATCTAGGTGAACACATATAAATGCTCTGCAAATAATATGCAAATAGAATTTTCATGACTATGTAACATATCCAGGAATAATTCCCAGGAAAATCTTTAAAAGATAATTGGTCTAAAGGTTAATATTTTGTGAGTCAAGACCACTGTAATCTTGAGTAAAACATACTGTGAGAATGGGATGCTGTGTAAGATTATGTCAGATTAAGGAGGTTATTTTTGTTGAATCAAGGAGAATAATTTTTTTAAAGGTTTCAGAATGTGTCCCCAGTGATTGAAATTATTATTCTGCTATGAAGAAAGAAATTGGGTCAAAACTCATTATCAAGTGGCATTTCCACAAGTAGCAAGGGAATACACTGTTTCCTATCAGACATTACATCCAGAGTCTGGGTAGGTTTCTTTCCTGAATCTGAGCCTAAAAAACTACTTCATTTCCTCACCTTTTCCCAGCATTTATAAGAATCCAAGTTTCAACGGTGACCATGAGTAGTAGACAAACTACTCCAATTCCCTGTGCTGTAAAACTTATTTTAAAAAGCCACTTGTAAAGTCAGTAGCTTGCTTCAGTTTCTTCTAGTCAACCAATAACGGCCAACCATCCCCATTCTTAGGGACAGAGAGAGAAAAACTATCACAGCCAAAAATAACTTTCTTTTTTTTTTTAATTTAGAATAAATCATTTTTGGCACAACTTTGCTTCCATTTCTTCCTCTCTGGAGGATCATTATGGAATTTAGTACACTAGACCTGAATTATCAGCTTTGGTTTTTGTGTTAGGGCCATAATTGCAAGTTACTGAGAGGATTAATTGTGGTGTTCTTTGTTCCATTGGCATCTTTCTTCAGAGAACTCCAAGAAATACTGCTCAGTACTTTGTCTCTTGAATCCTCACAGAAGCCCTGGAAAGTAGAAATAGCACTATGATTAATCTACTTTTAAAAATATGTGCATCATTCTACCCAGTGAAATAAGAAGTGAAGTTAGATGCCTACTTATTCATGACTTTATAATCAAATGAGAGTAGTGGTCTATTCCTGATACTTAAGCTTTATGAGGGCAAATATTTTATGTTTTTTACTGGATGGATGGATGGATGGATGGATGGATGGATGGATGGATGGATGGATGGATAGGTGAGTGAATGGATAGATAGATAAATAGATATATACTATAATCTTAGTATATTTTATTCTTTCCTCCAGATGTTTTCTGACAGAAGTGGGTGAATGGGAAAATGGATGAATGGATGGATAGATGGAGGGAGGTGAGAGAATGGATGTAGGCTATGCAAATGGAAGGATGGATGGATGGATGGATGGATGGATGGATGGATGGATGGATAAACGGATGGATAGCATGAATAGAAGAACGAATGGTGGATAAGGGCGTGGATGGACAAATGGATGGATGGCACTGCTGATCATGACCTAAGATGTCATTCTATGCCACAAGTGAGTCCACAAAGAGGAAGAATTTCAAATGACATCCAGTAGGAGCTTCAGCTGAGCAAACAGAAAATCCATAGAGACAAAAGGAAGAACTAGGTTGGATTAGAAATGAGTAATGTTCGCTGGAAGAAATCTTCAGGCAAACAAAGCAAATTTGTTTCACCAAGTTTGGGATTAAATCAAAATGCAGTAACTGCAATAAAAAAAAAAAAAAAAAAAATCAAAATGCAGGGTTGAGTATCGCACTAGTTCTACAAAGGTGCTCCGGGGTGTGCTGCAGGATGATGAAGAAGAGACTGAGGAAGAGGCCAAGGGAAGTTGACTCCAACCCGCCCCTTCTATCCCCCAGTCGAATCAGAATAGCTCCACTGGTATCAATTTTAGGTATTGTGGCTCCATATAGGAGTTTACCAAAAAGGAGTCTCCTATTGCTTAAAATAATTTTTAAAACAAATCTCTAAACTAGGAGGAATAATGTTCTGTTTACTTCATAGGATTGTTATAAGAATTGAGTGATGCACTGTAGGTGAAAAAGGTTTTGAAAATCACAAGGAGTTTTATAAGCATAAAGCATTACCAAAATTATAAGAAATAAGACAAGACCTGAGATTTAAGAAAGAGTTCATTCATCTTAATTATGCTTTTCTATTTTCTTTTCACCCTTTCTCACCATCCTTCCAGCTCTAGGTCTTTGCAGGTTCAATCTTTTTACAAAATCATAATTTTATCCTTCCCTCTATTCCTTTTACTTCTGACAAAGACTGAGACTATGAGTATTAGAACAAGTTAAGAAGAATTTGGTTGCAAGTGTGAGGGCAGGGAACACACAACAGTGTTGGGAAGGATTTTGATTTCTGAAGCCAACCTTCTGTGGGGGTGAGGGCAGAGACTCTGAAAGTATCCTTTATGTCTGAACTTGGGTCATCTTGGGGTTCTTCGGACCCTTGCAACTAAGTTATTGGATCTTTTCAATAAAAGGTTTACCTTGAATCAGAGTTGAACAAGGCTTCCAACAGCTTCAGCCTGCCAAACAGCAATTTGAGCCCTCTTGGAAATGAAGAACCAATCATTTTCTAATGTATATTTTATACCAGAGATTTTGTGACATGATTTTGGTACAATTTTGGTTATCTATTGCTGCATAACAAATCATTCCAATATCCAGTGCCTTAAAACAACAGTAATCATTTATTACCCCTCACAATTCAGTGAACTGACTAAGAGATTCTTCTGATGGCCTCTCTTGGATCCTTTCATGAGATTGTAATCAGATGTTGGCTGGAGCTGGAGTCATTTGGAGGCTCTACTGGGATGTTGGGAGACTGAGCCCCTCTTCCTCTCCTTATAGGCTCAGGACCTCTCCACATGGTTTCTTCAGCAAGATAGCCAGACTTCTTACATGGTGCCTCAGGAGTCACCAAAAGTGAGTGTTCCAAAAGGGAGGAAGCAGAAGCTGCCAGTCTCTTAAAAGCTCGGCCTAGAATTGGCACAGTGTCACTCCCATTGCATTCCATGGCTCACATGAGCCACAGACCCGTCCAGACTTTGTGGGAGAAGCCTACACAAAGATGGGACTATCCCAAGGCATAGTTCGTTGGGGTCATCTTTGGAGACTCTATGCCATATAGCATTACTAAGAAAAATGCTTCTATTGATCAAAAACATAAAAAGAGGGAGGACTTTTAACATCACATACATTATCATTCCTCATAATAATAAGGATCAGAGCCATTTGGCTGGAGGATATGATTTCACTGACATACTTTAGATGCATGCTGTATACACAGTGGCTCTGGTCACAAATGATTAGATTAAGGGGACAGCTCTACTTATAAAGTAAGATTATAAAAGTATACTCTCTGTAATCACAAACTACTTTCCCAGTCTTGAAATGTTATTGGCTGCTAAGAAATAAGAAATAAAACTCTGAACATACATGTGTGATCTAATGCCCTATGGTCTGGATGTCTGTGTTCCCCAAGGTTCATATGCTGCAATCCTAATGCCAATGTGATGGTATTAGGAGGTGGGGCTTTGGAAGGTGCTTAGGTCATGAGGGTGGAGCCCTCATAAATGGGATTAGTGGTCTTATAAAAGAGACCCCACAGAGCTCTACCCAGTCCCTCTGCCATGTGATGACACAACAAGAAGTTGCAACCCAGAAGTGGGCTCTCACCCAACAATGCTGGCACCCTGGTCTCAGATTCCAGCCTCCAAAACTGTGAGAAATAAGTTTCTATTGTTTATAAGCCACCCAGCCTACGGTACTTTGTTAAAGCAGCCTGAATGGACTGAGACACAATGCCATTCCTGAACACATAAATCAAGTACCTTCTTTAATTTGATTCCAGATATTTCACTTACCTTAGATCATTTGCTTTTCTCAATAACCCTCTGAAGTAAACCGAGTTCATGTGTGTTTGTGACTCCTAGGCGACCCTATTGATATGCCCCATCCTTGATTATGTTACTATTTTCGTTCAAGGTTTCCCAGTCCAAAATGGGCAAGGGACGAGAAGTGCTCTAAGTGGTATTTACCTTCATTCATAATCTAAGAAAGAGAAGAGAGAGAAAGAAAACGAGCAAGATTGAAGAAGCTCATCCGATCAGCATGACTGTTAAAATTCTAACTTTGGAGCTTCATATAACAGAGCTGCAACATTTTCTAATGTGAATAACTAAAATATAGAGACAGTCACAGACTCAGCCTCCCATCCTTCATCCATAGCTCTGACCTTCTAATTATCCTGCTTTCTTGGTTGTGATAATTTAACCATACATTCAAGTCATTGAGTTCATAATATAGCTCAGAAGAATTGAGAAAAAGTAGTTATTACAAAGGCTCCATCCTTACCAACAACAAGGTGAAGTAATAATCTGGGCAAAATAACCCATATTATTTATATGACACTATATTTGCTACAATTTTCTCTCTCCTATTCTATCGTAACTATAAATCTTATTATCATGAAGCCACTTAATTGATAACAGTGAGAATATTATGATTTGTTATAACTTAGTGTTTTGTAAGGACATTTACCATCCTCTATATGACATTTCTTATATGACATTTCTAATGGCATTTCATCAAAATATTGCTTCTAGTAAACCCCAAAAGTGCAGTCAAATCACTTTTTTTTTTTTTTTGCTGAGGAAGATTCGCCCTGAGCTAACATCCATTGCCAATTCTCCTCTATTTTTTTTTTTTTTGGCTTGAGGAAGATTAGCCCTGAGCTAACATCTGTGCTGATCTTCCTCTATTTTTCGTATGTGGGTTGCTGCTTCAGCATGGCTGGTGAGTGGAGTAGGTCTGCACCCAGGATCGAAGTGGAACACGCAGAACTTTAACCACTTGGCCACCAGGCTGAGCCCCAAATCACTTTTTAAGACTGTTATATTCAAGATTATAATTTTCAAAATGAATAATATATTCTGTAACTTAGAAAAAAACAAAGGTATATTTCCTTCTTTACTGCTATTTTGGGGTGACATCGAAAAAAGCCACTTTAAAATGACAACTGCAGAATCACATGGTCCTTCAACCACTCTTTCAACAATCACTTGAATACATACTCTGTGCCAGGTACCATAATAGATGGGTCCTGCTTTCAAATATTTTATAATCTACTAGGAAGACAAACAAACAAGCAATAAAAATGTGAGGCTTGGGGAGCCGGCCCAGCAGCATAGTGGTTAAGTTCACACGCTCCACTTCAGTGGCCCGGGGTTTGTAGATTCGGATCCCAGGCATGGACCTACACACTACTTATCAAGCCATGCTGTGGCAGCATGTCATATAAAGTAGAAGAAGATGGGCATAGATGTTAGCCCAGAGTCAATGTTCCTCAGCAAAAAGAGGAGGATTGGCAACAGATGTTAGCTTAGGTCTAATCTTCCTCACAAAAAAAAAAAAAAAAAGGTGATGCTCTGGACCATGGTGAGATGTACAAGTGTAGTGGAGGCATAACAGGACACCCTTGTCTGCTTCAGGGCATTCAGAAGAGATCAATAGAAAGAAGTCATGCTTGAAGTAACGCTTGAAGGATGAGGAGTTTGCCGTTCTCATTAGCAGGGCAAGAGAGTGTTTGAGAGAACAGTATGTGCAAATGTGCAAAAGTGCAGAAACACAGGAAATTCTCATGTGTTCAGAGACTACAAGAACTCAAGTGCTGGAGGAGAGAAAACTGTGGGTGGCAGAAGATGAAAACAGACATATGGAGTGGGGTCGGGTGATGAAGGGCCTTCTTTCCCCTGCAAAGAAATTTGGACTTGATTCCATAGGCTAAGAATTGCGAGAAGAATTACATCGTTACCATATTTGCTTGTGAGGAGCTGCTGCGAGGCCTAGCTCAGGCCCTTGACTCAAGAAAACTACCTCTAAATTATCAGAGCCTGCAAAGCATGTGGGTTTTCTCCATGGAGATGTCAGCTCGCCATTACTTTAATAGCATGGTCATCTTAACTACAAAGTCTAGATGAAGACCCAACCAATCTAAGGAAATATCTATTCCAATACTAATCGAATATTGTTAGCTGGCCATTTGTAGGGTATGAAAAAGAACTAAGAAAATTGTTCTTGTTTGAACAAATATTATGTGCTAAATAACCTAAGTTTCTCAAACCGGGATATACAGTTGCATATAAGTATGGTATGTCTTCCTGGTATGTCAGTTTTGCTCAAAATTATGTGGCAAAAATAAGCACGTAGATTTCTTTCAAAATCAACATGATGTTTTAAGACTTAAAACAATGTGACTTCAAAACATTGTGTTGTAATCTGCAATTCAAACTCTTCTCTCAACCTCGCCCTGCCAACCCCCACTCCCAGGGGACAAAGTCATCCTTCAATACAGTTATGGGCCTCACTGCAAATGTCTGAGAATTCAGTGTTCCAGAAATTACGTACAGAAAAGGATAATTCCCTTAGGAAGAAACATATTCTAGGGGGCTCATACATATTTTATACTTCGCTATAACTCATTGTGTCTGTATATAAGTTAACACCAAACATTTAAAGACAAGAATAGTAGCACGTTGGATTTTCTCCTCAACTGTTTAGCCTCTTTCAACAGCCCTGCCTATTTCACAAGGTTATTTTAAGGATTAAATGAGGAAATGAAAGCGCTTTGTAAACTGTAAAGTGCTACCCTGATGTAATGTTTCATTAACAAATTAATTTACAAATGGCTAGGACAAGGTGCCTTTTGAATGATGGTTTCATTCCTACAAGAATTAGGGCAAAAAATGCTCTAGTGTGGTCTACTGAGCAAAATAAAGGGCCGTGGCGTTCCCTGATGGCGTGGCACAGATGTGCAGACTCCCGATCGTCTACATCAGACAGTAGCAATCAGGCCGCGTGTGGAAACCCATCTGGTCCTCATATTGTCTGAATGAGGTGCTGAAGTGGAGGATTTTTACTTAGCTGAATCTGAACAAATCCTCCTGAGCCTTCACCAAATGATTAAAGACAGTGCCAACTGTCCTCAACCTGGTCCCCATTCTTTGATGTTCTCTGTCAGCAAACCCTAAGCTATCACATGAGACAAAGGCTGAAGTGGTGGATGTCAGGACCGTAATTCCAGAGCCCTTGAGCAATTTTGCTGAATTGTCACTGGTTCACTCAACTGAGAAGTTATACGTGAGACGTTCGGAGGTGAACCAAACATAAACCAGACCTACCCAATTTTTAATGTTCTCAGCTGTGTATTTGGGGGAAATATATTTCTTGGAGGCTTGCCACTTCTTTGTTGAGTGCTGTGGCTGAGGTTTCTGCTTAAGAGTGGTGGTGGGGCTGCTGGTGACAGAAATGCTGAAACCAAACACAGAAGCCTGGCTAAAGAAAACAAACTTTCTCTCAAGAAGACGCACAATTAGCTCCATGTGCTAAAAGAAAAAAGTTATTAATTTATTTAGTCGGGCATCTATGTCAAATGCAACATATTTCACTTTAACCTCTTCTGAGACCCTGGTATGTTCCTATTAATAGACTATTTTAGGGAAGTAAAAAGATGGAAAGTTGATGATAAACGATGGAAGTAAAAGCTACATTGACATTTAAAGGATTAATGTTGGTTCTTGGGTGTCTAGCGTTTTTCACCAGGGTTATCCAAACTGAATCCAGAGATGTAAAAATAAATTCTTATACTGACCCTGAAATCTACCTGATCGCTAGTACATGTGCAAGACCCAGTATACATGAAAAATGGGGCTTTCCTTATGTATCTTGTTTACTGACATACGGATCCCAACCAGTAGCTGAGGGAGCTGATATGGTGCTTACAAACATGAAATATGGTTGGGGACATCTAACGGCATTGAAAATGTTTCTTGTTTAAGTAAACTAGGTGTACTGCATGAAGACTGATACTGTGAAACCCAATTGTTAAAATACCATATCCACCAATTTACCTAAACTTCAGACTGATGTCAGCCACCTGAGGACTCATCCAAACCAGGTAGAGATCCTCTTGCCTTGGAATTATATACATACTTGTGAGCAGTTCTGCGACTTGGTTTCACACATTAGCTTATCTTGACATTATGTTGGACATATCAGGTTCTAAAGTGGGGATCTTTCTTAATTCACATATCTGATTTGTACTGGTTTTCATGAGCATATTTTTCTCCGATCTTGATCAAGATGAATACTTATGGTTATACTATGGCTGCCATAAAACTCTGCTCTTGTGCTCATCGCACATGACTAGTATGACATCAATATTAAACTAAGCTTTGCACAAGGCTGACAAGTGGAGGAGGTTAAACGTCTCAAGAAATGGATGTTGGTGTTTATGTTTGGTCTAAGCAAAATAGCGGCCTAAGAGAACAGACACTTCCATTGCCCAATAACACTAGCTCTGTCTCAGAGACTCTCTTGGGCAGGTTTTATCGTATTATTAAGAATAAGAATAGCTAAGATTTTAGAGGACATTCTATTTTACAAAGAACTGCACACATATATTTAACGCTTACAAAAATCATGTGAAATGGATGTTACTCACTTCACAAAAAAGAAAACTGGGGCCCATAGGAGTGATGTGCCTTTCCCAAAAGTATACAATCAGTAAGTAACAAAAGTGCGATTAAAACTCAGATTTTTTTATTCCTAATCATAGTTTTCCCACCACACCCATCTTTCTCTCCTTATGTAACCATGTGTCATTTTTCTGTAGGTTACAGAGTAATATAATACAGCAATGGGCTTTTGAACTCTGAAACTTCAATGAAGACCTCCGATTGCATGAAGTGTCTCCTTGCTGTAAAGCAGTTCTGACCTTGGTCTTTCTCATCAGTCAACTCACTTCTGGTTTGGCTACTTTCCACTGACAAAATCATCCTACCCCTTTCTTATCACTCTCAAGAGCCCTGGGCAGGAGAGCAGCAGGAGGAGGGAGAGGTAAGTGTTGTGGTTTCTCGTCCATAGATTTTGACCCTATCACTTAAGTTGCTTCCCACACATTTCATCCCATAGGCACTTAACATTATACATTCCTTCTTAGAAAAGAACACTAGTTGATTAAATTTGCTCACATGATCAGAAATATGAAACAGGAAGTCCAAACTGAACAATAAGTTGCCTGCTTATCAAGTTATTGGCTTTCGACTAAAGAGCATTGGCCAACACAACTCATATAGTAAGAATCCCTTTAGACTATCATTGTGTAAGGAAAGGTGAAGAAATCACATGCTTCCTGTCATTCTGTGGGCTTATCTCTAAGAATAGAGATAAGTAGGGAGGTAGAAGGAGAGTGAGAATCCACTCCCAAATTCTTCATCTAGCTCTGCCCCTTGAAGACTTTCTGCAGGTTGGGCACTTCCCAGTGGTCTTCTATCAGCATTAGCAGGGGAATACAGAGTGAACCTCGCTGGACTGGATGCTTTCAGACCCAAGATCTGCTGAGACTAGCTTACAGTGGGCAGAAAAGTCTAAGTAAATGTCCCTTATATAATCTGGGGTGTTCCCATGGCCATGCTGCCAAAGACCCTCATCCTCTTCACACCCAGGATCTGTGACTCCAACTCCTCCTTATGAGACTTTCAGAATTTAAACAATAGACACAAACCAACCAACAAATGACTTTTTCAGCAATACTTAAATTTGATCTTTACACCTGTCTTAAACCAGACTATCTCCATGTGGCCACCCACAAATTATATGCTAATCATACACTCATTATACAGAAAAATGCTCCTGAACTTATGAACATTTCACACACCTCAAAACAGATGCTTTAGAAAATGTCAACCACAGTGCTAGAGAGATGTTGTCCACTAGCTTCTGTGGAAAGTCTATTATTTCCTAATCAATTGTTTTGTTTCATGATCAATGTTATTTCTTTGGTGTATATTAGCACTTAAGTCTATTCACATACTTCACTTGAGGATTTTGGCATGCTGTTGAACTAAATGTCCTTTTAATACTTAACAATCCTCTTATCTCAGATTGGGTAATTCAGTTTTAAACATCTGCGCTATTTCAACACTCACTTTATATCTGCCCACAAACCATAATGAGAAAAAAGCATTGCCTTGGAAATTATCAATTGCACTAAGCCTGGAACACAGTAGTTGCTCAATAAATAATTGTTGAGTAAAAGTAAAATGGTATCAGGCAGGACTTAGATCCTAGGAATGATGGAGAAGAGGGATAGACAAGCCTATAAACTCTCCCAACTGGTATCTAGAACCTCTTCTTCACAGTAGAGAAGAGCTGCCAAACACAGACTGAGATGAGACAGATACTTCTGTGAGAACACTCAGAAGACAGACAAAGCTTTCCTTCACCTCAAAATTTCACATTTTAGTTATCTCTCCCAGTAAGGCAGGTCTTTCTGAGAAGTATTTACAAAATCTTTTTTCGAATCAGAGGCTTCCTTCAGTTATTTGCTTTCCCAACAGAAAGTTTACCCAAGGGAACACTCATATTTTTTTTTCTGTTGAAAGACTGGGAAAGTACATACCCTTTATTAAAAAGAAAAAATCTCATTTGAGTGAAGGCTGAGGAAGCAGACTGGGTGTACTTGCCATCTCACCAAGAAGTATCCTTGTTATTCTTTCTCTTTTTCTTATTGGGTTTAAAGTTCTGTGATATTATGAGAAACAACAAAAGGCTTTTACATAAATCATCTAAGTGCTAAGGTGACAGACACAGTGAAGAGAACAGAATTAATGTTTTTGGCTCTCAAGCTTCAACAGAAGGAAGCCTTTGTTAACTTTCAGCCAGGATCCTTCTGTGAGTCATTGTCCCACTCTTAAGCATTCTTTTCCAAAAAAATAAATTAAGTAGCACTATGTAGACTCTAGATTCATTCCAAAGCCAGAGCAAAGTCATGCCTTATAAATACCTCCAAGTACAATTTATTTGAGTATGCTGTAGAGTCTGTCGAGCATTCCCTCTGGAACCTAGGGAAGACCTGGGCCTCTAGCCCAGGCTGGGGTCTCAGGAGCTGGCCCTGTCTTCATGGAGGGGAAAGCAAAATGCAAATCTGGATAAGGTGGCCTCAGAAAGTAAGAAATTGTTCAAATATGTCAAATCGATAAGGAAAAGATCAAGGCAACATTTATATTTTTTACTAATGCTTCCTCATGGCCTAGAAAAGTGCCTGGTACAAAATAGGCATCCAATAAATATTTGATGAATGAATGAATGAATCAGATCCAAAATGCAGTGATTCAGGAAATTCCAGTAATTGCATGTGTTCAGGATACAAAATAAAAAGAAATCACCTTTGTGCAATATGCCCTCAGTGAAGACTGGAGTGAGAAAAGTTGCTGCTAGGGAGTGTTGCTTCAACTATCACCACCCCACTGACAATTACATAGCAAAACGTGGTCTGGGTTTCTGTAAGCCACTTGGAGAGAGCCTTGCAGGACTCCTAATCCCTTAAGTGGGGAACACTCTTCCTGTTGGACTGCCCAGGCTCCATTACTGGGAGTCTTAGCACCACCTGTCCCACTTAACATGTTCTCTCTCTCATCAAGCCAGTCATCAGAGTCAAAGTGCATGGCAGAGTCTTGGTGCATCAGGAAAAGCAAGATAGAGTCAACAACAAGAAGGGCAACTGAAATCTATAGGCCACATAAATGATGTCCTTTTACCTTGAAGAGTCCCAGAGAACATTCTAAAGTTTCTAGCATAGGCAGGTGGAGTTGATGTACTGAGAAGAGAACCAGGCAGGATTCCATGACCTGGCCCACTTTGTATATTGGATCTTCCCTTTATCAACTTCAAGATCCTTCTAAGACACCTGTGTTTCACTCAGATGCTGGCTGTCTTCTAGGATGGTGATAGCGTTAGGAAGTACAAAGAAGGAATGGGGTATAATGCCAAAACAGTATTCTATGTGGAGGGGGTGCAGCTAAAATGTTATTTTGTGATAGACAGGTAGGTGGTTAATAGATATAACCATAGTAGGGATTTGTCAAGTACCTATTTTATGTGCGCTTTTTTTGGCCATTGGTTTGTGGATGGTGGGTGGTAAACAATACACACAAACATGGGAGGCCTCAAAGAGTGCCCTCCAACATTGAGAGACCAATGGGGTCTGCTGTTGGAAACCTGGTGATACAGTCTAGAAACATGGAGAGCTCATGGAAAATGGATCTGCTATGATTGATGCCCAGTGCAAGTGAAGCGTGCCTTCTTGGTAGGTCTCAACTTCCACTAGAAAAAAATACCATATAGGGATTATGAATTTCAGTCCTCCAACTCAAATGTGCAAGAAATGGCACATATCTTTACTATCTATAAATCAATTTAATTGCAGTTGTGAGCCTCCCTTCTTCCATACTTGCAAGAAACCTCAGTCATTCCCAGGGTACCCCCCCAGTCCAGGGCTATGCAGGCATGGTCCAGAGCCTTGCACAGGAATCCAGCTGAGATGTTTCCTTCATTTTCGCATGATTCTCCAGCAGACTTCTGCAGCTCCTGGGCCTGCCAGGGGCAAGGGCATGTTTCAGGAGGTTGTTTGTGATTTCTCTCTGCCAGGACGCACCAGGCAGCCACTCCTTTCAGGAGACTTACCGTATCTCCTGGGTACTGCTCCTGGGAATCATGAATGTTCCTGCTGCTTTTCTCACCCTTCTCACCCACCAGCTTCAGGAACTTCTTGTAGTATGGGGAAAATTCTTCTCTGGTCATATTTCTTCCAAGCCACTCTGCTGCTTTCTGTAAGGCCTTCCCTCCCCCAGGACTTTGGCTTTTGGAAACAAAGAACCAGGAAGTTCTGCAGACAGCTTTTGCTTTCCATCCTGCCAAAAAATTTTCTTGGAGCAAGAAACACAAAAGTAGACAAAATCTATACTAGGGTGTGGGGGAGGGGAAGAGAAAACCACACAGGGAAAATAAATAAATAAACTAATATTCAGCTATACATATAAAAGGGATAGACCAGAGAAAAAGTCAGATTAACAACACTCCGGAGGTGCTTAGGAAGTCAAATTTCCTCATGAGGGATCCTTAACTTGAACACAGGTGTCACAGATGGCATATAGGGCAACATTCCTAATTTGCCCTAATGTGAGGCTGACAGAACTTCATGTGGCCATGAATATCCAATGGCCTTGCATGGGCCCCAGTCACTGGCCCAGTTATCATCACCCACCTCACCAGCTGGCCTTGTCAGTATTCAGCTACCTGTGTGACCCAGGAGCTGATTGTGCCAACCACATGGGTGGCTTTTATTATCTCCAGTTGAACTGAATAATCATATTTTTCCAGATGATCATCTGCTAAGGGAGGCTGGATTAATTTCCTAGAGCTGCCATAACAAATTTCCACAAACTGAGTGGCTTTAAATGACAGAAATTTATTCTTCACAGTTCTGGAGGCCGAAAGTCTGAAAACAAGCTATTGGCATGACCGTGCTTCCCCTGAAGACCCTAGAAAGAATTCTTCCCTGCCTCTTCCAGCTTGGGGTGGTTCCCGGCAATTTTTGGTGCTCATTTGCATGTAGATGCATCACTTCCAATCTCTGCCTCCATTACACATAGCATTCTTCCTGTGTAGCCAAATTTCTCTCTTCTTATAAGGACACCAGTCATATCAGATTTAGTGCTCATCCTAATCCAGTATGATCTCATCTTACCTTGATTACATCTGCAAAGACTCTATTTCCAAATAGGGTCACATTTTCAGGTTCCAGGTAGATGTAAGTTTTAGAGGAATGCTACTCAACCCAGTAGGAGTTGGAAACTTAAAGCAACAGGAAAGGTGCCTCCCTTCGTCATAAACTCTGTTGTTCAGCTTCCTGCATCTGCCCCGGGTAGCAGTAGTCTAGGTGCGCTGTCACTGAATGTCAACTCTCCTTGTATTGCCTCTATATCTCAAAAGCAGCCTTGACAGTAAGCAATTTTCTGCTGTCTATGGGAGAATTACTCTTTGGGGAGAAATGGTACAAGGCTCAGGATTCCCTGATTGGGATTTACCAGCCACTATGCCTCCCTCCCAGCCTTGTGTGGTGGAGGGGAAAATTAGGAGGCCCTGCAATGTGTAGACAGCCACAACCCTGCCCTCCAGTGGTTGGGGGAAGGAATAAGATTTGGATCCAGAGCTCAAACTTTCAGTTATAAGATGAATAAGTTCTGGAGCATCTAATGTACTGCATGGCAATTATAGTTAATGATACTGTACTGTATACTTGAAATTTGCTAAAAGGGTAAATCGTGTATTCCCACCACACACCCACACATGAAAATGGTAACTTTGTGAAATGACAGATGTGTTAATTAACTTGATTGTGGCACTCCTTTCATAACATATATGTATCTCAAACCTTCACATGGTATATCCTAAAAAAATCACATTGTACAACCTAAATATATACACTTCTTGTTTAACAGTCATAGCTCAATAAATCTGGAAAAGAAAATAAATAAATTAAGTTTTTAAAACTCAAAAAGAAGCTCACATCCATTCATTTCACGGAGTGACCTTGAGCAATTCCTAGGACTGAGACTATAGAGCTGGCCATTCCATTCCAGCTCCGGCCTCTCCCTGGCTGCCCACATCCCAGATCTCCCCTGAGGGTCCAGTTCAAGAAAGTAACCCTAACTGCTGCTCATCACACTACAAATCTGGTGCATAATGTGGACTGACATAGACTCGTTTTCCAGAGAATAGACGCAGGAGAATAGGGTCTCTGGGTCTGCAGCCAGGCTATCAATGCAAATCCTGCCGGGTTCTGATTGATAGCAGCTCCCCCTGCTGAAGCTGGAGGACATCCCACAGTGGTCAGTCATTTGGAATGAATAAGTGAGGAAGGGGCCAAGATCCGGACTGCATTGGAAGCCACTGCTGTTTTGCAATTAGCCATTCCAGGACCCTAGAGCAAGGGGCGGGCGGACCAACCCCTGATGAAAAATCCAGGATGTCTCCTTTGCCCTTAAACAATTTGCACTCAGCCCCCAATAGTGAATGGGAGTCAAAGCTAAAGGACACCATAGGAGCAGAGGCTGCCTGACAGCATTGTCTCTGAGGGCCCAGGACAGCCGTAAGGCATTGAGAAAACCCTGCCTCCCTTCCCTGTCACCTGGGACACTCAGACTCAAACAAGAGGTAAGACCTGAACTAGGAGTCAGCAGAAGGGCCCTGAGACTGCAAAGGAAAACCAAGGCCAAATCCCAGTTAGGGTGGCGTCTGGAAGTAAGAAGTCATTCAAAAGCTAGGAAGAGTGTAAGGACTAAACTCATGATGTAAGGTACTGAAGGAAATTCACACCATTGGGGTCAACAAACTGAGCCAGGGAAGATCCCCTTTCTCATTGTAGCTTTGGCCTAGATTGGGGAGCTCAGGGTTGCTGGGGAGCTCAGGATCAGACATCTACGGAGAAGCCAAGAGCAAGACAGGGTACCCATAAGAACTACTCTTAGCTTTGTATGGAGTCATTTCTCAAACTTAGAGGTTATTATGATCAGCTAATCGGTAGTAGGGAAAATGATGTGTTGATTTTGCCGTATATTTTTCAAACATGTATGTTGGCTTATTCTGCCTACGTGCTTTATTAAGATGTGGCAAGCAGTAGTGACCCTGATCTGTAAAACCACCATTCCTTCACATTTAACTAGTACACTGAAGTGAGGAAAAAGAACAATGATGTGATTGTTTTTCATTGCAAAATACAGTTTTTCCTTCTTTACTTCTGAATTCTTGGCGATGAGTTTCTTCCTGCCTGCCACCCCACCCCCCACCCCCCGGTTAATCAGAATTCTGTTAAGATTTGAGTCTTCCATGTAACTTTAAGATTTCTCTCTTCTCTGGGAGTCAGTCTTCTGAGACCTCAAATGTAATACTAAATGGCTCAACAATCTCACAGTCATGCACAAAGAATTGATAGAAATCTATTCACTAGATGTGAAATCATGTTACAATTTAATCCTTTCCTATCTCTCTGCCAGGTGCTTCACGTGGTAAAGCTGGACTTGAGAGCCTCGACACAAGTGAGATGTGATTTTTGGTGAGCCAGGCAAATTGAAAGATATGATAAAGAGTTCTCCCTCTACCCAACCAAGAATATTGATAAGGCAGCAGTTTGTTGCTAATCTTGCCAGAAAGCATGACTTTGTTTAAATTCTCAGTAAATGTCCAAAAGGAAATGCTGATGCAAATGAATATCATGTGTTCCTGTTAAAAATTTGCAGTGTAACTTTGCAGGAAACGTAAACTCTGTAGATTCATCAAGTATAACTTATCAATATATCAACAAATATTATTGTGCATATTTTGTGCCCTAAGCACTATACTAGGCCTGTTTATGGAACAAACTTAGTAAAAATTATATACCACCGTGTCCAAACCCTCAAGGAGTAAATTTTTAAAATTTGCATGAAAAGATAGCTGGCATAAAAGCAATGGAAGAAATCACAGAAGAAAGATAGATTTGACTGCATGAAAACCTAAACCTTCTATTTCTCAAAATACAAGCTTATCAGATAAGAAGCAACAAAGTAAAAAATATATATAATTATGTTGCACCAAGGATAACCTCCTTGATATATGATGAGGTTATGTAATATGATAAGACACTAAGAACCCAGCAGATAAATGGTCCACGAACATGACGTTCACAAACAAGGACATAGAATGGTTTATACACATTTGGAAAAAATATTAACCTCGGTGATTAATGAAAAAAATGAAATTTAAAACAGCAACAAAAAAACAATTTACCGATTTAGCCAAGACATTTTTAATGATAACTGAGAAAATACAGTCTTTCTTGCATAAATCTTAGAAGTGAGGAAAAAAACAAATTACTCCTCTATCTCCCAAAAGCAACAACAAAATAGGAGAGAAAATTCACGTCAATAAATAATGGAAGAGAGAATCTCGGAGGAAAAATAATTTTTTAGTTAATAGAATTGGAAAACTACAGGTATTTGGATGAGGGCAGATTGTAGCCTGGGAATCTTCGTTTTCTGAGAAATTATGGAATAATTTTGGCTGTGGGGAGCTGGGAAGAACTTAGGGGACATGGAAAAGGCTTTGTACTATATTCAACAAGACATTCAACTCCATCCTCACAGTTGACCTAATTATAGGTTTCACATGGCTTTCTTTTATGTTGGCCATCTTTATAGGCTAAGATTATCACATCAAAATTATCATAAAGTAGTTCTACAGAAGGCCAGTACTAGGAGGTCTGGTCACCCAGTTCTCTGCTGATGTGACTTAACCTGGTGGATTTTAAATTATCAGAAGGAACAGATGAACTGCAAACTGCATAGTGTTCAAATAGCCCCCCAACTTAGTCTCTAAAAAATATTGTATGACACCTATATGAAGGCAGTCAGTCTGTGTTGTTCATTAGGCACAAACCTGTATGCCTTACCAATCATGCCAGGGGTAAAGCTGACAGCTTTTCTGAAAACCATGGAGCTTAACAAGGAACCACGCTTGATGAGAACACCGGTACTCCCCTCTGAAAAGATGAGCCAAGGTATAACTGCAGGCAGGACGGAGAGTATCTTTAAAGTATTGTTATGAACTGTAAAAACAAATGAGCATCCCCAAGCCCAAAGTTCTATTCCTCTCTCTTGCTCACAACATTTCAGCCTAGAAACTGTCAAAGTGAATAGAAATATAATCCGCTGTGCTCAAAGAAAAATGTCAACAATGCATCCATACAACACCTTACTTAGAGCAATGAGAGGCACCCTCCTAAACAAACTATAAAGTGAACACTCCAGTGTATGAAATTCATGTTGGATTATTTTTTGTGGACCAATTAAATGCTGGAGAATGAGTACTCAATACTGTAACTTTGGTTTTATAATATTGATCTGTGGCCCTTCTTTCCAGTGACAATTAGCTTTAGGGTCATGATGTATCTTTTCAGGGCACTCTCATTTCAAGATAATAAAGCCTAACATCATGCAAGTATTTCTGTCTTCTATAGGAGAAAGGAAGTTATCCAGCCCATTCAAAAGTAGTATATGTGCTTTGAGAAACTAATATAAAAGATACTAGAAAGTATTCTTTTTTAATACACATAAAAATAATTTCGGTTTCCATCTGGCAGGATTCCTTAGCCTGTTTGAATACAACTATGGGTTTACACTCATGCAGTTCATGCAGTTTAGCTCAAAACCAAAATCTACAAAATCAAAGCATGAGGTAAAGTCAGCAAAAGCCACATATATCTATCATTGATTCCAGATTATTGTTTTACAAAGGAGTAAAGAGGATAAAAGTAGATTAGGATAGAATTGATATATCTCAAGTCTATGTATTCCTCATGAAAAGCACAGACCCAAGAAAACCAGCCTTGTAGTTTTTTAAACAAGAAGCTAGCATCTATTAAAATGAAATGTCAAATAAACAAATGAGTCTGTAATTTGAGAAGATAAAAAGTGTACTAGCTTTTAAAGTAGGATAAACTACATTTCAGATAAACAATTTATTGAGAATGGACTCCCACCGCTGAGTAATTCCTCAAAAGCTCTACAGACAAAACATTGGCTTCTCCTGAGTGCATTATTAAACCTGAGTTTTTTTCATCAGAAGAAGATCAGGATTCTAAACTTTGTGCATTCAAAGCAGAGTTCCTCACCTCTTCATCTTTGCCTCCAAATATATTCCTCCCCCATCTGTCACATCTCGGGAAATGGTGCCATCACCCCACAGTTGGTCAGACCAAAAACCTACTATCTTACCCTCACATCTCATATTCAACTCCTCAGCAAATCCTGCTGGCTCTACATTCAAGATCTAACTAAAATCCAACCTTTCCTTATCGCTTCTACCATCCTAGGCCAAGATACCAACTCCTCTCATCTGGACTATGAAATAGCCTTCTAACTACATTTCCTGCCGCCACTTTTCCACCTTCAGACAAAATGATACATGGTGCCCAGAGCAACTTCTAAAAGCTCAAATAAGATTATATCACTCTTTAGCCCACCAAATCCTCTGTGGCTTTGTAGTACTCTCAGAATAAAATCCAAATTCTTGACCATGACCTACAAAGACATATATGATCCATCCTCCCTTGATCTCTGTAAACTCATATCCAACTACTTGCTTACTCTGTTCTAACTACAGTGTTCTTCTCCCAGATGGTTACCCAGCTCACACTCTCACTTACCTAAGTCTCCACTCAAATCATCCTTAGAAAGATCTTACTTGGCAACCCTCTCTAAAGTATCCACCTGCAACATTTATCACTCCCTGTGCCTGACCTGGCTTTGGATAGCCTCACAGCCCTTATCACTATTATACATGTTTGTTACTGTCATCTGTCTTTCCTGCTAGGATGTTAATTCCATAAGTGCAGGGTCTTGGCTGTATTGACAGCTGTATCCCCAGCCTTTGGAGGTGTACCCAAAACACAGTGTCCATTCAATGAATATTTTCTAAATATTCATGTCCTTTAATGAGAAGAACAATTACAAAAAGTGGGTGAGATAATTATAAGCCTTACTGTTATTAGCCTCAGTCCATTCCACATATAAGAATGTACCTTGGTCTAGAAAACAATGTGAAAATAAGTATCCAGAGATTAAAATGTTTATTACATCAGTTTCATCATTGTCATATATTACATTTTGTGTATATGTCAATTACATTATACTTTTCAATAACCATAGCTATCTCTTTACTCTTTATAATATATTGTGCATACTGGCTCATTTGAGCCAGAAAAATAAATGTTTATTTTCACACTGACATAATGAAATGTTTATGCTGCTTAGATTTGGTATTTCAAATTCCTGGAATTTGTCTTAAGGGAATTATTCAGAACTTGGGCAAAATGTAAGCATAATGAAAAAAAAGTACAAAAAATTTACAAAGAAAATCTAACCATACCCCGGAGGTTTTAATCTCAATCCTCAACCAGCTAAAATGTTCCAACAGGAGATCAGCTGTTTTAAGTGTTCAGGACAGTCCCCAAACTGCTAGATCAATCCCTCATCATTTGGCTGAACCCAAATCAGAATGTTTTTCAATGGCAAATATTTCTGTCTTTCTCCTTTTATAATGTATATATACATGTGTTTAACAGGTAATTGAGAAAACGTTAGAGAGTATGAGTGCATGAGGGAGGAGAGTTCTAAAGGGCTTTCTGCTATTAAAAAGGAACACAAAAATGCAAAAGATGTTAGTACTATTCAAGATAGAAAGTGTGACAAATCTTAGAAACAATTACTAATTGGTAATAACTCAGTTGTGACTAAAGACTAACATAAAAATATATCTGGAGTAAAGATATGTAGATAGATCAATGGAACAGAAGTGAAAATCCAGAAATAGACCCTTACATTTATGGTCAATTGATATTTGACAAAGATTCCAACCCAATTCAATGGGGAAAGAACAGACTTCTCAACAAATAGTGCTGGCACAATTATATATCCATGTGACACATAATAAATTTAGACCCTTACATCTCACCATACAAAAATTAACTTAAAATAGATCATAGACCTAAATAAAAGTGTTAAAACAATAAAACTTTTAAAAGAAAACATAAGAGAAAATCTACATGACGGGTTGACAAAGAGTTCTCAGATATGACACCAACCAAATGATAAACTGGACTTTTTCAAAATTAAAATCATTTATGCTTCAAACAACACCATTAAGAAAATGAAATGACAAGCTACAGACTAAGAAAAAATATCTGCATATCATATATATAACAAAGGACTTGTATTCAGAATATATAAAGGACTCATACAACTAAAAAATAAAAAAACAGATATATAAAGTCAAATAAAGAATGCCAAAATAAATTCACAAATAGTGCTAAACTGAGAAAATCCACAGGGACAATAATCAATTGCATTACACCAAATACAACTTGCTTTTCTCTGGAAATGAATTTTTATCTGAATTATCAGTTTTCTAAAAGTTAACTTTTAGCTCCACAGGGTTGTAAAGAATCTTAGTCAAAGGTAAATACAGGCAGAGATAACTCAAAGTGATGAGCAGATCAAGATACACGTTAATTAATGGGTATTAAATTAAAAGCATTTCACAACTTTTTCTTACACAGTCACATGAGACTTTTCATGATAAAAATGGTATTTAAATATTGACTATGTCAAAAGAAATTTACTAGTTGCTGAACATTTTCTCAAAGTTTTCTCAATAGTATAGGTATTCGTCCAATCTCTGAAAGTTGGTTTGGTTCTAGCTTTGCTCCAGAAATATACATCCAGTTGAGAATAGGGCTTGACAACATGGTTTCCGCAAAAGTACTTCGAAGTGTTGTGACTTCAAATATCAAAAATCTAATGAAGGGCTTCTGTGTGCTTCGGGAAGCTGCCCAAGGAGCCAATCAACATCACACCAAATCATCATCCACCAGGTCTATTTAGGCCCAGAAGGACCAAAATGCCTGACCTTCCCTAGTCCAAAATTTTCCCATCAATTAAAGGTAAACTTCCACATTGGAAAATTAGAGGCTATTTCTCCTTAGAGTAAGTTATCTCCAGTCCCCACTTCCTAAGTCCCTAAACCACTTTTTGTGCAATCTGCCAGCATGAGAGCCACTTCCATATCACAGATAGGGCTTATGTTCTGCATCTTCCATGTTAGGTAGAAAAGGCCTCAAGATGGTTTCTGCTTGATTTATTTCCCATTCCAAAAACAGACAAGAAATCCTTAACAAAATACTAGGAAATCAAATTTGACAGCATATTAAAAGTATCATACACTATGATCAAATGGGATTAATCCCTGGGATGCAAGGATGGTTTGATATATGCAAATCAATAAATGTGATACAGCACATTAACAGAATGAAGGATAAAAATCATACGATCATCTCAATAGAAGCAGAAAAAGCATTTGACAAAATTCGATATCCTTTCATCATAAAAACTCTCAACAAATTAGTCTTAAAAATAAGGAAATCCTGCAATTTGTGACAGCATGGATGAACCTAGATGACATTATGCTAAGTAAAATAAGCCAGACACAGAAAGACAAATACTGCATGATCTCACTTATATGTGGAATCTAAAATAGTCAGACTCATGAAAGCAGAGAGTAGATTGGTGGTTGCCAGAGGCTGAAGAGAGATGGAAATGGGGAGACGGTGGTCAAAGGGAACAAAGTTTCAGTTATGCAGTATGAATAAGTTATTCAGTTATGAATAAGTTCTGGAGAGCTAATGTACAGTATGCTGACTGTAGCTAATAACTCTGTATTGTATACTGGAAATTTGCTAAGAGACTAGATCTTAAGTATTCTCACTACACACACAAAAAGTGGGTAAATATGCAGAGTGATGGATATGTTAATAAGCTTGATTGCAATAGTCATTTCACAATGTTTATGTATATCAAAACATCACGGGGGTCCAGCCCGGTGGCGCAAGCGGTTAAGTGCATTCGCTCCGCTGCGGTGGCCCAGGATTCGCTGGTTCGGATCCCGGGTGCACACCGACGCACTGCTTGGCAAGCCATGCTGTGGCGGCGCCCCATATAAAGTGGAGGAAGATGGGCATGGATGTTAGCCCAGGGCCAGTCTTCCTCAGGAAAAAAAGAGGAGGATTGGCAGATGTTAGCACAGGGCTGATCACCTCACAAAAAAAAAAAAAAAAAAAAAAATCACATGTATACCTTAAATATATACAATTTTTATTTGTCAATTGTACCTTAATAAAACTGGAGGAAAATAAAAAATAAAATGAACACCAAAAAGAAAAAAAAAGTTCTCTTTATTCCAGCTGCTACTGTTCCTCATTTTCACTCTCCACACTTGACTCGGATGTTCCTATTATGTGCTTAGTGCTTTAGAGTGTAAACTGTAATTGTTTCTGCTTGGCTGGTGCTGAGGAGATACCTAGGGCCCAGATCCAACAGAACCTCCCCTAGGGGACTTCATCATCTATCTGCTGGCTGGCAGGGTGAGGGTCAGAGTAAACTAGCTTAGTGCAAGCCAAGCCCTTGAAGACTTGAAGAGACGGAATAGATATATTAATTAGGGCCCTGCCAAATCCCCTATCATTTATGCACAATGGCAATGACACACTCTAATTATTATGATTATCATTTATTATGTATTGGATATATTTTGTTTCCTTTGCAAATGAAAACTCGTCAACTGGTATAATTTAACAAGTATAGATGTTTCTAGTGAAGAGATCTCCTTGTCCTCACTAGAGCTATTCCATCTTCAGTAAATGAGATAGAATTGGTAGAAGTACTACTGATCATGTAGACATGTCATATGGTGCTGTCATTTAGACTTACATGAGAGACCAATCCCAGTAAGACACAGGAGGATCTAGTGTGCTGCTAATATGGCATAGCTCTTTCCTCAAGTAACTGAGTCATCAGTTTAAAATCTTCTGCAATAGAGAAAGTAATGTCAAGGGAGTATTCTAGACTGTGTATCAGAGGAACTAACCCAGCTAAAGACTGAATGACTAAGTGACATGTGACATCCTAGTAATCAAGTCAGCTGTAGCAAGAATATGAGTTCTGGATCAAAATAATCTATACGGTCTCCATAAAATAGAGTAAAAGTAGAAGCTAGTCCTAAAACCTTGCTGTCCTAAGGAAAGTGAGGGGATCTTTTTTAAAGTCTCTCTCTCTCTTTATCTAGAGATAAAGCAGAACACTCTGGACAATTTGACACAAGCATTTCAACGCTTCTATGAAGTTGCACAAAAATGGACATGACAAAAAGCACTATTTTTTTTTCACTCAATAATGTGAATAACAGAAATTGAACTCCACTCTATCCCTGACCCAGTCCTCCATCCACACCCCAGGGGACGGATTCAGAAATAGGGTAAAGGCTCAGGACAGAACGGTGATATTTGTTTTGCACATTACTTAGGATAACTTTTTTGGTGGAGTGTTTCCCAAGTTTTTTTAAAGAAGTCTGAAAATATCTGCAAATAGCCACACCACAATGTTGTATAACCAACTATAAGACAAAATCCACATCCACTCTGTTAGAGACTGAATCTCAGAACTTCTGGATGAGATAGCAAATCAACATTCACCTTGTAACCTTTGAGGGACAGTACATTTGAATTTGGTGACAGATCCTGAATCGGCACCGATCAGGAGTTGCAAGACATCACCAGAGATGGATGCTTTGTGATTGGATTAAACAATATCACCTGTTATAAGCTAAAATGGCATATCTGATAAAGCACAGGATTCTGATATTGAAAGATGATTAAGGAAATCAGCAGCATGTTAAATATTAAGCATTTCTTGGAACGTGAACACAGTGCTAGAGGTTACTGTATCATAGGAGATGAATCTTCAGAGGACCTCAAGGTCTTTGACTCCAAGACTCTGCTGAAGCATAAAAATGTCCAAGTATTTAAATGGGTTCCAGAACTGATGCTGGAAGGAAACATAACTGCTTGAGGCCGCTTTGCTTCTCAGATCCCAGGTATTCTGTCCCACTTCCAACGCCATTGCCCTCAAACACCATCAGCTCTTAGGGAAATATGGCTAAATCCATTGTCTTGGCAACCTTCAAATTAAAACTCTTTTTTGACCTTGCATATTATTCCTATTTGAACAATTACATATTGTTCCTATTTGAAAATTTCGCTCTCCCTCTTCTGTAATATTATCAGATCTCTCCAGCTTTCCATGGTGCTACAACAAATGCCTAGTCTATTTATTCTTTAAATATTTATTGAGCACCTACTATGTGCCAGGCACTGTTTTAGGCATTAGAGAGGTGAATTAGTGACTAGCAGGCCTTATCATACCTTGCCAAAACAAGTCATGGAACCATGACTTCATCAATATT
This sequence comes from Ceratotherium simum simum, assembly GCF_057802395.1. Classification (NCBI taxonomy): domain Eukaryota; kingdom Metazoa; phylum Chordata; class Mammalia; order Perissodactyla; family Rhinocerotidae; genus Ceratotherium; species Ceratotherium simum. The sequence continues at coordinate 9,576,101 of NC_141909.1, forward strand.
CTGTTTTTCCTGCTTCAGGTCCATATTTTGTCTCCTCCATAACACTGGGGATCATCTTGTTCCCTGCTGCTGATACTATATAACTCATATCTGTCTAGCCTGCAAGGATTTCCACACCTACAGCACTTGATTGCCCCTCTCAAACAATAATAGTTAATCTTACTAATTTCCATTACAAGAATTTCCATCTCAACTACCAAGCAGTACAGCCATCCCCACTCCGCTGTATGCAATGCCCAACTTGCTGCCTACCTTCTCAGATATACTCACTCCAACTTTCCTCCACTGTGATCTCCATATAATCCATGATAAAAAAATGTCTTAGTTTAAGACACAATGAGAGCTCATAAATTGTATTGAGCTAATCGACCCTAATAACACTAACAACATGTCCATCCACTTGTGGCTATATAGAAAAATGCTTGCTTGCCACCTTTGCATCATTCAAGCACATTCTTCTCGTTCTTCTTTTTTCTTCTTCCCCCTCCTCCTCCTCCTCTTTGTGGTCTTCTTTTTCTTCTTCTTCTCCTCCTCCTTCTCCTCCTCCTTTTACTACTTCTCCTCTTCCTCCTCCTCCTCCTCTTCCTCCTCCTCCTTCTTAGAGAACATCTCGAAAGCCTAAATTCTCTATAAATTTTTTGCATTACGTCTAGAATTAATTATTTAAAAAACTGGCATTGTTATGGCATCACACACTCTAAAATACTTACATTTTGAAAATATATTTTATGTGTTTATACCTGAAAGAAATTCCCAAGTTTCTGATACTAATTTAAGTGCTTCTGTTCATTACTCCACTCTATCTTTGTGTAGACAATTTCTCACAAGTAAGATTACTTGGTAAACGGTGATTGATGTTCCCTACTTTAAGTGTGAAAGGTAAGAAGCAGGACGTGAAGGTAGAAGAGGAGACCAGCTGCTGTTCTACCACTTCCATGGAAGCTGATGCCTTGGAAGATAAAAAAAAAACCAGCAAGTAAATATTTCTCATCTTGGTTTCAGTTGGTGCCATATTTTGAGATTTAGGGAGAAGGGGGTTGAAGGGATTTTTTGAGAGGTGTGGGTTCTTTTATTTGTTTGTTTTTATTGGATAGAACACAGAACCCAGAAAACTTGGTTTAAGTCATGGATGATCTTCTAGGACTTGGCACCCTTGAGAAACCACTTCACATTTCTGCAACTCAACTCTTTTCATGTGTAAAATGAAAGGGTTGTGCTAGAAGGCTCTCTGATCCCCTCAAAATATAACTGTTACTCATGGTTTCCTACAAACTGTACAACTTACCTATATAACGACCTAGAAGAAAGATGTGCCTAGATCATAATCCCCTCGCCTCCACTTTGTATCTACTGATATTCCAGGAGTTGGAAGATATTCTGATGGCTTCAGAATACTGCACGGGTGATAAGCAGTAACATAAAAGAAGTATGAAAAAAAGGTTTTGTTTCATTGCTAAACTTGGTACACGCCCTAAGAACCATATAAGATATTATTGGAAGCTCTACTTAATGGTCAATGAATTATATTGCATTATCTCCCGGGTAACAGTAACAATTAACAATGCAGAGAAACAAACAAATATTCAGAATCACAGATCTTTACGAAAAAGCACATTATCACCATTTAGGTTAATCCGCACATAAATGGACATTGGGGAAATTAAAGGTCCACTTCAAGTTTTATTTCTAGTTGTCACATAGGGTCAAAAAAGGCAGCCAAGATAAAGGGGGGGGGGGTGGGCAGGTACTATAAATTACAACTCTTGCTTTAAACTGCAGTTGGGATTTAGACATACAAAGGGAGAGAATGAATTACTTGTGTGGAGGATGTATATGTTGAGAAGATAGAATAAATGAGACCAGTCTCATCTAAGCAATATTCAATTGAGAGTTTAGTAAACACCCACAATGTATTGGGCACAAACCCTCCACTCCCAGTTAAAAGAATGCACAAAATACTGGTCCATACATTCTGTGAGCTTACAGTCAAGTTGGTGAGAAAATGAACTAATGCTTAACCCACAATTAGGAGAATGATTAAACGCTATACTCTTGAAGATTCACGAATTCAGATAAATCCAGAGAGAGAGAAAAAAAGATTCCTCTCATCTGGAATTACTGGATTTCCTAAAGAACAATGGGGGAAGTCAAGGTGTCGGTATTGGAATTCTGACTCTGCCCACGTGCCTGGCTTTTCAGTGCCCTGGGTTGCCTATGTGATGACAATGGACATCATCAAGAAGCTCAGGCAGTTTCTATATTGCAAATGGAAGTACACGAATATACAAGTTGAATAAATGAACACTTTAAGCGCTTATGGAAGAAGAATGTAATACTTGGTAATGGAAATGTTGGTAACTAAGGAAGAAAAGGGTAGTAATTTTGCCATGAAGAATTCCAATTTAGGATAGGTTTAGTCTAGCAATAACGTCAAGCTCTCCCTACAGTTAAGGGACAGACTCAATTAGGAATGTGCCCCGTGGGCATTAGGTGCAATTGCCGTCCTAGGGACAAACTGCTCTCAACCAGGACAGAAAGAATTGCTGCCATGCATCAGGCTTACAGTTCAATTCACTAACGCAGTAAAAGCTCCATAAGGAACAGCATCTAAAACAGGCAGATTCCATTAACAGTTGGATAGGACACATAAAAACAGATTAATCTTTATAGCGATTTGTACTATGTAGAGTCTAAAAGAAGAAGAGCAGCATTTGTTTTGGAACCATGCTCCAATCATCCCCTTCCTGGTCCATTCCTCTGCATGACCAGAATGTCCTCCTAACAGGTCCCCTCTTTCACTCTCTCCTCACTCCCCACCTTCATTTTAACTGCTATTAGACTAATGTCCCTAAAACATAGCTGTAATTATGCATCTACCCTGCTCTAAGGCCTTCCATGATTCTCAGTCCTATCTTATAGTGTCTAAATTCTTCTCTCTATATTTCCTATCTTATTTCCCACTATCATCTTAGTTTGAAACTCTCCAAACTGCACTATCTCAAGTTCCCTGCACGTCTCCAAATATTGATCTTTGCCATGACCTGCCCCCTCTCCCAAGTTGGATGTTCTCCCCTCATCTTCCCCAACCCCAGTGTGAAGATTTTAGAAATATGTCCACAAGTTCTTTGATATTCCTCCCTTTGAGAAGTGGAAACTAATTTTTCTCTTTTTGAATGTGAGATGGACTTAGTGGCTCACTTATAATAAATAGAATGAAGCAGAAGTGACGATAACGACCCTCAAAACTAGGTCATAAAAAGGTGCTGCGTCCCTCATATTGTTCTCTCTCTCTCTTTCTCTCTGATTGCTGGCTCTGGGGGAAGCCAGCTTCCCTGTCGTGGGACCCTCAGGCAGTCCTATGGATAGACCCACATGGTGAAGAACTGAGGCCTCCTGCCAACAGCCATGAGAATGAGCTGTCTTGGAAGCAGATTCTCCAGCCTCCATTAAGCCTTCAGATTGACTGCAGCCCTGAGCAACAGCTTGACTGCAACCTCATGAAGACCCTACGCAGAACCCCCAGCTAAGCTGCTTCCAATTCCTGACCTACAGAAACTGTGGGAAATGATAAATGTTTGTGGTTTTAAGCCACTATACTTTGGGAGTAATTTGTTATGCAGCAATAAATAACTAATAATAATCATAGCTAATAGTAACTAATAACCAATAGATATCTATTAGATATCTGACCCATTTCCAAGTATCTAAATTCCAAATATATTTGAAGACCCAGATTACATGCCTCCTCCTCCATAAATCTCTCCTGGCCCACCTAGATAGAAATGGTATCTAAAATTATATAAGGTTGGGTCTGTACATCTCCTGTAGAATTTCATATTTCTATTAGAGTGACAAGTATGACCTGCACAATTTTCTCCCTTATTAGATGTTAAGCTCCTTGAGGATCTGGTTCCAAATTTTTCCTCTTATCTCATCCCAGGAGTTAGGTACATAAAAAAAGATCAATATTTGTTGAAAGAATGAGCAGTAGATTCTAAACTAAAGCTTCTTTCCTTGCTTGAAAATCTATTTGTGTTTAGTGTTGTGATTTTAGTAAGGAGTTATGTACAATTGAAGAAGCAAGAAACAATATAAGAAGTACTAATTCCTTTATAACTTTTACAAAAGGAGAAAACTACTCAGAGAAAAGTACCTACCATATTCAAATTTACCAAGCAGATTAGGTAAGTGGAATTAAAACGTCATCATTTTGATGATAGTTCTTGTCCAAAACTGATTCGAGATGAAATTAGAGTCAAGGAAATTGAGATATGACCATGTTCCTGACCAAATAACAAAGTCCTTGCCAATTTTTGTTCCAACTGAAGACTGAAACACTTTCATATTGTTTGTAAGCTGACATCATTTTCTAGGCCAATTCCACCCTCCTCACTGTGGCCTTCGGTTGGCTTTGTACAATATTAAGTAAGAATCAACAGCAACATATGAATAGTGAATAACCATTTTTGATTGTCTGTATCTAAAATCCAGGCTTCCTGTTTCCTCTGAGTAATGGAAATGTGAAAATTGATTATGAACTAAGCATGAAATGTACAGAGCATTTGGCTTTTAAAAAATGAAAGCACAGAAACCATTATGCTTTGCTGAAGCTCCCCAGACATAACTACATAAAGAGAAGGGTTCTTCCTGCCAGCCCTTGTCTTTGCCACCAGTAAGAGGACACACTGTCAGAGCCCGTCTCTCTGCTTCTTTTGACATATTTCTTAAGCGTCTGTTATCAACCAATGTTTGGCAGTCAGGGAAGCTCAGATTCAGGCAGTAATAGCCTAAGTAGGCAGACTGTACCTATCTCTTATGCAACCAGATTTGATCCTTGATCTGAAGCAACCACAATAAACCTACCAAGCCATTTTGTACAGGGATAATTGTTTTTATAGTAAATCAGTATCCATTTACAGATTATTATATACTGTAAACCAACGAGTATGCTGTTTATGTGCAGACTATTATGCATTCTTGACACGTCAGACATCAATTCAGCTGGCTCCCCTTTCCTAAGCAACAGTAACAACAAAAACACAGTGAGGTCCTGAGCTCCGGTTGTTCCCAGCTAGCTCTCACATGTTAAGATAATATTTTTTCAATTCAAAAATTCTAATAAGGTAAAAAAAAAAAGAGTGTCACATTCTTAGTTTCCAAACTGCATCCTGAGATTTTTGACCACAATGGTTCCCACTCTCTGCTCCCAAAATGGGGGTAAAATTTTAAGAGAGTAGAAACCCTTTGAGTAGCATTATTTAACTGCCAAGCATTAGATTATAGGGCACCTCTGCACTATTTTCTACACTAGGTAAATGAAATAAAGATTTAGGCAATAAGTCAGGGAATTTAATCAATGTTAGCCATCAATACAGGTGATTCAAGACAGTATAATTTTAGTCCTTGGTAGTAAAAGTTTTCTAGCCTGGATTTTCCAGATAAATAACTCTATATTTCTCTTTGTCAGGATGGACAAAGCTTTAAGAGGAACCTGTACTTTTTTTTTATTAGACATACCTGCCTTTCAAATTGCCAGTCTTATGGCAGCATATTCTACCCAAATGAAACGAATAGACTCTAATATGCTTGTTATTAATTTTCCTTATGGGTAGTGAAAGTAGGCTCTCTCACATACAACCTCTTGGTTAGTTTAATCAATCTCACCTCAAGCCCTATTGAATTTCACCTGGCCAAAGAAAGTCATCAACAGCACAGCCATAGATTAAAGCCATGCTCATCATAATACAACGTCCCGGAAATGGAAATGTGAAGAACTAGGACAACAGAAAAACAATCGCACAACTATTATTCAGAGGAAAGTCAAGAGGGAGAAAAAAGTCCCAGAGGGGATACCAAAGAACTCAGTGAGGTAATTCAACATTCCTATGGGTGTCTGGAAAACACTATAAGAAAGCGACTATGCACACCTAATATATGGAATAACAGATTTTGACCAATGTGACTCTGAGAGGTTATGTTTTTTAAAAAATATCAGACTTTTCCAAAAGCAATTAAAGATAAACCTAAAATATTTTCAGTATAAGATTCTGTATCACATTGGTCTGTTGATTGCTGCACATACAGACCAGTCACTACCAGAAGGAGACTATATATCCCAGCCTGCCTGGGATCATGCCTGCTGTCCTGAATAAAAACAGTGTAGCCTTTCACTCAAAAATGTACCAGTTTGGAAAACAAATTATTTGGTCACCCTAATTTTTAGGGGATTAGAATTTAGAGGGAAAGAACAATGACATAATAAAAACATATATTATCTTAAAACCTATCATCTACTCTCCTATTCTGTTATTCCTCTGTCTTGGTGAGAGCAACCAGTCAGTATACTGTTTCTCAGCAACCTTCAACCTGACCCTTCTAACCCAGCTAATACACAAATACACACACACACACTCTCTCTTTTTTGGTGCTGCCTTTACATATTCGCCCAAACTATTTCCCAAACAAAAAATGGCTCTTGTTTGCCAATCAATGTATCACTTCACCCAATACCAAGATCAAGACTCACTTGCTCACTTTCTCTTACTGATCCCACTTCATTCTGCCTCACTAGAGGCAGATCCTAGAGGTAAAAGTATATTATTTAATGCTTATTACATTGATTTGCTCAGAAATAGCTGTAAGTTGGATTGAATATAGATAAACAATGGCAAAACACATTGCCCAAGCCCTGGTGTGCTTGAGAAAATTCTGGCTGTCAGCGTTTTAGTGACAGAGGCTTGGAAAACCCCCCCATACAGGGGACTCACAGTATCCCACCTCTCTGCTTCAAGGGCACTGTGCTAGATACTGTCAAGTTCCAAAGGAAATTCTTTGGCCTCCTTATACTCCTCTATGTTTAATTTCTTTTATTTTGCTGTAAATTCCTTGTAAGACTTCTTAAATCCTTCTGCCACAATGTGGGAAATACATGAATAATCAAAGATGGCCTTTGCCTGCATAGATCTTAGAATTTAGAAGAATAGAGAAAACAGGAACCATAGAACATAGTACAGAATATGATATAATAAGTGCCATGAAGTAGAGATAAAATGCTATTAAGTTTCAAAAGAAGCAAGAAATCATTTCCATTTGGGGGGGTGGGAGGGTGGTGATAAAACAAAAGAACCGGCATTGAATAGTAGATAGTGTTGAAATTGGGTTTTGAAGTTATATAATGAGGTTCGATAATAATGGAAGAGATATTGAGGGGAAGGGATGGGCCATCCAGGTGGGAACAGCATAAAGGTATAGGAATTGGAAAATGGAAAGTATCATTAGGATAAAACAGGAATTCAAACCAACAGAATGACTACTTAGGGGTAACACTTGACCTGTCTAAAAAAAGTAGATTTCTGATATGCCTATTATATCTGGGGAGATCAGATTGAGAGAGGAAAACGTCTACGTTCACAGCATTTGTGTGTGTGTGAGTGTACCTACAATTTTATTGAAATGTACACCATTACTAAATGCTCATTCACAGACTACAAGGATTAAATAGTCTACTGCTGCGTACATTCACACAATGTCTGCTTTCTGCTCAGATAAAGAGAAAATCAACCAGGATCTCCAAATAAATCTACCCAATCTAAGATTCACATTCCATGTGTGAGAATCAGGAGATGGAATAGCCTCAGATCCATGCTTCTCAAACGTCTGGCAGCTCTGATCTAGGATCACAATTCCTAACTCAAATCAGGTTGCATGGGTGGATCAAACGCTGGAGGGAAGAGGAGGACAGGAGAAGCAATTACTTCGTTGAAGCCGACACACTGTATTGTCTTCTGGACTTGGTGACAGAGTCTCACTTTTCCCTACTCTAAGCCTCAGCTTGATTGATGCACAGATCTGTTCATCTCTTCCCTCTCTGGGGAGAGAAAGGAGGATAAAGTGCAATATTGTAGAGCAAAAAGTGGTTTTATACACATCATCTTAATTTTCAGAGAAGAAAGAAGAAAAAGAACAAGAATTCTAAGTAGCAGAGAAAGGTTCAAGGTTAATTTGATTGGCAATATATGAAATGCCACTTACCACAGGCCATTTCAAATTGCCCCTCATTCTCTCCACAGTGAATGAAATGATTCTTTCCAAAGACAGGGGCATCAACTGATAATGGTTGCTATTTCATATTCATACACCACTTTACATTCTGTCACTTACTTGGCAGGAATTCTTACAAGTCTCTCTTCACAGATGCTGTATCAGAGTGGTGAGGTCGGGAGTGAGCGGGCTCTCGCAGGCACTTTTTAGTGGACAGAGGAACAGAGCCAGGACAGTATGCGGGGAAGCGAACCACACCTGTGGTATGCAGGTGATCTCTGCCTCCGCTGCCTGCCTCCTCAGCATATACCAGGAGATGAGATGTGCTTTCCAAAGACGTCGTAATTTACACATTATTTAAGGACCGATTTGCATAATCCACAATTTTAACAACAAGGAATACTTCTCAGTACTAGGAGAAGGATGAAAAAAGTCATTTTGTGCCTTCAAAAATAATGTGAGACAATTCTCTTTCTACATGAAGAATGATTTCCTCATCCTAGAGAAACTAAGAAATAGTTTTTTTAAACAAAAACAGAAAGTCATATAATGAGTACTTATGTGCAGTTGGGTTTCTGAGTTGTGATGCAACCAACACGCACTTCTCTGGAGCAGGATCCCAGATGAATTCAACACTCATTGCTGTCTAGTATGCATGAGGCACAATGCTGCCAAGTTTTACCCTGACACGAGCCAGTTTACTCCACACAGGGAAGATATGGCCGCAGACAGAGTTCCTCAACACAGCCCAAGGAAAGCTGAAAGGGAAATATGGACGGCTCAGTGCACACCTAGCCCGCCGTGGAAAGAATATAAAGCACAGGATTACTTATGCAGAATCATTAGCTTCACATTTTTAAGCCATGATCTCTTTCTATCCCTTTCTCTCCTATCTCCCTCTCTTCTCTCTCTTCTCAGTTATTTAGTGGCATGGCCAATTGCTGAATTGCTCTTCATGATTAACTCTTCTTTCAAGGTCAGGAATTGCCTTAGCGTGATGACAGTGCTCAAGGTAACACACAATTCAGATAAACCTTGAAATGCTGACCTATCATAAGCTCAGTGTAATTAAAAGGTGTGCCTATGCCTGAGCCAACTGTTTGAAACACGTTTTCTAGAAACCTAATGTCTCTGAACTTACCCAGAACATCTGTTCATGAATTTTCTTCACAGGTCCATAGTTCAGGGTAATTTTTATAAAGCACTAAAAATCTGCATGAAATTAATGACAGCAAACAAGCTTGAGCTGATATTTTGTTAACTATTAAATAACAATTTCTGATTTAAAAGTAGGAAGAAAGGGACTTTCCATTTATATACTGCTGGAGGATATAAGGTGGATTAAAATACTTTAAACTACTGCCCCGTTCATGAAAGTGCATTTTGACATGCAGTGACATTTCTTGAAGAAATGTTTCTTATGGTTATTCTGACCACAACTGTTTTCAGTGCAAATGATTTTTTTATCACTGATGGGATTGGTGCTCCGAAATATATAATGTAGAAAGAGAGAAAATAAGAGAGAGAGAAAGAGACATTCCCATTGAAACTATTCTAGAATATCATTCCAGGATGCACTTTGGCTATGTATGTCTCATAGGGCACTCAAGGGCATTGCTTAAGGAACAAGAGGCAAAATTCTTACTCTAAGAGAACAGTCGATTCATCCAAGTTCAGCAGTAAACCACCATGGAATGGTTGAACTTGAACAAAGAAACATGCTAAGAACCAGGAATGTGTCTGGGTAAACTAAAGTCCTTTTGAAAAAACATCTACCTCGGGGTTTATAATTTAAAATATGTAAATGTCTAAAATAACGATGTCACCCAGAGTGGGAAGACCAAAAATGAGCAGCCAAATGGCCCCATGTTCTGAGAGAAGAGCTTGCCCAGGTAGTGACCACACTGCTCTGCTCCTACACCCATCACACTCAGGGGGCAGGGGAGGAACAAAATTATAGTCACCAAATCACTGTATAATCCCCAATGCGCCAGCTCAACTGCAACAATACTGTCATCTTCTGGCTATTCTCCAAACTTTAAAGTACTCTTACTCATCTATAAAATGAAGATGATGACACCTACCCGCTAGGGTTGTCGTGAGGATTAAATGAATATAAACCTTCGCACCATGCCTGGCATGCAGTAAACTCGCAGCAAACGAATGCTGCTGTAAGTATTGTCACACGTACCATTTTTCACTCTTTAGTATTTAGCCATGATTTTACTAGAAAAGATGCAAATTTGACCATAATCTTTTTTTCCCATTCATCCAAAGAGTATGTGTTGAGGTCCTCCTCGTTCCAGGAACTGGGCAAGGCAGAGGGATTGAAGTCCCAAGGAGTCAGAGTCACGCAGATGCAAGATTACTGTGCCCGATGCGGATCTGAGACTGAAGACCCGCTGAGGCAGTGTATGCTTACAACTTCAGACGTCTTGCCAGTCCAACTAGTAGGCAAAAATGGGTTATTTTGGCAAAGTAGATAAATAAAACTTTCATATTAGCAAACCTAAGTGAGGTCTCTGTCAAAAGGATCCAGGTGTTTTCCAAGTAAGTATGATCCACAGGAATGTGAGCAGTCAATTTGGGAGAACCTACAAGCATCTGAAAGTTAGGAAAATAAAATATAAACTCACATAATGGAAAGAAAGCCTCAGGCAACACTAAACCATTAGGACCAATGGTTATTCCATTGCCAAAGATCTTAAAAGATGAAAACACCATCTTCCAGGCCTGTCCTGGGTTTAAGCAAGTTGATCCACACCCACACCTCTTTTCACACTCACTCTACTCTGAGGCTGTCTTGCAATGCACATTTGGCTCAAATACATATACATATGCAGCCTTGCCAAGGCCTTCAAGCACACATGGATGTTCTAAACGATAAGCAAGTGCTTGTATTAGCTTTAGCTATCACATTAGCCTTAGGAAAAAAAGAATGCATGGCTAGTTTTGTGGTCTTTAATACTGACAACGTTTTTCTTGCCTTTAAAACATTCTTTTTGATATCATTCCCTAAAACAGTCCAATTTTATTTACAATTATAATTTGCTATGTGCAATGCCATTGTCTCCCTATAATTATTCACAACATTTTAGGATAATTTTTGCTGCTTCTATAACGACACCAGCCTTCCCAGCCTCTCACTTTTACATTTTGAACATTGGAACAAATTTCAAATCTATTGAACCACCCATGGCTAACCACAGCATTGCATTAAAAATCAAAAATCATTGTGCTTTCCATCAATTTACAACAGTTCTGTTTTATTTATCATTTGAATGTATCCCATACATTTTTAAATTTAATCCTTTATCAGCATTATTGCTAACTTTTCCATTTAGATTCTGCTTTTGTAAATACTGAAAAAAATGATAGTAATACCAAAGCAGGAGCTATTTATGAAATGGAAATGTTATCAATAATGTGGATGAAGAATGAAATTTAACAGTGAATTGTAGGACCTTGTAAGCACCAGGCAGAAAGCAAAGCACTTTACATATACTATCTTATTTAATCTTGAGGACAATCTTATGAGGTGCTGGTATCCTCACACCCATTTTACAGATGAGAAACTGAGTCTAGGAGACATCAAGCCATTTGACAAAGGTCACATAGCTAAGAAGAGGCAAAATTCAGAACTCCATCTGTCTAGCTCCGGGACCTAAACTCCTAAGCATTACACCATGTGCAGAAAATTTTATGTGCTCTTTTATGCATGTGCTTTTGTGCAAAATACTTTTCAATGTTGAGGTAGCCAAAGAAAATCCATACACAGTGGAATAAAGGCTTTGGCACTTTTAAGCCTCTTTAAACTTTCATTTTTTTCCTTCTAATGTACCCCTTGCTATTGCTTGGTTTCCATTCAATCACAGTTAGAATGCCATAAAAGAGGTAATAACACGAATGATACTGAAATAACACATGCAGCCATAGCAGAATCGATGGGGAAAACAGAACAACATGAAAGCAAAGTCTAAAGGCCCTCGCCTGGTGGCAGCTGCTGCCCGCCCAGCACTCTGGCTTCACAGCAATCAGCCACACACCACGTAACAAAAATTTCTATCTCTAAGATGTTATTATGGGCCTCATAGAACAATCTGTGTAAGGTCATATTTGCATAAGTCAAGTGTTCCACAGTCTGTACAGCGTCTTTACCTAATGCAGGATTAAATCACTGGTGTGGACTGTAATTAACCCTCCAGATTGCCCTAAATGCCAGCCAGCTTTCACTTAGAGAAGAGTGGCTGGAATATGGAAGGAATGAGGCAGGGAACTGCGGTCAACCTCGCCAACACTCAAAAGCCACCAGAGCTCAGAAACTATTGAAGAAAGAAATACTCTTCTGCATACCAATGTCCTTTTCTTTAATAAGCTAGCACAAACCAGGGAAAAGTTAGCATGTGAGTCGGTGACGGTGAGGACTGCAAAGGACCATGCATGATATCTCCAGATTTTCATCAATGCAACACAGACATACTTTAATCCAGTGGCTTTCACACTGAATTTCCAGAAGCCCTGGCTTCCTGCCTCAGAGCTGCATTAGGAATGAGAGAGAAAGGACAAGATAGGGAGCTACAGGTCTTCAATCCTGGAATCCTCCAATTCATACTGGAGCTTCATGTATGATTTAATTGGAAAGAATATCTGATGCTAAATATGAAGTTGGAACACCACTAATTCAGGGAGATTGCTACCTTGCACTTACATGTGGATGGTACTGGCACAAGATTTAGTATCTTGCCCAATGAATCAATGATGAAGAGTGGCAAAATCTAGATTGAAACCCAAGTATCCTAATTCCTGGTCCAGTGTCCAACTCACCCCACCTTGAATCTTTGTCCACTACGTCTTATGCTTCTTTCTACTCCCACCCCGGGATGTCCATTGTTATGTTTTCCAATTTTGGTAAAGGCGCAAATGTGAGAGATACACAGGTGGTTCCTCCATCAAACCTTTAAAAAGTGGGCAGAACTATGAACCATATAAGGCACATGGTCTTTGGAGCAGGGTACCTTTGGTAACTATGCCTGCTTCCAAATCCTGTGCTATATGTCTGAGCATGTGCGTATTAACCTGCCAGCCTAATTCCTTCAGCTATTACCTTGTACAGTGCTCTGGGCTTTACCAAGCACACGCACATACTCTGTCCCCATGTAAAAATTGTCCCTTCTGCAGAGAGGTGGGAAATTATTTATCCTACTGGGAATGTTGCATTTTATAGTTAGATAGGATGACCCAGACCAACTCTTTCAGTCTACAAGTGAGAAAACTGAGACCTAGAAATGTTAAATGATGTCATAAGGTCATTCGTATCTAAGCCAAGACTGAAGACCAGATCCACTGATTCCTATCACCCTTCCCACTCTACATTCCAGTCAAACCTAGGGCCTTCAGTGGGCCTTAAGGTTCTTTAAGATTTTGGTGGACCCACTCATAGCTGAACACATTAGCTGGCATATGGATACCTGGCAGCTCAAAGCAAATTTCTTTGCCTTATTGTATGTACTATTGTATGAGTACCTCTAGGCACCTTTGTTATACATTCTTGTAAATCCTCATGCTTTCCTTCACAGTGTTTCACAATTTTGTGATATCTATTTATTTAATGCATTTATTTGTTTATTTGTTTGTTTAATTATTTAATGTCTTCTCTCCCATGGAAATATAAGTTCCATGAGGGCAATTGCTAGTTCTGTCTTTAATATTGTTATTTCCAGACCCTACTACAATGGCTAGAACATCACAGAAGTTGAATGAATGAATGAATGAATTAGTGAATAAATGAATTTAACTATACCCTGAAAATATTTCTATTGCTACACCTATAATATAGCATTTAAACCACACATTCATGGTTAAATACACTAGGAGCTTCATAAGGGTAGTGTCTGCGGCTTCTTGTGTTGGCAATACCTAGCTTATGCCTTATTAATACAAAAAAGGCTGTCAATAAATATTTGTCAGATAAAGAAATTTATTTATTCATTTATTAATAAAATCTAAGGATCCTGAACATATAATAGGTGCACAAACACACTTACTGACTACTTAACTGATTGATTGGTTGGTTGATCAACTGATCGATTAATAAAGCTCTACAAAAATCAGATGTTTTCAGGGTAGCATTTTTAGGGAGCCATCTCACCATCACAAAACCTAGTGTTTTTCTAAGAACTCAAAAATGTTTATTTGAAATACAATTCTTCTGAATTGTATTCTTCTATTCTCCCTTTTCTTCTCTACTAGTTACAACAGAAATACATCCACTTTGTGGAATAAGTTTTTACTTCTATTCAGGACACTGTACAAAGGTAAACCACTCGGGAGCAGGTTAGAGCAGGCTTCCTCTATTTATGTCACTTCAAGTTCATTGATTCATAACATAGAAAACCAAAATGGGGCCAAAGTTCAGGGTAACCACTTATGACCGTGAGCATCACAGCATGTAATAAAATAGTCATAGAGCTACTGTTTATTGGATTTGAGAAGGTCATTCTGAGTAGGGCTCAAGGCTAAGTGCCTAAGTGTATCATGGGTAATGTTCTGGATTTGTCTGTACCTTTTAAGAACATCTTTGCAAAGCAGATGACAGCTGTGGAAAACAGAACACACACACAGACACTCACACAGATCTTTTCCACTAACATTTTGGCTTTACTTTTGAAATTTTACAACGTATAATCTACAAAATGGAAACATAACAGAGACAGTTTCTCAACAGCAATTGAGGAATGAAAAAGCAGCAGGAGTTGGTCTTTGATCTTTCCACTATATTCCAAGTGGAATGAAAAGAACATGCTCCATTTGACAACTGGTGTGTATGTGGACATATAAGCACATGTACATTTCATCTGCTGTTAGCCCCGTGCACAGGGAAAACAAGGAGTTGATAGATTATTGAGATTTGCCACTGATTTCAAACATTTCATTTCATGTAATCATTTTACTCTCTTCCTTCACCAGACACCTTGCTAAAATGATATGTAAGCTGCTTTCTCTCCCTGTCTCTGCCCATCTATTGGTGAAGGAGTTTAAAAAGCATGAAGTCACCAAGAGGCAGGCAGCATGATATGATACAGCAAAAGTAAAATAAAGGTCTGAATAATACATCAACTGTCCCTTGACACATGCATCATCAAAAGCTGTCCATATTGTAGATATATTGCCTCCCGGATGAGCTTCTACATGAAGTGCACAATAGCCAGCATGTCTGAGATCCCATAGATCTTGGATCCCAGCAGGAGCCTAAGCTGACAGGCACACACATCTGGGCACGTCCAGTGAATGGGCAGGGTTAGCCCATCAGCAGCTTATTTGGAAGAGCTACTAAGAAGCTGCCTCTTAGAAACCTCATCAAAGGGAAGAGAAGGCAGGCAGAATGAGCACGACCAGGAGGAAAGCCTTAGCATCAGAGAATTCTTAGCACCACTGGTTCTTTTCTTTGGCTTTGTCTCCGACTTAGCCCACTCTGAACACCTGACTGAGGCCCCCAGAGAGAGAAGAGAGTATTGTGGAAGAAGAGTATTGTGGAGCTCTTTCATTGAAACCACACTGCCTAGGAAAACATTCTTCTCCCCTCTACCAAAAATAATGATGATGATGGTGATGATGATGATGATAACAGGTAGGGGGAAGAGGGAGACAGAAGCGAGAGAGCAGCAGTCATTCTCTGCTCCATGATAAAATGTAACGCAGCTTCTGTCACCCCCAGGGCTCCAATCTGCAAACATAGCAAAACCCAGAGGCTGCCTTATTAACGTCAAGGGGTCGTGTTAGCATCTGGCAGTAATAGACACACTTAAAAGCTCATCTGGGAAATTTCTGAAGTATTCAAATCCGGTGTGGGCATCTCGGGACAAATGAAATTTGGGTTGTTCCTATTAAAGTGTTCCCATTTGTACCCACAACCCAGGGAGGCCTGAGGAATCTCAGGACATATATATATATCCCTTCATAATACATTAAAAACATGAAATGACCATCAGATATATGTGAATTGGGATCTACAACCCAAGTGATCAAGTTCAGATAGCATTTTCACAAAATTTATTAGCTGTCCACTACATACAGGACACTCTGCTAAGTGCTATATGAGATTTAAAAAATTTTTTAAATATGGTACTTTTTTATATTGAACATGACATATTATTGAATATATATTTGCATACATTCATATATAAGAACTCCTGCCCCACCTTCTTAGATTTCTAGTAACTCTAGATATTCAAGTCACTACTATCAACCAAGTAAGTCAATTTAAAAGGCCTGTAAGTACAAAGGAAATAGTTGTCAATAAGTCTATGTACTTTGCTCTCAAGAAAAAGAAGTGGAGTTACCCTCAAGTCAGAAGCTATGGGCTTAGTACGATGTATAAAGTTAAGGTCATTGGTTTTAAGTTTAGTTACCTTCATTCCCCTGGTAGCCAATAGCATAAGAAGTGACAACTGACAGCAAGGAGGACAAGACTGAGACACTAAACACTATGATAATCCCATGTCCTTGACTGAGGGGATGGGCTGAGTCACCTCCAGGACCCTAAGGGCACATGCATGTCCAAACACATCAGTGCACTGTCCCACGTACAGCTAACATCTCCAAGTCATCTCAAGGAGACAAGTTGTGTTCCATCACTTTTGGTAATCTAGATGACGTATAGACACACCACATTTAAGATTCTCATGATTTCTTTAAAAATGTGTTCAACTAACCACTTAAAGGCTAAAACTCAGGAACGTCTCTCACAAAACTATAGGAAGGTGTATGGAAATGAAGACCTAGAATGAATGGCCTGAGTAGAAAGTTAGAGATAGAAACCAAAATGAGAATCCAGTCTCTGATACCTGACTGGGCTATGAAAAGGAATGACAGAGCTCAAGAACTTGATGGAACCTAAACAGATTTCCATCTCCAGATTCACATTCTGCAGGTAAAACAATTGAGATCTAGAGAGATAAGTGACTTGCTCAAGGTCACAATTCAGTGAAGAGCAGAAATGGAACAAGAACACAGGTCTCAAGGATTCTGGTCTTATATTCTTTCCATCAAAACAGGCAGTCTCTTTTCTAAGACAGTTTAACAGAACTTACATCCCACAGCCTAAAAACTGCCATTCATCTCTATGTCACAATAGGCACACTATTTGAAGTAGCTCCTGCTGCTGGTGGTCTTCATCTAAGTAAAGTAGAATGAGGATATTGGCTGGATTAACTCACTATAAGCAAATGTACAGCTTCCAATACCTAAGGTAAATATTTCCAGCAACTACTGCCACTTGTTTCAATTTGAGAGATTTATCAAGGGGAAACTATGTCCCCTCAACCATGGGAACAAGAGTATTAAAGGAAATGGGAGAGAAATGTAGACATATCTACCTTTTTAAGTTTTCAAACATTTTTTAAGAACCTACTACGTGTGAGAACTCTGCCTACACTTCAAGTATGCTAAGTTCTTAAATGTAAACGACTCGGAGACTCAAAAGGTGACCTCAAGTCTTCTAACACTGCCTGTGAAATGTAATAATTGGGATGCTAACACCAAATCTCATTTATTGCTGCTTTAAATGAAATAGATCACAGTTAATAAAGAGCCGGCAAATTAAACTAACCCAGCAGTATTAACTAGCAATTAAAATGACTTCTTTTTCCTATCAAAGGTGAAACCATATGCTGGAGCAGATTTTTGTCACGTATAAGATAAATGAGCCGTTTGGCTCAGCAGGGAATAATTCCAGCTCATATTGAAGGATCAGCCTTAGTATCAAAATCTCATGCTCTCAATGTCAGGATCCCGATACCGATTCCCTGAAGACACCTGGGTCAAGAGTCTTCCCTGTGAGAACACCAGCGCAAGGTATGCATCCTCCTCATTCCTCCCCACACCCACAGACTAGAAAGGGGAATTGGGAGTCTAATATTATCTGGGTTGTGTTCAGAACCTGAATGCCCACAGAAGCCTAAACTGCATCTCACCCTCCCCACAGGTATTTATGGGAACACCAACACTGTTACAGGTAGAGCAGGGAATGGGGAGCGGGCTGGGAGACAAACGTAAGTGGCAATATCTAATCTAGAACAACAGCCATTTTGCTCAGCCAGAGGATCCCTAAGAACACATTGGAAGGGATAAGATGGGCTCTGGGAAGTGTCAGTCATCTTCTAGGAGGGAAGAAAGTAGTGACCACTGAAGCAGGACATAATTCACACATAATATTAATACAATAACAGTCAACAGCTTGCAAGCTCAGCTGTTTGGAACACTTCTTCCTAAATACCCCACTTGCCTCCATGCCTTCACTTGCCCAGGTGGGAAAAGGAGTGGAGATAGTGGAGGTGGCATGCCTGATGGAAATACAGGAAGTGATTACTGATATTGGAAGACAGAAGGAAAAGATAAGTAGAAAGAAGCAAAATGGATAAATAGATGACAGAGAGATGGACAGTTAGATTTGTATATATATATTTACATCTAAATGACAATGAGGATGGAATGGACAAGTGAATGATCAGTAGGAAAGAAGAAGCAAAGACACATTTGTTAGATACCTACTCGTTTCTGATCACTGAACTTCGAGCTTCCTATTCATCATCTTATGTAATCCATCTGTGACAGCATGCTATTTTGCCTATTTTACACATAAAGAAACTATTGACCTGATTAATAACATTATCAGGGTTAGAGTTAAAACCTAGTTCTGTGTAGCGACAAAACCCTTGGGTTGGGCCAGCCCCATGGCGTAGCGGTTAAGTTCATGCGCCCCGCTTTGGCTGCCGGGGGTTCACAGGTTCAGATGCTGGGTGCGGACCAATGCACCACTTGTCAAGCCACACTATGGCAGGGTCCCATATAAAGTAGAGGAAGATGGGCATGGCTGTTAGCCCAGGGCCAATCTTCCTCAGCAAAAAGGGGAGGACTGGCATTGGATGTTAGCTCAGGGCTAATCTTCCTCATAAAAAAAAAAAAAAAACCTTGGGTTTTCCTCTACCCACTCCGCTTCTCATTCAAGGTCATGCTAAAATTTGGAAGACACTATATTAGGGAATGGAAGGCAAGCCATATAGACTTGTTCTGTGAGTGCATACTTAGAAGCTACACCCTCCAATCTACTCAATCGTTTAACACATGCGTTCTAGTGAAGGCAAGAGAGCACAAGAGACTCCTCACAAACCCTTCACGACTTGACGGCAAGCAGGTGAGAAGCACATTGAGGTCCACTATTGTCTTTCACCACCTCTACCCTTCACGCTCTCCATGGTCCCCACAGACCACCTCCCAGCCACTTTTTCACTCCAGCAGTTCCCACCCTTTAACGTACATACAAATTGCCTAAGATTTTATTAAAATGCAGATTCTGGTTGAGAAGTTCTGGAATCTGAGATTCAGCAGTTCTAACAAGTTCCCGGGTGATGTCGATGTTTCTGATCTGAGAACCACACTTTAGGTAACTAACTCCCACTCTATACCCCATTGTTAGAGAAAATCAGACCTTGTCAAACGTAAAAGAATATTTAGCATCGTTCTCTGGGCACTAAGAACATTTAATACACATAATAAAAAGAAATGTGATGTGGACTTGGGAGATTTGGGCTATGAGTATATTTAAAGGAAGAGCATCTGTAGGTTGTAGCGTCCCCTCAACTCCTCCCCAAATTACCCAGATACAGTTTGTATTAGCAAAACCAAGAACTGCACAGTGAAGAATAGATGTCATCTTGATGCTATTTAAATATGTATTTACTTCTTATTCATGATCTTTCACCCATTTAATTTTCTCTGAGAGATTATTCAGGTCACTTTTTAAACGGGTTTCAATGTTTCCAGGCTGCAGCTCATTATAAAAATGTTCACAGCAGATGGAATCTTGCTTCGGCACAGCACTATTTTCAAGCTGGCAGACACAGAAATCAGTATGCAGATATTGTACCATAAACATTAATTTAGTATTATGTGGAAGCTTGATTGATTAATAAATATATAAGCCAGGAAGCCTAATTTAACTCTTAATTCACTTTTTTTTATTTCACAGAGAGGGAAAAATTAATCTAGAAGTGTTGATTGATTGAGAGTTTTAGTCTCGTCTAGACAGCAATAGAAAATGACTATGAACCTGGGATTTTGCAAACTGCATCATTTGCAAAATGAACCCGATCAACAAATTTCATCACACAGTGATTGATGGTCACAAAGGAAAGGCAGTAGTGATCATGGAGGAGAAGAATATGTAATCATCTGAGGAAGCAGCTCACCATGCAGAGTGGATAAAGGAGAGAGAATTAGCAAGTGCAGCTCAGAGGTGGACACAAATGAAAGAAAATATACTTGAAATTTTTAAAATTAATGAGCATCAGAGCACTACAGTAGACTAGCAAATTAGAATTAGTAGATTGCATTCTTAAGAGTGTTCAGAATATAAACGTATTTTAGCTGTTGTGGTCCCACTGCAAAGACTGCATGATGTAAAGAACCAACTTAGACTCTTGCTACGACTAAGAGGTCACATTTAGAACCAAATTTTCTATATCTAGATTTGAATAGTGCTGAATTTTTTCTAAAAACAAGAGAAGCATACTCATTGTTCTCCTATTGAAGAGTAGCAATTAAGCTGAGCAGAGCAATTTCTTATAAATTAGACCTGCATCTCCTTCCTGTGAGTCTGCTTTTCCTTTCCAGCTCATATCTACACAATGACAATCAAGGTCAAGTTCCAAGCCCTAAGCCTCAGAAAGCCAACATCAGAGTCATCAATATTGTTTGCATGTAGTGTGTCCATGGAAGGAAGGAAAGAAGGTACCATTTGAAGACCTACTGTAACAAGAACTATTAAATATTCTACCAGAGATTCTGATCAAAATTCTCACATTGACCCTTTGTTTTATTAACCCCATTTTACAAATGAGAAAACTAAAGTTTAGGGATGTTGGAAAGATTGGCCAATGCTGCAACAGATATTAAGTGGCAGAACCCCATTTATGTTGGGTTCTGTGCATGCTCTAAAGCAGTCTTTCTCCAGCATGCATCAGAACGACCTGCAGAGCTTGTTAAAACAGGCTGTCAGTCCCCATGCTCAGAGTTTCTGATTCTGTCAACATATGAGTTTCCAATTGCTGCTGTAACAAATTACCACAAACTTAGTGGCTTCAAAACAATTTTGTTATCTCGCGGTTTTGTGAGTCAGAAGCCCAGATACAGCACAGGTCAACTGGGTGCTCTGCTTAGAATCTCATAGGGCTGAAATCAGGTGCCAGCAGAGCGGCATTCCTTCCTGGAGTCTCTGGGAAAGAATCTGCTCTCAAGCTCATTCAGGTTGTCGGCCAAATTTCGTTCCTTGCGGTTGTAGGACGACTGAGGTCCCTATATCCTTGCTGGCTGTCACTCAAGGGCTGAGCTTTGCTCCTAGAGACTACCTGCATTCCTTCCCAGGCTTTCCATCTGGCCCCTCCTGCAAGGTCAGTCCCTCTCACACTTCGAACCTCCTGACTTTCCCTTCTGCTGAATCTCTCTGACTCCAGCCAGGAAAAGTTCTCTGCTTTTAAGGACTCATTGTGATTAAATTGGGCCCACTGGATAATCCAGAGTAATTTCCCTATCTTAAAAGTCCATAAAGCTTAATTACATCTGCAAAGTTCCTTTTGTATGTGCTATATATTCACAAGATCCATGGATTAGAGGATGGATATCTTTGGGGAGCCAGTCCACCTACATTCCATCAGTCTGGGCTGGGGCCCCAGAAATTCCATTTCTAACAAGTTTCTAGGTGATGCCACTGGTCCAGGGATCCCCCTTTGAGAACCCCTGCTCTAGTCTACTCCAGGGTGGCCCATGGCATCGGCCTCACCTAGGAGCTCGTTAGAAATGCAGAATCTCAGGCCTCATCCCAGACTTAGTGGGTAAGAAGCTACAGTTGAACAATATCCCCAGGTGATTGGTGTGCACATTAAATTTTGAGAAGCACTGCTCTAGGGCAGTGAAAAACAGGGAAAAGGAATGAAGTAAAGTACTTGTTTTATTTATTCTCAAAACCTTTTGGAAAGATACAGCTCCTGCTTTGTCCAGTTATTGCCTTTTTTTTTCTTGGCAGGAATGGAGGGAGGCATCTCACCTGTAAAGTTGTACTTGCAAAGAATTCCTGCACTCTCTCTGAGTGGTTTTATTTGCCCACCCCTACTCCCAATTCTAATTCAGAAGGGGGAAAAAGAACTCCCTATGAACTCAACCCTGGAAATGTTTGGCAACCTGAACAATTGCAGGTTGGATTTGATTACTCCTTGGGCAGTCTTAACAGGGACATCCCTCCTTTGGTTGAATCCAGGGTTTGATGGGAATAGATTTCAAATGACTCTCAGATGGATTCTAAGAGGAAATATGGTCCTGGCCATTGCCTATGACCAAAGACAAGGTGAGCGCTGACGAGTGCAGCATACTCTACTTTTACTTTGTCGTTAATAGGATTGCCTCAGTCCTGGAAAGAGATTCAGCAAAATCTAAGGGGTCCAGAGGAGAATGAAATATCATTAACCCTTTTATTGGGGATGTTATTGGTTTTCTGTGAGTTACTATTAGAAGAAAGTGACTGCAGTTAGAACATATTGAAGAAGACTGCAGAATGATGCAGACAGCCCACGACTACACACATGGCTACTTCTCTCTCTGGCTCAAAAACGCCTAAATGTAATTACTGAAATGTAATCATTAGACATCCAGAGAAAAGCGGAATATGTTTCAAGATGTAGACACTAACTGAAAATTAGTTATCTCAAATTCTCCTGCTTTTTCTTAATTTAAAGTGAGATAAAGAGAAGAAAACGAATATGGAAGCATGTGTGGGAGTGAAAATAAGAAAATATGAGTATGATGAGGAGCTGTTAAGTAAACTCCATTGGTAAAAGACAAACTGACAAACCCTCTCTCCCTCTCTCTCTCACACACACATATACACACACACACTCACTACGCTGTTTCTATTTTAGTGCACTGAGCTCCAGGCATTAAAGGCCCATATTGTCTGCTTAAATCAGCTGATTATTCCAGAAAGCTCGAAGAATCATATGAACCATCTCTCGTTCCCAGCACATTCTCTCCCTCCTTGTACTTGTTCTCCTTTGCTTGCATAAGGAGTTTGTAGGAGCATTTCCAATACTAAACCCAATCCTCTAAAACATTACCAAATTCTCTGTGAGGACTTAATAAAAGTGTTGTGTATTAACAAAGGACATCAGCAACCCAGAAGTGTTTAATGAAGCCCCTGAAAATGCATGCAAATTATACCAGCAAAGAGTCAACAAGGCAACGGCTGTTTAGGCAAGATATGGGACAAAAGCCCAAGAGATGATAAGCACCCCAGAAACTCTTGAAGGGAAAAACAATTCTCACCACTCTCATCACTGCTGCCCCCACTCCATTTCTGAATCTATTTACCTCAAGAAAAATTTACAAAAATAAAAAATCAGTTTCCTGACATCTGAAGAGTGTTTACTTTGAAAACCACCTGGCAAAATAGCTGAGTTTTCAACCCATCGCTGACGAGCCAGGGTTCTTTTTGATCTGTGTTTATGGGGGGTGGGGGAGAAACAGGAGAGAGTCCAGATCAAAGGTGGGATCACTCTGACATCACTGGGAGAAAACAAAATGACCCTTCCCTGGATCCTTGACCTGATGGGCAGTAGTTAGGGATTGGCACGCAGTCAATAAACCTCAGATAATTTTTGCCCTATATTTGAGCTCTCAGCAATATTCTAATTCCCTTTGATGAATGGTTAGTCTATGATGTATCTCTTCTTTAGAGCCTAGAATCTAATATGTGCATGTATTTTGTATATTGCTGTTCAAAATGCTGCCACTGATTACTAAGTTTCCTCGGGTTCTTCATGTGTGGGCTTCATTGCAGTGGAGGACAGCACTGCCCGTTTCCATCTAAGCACCATCATAAAGGGATTTTCTAATTCCTATCGTGACCATTCTCCCATTCTTTTCAGCTTTCCATCAATCTAACTGCTCTTCCTCTTCCCCCTCCCTTCCTAATCAATTCAGTTTTAAAGTCCTTAGCCGAGGCAGAGCAAGTGAGACTTTGCAAGGATCAGGGATGAGATGGGACTCAGTGGCCTAAAGTGAGCTGCCAGAGCCCAAGCGGGGTCAGGAAAGTGTTCACCCAGGAGGGTTGAGTGAGTGACTAAGGGCAACTTATGATTCTGAACTGGGTTATTTTTCTCTAACAGGCATTATGGGGACTACTGGAAAACTTGAATGAGGTCTGAAGATTCAATGGTAGTAATGTATCAATGTTAATTTCTTGACTTTGATGGGTGAATTTAGGAATGATAGGCATCAAATGATTGAAAAAAAGGAGGAAGAAGTTCTTTGTACTGTCCTTGCTACTTTTCTGTGTGTTTGGGGTTGTTTTAAAGTACATAAAATTCTATGAAATAAACTTAATAAAATAAATCTTTCAAATCTCAATACTTCTCTCCTTTGGTGATTGCATTCACTCTTGAGTTTTCAACTATCGAACTTATGCAATGACTTTCTGCATCAGCGATCTGCACGACAAATCACCCCCAAAACCTCACCTTTCTGGCCTCTTGCCAGAGCTGCACTTCTTCCTCCATCCCCTGCATTGGGCCCAACAGCACCAACAACCAGGTGAGTCAGGTCACAAACCCGAGCTCTCCTCAGCAATGTCCTCCTCTACTTTGCTGAGATAATTCACCAAGAGGTCTCGTTGATTTTGCCTGCTTGTACAACACTGTGCTTAAGAGCTGGACTAGCTGGATTCAAGTTTCATCTCCACCACTTACCAGCTGTGTGATCAGAGACAAGTTACTTAATCTCTCTATCTCGGTTTCCTTATCTGTAAAATGGGAGTGAGAAGAACAGTGCTGCCTCACCAGCTGCTGGAGGATTAAATAAGATAACCTATGGAAAGCATTTAGTCTGTGCCAGGTACCTAACAAGGGCTTTGACAAGAGTTAGCTGTTGCAATTGCCGCCGTGGATCTTTCCTTTTCTCAGCATCTCTGCTTGCTGCTCCCTCAGCTCAGGCTCTCACCATCCCTGGAGGGTTACAAGCGTCACCACCGTCTCACTTAAATCCAGCCTCTAGCATCACCTCCTTGAATCCATCCTCCCCCTAGCACCAGAGAAATCAGTGCAAATGGAAAAGCCCCACAAACCATTTCCCTATTGAAAGCCTCACCTATAGCTGTCTTTCAAACTATTTGGACTTAAGAACCAGTGTATTTCCTGACCAAATATCAATAACACAACATGCTTTTGTAAATCACAATAAAAATCAGTTATTGAACAATTTCATGTAAAAAACAAACACATACAAAATACAAGCCCAAAATTTCTGTTGTTAGATTTAACAGGCACACATACTGTCTCAAACTGTGACGAAAGTTTCTAAACATTTATTCCCAATTTCATTCATTTCTTTGTGGACCCACGACAAACAGTTGGTGACCTGAGAACCATCCTTTTGAGAAGCACTGTTAGGTGCCCTTTGCAACCTGAGCTCTGGCTAGTTTCTCGTTGAATCTCCCCCCAACTCTTTCTACAAAATGTACGCATAGACATATCTACAGAGATAGAGAGCCAGCCCTGGTGGACTGGCTATTGGTTAAGATTCTGTGCTCTCACCACCGCTGCCCAGGTTCAATTCCCACTCGGGGAACCACACTACCCAACTGTGGGTTGTCACACTGTGGTGGCCGCGTGTTGCTGTGAGTCTGAAAGCTGTGCCACTGGTATTTCAAATACCAGCAGGGTCACCCATGGTGGACAAGTTTCAGAGGAGCTTCCAGACTAAGGCAGACTAGGAAGAAGGACCTGGTCACCCACTTCCGAAAAAATTGGCCATGAAAACCTTGTGAACAGCAGTGGTGCATTGTTTGATACAGCGCGAGAAGGTGAGAGGAGGGAGCAAACAGATCGGGCTGGGTTTCACTCTGCTGTACGCAGGGTCACTAGGAGTCAGCACAGCACTGACAATATCTAGATAGACATATCTAGATAGATATATCTACATATCAAATCACTTGGGGGTTCCTCCATCATACAATGTTTCTATCTCTATTCTTTCCCACATGCTATTCCATTTCCCCTTCCCATTTTTGTGACCAGAAAACTCTGCAACATTTTTTAAGATTCTATTCAAGTGTTGCATGGCCTAAAGTCCTATATGTCTGCCGCTTGGTATGGCAGCTCTGTCCCTCACGGTGGCTGACTGCCACCATGGTCCCAACGCTCTTGTTGTTTGGCTGCCAGCACTCCAGTTGCTATGGTCCCGCTCTGACTTAACAGCCATTGACTGCTGAGTCCAGCTACCCCACCAAAGCTGCTGCAGCTCTAGTGCTTATATATTAAAGGGAAAATTTTCCCCTGACTGGCTAAAACCATTTGAGACTTTTAGTGAAAGCCCACTTATTCCATTTTTCTGTCCCTTCTCCTGGGGTAGTTGGGGCAATAAACTTAAGATTAATCCATAAAATATTTAAAGAACAACAGCCTATATCTCAAAAACCTAGCCAAACGCCTACTCTGTACCTGGACTCAACTGGATGCAGCAAATACAGAAATAAAGACACAGCCCCTCCAGAAAAGCAACACTTAAAGCAGTTCAATGAGTGCTATAATCATAGAATGTACAGGTGGTTACAGTAACTCAAGGAAGAGCACACAACTGGTGACTTAGATTTTAGCGCTGGGAGACAATTCTTCACGGGTCTTTCTAATTTCTGCACATCTTCTGAGCAGAGGCACTGACAGCTTTTTCCCTTTGCAAGGATGTTTGTACAGTGAACAGCCTTAAAAGATAGAAATATTGTCTTCTTCTAGATCAGAGAGAAGAAATTTTTTTGTGCAGTGTAACAAAGATATTGTCTCTCTCTTGGGCAAAAATTGGGCAAGTTTCCTTGCAACCCATTTATTATAAGAGATTGGGGTTCCCAAGGCTCAGGGTTTCTTAGCTGTGAAGCAAACCCAGTACATGTGCAGCATCCAGGACCCTTTATGTTGCCCCTGTGGTACTTGAAGGGCAAAAGAGACTGACACGAGCATGAAGTGCATGCCGTTTGCAGGAAGTGATAAAGTTCTTTACCTCTTACCTAGCAGTGTCGTGTCTTCTACCAGCATCCATGAAACTGTGGCAGGCTAAAGTGTTAGCTTAAAAGTAGGGTAAAAGCTAAGAACCTTCACAGTTCTTGACATCTAGATGGGATCAGGGAACTCTTTCATGGGTCCTGACACCCACCTGAGCTAAGACTTGCAGGCTTCATGTAAGTTAGCCAGAAGAGCATCCTATAAGACAAAGTGAAGAGCACATGGAAATTTAAAAAGGCATGACCACACAGAGCATTTAGGAAAACTCAAGTAGAACAGATCGGCCAGATCATCATCAAGAGTTTTACACACAGTCATGAAACATGAAACTAAATCAATGGATTCAGTTTGACCTTAGGATCCATTTGGAGTTAAATTTTTTAATAATATTAACCATAATCTCTGAATTAACTAATGCAGTACTTCCCAAACTGATGTTAAAGAAAAACTGTTCTGTGGAATGTTAATTGGCGTACCAAGAAAAATAGACTTTCTTTGCACAATTAAGTTAGTTTGTTAACTGTAAGCAGAGTTCAATAGGTTTTTTTTTTCCCCACTGAAGCCCTTCTCAGTGCTTTAATATGGCAATAAATATTTTGAATCACCAAAGAGGAAACTTAGCACACAAACTATCCCAAGCTAATCTCATCAGATATCCTTTATTTGGGAACCCTGATTAACATTTCCCGGAATTGTTGTTCTGCTTCTCCTGATATGAGTAATGTTTATCTAATCCATTTAAAAATCACTATGGCATTATAAGCAAACAAATGAAATTATAATTGAATAAAATTAATTTTTGGCTGGATTTCCTTTTAAAATGTAACTATGGGGTTAGGACTTTATGGTCCTAAACCTTCATGACCTGAAAAAAAGTGAAATTCCATAAAAGCTATGTACATCTGTTCTCTGCTCCAATTACCTATAGATTAATAAATCCTTCTATTACTTGCACAGGGACATTTAAGTCATACATCCTCATCTCTGGTCGACTAAACTGTTCCAAGATCAATTCACATAATACTGAACATAAATATACTGAATACTGAATATATATATATCTCACAATTGAACACAGCAGGTTTGAGATCTACCCTATACAACTCAGACGCTATTTACTTTGCCAAAGAATGCGCTTAGAGTTTTATTACACTCTAGGTTATTGCAAATGGAGCTTAGCATACTCATATTATTTTAATGTGGAAAGATATATAATATATATAACACTATGTGTATTATATATGCGTGCATGTATATCATATATACACACTTTGGAAACACCTGTGCAAGTTCTTTCAACTCTAAAACTAAAAGGATTAGGAAACCAAGTAAGACAAAGTTAATAGCCCTTTGATTCTTGGCCACTTTATAGCTGAAACAATGGCTTAATCATTATTACAAGCACACACTACAATATAAATGTAAAGATCATTTCCTTAAACTTGTAGGGAAAATTGATATTTCCCACATTGGAAAGCTCTTGGCCAAAAATATTTGGAAGCTTTTGTCATCATCTGCTTCAACCTGTTGAAGAGCAAAGATTCAATGTGCTGGCTCCCTGCTGTCTGTAAATTCACCGTTGAATCCCTCACCCCTAGCATAGAGTTATCATATGGAAGAAATTCCATCAATATTTATTCAACCAATAAATGAACATTTCACCTTGTTATTGATATGATAACTATACCATACCATTTGAAGTACATTTGTTGATTTCTATGAAATTCTCTACCACCAATCCATTTCACTCAAATGGATAAAAAAGTTCATTAGAAAAACAAGGAAATGCAAACGAAATGTTTAAATGGTTTATGAGAAGAAATTACTAAATTACGGAAATCCTGAGGATTATATAAAAAATTAGAGTTAAACAAAACAATATAGTAAACATACACAATATTCTGTTTATATAGATTTTACATTTAAATTGAAAAGCAAACACATTTGTCATTATAGTTTTTCTTTAGTAAAATCATTGATAACATTTTACAATATTCATATATTTCTACTCTTCAAGCTTCTTACAGTAAGTAGTGCTCATTTCATATAATCCTCTGGATTTTGACAAAGTAATATTTTGTCATTTAAACTGTCATGCCGAGGAGCTGGAAATTTATGCTAAAATCAATAAAAGATTTTAAACCACATAGGCAACTTTTCTGTCCTTGTCTCCAAATGACTCCCATGTCTCCCTGGTTCATGGGCTTTGTTCTTGCGTTTGTGCATTAGTTTTGTTGTAGCCAGGATAATCCTCAGCAGCTGCAAAGCCTTCTTCACCCATTTGCATGTCTGAGGACTCACAGCCACACACAGCCCTAAATTATTTGTGCTTATTAGGTTCACATCATCACCTTCCTCAGAAAGGTGAAAACTAACGATTCCCAACCTCAACAAATTTATATTTATCTAAGAAGACAGTCATATATAAAACTAACTGTTTTACAGAATGGAATTCATTCATTCATTCATTCATTGAGTCATTATTGATTCATTCAGCAATGTTTATTTAACTCATATTATGGCACACACTCTGTGGAAGATATCACAAATACAAGACTAATAAACTATCCTAGCCCACTGTAATACTTCTTACTCCGCTTACGTTACCTCTGCCCCTGCCCTAGTCCAGGCCTTACAGCTCTTCAACAACCAAAAAAAGACTGTTGTCTACAGTTTCCTCCAGAATCTCCAGCCTATAGACACTTGCTCAATCTTCCTAATGCACGGATTTGTTTAAGTAACCCACCTCTTCAAAATCTTTTAATTGTACCACATAACCTATGGAGTAAATTATAAATTCCCTAATTGACAATAATTTAAGGACCTCGATATCTTGGCCCCAATCTACCTTTCCAGTCTTAAAAAACTAATATGTTGAGGAGTGATTTACATTACTCCAGCCCTTTCACATATATTATTTCATATACATTACCTTAGCCTTTTCACATGTATTATCTTCATAATAACACTGGAGATTCACAGAACACTGTTGTGAGTTCCCCCAAAACATTTCATTTTCCTCTTGGGCACACCAGACTTGATTTCTAAGCCCCTGACATCTAGGTGGAGCCATGTGACTAGTTCTGGCCAATGATGTGGACAGATTTAGTTCATTTATAGGCCTGGCCCCTAAAAGATCTCCTACCCTCTCTACCCTTCTGTGGTGGATTGAGGCACCATAAGTTAAGGATGATGGCATCCCAAGATGAAGTGTCTGAAAGTCTTCCTGTGGCAGAGCTCCCACCGTACTCTGCGTCACCACCACCCCACAAACCAAATGGGACTGGGATGTTAGGAAACATTAGATCTTTATTGTTTTAAATCACTAGGATTTCTAGGTTTGTTTGTTGTCATCGTGTAAGCTACTTTATCCTGACAATGCAGCCAGAAATTAATTTAATATCCTTTTACAAATGAGAAAACTGAGGTTCCGAATGGTAAATGACATCCAAATTCATATGGCTAATAAGTAGGACTACAAACTCAGGTCTTTACTTTCTGAGATGGTTACTTATATGTGTCAACTTGACTGGGTTGAGGGATGCCTAGAGATCTGGTAAAATATTATTTCTGGGTGTGGCTGTGAGGTTGTTTCTGGAAGAGATTAGCATTTTGATCAGCCGACTGAGTAAAGATTATCCTCACCAACGCAGGTGGGCATCTCGCAATTTGATGTAGGCCTGAATAGAACAAAAAGGCAGAGGAAGGGTGGATTTGCTCTCTCTTTGAGCTGAGACATCTATCCTCTTCCACCTTTGGACGGCAGTGCTCCTTGTTCTCAGGCCTTCAGAATCAAACCGGAACTGGAATTTTACACCACCAGCTTTCCTGGTTGTCCAACTTGCAGACAGCAGATCATAGGACTTCTCAGCCTCCACAATCGTGTGAGCCAATTCCTATAATAATACATTTTCAGATCATTTAAACTTCCCATTTCATCATTCCACCTATCCTTCATCCAATAATCCCTTATGCATCATTTAGCACCAGCTAAACTGACATGCTTTCCGTTCCCTAAACACTTCCCTGCCTCCAGCCTTTGTCCACAGTGTTGCTCACGAGGAATGCCTTTTCTCCATCTACATGCTTCAAAACCTACCCATCAAGCTCTGACTCGAACTGCCTCCATGTGAAGCCTTCCCTGATGCCCCTGAACAGAGAAATTTCCCTCACCCCTGTGTTGACATAGCATCTTGCCTCTTACTTTCTTACAGCTCTTATAATATCATAGGACTGCATTTATTTCTCTCCCATTAGGCCGAAGACTTTTCAAGGACATGTCTTACTCTTCTTGGTAGAACCCACTCTATCGAGCTCTATACCTTGTGTATGAGGTATCCAATAAATGTTTAAATTTAGTTAAATTCACATTTTAAAAGCTTTTTAAATTTTCATACATTTTCTACTTCTATTAATTATTTTAGACTAGCACATCCCCAAGACATAACATACAAGGTATCATGGCTCTTTTTTTCAAGTGCTACCTTAGTAGTTGCATTTTAAAGACAAAAGAATCCAAAAAGACACTACATGCAGTTTTGAGTTTACATTGCCTTGCACATAAATCACTCAAGAACCATATTGAATGAATAAATGTGGTGGATTAACTGTTTAATCTATCATTGGTATGTACATGGACTTCCAGTGAATGTCAATGAAATCACTTCTGATAATAACACAGAAGGATAACATATGCAAAGAATCTTCTGGACATGGTGTCCACTTTGATCTCCTGTTTAAATACAGGATATTAGCTCTGATTTTTAAAGTGTACTTTGAAATCCTCTGATCTTCTCTAATGAGCCACTTCATTACGTAAGGCTTTGCTTCATGTTTCAGAAATGAATTGGCAGAATCTGGGTTCGCCAGAGCTAGACTCAGGAAGTTTAAATAGTGGAGCAGACTAACAGGCAGTTAGTCTTGTTTTACTTTTGTTACCACAAACCAATTTACTTCAGCAATTTTACCTACTAAAAAAAATTACACAAATCAAAGCATGTCTTTAAAAATGAATCACTCCTAAATAAACTTTAGATGCAATTAGAATTATGATACTTATTATGAAGAGCTGTATCTCCTTCCATTTGGCGCAAGTGACAAAGGTTAAAAATGCCCTCCTATAAAATACCATGTAATTAAACAAAGCAATTTTGTAATTACCCACTACACTGGATAAATTCCAAGTTTCATAATTATCTTAACCTATACATGATCTACTTGTACAAAAAAAGTCCAAAGGATAAAAAATATAATTTCTCTTCAGCACAATTTAGTTTTGTTCCCATTTCTCTCAATTTGTTCAGCTACTGTTTTTAAAAAAAAAACATAAAAATAAATAGCAAACAGTTTTCTGCTCCTTGTATCTCCCTCCTCAAGTAACTATGCATAGATATGGGTATAGAACATCAGGCTCTCTGCTGAGAATTGCTGAAACCCAGCACTAGAAATGAGAAATAAAAGTGGTACCTGGTGTATTGAAAACTCAGCCCCCACCATCAACAGGTGCAAGATTAATGCCTAAGGAGAAGTTGAAGGAACTCGTTATGATAATCTGATAAAGACAAAACTCTGTAAAAGGCAAATCCCTATTTCCCGATAGGATCAAATTACACCACTCCATAGGCAACTTCCCACCATGCCAGCTTCCTGTATTGAGCTTCTAAAAGTTTCAATCTAAACCACACACCATCCCCCCATCTTTTTAAAGTGCCAAAGGGACAAGCTCTCTCACTAAGCTCCAGATAACTGTCCAGCTACCTCAGTGTCCACCAGTACCTCCCCTGTCACACTAAGCTGAAGGACAGCGCCTGCGGGTAATTCTACAGCAGGAATCCATGCTACACTCTGAGATGACCAAAAAAGAAAGGCAGGCAGGCAAGAAGGGGGGAGGAGAGAGAGAGGGAGAGAGAGAAAGAAAGGCAGGCAGGCAGGCAGGCAGGAAGGGGGGCAGAGAGAGAGAGAGAAAGAAAGAAAGAGAGTTTTTAAAAACCATCCTTTGGAATTTCCAGGTCACTGGATGAATCTTTACATTATGGTGATGACCAAGTTCATTCATCAAATATCCATGATATTCCTTAGGCATTTTGCTGAGTACTGATCCTAATACCTTGGCCAAATTTCACCTTTGAATAGGTACCCTTGTTAATTATTTAGTCATTTTACTTGGAAAGTAGTATTCTTGCTTCAGGCTCAGACCACTTTCCCCAGTACAATGAGTAAGTGTCCCTAGATTACAGGAGGCTGGGTAAAGTTTCCATAAATTAAAAAAACCTAAAAAATGATGACATCTGTTGAAGTTGCATTCAGATCTCCTATTAGAGCTTATTAATAACTTTTCCAGAAGGGCACTCTTGCCTTCTAGAAAACTGCCAAACAGAACATGTTAACCAATGAGTCACGGTCCAAGTTCAAGGTCCTCTTGGAGACTCACCTCCTAGTCTGACTATTCAGACCGAGAGAGAACAAGGGTCATCACACGACTACAGTGGTCCGGGCAAAGTGGCCTGGGTTTGTCTGTCAGCTTCCACTCCTTCTGAGTTTTCGTAGAAAAATATAGGACTAAATTATCTGATCTCTAGACAAATTGAACACCCAGTGTAAGTTTCAACCAGAAAACAACTTGGAGCAACATAAAGAGAGGATGTATTTAAGCATTACTTATTATGGCAGACACCTTTCTAGGTGTTTTATAAAAATGATCATTTTAATCCCTATAAAAAGCCTTCTAATTTTTTTTTTTTTTTTTTTTTGCAAGAGAAGTCTGAGGTTCTGAGAATTTAAGTGACTTTGCCAAGGTCACCCAATAAGGAAGTAATATAACTGAGCAGCTGTCTCCACAGCCCATTGTCTTTCCACTATGGCATGTTACTTCCAGGGATATTAAGTTCAAACTGCTGAGTTTGTTTCTTCACCTCTAAACCTTATTTTCCTTGTCTGCAAAATTATAACTTTCCCAAGGTCACACATAGCTCATAATCGGCAATGATGGGATCTGAACACTGGCTTTATGTCTCTTTCCAACATACCACATTCAAAAGAAATTGAACATTTGGTCTTCCTCTACCAATCCTTTTCTTCCTCCTGCCTCCTCTTTCTCAAAACTTGGGGATCATCTTGAAGGTGCATTTCCTCTCAGTGACATACATCCTACACATCAAAAAGACTTGGTAATTCTTCCCTCAAATATTACTCCAACCCATCACTTCTCTCCATCTACGTCTCCACCTCCAGTACTAGCTGCCATCATCTCCAGCTGAGGCTAAGCGATCTCCTTCATCCACCCCATCTTTCCAACAGAGTCAGAGGGATCTTTTGGAAATATAAATTTGGCCATATTACCTTAGCACTTAAAACCCTGTGACAACCTCCTATTTCATTTAGGATTACCTCTGATCGCTTCTCTCCTACTTTCTCCCACACTCCTTACTCATTCTTTCTGTTCCTCAAATGTTTCAAGTCCTTTTCCACTTCAGGGGCCTCAGACATGCAGTTCCTTCTGCCTGGAGCACTCTTACTCTTTCAGAATTCCACTTCATATACACCACCTCACTGGAGATTTCCACGCCCCTCCACTCCCATCTCGACTGGGCTCCCCTCTTACCCTCTTTCATAGTTTCCTGTAATACTTAGGGCATGGGCTAAGCTGCAATAAAAAAGAGATCCAAAGAAACAATGGCTTAAACAAGAGAGAAGTTTATTTTCTCTGTCACATTAATCCAAAGCTATAGGGGAGATTCTGCCAGCTTCAAAATGCTACCTCCATCTTGGGATCCAAGGCTGCCATTCCAGGGCTCATCATCTTCCAGCCAGCAGGAAGGGGGAAAGAGCCAAGGGAATACACTTGATTCCTTTTTAGGACACTCCCCAGAAGTGGTAAAAATTAGTTTCATTCATATCCCATTGGTCAGAACTTAGTCATTTGGACAAGCTATAAGAGATGATAGCTGTTTGGTGTTGTTCTCAACCAAAACTCAGGCATTCTATTATTAAAAGAAGGCAGAATGGACATTGGTGACAAATAAGCAGCCTCTATACTGTCTCTTCACAGGACTTATTCCAATTAATAATTACATATTTAGGGCCGGCCCTGTGGCTTGGTGGTTAAGTGCGCGCGCCGCAATGCTGGTGGCCCGGGTTCGGATCCCGGGTGCGCATCGAGGCACCACTTCTCCGTCCATCCTGAGGCCGAGTCCCACATACAGCAACTAGAAGGATGTTCAGCTATGACATACAACTATCTACTGGGGCTTTGGGGGGAATAAATAAAATCTTTAAAAAAAAAAAAATAAATAATTACATATTTATTTGGTTCATGATTTGTTCAACATCTGTTTTCTCTTTCGACTATAAGCTTGACAAGAGAGAAACATTTACCTGTTTGGATCACTGCAATGTTCTCCATGCTTAACACAGTCACTAGACTATATGAGATGAATAGTAAATATTTAACGATTGAATGAGTAGACAAGAGTTCTTTAAAAACGGCCAACTAATGTATCTACCTTCCTCTAAATATACTGCTCAGAGGATAAAATATATACTCTCTGTGGATGGGTATGTGTATCTCCATTGACCCTGCCACCTCCTGTGCTGCCTCCATTCTTCAGCACCCATTTCTTCCTGAAACACCTTATCTGGAGCTTATTAACACTCCATTGAAACTTTTTTCTTCATTTAATACTGCATTTATCACTACTACTCAACTTCCTATTGTTCCTAGAGTTTTTTCTGCCTTGGTTTCCCCCTGTTAACCGTGTTACTTCTGACCTCCTAACCAAATACGCTAGTCATCCTTCTTTCATTTCTCTACCACGATGAGGCTCTACTCATTGATATCAATTCCTTCTTTCATTCCATAACTATTTGAGTATCTACTCTGTTTATTATGCTAGCCACCAAGAATACAAAAATATATAATGTAATCTCATTTCCCTAAGGAATCTCAAAGTCTATTTGAGAGACAGACTAGAAAATCAACAATTCAAATGTGTACTATAAAAGAGGTATGCCTAAAAACTATGGGAACACATTTATTCATGACCTGCTGTTACTTCATTGCACCTGATATTATCGTCAGATCATCCAAACTTTATAAATAAGGAAGCTGAGGCTCAAAGTGATTTGTTCAAAGTCAGACATCTAGGAAGTGAGAAAGTAGAATTGCCAGCTCAAGACTATCTGATAACAAACTCGCCATCTTTCCCCTCTACAAGCTCTAATGCAATTCTACTCTACTCTACTCTAATGCAAGTTCTTGGAAGCCACTAAGATGGCTCCCAGTTCTGCCTCTTCTCCTTGTCCACAAGCACCAGCTCCAGCCAGGCCCCCATAGCATCCTCAATACATTAATGTGATGGCCTCTTGTGTTTTTTGCCTCAATCCAGGATCCCTGTCAGAACAGTAGGCACTAGTGGAGGCTGGGCAGCACAGAGAAAGGGAATCTATGTTTGCTGGTGTGTCGGCTGTGTCTTGCTGAAAACTACCCCATAATTCTGCAGCTTAAAACAATGATGTATTACTATCTCTCATGGTTCTGAGGGTTGACTGGGCTCAGCTGGGTGGTTCTTGCTCAGGATCTCTCATGCATTGCAGTCAGATGCTGGCTGGGACAGGAATCATCAGAAAGCCTCCTCACTCACATTTCAAGTCCCTGGGCTAAGACGGCCTGAAATGCTGGGAACTGGGCAGACCTCTCCATATAGTTCACTTGGGCTACCTCAGAGCATGGCAGTCTTAAAGCAGTTGGATTTCTCACAAGGCAGCTGGCTTCCCCCAAAACAAGCATTCTGAGAGGCCAGGAGGCTCTTTTGATCTACATTGTAAGTTCCAGAACGTCACTGAATTCAATAAGTCTAATTAAGTCAAAAATATCAGTCCAGATTGCAGGGGAGGCAAATTAGGCTCAGTATTCACTCAGTGAAATTCAGTGTTATTATCCATAAAACATTGAAAACAATATTTACCTTATTGGGCATCTGTGAGAATTAAATGAAATCCAATATGTAAAACACCATGTCCCAGGCAAGTGCTCAGTAAATGTTAGTTTTCTCTCCCCATCATGTTCCACCCTCACTCCCAAGCAAGTGGCAGAATAGGGTTTCCATAAACATTTGTTGAATCAATGAATGAGTGGAGCTTCCAAAGTAGTCTTCCAACACGCTATTCTTCCTTTCACTTTCATGCTTAAGAATGCAGAGGACCTTTTGGTTGCTACACAGAGTAACCCAAAGTTCCCTGCTAAATTCCCTGAATGCTCTGCTGAGCATTCAGAACTCTGGGACCTCCCAACCTCTGCCACCCCATGCCCCACCCCTTCCCCAAACAGACATAGCAGCCTCCCATCCCTCACACTAGCACAGAGCACAGCACCAACATGTAATATGTGCTTACAAGTTCCCCTTACTAGAACGGGAGCCAACTGAAGGAGCTCCCAATAGCCAAAGCTAAAGCAATCTGAACAAGAAAATGAATAAAGTAGTATTGTATTATAACCCAAATTATGAAATAAATACTCATGTGTCCATACAGATAAAAACAAGTGATTGAGTAAATTAATAAATGAGAGAGAAGAGACAAATATCTGGTACAGAAGAATTCCAAATAATTTATGTAAATACTCCCCCTCAAGAGATGGAGAATAACTCCCCACTCCTCAACTGTGGCCTGTGCATAGTGACTTCTTTCCAAAGAGTACAGTAGGGAAAGGGAGAAACTTGACAATCACTACATTAGCCAGGTGATCAAGGTCAACATCAACAGTTATGAAGTCATGTTGATAGTATGTACGCTTGATACGATGTGATGAGAAGAACACTTCACCTCTGTGATCTTCTTCCTCCAAATCCATAACCCCAATCTAACCATGAGGAAATCATACAAATCCTAGCTGAGAGATGACCTCAACCAGTACTCCTCAAAACTCTCAAGGTCATCAAAAACAAGGAAAATCTGAGCAACTGTCACAACCGAGAGGAGCCTAAGGAGACATGACAACTACATATGATGTGGCATCTAGGCGAGATCCTGGCATAGAAAAAGGACATTAGATAAAAACTAAGGAAATCGGAATAAACTATGGAATTTAGTAATAATAAGGTATCACTGTTGGTTCCTTAATTGTAACAACTATATCATACTGATTTAAGATGTTAATAATAGGAGAAATTGGTTGGGGAGTATACGGAAAATTGCTGTATCGTCTTCCCAATTTTCTGTAAATCTAAAATTGTTCTAAAAACTAGGTTTCTATTGGAAAAAAAAAAAATAACCCTTGCTACACACTGTCCTCCTATTCATTGTACAGAAAAGCCTGATACCTTCTGAGGCTCTACCAGTCATAGTGGTCATGTTAGGGGAAGCTCAGATCCCGGAAAGTGTTTCTGCCTTTTGGTTAAGTTGGAGTATGGGCTCTGCACAGTTTGGAATCACGTCTCCATACTAATCCAACTCACTTACTTGGTGCATTCCCCTTTTTTCATGACACAACCATATCCTAGCTCCCTAAGTTCAAAACTTCAGAGTCAGCCTCTCACTTTTTTGCCCCATTATCTAAGCCCCATTGCTTCTAACTCATGATTTTATCTCAAATCCAGTATTTTGACTCGATACCACTGTCTCAGATCAGGTCCTCAGCATCGATCATCCACATGCCTTTATAATTCTCCCTGCTCCCAGCCTTTCTCCAGTTTCAATCCATCCTCCAAGGTCACCTGACTTAAGATCATGCCAACCCCTGCTTAAAAGTTCCCCACTCCTTTCCAATAGAATGCACACCTACTAGCACTCATAGAAGGTTCTTCACACTCTGGCCCCAATTCACATTTCCCACCCCTCCCTCTGATACACCTTACACTGCAGTCACACCAGGTTGCTACTGCACTTCCGGACTTCCTGCCTTTGCAACAGGAATGCTCCTGTCATCCCCTCCCTGTGTTTCCTCATTTGATGAACCCTTCATTCCACAAACCTCATCTGAGAGGTTACCTCTTCTCAAAGCTTTCTCTGACTCTCCCTTGTAGCACCACTCATGTGTGATTACACTGAGTTCCATAAGAAGAGTCTCCCATTTGTGAGGACCACCTGCCACCAACCTGTGTCCTCCATGCCGACAATAATGTCTTTTGCATGGTGGGTAGCCGATAAATGTATGCTGCATGTTTCCATTCAACAACTCACCACAACTCTTCTGGGCCACACTCCCTGGGTCCCCTTGCCCCCACACCACACCACCACCTCCCACCTTGGTTCTGGTGGGTTCTGAGAAAGAACCTTCTTTCTCAGATGACCACATCCCTGTTCACTCAGCAGCAGGAGTCACAGAATTAGAAAAGAATTGGCACCTTGAGCTTAGCCACAGGCAGAAGCACAGAAAGCAACCCAACTGGTGACTGACTCTCTCCTCTTATGTAAAACATATTTCTTTGTGTCGCTGTTATATCCTGCTGACTCAAATCGAAGCAGCTGCAGCCCTCAAGGGGACAAGAGAGACCGTTTGCTTTTCCTACTAATATAGCATCCCAGTGCTTCCTCTCCGACTAAGAAGAGTTACAGATTCCAACAGAGTAAGAAAGTGCCCCCTACCCAGTGCCAAGCCCATAGGCTGGTGTCCCACCAGCCTGGCTGACATATCAAAGTCTTTTCATGGCCCTCAGAGTTTATGAAATTCCCCCCTAAAATATAGAGATACTATCAGGAACATAAGTCCAAAAAATGAATAATGAATCACTTAGAAACCAAATTAGTACAAGAGAGGAAATTGTAAAATTAAGTAAACTTCCTCGAATAAATCATACAGAAATTCAAACATGTTCACACAAATTAGTGTTAAAAAGTAAGCTTAAAGCTGGACCCCTGACCACTGAATACCAAATGAATATCAAAGGCTACATTCAGATTATTTTCCAGAGCTCTTTTTAAAGAACGCTATATTTTATCACAATAAAGCCATTTCTTTATTTTTGTAGAATTTGTCTACCAATTTGAATTATGAAGCATGTGAGTTTTTTCCTCTTGTTTTTCATATATATTATCTCTTCTCCTAAATAGTAATTCTTCTTATTCTTTAAAATACATAAAATCAGTGCTAAGGGATGTGGGGGGTGGAAATTGGCACAAAATTACTAGAAACCAATGCTCAAGTTGGGGCCTAGCTATGAGGCATATCAGCAAAATTTCTCTCTTGCTGAAAGGCACTAAATTTTTTCCACTAGGACCTAAACCTGTTCTCCATGATCCTGATAACACCTAATATAGTTCTATACCCAAACTAGAAATTCAATGAATGTTAAATGTTAGTATTGTTTTGTGCTACAATTTCCTTAATAAATTTTTATCAAATTTTATAAATAAGTATACCAATGTCAAGAGTAACAAATATATTAATAAGAATCAAAATCAGAAAGACTCTAGTTATTTATTTCAGTAAGTCCTACATTTGATTGTTAGAGAGCAGTGATGTTTCCTTTTTTTTTTGTTCTCCAAACTGATGTTTGCATCAGAGTTAGCAGCTGATAACAGAGATTATGAAAATTCTGGCTAAAATTAAAATGCCAAAACTGGATCTTCTGGATAATGAGAAACTGATTG
Source organism: Ceratotherium simum simum (assembly GCF_057802395.1). NCBI lineage: Eukaryota > Metazoa > Chordata > Mammalia > Perissodactyla > Rhinocerotidae > Ceratotherium > Ceratotherium simum. The sequence goes on from NC_141909.1 coordinate 9,616,819, forward strand.
CCTCTATTACCGAAGAGAAAATGAAAACAGCAATAGAGAAATTTGCAAGTAGCAAGCCTCCTGTGGTGATGAGTACCAACTGCAGTAGGATAAAGCTTTTGAGGGAGAATCAAAAGATCTGTCATGCAGGATTTATAAGGACTGTCTACTTATGAGACCCATGAAAGCCCCAACGCAAGAGCCTTTGTTCTTGTAATCTGTCAAAAGTACCAATATTGATCCTGTTTGCTTAATTAATGCACTGGGAAAAAAAGACTTCCAGGCAGGAACGGGATGAAAGAATTCAGGTTGAGATCCATGGTGGTTTCTTGCGTGGCTGCACTTACTATCTGTGCAAAATTTCTAATTAACAAGTGCCAGGAAATAGATTTAGACCTCCCTTCTATAGCAACTTACAAATTTGCACAGAAGCCTTTATCATGTAGACAAGGAATATTTACAAAGGCTTTTAAACAAATTTCATTTTCAAGAACTTTAGTAAATGAAATATAAGGCATGAACCCTTTGAGGCTGCATCAGTTACCAACAAGAGTGTTTCCTTCTCCCTGGGAAGAACCGTGGTACATAGACGGCCTTTCGCTCCATTTCATCTGTTGACAAAAGGAGTTTATGTTCAATTCAATAGCGAAGTGATTCAAGGTAAAAGTTAAAAGTCAAACATCCTTGGTAACTGCGTACTTCATTTTACAATAATGAGTTCATTCCACTTTTTAAATTACTTTTAAAACCTCACCCATCATAACCACCAGAATCTACAAGTGAACACTTAACAACAGAAAAAAAGATAAAGACAAAAAGTAACTTTGCTTAACAGCACTTAGCAAATGGTACAGAATAAAATCCAAATCTCTTCAGCTGAAGGTAACTTTTTTGACAGACAATATCCAAATATTCCTTAAAAACTTTGCAGTTGATCATTTATTTATTCTCTTTGGTTTTTCTCAGTCTATAGCCCCACACTGTCTGTGGGTGAAGGAGAAGGGAAAATTTCAAGTGATTTCAATTGCTTCTGAAATCATCCTACAGGACAACACAGCACACACTTCACAGCACACAGCTGAGAAGGACTTGGTTATGGTGACATCTGAGTCTCTCCCGCACTTCTCAGCACCTTTTGTTTCTACTTGACCTGAAAAGTCCCTGATGCAGATGAACCATTTAGAGCGCAGGTTCCCCTTAGGCAAGATTTTCCAGACTAATAGCTTATTTGACCCAAAATATTTATTTCCTTTCTTTTTCATACAATTATTAAGAAATTTTACTTCCCAATGAAATAAAAGGTAATATAGCATATTAAAGAGTCAGGAATTTTACCCTCATTTTCATTGCAGCATTATTTACAATAAGCAAGACATGGAAGCAACCTAAAAATCCAACAATGAGTGAATGGATAAAAAAAATGTGGTATATATGTATACGCCATAAAGAAAAGGAAATCTTGCCGTTTGTGATAATACGGATGAACCTTCAGGGCGTTGTGCTAAGTGAAATAAATCAGACAGAGAAAGACAAATACCGTATGATCTCACTTATACATGGAATCTAAAAACAAACAAAAACCAAGCTCATAGATACAAGGAACAGATTGGCAGTTGCCAGAAGTGGAGGGTAGGGGGTGGGTGAAATGGGTGAAGGAGGTCAAAAGGTACAAATTTCCAGTTATAAAATAACTAAGTCATGGGAATATAATGTACAGCATGGTGACTATAGTTAATAATACTGTATTGTATATTTGAAAGTTGCTAGGAGAGTAGATCTTAAAAGTTTTCATCATAAGAAAAAAAATGTGTGACTATGTGTGGTGAGAGATGTTAACTAGACTTACTGTGGTGATCATTTAGCAATATATACCCACATCGTGTCATTACGTTTTACAACTGAAATTAATATAACGTTATATGTCAATTATACCTCAACAACAAAAAAAGTCAGGAACTAGTAACGCTAGCATACTTAAGGGTACTTACTGAAAGAATCTTTTAAAACATTAACTACTTTGTTATAATACATATTTGACGTATAAACTTTTTTTTTGACATTTTCTTATCCACCATTTGCATGTGAAATTAATATCTCTCCTTTTCAAATATCAAAACCAGGCTAACTAAAGAACTATTGTAGATTTTTATGACTATAGGAATACATTGTTATTGCACGTTGCCAAAACTATTACAGATTACTGGAGAAGTGGTAACAAGAAACAAATTGCTAAGGAAGCTATTAACTATTTAGTATTTCCAGCGCATATGGAAATACTAACACTATGTATTCATGAGAATATGATAGGTGTATTTAGTATGAAATTAATATTCTCTCAGTGGAATGTTTGGGGTTTTTTGTCTTTGCTTTTGTGAATAGCATTTTGGTCAGATTCCCATAAATACTAACATCTTTCAATGTTAGCACAGTTAGGTCTTTCTCGTGATATATCTGTATTTGGAAGATTGCATTCCACAACAATTTATTATGGTTATGAGAGCTATTTCAACAGATTGGCTGACCCATCTAAGAAGGAGAGTTCAAGGGGTGGCCAGCTTTTAGAAATTATCTAGGGTTTCATTAGAGGAAGGGGTGGGACCTGGGCCCTACACTTATGAACCAGAATTATCAGCCTCCAAGGTCTGTTGAGCCAGACCCCAAATCTAGATTCAGCCTAAAAGAACTCAAATCAGGCTGAAAGCAGAGGGCCACTATCGAATGTGGAGTGTTGGGGGGGGTGTGTGTGTGTGTGCACGTGTGTGTACATAGCATCTGTGCTTAAGTCTACCAGAATGTGGAAAGTGTCAGAAAAGGTGCCAAGTGAGCTACCCCTTGAAAAGTGACTAGGAGGATATCTCATGAATAAGGAGGGAAAAGGCATCTCATAAGAGGAGAGTAAGCAGAGTGTAAAGACAGAGGTCTGAGAACACCCGCTGAGTTAAGGGACAGCGAGATGTTCACTGTGGCTGGATTGTCAGGTGCAAGGCGGGAAAGGGTGGTGTAATGTGAATTTCTCCTGGGAGAGCATAATGGATTCTGGAGGAGCATCCTCCGGGACTGGCTTAGAGATATCAGCAAGAGCACGTAACCGTTTAGGTTCCAGAAGGGTGATTTAGGAGGGCAGAAGGGTATAATGTCAGCAGAGATTGCGGCCCAGATTCTGGAGCAGACTGTCAGTGTTCACATGCTGGCTCTGCCCCTTTCCAGCTTTGTGACCTCAGGTGTGTTACTTACTCATCTGTAAAATGGGAATAGTCATAGTATCTATCTTAGGGTAATTGCAAGGATTAAATGAGTTAATTATTTGTAAGGTGTTTTGCATCCATCTAGCATAGTAAGCATTACTTAAGTGCTTGGTAAATAAAATAGGGGTTGCAGCCAATTGAAGCATCAGCTTTTTACCAAGAAAAGTTGCTCTGCATTCCAGGCTTGAAGGGAGCCATTTTTTATAAAAAGACACTCAAAGGATGATTGAGGTCTCTGACTCTAGAATCTTAACCCAATAACTTGCTCTAAGAAAGAATTTCAGTCTTGACTCAGGCATTAATTGAACTGAGCCTTATGTAAGAAGTTACAGGGTTCATCCTAAAGGTGGTATGTATCGGGCCGCCCAACAGACATCGAACATGAGTCTCTTGGTTTGCGTTAGTAGACAGGTGAGAAGAAAGGCAGCAGATGGATAAGTCTCAAGCAAAGCCAAGAGAAGAGATTTTTTTCCCTCAGGGCTCTCTGATTACCCTTTCCCTTTCTGAAAAGCAATCAGTCCTTTTTATAGGTTCTTCAGAAAGAAATACCAGGTTATTAAGAACATTTTTTAATTCACATAGCCCAGATATTTTTGGGTAACTGTCATAATTATTGAGTTATGTGTCCAGATTGTGTATAAAATAAATTGCTGTATTTATATGAGCAAATGAAAAAGGAACACAATATTCCTTATAATTGCAGCTACAATCACCTAAATGGATCATTAAACACTTTACAGGAACACGCTGGGTTGCACTCTGTCTTCATCTTAAGCCTGTGTGGCATAAGGGTCATCAAACCTCATTCACGCAAATAGAAATACAGGATCGTGTGGGACAATTTGTTTACCAAATTCTTTACGATTTATATTGCAATCTACTGACCTCTACACAAAATAATGAAAAAGAGAATATGCCAACTTCATCATAATAAATAAATGCATATATACCTATACGTAACACAAAATACTGACTTTTAAATTCAGTTATACTAATTAGTAATACATCAGGACCAGAGTTTATTAAAAATTAGTCATTGTAGTTAATAATTTTAGAATAAAATCTCTTTCAAATGTTTACAACTTAGACACCGAACATTTCTTTGAAATGCAAATTAATTGGAATGTCTCAGCATATGTCTCCCCCACCACACCATCACTCCTGCCTAAACGTAACTTTACCTATAAAAATAATGGGTGAGAAAACCTGGATAAAATATAACTTGTATGTAAGTTGGGCTGGAAGGAAACCATGAGAGTCTATCACCTTTATGTTATTTCTGGAAAAAATAAATGCATCCGAAAATGTTTCATTAAATTAAATAATAAATTTTCTTTTGAAAAAATAAAGAAAATGAAGTCAGGAAAATAAAGAAAACAATGCTTTCTGAAAGGAACTAACAAAAGGCTTCTGATGTCACAAATTATATTACCTTTCAATACAACTGTGCTCCCCATTGGGGACTTCTAAAAGGTTTAGTTTAAATTTTTTAGAAGTTTGTTTCATGTAAGCATCACCACATATGCCAAATGATCCATTAAAGATGCTCCATTATAGCTTAAAGAGTTTTGAGTTAAACACACAGGGTATCGTGGCCTGAGATGCTAAGAAAATATGCAGCTCAATTTCCATTTGATGTAACTGCAGGAAGATATTATTCACGGAACACTTGCTGCATTAAGGCAAGCATTTATACAAAGCCTTCAGAACTATTTGGATGCTTCTGACCCCGCTAGACCAAAGTCCATCTGTCTTAAGATTTTGGAAAGATAGTCAATTCCCATTGTTCACATATGGGATCTGCATATGTAGAGTATGCATTGCAAACACCCCTAGAGATCTAACTTGGACCTTTGTGTTCTCATGAGGACTTTCTACCACCAAGCCAACCCACCTTCCTAGCCCACACACCCAAGACACTGTGTCTTGGGTCTTTTTCAAGCTATTACCAATTTCAGAGTTTAAAGTATGGACTATTTAAAATTTTCTTCTAGCTGTCCTGCTCTCATTCTGCTGATAGTGAAGTGTCCTGAAAACACCTTTGAGACCAGAATTACATACGTAGTGTCTGCATACTTGGAAAGAAAACTGATAGCTGCAAGTCACTGAGAATGTCTTGGACTCAAGACACTGAGCAGGCCCTGAGAATGTTCCGCCACATGAGCCCTTAAGTCTGTTCAAAGTCAATGGTGCAAAAATATCCCCAGTGGATCTTGAAAAAGTGCCACGTTGAGAGAGGGAGACTGATACTCAAGAGGGAAAGCAAAAGATGCATGTCTTAAAGGTCCTTATTTCTTGGAGGAAGTTTAGACAGCTTACTTCTGGAAAGTACAGTTCTTCCACAGCCGTCCCTTATATTGTGCTTTCTCCCCATTCATTCACTCTCACCAGAAATCACCAAACTCAGTCAGGCATTATGGAAAGGAAGCCAAGAACCCAACTGGTTGGAAAGAGGTCAAGAGTGATCAGAGAAGGCTATATGGAACAAGTAGGACGTGAACGTTTATCTTTAGGATTTTGCATAAGTGGAGGGGAGTGAAGGAAGGCATTCTAAGTGGGTGATAGCAGGCTGAACAAATCATAAAGATAGGAACTGCTGTGGAGTATTCAAGGAACAGTGAGCACACCTGCTTCACTGGGTGGATCATCTGTGTTGGGGATAATGAAGTCAGTTGGGGCCAGATAGTAAAAGTTCTTGAATATCAGCCTAAGGGGGTTGGAATTTATCACACAGAAATGGGAAGTCATTAAAGGCTTTTGAGATCATGAAAATCACGTTTCAGGAAGGCTTATCTGATGATGATGTGCAGAAGAGATTTGGAGGGACAGGATGAGCTATGGAAAACCGGAAAATGGGAAGCATCAATATGCCCTAGACCAACTTCTCCCTTTAGCTCTATATGGTGACTTGGTCTCAGAGGCAAAAACCCAAGCAGGGGAAAAATGAACAACTTCCTTCATCCAATCTCACCCTCTCCCCACCCCCTGGGGCTAATCCAACCCCATCTCCTAGAACAAGCACCCCTGGGAGAATCCCAAGTCCAGTTCTGTGCTCCTCCTCTTTATTCACTTTGTGAACACATGCAGTTATATGAGGAGAAGCCTTTTCTTTTAAGGGAATTGTATTCTCCTTAGCTGATAAGGGCGCTTTAAGATCAGTAAGTCTCCACCTGGGATAGAGCCAACTAAGTATTTTTGAATTGCCCTGCAAAAAGGCCTCAGTCTACAGAGGCCCCTTATCAAAGCTACTAATCTTTCTGAGTATTCTTCATGCTATACCCAGCCCTACTGAAGATTTCTCCCACCTGCCTGTCAAGTCTTAGGTCCAGAATGCTGCCTAATGCCGGATCAGACTTGCCAGTCACATTCCCAGCATAGCTCACTTAACCCTCCTTCCAACAAGGCCTGTGCTGACCTCAGCTTTCTTGACCTTAGCTCGTCTCTCTAGCACTGCCGGTTTCCACTGGCCACAGTGGCCCTGACCCACTTTCCGATAGGGATGCTGTCACCTAAGGAAGTTGGAGAGGGATTGCAGCCATCCTGTCCTAAGGTGGTGAAGGTCTGAAACACATTGAGAGCAACGGAAGGAAAAAGGAAGCACCAAAGAAAGCATGCCTGATTTCTCCTATCACATCAGAGTGAAAGGGCTATAGGCCAATTCACTCCAGAAGACAGCGCAATGTACAGATCATTTCCATGACGTCTTGTGATGGTCAGAAACTTGTCAATGGAATTAAATCTTAAAATACATTCCTGGCTCTGGTATTAGGTACTAAGGCCTAGAAACTCACAGTAATTACATGCACAAGCAAGCAAAGAGACAGAATGAGAAAGATACTTCTTTGCCTCTCTTTTTTCCAAGTGATTTAAATTGGGTCATTGAAGAAAAACTCAGAATGCTAGCTCTCAAGAATTCTTCACGACTAAATTCAGGTCAGTCTCATTTCTTTTCTGCAATATCAATTTGGAATTTTTTTACCATCACCTATTTTATAAAATATTTACATTCTAAATGAAGATGAGAGAAGGCAAAGAACAGAGAAATGGAATTGGTAATGGAATGCAAGAGAAGATAGAGGTACTGAGGGATTTTGTTCTACTCAGCCACTTACATAAAATACTACAACATAGAAATAAGATTTCTACAAGTATGCCCACTCCAAAGTCCTGAAAATACAGATGTGTCTGACAGCAATACACAAGGATATGTAATGGAAAGTCTGAGTTTGTTCTTTTACTCAACATTTATTATGTTTTATATACTAAGGACTTACTAATGTTTAAGGATATTGATGGAATTTTTGAAAGTTTTTTCAAAAGCAGTAATAATACAATTTCTTGTGATAAGTGCAATAAACAAAAAATGCTATAAAAATGTGCAGAAATGGCACTTAATTCAGAAAATGGAATTAGGGCTAACTTCCTAGAGATGGTGACTTCTGGACCGCCACGTTGAGGATGAGGAGGAATTGACCAGACGCCTCAATGGGCACTGCAGGGGAAGCCGCAGCAGGTGCAAAGGCACAGCGCTGTGATTGGGCATGGAACAGATGGGGAACTGGAAATCGATCCAGGTGATGAGAGCATAGAGTTCAAGGAAGGAACTGATAAAGAGGGTGAAGAACAAGGTAGGCAAGGGCCAGACCACAAAAGACTTTGCACGCCATCTTAAGGATCTTGGATTTTATCAAGTAGGCAATGGGAAGCCATCAAGGGATTTTAAGAGGGAATTGACACTATTGGATTTGCATTGAGAACCCTCATGCTGACTTCAAAGCTGAGGATAGATTGGGGTGGGACTGGAATGGAGGCAGCAAAACTAGGGAATATTCCAGAAAAGACACGACAAATCCTTCAACTAGAATGGTGGGAAGGGGAATACAAAAGAAGGAATGGAAAGAGATGGGAAAGAGGTAGGCTCAGCAGAGCTGGGCACCTGGTGAGGTAAAGAGTCAATCAAAAGTATTCATAACTTTGGGATTGTACAATAGGTGAAGGTAAAGCAATTCTCCAAGATAAGGAGCTCGTCAGGAGGAAAAAGTGAGTTTGAATGTGAAGCTTGTCTGAGTTATCCAAGTAGAAATATCTTGGTCTTTCTTAATGTTCAACCTCCAAGACTTACAGCCAAACACCTTTATATCTCTTGTGTCAAACTATGAAGTTGTCATCCACAAAGATAATTTATCTCAGACTGTAAGGTACATTAATATTTCCATAGATACCAACTTTTGGGTTAATGAGTTCTGCAAGCAGAGGACACGTGTGAAAATACTTCTCTTTTTTCTGGGAAGTGTCCCTTGCCATATACTTCTGGAATTTACTGAAAATCTTACTCTTTAGACTTCTCAACCCAGAAAAAAATTCATTTATCCTATTGCTTTTCTATTTTTTAGACAATTTCCTACCCAAGATACTTACATTTTAATAGGCTTTAGTACAAAACATTGTCCAGAACTTTTTGAAAAGTCTAAATATTGTCACCTAGCACCTAAACTCTCTCAAAATTTATTAGAGAATAAATCACTCAGGATGCTTCTTGATGAAACCCAGGAACAATTCCTTCCACACAGCCAAAATGACTTGAAGTTTCTAGTATGGACTGTGACTCAATAATAGTTCTTTTATAGGAAGAAGGCTCATACAAAAAAAAGCCAGATTTTAGTCTAAATGGAGCTTATGCATTGTCATTATCCAAAAAACTTCCAAATTATTACCCATATTAATACTTTCATAGAAACCCTTTCAAAACATTCCTGCATCTTAAGTTCAAGGTCACCTTTGACCGGGATTAGTGAAGCACCATTCCCCACACATCTCTGACCCGAGCCTGGGGTCATGTCTGTGTCAAACCACTTCTCAGCCTCTCTACTGCTACCCCCTTCAACCTTACATGGCTGACCGCAGCATCTTCTCCCTCAATCCACCACTGCTCTCCCCTCATCTACTCTCAACACAGCAGCCAGAGGGATTCTTTGAAATCACTGAGCCAAGTTATTGCCCTCCTCTGCTCAAAACCCTCTAGTGGCTCCCTCTTTCACTCAAAGAGCCAAAGTCCTCAAAATGGCCTGCAAGGCCCTACAGATCCACCCACATCCTAGTCCCTCCACCTTCATACCCTGTGACTCCCCCCTTGCTCCCTCTGCTCCAGTCCCACCATCGATTCCTTCAAAACACCTGGAACAGTCCTTCCCTAGGGCCTTTGCCCTGTCTGTTCCCTCTGCCAGGAATGCTCTTCCCTAGATACCTTCATGGCTCACTCACCCCACATCTTCCCTCAATTGTCACCTTCTCAGTGGGGCCTCTCCTGAGCACTCCATTTAAACCTGAGGCCCAGCACTCTCATCCAGAACTCCCAGAGCCCCCGATGCTGCTCTATTTCTTTTATAACACTTAACACTTTGAACATACATCATTTACTTATTTATTGTATTCATTCTTCACTATTGGTCTTCTCACACTAGAATGTAAACTCAATGAGAAGAGGGATTTTTCTTCTGTTTTGTTCTTTAGTTCTAGTACCTAGAAACATGCCTGGTACCTAACAGGTACCCATTAAATATTTGTTGATGAATGTGAGTGAATTGGAAATTCTTCATTGCCAACAAGAGTTTTCTGTGTTCAGGTCTCATCCAGAAAGAAAAATTTAAGGCCAGAGAAAGAACTGCTAGGCAGGCTACCGGAACTGTTTTCCAAAACTGTGAACCGAGAGAACATGTTGGGATTCTCCACGCAGTCACAACACAGCCAATCTCTAGGCTACCAAATCATTCTTTCATTCTTCCTTTCAACCATTCATTCATTTTTTATGCATGTATTTTCAGAAATCTTCCAGTGAAAAGACTTTTAAGCATTTCACACTTTGCTCATATTTACTCACACACAACTTGAAAAAATAAAACACGTATTGATTTTCTTTTGTGCTAGACACTATGCTAGGTGCTACAGAGGAATTTTTTAAAGATGGAAAGGCATGGTTCTCGTGCTCAAGAAGAACACAATCTAGGGAGGAAGACTGGAAAGTGGTTACATCTGACTAGGGGTGGGTTAAGAGCTATCTCCCCAAAAGAGGGACATTTGAGCTCAGTCTTGAGGATGAGAATGAGTTTGGAAAGTGGAATATGAGAGGAAAAGCATTCAGATAGAGAGAAGAGAAAGAATTAAAGCCTAGAGGCATAAAGGGGCAGAAAGCCACTTCAAAGTCTTCTCAGTTATCTGTCTGTGTTAATTCCAACAGAGGTAAGCGACTTTTGAAAAGAATAAAGAAATGAACAAATGTAAGGAATATTATATTACTTTTATCCTTTGGAAGCTGAATTTGTACAATCTGCATTTCATTCCAGAGATATCAAATATGGCATAGGATATTAGGGGCATTTTCCTTTTGGTTGACCATAGAGCAACTTAGTACCTAGGTATCGTTTGCTCCTGAATGAACAGGATGGAACATTGGAAACTTCTCCTTGTTTCTGCTATTTCATTGAGTCATATATAACTCAACTGACCTCATGGTCTCCACAGAGAAAAATGGAGAAATGCAAAGGAAGGCTGGAAATTCAAAAGAGAAATCTAATAATTGTTTGAAACGTTTTTCCTACTATTATTCCCTTCTCTCTTTACAGTGGTTCTTAATTTTGGTAGGTTCTGGACGTTTTTGAGAATCAAGGAAAGTTGTGGGCCCCCTCTGCAGAAAATTGCACATATGCACTGTTGGTCAAGGTTCAATCAAAAGAACAGAATTCACCTACAAATTGTAGTTTTTATCTTTCCACCCATTACAGTACAAGAAGGCACACTGGAAGGAGGAAATGAGGTATAAAAAAAAAAAAAAAAGCACAGGAAAGAGTGAATAGAAAGCAAGCAAGCACAGGGCCGGCCCCGTGGCTTAGCTGTTAAGTGCACGTGCTCTGCTACTGGAGGCCTGGGTTCGGATCCCGGGCGCGCACCGACGCACCTCTTCTCCGGCCATGCTGAGGCCGCGTCCCACGTACAGCAACTATAAGGATGTGCAACTATAAAGATGTGCAACTATGACGTACAACTATCTACTGGGGCTTTGGGGGAAAAAAAAAGGAGGAGGATTGGCAATAGATGTTAGCTCAGAGCCGGTCTTCCTCAGCAAAAAGAGGAGGATTAGCATGGATGTTAGCTCAGGGCTGATCTTCCTCACAAAAAAAAAAAAAAAGCAAGCAAGCACAAAAATGTCTGCACACATGTAAACCTGTCCATGGGCTCCAGGAGCAAAACTTCCCCATAGAAATAGAGACCTTAAAATAGCAAGCCCAGGGTGAGGAACAAGATGGAGCACAAGGCACTCTGCACTAAGCACAAAAGAAAAACAGAAGGTGGCTATTCTTACATATCAGCCTTTCCAGCTTACAAGCCACCCTACAAAGGCTGAGCTGTAAAACCAACAGAAGACTTCAAGGTCAAAGGATACCATTATGTGACCTGATCTTCAATTTCTTCATCTGCAAAATGGGTATAATCATCAAATCCTTTCCTATCTACCTCCTGGCACTGCTGTGAAAATCAGAACAGATAGCATATGTGGAAACGTTCATAAGCACTCAAGTGCCTACAAATGAGGGCTACTATTATTATGTCTGATTCAAGATATAGATCACATTTAAGAAATTGATAGTTACTTACTTCTATAACCCACTGGAAAGGAAAAGCTCTTATCTACTGAAGTGTTCTAATCAATTAATAGTAAATCGTGCCTAATAAAATCAGCTGCTTCAACATAAGCCCCCTAAATATTATCTGATGGATCAAGTAGCATTTCCACTAACAAATATCTGTTAAACACAGGTGAATCAGCAATGTTATTATTGAACAAGTATATATGGAATGCCAGATGTGCCAGAAGGTTCCTCAAAGGAAACAAGCTTGGGGAGCTGAGGTTCAGCTTTCTACTAGAAATTCACTTTCAACTCAAGAGATCCCACCAGAACCAACCATCCTCTCTGCCCAAATGTCCTCCTCACTCCTTTTTGTTCTCACCATTCATAGCATCACTATCCACCTGGCTGGCTTAATTATTTTCAACTCCACTTGCTCCCTCCTCCAACTCCCATATTCAGTAAGTAGAAAATCCTATCACTTTAACCACCACTTCTGTCCTTTCAAACCACTCACACTGTTTTTGTCTAGACTGTCTTCATCTCTTGAAGAAATGATGGCAGAATCTTCCTAAATGTGAGTTCTTTATACTGTATTGGAGCAGGTTGTCTACAGGTAAATTAGACCACACTTTCTACCTGTGTTGCTCAAATCTACTATGACTTCACTAATTTTATTTCACATGATCTACCTATTACTGACAGGAATGTGCTACAAATCTCCCACTATGATGGTGGATTTATCAATTTTGCCTTGTAATTATGTCAATTTTTGCTGTTTAAATATAAGCAGCATTATTAGGTGATTTACAAGTTTAGAGTTGTTATATTCTTATATTTTCCTCCTGAATTATTCCTTTTATCAAAATGTAGTAATCCTCTTTAGCCTTAACAGTGCTTTTTGCCTTAAGGCCATGTTGCTTGCTGTTGATATAGTTAGACTAGCTTTCTTTTGGTTAGTATTTAGCAGGAATATCTTTCTCTACCCTTTAATTTCCAAATGTTTTATCCTTATATTTTAGATATGTCCCTTAGAAATAACATACAGCTGACTTGGTATTTTTATTTTTGCCTTTTGACTGTAAAGAAATTTTAATCTATTCCAATAATCTCTGGATAATAAGTGGTAAGTTTAATGTAATTATATTTATTGTTCTTCTTTCTGCCATCTTCCTGTATGCCTTCTTTTCATCTTTGTCTACGTTTTTCCCTCCTTTCCTGTTTTCTATTGATTTCATCAAGTTTTGTTTATTCCTTTTCTCTTCTCTTATTTATTGGAAGTTTTAAGTTCTATTTCTATTCTTTTAGTGTTTAGTGTTTTCGTATTTTGACAAGCTGTCTCCCTTTCTGGGTACACAAAAACAGGGCAGTTAAGTTGGAATGATGGGAACGGTATCTAGGCGAAGTATGAGGGCACAAGTGAGGTACTTGACTTCCAAGCCTGGCTATCCTCATCCCATGTGACGCTCCACTCTCTTCCCCTTTCACAGTGTGCATAGAAGCCATGTGCTAAAGGCAGTGTTGTCCCAAAGGGAAGAAGCCTGGATTGCTGAGTCATCACTTCAAAGGCAGTTGTCCTGAAATTTCAGAGTTGATTCGTTACCTTAGCATAGGCGAAAGCATATTTAAGATCCAAAGGTAATCAGTATCTCTAACCTTAGACAATCTTAGAATGATTTAAGTCCGGACACCCCCTTCCCATCTTATATATTATGATTGTGCAGAAATGTCATTCCATCCAGATTTTACCACCTTTCAAATCCATTGCTGTCATTGTTGTTTTATTCAATTAATGCTTATTCATATTTGCCCATGAGTTTACCGTTCTTTCTTACATCTCATTCCTTCCGAGTTCAATTTCCTTCTTCCTGAAGTACCTCCTATACCAATGTTTTATTTTTATTTTATTTATTTATTTTTTTTTTTTTTGGTGAGGATGATTGGCCCTGAGCTAATATCTGTTGCCAATCTTCCTCTTTTTGCTTGAGGAAGATTGTTACTGAGCTCACATCTGTGCCAATCTTCCTCCATTTTATGTGGGAAGCCACCACAACGTGGCTTGATGAGCCATGTGTAGATCCCCCACCACCACCAGGATCCAGGCCTGGAAACCCCGGGCCCCCAAAGCAGAGCATATGAACTTAACCACTACGCCACCAGGCTGGCCCCTACACTGATGTTTTCAATCAAGAGTTTTGTTAGTGGTAAGCTACTCAGCCTTTCTTTATCTTTAAATGTCTTTATTTTGCCCTGCTTCTTGAGATATCGCTTAACTGAGTACAGAATTTTTGGTAACCATTACTTTCCCTTGGCACTTTGAAAATATCATTCCTTTATATTCTAGCATCTGTTTTGGCTGATGATAATATCATTTGGCTGATGTCAGTTGAACAGCTATTCTTTTGTAGGTGCACTATATCTTTTCCTCTGATTGCTTTTAAGATCTGTTGGCCTTTGGTGTTTTGAAGTTTCATTGGGATGTGTTTAGATGTTGATTTACTTTATTTATTTAGCTCAGGACACACTGAATTTCCTAATCTGGACATATGTCTTGAATCAATTTTTTCACAGTTTTAGTCATCAGTTCTTCAAATATTTTCCTCCTCTTCCTTCTCTTTTTCACTCTGGAACTTCTACCAGAAATACGTTGGACCTTCTCGTTCTGTCCTCCACATCTCTAAACTTCTCTAATATATTTCCATCTCTTAACCTTTCTGTGCTGTGTTCTTGATAATTTCCTTAGATCAATCTTCTAGTTCACTAATTCTCTCTTCATCAGATCACTAACTTTCTTTAGCTCTATCTGGACTTTACTTATCTGCTAAGATTTTATTTCAATATCTATATTTTTTATTTATATAAATTTTATTTGATTCTTTGTCAGATATATCTGGACCATTTTGATAGTCTTGTTCTCATTTTGATAACTTATTTTATGCCTTTAATCTTGCTGTAGTCACTGTCTAATTCTTCTATTACCTGATACGCTTGAAGTCTAAGCCCATTGTTTGTCTTCTTCGCCTACTTCTTCATGGTGGACTGTTTCCTAACAAATTTGAGTCCTAGTTCCATAATTGAATAGGCCTCTTATTGTGGATGAATTATTTAACTAAATTCAGTTTCCTAGTCTGTAAAATGGAATTAGAGATTAAAGCACCTATCTCAGAGTATTGTTGCAAGTATTAAATGAGATAATATGTATAAAGCCCTTAGCATAGAGACTCAGCTCCAAAAACATAACTTTTATTGCTAGCATTCAGGTCTGGATTCTCTCTAGTACCTATCACAATGCTTGGCACTTAGATTCTGCTCAGTAAATGTTCGATGAAAAAACAAAAATATAGATGAAAAAACTGAAAGTTAAATCAGTTACGGCAAATTTTACTGTAAGGAATTATCCCAATACTAGTACTCCTTGGGCTATAAATGCCTAACTTATAAATATCTCAAACATTCATTCATTCTGTGTATAAGAACAGCCACTGTTCTAGTGATGAGATAAACAGCAATGAATGATGCAAAGTTCCAGCTTTCATGGAGTTTGCATTCCAGTGGGGAGAAACTGACAGTATATAGATCATCTATTAGATATATGATAGATAGATAGATAGATAGATAGATAGATAGATAGATAGATAGACAGATAGATAGAAAGAAAAGAAGGAATGCAGGAAATAGATCATAGTTAAGACTTCATCAGAGAATTAAAGTAACGCATTGGAAAGCAGTGGGTTAATACTTTACATTGAATGGACTCACTCTATGGTGACAGTGAGCTGAAATCTGAAGGACCAGAGGGAACCAACCATTCGAAGATGAGAATAAGAGCGTGCAGGCAAATAGGACAATGAAGCGAAGACGCTTAGGGAACAGGCTTTGCTCTTTCAAAAAGCACAGAGGTTAGTGTGTCTAGGATGCAGTCAGATTGGAGGAGGATGTTGTGAGATAAGGTCAGAGAAGTAGACATAGGCCAGGTCACGTAGGTCTTTGTAAACCCCAGTAAGGTGCCTGGACTTTATTCTACCAGTGCTGGGAAGCCACTGGAGAGTTTTGAGCAAGAAAATGTCATCATCTGAGTTCCATCTCTAAAATATCCCACTGGCCGATGAATGTTTGAGATGGAGAACTGTTGGAGCAGATGCAGCAAAAACGAAAGCTGAGCAGTTGCCTACTTTCTGCCTGATCCCCAGGCTCCCCTGAAACTGCTGGCGCCACCGCCACCACCACTCACCACATCTAGCACCAGCGTCCACACGCAAAGCTCTGGTCTCGTATGGCCATCTGGCGGCCAGCACAGGAACTGTTCGAATACCTACATCTTCCCAGAAAACCCCCCAAAGCCTTTTGACTTCTCAGGCTCCAATCAAATTCTTTCCAGTCCCACTTTTAAAAGCATCTGTGATTCAATTTAGTTATTTTCTTTTTGTTTTTTACAAATATGACAGCAATAGGATCTTTTATTATTTTTCATTGTAAAACAAAGTCTGAACTACACTCTAATGGACTAGGTTATAATCTTATTAGTGAAATTTATTATTAATCATATTAGGTTTCAAGGAAAAATGAGTATGAAGTTATCCCTCCCCCTAAAAACCACTCACAAACACTTCTAGAACATAACTAAGGGGTAAATAAGAGAATTTATGATGCTACTTTACTAAAGAGTTTGGAAGTCAATCTCCTGTATATATTTTTAGTTCAAAATGTGGTCCTGGATGTGCAATCATAACATCTGGAACAGCTGGTCTGTCCCGAAAGAAGTTCACTATTTTTTTTTTTTTTTTTTTTTTTTTTTGCTTAAGAAAGTAGCAATCTGAAAGATGAGGCTTTGTTTCAAATGGGAAAGCTATTTATAACTGACAGTTGGCAGTTGCTGAAGCTAGCTCTGGCTGAAATATATATATATATATATGAAATGAACTGCCTTTTTCAGCAGTATAATGGTCAAATCAGAAAACTCTCAACTTTTTCTTGGCTAATACAAAGCAGTTCTTTTTATATTAATTTAAAAATATGACGCTGGGCCACCAATCCCTGTTGAGAGGATATTCCACTTGTAATAATGTGGCTAATTGCAATGATATGTGGAGACCTACTTCCTACACTGATATTTTCTTGTCCATCAAATTGAAAGATCTTAAAAGCAATGCTTACTCAACTTTATTCAGGAAACTTTGACACATTATAGTAAGTCTGTTAAAAATTTATTTCTCTGGGCATAAAGATCTCCTGCTGCTTTGCTAGGCGGAGTCAAAGCAGTGAATTTTTACCCCAGACATGATTAGATTGACTAGTACTTTGGGGATACTTTTGGGTCCTCCCACATCAAAGCAAGATCTGGACAAGAAGTAGCAAAATTCCTCTTTCTGGGAAAATTAATTAAAGCGTGATTTTCAGTAGCTGTTAGTGGACTATAATGAGACAGGCCTGTTGAAAACCACTGTGCTCTTGGTAATGATCTTTTTCCCAGCCCAGCCTTATTGCTGAATTATCCCCAAGTACCTCCTCTCATGGGCATACTCTACATGAAATGAGTTAGGGGTCTTCGCCCTCTTCTTAGCAGAGACTTGTCACAGAACCTTTCACCACCATCGGCCACAATTAGCACTAATTGCTACCCTGGGCAGCAGTGGAAGGGAGAGGTCAGCGAGGGAGTGAGTCAGCAGAACGAATTACCCTTTCGCCTCTGGAAGTGAACTTATTGGATCTGTGTGGAGCTGCTCTGTTCCTGCTGCCTCTGCCGGGCCGAGGAGGTGGATTAAGGAGGGATTTATTCTCTGAGGCTGTCAAACAAGAGTACTGGGGAAGGTCAGTCCCCTGAGGGGGCAAAACAAAGCTGCTGAGTTATGACCACTGAACAGCCATAAATAGGTCTCCTCGTCTTCACCCCAAATTACCTCACCCCTTCCTCTCTCTCCCTCTCACCAGTTTCTTCCTATAACATTATAAATCCAATCAAAGCAAGTGCTCCGTCAGCATTTTTCTCTCCCTTGCCACAGAGCCCACACTGTCTGTGCTCGTTACTGTGCCACCAGGTCACCCAGGGGCTGGGAGGAGATGTGGTCATTTGTCCTAGCTTTGTTTTTCTATATATTCATCCTACCTACTTCACGAGATGAGAGGGATGATGTGAAAATAAGTAAAACAAGACCTGTGCACAACTTTCTCTTTGTAGAATATTAATTCTACTAAGTGCCCTGTATTTGTCATTCTAATATCTCTACGATAGTTACTTTAAGTCAGCGGTTTGAGAAATCCTTGATTTCAAACCTTGATTTCAGGATACAATTAATAATCCTTTCTTGTGCTACAAGTAGCCACCAGATGACTTGGTGTCACTCACAAGACAGCAGAAGGCAAAGGAATGTTGGCGTTCTGCCACCTTATAAAACTTGCTCCTCCCTTTCACTTAACTCAGATGCCAGCACTTTTCTGAAGGCTGAGCAGAGAGGAATAGAAAAGAGAGAGGGCACTTGATTAACAAAATCACACCAAATGAGCTAGAGTATCAGCGTATAAGTCAATGCCCTTCTCTCTTCCTAAGAAGAACAGTAAGTTTAAAACTCAACAAAAACTATCCACTTTCCACCTTTGCATATCTTAGAAAATACTTTTTATCTGAGTTTTTAAGCATTCACTTGGGAGAAAAGAACCAAGAAACGGTTGACCTAGAAATAATTCAGCCTTGCAGAGAAGCCTGAGCCCAGACATTAGCCAAAACCAAGAGGGACCTTTCAGGACCATTTATAACTGGATCAATATGTCAACTGGTCCTGCCCTCAACTCACTCAAGCTTTTTTTTTTTTTGGAATTGAAAAACTAACCCAGACACACAAGTGCCAGAAAAAGCGCAGTTACCATAGATCATACAAGGGGATAAATTTGTTCTCCTTAGTCTTCCTTTCCCTTTCTAGAAGGAATCCAAGATGAAGTCAGTGAGGTATCTGGTCTGGACATCTTTTTATTCTTAATGACTGACAAAACATCTGACCATAAAAAATGTCCAACATTGTTGTGAAATGATGGGATGGATAAATAACTGGATGGTCAATTAAGGCTAGTAAAGGAATAGACTTTATAGCAATGAATTGAGTTCATTCCATTCAGCCAAACTGATGCTCTTGGCTAGAGTCCAGAATTAAAGTGCCTGAAGCAAAACGAAAAATGTGTAACACTAGCTAGAGGGGTGACATTCTTTCATGTATTCAATCAACAAACATTTATGGACACTTACAATGTGTCAGACCCCGTGCTAGGCACTTGGGCACAAAGATAAAAAGCATAGACTCTGCCTCAGCTAGAGTTCAATTTAGCTGAGAGGGTAGAGCTGAGAACCAATAACGACAAAGCAATGTGAAATAGCTCCTAGGCTACTTCAGGAGAGTGCAGGGGAGGGGCTGCCAGCTGCGGGGAGTTTGTAGAGGAGAGACATTCCAGGTGGGTCTTGACAGAGAGAGCAGGAAACCCAGATGGGAAGGAGTATGGTGTTCTAGGGGGCGAGCAGACGGAAGAGCACGGAATGTGCTGGGAGAGAGCACAGAGACCCTGGGGAAGAGTGAGTCACTGAGCACCAGGTTCAGAAGCAAAACGGAACAGGGCAGAGGAGAAAGGAGGCAGATGAGGCAGAAGGAGAGAGACAGAAAAGTGACAGAGACTAGGAAAGCTGGCATAAGAAGGTTAGACACAGGCCTGTGCGTTACCTAGAAACTAGTGTGGACTTCAGTCTGCAGGCCACCAGGTACCACGAAAGAGTTAAGTAGGGGAGTTACCAGATCACATCAGGACAATTTACCTAATTCGGTCTGTTCAGTCAGTGTTCCTCTTGTTCCCATTCACTCCCTGAGCGTCCTTCTGGAAGCCTGGAATGAAGGAAGGAAGTTTTGAATGAATGTTCTCAGAGAGATACTAGAAGACTCTGTTTTTTAAAAACAACACAGTGTGGAAAATAGGTTGGAGTAGAAGAAAAATAAAGTCAGGGAGACTATTTGATGGCTATTTTAAGGGCAATATTTTGGAGGTAAAATTGATAAGCCTTGATGATTAAATGATCCACAAGGTAAAAGTGGAGACGGACCTGAAGATAACGCGAGGTTTCTTGCGGGGCAACAGAATGGTTGAAGAAATGCTTTTGGAAGAAGACTAGAACCTCTATTTTTAACTCCAAAAAAGAGGCACTTGGCCCTCAAAATTGTCTCAAAATTTTCTTCCCTATGTTGAACTATTATATGCTTAAAGGCATGAGCAAGTGGCATGTTTCTGACCTGTGCCAGAAATAGCAAGAAATACTTTAATCCAGATGACCCTCAGAGATCCAGGAAAGTATTCTCTTAAAATATTATAGTTTAGCAAAGGTATAGTCCATGTGTTCCGTGCCTATGGTGTATGAGAAGGCAAATGCGACACTTGGAGTTAAGGAGGAAAATGCATTTCAATGATAAATCACCACCTTCATTCACTCCTGACTTCCTGATTTTAAATGCAATCTCAATTTTATCTCACCTGAGAAGAGTGTGCATTAGTTTTCTTATTAAAGTTGGACCTCAAAAATCTGTGCAACCACTCAAGATCCAGAAACAGTGAACAATGATATGAAAGTGAACACATTTCACATGAATAGGAGACAGATAATGGCGGCAGCATGTCTGGGCCAGTTGTGGCCCCTCCCTCGGCCTTGCAGACATTTGCCTCCTCTGCCCCAGGCCTTCAGGTATCCAGGCCTGTACAATATTCATTATGCCTTTGGCACCCAGAGCACACCCTTTCAAATACGGGGACAGATGGATGGACATAGCCATGCAAATAGTCTCTTGCCCATTGCAAAATGTACCTGAAAATCACATTCTCCCAAGCTTCCCCTCAGACATTTCGAATACTCAAAACCAGGTAAATTTTTCAATTTACGCTGAAGTTAACAAGTACTCCACTATGCAGGAGTTTTAGTCAATTCCAAAAGGAAAAGATATTTTTAAAGAGTTATAAGCCGCTTAAGTATGGTTTTGCACAATAAGCTATTTCATTTGGTTTTTAATCTGTATCAAAACTACACAGTAAAGTTATTACTACTTCCTAGCTGGTTCCAACAAAGGTTTTATTTTATGTTCTTACTCTTTCTTTTCTCTCACAATCCCAGGAAATTAAGGATAAAATTCATATTAACGATGTTTATGTTACAAATGTAAACACAAGGAAGTCAGAAGACATTTTCATAAGGTTCTCAAAGTCACTGTAAGTCGTCCATGCTGCTCTCATGCAAAATCGTATTCCTGTCCTGTTTTCTAAATAATAGGTCATTGAAGAATGGATGTGTGGGGGTAAATCCCTGCTTGCAAACAGAATCTTCATTTTTGCTTTTGTTGACTTAAATTGGTAACCCAACTAAACTGATTACTAAATTGTTTTACTTGCACTCACAGTGAAGAGCTTAATTTTTCTTATTGTATTTCTTGGTAACACCTATCAGGACAGCTAATCAAATAGACTACTCAGAATCTGTTCTGCCTCCGCAAAGCCATGTTCTTTTTCCTCTTCGATTTACAATCTGAAACATACCAAAGATGACCTGAAGCATGAGCCAATTTACATCCCATATGAATTGTGCCTTTAGATTCAAGAAGAGCTTTTTCTGATGAACTCTCTTACAGAGACTTGGAAGAAAACAGAAAGGAGACATGCCAAAGTGAGCAGCCTGCAGAGCCCCTCTCTGATGGAAGACTGTGGATGCTGCTTCCCACTCGGTTCTGCCTGGACAGCATTTGCCAGTGTCAAACAATTTCCTCTTCCTGAGCCCTGCACAAAACATTTCAAGGATCTGACTCCCAATGCAACAGATTTCTTGACATCTAATCACAGCAGCCTTGTTGTATTGCTGATTTTCTATTAAAATTCCAAATCAGCTTATTAGTGTCTTTATGTATTTCTTTAGTGAATAAAAACAAGAATTCTAACAGAAGTCTCTTTTTAAATCAGTAACAAACCTGGAAACCATCAAAATGATAAGGCACAAAAATCTGGAGGATTCATCTTTAAATTGCTATCAAAGGAAAGGAAAACAAAAAATGTGGAGGTCATTTGACATAGCAACCAGCTCCCTCCTAATAAAAAACAAAATGCCACAGGTGCAAATACCGATCAAGACAAGGGAGAGAAGTTATGTCTATTAAAGATTGTTTACTGTGTCCATTTTCATTTGACAATCCTTAGCATTGTGAGAAAAGTAAGTAAATTTAAGGTTTCACATCTGTATGTGCCTATTTCCACAAGAAACTTGAAATAGTTTACAACGAGATAGTATGGTAAGATGATCTGTCAAGAGAAATAATTTCTCTAGAAGGAATTAAAGTTAAAAAATAAAAATTTCTCCCTGACAGTATCGTGAGGGCCTATGCTCTGCTTGAAAGCTACATTGTCAATGGAAATATGGGTACAAGAGGCATCTCTAAAGAACTAGACATGGAGCACAGACCCCAGGGAACATTGGCGAGGGCTCCTATGACTCCCTGCGAGAGCCAGTCACTTCTGCAGTCCATCAGGAGAATCAGAGCCCTATAGATGGTGAAAGAGCACTGCCTGCTTAGTAGTAACAGCATCAGCTGCCCTGGACTGACCACCCTCTCCCAGTTTTTAAAGACCAAGCTAGCCTCTGGAGTTCGTGAACAACCCAGAGTCGAGCCATAATAAGACTAATATAATATTCTTCTGCTAACCCTGGAGATGGAAGAATATCAATTTGTTCTTACCTTTTTATTAAAAAAAAGTGAGAAGTATAATATTTTTTACACCAATATTGTGGTTCATGTCTGTTTCAATAGTAAAATATAAACAGACCTAGGAAATTCAACCCAAATAAAAAGTAGACATAAATATGCCAACTCTAGTGGTCAATATGGCCGTCTTCGGCTCTGTGCTATTTTGAAATGATCAGTCTGTGTTGAATGGTAAGTAGGATTTCTTTTAAAAGGAGAAGTCCCAAAGCAGGTTTATTACTACGACTTAACCTGAGCTTTCTGAAGAAAACATAAATGGTTTTAGGAAAATATTGAATGTGGCTTTCAAATTCCTTAAATGAATCTACATATATAGGAAAAATGCCTAATGTCAAATATAAAGATCATACACCTTCTTGCCCCTTCAGCTGGGAGCTAAGTTCAGGTGGGTACTCGTAATTTTGCAGCTCCTCCAGGTGGATGACCACTGGCTCTTACCTGTTGCTTGACTCTTGCGTGGATTTGAGTAATTTCACCAGTTACCAAAAGAGAAACGTTGGACTCTGATCTTGCAAAGCAAATAATTCTCTGAGTTTATAGAGGGTAGGAATTTCCCCAGGAAATCCTACGTATCATCCTCTCCCTGGCCAGACCCAGACATGTACACCTGTGCATTCTAGTATTTCCTATGGACCAACTAGAGACAGAGTCCTTGAGGCACCACTTCTTAACTCCTACCATATCTATGAAGTACAGACACTGCCTGTATTCCATTGCTAAAACATGTTCAGAAAAAGTGCTCTCTGTCTCGGTCAGACCACCACTGCAGCATTGCCTCAAGTTTTGGAGACCACAATTTAAGAGGAGATAATGAGTAATTGGAGTATGTCCAAGGAATATAATCAAGATTCTCAAACAAACATCGAATGACAAATGATTGAAAAAGAACTGGAGTTATTTAGCTTGAAAAAGACAACTATCTTATACTCCTCTCATTGAAATTGTGTAGAAAAGGCTTGTTTTTTGTAGGAAAGGCTTATTTTTCGTTGGATAAGAGGCAAGCAGATTTCAGTCCCATATAAGAAAGTACTTTCTCATAATTAGAATATACTGCCTTGTCAAAGATAGGTGTCCCCTCCCTGAAAGAATTCCCATTCACCATCTGCTAGCAATACTTTAGAAGATGATTTTGCACTAAATAAGAGGTCAGACTCCTAACCTCTCAGGTAGCTTGAAATTCCAGGTTCCTAATAGTCCATACATTTGGTTAGTTCATAACATATTATACTTAAATTTTTTTTGCATGGGAATTCTGAATCATTTCTGGAACCAATATTTTCTTCTAAAGCAGCTCAATAAGCCAAAAACACTTGATTTGATGCCAGTAGGTATGATTCCCATTACCTTACAGATGGGATGGTAAATAAAACCATGAAAGCATGTACTTCGATTATCTGACTTAAGTTCAAATCCCTACTTCACCACTTGTAGCCTATTGTGACCTAGGCAAGCTAACCCCCCTAAGCTTTAATTTCTTCATCATATCCTGTAAAATGGGTTAATGCTATTTAGCTACAAGATTGTTGTAAGGACTAAACGGGATGATGAATATAAAGAGCTTAGCCGGGTCCCTGGCTCAAAGAAACCCCTCAATCTAAGGCAGCTGTTATTGTTAGACAACTCACATGCCCTTCCCTGCCCCTACAACCTGAGCACCGCACCGTTTGAAGATTTTCCACGTGCATCCTAGACATCCACATATATAGGAAGGTGGTGGGGATGCAGAAGGACACAAAGTTCTTGTGCATCACCCATAATTAAATAAATACATCCGAACACACACACACCTGTTTTCTTTAACATTTTATTTTGAGATAATTGTGGACTCACACTCAGTAGTAAAAATAACGCAGAGACATTTCATGTACTCTTTACACATTACTTATCTTTTTATGTAATTTTTTTTCTTATAATGTTAGGCATTGTTATCAGGTTTTTTCCCTCCATCTAAGTTATTGATGCAAACAGTGGAAATAATAAACGTTGTTGAAAGCACTGAGAACCTGGGAGGGGCCCCCCCTCCTGACCCGGGACCTGTGCAGTCACTCTTGGTTTTTCCCTTCAGCTTGACATCTTTCACTCCCTGTTGAATCTTCCTATCTAGATAACGCTTGCCCGCTGCCTTGTGAAAAGCAGAACTCCTGTTCTGGGAAGCTGAACGTCTCGAATTTTTGGAAAATGGTGGTGTTGTGGCTCATTGAGCAAAGGATGTAGTTTGTGTCTCACATGGCAATATTCCAACTTCTATTGATTAGATCAATTAATACTCCAGTGCTGAGGTGAGGTAGCATGTTTTCTTTCCTCCAAAAATAGTTAATTAATCTGTATTGACTGAGCTCTGGGGAAAATGTATCCTAGGACATGCCTGAGGTTGGTTTCAATACAGTTGGAGGCTTTCATGTGGAAAATTCTCTATTTAGCAATTACATGCAATGAAAAACCTTGGAATTCATAAGTGATTCAGTAACTCACAAGCCATGAAGTGTGCAGTAAGAGCCAAAGAGGGACACTCTGGGCACAATTAGTCACATATACCAAACCAGTATTTCCCCAAAAATAACCAATCAACAGAATCTCGTGGGGAGTTAGAAACAAATACAGATTTCTGCACCGAAATGCACCCATCCCAACCCCTGAGGGTTCTAATCCAGTGGGTTGAGGCCGGCCCAGAGAACAGCATTTCTCTAGAGCTTCCAAGGGGTTCTGATTGACAGCCCAGGTTGAGAGCTACTGCTCTGAGCCAGCTTATTTCAACACTATGATTGTGCCCTCATATTAGGAAAGAGAAAATGAACACTTCCCTCCATCCCCACTTCCAGAATTTTCTAATTGCTTTTATTTTTAAATTATTTTTTACAATGATGATGAATTCCAGTTTTTCAAATTGCTTCATGGGAGATTATCTAGTTGGAGGTATTAGTATGCCAAGTTCATGGAAGAATATGACTCTGATTCATCAAAAATTTGAAAAGAGAAAAAATACTATACCCCACTGCCAGAATAATTCACTTGTGGTAAAAAAAAAATCTCGCTGGTGCCAATGTCTTCTAGCTTATCCGGCAGGTGGTGAAGGGACATGACAAACAGCTGCTTGCCCAGATACACGTCCACAGTGATGAAATCAAGGACTCCCCTGGGCTGAGCTCCCCCACCCACCCCAGACCTGACAAACTCCTTTGTGCCACCACACATCCTCCCCAAACACTATCATTGTTGTGCATTATTGTGCACTGTCTAATATTGTGCATATTAGAACTTTCCTTCTAAAGACATTGTAATCGTTGGGAGTCAAACCTCTGGTACTAGGAGCATCAGGATATTTTTTAATTAAGAGCCTGTCTGAATACGGAGCTATTACACACTGTAGCAATAAAATTAAACATTGTCACTGTCTGTTCTTTAATAGCTGACAAGTATTTTATATTCAGAGTCCCCAAGCTAGAATTTCAAGAAATATCCACTTAGTCTTTGTGAAATAATCTCTGCACGTTTTTTCTCACTTCCTCTTTGCTTCATAGACTATTTATAACTAGGCTTAAAGTGCTAGACTCAAGATGGACATAATGGTGCATAAACATAAAAGAACATGAAGTGCAAGCAAAAAGGTTAGTCTGTATTACACAATGCTGAATAAAGTTGTCTTCCCAACAATTTAGAAAGGATGGAG
Organism: Ceratotherium simum simum; assembly: GCF_057802395.1. Taxonomy (NCBI): domain Eukaryota; kingdom Metazoa; phylum Chordata; class Mammalia; order Perissodactyla; family Rhinocerotidae; genus Ceratotherium; species Ceratotherium simum. Next base: position 9,643,094 of record NC_141909.1, read on the forward strand.
CCTGCAGGAATCTACCTAGGGGGTTCATGGAAGTCCTCATGGGGAAGAATGTTCATCTCAGGAAGAGGGTGCATTTTAAGATGTGAATCATCAGATACAGAAGATGAAATGGATAGAGGATGTTGAAAAACAATTAGATGGAGGCACTCCCTTATATGCCAAAATGCCTCAGTCTCAAGTGATCAACACTGAAGGTTGAAGTGTAATGTGTGACAATAGTGGTTCTCAAAGAGTGGTCCCAGACCAGAAGCATGAGTGTCACCCAGGAACCAGTTAGAAATGCAAATTCTTGGGCCCCATCCAGACCTACTGAATCAGAAACTCTGGGGTTGGGGCCCAGCTAATTGTGTTTAACAAACTCTCCAGGTATCTGATGCCACTCAAGTTCGAGAACCACTGTATTATAAGAAATCGAAACCTGACAAGTCTGGCCAGATATTTTCTCTCCTCGGGCTTTAAGAATGGAAACCTCTCTTCTCAGGATGGTACAGTCTCTACTAGCTGCCTCTCTCCATTCTCTTACACTCCTCTCCTCTTACACCCCCTGTCCTCCCCTCCCCCTCTCACACACATACACGAACATGCACACTCACACGCACGCACATGCACACACGCAGCCGTTGAACACCTGTATAGCGCTCAAAGAACCAGAAGCCAGCCCTTATTTTTCCTTTTCTTGGAGAGTTCATTTCATAATGAGTGCACGGTGCTGAGGCAAGGGTAGAATTTAAACAATCCCTAATTAAGGAGGCCGGCACCACATATTTATCACATTATACTGTTGTGTATTTACCCCGTGCCGCTTTTGATGCATTTGCATATAATCTGTCATAATTCAATTCACTTGTTTAAATCATTTCTTTTATGTTCACTTATTTATTCAGACGGGGAAGTTCATTTTACAGATCACTGGGGCCTCCCAGTGGCAATCTTAGGTAATTTCAGACTCGGATTTTATTCTGGGAGATTTGGGGGAATGGTATCCAAATCCTTCGCTTTTCACCTAGTTGGTAGAAGCATAAGATGGAATCAAAGTAAGTTTTTCATCTGAGGTGGATGATATCACATCCGAGCTGAAAGTTCCTGAGAGGCTGGCTTCTACTTCTTGCATTTATCAGACTGCATATTCAGTCCTTTGCTTAGTAGAGAGGTCAGTCAGCAGGTTTCAGCTTCTGCTAGTCAATGTAAACATCAACCAGGAATACACACAATAAAAAGACTACCAGAGAGAAACTTATTCTGTGATTCTTTTTCTTGAATAACCCTGAGGTTTTTCTCCCTAGAGTTTCCATTCCTATCATCCTGCCTTTGAAGTTGTAACTGCCCAGGGTAGCCATTTCCCACCAAAGTTTTAGATATATTGTTTTCCCTCCTCTCAATTCTGGAATATTCCATGGCTACTCTGGCTCACATCACTCTCCAGTGGCAATCGCCACAGTCCTCTGAGCCTTGCCCTCACATGACAGCCTCTGACAGCCTGCCCTCCTCTGACATCATGGAAGCACGCTGAGCCACCCACGCCTGCATCGGCTTACATCTTGTCACCTGTCAAGGCCTCCAGCCAGGGTTTGAGGCTTACTGGGCAATATCAACTTCCCAGAATGGAAGTGCCTGTCATTGGATGAACCTCAGGCTAAGGGACGCCAAAGGCCATTTCCACTTACACAAGCACTTTGCTGTGGAGAGGCTGGTGTACTTCCAGGCTCCGCCTCAGGGTCCCTTTGCCTTCTTCCTTGGCTTCAGAAGACTATGCTGTCTGAGTCAATACTGCCCTGGCCTTGAAAGATTACTGAGAGGCGGTTTCCGGGAACCAGTGTGCTTTCATCAGCCCGGGGCTTACCTCTGTGCTGATGCAGTGAGCATTACCACCTCATAACACGTCTGTAAACACCGGCATCAATGACAGATTGGATGACGTTCTCAAGTTCAACCCCACCCTCTTGGCCTTTTCTGCAAAAAGTCACCTGGGGGCATCCTACACTTCCCTCACTTCATTCCGCCTGAGCCATCTTTCAAGAAAAAAAAAGAGATTTGCTTCCACCTCAGACCTTCTTTACACAAGAGGGTCTTTTTTGACCCCCACACTGGCTGTTCTAAGATCACTACATATCTTTAAATTAATAAATCTAATATTTGTCCAATATTCTTTGCAAAGAAAAATTTCTTTAAGTTTTTGCTGGGTATGTACATACATTTATAAAATCAGACTCTGTGTGATATATTGTGAAAAGGAATTCATCTTATGCAGGTACATCTCAACAGTATCCCACCAATGCTAATTTGTGCTCAGGAAGCAAATAAAGACAATATTCATTAAACCGGATTACTCCGAATTAACTAGAATAAAACCCAAATTCAGGATTTTCTTGCAGGGTTCAGAGTGGCAAATGGACACGAGGCAGCACCCTGAAAAGAGCACAAGCTTTGGTGCCATGGAGACCAGGGTTCCCATCCCAACCTACACACGTGGGTAAACTTGGAGAAGTTGCTTACCCCCACTGAGCCTCAGATTCTTCCCGTGTAAATTGGGCTAATAATCCTCCAAGGTTGCCGAGTGAGATGATCTACGTGAAAGGTCTAAAACAGGGCTGAAAGTAGTGAGTACTCCATAAATGGAGTTATTATTGCAGCAAGGGTTAACAGAAGCTACCATTTTTCTAGCAAGTAGTTCAAACTGGTCACTCTCGGCTGTCTCTAAAGTTTTGCACGTGCTGTTCCTTCTGCCCAGAAGGAGTCCCCTCTCTCCTCTCTCCACCTCCTTTGCCCACCTACAGGTTACTTCTCCAGCAAGCTCTCACGGATCCCCTGGTTGTGGATCAGGTTCCCTCCTATCAGGACATCTAATACTGCTTTGTAACCATGTCTATTTCCCCTTCCATGCACTGATTCTCTGCGTCTGCCCACTCCCACTGAACCTTGAGTCTCCAGGAGGACTGGTCCCTCTACCTTGTTCACTGTGTCTACAGCCCCTGCTTGGCATATTGTGGGTTTTCAGTAAATATTGAATGAATGAATGACAGCCATCAGATGGCTTCCTAGAGAACAAAAAATAAAATCCAAGGCAAGTAAAAGGTAGTTGCATTAGTTATTTTGCATTCTTATAATTGCCTTTAAGGCTCCTTGAATTACTTTCAAAAAAACACAAACTATTCTTCCCGTCAGCTCTAGCACCTTGATCCTCCCACCCCAAGAATGCTGCACATTCTTATTATATATTTATTATAATAATCAAATAATTATTATAATTAATGATAATCTTATTATAATTATCCCTCAACTCCTTTTTTCAATACATGAACATAAAATGTGTTTATCATGTTTGACACCCTTCTAATTCTTAAATTGACTACCTATTAATCACAGACATCCTAAGGAAAGAGGAAATCCTTGGTTAGAAAAGTGTTAATAATTTACGAGTTGCAAACTGTACTTTTACCTCTGAACACCAGGAGGGTAGAAAACATCACTCATGTTTTTTAATCTAAGAATTTCTTACATGTTTATGGCCTGTTCTTTGGGCTTATTTATGATGGTTTGTGACAAAGAGACAACCCTTGCCATTATGATTTATACTCTTCCAACAAAAGAAACAGAGAAAGAGATAAGAAACCCAAATTAAATCATGACACAAAAAAATCCAGTGAAAGTAAGGGGCTGACATAATTTAAAATTAAAACAAAGAAGAGTAGAGCTATACAGGCTGTGGACAATGAAAATACAGAAGTTTTCAAAACCTAAATACAAAATCTAGCATTTATCAAATAAGTAATTTTGAGAAGCCTTGTGTCCTGTATTTGTGACATTATGAAATAATGCCTAGCTATTAAAATATTTTTTAAATGGCTTGTTTTAATCTTATCCAGCTTGTGCTTTTGTTTAGAAAACCAAAAAATATATTTTGGTATGGTAAATTGTTAGTGATTGGTAGCAAATACCCAATGTTCTTCTATTTTTTTTTCTATTAATGCCATTTATCACAAAATTGACCTGGACATCTGTTTTCACTTTTAGTGATACTTTTAAATTCCTTGATGGTTGAGTGCCAATTCTAAAATCTGATTGGATTTCAGGGAAAGACAATTGCCTTAGAAACAAAGAAATTGAGAGAATTGAGAGGAAAAACCCCAACCTTTGAGCTTTCTCAATAAAAGGTCTGTTCACGATAGCTGCCAACGGTTAGCTCAACAGAATAGGCAGTCAGTGGTGAATGCCCAGCAATCTGAATATTACACAGCTATACACAGTCCAAGGAAACACTAATGTCCAGCCCAGAACTCTTTTTTTTTTTCTTGGTGAGGAAGATCAGCCCTGAGCTAACATCCCTGCCAATCCTCCTCTGTTTTTTTTGCTGAGGAAGACTGGCCCTGGGCTAACATCCATGCCCATCTTCCTCCACTTTATATGGGACACCGCCACAGCATGGCCTGACAAGAGGTGCATCAGTGCGCGCCCGGGATCCGAACCCGGGCTGCCAGCAGTGGAGCGCATGCACTTAACCGCTGCGCCATGGGGCCGGCCCTGAGCCCAGAACACTTAATAAAAGGAGTTAATATGACCACAGAACTAATTGATGCCGACTAAGGCCACCTAAGACACAACTGTCCCATTAATACAACCACATAATTACAAAGATCATAATTATACACTGTCTTTGAATTGTGTGGAACTTGGAAGCAGAGCAAATATTGAAATTGGGCTTGCAGGTAAATATTCTAGACTTAATTTCACACCACAAACCCAAAAATGCCAAAACCTGAACCTGGCGATCACTTGTGAACTATTTCCAGGCTTCATAGAGATGTAAAGACTTAGGTCCACACACAAACACACTCACAAATGTCTATGGTTTTTAAATTTTGCTCTGCCCATATCCCCCGACATATTGTGAAAGTATTTGCCTGCTTTTTTCCCAAGTTTGTTTCTTATTATTGCCCTATAATTTGGTGGGAAAAAAATGCACATATATGATAATTTTTACTTTCTCCACATGCAGATTTCTATGAAAACTAAATTTAAATGAAGTTGAAAGAAGAGGCACAGTATGTTAATTTTATTCTAAGCTTGTCAATAAGCTTACTTATCTGATTTACTTAAGGTTGACTTTAATTCTTTTGTTTCTAGAACCCAAGGTCCCCAGCTTGTTTTCAAATCTTTGTACACGCAAAGATGTGTACACGCAAATCTTTTCTTGTATCAAAATCCTACCAAGCAGACATGTTTTACTTCCAAGGATATTCAGAAATTATTTATCTGCTCACATGCCAACGGCACTGCTTAAAACAAGTTGGACATGGTCTCTGTCTATAAATGCCAGGCGTTCACAGAGAACACCAAGCGCTTGGAATCTGAGGATTTAAAGAAAAAAAAAGGAACATTCCATTGTGTTATGTTCCCTCATCTTTTTTCTTCCACAGTAATGAGTTTACACTATTGGCTCCAAATCTGTTAGGAAGTTACACAATGCCACAGTTCTTTATCCAAAAAAGAGAACAGAACATAAATATGGAATGAAAACCAATTTTTAAAAATTCTGGTAGACAAAAATTGGTACAAATAAAATAGGATATATCAGTAAATTCTAAGACAGAAGATTTTTCTTTTAACTTTTATTTATTTATTTTTCCCCCCCAAAGCCCCAGTAGATAGTTGTATGTCATAGCTGCACATCCTTCTAGTTGCTGTATGTGGGACGTGGCCTCAGGGTGGCCGGAGAAGCGGTGCGTTGGTGCGCGCCCGGGATCCGAACCCGGGCTGCCAGTAGCAGAGCGCGTGCACTTAACTGCTAAGCCACGGGGCTGGCCCCTAAGACAGAAGATTTTAGTACAGTATTCAGTTTCCTAATGTCAGTTGATACAGTCTGGGGCACAAAAGCTCTCGTGGTTACACATCTGTAACATGTAACCTCTAAGCTGTAAAGTTATCACCAGCGAGTTGGTATGTCTGCTGTGGAGCAATGACTATTCTGTGATAATCTCTATTCAAACCTTGACGATCAGTACGTTTATTCTATTAGAAACCTAGAACATTACTGCAAGAATTGGACTGAGGTTTTCAGTAAGATAGTTTAACCAGTCAAAAAAAAAGTCAGATAAAGGCTTTATAAAGCCAGTATAACTCCCTTGGATTAAAGTTAACAAATCAATTCCTAGCCATAAAAGAAAAATTGTAAGATAGAAAAAGCCTATTCAAATGATATCTTTTGATATCAAATTATTATAAAATTGAATATAGGAGAGTGTGGAGAAACTGCAGCAAAAAGATCATAGTAGACGAGCACACAGAATGAAATGAGTCAGGAGAGGTACGTGTGCGTGGGTGAGTGGCTGGTAAAATCTGCAAGTGTGTGCTGTAAGCAGACTAAAACAATGAATAGTGAACATTGTATTTGAAGATTGACACACAGAGGAAGAGGAACTATTAGGAACCATATGGTTGGATTGGTCCTAACACTCTTAAAAGAAGGACACTTTATCTATTCTACCTACAAATAACTTAGTTGTGATATTCAAACATTTTTTAGCAGAAGAGTCATTTTTTCCACTTGTTACCTCAAGATTCCTGCTGCTGCACCTAAAACACTCCTAGGCGCCTCTGAGCAGCTTTGAGGGAACTTGGAACTCTACTGACCAGTTCAAAAACCACTATGGTAGTAAATTCATATCTGTCAGAGTCAACAGATACTGATATAACTTTGGTGGGGGGGACAGAACCTCAAAAAAAATATCAAAATACACCTATGTCTGATCTCTTAATGTTGGCCAGCCTCAGGGCTCAGTCCTTGTTTTAGTCCCTGTGTATTCACTCTTGCTCCGTGAATGAGCTTTACAAAGCATCTCTAAGCTGATGACTCTAACTTTATGTCCAGTAGCTCAGATCAAACACTTCAGAGTCGGCCTTTCCTCACACTCATATTCAATATGGCAGGAAGGTCTGTTGGCTGTAGCTTCCAAACACATCTAGAAATGACTACTTCTCACCAACTCTACCTGCCATCTTCTTTGGCCTGGATGGCTGCCACAGTCTCCTAACTGGTCCCTTTGCCCCTCCATAGTATTCTCAAAACATTAGCCAGAGTGGTCCTTACATGAAGTGATATTATTTCACACTTCTACTTCAAATCATCCAGTGATTCTCCATTTCACCCAAGGAAAAGCCAAAGTTCTTTCAATGGCCCTAAAGGTTGTGGTGGACACTGTGATGTGCTGCCCAGATCCCCTTCAGAATGACTTACCACCTCGCTGCTAGGAGTGCTGCTGGCATACAGCCCTCAGCTGTCAACATCTTCGGGGATTGCCTCAGCCGAAGAGAGTCACCTCACCCAAGGTCACAGAGCCTTCTCAGGGCAGCCCACATCCAGTGACTGAGTGACATGGGGTTATCAAGGCCCAGACTTCTCGCCCCAACCACTCTGAAAGGCCACTCTGAAAGATGACTCTGAAAGGCGACTCCAGGTCCAGCGCTACATGGGGAGGTCAGCTGAGGCCGTGGTTGGGCCTGCGTTGCAGCTTGACCTCTACTTCTGTCCTACTTCCTTCCACTCTTTTCCACAGGTCTTGATCCCAACGCACTCCCTAATAAACGACCTGCACGCCAAATTCCACCTCAGAGTCTGCTTCCAGAGAACCCTGCCTGCAACATGGTCCCACATGATCTAGTCCCCCTACAGCCTCTCTGATGCTGTGTCTGAGCAGTCTCCCCTGTCCACCCTGCTCCAAGCACACTGGCTTTGGTGTTTCTTCCAGAGGACTGGCACGCCTCTGCCTTAAGGTCCTTGCAGGTCTGTTCCTTCTGCCTGGAACACAGTTCCCCAGATGTCTACACTGCTACTTCTCTCACCTCTTTCAAAATTTGCTTAAATGTCACCTTCTAAAGGAGCCTGCCCTGGGCTGGCCCTGTGGCTTAGCTGTTAAGTGCGCGCGCTCCGCTGCTGGCGGCCGGGTTCAGCTCGGGCATGCGCCTACGCGCCGCTTCTCCGGCCATGCTGGGGCCGCCTCCCACATGCAGCGACTGAAAGGATGTGCAACTATGACATACAACTGTCTACTGGGGCTTTGGGGGAAAAAAAAGGAGGAGGATTGGCAATAGATGTTAGCTCAAAGCCGGTCTTCCTCAGCAAAAAGAGAAGGATTAACATGGATGTTAGCTCAGGGCTGATCTTCCTCACAATAAAATAAAATAAAACAAAATAAAGGAGCCTGCCCTGACCACCTGGTTAAGGCAGGAAACAAGAGGAAAAGATTTAAAGGAGGAACATTTCTCATCTTTTCCTAATGTGTTTGCTTACTTTTCTGGGTATAGATTCCATTTTGAAGAAATGACTTCACTCGTTTAAAAACGAGTTTGGAAATTACTGTTTTAAATAAATGAAGGCAGTGCAATGGTAAAGAACAGGCTCTGGACTCAAATGGACCTGGACTGACTGCCCCAGGGCTGCCACTCTGCAGCTACAGGGCCTGAGGCAAGCAACTCCGCCCCTCTCCACCTCAGCCTATCTGTGAAGTAGGGATAATGATATTCGGTATACTTCTTAGAATGGTTGTGAGGATTAAATGACTTTAAATATCTAACGGGTTGTGAAAAGTATAAGGGGCCATGTAAATACTGGGAATTATTGAGAGATGGTCCTATGAACCACACATAGCAAAAAATCCACTGGAAGCATATTTGCATCCTGGCTTACAGGTCAAGGTGATAGGAAATAATCTTTTCAGCTCTGCTCACCCCTCAGTAGACTGAAAAATTCCAGCAAAGCAGAAAGAACTGGGCTTAAGAGAGCAAGCATCACCCTGAGGGCAGAGGGACAGCCTCCCTGGGGACACTGAAGTACAGTTACCACCCAAAACAGTCCCGTTACATGGTATAAAATCCTAATTTTTTGCTCTCCTCACACTCACTTTAATTACTTCAGACTTTATTCTAATCTCTAAGGCCCATGTGAAAAAATCACATAGGATTTCAAATATCTGGGTCTATATATGTTCATCAGAAGAGCTTTAAACTTTAAAACCAGCCGTGTCTGGTTATTTGAGATTAGAAGCCTAAGTCTTTTCATGTATATTTTCAACCCAAAGTTTTTATATTTATTTCTGTTTCTGTGATACAAAATAACTGTACTTGGCTTAAAAATAAAACAATAACTCCTCCAAAATCTCAACTGTTTTTACGTTTACTTCCATTCATTTTTCATTTACTAGAGTGAAATGTCCTTGCCCATAACCTCAAATCCACAAGCTTGATTGCTTTCAGAGGCTGTGCTGGAGACCCACCCTGCCAAGCAGAGATGATAGACCACCTATAAGCTGGCGCTAACAGAAACTGTAACCATCTAACATTTATCATCACATTATGTATCTGCCCTTTCAGATTTATTTGTAAATTCCACTATAGTCCATTTCTTTATTTCTAGGAAGAGAATCTTATAAGCTTATGTTAAAAACAATAAGCATGTTCATTTTAGAGATATCATTATTTAAAACCACCATTCTACAGTTATACATTAAAAATAACAATAATTGTACCATTTATTAAAATGATCATAATAATAAATGGTGCTATAGAGGGATAAGGAGAGCAGACATTGTCCTAATCAAAGACCACATAGTATGACTTTGCCATCCTCCAGACTCATGTGCTATATCTGGGAAAATCCCTGTCTGGGGTGTGGCAAGTGTGTGTGTGTGTGTGTGTGTGTGTGTGTGTGTGTGTGTGTGTGTGTTTCCCCTGTGGAAAGTCAGTGCTATGTCAGATTATCCAGAGTCTTCCTTAAAGGGATAATCTACTAGAAACTGCCTTAGTTTTCCAAGCCTCCCTTTGAGGATATCCTGCACTCCTCTGATTTTTCTTCATAGCTTTATACAACTTAATATTCAGACTAGGGAAACTAGAAATCTCCTCCAGGTCAAACAACTCCTTAAATCTATCTACAAATTTATTTTCTTTCTCCAACCTGAATTTCATGACCCAGAAGATGACGGTAGTTTCTTTGCACAGATGGTCAAAGGTAATGAGGAGTTCCTCCAGGAAAGGATGAGCATAGACAACATCGGCTGCCAGGATATAGTCGAAATTGTTGGAAGACCTGGGGAAGTTCTTGTCTAAAGCTACACCCCAGGAGAGTTCTTTAACTTGAGGCAAATGCCTACATTTCATTTTGGTGTTTCGGGAAATATTATATTGCAGGTTTCCAAGTAATTCAGGTAAATCTGTGGCAGTCACATGTGCACCTGTGAAACAAAGGACAGTAGGAAAAATAACCCTCATGGAATTAGGTAAAGCAATTAGGTTTTAAGCCAACATGCATTTGCAATTCTGCACAATTGCTAGCCCTAAGGAAAAGACCGGTCAGTACACACAGGACAGAAATCCCCTTCAAACTGGACGCTAAGGCAGCTTTATACCACCCCTTAAAAATAATTAGATTCCCATGTACTTTTGTACTCTGTTGCATTTTTCTTTTCTCTTGGTTTTTTGTTTTGTTATTGTTGCTGTTGTTATTTTCTATTTACCCAGTTATGCTAGGAGAAAAATAATCAAGAGAAAAGGAAATTCAAAATATTTGGTACCCTTGTTGTAACAACCAGAAGTCATGGTTGAAAGATGAACAAGTTCTTCCCTAAAAGAATTCTGAGCCCCAGTCATGTAAGGCTGAATGAGTATATATAACATTGGGCATCTTATCATTGAACAGGAAGTGCTTAAGTGTGAGAAGTGGAGGGAGGAAAAAAAAACCTTTTCAATGGCATTATGTTGGAAGTATCGTGACATCCATGTTTATGCCCAAGTTTTCAGCTTGACCCCATAATAAGTATAAATCTTCTCATCAAAAGCTGTTTAAAACCTATTCACAACATGTATACAGTACTCATCCAGCCAAAGATCTTAGATGCAGGACAGAATGCCCAGATAAAAAAGATATAAATAATTTCTGAATTAAAAATGAATAGTGATGGTCATTTTCAGGAAGAAATTGGAAGGGGCAAAATTGTAGAAACCAATAACCAGTGAAATTTGCCCCTTAAAGTGAATTTTGAGCAGTAGCAGAGCCTGAAGATAATGTGTAAATAAATTTAGGACTGGCCAATTCCACATCATCAGACAGGAACAGACTCGGGTAAGGAATGGGAAAACAGAACTGGAAGAGAAGTCTAGTTCAGCCCACATCACTTTAGAACCCATTCCTTAGCCATGATGGCAAGTTTCTCTGGCCATTGATTGTATTTTGTGGGAAATATTAAAATAGGAGGAAAATATGCATGTCATTGGTAGAATCACAGAAATATGACTCTTTACATGCTAGTGTGGGTGGGTCTATCATTTTCAACAAATCTTTTTAAAATCCCAAGATAAAGAATACCCCACGCCCATAGTGAATATAAACTATCTGACTATTAAGATTTTTGCATCTAGAGAAGCACACACCACCACTTTTAGAATACCGACCAAACAAAGCTTCCATGTCTTGACATTTGTGTCAAGTTATGCAAGCAGACTGAAAAGATCAATTTTTTTTTTTTGTGAGGAAGATCAGCCCTGAGCTAACATCCATGCCAATCATCCTCTTTTTGCTGAGGAAGACTGGCCCTGAGCTAACATCTATTGCCAATCCTCCTCCTTTTTTTCCCCTTTTTCTCCCCAAAGCCCCAGTAGATAGTTGTATGTCATGGCTGCACATCCTTCTAGTTGCTGTACATGTGATGCCCACTCAGCATGGCCAGACAAGCGGTGTGTCGGTGCGCGCCCGGGATCCGAACTCAGGCTGTCAGTAGCGGAGTGCTCGCACTTAACCGCTAAGCCACGGGGCTCGCCCCAAGATGAATTCTTTTTAATGAAACAAATGATTTCCCAAAGCACAAACTCTGCTCCTAGATCAAGAAGCCTTCAGGTATAAATCCAATAGTGCCTGACTCTCTCCACACTAAATGGAATGGTGACTTTGGAAAGTAATATCAGGACAACCAATTTCTTTAAAAACTATTTAGGGAGGACGTCAGGGGTCCTACATTTCTCCAGCATTTAGAAAGTTGTAAATTGCTAAACCTTGCATTCCTTTCAAGATTTTACAGTGGCAGGTGTGCACTTCTGAAGATCAAGGAAATCAAGACAGATTTGGGTAGCACACATCAGAGAAGGCAGCTAAATTAAGGCAATGAAAGAGATAACAACAACAAAAGATTGAACTGGAGCAGGCTTAGGCATACATAGAGATCATCACACATTTAGTTGGAAAAGAAGATGCTAGTGAGAGAACAAGGGTTTGCAAAAGAAGAAAGGAAATGAACTAAAAAAAATAAATTCAAAGGCAAACACCTAAAATTAGAAGCAGACGTGGTTTCTATGTGATTTCTAATACTCCTTCTGTATTCTAAGAATGCTTTTTCATAAAAGCATAGGACTTCAAAACCCAAAAGGAATATACCGCTACACGGGAACATTGCAGTAGGGCTAAAATTTAAATAAAGAACATCAGAGTCAGCAGCAGTAGATTATGCCTATGCCTAGGTTTTCACACATCTGCTCTAGCAGCCAGGATGCTTAAGTGCACTTCCCAGTTAGAATACATGGTGACTTAGCACTCTCTGAGAAGAATTCATACACCTTCACAGAAAATTCTGAAAGAAATCAGTAAGGTGACTTTAAAATTGGTAGAGTTTCTTGATGAAGCCCATTCAAACAATTAAGGAGTTAAAAATAGGCCCAGGTCATAGTAAACTGGATAGTAAAAGCAATTAATGATATTGGATCATTAAATTCTCTGACCCCATTCAATCAAAAATACCTACTTACCAAGTAAACTTGCCACGATAGAGACCAGTCCTGTTCCAGCTCCAATTTCAATCACATTTTTGTCAACCATATTATACTGCTTTACATTTGTTTCCAGAAAATAGCATAGAACAAGGGCCTATGAAAGTTTAAAAAAAGAAAAACGTGGTGCTTGGCAAATACTAACAGAAGGCAAAATTAAGCTCTATTAGATAAACATTTCACTAATGCTGTGACATGCATGGGTGCCCCAAGAGTATATGTGTGTATACATACAAATCACTACAGAAAATTATCAACACAAGTACATCCTCTGATAGGTTCGACATTTAGGCTAGAAAAAGTCGTTGGGGGGCCAGCCCAGTAGCTTAGTGGTTAACTGCACGTGGTCCGCTACTGGCAGCCCAGGTTCGGATCCCAGGTGCACACTGACGCACGGCTTGTCCGGCTATGCTGAGGCCGTGTTCCATGTATAGCAACTAGAAGGATGTGCAATTATGACATACAACTATCTACCGGGGCTTTGGGGGGGAAAAAAAGGAGAAGGATTGGCAACAGATGTTAGCTCAGAGCCGGTCTTCCTCAGCAAAAAGAGGAGGATTAGCATGCATGTTAGCTCAGGGCTGATCTTCCTCACAAAAAAAAAAAAAAAAAGTCCTTGGGGCTCGTTGGAAAGAAAACATAACTAAAAATATGGAGTTCAGTTGCTTAGGTTTGATTATCTTTAAAGAAAGCAAGTCTTAACAGTAATAGTCATTTCAAAGAAGTGTGTGGAATTGGGGCTGACTGTGGTGAGGGATCTGCACCCTTCATGGGACAATCGTAAAGGAGTGGTGGCCTTTCAGAATATTCTGCATGTTGAGACTGATACAGATTTTATTATAATTGTTTAACTCAAATGGAGTCAGCTAAATGGGAAATAAAAATGTTCCCTATTCTAAACTCTTACAGTCACAAAAAACTGAAGGTGTAAACAACACTCTTTATTAACCCTACGAGTCAGAAATAGAATTAATAGGTGGAAGCATTTTCCCAATTTCATGATTTCTAAATTTTAGTGTTGTTTGAGGTCGCAAAATAGAACTATGGAACCTATTTTCTTCCTCCAAATAGTACATAATAATAAGCAAAACCAGCTGAAAAATCATTGAGATGTAGCAAATTTTGTATGAAATTATACCGATGGCCAAACAACGGCACCATAACAATCCGTGGCTTCAGTAATCCGAATCTCTTGACCCACAAAATGAAATCCCTCCCAGGAGGCGGTTGTTATTAAAGTTGGAACAAAACATCTTGCCATGATCTGTGCAACCACTTCCTTGTCATCATCATCTTCTCTGTTCTCTGGAAGGAAAAGAAAAAGGCAATGGTTGTGGTTGTGTTAGTAAAACCATGACAAAGGAGAAGAACCTGATGCAAATGTAGCATTCCTACCTAGCATAGGTTACTTTTCAATGTTCATTGACTTTAGGGGAAATGCAATAGCGAGGTAAACTATTTGAAAATAACTCACAATATAAGCTAACATTTCATATATCGGGGTGGCAACATCCCTCCGATTTTCACTGAAGTTGACATCACCACTATTCATTTCTGCAAGGCTACGCGAAACAAATACTAATTGATATACTTTTTTAAAAGCAGTATATTTGAAGGGCTACCAATCTATTCATCTAGAACAAGAGCAAGGATTGGTGATGGAATATAAGATGTCAACTATTCATATTGCCTACACAGTGCAATTCCAGTTATTTCAATAACATATAGTAGTACATCCTTTATGACCTGCCTTTATTCAGATAAAAGGTATTTAATACCACCCAACAATATGCCCTTGTATTATTTTATTATCACTTATTTTTATATTATTATTTTGGGGCAAATCATGCATCTTAACATCTGCAACATTGCATAAGGTTAATAAGCAACATTAACTATCTATTACTGAGCATATATTTAACATGCCAGACCATGTTAAATACATTGTATATGATATTTCATGTAATTACTGCAACAAATCTTGTGAGTGAGGCATTATTATTTGCACTTTTACAGATAACAAAACTAAGATTCAGAGGGCTTTATTAACTTGACCAAGCTCATGCAACCTGTAAGTAATGGAACCAAAATTTGAGCTCCTTTTTCAGTTGCTCCAAAGCCCCATCTCTAAACTCTTAAAAAGCTATGAGTAATTTTTAAAAAACTAATTGTCTCTAAGAATTTACAAACTAGTTATGGAGGAAGATATACATCTCTTTCTAAGGCTCCATTTCCTTATTTGTAAAATATGAAACATAAAAGAACATACATCAAATAGTGGTGGGAGATTTAAAAAAGATAATGTATGTAAAGTGTTTAGCACCTTGTCTACAATTACATACAGCTCAATAAATGATAATAATAATTACAATCATTATTACAATAATTACAATTATTATTATTATTATTATAGCTGGTATTATATTTTGGTCATGAAACTGAATGATAAAACAAGCTGACAATGTAATTGAAATGTTGGATTGTGTGGTACAGACTTGAAAGTTCTTGAATTAAATAAAAAAGGGGAAATCACTGTGGCAGAGGTTACCAGAGACAGCTTCATAAAGTAAGTGTCTTAAGGTTTAACCTTTAATCTAAAATACAATTTGCACTGCTAGAGAAATTTTATTTCTTACACCCATCCTTCAAACCCATGGATCCATCAATTCTTGTCTCTGCTCTTTGCCACTTCCCCAACCCCAGCACTAATGAATGCAGCTTAGTTCTCTTCAGAAGAGAAGACAGAGAACAAAGATTGAACTTCAAGTATAAGGAAGGAATAGGGTTACAAAAGCCAAGAAAAGGAAAAACAGTTTGTAATTCATTAAAGAGGAAGAGATGAGACAGCAAAGATTCATTTTTAAAAGTTAAGCCAGAAGAACCTTTGTTCCTTGGTTATTCCATTTACCTACTCGACAAAACTGTACTGAGGTCCTGCTCTGTGCCAGGCTCAGTGCCAGATGATGGGAAGACTGCAGTTGGCCAGACATGGTTCTGCCCCCATGGTTCCTGCCCTCAGGAAAACCAGAAATGCATAGACACAATTTATCTGAACTTCAGTAATACAGGTGGTATCTCATGACATCCCCATGAGGAAACTCTGGATTGGATGCAAGTTAGTTTCCATAGTGCCCCCAAAGCACTTGGCTTTGATGCCCACCTGTATAGACCTTCTAATAAATGGTATATTCTCAGCTTTGCCCTGATCAACACTTTGTTACTGGTTTTTTCGATTATATTAAGAGTGTGATCAAATTCTCATATGATATGAATGTGATGGGGAATTATGCTAGATAACTGTGATACAAAATATCTTGATGGGCTATACCAGTGGATTGGACTTAACGATATGACAGTTAATAAAGACAAATGTAAAGACCACATTGAGGCTGCACTATTTTTGGAGAGGGAAAGATACATAGATGTAATTGGCCAAAAGCTGAATATGAGTCAAAAGTATAAATAACTATCAAAAAAGCTATTACACCCAGGTCATATTAACAATATAATTTCCAAAAGGAAGAAGGTAAAGGCTCTCTTCTATTTGATACTAGTCAGGCCACAATTGTAGCCCTGTGCTCAGTGTGGAAAGCCCCACTGTAGAAGGTGATTGAGAAACTGGAGCAACAGGGAGGTGAGAAATCTTGAAACTCAGCCATACAAGGACAGTTTGGGGAGATCAGCATTTTCATCATAACAAAGAAACGACCTGAGGGAACACAAGAATTTTCACAAATTTGAAGGACTGGCCAATAGAAGAGATAAAAATATGAGTGTGTGTGTGTGTGTGTGTGTTCCCAGAAAGCAGAATCTGAAACCATGGGGAAAAGTTACAATAAGGCAGATTTTTTATATTTTTCTAAAAGTCACACCTTTTCAAAAATGGAATGGCTTGCCTCAGAAAGCAGTAAGCAATTAATCCCCAGAAGTTATCAAACAGAAACCAAATGACTACTCTTTCAGGATATTAAGGATACATCAGATTGATGTTTGGTCTAACTGGACTAGGACCACTGTACAACTGAATTTCTATGAATCAATGAAATAACTATATGCCATCATATGAAGAAGAGCTGTCAGAGAGATACAGTGTGCAAAGGAAATGTAGGAGAGAAAGTACGTGTAGCAGACGAAAGGAAGCCAGTGGCAAGAGAGAGATATCAGACTTTGGAAGGGAAGTGAATGAATGGGGGTAAGATTTCTCAGTAAGCAGAAAAGACATGCTCCAAATGACAGGCTAGGGGATTCATTCATTTATTCAACAAAGAGTCACTGAGTACTTACTATAGTCTACACACTGTCTAATGACTGGGAATAAAAAAATTCAAATATACAGTCCTTGTGCTGGTGAAGCTTACAGATATGCAGAGAGAGACAGGCCAACGGAAAATTACAGTGTTATACAACAATTGCTAAAATGGAGGTGAAAGGAATGCTCAATGAAACACAGAAAAAGGAACCCCAGGTCAGCCTGTGGAAATCATAGAAAAGTTCACAGAGAGGGTATCTTTAAGCAGAGATTTGAAAGATAACAAGGGTATAACGGAGGAAAACAAAGTCCAGGAGAAGGAGGAGCACTTGCATAGGTGTAGGTCCATGAAAGAATGTGACATCAGGGATATTCTGTATTATTATTTATTATATTGTGTGTGCTTTTGTTATATATAATGGTATATAATATATACTAGTATAATATACAATACATAATATAGATAATGCTAAATAGTTCAATTGTGGGAAGTGAGTGACAGATGAGACGAAGCAGGCAAATATGAACTAAGCATCACTTACACATAATGCCGTGGAGTTTTGGTTTCCTGTTGTAGGTAATGGAGGTGTCAGTGAAGAACTCTAAGCAGGAAAGTGATATGAGTGGATTTGGTAATGATGTGGAGAACTGACTGAAGGAAATATCGTGTAGTAATTAAGGGTAAGTCATTCATTTATTCAATAAATACTGACTAAGGGCTACTATGCCATCATTGGCCTGGGTGCTTGAGGTACAGCAATGAACAAGACAGACAGTATCTTCACTGTTATGTAGCTTATATTCTAGCAAACAAAAATGATTTCAGAGAGTGGTCAAGGCCATGAAGGAATTAAATAGTGATGTAATGGAGAGTGACTGATGAGGGCTTGGTCTGGTAAGATCTCTCTGAAAAGGTGGTGCTGAACTGAGATATACATGATAAGGAAGAGAAAATTATGCAAAAAGACTCCAAAAGGAGGAACAATGACAACAAAGGCTTTCTCTCTAACAAGTCTGGATTCAAATCCCAACTCTGCCCCTTAAGGGGCAAGATGCTTAACCTCTCTGAGCTTCAGTTTCCTTAACTTTAAATCAATGATAATAATATTACCCAGACCTCATAGAGTTATTATAAGGATTAAATGACATAATCATAAAAAGCAGTGACTCAATGTTTACTACAAAGTAAGGGCTCAATGACAATTAGTAGCGATAGTCATGATCATTATTGCTGTTGTTGCCATCATTGTCATCATCATCGTCATCATCACCATTGTCATCATCATCATTCAGACCAGAAACTAGAATTCCATTTATAAAATTTACCAGTCATAATCCAGGTGAGTACAAAGGTACCTGACTCAATACAGTAGAGATGGAGAAAAGGAGACAAAACCAAAGATATTAGGAGGCAAAACCAATAGGACTTGATGAGTAATAGAACAAAAGAGAGAATTTAGATAATTATGGAGTCCATGTGTCTATACACTGAGGTGACAGCTAAATTGTAGATTAGAGATATGTACTACAGAAAGGTGACATCATTGTGAACTAAGCAAGTAAGATTGTCACTCCAAAAAAAGGACTGGGAGCTGAGGATGAAGAAGGCATCTTTGAATAGCCCCAGTTGGGGAGTGATCAGAGAATAGATGAAATCATTTATTACAACATTCTGGCCCCTTTTCCCATGTTCTCCTCCTTTTCTAGTCCCCTTACTAGCTCCTCCTTATAAGAGAGGAGAAGCTGCTCTTCTGATTAGCAGCCTAATGCATTGATCGGGCCACATTGTTTCCTAGAGGAGGGGTAGCTGTGCCTTAATAGGTCAGCCCGCCTATGGCAGCTGAGCTGGGCAAAGTCCTGCCTCGGAGAAAACTTGACCAATAAAAGCATGTAGGCCTGCAATTCTTGATTTCTCATGTAGAACAGAATCTTGGCTTACATCCAGAGCACATAACGTTAAATGTCTGCCATCCTAAGCATGTATTTCTCTTGTACACACTTGTACAAGAGAAATACTCTTGTACACACCTCAAGGCTGTAATTACATTCAGCAATCTCAGCTTCATACTTACTAGTTTGAAAGTATTTGAAATACTTTTCAGTATAAGATATAAACGACGATATGAATAAATGGAGAGAGATTCTATACACTTAAATGGGGTAACAATACTATCAAGATGTCATATATTCAATACAATATCAACCATAACTCCAATTAGGTTTTTTGAGAAACTTGATCTACTCGCTCCAAAATTTATAGGGAAGAGTAAACATCCATGAAAAGTCAACTTTGCAAAAGAAGAACAAGGTGGGAAGGGATTTGCTCTATTAGATATTTAGATACACCCACAAAGCCATGGTAACAAAAACAGTATGGTGTTGGTGCAAGAGATAAATGGACCAATAGGCAAAACAGGGATCTCAGAGACAGACCCGTGTACATAGAGGGGATGGGTAAGCTGGCACATTATATGGAGAAAAATAAAACTGGACCTCTATGTAATATTTTTTATAAAGGTGGATTCCAGATGGATTAAAGACCTAAATGAGAAAAGCAAACAAAAATAAATGTAATAGTAAATAGTATAGGAGGATATTTTGTGAAATTGAGGAGGAGAAAAATTTCTTAAAACCTGCAAAACACAAAAGTGATGAAGATCCTTATATCAAAAGCGAAGATTTCTATTCGATGAAGGACATAATGGACAAGATTAAAAGATGAGAAATGAGAGAAGATACTCTATAATGTCTGCGACTGAAAAGGCACTAATTTCTAGAATATATAAGAAATTTGTATAATCTCCAAATTAACAAGGAAAAGGATAGCAACCACATTTAAAAACAAGCAAAGGATATAAACTGGCAGATTACAGAAGAAACCAAAAAAGCCACAAAGCAATATAAGGACATTCAAACTCAGATATACACAAATTAAAACAACAAGGTGTCCCTCTACACCCATTCACCTGACAAAAATCAGAAAGCTGGACAATGCTGAGTGATGGTGGGCTTGTGAGGACAGCAGAACCTCAGGGACCACTGGTGAGAATATAGAATGCTGCATTCATTTTGCAAAGTAATCTTATGGTATTTTGTTAAACTAAATATACAAATATCCTATGACCCAGCAATCCTGCTCCTGTGTATACAGCCCCTCCAAAAATTTCCACACAAGTCCTTAAGTGGATATGTATGAAAATATGTATCACAACATTGGTAGTGGTGGTAATGGTGGTAGGGAGAAGCAATCTGATGTCCATCACTAGGGCGATGTGGTAGCTACATACCTTGGAGCACCATGCTATAGTTCGAAGCCCAGACTAGATCAATGCCTAGCAACATGGATACTACAGGGTAGAAAAAACTATACAGTCATGCACCACACAACGATGTTTCGATCAACAACAGAATGCATATACAACAGTGGTCCCATATGATTAATACCATTTAGCCTAGGTGTGTAGTAGGCTATACCATCTAGGTTTGTGTAAGTACACTCTACGATGTTCACACAATGGCAAAATCGCCTAAAGATACATTTCTCAGAATGTATCCCTGTCGTTAAGCGACACTTGACTGTATAATGATATCTACAACATGATATCAATTATTTAAATTAAAACACTGCACACAAAACTGTACGTGCTTTATGAAAACACATATAAACAGAAAGATAAACATCAAACACACTAAAATGGTTGCCAAGAGGAAGCGGGGAAAGGAAAAGGAAGTAGGAAAAGGGTAAAAGAGGAATGAATGAATGAAACAGACAGATATACATACAAGAGCTGTGTCTTGCATGATGAGAGTGCACCATGACCTGATAGGTATGATTCACTCACACCTATGTCCTGAGATCCAAAAATAAGTAAGTAAATAAACAACAAATAAACGTATTTCCAGGAAATCTGGGGGAAGTACAAAAATTTCTCATTCCTGTCTTCATAGAAGACAAGTTCCTCTTAGGAAATTTATTTCCCAAATCTCAAAAGTTAAAAACTTTAACATTTTCCAAATTTGCAGTTATTCAGACTTTTAAAACAGATATAACACTCAAAAATAAAATGTCGAGCCGGCCTGGTGGTGCAGTAGTTAAGTTCATGCATTCCGCTTCAGCGCCCCAGGATTCACCGGTTTGGATCCTGGGCGTGGACCTACTCACCGCTTATCAAGCCATGCTGAGGCAGCATCCCACATAGAAGAACTAGAAGGACCTACAACTAGCATATACAACTATGTACTGGGGGCTTCAGGGAGAAAAAAGAAGAAAAGAGGAAGATTGGCAACAGATGTTAGCTCAGGGCCAATCTTCCCCAAAACTAAATTAATTAATTAATTAAATAAAATAAAATGTCATAGAATCCTAGAAAGTCAAGATGGAAAACACCTTAGATGCCTTCTAGCCTAACCTTGCACTTAGTTTGGGAACCTCAAGTTCACGTTGGGCATAAACTACATGCCTGACTTGTTCAACCTCTTTCCAATGAGGGTAAATGTGCTACTACACAAGGTGCCCATTCTGCAATTAGAAAATTCGATTATTGAAAATTCTTCTTAATACTAAGCCAAAATCTGACACCAGCAATTTTTTAAATCTATTCTTCCTAAAAGTAAGATGAGCAACCTTTCATTTTTAAAATGTGTCCTAAAATTTTAAGGAAGGGGAAAATATGTAAAGAAAAAAAATTAAGAGTCCAGTACCAGTCTTAAAAATTCTGGACTCAGGAGTAAGTGAAGGCCTCAGACTTTAAAATTTCTCCATGGTATTGTGGCAAGAATGAGCGCAAGAGGGTCTTGAGTCCAGTCCTAAGGGAAGATGTTGCCGAACTCTGTCCTATGAGCTCCGGTAACATCATTCCCTAGTATTCAGGGAGTACAATAGCAAGACAGAGGTAGATTAAGTTTGCCACTGTTGAAACTTCCCTCGGAGGCCACAATCCCAGCAGGGACTTTCAGCCAAGATGATTTCCTGTGCTAAATTCTGTGATCCCTCAATAGAGTCCTGCTCAGGATCCAGAGAGAACCAAGTATTCCCCAGAAGTCCAACTTCACTACATGCCATGGGAAGGGCCCAATCTACCAACCCACTCTACCCCCACCACAAACATTGACCCTTGGCAGAGATGCAGAGAAAACAGAGATGAAAAACTGATATTCTTCACCAAGAGCCACCTCTTCTAATATTTTTCACTGTATTTCTCCTTAAACAATGGCATGCATGCATATTCAGGAAGAGCTCTGAGAACCAAATAATATTGGTAATATGTTTTACTTGAACTTTAACTTTCATTTCACTATATTCACTTACCTTACTAAGATGGGGGTGGGGGTTGCGTTTGCTATGGAAGTTCTTAAGAGAAAAGCAGGGAACCTTAATTGCTTCCTTGACCTTTAGCAGAATGTGCTCTCTTGGGCCTCCTCACATACCCCTTGTAAATGTGGTACTTCTTTGACAAGCCACCTAAGGTGTCAGGGATTAATAGATGTTCCAGTACACTAAATCCCAGGAGCATCTCCTAAAGTTCCAGTCTTTGACATAAAAACTTTGCCAGTGAATATTTACTGCTACAAACTGACATCTCTGACTTTGCACTCTCTTTTAAAGGTTAGTTGACCAGGTAGTGCTGTGGTCCTAATAACTGCAGTGTAATAACAAGTGATTCCTGCTTTTTTAACTGTCTTTCTAAATGAACAGAGCTAGTCATTGTTTTAAGAATGACCACATCTTTACCTTTATAAGGAAATAAGATTTAAAAATATATATGTGAGTATATTATTATAATTGAAAATTACACCTCCTCCAAAATAAAGTATCTTCAAAGAGATTTCATGAAACAACAATAACCACTATAAATTGCAAATACACTCTAAAAATGCACAACTCTACCCATCATATATGGTAATTCAAAATTAGTTATATACTTAGGATAACCATGTATCATATAGAAAACATTATCAGGTTGAATAAAAGTTGATTGACAATGTTTTACATTAATATTCTCTTTTGCATATAAATACATATGAATATCACAGTCATTCCATAAGCAGTAACACTCATGAAAATTAGCATAATTTATACAAGGAAGCCAAAATATACGAACATGGCTGCTTAAAATAACTTATCGAGATGTAATATGTGGGATTTTAAAAGCAAATATGCACGCACAAGCAATAATTTCCATCTTAAAACTTTGACTGCTATTTTTCAGCATTAACTTCCATATAAATATTTTGAACTAACAATTTTAATACTAGTTATTTATTTAAATCAAAAGCCATGTTTAATATTAAGTTTAGCACTATCACCACCCATTTCATGGTTGATGACAAGAATCTCTTAACTGGACTCTAATGGAAGGGGCTGCACGATTGTAAGGGCATCCGTAACGTAGCCTTGCTGTAACAAAAGGGAGAAGTCTATGCTCCAAACATAATGTACAAAGAACGTGTCCCTCAGAGTGCATGTTCATTATTTGTTGAATATGGCATTGAATCTTGAGAAGACTAATGAATTAGTAGACGTTCTTCAGTTTTTAGCTAAGATTTGAAGAACAATTTCCTCCAAAAATTAATAGCATTATCATACAACGGAATTCTAATTTACATTTCTGAAGAATAATTTTTCCACACATATTCTCTTCTTGTTATCTAGCACTTAGGCCCCAAGACAAATAACTAAAACCAGGTAATGTTTCCCAAAATGTTGAATCTTGGTGTCCCTATATGAAAGCAGAAAACTTCCAATATCTGTACCTTTAGATAAAAGCTATCTACTATAATCTTAGAGTATTATTTTATTAATGAACTTAATATTGAAACATAAATATTAAAACAGATTGTAAATAAAACATAATCAAGACAGTATTACAATTATGTTGCTATCTTGAGCTTATCTATTTTAATGCTTTTTGATGCAAAAAAGTCTTAGCACCATTTTCCTACTATTAAATCTTTGCTGATGGTGAATAAAACCTACCAGAAGAATCTCTTGTTCTCCTGAGAATTAAAGGGGTTTCAAGTATGAAGTGAAAATTAGCAAGATTCTGTCACATTATGATGATGATTTTCGTTAAGAGAAGAATTCAACAGTGAATTGACTTCTGAGGCTGGATTGCAGTAAGGCTTCAAAAATAGAGCCTCTGTCCATATACTTCTCTTTTATACTTTTAAGGTCAATAACAACAATAATAAATAGAAGGGTCAGAGCACAGAGATACACCAAAAAAAAAAATTCTTTAATAGCTATCACAAGTGAATTTAAGCTTCCATTTGAGGGCTGTCATGAAAACCCATCAGCAAAATTTAAAGTGAAAACCCCTCTACTAAATGAAAGAGCCTGTCATTCAACTGAATCTTCTATTCAAAGAAGAATGTCATGTGCTTCTCAGAAATACCTAGAGATTAAAAAAAAAGAGATGTCAAGATATTTTCAGATTAGTAAATGGTCACAGGCTAACCTAAAAGATAGAATTCCTAACGCTTCAGCAATGCCAAGGTCTTGGGCCCTTATGTTGAACCTAATTCCTGAAAAGATTTCACAAATATTTTTTGTGTAGAGGTCTGCTTAGTTTCAAGAATATACAGAGGCTGTAACTTTAATCAAGTGGATCAAATGATTCTACACTTAAGAAGAAAGAACATTCATCTTTTACTGAGACTGCTCAGGATACAAGTGGGAAAAAAAAAGAACCAAAATTAGTTGTACTTGGGCTGGCCCCGTGGCTTAGCGGTTAAGTGCGTGTGCTCCGATGCTGGCGGCCCGGGGTTCGAATCCTGGGCGCGCACCGACGCACTGCTTCTCTGGCCATGCTGAGGCTGCGTCCCACATACAGCAACTAGAAGAATGTGCAACTATGACATACAACTATCTACTGGGGCTTTGGGGGGAAAATAAATAAATAAAAATTATAAAAAAAAAACAAAATTAGTTGTACTCAAAATATGCTACTAGGATCATAGTGGGGACAGATAACTAAACAAATGCCAATGAAGTGTGATAAGTGCAATAAAAGAAATATTTCTTAAGGGCTATGGGAAGCACCACTGGTTGGTCAAACCAAGAAAAGCATTCTCAAGGAGGAGACATTTAAGCTGAGCTGGAGGGATAAGGAAGGCTGCCAGGCAGGGAAGGGAGGAACTAATGTCAAGGGAGATGAAACACCTGCCAAGGTGGGGAGGCAAGCTCTCAGAAGCCATCAGAAGATCCGGGAAGCTGGTGTATGAGGTGCATGTTGGGGTGCTGGAGAAAACAGGCCTGAAGAAGCAGGTTGGGATCAGACCTGCGGGCAATGCTGACCTTTGTTGTACAAGGTGAGGAGGAGCCAATCAAGATCCTTAGGACAAGAACTGACGTGGGCAGATTTGATATTTAAGAACTTACCCCGGGCAGCAGCAGCTGAAGGCTATGGTAGAAGCTAATTAGAAGACTGTTGCAATAATCTAGACAAAAGATGCCAGGGTCTGAACTAAGGCAGCAGTACTGGGTCTAGGAGCCAAGCATGAATTTGTGAGCTTTTGAAGTAATGGTAGACCTCCCCTCAAAGGCAACAATTGACTTTCAAACGACCCTCAAACCTGAGTTTTGAAGACATCTGAGGCAGATTGTTATATTTACGAGGTTATTTTTATTCAATATGTGGAAATATATCAGTCTTATTTAGCAGATATTACTTTTTAAACATGTAAAATGGGTTGTAAATGATTCTCACATTAATAATTATATGCTCTATAGCATTGCAACTAGTATATTAAATATATTGACTCACTATAGTTTGATATGTTTCTTCAACAACAATAGAATTACTCAAACTTTCTTCTTCACATATTAAGGCAATATTGCTTATAAAAGCCATATTACCCATTAATCCAACTCTGTAAAGATTTATGAAAATCCTCGTGAAAGATTTTCATGGACCTAAGTAATACATTAGACTTGGTCCTGAAAAGAGTCAACTGAATGGTGACCAGAAATACAAGATCATCATTAATGAGCAAATTTTAAGTCCAGCCAACAGGCCTCAGTTATAGCTAATTCATTCATTCACTCAGTTATTGAAGACCTGAGCACTATGACTATAAATATAAATACTATAATAGAGACTCAACTAGTTAACTCAAAAATAGAAAGAGAAAGCTCCCCGTCTCAGAGAGCTTTGGAAAGAGTGACCTGAGCCTTGATGATTATGAGTTTGTCAGTCAAATAAGAGAGGGCAAGACACGCCACACATAGGAAATGAGATGTTCAAAAGCCCACTGGCAAAAAGTCTCTTGAATAGGGCTGGCCCTGTGGCATAGCAGTTAAGTGCATGCACTCCGCTGCTGGCAGCCCGGGTTCGGATCCCGGGTGTGCACCGAGGCGCCACTCGTCAGGCCATGCTGTGGCTGCATCCCATATAAAGTGGAGGAAGATGGGCACAGATTGTTAGCCCAGGGCCAGTCTTCCCTAGCAAAAAGAGGAGGATTGCCATGGATATTAGCTCAGGGCTGATCTTCCTCACAAAAAAAAAAAAAAAAAGTCAACTTGGGAAACTCTGAGGACTAGGATATAGGGTAAATGGGGGTCATAGCATGAGATAAAACACAAAACACTTTATGCTAAGAAGTCTTCTTTTTATCCCGAGAAGAAATAATAAAGACCTGAATCAAGGCAACTGATGCTGCAAATGGGGTGGGAGATTGGGAAACACAGTAGGAGGTAAAACCAAAGGGATGTAATGATGAAGGGTATGAGGAGAAAGGAAAGACTAGGATGATTCCAGGTTTCTGGTAGCCAGGGAAATGGTGTTGCCATAACCTGAGATAGAAAATATAGGTGGAGGGGCAAATCTGCCAGGGAAAATTATTATTATTATTATTATTATTATTTGCTTGGAAAGATTCACCCTGAGCTAACACTGTTACCAATCTTCCTCTCTTTTTTTCTTCTTTCCCTCCCCAAAGCCCTAGTACATAGCTGTATATTCTAGTTGTAGGTCTTTCTATGTGAGCTGCCGCCACAGCATGGCTACTGACAGACAAGTGGTGTGGTTCCACGCCCAGGAACCAAACCCAGGCCACTAAAGTGGAGCATGCCAAACTTTAACCACTAGGCCATCAGAACTGGTCTGAAAAATTAGTTTTTAATGCATATTAATCTGTGGTATGACATGCTGGCCACAGGTGTACGCTGCTCAGATTAAGAGAATCTACTGCAGAGAGCATAG
The DNA here is from genome assembly GCF_057802395.1 of Ceratotherium simum simum. Lineage (NCBI taxonomy): Eukaryota > Metazoa > Chordata > Mammalia > Perissodactyla > Rhinocerotidae > Ceratotherium > Ceratotherium simum. Next base: position 9,670,349 of record NC_141909.1, read on the forward strand.
CTGCCCAACAGTGCCAGCTGCTGTCCCTTTGGCTTCTCAGAGGCCATGCTTCTTCCCTCGGGCTGCCTACTAAAGCTAGCCCATTCCCATTCCATAGAGGACACTCCTCTAGTGGGCAGGTTTTGCTCGAGGACTCCCTATCGGCCTGCCCAAGACTTTCTCAGAACTGTGTTGCAGTCTGAGGCTCTTCCTTCCCAACCTGTCCTGCTCTCTCTCCTCTCACAAGTGTCAGACCTGCATCATGATCTGAAGGCTCTCCCTGCCTACTTCTGTTCCTTCCTTTTTGTCCTCCACAAACATTTCTCCCAATAAATCTCTTGCATGTCTAGTACCATTTTGGCATCTGCTTCTTGAAGGAGCGGACCTAACACAAGGCACTATGAAGGACATCAAGTAAGCAGTTGGAGGGACAAATTTGGGAGTCGTGCTCAGGAATCACTGACCCCTGAGTTAGGATGAACCTACTACAAGGCTGTAGATCCTGAGGCATACCCCACTATTTTATAACACATTGTTACCAGTGCAAACAGCTGGAGAGTGGCTGTTGGAAAGACGTAAGCAACATAAAATATTTGGAATAGTTAATGAGGATGAGGTTTTAGACAACTTAGATTATAACGTAGCATTAGAAAGCATAGACAGAGCAATTTTTAGTATCTACCATAGTCCTAACTTTAATCTGTGTATAACAAAGTGACATCCCATAATTCTTGGATCTTCAGGCCAGTGTTGAAATAGAAGAACTGGGCTATAGGTTTGCTCCATCCTTTTCTAGCACAAGATACTAAGTATAAAACAGTTAGGACAGGAAAAGTCAGTATCCTTCAGTACTTGAGAACTGAGTGTTCTTCTGGTTAGTGGAAGTCTTTCCAACAAAATGCCATCTGACTCTGCCCCAATAGCACACACTTAATCCCCTTAGCACTGTGCCTGTGAACATATTTTTAAAGCTTTTATTGGCTACATAGATGATTATAGGGTGTGTTTGTTCATTTTATAAAATATTTTAATACTAGTTCTGTCTCAACCTTACCTTGAACTTCTTCTATTTCCTTTGTAATTTGCCAAATTATTGTACACACAGTTGAAACCAAGCATTGTTACTAATGGTAATGATAATGATGAAACCTTATTCATAAACTGCACCGAAATTGCTTCTTCATTCAAATCATCTAAATGGCTGGATTCTCTAAGTGATTACAACTTTAAATGTTTAGGTTTGCAAAAATCGCTACAGTAAAACCGTGTGTGTTTAAGCCTCATAGCCTGCCAACACTGGGCATACACCCAGCTCTCTTGGCCTAAAGACATGCTCACCTAGGTAGAAGCCACCTGGTATGCCTAAAAAAGGAAAAAAAACAGGACTATAGTCCTTAGAAAACATCCACAGTGTGTAGATAAAGGAGAAAGAGAAAGAAAGCAGCCAAGATAATTAAATTTGTACTACACCTGTTCTACAAAAACATAGTAATAATTCTAGTGTATATCAGAGTTTATGTCTGCACTTTTTATCTCAAGACAATGAGGATAGTTATATTACGTAATCTATGCAAAGTCACACTTGATATTTAAGACGATGTAAAAACAGTGGGTCAATTTCAAAAAACTACATTAGTAGTAGAATTCAAACTTAAATTCTCCTTACACCAAGAGGTCAAATTGCATTATTTATTTGTCTCTAATTAATACATCAGAGGGACCATAAAAACGGGCTTGAAATGCTTTTATAGTTTAAAAATAATCTTTCATACAAGCATGCATAAAAACTTGTAGTTTTACATAAAACGATTTTTATCTCTCTTGCAATCTTCCTACCTGAAAAGAAATAACTTAGAAATCACAATCATGTATTTAGTATATAGCACTTGGGAAAAAAATTTATTCCACTTTTGCAGATTAAAAAAAACCTCTAAATATTTAGCAAGTCTATATATTTAACTTATTGCTGTCAAAATTATCTCTTACATATCAGGACAGTAGGTATAGAGCAGTAACATTATTAGAAATATCTACAAGTTAGCAAACATAAGCCAAAATAGAATATGCAATTGATGAAAGTCCTAGCTCTCTTTAAGACATGGGTGAACACTGCAAAGGTAAGCATTTATATTCTATTAGTTGTTTCTCTTCTTAGAATTGGCCAAATTACATAAAGAAACATAAAGTAATTTACCTTTTTGAGCTTCTTGATCCATTAAGCGATGAAATAATGGATGGCTATATATTGATGTTTTCTTGATCATTTCTTGAGAACTAGGCAAATAACACATTAAAATATCAAATGGTAATAATTAATTCAAAATGGGTGTTAAGTCGTTTTATCTTTACCGAATAAAGCTTAACATAAAATATAGCAGAGAAAGTTATATTAAAATAGCATATATTACTAAACCATGATTTAAGAATGACCATCAAAACATAATCTATCTAGTACCAATCAAAATTCAAACAAAGCCTTCAGAGTCAAAAATTTTAGAAGTTACTGGAGAAAGAAAACACGTTCTTCACCAGAGACTACCTCAGCTATCACTAAGAAAGCATCACCTTTATATTGACTAGTCAGATAGCAACCCTAACATTTAAGAGGCAATTAAAACTCTGGAGAAACTGGGTTTTGTTCAATGTAGTGAAAATCATAGTATTAATCTGAAATAAAGCTTCCCATAGCAATAGATGTGAAGTTCACTTGTTCCAGTCAATGCATCATTCACACGTCCCCAGTGTCAAATCGTCCAGCTACCAAATGGTCTTTTGAGTAGCTTCCACTTTAAAGAATCCATACCATCTTGGCAAACATATTTAAAATTGAAGAAATTAAAGTATTTTATGCCTCTCAAATAGAACACATTATGCGAATAAGCTTAAACAAGCTGCTATTCCAACTCTGGAAAACAACGATTTGATGTTTTACATTTCAGTTTGGGGTCATATAATAAATAATCACTATACTACCATGAATTTATATAGCACTCCTTTATTCCAAGGATCCCAAAACACTTTCCACAACCACATTTTTCTTTACAGTATGCCTCAGTAAGTTAGAAGACAAATCATTTCCCCTACAGTTTACAAACAAGGAAAATCAAAGGTTAAATTATGCCCTGAGGTCACACGGCTAAGCAATAGCAAAAGTGGTCACATGTTATGTTCCCAATTTAGCTTCTCTTCCATTAAAGAAAGCAATCTTTATTATACACGTCTGCCTGAAGGTCAACATTTATTAAATGTTAAGTCTGGACATACCTAAATGAGTTAGCTGAGTTTCTAGAAGGTTAAAAAGTATCATCCACAACTTTTGTTCTGCTGCTGAGACCTCTGATAGCGCCCGAAAGGTGAGCACCAAAGCACGCAGTTGACTACTGTACACACTGGCAGCAAGTCCTCGCAGAGGATTAGGATCCTAACAGCTGCAGCTCCGGAGCCCCTGGTTATATTTCATTGGAACGCCCGTAAATGAGGGGGCTGAAGAACAGCAGACTATTCCATGTGAGTGTCTCACGAACAGAGACGGAGGCGATGGGTGAACCTAAACCACTCCTGCAAGTGAGTGAAGACTATTTGGGCAAAGCGATTCATTTTTTAACTTCAATGCCAAGAGTTATTTAAGACTCCACAGCTAGGACGTCCCACGACACGGGGGTCATGTATTTTTTCATGTCACCTGTCTGGGTGTGAAACATCATTTTTAGAATCAGACAACCACACCAGCATGTTTGTGAATGTGTGCAGCAGTGCTGTGGAAGCAGGAATCAAATTACCAGGATTCCTTCCTACTCAGACTGAACAGGAAGGCTGAGGGTAACTGTCACCTGCACACACGCATGCCGGGCTGCATTTCAGAGAACGTATAAACTCCGCTGGTCACTGAAAATATCCTTAACAAGAAGTTATTATAGGTAACAAAATCAAGCTATATTGTCAAGTTAAATAAACTTAGGAGTGTGGGTACTGCTTCTAAGAAATACTTTATATACCATGATGTATACAAATAGTTTATATACTTGATGAATCGAGGTCACGTTAATATATTGGACAGGACTAGGGTCTGGAAGCCTGATTTTAGTTACTCCTGTCAATAATCAGCTTGAGATTTTAGACATTTACTTGGTGTTTCTTGGCTTCCTCATCTAGAAAACGGGGAAATAAAAGGCACACAATATATATTTGTTGAATGAATATGGTAGGTAAAAATTCTGGAAACTGCAAAATCCTAAACAATGAAAACTATTCTTCACAGGCAGTTATTTCTGGGAAGAGGACACTCTTTTTTGGCTTTTTAAAAACAAGAATAAAAAATCATTTGGTGAATAAAAATTACCTTTCTCAAGGAGTTATTTTAAAAATTCTGAAACCTCAAGGCTGGGTTTCTTAAGAGGCAGAATCCCTAAATTAATCATCTAAACCAACATGATGACAATGATTATTTCAAGTATATTGAACTGACTAAAAAGTACATAAAGACTTCCGCCTCTAGCTGTATGTAGCTTAGAGCCGACCTCTGCTTCTGAGAACTAGAAAAGCAGATTTTAAACATACACAAACACACCTGTTAGAAGGCATCAAAGAGCTGCCAAGGCAGCCAAGAATTCATGCTTTTGCTGATTACTGGTGTAAAGAGGCTGAGAAGCCAAAGAGAGGACAAGAAAGGCTCCCAGCAGAACTTTAGGCAATCTCACAGAACTGGGGAGATAGAAAAATAGTGTTTGGAGCTGGCCAAGCAGCTAGGAATTGGGAGCCCAGGATCCCAGAAAGAAGGGACAGAGAAGTAAGCCTGACACTCAGCACTGACTTTTCACTCAGGGTATTTGCTAAGTAAGATGTTTAGGGCAAGGGCTAATTTTCCAAGCATAAAGTAGCTAAAAGCAGAGCAAACTTCAAAAGAAGAAACATCCCAGCTGTCAGATGCACTCATGGAAAACTACTTTTTAGGAATTAGGGGAAACTAGAAGTTGGAGTCTTACCAAGACTGCAAACCAGCCTTGAAGCCACTTGGTCCTGATTAGAGTGAGATGATCTTCCCCTCTGCTGCCTACCAGAACACCTTCTGAAATCCCCTCTAGAGGTAGATCCACATCCACAATTTTTTATACACAATGTCCAGCATTCACTCAAGTTTACTAGTCATACCAAGAACAGACAATAGAAACAAACCCACAGGTATTGTGGTTGTTTGACACAGACTTTAAAGTAACTGTGACAAGATGTTCCAAATATAGACAAGAATTACACCAGAGAACTGGAATCTACAAAAATGAGTCAAATAGAATATAACTGAAAATACAATAAATAAAGAACTCAGATGAATTTAACAGCAAATGTAGACAGAGCTAAAGAAAAGATTAATGAGCTGAAAGATAATTTTACAGAAAAAGTACATGATGGTCATCATCCTGAATAAGTATACCAACTTGTTTGGAATAATGATAAATTTGCTTTGCTGCTGTTTGTTTTAAACAGCAACCTATTTTATAGGTAAAATAGCACCCTGAATTTCAAGTTAGGATTTGGGTTCAGGTCATGACCTTTTCCTATTAGATAAGAGAATTCGGTAAAGCTAGTTCTCTCTCTAAACTTATTTCTTCCCTTGTAAAAGGATACAGGTTGGTCACAGGATTAAGAGAAAAAAAGCTATAACATCAAACTGTTCTATAAATACTGCACCTATGGCATAAGCTACTAATGGTCCTGAATATCCATTTTTTCCCCACTTCCTGCGCACATAGCCCGAGTAGAGATTACATTTCTGAGTATGTCAAGTATGCTCTGAAGAATATGCCTCAGTTCAAGTCAACAGGAGGGAAGCAGAAGTGACTTTATTCTAATCTCCTTTAACATATGACATTCAGCTTGTCCTGGACTTTGGTTCTTCCCTCTTTCAGCAGTTGAAATGCAGATGTAGCAGCAACCCAGTACAGACCATTCAAGCAAGTCAGCACCTAGAGGATGGCTGAACCTGGGACTGTGGATGACCTCATGGTGCACACCTGCCTTACCAGCTCAGATTGGCTGGAGTGTTGAGTAAGGGGAATAATGTTCCAGCTTATTCAGGCCACTGTGTATGAACATCTCTTTGTTACAGCAGCTGGGCCTTCACCCTGCTATTGCAGCGCAAAACAAATGTAAATTACCTATTAAAGGCAACAAAATTAAATTTTAGCAAAACTATTATCCTACCTGCAAACATACATGTGGAAAACTCCCAATTATAAGTAGCTTAGAGAAATGAGAATAACAGGAAAAAGTTACTGTCCCCCTTTCCCACTCCCTCCACAAAAGTGTTCTACTTCAAATACCTCCGGAGAAAAGAAGCATTAAAAAAAGATCTGAGTTCACTTATGTGGAAGTCATCGTTGACTTTAGAAGAAAGCTGCTAGAGAAGACAGATAGAAGCAGAAGACATATTTCAAATTAGGAAGGAACAAATAATGAGCAAAGAAAAGCAGCAGCTGTAGTCCAAGTATTTGACAAGTTAGGCTGCAAAGTAAATTTAATGAAACCCTTAGAAAGCATCCAGGAGTATGCTCAACGACTGTTGAAAGGTACTGTTTGTATTTGGTTTCCATTGGTGAGGATTCTCAACCATTTGAAAGCTGAGGCAAGGAAATCAGTAAAGATGGAAATATCAAAGATTCCAGAAAAGACACAGACTTGGGAAGACAGTATCTCGGAAGACAGAGGAACCCAAGCTCAAAGTGATTGGTAACACTGTCCTCAGACTGTTCTTGACCCTAAGCAACCAGAACTTCGGGAGTTGTTACTGTGCGGAGTCTCAGCAGGAGCACTCATAAACTAACCATGGCTGGACCCCTCCGAAGAAACATCTCTTAACAGTAATCAACCTCTGGAAGCCACTCCTAAAGCTGACCCACCTGCACCGGTTCAACTACAGCCCTGGGCCCCTGCATCCGTTTACACAGAAGTCAGCTTCTGACGACTGAAGTATTTTAAAAGCCAAACCTTACGGTACAGGGCTTCCCACACAGTTAATGCTCACAGGTGGAATCCTGCACCCCATTTAGGTTTTCTAATTATTTTGCTATCACCACAGCAGACATACTCTTTAAGTATGTTGCAGCAGTGAGGTTCCCTCCTGCCATCCTTTTAAGTGGACCCTGAGGGAAAATGGGAAGCAGTTGGGGGCAGAAATTTATGTAGTTGGGTGGAACTGCTGCTGCTGTGGAATGAGGAATAAGAATATCTTTCTTGTCGGGCCAGCCCAGTGGCGTAGTGGTTAAGTTAGTGCGCTTCGCTACGGTGGCCCGGGGTTCACGGGCCCGGATCCCGGGCATGGACCTACGCACCACTCATCAAGCTATGCTGTGGTGGCCTCCCACATAGAAAATAGAGGAAGATGGGCACAGATGTTAGCTCAGAGACAATCTTCCTCAAGCACAAAGAGGAAGATTGGCAACAGATGTTAGCTCAGGGCCAATCTTCCTTACCAAAAAAAAAAAAATCTTTCTTCTCGTCTAGGTTGAAAAGTCAGAGGGATGCTATTGAGTAAGTACTGATCAATATAAATCCTTTTTCCTTTTTTTGTTGTTAGAAAGCATCAGACATTGTACGATAATAGAAACATGAATAGACAAAGCCTGTGAATACAAGGAAATATTCAATGAAGTAGAAAACACTAGAAAAATGTAACATATTGAAAAATAAACACACATAGAGTTTAGCATCCATATTTTTTAAAACCACACCCTAAATACAAAGACTGTACAGATACATTTAATTTTATTATTTCCTCACAACAAATTCATTACGAAATGTTAAGTTGTACCCAATTATAAAGAATACACGTTTAAATTAGGTTTTGCTTTCTTCTTGTACTTCTCAGTTTCCTCTTTTTCTTCCCAAATACCGATCTGGCCGTCACCAGGGCTTGTTTTGTTTCCTCTCCATCGTCGTCACTGGAGCTGCTCGTGGTTGCACCTTCGCCCCTCCCAGGAACAGGTTTCGCTGTGTTCTGCAAACCTGAAGAACTGATTTTTGACTCTTGAGCTGCTCTTCCCCTCTGCATATCCATTAAAGATAAACCTTCAGCATCCTCACTTGAAGATGCCTCAGACGACTGTGAGAGGTAGGCCTCCCCCAAAAACCCACCACATTCATCCTCTTGTTTAGAATCTGAAAGCCTCTTTCTTTTCAGGCTTGACGATTCTTTCCATTTATTTGCTATGCTTCTCTTCTGGGTTCCTCCTTTTGCCTTATCAAGGAACTCAGATTCTTTCTCCACGGCAACAGAAACTGCTTCTATTTCACTGGCTGCTGCTTCTCTTTCTTTCCTCAGCATACACGTCACAGCTCTGTTAAGTCTCTGGCTCTTAACACCCTTAGCATCTTGTTTCTCGTGTTGAGCTAATCTAAAGAAAGAATCAATTCGGAGCTGTGTCTAGAAAATGAAATGAAATAATAATAAATCAGACAGGCACGTAAAGTTTCTATAGCAAATCAAAGAGCTCCACCTTGACCCACTGGCACTGGATTACTCTTTTGGAGAATACTAACTCATTGTCTCTCAAACGCCAATCTCTCCCAAATGAATTACTGACCGTAGATTTTACTTTCTAGATCATACTTAAAGCAGTTCTTGCACCACTTCTGTCAACTAAGTGCTCTGTCCACATCTCAAATAAGAAGTCCCTTCCTAGGTACTCAAACAGTTAAATATTTTTCAGTAACCAAATATATCATCATCTTTTGGTGCAACATAATTTCATGGGGTTCGTTTCTAAATTCCACTCCTTCCTTCTTTTAGAAACATTATCATCATGAGATACCTACAGGAGGCAACTTCACGGTATTATATATTAGGAGTCATAAGAAACAGTCAAGCCTTTTGTTCAGCAAATCTACTTTTAGGAAGACATTCTTAAAAAATATTTACATTTGGGAAGAGTTTTATGCCTAATGTTCATCACAGCATTATTTATGAAAACCTGAAAATTAAAGATTCACTAAGTGAACAGAACCAATTAAGTTAAACCTCTTTGATAAAATGTAATCTGGTTATTTGAAATTATGAAAACTATGCAATACACAGAAAAAAAACCTGGGCTGGACTTTGGTGGGAGGGGGGAGGGGAGTTAGACATATCAGGTTGCATTTATGTATGATAACAAATATATATGGGAAGGAGGGAGAAAATAAACCTAAATGTTAACATCTGTGTTCGAGAAAGTAGATAACAGGTAGTTTCAAATCATTTTTTTCACTTTACACTTTTGGGGAAACAAACATATATTAACTTCTACAATGAAAAAAGGGAAAAGTATTACAAGAAAATTGATCTGAAATTAAGGAGTCGTCAGTCACTAAGCCAACTAGCCTTCCTTGTCTGTTTGTGTCCGTTTCCAGTACAGAAAGTCAGCAAACAAACAAAGGGAAACTTGCTGGAAATGTCATCTACCTCACTTTTACTTACATTTTTTCAAAATTAACCAACCTAATGGAAATAGATTGAATTTAAATATATATCTTACAGGATATGGTCTCATTCCTGCTAAACAGTTTATTTGTATGTATGTTTTATGGGTTGTCTCTGGGGTACGAGGTTTCTGTGTGGTTAGGAACATACTCATGGATAAAGCAAGATGCGGTTACCTACACAGGGGAGCTAAGGGCCATACAAAGGCCTCTATATATAAAGGCCTCACTATAATGACTGAATTTCTACCTTTGATGCTTCATCTATAGAATTAAAGAGCGTTAGCACTTGAAGAGATTTTAATGATCAGAATTGCTTTGGATCGGACACTTCCTAGACGCGTTAAAAACGAAAATAACTCTGAAAGGGTAAAATATTTAACCAAAAACACCTTAGTGTGCAATCAATTATTAGATTGGTTTTTTCAAAGCCAGAATGAATCTAAATGACACCAAAGTCCAGCCCTAAGGGTGACGTTAGAAAATAAAGACAAAATCAAATTTTTCTCTTTTTCTGTTTTCCTCTGTTCTCTTACCTACAGTATAATAATTTTAAAATGCATGTATATGCCCTAAAATAAAAAAGTAATTAGTCTTTAATAGCCGCCACTCGCAGCCTTCCTAAGTTTACTCTTTATCCCGAACTGAGGAAAAGATCCGCCATGATTACCTGCTGGGCATTCAGTTGCTTTAGTACTGGAAATAGAGTCTCATCAGTCTTCATCCTGTTCCAGCCGAAATACCGCTGACAAAATATGCAGGTAGTTAAGACTTATACATGTTTTTAAAGACATTTAAACAAGTGATAAATAAAAAGGCCCCAAGAACCACCTTTGATTCCATTCCCCGTATCTCCAAAGATTTTCATATTATGTGGTAAAAGAAAAGAATAACAAAACAAATTACTCCAACATAATCATCTGGCACTATGTTCTTTTCAATATCCTTTAAGATAAAACATACCCAACTCTCATTTAGGACATCAAAGATTCGTGACTATGAAGAAAGGTGAACCTAGAAGAAGAACTAGTTTCAGATATCGTACATATTTGAGAGAAAAAAAAACTGCAGTTAGATTAATTCTATTGCGAACTTTTAAAGATCTACGCAAATGATTATTTAAATATACACAAATAAACATCAGTAATAAAAAGAACAAAACTAATAATCTTTTCTATTCTTTCAGAATAAGTAATACTTAAATATGTGATTGTATCTAAGAATGCTTTTCACTACTTATTTCAAATAAAGATCTTCTTTAAAACTAAGGAGATTACTCACAATAGCTAAAACATGGAAGCAACCCAAGTGTCTGTTGACAGATGAATGAATAAGCAAAATGTGGTATATGCATACAATGGAATATTATTCAGCCTTAAAAAGGAAGGGGATTCTGACACATGCTACAACATGGATGAACCTTGAGGAGTTTATGCTCAGTGAACTAAGCCAGTTACAAAATGACAAATATTGTATGATTTCATTTATATGCCGTACTTAGAATGCTGATGGCCAGGGGCTGGGATGAGTGGGAATGGGGAGTTATTGTTTAATGGATATAGAATTTCAGTTCTACAAGTTGAAAAGGGCTATGGGGATGGATGGTGGTAATGGCTGCATAACAATGTGTATGTATTTAATACTACTGAATTGTACACTTAAAATGGTTAAGAAGGTAAATTTCATGTATATTCTACCACAAAAAAAAAATCTAAGAAGAAAGAGAAGAGAACTAAAAAGGCACATCTTAGATAAATGGAATATTAAGAAAAAACTGATCCAAGATCATGTTCCATAAGTTTTAAACCAAATCACATATTTGGCTCAATGTTCCTTTATGTTTTAAGAAGTAAAAGGATATTCTCTAATTTTGTCAAGATCAGGTTTCCCCCAGAGAAATGATCCTTTGGAGTCATCCACCACAGGTTTGAGGTAAGCTTCTGCAACAGCCGGGTTAGGAAAGCCAGGTGTGAGCTGCAACTTGCGTAACTTTTTTTTCACTTTGGTGTCATAAGGATTAGGTCTTATCTTCTTATTTTTTTGAGCTTCATTCCACCACTCTCTATAAGGCAAAGCAAATAATTCTTTATAAAGCAATAAGACATAGTAGATGCACTGCAGACGAAGAGCTAAACTTAAGTAAGGAGACATAAACTCAAGTCCTAACTCCAAAACAAATTCTATGACCTAATACCAATTTTATATTTTTAGTATAGATACAATATTATAGATACATAGATATAACATTAACCACAATATTTAATGACGGCAAACAGGGAAAGCTTACCTTGCTGTGCTTGGCATTGCACTAGCTGTTCTACATGCCCAATCGTCACTTGAGCACAGTCCCATCACTGTCCTCACCTCACAGACGAGGAAACTGAACCCCAAGAGAGATCACTCGAGCAAGATTTCACAGCTGGGACAGAAAGTCAGAGCCTGATGACCTCCCTCCAGAGCCCACACTCAGAAAAATGCCACAACTTGTCTGGGTCTCTTTCTCAGTGGTAAAATGAAAGTAATATACCTGCATTATTTAACTCAAATCAAAAACAATAACGGACCCGAGAATATTTAATAGAACGTAAAAATGCCAAGAACATGTTAAATTTTTAAAAGGCAGGACATAACTCTATATCAAGTATAATCCCAATTTTGTAAAAAATGTATATAAATGGAGAAAGAGGAAAAGTAAACAGAGATATTTAAAATAATAAAAAAAAATAACAACTATTATTTTACTGTGTGCTGGGCAATGTTCCAAGTGAGAATACAACTGTTTATTTTCCTCTTTATATTTTTTTTCATTTTTCAATTTTTACATTATGAACATAAACTGTTATGGCAAGTTAAAGATAGCCACACATTAATTGACACTCCTCCCATCAAGAAGTCGGGTCCGTGTCCCCTGCCCGTGAGCTGCGTGGGCTCTGTGACTGAGGAAGTGACCCTGTGCCAGCCTTCAAGACTGCAGTTCCCACATCCTGTCTCTTGGCACATTTGCTTGGAAGCAGCCGACACGCGGTGAGGAAGCTCTAGTCGTGAAGAGGGTCCAAGGCCCACAGATGGAGAGGGTCCAAGGCCCCCGGCCCACAGTTCTGGCTGAGCTCCCGGCTGACTTGCCGGCCACGTGTGTGAGCCATCTCCAGTGGATCCTCTAGCTGCCCCTCTGACACACGCAGAACAAAGACGACACATCTCCACATGGTCTGACCAAACAGCAGATTCATGAACAAAATCAATGACTGTTGCTGTTTGAAGTCACTGAGGTTCAAGGTGGTTTGTAATGTGGCAAGAGATAACCAGAAAAATTTACACAATTAAGAAAAATGAATGGCATAAAAGTTAAAATCATAAATGTACCCCTCACCAATCAATGCATTCAACGGAACCTAAAAAAACCCTACGTGTCACGTTCGCTGCTTCACATACCTACTAGTATTAGGAACTGACTCAGATTTCCCGGCTCGGGCAGTGTCTCACTTCGTCGATGCTGGAGTGCCATCTAGCGTTAGAGAAGACTAACTGCAGTCTTCACCGTGGGACGAAAATGCAAAAAGGAAGAAAAGATCTTTCTTCATCAGTTTTACAATACTGTTTCCTAGAGTGCACTGGAAGAGTACCTCCCTACTCTCTTTTGAATTTTCATCTTGGAAATAGTAATCATGATTGCCAGCTGGGAGGACTGGCACAAAGCACTGTGAGTTCATCAAACCAAAAGGAGCACTCCTCCTTAAAGCAAGAGGGCCCAGCTCTTAATATAAAGATGAAAGATGACATCTGCCAATCAGCTTAGCTGTGGGGGACACAGTAGGGAGCGGTAGCGACTATGACAAAATTGAAGGCTTTGTGTCCTGGCCAAGTCAGTGGGGTAGAACTGCTGTTCTCCGCCTCATCTATTGTTGGGCTATTTGGGCATTTGGGCCCAATATTTTCAGATCTCATTTTCCCCCAAGAGAATCCAACATTTTCTGTGGAATAGCCCCAGTTTAAATGTTGGCAGCCAGTTCAAAATTAAAGCTCCACAGAAGAGGACAGTGTGTAGGCCAGACCACACACAGCTAGGTTGAACTCAGCCTGCAGGCCCAGAGTGGCTCCACCTTAAACGGGGGTAGCCAGCCAGAGTCTGCTTGGGAGGAGGAGGCACAGAAGAAGGCAAGGCGACAGTCGCAGTTTTACCACTCTCCTTGCTCTTTAGCCTGCTTTTGTCCTAACCCTCCCAAGCCAGGCAAGGCTGATCTCCTCCCACCTGCCGTCAACAAGCTGGAAGACCAAAGCAGAAATTGCTAACGCTGACTCTAAAAATGTAAACCATTCAACTGGCAAAAAACAAGCAAAAACTGTTAAAAGAAAAGAAAAATGGCATGAACAGGCCACTCACTAAATCATTAATGCAAATTGTCAACAAACATGGAAAAAAATTCACTCTCACTAATGATTAGGAAACCAAATTGAAAAGTTAGATACCATTTTCATTAATCCCAAAATAATAACAACCCAAAGATATAAATATATATGTATATGGACACTCAAATCAATGTTTGTTTATACTTTTAAAAAATAAAAATAACATTAGGCATTTAGTTAAATTAATTAATCATGATAAATTCAGAAAACTACTAGGAGGCATTAAAAACAATGATATAAATCTATACATTGCTGATAATATGCCTTGTTCTATCACCAAACTGATCACAGGTAACATAAAAAGTATATAGCATCATCCCACTCTTGTAAAAAAAAAAAATACACACACTTTTGAGTATACATGTGTATATATAATGTATATGAATATATATGTACATAGAAAAGTCTAAAATCACATAAACCAAAATGTTAACTGTAATCATCTTTTTTAATTCATATTTTATATTTCTATTATGTATTTACCTTATTACATGTATAATAAAGTCATTTGTAGTTTTTCAAGTTATTTACATACCATGATCAATGAGCTACCTAATAACTTACCTATAGTAAATAAATTTCCTCAACAATAAAAAAATTATGAAGAGAGATTAAAAAAGCATAAAATAAAATACATTAGTATGTATGCTAAGGCTGGAGGAGAGAAATCATTAAAACAATTTCACCCATGAATCAATGCAGCATTATTCACAACAGACAACATACTAAAACAACCTAAATGTCCATCAACAAATGAATAAAGAAAATGTGGTACAGTCATGCATCGCTTAACAACAGGGACATGTTCTAAGAAACGCATCATGAGGCGATTTTGTCGTCATGTGAACATCACAGAGTGCACTTACACAAACCTAGATGCTACAGACTACCACACACCTACGCTATATGGTACTAGTCTTATAGGACCACCGTCATATATCTGGTCCGTCCTTGACCAAAACATTGTTATTTGGTGCATGACTGTGTGTGTGTGTGTGTGTGGGTGTATACATAAAAGAATAACAACAGAATATTATTTTTAAAAAAGAAAGAAATCCTGCCATTTGCAACAACATGGATGAAGCTGGAGGACATTAGGCAAAGTAAAATAAGCCAGACACAGAAAGACAAATACTGCATGACTTCACTTATATGTGGAATCTGAAATAGTCAAACTCATAAAAGCAGAGAGTAGAACAGTGGTTGCCAGGGGCTAGAAGGTGGGGGACATGGGGAGATATTGGTCAAAGGGCATAAAGTTTCAGTTATGCAGTATGAATAAGTTCTGGAGATCTAATGTACAGTGACTATAATTAACATTATTGTATTACATACTTGAAATTTGCTAAGAGGGTAGATCTTAAGTGTTCTTACCACACACACAAAAATGCAACTATGTGAGGTGATGGATATGTTAACTAGCTTGACTGTGGTGATCATTTCACAATGTATACATATATCAAATCATCACATCGTACAGCTTAAATGTATATAATTTCTATTTGTCAATTATACCCCAATGAAGCTGAAAAAAAATTTTCATATTTAAGTTTTAATTCTAATCCCTGATTCTTCAGATCAGAACATCCCAGAATTTTTCAAACATATGAGATATAACTGGAGAGAACACTACAGAATCATTAAACCAACTGCTGCCAAATAGTATCTCATGACAAACTGATGGTTAAAAGATGCCATCACAACCCTGTGAATAGACTAAAAACCACTGAATTGTGCACTTTAAAAGTAAAATTTATGGTTTGTGAATTATATTTCAATTTAAAAAAAAAGATGCCATCAAGGGACAACCTTAAGAAAGAACTACTTGCACAGACGTACTCGCAACCATCACCATCTCAGAATCTCCAGAATTGAAAAGTGTACCCCAAGGATAGCACAGAGTATAGTACCCCACCAGGTTCTGGACGGAATGAGACCCCACTGCTGAATACACAACAGTATACACATAGTGAAGAAGAGGACGGGGAGCCTGATATAAAATTACTGGCATTATACTTCCATGACCCTCTCCGGCCAACCTCTTTCAGAACACTCGGCACACAGAAGCACAAGTGTGTGTTTGCTGCTCTGTCTCCCCCAACAGTGTGGGAGCTCATGGAGGGCATGGCCTACGACTTAGTCAACTCTCCTGTCCCAGCCTAGCACGTGTCTGACACAGAGCAGCTACTCAATAAATATCTGAATGAATGAAAAGGCAACTTCTACACTCCTGTGAAATCCCACAGGACTGGCTTTGTACCTCTGAACTAGGATAAGCCCGGTACCACCGGAAAAAAATTGTCTCTGATTTCATCAGCACTCTAGAAAAAAGAAAAAAAACTTCAGTAACCCCAACCAATACCTCCTCTTGCCTTCTCAACAAACAGTGATTTGTGACAGTTCATGATGTAAATAATAGTTCTGTTGTTAAATTGGGTATTTAGATCTGAATTAAAGAAATTAAGACAGAACTTACGAGAATTTTAGGAGAGGTTCCAGGCCATGTCCAGGGAATTCATTGAGAATTTCCATGGCTGTAACACAACCTACAGTTGGTATTCCTTCTGTATAATCACTTCCAAGCAAATAGGCCAAATTTATTAATTTGTTCCGGTCCAATCCTATAAGAGTAAAAATTACTACATATTTTTAAAATTTTTATTTTATTTTATAAACATTTACATCTACAAACATTTTATTATACTAAATTATATATATATGTACATATATCTTCTTCCAACATCCAAAGACATCTCTCTTTTACTATTTGAAATAGATTATTTTTTTTAAATGGCATTATGTTAGGATTTTTAAAGTTTCATCCATCCTCACAGCTTTAAATATCATCTAAACTCTGACCCTCAAATTTAGCTATCTAGCCCAGATCTCTCCTCTGAACCACAGTCACACATATTCAACTGTCACCTTAACATCTCCACTTGGATGCCTAATGCAGCTCAGACGTAACACATCCAAACCTAGATGTTCATTTCTCTCCTGCTCCACCGGCTCCTTCCCCAGTCTCCCTCATCTCATTAATGGCGAGTCCATTCTACCAGCTGCTCAGGACAAGGCATCATCCTTGATGTTCTCCTCCCTCACGTCACACACCCCGTCCACCCGCAAAGCCTTTCCACAGCACACCAGCCCTATTTGATTTTGGTCTCCTCCTTCCTCTCTGATGTTAACTCTGGCTGTTCTCCTCCTCATTCACACACCAGCCTCTGTATTCATTTTCTGGGGCTGCCATTACAAAGTACTCAGAGTAAGCAGCTTAGATAACACAGGAATTTATTTCCTCACAGTTCTGGAAGCTAAAAGTCTGAAATCAAGATGCTGGCAGCGTTGGTTTCTTCTGAGGCCTCTCTCTCTAGTTCTCGGATGGCCGTCTTCTGTGTCTTTACATGGTCTTCCCTCTTCCTTCTATGTCCTAATCTCCTCTTCTTGTGAAGACATCAAATTGGATTAGGGCCCACTCTAATGACCTCATTTAACCTTAGTCACCTCTTTAAAGATCCTATCCCCAAATACAGTCACATTCTGAGGTACTGGGTGTTAAGACTACAACATACGAATTTGGGAGAGACACAATTCAGCCCATAACCAACTCTTGCTTCCCTAGAACACACCAAGCTACTGCCTCAGGGCCTTTGCACTCTCTAGTCCCTTTGTCCAACATGCTCATCCCCAAGATATCTACAACACTTGCTTCCTCCTTTCTTTAGGCCCCAGCCCAAAAGTTACCTATTAGTACAGCCTTTCCTGACCACAGCTCTATGTAAAACACATACGCACGTCCTGTGACTGCAGGTTGCTCTCTCCTCTTTTACTGCTTTATTTTACTACATGGCACATACCACTAACTGTTGAATTATGATTTATGCATTTTTTACCATCTGTTTCTCCTACTAGACTGTTTTATTCCCTGCAGTTTCCCCACTGCCAAGATCAACTGGCTACAGGAATCACTCAGTATATATTTGTTGGATGAACGGGAGAACAAAGGATCACTGCCAGAAACACCAACACGGAGCCATGTGGCTCACGATTCCAGCAGGAGTGACTCCCACCTGCTCCCCGCTCAGCCACCTTTGGTTCACTCTGGAGATCCAGGCAACCTGTCAAAGTCTAACCAGGTCGATGATTAAACTGTAGAGAACATCTAAACATTACTAGGATTTTAATGACTTAATTCTAATTTAAAAATCCTATTCCTCTATATAAGCAAAAGATCACTTATATAAAAACTTGTATAGACCTACCATTTCCATTAATGCATCAAATTAGCTCCCTGGAAAGACAAAATTCAAG
Source organism: Ceratotherium simum simum (assembly GCF_057802395.1). NCBI lineage: Eukaryota > Metazoa > Chordata > Mammalia > Perissodactyla > Rhinocerotidae > Ceratotherium > Ceratotherium simum. The sequence continues at coordinate 9,688,493 of NC_141909.1, forward strand.
ATACAAATTCCAAAGGTAAATTCCAGCAAGTATTCATACCCTGAAGTCTTACCTAACTGGTTGTGAAAATCCACATACTGGTAATATTCTACAAACTTGTTTTTATTAAAAAAGTTTTTATAGACATGCCGTGCTCCGAACAGCCAAATATCACTATCATCAGTGATTGTTCCAGAAGTTTGATCCGTCAGATCCAGAATGGCACACTGAGCCTCCGCTTCCATGGGAGCCTCGATGTAGGGAACGCCAAACAGGCGGAGAAGTTCCTGCAGAGTCACAGATACACAATGACGCCTACTGAATGCAGCACCAGGCCTTGACGGGGAAATGGGGGCAATGCTGAAACATTTCCCGTAACCCGTTGCCTCGGGGAATCTGAGTCAGTAAAAGTATCGGCAGGTATTGTCGACAGAGTCCCACGTTGGAAACACTTACCTGGCTCTCCAGGAACATCTGTCCTGTCACAGTCGCAGCAATCCGCTCTTGCTGCTCTTTCTGGGCTTTCAGTGAATTCTGTTGGACTAAAAGGTTGCTCTCCAGAGTTTCCAGTTCCTCCTATAAAATAATTTCATTCGTAGATAATTACATTAATAATCCAATTAAGTTCATTTGTTACAAAAAGCCTGCATTTAGTCTGGCTGAAATTACCAATAAGTTTTTTCTCCTTATGAAGTTTTCCACTTGGATTTCTGAGCAAGTCTGCAATATCTTTAGATTTAGTGAGTTAGCTCACTAAATCACATGGAAAGTGAAGACTAGCCCAGACAGCAACCTACATAAAAAAGGAGCCACCAGCAAGAACAACAAGATGCACGCAAACAGCTGATAAATATTCACCCGGTACCTCCTTAAAACTCAGAAGCTACTTAACGTAGCTTCCTTAGCAATAAATTAAAACACATATCACATCATTACCAAATTAATATCTTGCCATTCATTGAATGAATCCTCTGTATCTTTTTCGGTTTCTTCACGTGGCTCAATATCCAAGGCCTCGCTTTCAGAGTCATCTCTTGGGAGGTCCTCAGAGTCACCAGTGGCTTCTTCCTTCCTAGTTTCTATCAGTTCCTCTTCTCCTTGTCCAGAGGGAGGTTTGGAAGCTTCGTGTAACTCATCTTGAAGTTCATCATCACTAATTACACTCCGCACTTCAATGAAACTTCCTGTACCAAAATAATAAGGTCACTTTATCTACAACTGAGACATTAAAATTATCCTGAAATCATCAAGAGCTTTCGAAAGTATCCCGAAAAACATTTTACCCTATAAAGAAAAGATTTGAATGTAATAGAAAACATGTAACAGTAACATATTACTATTAAATAAATTTAATAACAAATGCCTATACCTTCAAAATAAGCCTTTCAATTAGATAAACTGGCACTGTCTTTGAAATTAGGAACCAAGCTTTTGAAGATTTGCAAGTTAGCTTTATACAAATATGTTCTCTAAGTTAACTAATATTGTTTTACAATTCAAAACAGAGAATTATCAGAGTATGAAAACAATCATGGAGGTTGTTAAATATGTTTTTATGCTATTTCACTATAAATATAGTGAAGAATAAAGCTATGACTTAGTGGAAAGAATTCTGGATAAGCACTCAGGAGAAACAGCTCTAAGAATCTTCCACTTTCCTTCTCTCCTCTCCTATGTTTCTTTTTTCTTTAAAAATTATTTATTGATTCCCTTCCTTCCCTCCAGATGGAGGGGGCTGGGTCTGAGGACACAATCAGGATGGAGGGGGCTAGGGAACTCAGGGCCCGGAGGCTGGGGCCAAGGAGACAGCTGGGGCCAAGGAGACCAGTGGGATCAAGAGACAGTTACAAATAGATAGAGGATAAGCAAATAAGCAAACATATTAAAGATAATGGAAGGTTTCTCACTGTTAGAAAGGGAAATTATAAAAAAGGTGGAGGCGAGAATGAAATCTATGATGTTAGTTCACCATGTGAACTTACGGATACATATGTACACACACACACAGAGAAATAAATATAGGTGTGCCTGCACGTGTTTGTGTGTGGATACACAAACATATTTCCTGGCTCTGTCCCTGAGAGGCTCCAAAGCAATGACAGCCCAATAACAGGGAGCACACTCAGTGCCCTGATCTTGGTTTCTAAACACCAAGCTCCATTACAAGGAACCAGGGCTCCTTGGTGAAATGGCTGGATCCAGGGACATGGCAGGGAAAGTATAAGATAACCTGGAACATCTTGACCAGAAAGTAAAGAAATACTCAAAATATAATGGGGAATTGTCAAGTCATGGGAGCCAGTTTGATGGGAGTCCCACTGGCCAGAGCTGGGACTATTTGGACAACAAAGTAAATTATGATAGTAGCATAACTCACTAAATAAAACAGTAATCCATGAGTTCACACTGATTAAAAAACAATAAGTGGGGGAGAAGGGAAAGATCTTCCTTAGAGTAGGATGCCAACCAATAAATATATAAGGAATAATGGAGTTAGAAAACCACCATTTGCAACCATCATAGCAATAATTTATTCAGGTAAAAATCATCAATGGATGCCAAAACAAGTGGGTGAAGGTTTGTTCAGGAACAGCATATCTACAAAGCCTCAAAAATTCCTTTCCGTCAAATATTTATTAATTACAAAGGGGAAATAGTAACTTTAGATTTGAGAACGTTGGCAGACACCAGGAAAAAAAATTAGCGTGTGTGTGTGGGTGTATCTGTGTACAGTCGATTCTTGTTATTCACAGTTATGTTCTATAAAGTCACTGCTAATACTAAATACATGAATACTGAATCATTGCTCCTTTTAGGAAATAAATTTGTAATCTTAAATCCTAAAAACAACCCATCTTGATAGATTCTATTTTCTTTACTTTACAAACAAGGAAATGAGGTTCAGGAGTGTTAAGAGACTTGCCTGAGGCCACCCCATTAACCCGTGGCAGAGTTGGGATTCAAACAACCACCAACTGGCCTCAGAGCTGGAGCTTCTTAGTCTACACTGCACTGCTCTCTCCTGTCTCCACCCTCCGGTCATCCCTGTAGGAGAGCTGAAACAAGAGGGCAGGATGTCACCTTGTTCATCCTCGGTGTGGCAATGCAAGTTTTTAGCCACTCTACGCATGCCTGTGAACGACCAAAAGACACTACCATGAATACTGATTCTGGAGTTACAAATAAATTTTAGTGAGTAAGCAATTTTGCAGATATGCAATCTGCAAATAATGAGGATCGACTGTAGCTAAGTGTGTACAGATACAGATATATAATACACATGTGTACATAGAGAGACAGACAGAAAGACAGAGAGAGATGATAAAGCAAATGTGGTAAAATGCTAACCACTGAAGTACTGGGTGAAGGAACCAGAATATTTTGTAATAGTCTTTCAACTTTTTTAAGTTTGTAATAGTTTAAAAAATAAACACTTAAAAAAATTAAAGGGAAACTCACCTTTACCTTCTCCAACTGGGGCACTACCTTCCTTTAAAAACAACAAGAAAAAGAATAGTGGGGCCGGCCCAGCGGCGCAAGCAGTTAAGTGCGCGTGCTCCACTTTGGCAGCCTGGGATTCACAGGTTCGGATCCCGGGCGTGCACCGACGCACTGCATGGTAAGCCACGCTGTGGTGGCGTCCCATATCAAGTAGAGGAAAATGGGCATGGATGTTAGCTCAGGGCCAGTCTTCCTCAAGAAAAAAGGGGAGGATTGGCATCGGATGTTAGCTCAGGGCTAGTCCTCCTCACAAAAAAAAAAAACAGAACTAAAGAAAAAGAATAGCCAAACAGAAAAGGTCAAGAGTCCATCGCTAGCTGTGTGTCCTTGGGAAAGTCATTTCACCTTTCTGGGTCTCAGTTCATCATCCATACAAAGTGTGGACTAAAGGATCCCTGGGCTCCTGCACGTGTGCAATCCTATCTTTCTTTGTCTCTAGAAAGCACAAACACCTACCATCAGATTCACTTTCTTCAGAGTCAGTTTCCACTGGTTCCATGGATTCTGGAACTGAAATTAAATCCTGGCCTGCAGATTCCATTGCCTCATGTTCTTGGATGGCTTTCGGGAAACTTTCGTGCTCTTTCACATTAAACGATACCGCGTTTTCTAAGTTACCTACTGCCTCTGAAGGGACACTTGGTGTGTTACTTGCTTCTTGCAAACCGACAGCGCCAAAGACTTCAGAAGTAGGATTTTTTTTGCATTCTGTTTCATCATCACTTGAAAGAACAGAGGAATCAAATTTACTCTCAGATGGACGAAGATCTTGTTGTGGCTCAAGTGCTCTGGTACGTGTTTCATTCCTGGATACAGAACTTGCACTTGTCAGAGGTGTCAGTGTCAGTTCTCTTCCACTCTGGAGCCCAGGTACATTCCTGTGTATCACCTCTGTGCTTTCTAAAGGAACTGGATCTTTTCTATCCTTAACCATAGACTCATCACTTGTGTGAAAGGCTTCGTTCACTGTGGGAATAAATGACGTTTGTTCTTTTAGAACGTTAGATGCACTGCCTTGACAAAGGATAGTCCTTGATAAATGAGCCGAGTCTGTCGGCTCTTTTGCATTATTAGTGCTGGTTACACGCTCCTCTACAAAGTTCACACTGGTTGAATGAGGTACTGTTGTCAACAGCATTTCTTTTCCACCTCTCACGTTAAGTCCTTCATCAGTCTCCTCATCAGAACTGTTCATAAGCAGTTTATTCGCTTCCGAGCCCCCTGTCTGTAAATTGTTCCCAGAATGCACCTTCACGTCTTCATCATCCTCAAGAGCTTTCTGAATCACTAAGAGAGTCCGAGGTGATACGGAGCCTGGCTCTACAGTAGCAGGTGCATTCTTCTCCTTGTACTGCCTTTGAGTCTCACTCTCCAACTCCTCTTCTGAGCCACTTCCCAGCATGGCAGCTTGCATGGCCAGCACCGTTCTTGGAGAAGGAGGAGCAGCATCAGGCTCTTTCTCGGGCTTAGGTTTTTCACATGGAGACAACTTCATGTCAGAAGACATGCTATGCATTTTGCTGGAAGAAGGAAGAGACTCTGAGTCCACTTCTGCAACTGCCTTAACTTGAATACCTTAAGAAAAATTAAAACATTTCTCACTACACAGTTTTACAGTGTGGTAATATACTTTAGTAAGATGAATAAGAGAATACTGGTTCTCAGTGGGTTGGTATGATAGTAGTTAATCAATTAACACCGATATAAATTTATTATTACATAAGTAAGACTTCATTAACATTATCCAGGGGTGTTAGGTTACAGAATTCAGAGACACAATATATTTTTGGTTTTTAACCACCAAATAAGTGACGGTGCCCAATACCTTTTATCAAGATGTAATGTGAAGTGTCTTCAGAGACCACTCTCCTTGACTCTACCTCCTTCAAAAAGCCCCCTTCATCTTCATACTGCCTTTGAATTTGTCCTGAATGCTGCTGATTCATTTCCTTTTGGACATTTTCTATGCGTTGGTTTAGATAGTTTTTTTTAAGCAAACCTTTAAGCTGGTACTGTGAAAAGTCATTGGACTCCTAAAGCAAAATAAATAAATGATTTTTTTAATACTAAATACAGATAATATTCCCATATTTCCATCCCTTTCCCCAAAAGCGGACAAAGAGTAATTGTTTTTTTCCATTGGTGGTATTTTCATATTATAAAAGTAAAATTTGAATACTAAGAAAAAACTATAACTGCCTTGTTAAAGAATAATCTTTAAAACAAAAAGAATTGGGCAAAAGAAAAGAAATCATGGATACTATTTATGATTTAATCATTTACTCAAAAAACATTCATTGAGCATGTAATGCATGCCAGGCAGTGTGACCCTTTGATTACAGCTTAACAGATAGACAACCTTCCAGAATACAAATAAATATGAAAATAAAGTGCCTAGCACAGTCCTTGGCCCATAAAAGACACACAGGAAATCATATCAATCACAGTTATTAATAATAATAGTTAACATTTATAAAGCATTTCCTGTGTAAGGCATTCTTCTAAAGTGCTTTTATATATATTACCCCATTTTATTCTCAACCGTCCTATGAGACAGATGTCATTATCCCCATTCTACAGATGAAGAAACTGAGACTTAAACAGGTTAGGTAACTTCCCGAGAGTTGCATGGCTAGTAAGCAGTAGATCTGCAATCAAAAGCGGGTTGCTAACCTTTATAGTATATTGCTTCTATCACTATGATGATGATTATTACTATTGTGATTATTTACCATCACTACTATCAATATTGCATTTGCCCAATGTACAGATGATACAAAGAGCCAACCTGGATGACTTAGAACTTCCCTTCTCATCAGAGTCACAGATCCATGAGCTGCCATGCCATACCACCCTACTCTACTGATACCAGAGGTTCCATGGTGACAGAAAGAGAATAAAGTGGAGCAAACTATTAGGGACTATCTCTCTTCTGCCCATTCCTTCCTCCACTGTTGTTTACATATTCCAAATTCTATTTCCTAAATGACCAGCCAGAGATCTTTCCACACTTAAGAAATAAAATCCTTGAGAGATAGACTGAGCCTGGATTTTTCCCCTGAAATGAAAATAAATTTCATTCTGTCCTTTGTATATCATTCCTGTGCACCTTAGTATTTTCCTATGTTCACATTCTTTGTGGAAAAACAGAAAAGAGTGATGGGAAATGAAATATTTCCTGCCTTCTTCATATTTTTGGTACCAATTTAAGAAACAGTCAGAAGTCTGTAGAAAAAAAAATACTACATCCATTCATTAGGAATAATAACGCTGCAAAATTTATATTCCGTCCTACAGTGAATTAAGGAGAACAGTGTTGGAAATAATAGGTGGCAGCAGTAACACGGGAAATAAAAGTCATTCACCAACTAGAGACAGTAGTAACGGCATAGCATGGTCAGGAGACACGCTCGACAAAACCCAACCCAACTCCGCACACCTGCCGGCTCCGGCTTTCTGTGGCTGTGGGGCCACCACCAGATGCTCCACACTGAGGAGTTTACCATTAAATTCCCTATTACCACTATCCAGAAAGAGGGAGAGGGAGATGGAGATCCAACTGCATTTCTAGGCCTGCAGCAGAGGAAGAGATACCTGGAATTTCAAGTTAGAAGATACTTCTCCATTGTGATTAGATTCTATATTACTATTTGTATTCTACAGACAATGTATATTAGGGGTTAAATTAACTTTTATGAACTAAACTAAAAACTGAACCACTAAGCATACACAGGACACTTATTATGTGAAAGATACTGAGCCAAGTACTGAAAATACAGAGGTGAGCAAGTTGGCACATCTGGGTGCTAAGAACCATAAAGAGACATTACAGGTGCTATGAGAATACAGAACAGAAGACAAGACCTGGTCTTGGGTGGGAAACCAAGAAAGGCTTCTTTGAGTAAGTATTTATAAGTTCAAACATAAATATATGATGCTTCATAGGATCTCTGAAATACACAAATGCTGTTTACCGGAAACGGATATTGTGTAAGTAATGCTTATCAATTTTCTCTTTTTCTAATGAAAAATTTTGCTGAAGTTCTTAATTCTAAGCACTAAGGTGCTATTGTATATTTTACCTCTGGCATTGCTTCAAATAATGTTCTTCTTCGCTTGGTAAATTCTTTCATGTCAGTCAAGATTTCATGCTTTATTTCCAGGGGCAAGCTGTTGAAGTCTTCAGACTCAATATCTACTGCGTGAGGATTGTGAAAGAACTCTTCCTGGAACGAGCACAACGTAACACCATGAAATTTACATTTCATACACTTAATTCTATTTATCACGACAGATGTTTTTTGTGCCTATATCATAAACAGAGTTCTACATAATCTACAATAGGCTAAACACAGTTGTACACAATGTGCAATAGGCATCAAAGTGAACAGGCAGATTAGGGACTGTATCCATTCACTCACTCATTCATTCAAAAGACAAATTACTTACCAGGCACCCCTAACACGCCAGGCACTGTTCTAGGTGCTAGCGTACTGTGGAGATCATGCCAAATAAGGTCTTTACTCTTAGGAGTGGAGGAAGACATATGATAAACAAATAAATGAACAAGACAAGGATGAGAAAATAAAGCAGGTTAATCTGATAACAGAATTGATTAGGAGAATAGGAAGAAAAAAAAATTTTACTTGATAGATAGAGAAGACCCCACTAGAAAACTGACCTGTGAGACATGAAAGACACCAAAAAGCCTGATCAGGGACAAAGCATCCCAGGCTGTGGGAACAGCAAGAGCAAAGACCCTGAGGCAGGAATGAGCCATATGAATTTGAACAATATTTATAATTCCCTTATTATTATAGGTTAGTTTTATTTTGATCTTAACCTAAAATCAAAAGTGAAATTAAAAGTGAGAAATTTCACAGACATGGAAAAGTGTAAAACTTTTCTTTTAACTAATTACCAAAGAACTTTAACCTCTTCATCAATAAAGAAGATAAATAACACAATTTGCTTTCCTGTGTGTAGGTATGTATGTATGTTGCGTGCGTATGTGCAAACCAGCCAGCACTTAGAATAGGCCAGTCATGCTCAGAGCTTCCTATGCCTTCCCTCACTATGAGGAAGGCATTGATATTATTTTTGTTTTACAAAAAAAAGAAAAGAAAGCCTTGGAGAAGTTCATTTGTCTAAGATCACACAGCTAGTGAACAGTAGAGCCTGGACTTGAATGCAGCTCTTTCCGACCATGAGGTCCATAGTCTTCACAAAGACTGCTGTCACTTGCTGCATTAATAATGCAGAACCTCCAAGAGTTGAAGGATCCTGAGGTTTTAGCTCAAAGGTCTTCTACCAGATATACCCAAATAATATGAACATACAAGAAACACTGAACTTGGGAATAAAGGAATGTTATCTGCTATTCTAAGAAATTTGCAAAAAATTTTAAAAACTTGTATATACAGTACAACCCCAATTTGTAAAAATGTTATTCATTAAAATATGTGTGGTAGTAGTTTTATAATATGTCCACAGGTTCTCAGACCCTCTTCTTGTCTAATTCCCCTCCCCTTAAATAGGGGTTGGCCTTAATTAGCTTCTAACGAACAGAACATGGGGAAGGGAGGCTGCACAACTTCCAAAGCTCGCTAGAAAAGGCAACAAAGTTCTTGCCTGGCACTTCCTCTTGGAACACAGTGTCACACTGTGAATGAGTCCAGGCCACATAGAGAGGCCACAGGCAGGTGTTCTGGCAGACAGCCAGCATCAACTGCCAGATATATGAGTGAGGAAGCCCCTCAAAAGGGGACTCCAGCCCCAGCTACAGTCTTTCTGCTGACTGCATCTACATGGGAGACGCTGAGAGAGAACTGACTCTCTGAGCTCAACAACCCCCAGAACTGTAAAAGATGATGATAATAAGTGACCGACTGCACACCACTAAGTTACACAGCAATACATAACTGGAATATATGCACAGACATGCAACTACACATATATATGTAGATAGGTACATCTGATACATATACACATACCCAAACACACACACACACACGTATCCAACTATAAGGGGTTGGGGGAAGAATGGACTGATATATACCATGTTACTATTAGTTACTTATGGGTGGTATGTTTTCTATATTTTCACACAAGCTGTATTACTATTTATATTTACTTATTGGTTGGTTGATTGGTGGGTTGGAAAAGAAAGACGGCTTATTTTGGATATCTAGATATACGTAATTCCATATACACGTGTATGGGTACATGTGTATTTCATATATACATATAAATACGTGCACACGTATATAACAAACACAATAAGAAGACATCTGTCTTTGTTTTTTATCAGGAAATTCCAGAAATTCATACTACCTCATTTAAATTATTCATTGTCATGTCATTCACTTCAAATAATAGAATAAATTCTGAATTCAAATATTATTTAAATACCTGTAATGCTTGTTTTTGACTCATTCTTTCTTGCCATTCTTTTTCATCTTCCTCTTCTGAACTGCAAGTCAAGCACACATTTATAATGTCTGTGATTTAATGACTACTTACAAAATATTTCTTGAGTGCAAGATGCTGGTAGTTATAAGGGCTGCAATGGTGTATAAGACGGCAACATACGTGCCATCATTGTTCTTACAGTCTGGTGGGGACACGTGTAGTGAGCAGTTACAATATGATCTAATAGTTTCCATCACAAAGGAAGAGCAGGCTGCTAAAGGTGCAATAAGGAGAATTACCTCACCCCAATCTGGGGGGTCCTGAAAGCTTTCTGGAATCTCCTGCAGTTACACTGCTTGGACTTAGCCACAAATAAGTGAGAGGTCTAGGGTATGGGGAAAGTTCATCGAGAAAAGTGTTCCAGGCAGAAGAACTAAGTTCTACAAACATCTGGAAAGAAGGAAAAGAAAGCCTGCCAGTGGATGTTGTGAACAGGGCAAGTGATGAGGTTGGAGAAGCCTGTGGTTAAGGGGATGAAGTTTTATCCTAGAGAAACGAGAAGCTAGAAAGTGTTTCAAGCAAGGAAATGACAATCTCAGATTTGGGTTTTAATAGATTCTACACTACAAAGCAGAGATAGGGCTTGGCAGGGAGGGATTACTGCTAAAGGGTAAGATCACAGATGAGACAGAGAAAGAGCCTGGAAGCCATTACAGTAACCTAGAGACACGATGATGCAGGCAGCGATGAAGACAGAGAGAACTGCTGATTCAAAAGCTATTCAGTCTCTCAGGAGCCCCTGGAAAGGGAATGGGGGCAGGTGGGGGACAGAGACAAACTGTCTGACCCTCCACCTCCACTTCAATCACAGAAGCCACTGACGATTAACAGCCAGCCCGAGGAAGAGTGCACAGAGGAGCCTCAGAAAGAGTGGCCAGAGAGGTTCCAAGACAGCAGGACAGCCCAGGTGGACACTGTTGTTAAATGCGGCCAAGAAGTCCAGTAAGCTGAGGGCTGCCGACAACTGCAAAGCCTCTACTGGATTTAGCCAGGAGGAGTGGCGTGTGGTCTTTTAGTGTGCTGGTGTGAGAGCTGAGAAGTAGGCAGAGAAAGCATGTGTCAGAAAAACTAAAATTCATGTCGTCGTGAATTATAGATCAACAGTGCCAGCACAGGCTCTACAGAATGAAAAAGAAACAAACCATCACAAACCACCAAAACACAAGTTAGTAAATAAAAAGTTTAGTCTTTAAAAAATATTCTGAAAGGTGTCAAGAATACATATTTCAGATGTGTTAATTTCCACATGCCTTATCATGTAGATAAAACATAAAGGTTTAAATCTGTCTGAATACAGCAATAATTAATATCTTTAAATAGTTAAACATTTACCTATTTTTTTCTTGCTCTTGTAAAGGCGGCAAAACATAGATGTCATCCTCTCTTTGAACTTGAGTAAGACTGGGTAGCGCTTCATCTCTGAAAAGTACACATGGACTTAAACAGAGATGATAGGAAATAGTAGTCTGAACCAATAATACTCCCCCATTGCTTACACAAACCCTACTGAGCAGGTGAGAAGAGGGAAAACACAGGGGCAATGGATGTGCCCCTGCCGACCCGCCTGCCCAGGCCACTGCTGCGGGAAGTAAGTGCAGCCTCGAGAAATAGGAAACCCCTCAGAGCCTCGGCCACAGCCTCAACTGCAGGCACCCAGCAGGGAGTTATAAAAGTAAAACGCGCATGCAATGCAACTCTACAGCTTTTCTTCCCCATTCTTCTCACGGGACAGGATTTTCACAACTTTAAATTACTAGGTCAAATGGACATCCCACTTATTCCTCTCATTCCACCCTCTATCTTCTGCTGAGAGTTAGATTAGGGAAAGGGAACCACAGGAATACAAGGCAAAAATTAAAAACTTTTAAATTAATCTTTAAAATTTATGTAACTTCTTTCCCTCTTGCCTTTTGCTTTTTAAGGCACTTTTAATAGCTTGTCTTTTCAAAAATGTTTTCAAAAGCTTCTCTGTAGTCTTTTTGGAGTCACTGGTTGCCAAATCCTTTCTCTGCCTTCTCTTAGCCTGTGAAAAGAAAGGATGTAAGATTTTACTTCAGGGTGTTAGTATATTAAAAACACTTCTGTGATTTTTTTCCATAGAATTCGGTTTGTCTAAGCTTTCAGACCATGGCTGTTTTAGTATTTCCTCCTAATTGCTGTCTCATTGAGTATCTTCAGGTTTCTGCTATATAAAGGATACTCAGAGTTTCCATCTATTACCTAATAGGCTGGCTATTCTACAATATATTTGGGAAACTATTTATTTACTTTGTTTCTTTTAAATGTCTTTTAATGTCCCCAAGAAGCCTAAAGCTTAATGATATATAATTAAGTAAATGCTTCCCAATAGGGATTATTATATTAACTAATTTATTCTTTAAATGTCACTGTTATGCTAAAACCAATTTCTGATACCGGTTTTTATAAGAATACATTACTTATATGTAACTCTGTCCTTCAACATTCAAGAGTATGTCATAAGAAATCCTAAAATGTATAGAAATATCTTATAAGCAATGTCCAAGTAGGGAAAAGTGGAATAGTCTCTGTGTTTATGGTTGAATATAAGGCAGAAATACCAAAACATCTTCTTTTTCTTTCTAATCCTTCCCAAAAGGTACAGTACTTGATATACAGCACGCCTTGGATAATTAAAAACCGCAACATTCACGTCTAGACCTTTAACGAGGCTACGATGTCCCAGGCATTTACAAATCCTTACTTGTACCCTATGTCCTCACTTAATTAGACAGCTTCTGTCTGGTACAATGATAAAGTGAGGAGCTGGCATTTTCACATATAAAAGTCATCTATCCAAATGGGTGCTGTCATTCGGGGTGTACACAATTATTCCAAAGTTCACAACATTGTTCAAACATTGTTTTAAGCTACTTTCAGAATAAAGAAACTCATTCTCATTCTTTTGTATCCTGTCCTATTTCCTTCCTTGGTAATGCACTTTAGCCACGCTTGGCCCCTCATAACATTCTTACTCCTGAAATCCATTTCGCCTTTAAAAGAAGGCTTGCTATCCCTGGGGGTCCGTGAGCTCAGGCTCAGGGAGGCGTTTCCCCAGTAGGTTTTCTATGACGCTGAGCAGCACAGCTGGAATACACACATACCACCTGAGAAGCACAGCTGGAATACACACATACCACCTGAGCAGCACAGCTGGAATACACACATACCACCTGAGCAGCACAGCTGGAATACACACATACCACCTGAGCAGCACAGCTGGAATACACACATACCACCTGAGAAGCACAGCTGGAATACACACATACCACCTGAGCAGCACAGCTGGAATACACACATACCACCTGAGCAGCACAGCTGGAATACACACATACCACCTGAGCAGCACAGCTGGAATACACACATACCACCTGAGCAGCACAGCTGGAATACACACATACCACCTGAGAAGCACAGCTGGAATACACACATACCACCTGAGAAGCACAGCTGGAATACACACATACCACCTGAGAGGACTAAAGAGAAAACTCCAGACTGTAAGAATTTTACTAGTTTTATTAAAAGTTAAATTTTATCATTATAACCACAATATACTCTCACAAATAAACCTTTTTTAAAAGAAAAAGTGTTTATTTGTTCAAGATAAATTTTAAAAAGCTGAAATTAAATTGGATATATGTCAAAATAAGTCTTGATTTCCAAAATTCTAAAGAAAAAATTAAAATTGTATGTGAACTTTTCTTTCTTTCAAAGAATGCAGAAAGAAAAAAACAGATGACTCTTACCAAAGTCTGTTTCTTCAATAGTGGAGCGTCGCCATCAAACACAAAAATAGGACGAATTCGAAAAAATAAGAGTTTGCAGAGCCGATGAAACAAAGTGAGAAGATGAGCATTTTCTATCGAGTTCCCATGGCGATCCCGGACTCCTTTAAGGGCTTGGTTTAACCAAATGCTAATATCTGTAAGAATTGTTAAAGGAAAATATTCTGGAATTTCTTCCCTCACCGTCACAATTTCAATTTCTAATAACTGATATCATCCAAACATTGAAACTAAGTACTCATCACAATTCATTTGAAATTGAAAAATGTTTAACCCTGAGGGAATCTACTAAAATCAGTTAACTTTATTTGAGCCCTTGTTACTACTATTCACAGACTGAATTTTAAAATTGTACATAGACAGATGTATCCTTTAAAAGGTCTAACTGCAAGGAATTGCTTCTTTAAAAAAACTAATCATCTCTACAGATTTTTAGTAAATTAACACAACTCTTTTGGAGAACAATGTGGCAATTCATAGCAAACAACTTAAAAACTTGCATTCTGTTTTACCTAAGAATTCCACTACCAGACGTCTAGCCTCAGGAAATCACCACAGATGCACAATATGAATTACTCAAAAGAACGCCCGCTTATGATAATGAAAATATGAAAAAGTAACAACGTAAACAATGTTTACCGAAAAACGTAAAACAATGTTTAAGAATAATGTAAAAGTTTTCCAACAGGTCTTTTTTTAAAACCAAATTATGATATACTGATTTGCTGGAATACCAAGCAGTCTTTAAAAATGAAAGTTGCAGAAGCATATACAGTGATAAGGAAGACAATCACAAAGCATTATTAAAACAAGTAAAACAGGTTACAAAGTATGGAAAGTATAATTCCCTTTTGTAATACATGCAATATGTTAAATATAAAAAACTAGAAGTTCAGACATCAAAATATTAAGAATAGTTATCTCTGCTGTGATTACAAGTAACGTATGTTTTCTTCTTGGAGTTTTCTTATATTTTCAAGAATGCTTTTTAACAAATTACTTTCTACTTGTTCATAAAACAGAGGGACATGGCACTGCTGGTTTTCCTGCTCTCAATCTCTTTGCCGGCTCCTCTAACTCACCATTCAAGTGCTGACTTCAGCAGTGACCTCCCTCAGGCCCTCTTCTTTCCTCCTGTCTGCACCACCTGCCCAGCCTAGCTCAGCAGCCCCATACCACACCCTCTTCTTATGTGCATGCCTGCCCCAGAGCTCTCTCCTGACCCCCACATCGAATGGCCTAGCTGACAACTCCTGATGCCTCAGACATTTCAAACTTAACATGATCAAAACTGAACTCCGTGTCTTCTCACTAGACTGCTCATGCCCCCATTTCAGTGACGGTCACTTCCATTCACCAAGCCAGAATTCCCGAATACTCCCCTCATCCAGCCACTACCAGGTCCTATCAACTCTACCTTCTAATCTATCTTGAAGGTACGTATTAGATTTCACCAACATATCTTTAGTGAAAACCCTTCAAAAACTTCCCATTGCTTTGTGGATAATATCCACAACTTCTTCCCAGGGCCCATGAGCACTGAATGATCTGGCCTCTGCTCATTTCTCCTATCTCATTTCAAGCCACTGGGTTTTTCTCAAATCCTGGAAATCACTAAGCTCCTTCCTGCATCCAGGGTCTTCTGACATGCTCCTTCCTCTGCCTAAAGCAGTTTCTCCTTCTCTTGGCCTAGTAATCTCCTACTTTTAGGTCTCAGTCTATGGGTCACTGCCTCAGCCTAGATAAAGACCTCCAGTTACACACTCCTATTCAAACACATCTTGCTTACTATGTAGTAGAAATCTTTCTACGCACTGGGGGATACAGCACTGAACAAAACAAAGCACCTGCCCGTATGGAGTTTACAAACTAGTGAGGGAAGAGACCAGACTGTGAGCTCCACGACTTGTCTAGACCACACTCTGTGCACTGCTCTCCCTTTCACAGGGCAGGCGGGAGGCAACAAAGATCTGCTATTAAATAAGTTAAGCAGTTAAATATTAAAGTGAACGTACATTACCTAGCTTACTACCATAAAAAAATCAGGCCTATCAACAATTAATAAAAATTATGTAACAACATAACTAGTGGAAAGTTAGCTATTACTATGTTCATTCCTATAACACTTGAGTGCTACTATGTACCAGGTGTATCCAAGATCCTAGTGATAGAACAGCAAATAACATAGCTGTGAACAAAATAGATATAGTCCCTATCCCTAAGAAGCTTGCATTCTAATGGAGAGAGACAATTAAAAAATCAAGTAATAGCTATATAACATGTTAGGTTGTCACTAAGTGCCAAGAACAAAATAAATAGAGTAAAAGGAAGAGAGAATGATTGGGGTCAATGGCTCTTAGTGAGGGAAAGCCTATCCAAAGAAGCAACAGAGACCTGAATGAACAAGAGGAGTGACGGAATAAACTCTCAACAGGAACAGCAGGGGCAAGAGGAACAGCAAATTCAAACGCCCTGGGACAGAAACACACTTCCTCCGTTTAAGGACAATGTGGCAAGAGCACAGTGAGAGGAGAGATAGTAGAAGCTGATGTGTGCGTACAGCCACTGGAAGGTTTCTAGAACGTGACCTAAGGGTCACCCCGGTAGGCATGTGAAGAATAAACTATAAAGAAACCAGTTTTAAAACTAGTTACAATAGCCCATGTGAACACGGATGGCAATGGTGGAGATGATGAGAAGTGGTGGGATAAGGGATCCATCTTAGAAATAGGATTTGGTGTTGACTTAGCTCTGTATTGCACTGGATAAATGTTTCTGCTTGCTACAGTACTATATCAGATTAAACAAGTTTCTACCTAGCCCATTATTTTAGATTTTATAATCAAATGAGAAAATCTAATTTCAGATCTCAACTCTGCTATCCTTCAGAACTGGTTATGAAGCTTCTGAAACACAAATTACTAAATCTAGATATTCCTGAAACTCTAAATCATAGACACTGAGATGGGTCTTTTTTTTTTTAAATTAATCATAGGTAGTGCCAATTCTCAACTAGGGCTGAGAGTTCCAGCATGAGACTCTTAAAGAAGAAATATGTAAAATTAGGTAATCTGAAAATGTCTGCATAATTCGTCATGTCTAATTTCAATAAGTTTATCAAAGGCAACATTAAACTTATTCCAGGGCTCAAAAAGTTAAATCTGCAGCAAAGCCAAAAATCATTTTACAGATAAGACCCAAAGGACCAATAACATTTTGAAATAAAAAATAAATTACTTTAGTTCTATTGTTAGATGACTGAAAATTTAATTAATCCCAATTAGTATGCATAGCCTAGAGAGACTTAAAAGCATTTTACAAATGTTAAGGTCTATAAGAGACAAAAGTTAAAATGTTAATTTTTTATTATTTGACAAAGACATTTTGATTGTATAAATAAATAACACACTCAGCTATAGATGGTTAAAAGGCCAATAATTTATTATAGGGATCCAAGAGTAAAATACGAATTTGGTATAGTTATGGGTAATTTCTTCATCAACAAATAAAGTTAAAAAAAAAAAATCTGAATATATTTCAGATATTTGAATTTAAATTCCCAAGAAAATGAAACAAAGAAAAGTCAACTGTAGAACAAGCAATCAAATATTCTCCTTTAACATATATATACACACACACACATCTACATGAGGTTATCATTCTAAGTGGAATTATCTTTGACAGTCCTTTTTAAATGATTCCTTCTCTCAGAAAAGCCTAATAACCTCATTAAAATGACTTCAAGCCCCAAAACAGCCTCTGATCTAAAAATAGATAAACTAAATGCTTTACCTTTCCTTACCTTGGACAACCTACCAAAAAATTAGAATGCTGAATTTTATGTGTCATATCAATGATTTACAAATTATTAATTCTTCATACCAGCTGCAAAGTAAAATGACCTAAATCTTTGCTGAAGTTTTAAGGGTTCCTGTCACTGAAAACTGTCCTTTCTTTCACATATAGTTGTATGAAGAAAATCTTTACAAAGCAGTGATTTGAGGATCCAATAGAGGGCAGCAACAGCACATGTGCTTTAAAAAAAACCTTTTCCTTTCCCCGACCCCAGCAACTCTGCATACAAACTTTTAAGTAAGCCAAAATTCATTATAGATGTATGTCAAGATTACTCACTTTGCAAAAACCTATAATCATCATCTTACTTTATTTAAAAAATTATCAACGTTCCATTATGTATAAGTTGTCTACAAATTAAACAACAATGGCTCCTCAGTCAATGGCTCCTTTCACTGCATTCCAACTTACTCCTACATTGTATTTACCACTGGACAGCAATTATTAATATACGCCTCTCTTCCTCACCCAGCGTATGAGCTCCTAGGCTCACAGGTTCCCACTTAGGGAACTGGTGTAAGGTACCATCAGCTTCTCAAACAGAATACACACTCAAAAAAAAAAAGAAGAAAGCTTGAATAAAAAAACCAAAATTTTGGAAAAACCATTCATGTTTTTTGTTTGTTTTTTGTGAGGATGATCAGCCCTGAGCTAACATCTGCCAATCCTCCTTTTTGCTGAGGAAGACCGGCCCTGGGCTAACATCCCTGTCTGTCTTCCTCCACTTTATGTGGGACGCCGCCACAGCATGGCCTGACAAGTGGTGCGTCCCTGCGTGCCGGGATCCGAATCCCGGCCGCGGCCGCTAGGCCACTGGTCGGCCCCATTCACATGTTTTGATGATGAAGAAAATCATTTAATTCTAAAGACACACAAAAAAAACCCAGCCAAACACGCACACAAACAACAGTCCTTAAAAAGTCCATCACAGGGCTGGGAGGAAAATAATCCACTGCATGACTTCTGAAATCTTTTCAATGTTGTGCAAATGTTGTACAAATGTACAAATGTTGTTCCATGTTGAATTTCGTATTCCAAAAATCTTAATTAAAAATAATAAAAGTTATATACATATACAGTCAAACGCCTGTCTACAAACATACATGGAGCAAGACTCAGGACAGCAGGCAAAACTACCGGAAGTCCGCTTCGTTTTCTCCATGCTGACCTCCCAGCTAGGATAATACTGGGATTATTAATACTCGGATTAAGATTTACAATATTAACAGTGTCAGGCACTCTTCTTAGCTTCTTTCATTTAAATAATCCCTTTATTCCTCATACCAACCCTGTGTAGAGACTATCATTGCCTCCACTTTCCACATGAGTGAACTAAAGCATAAGAGGCGCAAAGCACCGCCCCTAAGTGAGAAAACCAGAACTCCGACCCAGAGCAGTACGACTGCAAAGCCGGAGGACAGTGGACATTTACAAAAAAGACGTCCTGAAGAAGAGTCTCGAGTTACCCCGGGGTGAGGCCGTCATCCCACCAACCCTGCTCTGCGCCCGCCCCAGAGAGACGAGAGGGGGGGCAATCCTGACGCGCATCACTGCATCCCCAGCACCGACGCTGCGTTAAGGATACCCACGGCGAGGATCTTCCCTTCCAGCGTCTCCGGGCTGACCTGCCGCCCTGAGCACTCGAGCAGCTTCCAGAGGCCCTGCACTCCCATGAGTGTCCTCGGAGCGCAACTCGGGGGTGGGGTCGCGGGAGACCTTTTATTCCAATTCTACAACCAGCTGCACCACCGCCCCGGACCCCGGGAAGAGCTCCCCCTGCTCCCAATCAGCAAAGATGGAAAACAATAAAGAGCCAGCAGTTTTCCAGGGAAAACCAGCACCAGCGGGAACGGCACTTTCCAGCGGCTGACACTGCCTCCCGGAAGCAGGACGGGACCAGAGAATGGCCGGCGGGGAGGAGAAGGAGCAGGTCTTCGTCTCGCGCAGCGCTTTGGCCCAAATGTTTACGCTCCAACGGAAGACCGGGCCGAGAGGACAGCTCCAGCAAGACAAACAGCCAAAAGACTTCACCACGCCACTGCCTAGCGTCTTCTCGAGTGAGTGCCTAAACCCTCTCGAAATGAGGCCTCTCAGCTTCCGTCTAGTACGACGCGCAGGGCGGAAGTCCTGCCTCACCGCGCTGACGTATATTTGCGGCGCCTTTGCACTCCGGAAGCGAGGGGGCGGTTCAGCAGCAGGGTCCGTGTGCTCTCAGTGCGGAGCTTCCTCCACTGGCGTCCTGTGGCGAGTCAACGTTGAAGCGACGCGCTGGGGGGCTACTTGCTGAGGTGACGGTTTCCTACGAGCTTCTTTAGGTATCAGTTTCTCGCCACTGGGCCGCCAGTTGTGAAAACTCTTAATACTAAGTGTTGTTTTACGTGTAAGGCGACAACAGAAAGGTAGATGCTTTGTTGGGGTTTTTAAATTAATAAGTATTTGTCCGGTAATTTGTAGTGACTGGATAGTAATACGATTTAAAGCCTTGACCCTTGAAATAGAATTTAGTTTTCTCTGGCATCTAAAATTTAGGATTCACGGCTTGTCGGTTTGAAATGACAAGAAACTAATACCAGAGTAGGTCCTGGAAAGGCGGTGGCTCTGGACGCCTCGGGCCAGCGCTCAGATCCCGACCGCCCACGTTATGTTGAGCATTGTCCAAGTAACATTTGTTCAGAACTTCTGTTTCTTCATCTGTAAACTGGGCATAAAACCAGTCTTGCAGGCCCTTAGCTAGGGTCACACGAGATATATGCGCAGTACTTACCACTAGTAGTTACTCAATAAATGAGTCTTATATTGGTTCAAATTTGAACTATTGAAACTAGATTCAAACTCAGTGGAAAGGCTGATTTAGATGAACAGGTAATTTTGTTAGAGGAATCCTTTATGACAAAACTATGAAAAATTAGTTTTTGGCAAAACCATTTCTACGCCCAAACAGATGGTTCACAGCAGCCGCGTTTAGTTGACCTAGTCACAACTGATAGTCTTATCAGGGGTAATCCTGACAACGTGCTTGTTTGCGTTAACTCCATGTGTGAAGTAATTCCCAGAAATTGTTCCCAGTTGTATTTTACAGAGATTGAGATAATTGCCTATTCAATTTTTGTCTCCCCCCACGGTAGAGTGTAAACTTTTTGAAGCCAAGAACGATTTTGTTGACTGGTATGTCCCCCGCTCCTGATGTTTAGCAGGGAGTCCCTAATTAGTCTAAATGACCTCTTTCAGCTTCTAGTCTCAGGCTCTCCAGTGCATCTTTGCACCCTGCTGAAAGAGAGTTTCCTCGGAAGTCAGGCAGATGTTAATCCAGATCCTGTCTGAGCCACATAGTAACCCTGTGTTAATGAGCTGAATTGTGTCCCCCTCCGAATTTCATACGTTGAAGCCCTAACCCTCAGTACCCCAGAGTGTGACCGTATTTGGAGCTAGGGCCTTTTAAAAGGTGATTAAGTTAAAAAGAGGCCCTAAGGGTGAGCCTAACAATCTGACGGGTGTCCTTATAAGAAGAGGAAATTTAGACACACAGACACCAGGCATGTGTGCATAGAGGAAAGAGCATGTGAGGACACGGTGAGAAGGCAGCCATCTGCAAGCCAAGGAGAGAGGCTCAGGAGAAACCAAACCTGTCAACACCTTGATCTTGGACTTCTAGGTTCAAGAACCATGAGGAAATAAATTTCTGTTGTTTAAGCCACCCAGTCTGGTATTTTGTTATGGTAGCCCTAGCAAACTAAGACACTCTATGATCCTGAACAAGTTTCTTCACCAAGGAGAGTCTGTGAATAAAATGAAGATACCAGTGTCTTCCTGGGGTTGTTCTGAGATCAATGATTTAACATGAAACACCTAGCAGGTAATGGTGCTTAAATCAGTTTGTTGAGTGAATGAGGGAGAAAATACTGGGTAAAACTGAGATATACAATGTGATGGATCCTAGAGCACCTTGCCTGAGCCCCTGCAGTGTCTGGGAGAAGGCAAGTTAGGAAGTGTTACAGCTGCTGCACCAGCTTGGCCTAATGATAGAGCATAGTGATGGGAAAAGGAACAGTTTCAGGATATGATAGAAATGAACATGTTTCACTACCTGAGAACTGGGTAAAAACAAATAGCCAATGTGTGCATTTGAGTACTATGAGTGCTTTTAAAACCAGAGCAACATTTCTTGAGTACAAAATATTTTTTTGAAAGAACAGCAACTAACAGGTGTATATTTGATCTATAAGGAATTGGCTCCTTTAGATGCTGTTTAAAGGGCTCTCTATCAAGATTCAGAATAGTAAAATACACATCTTTTGGAATAATAATAATAGCAAGCACTTAAATAGCAATTCCTATCTGCAAAGCACTGTTCTAAACACTTTACATGTATTAACTTATTTAACAATTTATAAAATAGATAGTGTTATCCCCATTTTACTAATGAGGAAATAAGCACAAAAAAATTAATCTTAGCTTGCCCGAGGTGATACACCTAGTAAGTGCACAGCCAGTATTCAAACTTTCAGTGCTTCTACAGAGACTCCTAAGAGTTGACCAAGAAATTAAATATGACAGGAATGTTACTAATCTTGAAAGAGAAGTATACAGTAACTTGCTTATAGTTTCTGGAAGAGTAGTCTTTAGTTGTTCTTAATAATTGCCAGACTTGTAACCCAAGTTATTAAGTGATCATATATATGAAGACTTTTATAAAATAGTTTATGGCCAGTAAGTAAACTGTATAAACTCATCCTCTCTTCTTAGGTGTCACTGTATTCTTTATTTTATGCTGCAGTTGTCTCCTTTTCTTCTGGCTCTTCCTGCCTACCTCTTCTCTGAAATATTTGGTCAAACTGTGAAATTGCTGATATTTAACTATGTTTAACATATTAAAATGAAGCTTCATTTGGTTCCAGCTAATATAAGAACTAAATTTTCTACTTCCTATTATAAAGTCTTATAGAAATCTAAAGTTATAGTCATCATAATGCATATTGTTTCATTGATTATAAAAGATACAAGATGGTTTCTTATAACACACTACTTAGGCAGAACTGTCATGTACTTCAAACAGAATTATAAGGGTACTCCCTACCTAAAACAAAGGTTCAAAACATTCACATGATTAAAAGTAGAAAACAAAACTTTATTTGATGAAAACTTATTACAAGTTCCAGTGTGAAGTAACAAAATCAACAACCTACAAATCTCTTTCAGTCCTTTGCGTTTCAAGCAAAATATTCTCTTCAGAAAAATGACCATTTCATAATATATATCCCCTTCTGGAGGCTAGGCATGTCTGAGTGGATAAATGGATATAAAATTCAAAAGAGAAGAAAATGAATATATTTTAAAAATAAAAATCTGAACCCTCTCCTTGAGGTGTATTGCAGTATGGTTACCAACATATTCAGCACCTTGTAATAATCAAGTTACTGATTTGAGTCCTGGAACAGCCCCTGAAATGAAAGAACAAGAGATCCTAGTCCTTCGTGAGTCAGGTTGACAGCAGAAGAAAATTTGACAGCAACAAGACAGAAGCTCAAATATATGAAATCCACAGTTTCTGAACTATTCAACACTCACTTCAAACAGCTAATTGTCTATATGGTTTTAAAAAGGAAACAGCTCAGAGTTTGGAATATGGATAGTTGCCCTCTGAGTGACGTGGCATTCTAATGCATCTTTACTGCTGTTATCAACAGATGACCCACACTGAGGGGCCAATCAAATAGCGAAGATCTCATTCACAGATTACCTTGGGTATAGAAACTTTGGATGCCACTTCTTCTTTTAATCTATCCCTAAAACAAGGTTTATTGTAGACTTACAGAAGTCTTTCAAGACCTAAAGTTCTTGTCAATATTGGATAGTAACACACCAAGTCAAGAAAATCAAGAATATCCTGAATCAATGCACTAAGTCACCCATTTGCACCAATAGAAAAGATCAGTTTCTTGTATCTTTTCTCTTTTGCCTCTTTATTGAGAATCCTGAGAAAGTTAACCAGGAAAGAAATGAGGCAGGCAAGATACTGTTACAAGTAAAAGAATTACTAGACTCACTAAATAATTTGAAATGAGCTTTAACCATGAGAAAAAACTAGAAATCAACAGCCCCAATTAAAAAAAAAAAAGGCAGAAGGTGCCTTACATTTTGAGCTTAGGAATAAAACTAGCAGCAACAAATGTCTGGGGATCAAGTCATAAGAAATCATTTCATGCTTAAGTATTTCAAATCCTGATTGAACTGGAACTAGGCTATTAAGTGAATTTGTGTTTGATTTGTTTATATGTAATTTTATTGGATTTTGTGAAATTGTTCAGAATGTTTATATACTTTTAAATTTAAAAGGACAATAATCTGTGCTTATCTGCTTGTATATCTGAAATCACCCATCATAATCATATACAAGCTTATTTACTGGAGAACTACAAGGTTATGTTTCGTACCACAAGATCTGTTCCTATTTAATGTAGACTTAATAAAATCTTCTACTGTCTTGATGCAGTCCTGTATAGACTGGTTGTGTGTGTAACACGAGTTTTTCAGTACCCAGCATAGTCAATCATTCCCATGATAATCACTGTAACGCTGGTAGCCACTGTTCCTTCTCTCATGGATACTGGACATCTTTTTCCATGCCGAATCCTGATGGAAACTAGCACTGAAAGACCGGCCCAGATGCCCATGCTGCTTCTTGGAGATATTGTCTTCACTCTCAGATTTGGCAATTCCCTGGCCACGTGTTGGAGGTTGTGATTCTTGTCTAATGGTTCCAAATGGAAAGTTCCAAAGGCCAAACCTTTGCCAGTTAAGTCTCTGGAATGCTATAATGCAATGCAAATTTCCCCCAACCTGAGAAGAAGAAAAAGTTGGGTTAAGAAAATGATGGGAAATGAATTCTACTAATATGTGGGTTCCTATGAATTCTCTTATTTTTTGCCTCTTCTCAGTACTTACCATTTTAGACATCATCATACCACATTATCCTGCATCTTTCCTGACCAGCTGACTTTACAAAAATAACAATGCCCACAGGAGCCAAAACACCTTCCCTTATAAGCCTTCCTACCGCTCTTCACACTCTCACCTCCTCATCTGCCTAATCCAAACAGCAAGATCATTCCTCTTCCTCTCTCTCTGATACCGTCTTCATATGGCAGTAGGATTATGTCAGTGGGATGTCTCCTCAGTCCACAGAATCTACCTTTCCCTGAGAACTGCCCCCAGCAACCTTGTGGGCACACATGGCTCTGCCACACACATGGCTCTGCCCCGTGGGTACAGTTAATTTGTCTCAGGAGTGAACACCTGACCCAAGCTGGGCCAAGACTGGAACTAGGCCTAAGGCAGGCCAGTCTCAGTCTGGACTGTTCATCTGGAAGAGAGACATAAAGATGATAATGATCTTTAGGAAGTAAGTAATCAGACAAAAAGAGAAAGACAAAAAAGAGAGAAGAGAAGACATAAAACTCCCAGAAGAATGAGTCAGACTAGCTACTTGGACCCTGCTAACATTCTTTTAGCTGGTACCAGTCCCCTCTGACTCCAAGCTATACACCTTGCCCTTCCGTTTTAAAGATACCCCTGTGTCCTTAATTTTCACTTTTCTGTCTAAGAAAGTCTGAACTGGGTTTCTGTTATTTACAAACCAGAACCTACAGTGCTGAGTAAAATACTGCATTGTGGCCACTTGGGAAATACCTTCACATACAATGGTGTTCTTACCTTCTTTGTTTTTCGATACTGCAGCCCCCTCTCTAAGTGCCGGATATCTAGATATTCTGGATTTTGAGTGTTTAGATCAGTAACGATATCTGCCCATCTGTAGTTAAGGGGGAAGAATAAAGCACAATTTTCTTTAAGTATGAAATACCACTGTAATGGAAGTTTTCACATGAGCAGTTTGCTACAATATTACTGTGGCAGTAATTCTCTTAGGATTGTTCCACCAACTAAGCTTTAATAAATTCTTATTTTTATGACAATTCTGTTTATCCAACTATTGCCAAGGTTCTCAGTTTAAAAATGATTCCTCTCCCTATGAAGTAAATAGATATCAACCTGTTAGGTGACATCCTGCAGGCTAAAATAGAAACTTTCCATATTTCCTTTTTAATTAGAGTGGAGTATATTTTCAAAAGATTTAAAAGTTAACATGTCTTTCTTTACAGACAACATGATTGATTGTGTATGAAACCCAAAGCAATTACAAATTTCTTTGTATTGCAAAACTGTTACTAGAACTAATAAGTGCATTTGGTAAAGATGCAAGGTTTAAGGCCTATATAGAAAAATCAATTGTATCTTTGTACACTACCAAAAAACAATTGGGAAATGAATTTTTAAAAAAATCAATTTATAATACCATCGAAAAAAATAACAGGTAAAATTTTAATGAAATACATATAAAATTCTATATTGAAAAATACAAAACATTTCTGAGAAAAATAAAAGCTTTAATTAAGTGGAGACACAGTCTGTGTTCGTAGATTGGAAGATTCCATATTGTGAAGATGTAATTCTCCCCAAACTGAACTATGGATTCTATGGATTCTATCCTAATCAAAATTCCAACAGGCTTTTTAGCAGACATTGAAAAAAAAGGAAGTTAACATACTTTTTACAATGAATAGCAGGATGTTTTCTACTTGATTCTCCAATTAAGATCCAGTATTCTACTTCTTGTGGTGAGAGGGGCCCCCTGCTAAATATGAAATACATTCACAGTAAGCTTAGTAAAGGTCACTTGTTCCCTTGAAAATATTGCTTCAACTATATATTAATAAAAGATAAACTAAAGTTCATTCAAAGGTGGCATTTGTTAATGCTAGAATAGATATTGGAGTTCAGGCTTGAGCAAATGTCTGAAGGCCATTAAAGAGAAAGCATAAATTTAGGCCTTGATCCCCTATTACTAAATCTAGGGCTAAATAAGTTGAAATATACCACCTCTCAGCATCTAGGAGGGGAAAAAAAAAATCCTAGCATGCTACCAGCATGTTTCAGCTACTCGTCTTTCACTATGCATTCAAAAAGTTTCAAAAGGCATCCTAAAAATAAAACCTTAAAGCAGCAGTTCACCTGTGGAACTTTTAAATCTACTGATGCCCTAATCCCACCCCTAGAAATTCTAATTCAAGTAGGTCTGGAGCGGAGCACAGGCAGGGTTTACACAGATTTAAAAGCATCTCAGGTGATTCTTAGGTACAGGCAGAGGTGAGGAACTCTCGTCTAGAGGGTACAAAGTAGGAATACCTACTTTTTCTTGTTTTACATTTGACAGATGCCTGGAGTAAGGTGAAGTTGCAGAATGAAACCATAGAAGAAAAGCAATATACCTCACCTCCAGAGAGACAAATAAAGCATTTCAAGATTTGGAGACACCAAGTAGTTTCTCTCTTGCTCCTCATTGACAAAAATAAAATGTGCAGCTTCCCAGTTCTGCCAGCTTGCTCCTGCCTGTCTCAGGATTCCCTGCCTGACCACCCCACCTCCCAAAGTGCCTTGACTCAAAGGCCATACAGCCTCCAGCGTCAAAGAACCTATCCTATCCCCGAGATGACGAAGCCATGTTCTCCCAGCCTGACCTTCGGCCCTCACTAAGAGAACAGCACTGCGTTGTCCTCTTCCTCAATTACCAATGCCATGGACCCAGGTGTGAACAAACCAGAACCTTAGCTGGGTGAGAATAACTGTGCCTACTGATACTTGAAGGCAAAGTATTCATGGCTTCTATTCTCCCATTCTCAAATAGGAGACTGTTCCTTTGCTTTTAACTGCCCGGGCATTATCTCAACCCATGATGAAGAAAACTGGCTAAGGAGGAAACAAGTATTAAAATTCAGTCACCCTCTCTTATTCATGCACTGTCTCTTCTAAAAAGGTACAAGTTTACTTGTATGTAAACATACAGATAATTTAAAATACATTAAAATATTTAATTTAAAACATTTAGGAAATGCTTTTTAATGTACTCAGTTGTGACAGTCTTCTTGACACCAGATTCCATAGTACATTTTCCACATGAGACGCTGGATGAGGACGTAATGTAAAGTCCTTTGCGATCGTTTTATAATAAACATACAAGTGATTTTTCAAATGACTTTCTCTTGTCATGATTCTGAACAACAGTATCTAAGTGGATAATGTAAAAGCACAAGTAACCAAATGCAACTCTGCAAAAGAATAAGCTCAGTTTAAAGAATAGTCTTACTTGATGTAAGGAAAGCAAAGCACCAAGTCTTCCAATTTCTAAGCACTAAATATTTCTTAAACGCTTTCTACAACACATTTTCCTGGTGAAGTAGCCACATAAAGTTTGGAAATGCTTACCTGAAGGCTTTATTAGCTTTAACAGGGGTTGCTTCAAAGCCAATTGGACAAAAATAATGATTTTGGCAATGATAGATATAAGCCAGCGATTCATCTTTCAATCCATGAGTTAACTTTGACAACGCCCCTGAAGCTACAAAAAGCAAAAACAGAGGGGCCATAAAGCACTTTTTATTCTTCATACAAACAACTAGTTAAGAACTGAAAGACAAAAAAGACATGACTCAGGACACACTGACATTACTGGGGAAAATGAGAAGCTATTGATGATGCAAAATTAATGAATTTATTTTCAGTTTTACCCTGTAGACTGAAATTCAGATAAATTGAATCGCAAACTGAAGAACTGAAATATGTCCTTGCTTACCAAAACCTAATAATACACATACTTGTCTATGAAATTTAATTACCATATAAAACCAAATACCTAGTGTATACAGCAATGGTCTCAGCTTTTCTGGTTGTGCACATCTGTCACTAGAAATTTCTGAATAAGCATGCCCATTATAAGCATTTTTGTTTATAAACTATGTGCATATACTACTGTACTAATATGCCTTTATAAAAGATACACAAAAAGTAGGAGTTTTAAATTAGATTAAAATATAGACATTCCAATATGTTCTTCCCACACCACGGTGATCACCTTGTACAGCTCCTGTAGTGGGTACATCCCAATTTGAAGACCACTGAGGTATGTGGATAAATATAAATTCCAGATAATAAAGTTATAAAAATGGAAACTTTCCCCCACTAACACACAATTGAATCTTTCTACAAAAGTTACACAGACTAAAGGAAAAGCTTTCACAAGCCAAGTGATGAGATAAGAACATCTCTGGAGACAGACTGATAGTACCACCGCATCCTCTTATAACTGCTCCTCCTTGTATATTTCCCCATAGCTATATTAGTTGTGAAGTAATTTCAAAAGTATTACCATAAGAAAGAAGTTTTTACCAGCATTCAATACTTAAAGCCATTAACTGAGGTTTCATTAACTTACATCTCCTGGAAGAAACTAAATTATTCATGAACAAATAGCCCATTAAAACTGAAAATCCTAAAAATAGTTGAAGCAGGTGAAAGCTTGCAAGTCATGGTTTCTCTGATTGACTTTCTGACCACTGAAATAGTTGATGACCACTAAGAACAGCAGGTCAATGGCTATAGCAGAGCCAAGGAGGCGGCACCCCACCCCCACCCCTGCAGACACACACACTTTGTGAGTTTAATGGAGACAATAACATTTCTGTCTTAAACTCTTTCTCCAAAGTTTCATCTTGACCTTTCCCATAGATTTTTCCTTCATGGCCTCATGGCCTACCTTCAGAGCATACCTGCACGGCAAGGCAATATTTTCTACTAAAATCTCTATTTCATAGTGATAAATAAGTCTGTCTGCAGTTTTTGGTTGAGTTCCCCTGACAAATTAAAAATTTAACACCCAAGAGCAGCTCTAAATTAAGAATTATAAGAACTAAAATTCAGAAGGCCAATATTTCATTTTCAGAGCTGAACTTGATTGTAGATAGGTTCTAGGATAGTAAGCAAATGTAAATATATGGATTTATACTCTTCCTAAAATTCAATAAATACAAAAGATGTTTATACACAAAATTGGATTAGAAAAAGCTCTTCAAATCTTTTAAAAATTATGAAAATGCCAAATAAGTTTTCCCAAATAACTAAAACTTTTAATAAAAACTTTTTGTTATAACTTTTTAATGGAAATCTTTAAGTATTTCACACTGTCCTCCTTTCTTAAGTTAAATGTAATACAGAACAGCTGACTTCTTTAGTGTGACAATGAATAGTAATTACTTAAATGTCGTGGAATATATTCAGGATTTCAGGGGCAAATGAGAGAGGTAAGGAAGTTTGCTCTTATTAATTCTCACATAATTTTATCTGCCGCAAATAACTCTGACCATGTCCTAGTTTTTAGAAGACATGAGGTGGTTTTTCTTCTATGGAGTAATGGTGTTTATGGGCTTAGTGCTACTCAGGATGTTTTTTCGCCTTACTTCAAAGTACATAACATTCTGATTGATTTAGATGAGAGATCAGCAAACTTTTTCTTAAAGGGCCAGAGACAGTAAATATTTGAGGCTTGTGGGTTGCAGGCACTACTCAACTCTGCCATTATAGTAGGAAAGCACCCAGAGACAAAGGTAGCCATAGGCAACCTGTAAGCAAATGGATATGATTGTGTTTCAATAAAACTTTATTTACAAAACAGGCCACTGGCTTATGGGCTGTAGTTTGCCAACCTGTGATTTAGAGCAATAATTTTCAAACTTTTTTTGACATGGAACCCCTTCTGCAAGGAAAGTTTACATGGCAGGCTAGTCCATGAAAAGGATCAAAGCATAGTTGCTGTGGAGAAAAAGGAGGTAGGGAATCTAGGTACCCATTCCTCTTCCCCACCAGCCCTGAGGCACCACCATAGAATTACTAGGGGTCAACCAAGTGCAATTTGAAAACTTTTAATAAAAAGAATTCTTATTATACCTTTTTAATGGAAATTTTCAGTATTTCACACTTTCCTCCTTTCTTAAGTCAAATGTAATACAAAACAGTTGACTTCTTTAGTGTGACTATGTATAGTAATTACTTTAATGTCCTGGAATATATTCAGGATTTCCTATCAATTTAAGACCAAGCTTTTGATAAAGAGGTGGATAGCACCTCTTTAGAAAGACTACAGCTGTAGCTCTCAAACTTGTTAAACAACAGATCACCGGTACCCAGAGTGTCTCACCCAGTAGGTCCGGGATGGGGACCAGAAATTTACATGTCTAACAAGTTAGCAGGTGATGCTGACATTGGTCCAGGGACCACATTTTGAGAACCACTGGTCTATAGTTGAGGAAAATTTCATTTAACTCCATTCAGTAGGCAATTTATGACTACCTACTAACTATATCAGAAACTGCAGGGAGACAAAAGTGATGCACAGTACCTCCACCTGCCCTTGTAGGGAAGATAAAATAAGTAACTTTGAAATAGGGTGGAGTAAGACAGTGCCACAAAAAAGGGACATAATTCAAAGGAGAAAGAGCCCATCAGGCTTGAGGAATCAGGAAGGGGTGGCATTCAAGACAGAACTTAATGAAGTCGCAGGATTTCAACAATCCAGACAGGAAAGAGCACGAGGAGAAAACAAATTACTAGGGGGAAGGGATATAATCAGGGAACTGCAAGTAGTCTGGTTTAGAATACGGGCTATGGTAGTCAGTAGAGAGAGGCCTCCCATAGGGAACCCCCAGAATTTCAGGACAAGGTCAGAAAAAGATCACCCTCTGAAATAAAAGATAGTAAATACAGTCAGTATTTAAATACCTTAAGATAGTCATCCAAGAAAGTAATTCTGTTCAGGAAAGACAAATAAATGTGTTACAGATGGAAACTAAATTCAGAACGATGTTCAGTCTAGACCAGAGTATATCTAAAAAATCTGAAACTTAAGCAACAAGCAACCACTACTAAACGCAGCGCCGTGATCTGTATGTATAGAGAAAGGAGAACAAACCTACTAGAATTAGCTGGCCTGCTGTACTGTGAGGAGGAGTATATGTCCTGAGCAGCCAACAAGAGAATTCTGGTGCCTTTGGTATTAATATTTCTCACTCTAATATATCAACATATTGATGTTCTTTGAGTTTGTTTAGTATGAGTTTGTTCTGTAAAGGCTGATCATCTAAACAAGAACTATAGAGAATTCTAGAAGAACTTATTAGAGTGTATTTTTACACCTTCAAAGACATGAACTAGATTCTCTAATCTAGCAACATAATATCTTGCAAGGCTGTTACTCCCTTGACATCTTTTAAATACAACTGGTACATGTAGGACAGCAGTGGAAGGTCAATCTGTATTCACTTTGAATGATGCTAAGGAGTTGATGCTTTAAGCAAACACCAGAGAGCTCCTAAAGAAGAAAGGGATCTATTAGCGCTGCACGTTAAAAAGATTCATCTGGCCTTGTGTCTAATTTGAATTAGAGAAAACCAGTGGATGAGGAATACATAGTCCACCTGAGATGCACTAAGGAACATAGTAAGCTGGTAGCTGGCCACGGTGAGGGTATATATGAGTTATGTCCAGATAGGACAGAGGTAGCTATTCTCTGTTAAGCAAAAATGATGAGTTACAATACCTACTAGAAGAATAAAAATGAAATACATGAACATTAGTATAATTTTCAAGCTGGCTGATAAAAAAAAAGTGAATCTGGACTTCCCTGACACAAATGTTGAGAGCTAAATGAACCAATAGTTTGAAGTTACCTGAATAATAATGTGAATAATAATAATATAATAAGTGAACCAATAGTATGAAGCTAATATTGACAACTTCTAGCAGAGTATTTACATCTCTCTGTTAACTTGTATCAAAATCTCTAGATTTTGTTGTTATTCCAGGAATGAGCTCAGTTTACTTTTACTGAGGGCCCACTGGAAATGAGCATGTCAGCAAGCACTGGGGAGTTACAAAGTCAAAGAAGCATAGTTCCCAGGAAAACTTAAAGCCTATTGAGGAAACAGGCCTAAGAGTCCTTAAAAAATAATTTAAACAAAAAGAGAAGATACATTGCAAAGGTTTTTTAAACAAACAGCAACAACTGGCAATGGTTTTCACTACTGAACATCCCAGAGACAAATCAGAAAAGCCTATCTCTGCAACTCTTTCTTCCACAATGAGAGAGAACAGAGACTTTTGCTTGACACATGTATGCCTCCTCCCTCTGAATACAATCAGAAGTTCTGGGGTAACGTGTGAGGTCCTGGGGCACCATATATGGAATCAAAGCGCTACTAAGAGCAGTCCGTATAGTCAAGGAGATGGACAGGCACATTACAAAGATGCAACGTATATAAGGTAGCATATGCCAAAGGCCAAACAACAGATGCAAATAGCACTATAGGAAGTAAGAGGAATCCGTGCCCAACGCGGCAGGCAAAGCTTCAGTGATAAAGCAGGCCTTGCGCAGGACCACTGATCACTGAAGAGGAAGACAAGAAAATTCCAAGGGGGTGGCAGATCAATTATCCTTCAGGAAATACACACAGAAAAGGAAACAGTAAGGAGTCAAGTATTGTAATAGGGAAAATAAACACAGAAATATACCTGGGAAAATATATTAAAATTTATTTGAAGAAATTGCAGCAACCACCCCTCTCCCCCCACCAAAAAAAAAGGGAGTGGGAGAGAAATAGGTAGTTTATTCCATTCCTCAAATGAAAAAGATCTGATGTATGTTGGAGGAAGTTTAAACATACAGATAAAAAAGTCAATAGGGCCCAGTGCCACACATCCTAGATTATTAGGGGACTAGTTAACCTACACATCAAATCATTAAGTTAAAAAAGTCATGAAGGGGGCCATTCTGGTGGCGTAGTGAAGTTTGTGTGCTCCGCTTCGGTCGCCCAGGGTTCGCAGGTTCAGATCCTAGGCACAGACCTACACACCACTGTCCCACATATAAAGTAGAGGAAGATGGGCACGGATGTTAGCCCAGGGCCAGTCTTCCGCAGAAAAAAGACGATGATTGGCAACAGATGTTAGCTCTAGGACTGATCTTCCTCACAGGGAAAAAAAAAAGTCATGAAGAACTCAGGAGGTACTAGACTATGGGAAATAAATAAAGTACAGATCTTCAAAAGATCCGCAAATGAGAATTTCTAATAAAATTATGGTATAAAATCTTAAAGTTGTTCAGGACATTTGGACAAAAATTTTTTTAAATTCCAGAATAGTGTTCCTAAATCAACTCTCTTCAGAGCCCTTTTAGTATTTTATTACATCCCATTAATACATAATTACATGTTCTTACTTTGAGAATTTGATTAAATTTATATAGCTGATGTTTCCTCTGTACTCAAGAGTTTCTTTGATATCATGTTTTCTTTCATGTTATAATTTCTCTGGGTCTTCATGGTTCCCCTAATTTCCTTTCATTTCACTCACCCTTCTCTGCATAGATCCCGCCACTCTATCTAGATGCTGCTGATATTAATATAACAAAAAACCATGAGCTTCTCTGATGAAATCCTCTTATGATTGGTAGGCAATAAGATAAGCAAGTAAAAGGAACTGTAAGTCTTGGGCTGGTGCCTGCCAGGGCCCTAATCATAATGCAGTCTTGGGACACAAGCCTGAGAACTGTTTTATAGTAGCTTTCCATTGTATCCAACACACGTGTGACATTTTCTCCACTGATCATTTCATTGATTATTTATAGAAAAGGGTTGCAGACCACTGCTCTAGGTTAATGATTTTCAGTGTGGACATATCCAAGTGGTTATACAAGATGACCTCTTGGGGAGTGGAACAAAATATTAGAACATTTACTTACGTTTATTGTCATATTTTAAAAAGAAATTAAGCTTTATTACTGTCATTCTGTGGATTGAGCATGGATGCCACAAAAAGTCACATGTCACACATGTGCTGTCCCAAGAGAAGGACAGGAGTTCCACGATGGTGGTGCTGGCTCACAGTGTTAATTACTATGTATGCCATGACACCCTTACTCATTCAGTTGCTTCCAGTCAACTGCTATGTATTCAGTTTACAGGGTACAAAATGCCATCGGTATAAATTTTTTTTTGTTTTTTTGTGAGAAGATCAGCCCTGAGCTAACATCCATGCCAATCCTCCTCTTTTTGCTGAGGAAGACTGGCCCTAGGCTAACATCCGTGCCCATCTTCCTCCACTTTTTTTTATATGGGACGCCACCACAGCATGGCCTGACAAGCGGTGCATCGGTGCGCGCCCGGGATCCAAACCCAGGCCACCAGCAGTGGAGTGTGCACACCCAACCGCTACGCCACGGGGCCAGCCCCAATCAGTATAAATTTTATAAGACGTTTAATGAATAGAATCATTATTATACATACTTCATAATAAACTGGAGAATGACTATGAAAATCTTTTAGACCAGAAAAATGTTCCACTTATCTTGTGAAAATAAACATAAAGGTCTTATCATAAAACAAAGGTCTTATAAAAGATAGAGCCAAATTATGCATTTTCTTTCACAAAAAGTCAAGTGTCCCAAACCCACTGACTTGATGATAATGACATTCCAATAAGATTGACGCCAATAAAGTCATCCTGGGAGATACTTTTAAAACAAGAAAAAAATGTAACAACCTAAAAAACAAACAAACAAAAACCTTGTGCTAAGAAGAGAGAGAGCATTTGGAAAAAAAATAGTTTAGTAATGTTTCTATCAGTATATGATTTTGTCGCTGAAAATGATGTATGTTAATTATAAAAAATATTAACCGTATAACAGCTTTAAAATGCAATAGGACTGTTGAAAGAAGCCAACACCAGGACCAGGAGAATAGCAAATGGTTAGGTTTGAGATCTGAAATCAGACAGACTTGGTTTGACACTTGAATTCACCACTTACTAGCTGTGTAACTCTGCTCGGTTTACTGAACCTCTCCATGTCTCAATTTCCTCATCAATAAAGGGGAATAAAAAATTTTTTACAAGATTGTTATAGAATTAAAGCAGGTAAGTCGGCACAGTGCCTACACACATTAAGCTCCCACTAAAGGGTGGCTGTTACTACTACAAAATTAATGAAAAAAAAGAGACATAGAAATGTATAGTAAAATATGTCAAAAATGCCTTTACATTTGAGTGAAATTATCCTCAAAAGTTAATATCATATGAGCAAGATGAGAGTGGTAAATGTGATATGTGATATGAAAATGGCAATGAGAAGCATCTTGTTTTATGGACTGTTATTATAAGCTGGCATCACCGTAAACTAAAGTACAGACCTGGCAATGATGATAAATCTGAGACCAACATAACTAATACTATTTTCCTTTAATTTGAAGAAATAAGTTATATGTCTTTCATAAAATAAAAAATATATACATTCTTAGGAAATGTGTCACCTAGCTATCAGACAGGTATTATTAAATATTAGTAAAAAGTACCTTAGGGATCACCAGGGATACCAAAACTGCTCCCTGCTTGATTATCAATGCTGATTTTAAAAAATAGACCAAAGATCTTAAGAACCCAAAATTGTAGAAAACATTCAATATTAAAGCAGGAATAATTAATAGATCAAAATTAAAGTCAAGCCAATAATCTAAATTACAAACTTTATGGAAGTCTAGGCTCTCTAGATATCCATAACCAGTACTACTGCTAGTTAAAATGTGCTTGGTTTAGTTACTACTATGTATATCTAGGAATAAATCTGGTTTGAGGAAATAGACATTGATCATAATATAATCACAGAAATATGCTTTTGTTAATATTAATAGTATATTGTTATCTAAAGAATTCTAAGTTTAGGACTATTTCATACAATGGAACATAAATGTGAAAATAAACATAATTACATAAAATATAAAGTTTTTAAAATTATACATGTACTTCCTCAGGCAGTATGATGAATCAGATACACTAAATAACACTGCCAATGACATAACAAAAAGACTGGATTGAATATAAAAAGATCTCTTAAAATACATAACTGAAGAACTTCCAGAGATTAAAAAAGGAATGAAAGAGGGATTCTGTGAAATAAGTGAGCTTTAAAAATGGCTTTTGTTCTGAGGGTTTCTGCTAAACCCTAGAAAATTTAAAATTCCACTTTGATGGCTGCAGGAAGTATGTAGGAAATTAGCCTGGGGTTGTCCAGGATGGAGAGGAAAGGAAACGAGAATATGTCGCCCAAAATACCCAAAATTATTTGAGCTAAAGGCAATTAAGCAGCAAATGCAGGAAAAGCTCTGTCGATCCCTCTCTTTTCTGCCAATGGTGGGATATAAATCCTCCTTTTACTGGAGGCAAACTCTTTGCCCAGAGATGGCAACAGAGACATCGACAAAACTCACTCCCACAGTTTGCCCGCCTTGGAAGCCTGAAACTGCTTTCCTTTGTCCTGTTATTTATCTACAAAGTTATTGTTCTTTGTTGAAGATGCTTTTTAGGCCAAAATTCTAAGCCACCGCACTGAATTACTTTTCCTTGAGATTTCTCCTGCCTGATGTGCACTGCACATGTTAATAAGCTGTTTGTTTTTTTCTTGTTAATCTATCTTTTTGTTAAAGGGCCCAGCTGAAAACCTAAGATGGGTAGAGGTAAAATTTTGCCACCTCTACAAGAGTCTAAGAGGAGAACCCATACAAAGCTTGGATACTATGAAGCTACATACCTTCAGTGTCAAGGGAAACAAGAAACAAATTGACCACACAGAATGGGGACCAAGGAGATCTGCCTGTGTGAATTTTGGATTAATAGAGGAGGAAAAAATATTCCCTAAGAATTCATAATTATAAACCAGTACAAATTTTGCTACCTGTGTGGTCAAGAAATCCTCAATTAGAGAATTTAAATAAAAATTATCCCAGTTCTCCAGGAAACAGGCAAAATTAAATGCAGATCTTCTCTGAAGATTCTTAATATTCCTAAATTCAATCCAAGCCTCAAAGCCTTGCCACAGAAATAGATCCAATTAAACACATTAAAGTTCTTAAAAAAATTAAACACATAGGAAACAAGGCACCTCAAATGAAATCCAAAAGAAATAAGAGACAGTAGAATCAGATGCACACAAATTTCAGATATTAGATTAAATATAGAAAAAAAAAGTTTTAATGTATTAAAGTTTGAAAATATGAGTAAAGAACAAGAGACTTTAAAACAGATTTGAAAAAGAACTAGATATTTATGGAATGAAAAACATGATTGAATGTTTTGGAAAACTCAAACTCAATGGACAATACAAAAAGCAAACTAAACACAGCTGAAGAAAAAATTTAGCAACCTGGAAAGTATATCCTTTCTTAGTTTTTAATTGCCTGATCAATTACTGAGAGAAGTGCATTGACAGTCTCACTAGAAACAGAAAAAAATACTAATATACCATTTAAAGCTACCCTTTCCAAAGGGACAGGCCCCCTGCAGATGCACAGAATTCAATCAGTTATAATAAAAGCTAACATTTATTGAGTCCTCTGTGTCAAACAAGGGACTAGGTCTACTACAAATATGTCTCTTTTTATCCTCACAGTGACCTTATGGTGTGGGTACAAATAAGGAAAGACAAAAGTCTACACTGGGCTCAGTAAGTATCTAAGTGCCCTGTTCAAGGTCACAAAACCAGTGTGTGTAGAAACTAGCACGTGACCTCCAAGTTTGCCTGACTCCTAACCAACTTGATATACCTAATATAGGTCAACAGAAATATATCCTACTCTATATTCAATCCTTGACCTTGTGTAAACCATATACCCTTTCTCCTTGACCAAACTTTACTTAGGCTCCTCTGAGCCCTCTACTCAACTAGGCCTCAAACTTGCGCTTCTGTGTCCATCCTTGCCAAGTCCAGTTTTAGCAAGAATCCTGCTGTCAGTTTAGAGAGACTCACCCACCCTTGATATCTGATCAAGTTCCTCATGCCCCACCCTTGACATTTAAGCCCTTGGCCTGCCTGTCATAAGAATCCTGTTAGACCATTTTAGCAAGAATCTCTCTACCCTTGATGCCTCCTCTTAGTAATTTTCCATCCATTGACTCCTCACTTTGCTAGCTAGCTCTAAATTCCCAGCTGCCTTTGTTGTATTCAGGGTTGAGCCCAATCTCTCTCCCTATTGCAATATCCCTATTACAATAGTCTTGAGTAAAGTCTTATTTTAACAGGTGTCAAAATAATTTTGTCTTCAATACTGTATTACCGTTTTCTAATTTATAAAGTCAAAAGATTATTGTACAATTTAAAAAAAGGAAGTTGTCAAATAATGCAAATTATTTAATTAGCACATAACTAAAACAATCCTTAAGATCAACCAAGACTGTTCTTCAATAGAACTTTGTCACTTTCACAGTCCATTGTCCTGTTGTTATATGTTATTATGCAAGTCCAATACCAAATATTCTAAAATCCTTGTATTCCTTTTTAGGAGGAGGAACTGCAAATTCCATGCTGCTTCCTGAAAGAGTTTTGCCAGCATGCACACACAAACACATACACCCCGTGGGCCCAAACCATACAAACAACGTATGAAAGTAGTATTTATGACATACCTTAAAGTTCCAAAAGTTCTACATGCAAAGATGAGAAGAGCTAAAAATATTAAACTGTTTATTGAAAAGTGCCATACAGATTACTACTATGATTTCCTCCTTGGACAAAGAGATATAAAAGTAACAGACTGTGTTAGGGTTTACATAATGTCCTACGAATCAAAACAGCCAATCTTTGAGATGGATCCTAAAGCATATATGGGTGTATGTGCTCACAGACGTGTGTGTAAATCTTCTATATGTTTACCTACCAGTTTCTCCAGCTGTTTTATTCTTCCCATGAGGCTTATATAGAACGTATGAGCATCCTTTTACATGGAAATGGTCATTAATTTGTCTAAACCATCTGAAAAATAACAAGAAGATTTGCTCATAGCAACAGTTCCATAACAAAGAGGGCACTATTCCAGTTCCAGGGAAATTCAGACAGAGCCCAAGTTTGGCATATCTACTAGAGGTTGGGGCCCAGCGCTGGATACATGGTTTACTACCAACACATATCCACAGTATTAGTATTTTGCAGAACTAAAAATAAGGTATTGCCTCTAAGCAAGGGCTTCGTACCTCATAAGTGTTGTATTTCCAGTGAAAGGGCCAAAC
Source organism: Ceratotherium simum simum (assembly GCF_057802395.1). Classification (NCBI taxonomy): domain Eukaryota; kingdom Metazoa; phylum Chordata; class Mammalia; order Perissodactyla; family Rhinocerotidae; genus Ceratotherium; species Ceratotherium simum. The sequence goes on from NC_141909.1 coordinate 9,728,092, forward strand.
CTAATATCTTCAAACGGGGGTTGAAAGCCCAAAATATGTAAAGCTTCTTCTTGGGTAATAGGTGGAAGACTACAAAAGAAACATCGCCTTTCATTTTACAATTCCAATCATATGCAAATATAACCTGTCTGAATGTTCATATGTCTGACTGGCAAACAATTTTAGTAATATTTTTAATTTTTATTTTATCGAAAAATAATACATGTATATATTTTTAGCTAAAAGGCTTATAACAAAATACAGAAGCTTTTTCTCAATTTATGAAAAATCTATTCTTAAAAATCTTCCATTATAAGGGCCAGACCGGTGGCGTAGCGGTTAAGTATGCGCGCTCTGCTTCGGGGGCCCGGGGTTCGGACCCCGGGCGCACACCAATGCACCGCTTGTCAAGCCATGCTGTGGCTGCGTCCCATATAAAGTGGAGGAAGATGGGCATGGATGTTAGCCCAGGGCCAGTCTTCCTCAGCAAAAAGAGGAGGATTGGCAGATGTTAGCTCAGGGCTGATCTTCCTCACAAAAAAAAAAAAAAAAATCTTCCAAAGCAACACCAAATAACTTTTGAATTTGGGGTTTAGGAATACCAAGAAATTAACATACCTTCCAGCTCCCATTGTGCTATATAAGAAATTCCAACAAGAAATTAATGAGGAGATACCACAAGAAGTCTTATATTGTGGTCGGCTTATGCAGTACCTGAGAAAACAAAAGACTTTTCTTTGCTTAAATGAACACAAAATATGCAAAATAGAAATATAATACTCATGGTAACTAAAAGTGTTAACTTAATGAAACTTTGATCATTTAAGCCAATGTAAAATCTTTATTGACTTAAAATATTTTTATCATAAATATCATAAATGCGTAACAATAAATCATCCATTTTAATAAAGATGGCTAAGTATGACTAACTACTAGTTAAAGTGAATGTTATCCAAACCAATGGAAGTTGACCTTCACTTGAAGGAATGAAAAAAAATTGATAAATAAATTTAGATACCAACTACTAAAATTTCAATGTAAACTAGTTGCATTGCATATATGTTTATCTGTAACTTCAGTTGTAGGAGTTCTTTATGTATTCTGGATATTAACCCCTTATCAGATATATGATCTGCAAATATTTTCTCCCATTCCATAGGTTGCCTTTTCACTTTGTTGATTGTTTCCATTGATGCACAAAAGTTAAGTTTGGTATAGTCCCATTTGTCTATTTTTCCTTTTGTTACCTCTGTTTGTGGTATCATATTCCAGAAATCATTGCCAAATCCAATATCATGAAGAATTTCCCCTATGTTTTCTTCTAGGAGTTTTATAGTTTTAGGTCTTACGCTTATGTCTTTAATCCATTCTGAGTTGATTTTTGTGTACGGTGTAAAGTGAAGGTCAACTTTGTTCTTTAGCATGTGGATATCCACTTTTTCCCAGCACCATTTGCTGAAGAGACTGTCCTTTCCCCATTCTGTGATCTTGGCACCCTTGCTGAAGATTATTTGCCCATTTACATGAGGGTTTACATCTGGGCTTTCTATTCTGTTCCATTGGTCTATGTGTCTGTCTTTATGCCTATACCACACTATTTTGATTATTGCAGCTTCATAATATATTTTGAAATCAGGAAGAGTGTGGCCTGTATTCCACTTCTGCAATCACCACCTTCCCAGCAATTCACTAGAGGCAGTGTCATCAGCTGGAAGTTAGGGGTAAGATAATAAAGTGACAATCAGCACGATGTCTCCTTCTGCAAACCTCTCTTCATTCCTTGAGTGCTGAACTGGATCTCCATGAAGAACGCAGATACTTCTCCACTGATGTGACTGTTCACATCTAACCAAAGGGTCACTGAATGGTTTCAGGACCATCACGTGAACTTTAAGGAAACCTGCATCGTTTGAGGCCAGCAGTGGTCTGTGCAGCTCTTAGGGTCTTCTCTCTGCTGGTCCAAAGTACACAGGATTTGATAAGTGTGCTTCAGAGCCTGTGGTTTGGGGATGTTGCTATTTCTTTGTTTCAGGGAAGATGGAGTTTTTGCCTGTTTTTCATCTTGTTGTTGGTTATTGTTGTAATGGGTTTGAGGGAAGGAGGAGAGTAAAAAGACCTTACTCTGTCATATTTAAATCTCCCCCTTCCATCTCAAACACTTCACAAATCCTTGGGATCAACCCTAGGCACCCCTAAGATTTTTCATACTTCTTCATCAATCCAAACTTGTTTACTGATCTTGTTCATGACAGGCTTAAAACTTTTACTGATATTCTACTGTCTTCTGCGGGTCTTTCCATTCCAACCTTGATCTTGTAATATTCTCAGTGGGAAATAAGCTTGTCATTCTGGTGGTCTTTCCCCTCAGGGTATTTCTTCATCTATCCTTCCTCAGCCAAGCCTTTATGGCCTCACATGTTATACTATTAAAATATAATTTCTCATATTTCTTGTTAAAAAAAAAAAAAACCTTAAGTCTAAGATTTAAAAGCAAAAAATGGGCAAAGCCTTACTCCAAAGAAACTAAAATTAATGTTTTTGATTCTAGTTTCTCCAATATACCCTACATACTAACTACCAATTTATCTTTGTAAAAGACCCTTTTCTTAAGAAATCATCAGTGCCTCATCTCTACCCTGGAAAAGAAAAATCTAAGTCCTTAGCCTGATGTCCAGGAAATGGATCATGACATGTATTATAAAGAAAGAGCATGGACTTGGGAGTCTGGCTCTCTCCAGTATCAATACAAGATCTACTTATTTGCCATGTGATGTTGGGCAGGTTTCTTAGCTTCTCTGAGCCTCTCTCCAGACAAGCTGGTGTACTCTTCGTTACCAACATGCCAGACACTTCCTACCATCTTTTCAAAGACCTTTAGACCATCCCCTCAGATTTTCTCTCTTAAGACCCAGCTCCTCAGTGAAGCCTTTTGGTGATCATTACCTCCTCTCATGTTGGTTGTTTATTCATACACATCACCTGACAAATGGCCTGAGATACTTTATATTTTTATGCTTAGTCTTTTCTTCTCAGATTTTAAACCTTGTGAGAACGAAGACCATGTTTTGTGTATCTCAGTATTCTCAGAGTAACTGTCAGACAGTAAAGGGTCCAATATTTATTAAGTGATAAAAATCTAATATTTCTAAAACTTCACACAAAAGAATTTTAAAAACCAGAGATTAGTAATATTTAAAAGCATCATGAATTAAACCTTTTTTTCTTTAGAATAGGAACTGTATTTTAAGGTAACCAAATAGCCCCAGTTAGTAAGTGAAAGCTCTCCTTATTAGAAGAATGCCAGCTAATAAAGGCAGAAGAAATGCTAGAATTTTGAAATATCACCATTTCACAGCAAGGATTCAGGCAGAGATTGTCAATGGGTTTAGCTAAAACCACTACATGAAAAGTCAATGGGAACCTGGATATTAGCCTGATGCCACTGTCACCCTACAGATTACTTGATGGCTGTAGAGGGGGAAAAAAATGACAATGTAGGCTAAGGCTGTCACCACCCTAATCCAGTAATCACGTTTAGAATCTCTAATACTGGATGACTAGACACTATTTACCTCCTGACATGATGCAGTATGGAGGACACAGCATCACTTGGGCAGTATTCTTGTCCAAAATGTGACTCTAATCAAATCTTTATATCCAACTTCCAGTTTACAGGAAATACTGAGGTTATATGAGTAATTTAGACAACTAATAGGAAAAAAATCAGATCCAGAAGGTAAGACATTCCACAAGATATCTGGCCAAGTCTTTCAATAAGTCAATATCCTAGAATTTGGGGGAAAAAAAGGGAAGAGTAGGGTGGAGACTATTCTAGATTAAGAGAGATTTATGGGCTACAACAAGCAAATACAATGTGTGGTTCATGGTGGGTCCCACTTCGAACAACCAAGTGTGAAGATATTTCCAGAAAACTCTGGGAAATCTGAATTTAGCCTGAGAATTAGATTCTAAGGAAACAGTATTAACTTTATTAGGCATGACAATGGTATTGTGGCTAAGTAAAAAAAAGGTCAATTTTTAGAGATTACCATCGTCTGAGGTCTAATACTTTCCGCTGTTTAATATCTTCAAGAGAAGAATACTGAGGCCACTCCCTTTGATGTCTTCCTTTTTTATCTGAAGTTTTTTTCTTGCAAATTTGTTTCTTTACATTGCCTAGAATATAAGAGTATAAAATAGCAAAATGCCTAAGATGAAGTAAACTGCCATGCAATACAATTATGTAACAAAATTAAACAGTAATTTCCACTAGTTCTAAAAATGATATTTGCAAACATATTGAAGAAGTAAATGTATCTTCAAGAATACTCCTCTATCTTAAAGAGAGAGAGAGAGAGAATAAAAATTTAAACAACCATGAATGTTATGTCCTATCAGGTTCTTATATTCCAGTTCCTGAGCTAGTCACTTAGCTAGTAAAAGAATCAATCACAAAAATCTTTAGCCACACCTAGAAAATAAAATTACCAACAGTAAAATATTTAACTAGACCACTTTCCAGAAAATGAATCCTTTCTATAAAACAATAAAACCACACTAATGTAATTCTGTTAAGAAAGTAAAGGCAGTAGATCCAATAATACGATGATGTGATGTTTAAAAATATCCCTAGGCCTACAGAGACCACAAAATGGATTAAGAATGATGCACACATTTACACTATTAAAATGCAATTTTAGCACCAGGGACTGGAATGGAAAACAAAGTCTCCTTTCTGTGTGTGTGTATGTATGTACGTATATACACATACACCCACAACAAACACACACATTCTCCCAAAGACCCATAAGACAAATAACAATGGTTACCTGTGGGGGGACAACAAAAGAGAGACAAAAGTGAGAGTGAGACTTTACACTGTTTAGTTTTTACACTTTTTATTTCTGAACCATGCTAATGGATTACCCAGTCAAAAAAATTACATCAATTAAAATATTAATAACATCCAAGCTTCATTTCACTGAAATACTATTAACATTTCAGAGTTATGCTCAAATACTTTTGTATCTTTCACACATATTATATTTTAAATGTAATAATAAAATCTGTAAATAAAAGCTAATATTTCATTTTTATGAGTTATTCATAAGTTATAAAACATAGATTATATAGATATATGCCAAGAAAACAAACACGGAAAGGGATCCATTTTATTCATTCAGGATGCTTGTTAATGAAACCATTTGGCACCCACAACCAGCTGGAACTCAGAAACCATTGTTACACAGGGAATTTCTCTAATTTTTGTAAAATGTCATAATCATGAACACTATAGTATCCAGAAACAAGTTTTTTTCCCCTTCCTTCTAGTTATTCTTCCTAAGTCTTCACAGAGAACACAAAATTTCTCACAGAGCTGAACAACCACTGGCAAATATGAGCGAAATCTCATTCCAAGAAATTTCTTTTACTAATAAAATAAATCTCAGAGAGTGAGGAGATGGAAAAATTACTTTCCAACATGTCTTGAGATGTCTTCACTGCCCAATAATGACTTGATTCCCTATGTAGTCTTCTCAGCCACTTAAAATTTTAGAGGCTAATGAAGCATGGTAATCTGTGACCTCAGTGGCCCTCAGAGTGGTGTGTACCCTCATACTTTCCTCTGTGGTATACAAGAGCCTGCCCTCTGTTCTCTTCTAGCTTACTACCCTGAGCCCCTAGGATAAATAAGCATCTATGTTCCAAATAAGCATCCTTTATAACATCCCCACACTGCCACGCAGAGAGCTGGTCCCACAGGCAAACTTGCACTCAATATGAGAAGGAAGCTCTTTGGAAGTGGAAGCGGAGTTTGAGAGGGAACAGAAGAGAGCCTGCCTGAACACTGCTATCTCCCCATCACGTCAACACCAGGAACCTTTGCCCCCTGCCCCGTGTCACTGCTATACTCCTTTCATTCGTCACCCTACCCACAACACACGCATACAGCCCCAACACCAAAATTACATATATAGATATACACACACTTCTATTTACCACACTGGCTTTCAGAGAGAGGTATGCGGATAGCAAATAAAAGTACAAAATCCACCATCTTTTTGACCTAAAGAACCACAGGACAGAGTTCAGGACAATCACTGTCACTGAAAAGTGAGGTGCGGGGGAGCCCAGAAAGACAAGAGCCAGAGAATTTGGGAGGCCCAAATTCTGTGTACAAATTTGGAGGAAATCTTGAGCTGACTCCTGGACCGTGCATGCACAGAGCAGACCCCAAACAGCACAGCTCAGGCTAAAAGAATTGAACTGAGATTGAGATATCCTCAAGAGGCAGAATGTGCGATTTTAGTCCAACCAAATTAATTGCTGCTAAAATTAAAACAAAACACTCTTTAGAGGAATATACTAGACTCCAAAATCACCATAACATAATATTTCCAATATCTAAGATACAATCCAAAAGTATTGAACATGTGAGGAAACTGAAAAATGTGACACATTCTCAAGAAAAAAGATAAGACCAACTCGGAGATGACCCAGATCTTAAAATTGGGAGATAAGGATTTTAAACTGAGTATTATAACTATGCTTTATAAGATAGATAATGAATGAAAAAGTAGCAAATCGAAGATAAAAAACAGAAACTATTTTAAAAATGTAAATTCTAGAACTAAAATAAATAACATCTGAAATAAACAATTCATTGAACAGACTAACAACTGTCTTTAAGAGATGCACTTTAAATATAAAAAACACAGGTTGAAAATAAATTGATGGAAAAAAGATAGACCCTACAAACACTGGTCAGAAGAAAGCTGGAGTACCTATATTAACATCAAACTCAAAGTAAGCAGGTGGAGGGATATAATAAAGAGCAGAAATCAATGAAATAGAAAACAAACAATTGATATAACTAACAAAGCTAAAATCTGGTTATTTGAAAAGTTGAACAACACTGATAAATTCCTTGCTAGATTAAAAAAAGAAAAAAGAAAAAAGAACCTACATTACCGGCATCAGGAACGAAAGAGTTATCACTAAAAACCCCATAGGCATTAGAGGGTACAAGGGACTTAGAAACAACTTCATGCCAACAAACTTGACAGCTTAGATGAAATGGACAAACTAAAATTTTACAGAATTAATGGGAATTGAGATAGCACCATAATCATAGAGATTTTTTAATACCCCTCTGAAAACCCCTCAGAAAACACGAGGAGAAAACACTTCCCAACTTCCCTTAGGAGACCTGCATAGCCCTAATTCCAACACCTGAAAAAGACATTACAAAAAACTTTATAGACCAATCACATAAATATACACACAGAATGAAAATTCCCCTGACACTCCTGAAAATTGCAAATTTACATAACGTTCTGTGAAACAAGTTGATTTTGCAAATGGACAAGAGTATGGAGATTTTACAAAATGATCAAAGAAGCCTCGAAGTAAAATACAAAGCCTAGTTCTACGTCTTACTAGCTGTGCAGCTCTGCATAAGCAATTTATCCCCTGCAAGCCTCCATTTTTTTTTTTTGCTGAGGAAGATTGGCCCTGGGCTAACATCCATGCCCATCTTTCTCCACTTTATATGTGGGACGCCTGCCACAGCATGGTTTGATAGGCAGTGTGTACGTCTGCATCCGGGATCCAAACCTGCCAAGCCGAGGCCAACAAAGCGGAGCGCGAGAACTTAACCACTACGCCACCAGTGCGGCCCCAAGCTTCAATTTTTTTAATCTATAAAATGGGGATAAGAGTACCTACCACATAAAATTCCTGTATTACTGTGAGTTCAAAACAAAGAAGTGAAAAGCATTAGTATCTGCCACAGGACCACCACATTGCAATTGTGAAGGCTGTGCACCATAGGTGAACAACACCGTCTTAAGTTGTGCAGTACACAACCTACTCAGTGGTATCTGGAGGCCCTGCTCAGTGCTCAAGACATTTTAACAAGAACAAAAAACCCACCATGTTATACAGTGGAAAAGAAAACTAGAGGTTTAATCAGGAAATATGAATTCATGTTCCTGCCAAACTACGAAATAGTTGTTATTCTAGCCATGTCATTAACCTTTTCTAAGCTACCATGTACTTATCTGTAATACTAGTATTTTACAGCATTCTTAGATTTGTCAAAACTCTCAAAATGCAAAGGTTATGTCTGAAATTTCCAGTGGCAACCCATTAATGAACTAAACGTCCTTTGTCCAAGGTTATTTTTTTAACCACAATGACAGACAACATTGTTCAGTATTATAAAAGGAAAATGTGTTTAATGGCAAATTTAAACAAGATATATCGTTTGTTTTCTTATTATTTTCACATGTAAAATAGTATTTCATGCCTCCCTCCTTACCTGATTTGTGTTTCATATTTGTGGTCACGCCATCAAATTCAGATTTATCAATTTCCCATGCAAGAGGTAGCTTGCCTAGGCTATTGGATAAGTTTTCCAGGCTATTTTCTTCATTGTAGATGATGTCTGATGTACTGGTTGGGATGCCAGAGTATACTGATGAACTGTTTCCAGCAGATAAAGAGGTACCATCAGGGAGGCAGGAAGAATGGGTTGGATTTGGAGTTTTATAGATTGAGGTTGCCTGGTTGAGAAAGGCATAGTCTGAACAAATGGCATAAATTTTCTCCCGAGTATGGGTCACTGGACAGCTCCACGGGTAATGACCATCTCCTTTGGGACCCAAGGGTGCTCCCGAAGCCCGAGTGCAGAAAGACTGTACAGCACTTTGTAGATTCTCTTCAGGAGACTTTCTCTCAGATCTGTGCTCACCATTTCCAGAATCACTTGCCCTTTCTGCTTCTGCAATGTTAGGCATTGAATGCAACTCTAAAAGTTCTGTTAGGAGGAAGAAGTTGCAACTCTGTTTCTTGAAAAACAACTGTGACAAGTGTTTACAGCATTCTACAAAAACTTGAGGGCTGCAAAATGGCCTCCTAAGAAAAGAGGAAGAAAGATCAACAATCCACCAGACACTACAAACAGCCCTAGAAAATATATTGTTTCATATGCCTTCATTCAATAAATATTTATTTTACCACTACTATATGCCTAGAGTCATGATCACTAACCATAGGTCTCGTTAAAAAAAATTATTTTAAAATAATGCCTTAGGGCCGGCCCCATGGCTTAGCAGTTGTGTGTGTGCGCTCCGCTGCTGGCAGCCCGGATTCGGATCCCGGGTGCACACCAACGCACTGCTTGTCCGGCCATGCTGAGGCCGCGTCCCACATACAGCAACTAGAAGGATGTGCAACTATGACATACAACTATCTATTGGGGCTTTGGGGGGAAAAAAATAAAATAAATTAAAATAATGCCTTAGAATAATAAAAAAGACAAATAATTTAAAAAATGGGCAAAGTAATTGAATCACGACTTCTCCAAAGATGATGTAGAAATGGCCAATAAGCACATGAAAAGATACTCAGCATCATTAGTCATCATAGAAATGCAAATCCAAACCACAATAAAATACTACCTCACACCCACTAGGATGGCTATAATCAAAAAGACAGATAATAATAACGATCATCAAGGATGTGGAGAAATTGGGGCCAGCCCGCTGGCTTAGCGCTTAAGTGCGCGCGCTCCGCTACTGGCGGCCCAGGTTCGGATCCGGGAACGCACCGATGCACCGCTTCTCCGGCCATGCTGAGGCCGCGTCCCACATACAGCAACTAGAAGGATGTGCAGCTATGACATACAACTATCTACTGGGGCTTTGGGGGGAAAAAAAAAAGGAGGAAGATTGGCAATAGATGTTAGCTCAGAGCCGGTCTTCCTCAGCAAAAAGAGGAGGATTAGCATGGATGTTAGCTCAGGGCTGATCTTCCTCATAAATAAATAAATAAATAAGGATGTGGAGAAATTGGATCCCTCATACACTGCTCGTGGAAATGCGAAATGGTCCAGGCACTTCAGAGAACAGTTCCTCAAATGTTTAAACATAGAGTTACCATATGATCCAGCAATTTCACTCCTAGGTATATACCTAAGAGAAATGAAGACAAATGTCCACACAAATGTTCACAGCAGCATTATTCATAATAGCCAAAAGTGTAAACAATCCAAATATCCATCAATTGGTGAATGCATAAATAAAATGTAGTATATCCATACTATGGAATATTATTGGGCAATGAAAATAAATGATGTACTAACCCATGCTACAACAAATAAACCTTGAAAACATTGTAGTAAGTGAAAGAAGCCAGTCACAAAGGACCAGACAGTGTATGATTCCATTTATATGAAATGTCCAAAATAGGCAAATTCATAGAGACAGAAAGTAGATTAGTGGTTACCTAGGGCCAGGGGATAGGAGGGGGTTGGGGCTGATGGAGTTTCTTTTTGAAGTAATGAAAATATTCTATAATTGATTGTGGTGATGAATGCACAACTTTGTGAATATACTAAAAGCCATTGAATTGTACATTTCAAATGGGTGAATTGTATGGTGTGTGAATTATATCTCAATAAAACTGCCGAGAAAAACATGCATTTGCAAGGTTATTTAAAAAGCATATAGGCATAAAGGGTACATGATGAATAATTATCACATTTAAATCCACAAAAAATACAGAATTTAAGTTTTTAAAATATTGTCACCTGACAAAAAGCAGTATCCAATCCAGGTAGTCACTAACTTCTGATCAGTCCCAGGAAAAACTGAATTTCGAGCCTAAACCGATTCCTTTGGAGAAGAAAACAGAAAAGTTTAAATAGCAATGGAGGACATTCAAGGAAGCTGAAAACCTTGTGAATCAAACCATTACAGGGGTGTAGGAGGCAACCTGGGGCAGGTGGCAGGGCAGAGCATGCTCAATCACAGGGTTCAGCGAGGGAGCAGCACTCAAGAGCTTCAACCCACCCTGGGTGACCAGTTTGACTTTTACCAGTTAATATCTCTGTCCATTTGCTTACTTAAAAAATTGGAAATGAGAATAAATTTCACAGGTTACAGGGAAATGCTGAAATAAAATCCATCATACAAATACCGAATGACCAACACCTGTGACTACGGTGATAAGCAATAACAGATAATGATTCACACAAGAGCCATTACCCTAAGGTGGTAAGGAGAAACTAGTGAAGGTACTGCAAGTCCTTCGTGTAATTTAAGGAAACAGAGCTCCATACAAGGAGGACTCCACATATGCTAGAAAAGATTCCTTTTTCTTTTTAAAGGAATGCTTTCTCTGTACTCGAACCTTCAGGTAGTGATTTTTTAGTAATTTGTGCAGAGTTACAGTTATTTGTAGGAGGGTCAGTTAGGCAGGAGTTCACCACCAAAGATGGAACTTCTAATGGTTTCACTTTGGAAACTTGCCTTCTCTTTTTGGTCAAGAAATCCTAGGAGTAAGTGTAGTGGCTCTCTAGACAGGAAGCTTTAATGCTTTCTCCTTTCTTATCTCCTGTTGTGATCTTGACAGTGGAGGAAGATGCAAAGAGAAGCTCACTACCTGAGGTTGTACAGACCAAACTCTGGGCTTTTCTAAGGAGTTGGTTTCTCTGATTCTTAGCAGATGTCCTAGCGGAGCATCTTCTACGTCTTCTCTGTTATCCTCGTGCCTTTCTCTAAAAACCAGTGTGGTGAATAGAGTGGGTATGGATGTGTGGCGTTGGGGTTGTGTGGGTGGGTGTGGTAGAGTAACCAGTGAAAGAGAGCGTATGGTCATGGCAAGGAGCAATGAGCAGAGGGTACCGAGGTCAGTCTGATGGGGGGGATAGGAATGTTCCAAGTGCTGCCCTTGTTATCTCTTCGTCTCCAGCTTAGCTTCCACTCTGCCAGAGCTTCCTTCCTCAGGTTGAATGGAATTTTGCCTGTGGGACCAGCTCTCTGTGTGGCAGTGTGGGGATGTTATGAAGGACACTCATTTGGAACATGTATAGGAGAATATTCTTAACAAAAACATAGGCAAAGGACATGAAAAGATGTTCAACATCACTAATCATCAGGGAAATGCAAATCAAAACAACACTAAGATATCACCTCACGCCCATTAGAATGACTATAATCACCAAGACAAAAAACAACAAATGTTGGAGAGGATGTAGAGAAACAGGAACCCTCATACACAGCTGGTGGGAATGCAAACTGGTGCAGCCTCTGTGGAAAACGGTATGGAGATTCTCAAAGAATTAAAAATAGAGATGCCCTATGATCCAGCCATCCCACTACTGGGAATCGATCCAACGAACCTGAAATCAACAATCCAAAGAGGCTTATGCACCCCTATGTTCATTGCAGCATTATTCACTATAGCCAAGAAGTGGAAGCAACCTAAGTGTCCCTCAACTGATGATTGGATCAAGAAAATGTGGTATATATATACAATGGAATACTAACTCAGCCATAAAAAAAGACAAAATCGTCCCATTTGCAACAACATGGATGGGCCTGGAGAGTATTATGTTAAGTGAAGTAAGCCAGAAAGAGAAAGACAAACACTGTATGATCTCACTCATATGTGGAATATGAACCAACACATGGACAGAGAAAACTATATTGTGGTTACCAGGGGCAATGGGGGTGGGGGGTGGGCACAAGGGGTGAAGGGAGACATATATACGGTGATGGACAAACAAAAATGTACAACCCAAAATTTCACAATGTTAAAATACTATTAAAACATCAATAAAAAATAAATAAATAAAAAGAACAACAACAACAAAAAAACATAGGCAAAGGGAAATTGTTGCATTTGCACACAAAAGGGAGGCCTGAGCTTCCTGGAAGCTAAAAACAAGAAAGAATATACCACTTGATTAATAAAAAGCTTAACAGTCTGGTTTTGATTATTTGTGTTTTGGGTTTGTTTGCTTTTAAATAGTAGTCACTGAACAAGAATGATCTCTTTGCTTGCACTTTTACCAAAAAAACAAAGCGAAGATCATCAACATAAGAGCATATTTTAACTGATTGTCAATAAAAGCCAAGAGTAACTTAGAGTGGTATGAAAACTTTCTCGGTTGAATCATTTTTTATAGACATTTCTCTTTGAAAAATTGTTTATAGATTTTATTACATAAGTAAACAAATTAGAGAAATATTGCAAAATACCAAAAGATATTACACAGAACATGAAAATTATCCAAATCCCATGACCCAAATACTGTTGGTGTTTATTTTCTTTCCTATTATCTGTCTGATCCTATTTTCTGTCAGTGAGAGCTTCTTGAGGTCAAAGGCACTTGTGTTATTGTGTCCTCAGGGTTTCTTACAAGTGATCTAAGCACAAGTTATTACTAATAACAGAATCATTATAGACGTCAATTATTGTATTATGTTGTAATTATAGCCTCAGGAAATACTAAGGTTACAGAGGGGCAGTTTGTCCCTCTACTAAATAGCCTGCAGCTGGCACAGTTTTGTCACAGCTTATATCTCCTTTTGTCCCTATTTTTATAACCCATTTCCATGCCTAGCTCCCCCCTCCACCCCCATGGAATTGCCATTTCTAATCTGACCTGTGCATAGATACTAGAAAATAAAGCTTGTGCATATGATCATACAACTCCCTTGCCTAAAACCCTTTGCTCTTAGAACAAAAAGCCAACTTCTGATCCAGCCCCATGATATCTCTCTTAGCTCCACGGCATCCCCTCTCCCCACTTCTTCTCTATGCCCTCTCCACACTCCCTCCAATGACCACTTCTCCATTCTCTGAATGCTGTCTCCACCCACTCACCCTCCTTTAGTTAGTTAATTCCCACTTCTCCTTCAGATGTCAGCTCAAATGGCACTTTCTGGGGAGTGCTTTCTTCGCTCCTCAAACTGGGCCAGGTCATCCTGTAAATACTCGGATACCTTTCCTTCACAGGTCTTACCAGGGTGCAATTTTACATTTGTATGTGTATATGTATGTGTGTGTGCGTGTGTGCGTGTGTGTGTGTGTGTGAATGTCTGCCTCCTGCAAGTGTGGTTTTCTTGACTATTGTATTGCCAGTGACCAGCATCTGTAGAAGTTTCATCAAGAAATAGCTATTTTTAAGTGCCTACGTCATGCCAGGCATTCCTGTTAAGTCCTGGATTAAGAGCCTACATTCCAGGAGGGCTTACCAAGAGTGGCTTATGAATCAAGAGCCGGAGTTTTAGCCAAAGGGCCTTTTTTTCTCCTCTCTGGTTCTCACCTGTGAGAATTGAGGTTCCCTAATCCAGCAAAGTGAGGCGGCTATACTAAGATTTACTAAGAAGAAGGATTGCAGGACCTAAGGCTCAAGTTAATGATTTATTCATAAAATCATGTCACAAGCAACAGAAGTATTGATTGTGTGCAAACAAATTTTTATAAAATGCCCAGCTTTAAATGCACCACTAGGGTAACGATTTTTAAAAGTTGCTGGAACGAACTGTTCTGTAAAATAAAAGTTCTATTTGTAAGGCCAATATTCATCGCCTAGGTTACATTCTTTTCCGGTCATATTTTCAATCCGTATTTTTAAGTATCAAGTTTACTTAAAGATTAAAACATCTTAAAAAGTCACTTCAGTAAAGGCCTCCACATATGACAACTATTATGATCTGTATTCTGTACAGAGGACCACAGAGACGCAGGGGCAGGTAAGTGACTTACTAAGGGTGGAATATGCGCCCGAGGGCCAGACCACAAGCGCTAAGCCCCAGCGAGTCTGGTCTCCGTCCTTCCCTTCCCTAGACCCCTCCCCACGCCCTCCAGGCCCCTTCCTCGGTCAGGCCTCCCCGGGCAGAGGCGGCCGGCCTACGAAGGATACCGGGGGTCCTCCCGCGCACGGGCCAGCGTCGAGCCCAAGCTCCGGGGGAGGCGAACGGAGGTCCCACCGCCCTCCTCTGTGAAGCTCGCTGCGCCGCCGGGCTCGGAAGCCGCCGAGACGGAGGCGACAGTGGCGCAGGCCGGTCCCCGCCGCACCGAGCCGTTGTGTGCGGAGGCGCCGCCAGCTGAGAGGAAAGAGCGCGGCTGCGCCCCCTGCCCGCGCCCCTCCGGCGGCCACCCCGGCCCGCGCGCCGCCCCCACCCCCGGGGGCCGGCGTCCCCCGGCGTCCCCCTCCGTCCCCGCAGCTGCCGAGAAGCCACCGAGGCCTCCTGGCCCCTCCTCCCGCCCTCCCTTGCCGGCCGGAAGCCGGAGTTCTCGGCGAGGGGGAGCGGACAGAGGCCGGCGGAGTGACCGCCTCCAGCCCGCCCGGGGAGCCGGGGAAGAGCTGGGTGCCCACGGCGCCTGGGGGAGTGGGACGCGGGCACTTACTGCCCACGGGCGAGGAGGGAGCCCCCGATTCGAGTTTTTGAATGCAGGAGTTGATATCGTTACTAATGACAATTGCAAAAAAAGAAAACCCCCGCCTTGGCCCGGAGCAGGCCTGCTTTGGCTGGCGGAGTCACCGGCCTGTCTTGTTTTCCCAGGCAGCTGGCAAGGTCGAGGGGGTGGGGGGAGGGAGAGGAGGAGGCTCTGGATTCGATTCCGGAGCTGACCGTGACACCTCCTGGTGACTGGTGACTTGGCCCCGGGGCAGGCGAGCAGGGGCGAGGGGACGGCCAACGCGTGGAGACAGGCGCCGCGCAGGAGCCGGCAGTATCCGCGTGGGCACCTCCAAATCAGGCTTTGTTCCCGAGAGGACTCGTCCCTTCTCTCCCTACCGCTTCCCTCCACCCTGCGGCTCAGCTCTTCACCCATCTTCTTCCCGGGAGGACTGGCACCGACACAGTGGCCTCCACTGGGACGGCCACAGGGCTTGGGAAAGAACATGGATCCTGGCAGCCCAGGCGGCAGTGACGGCGCCTAGAGCAGGCAGATGGCAGCAGGCCCGGCCCGAGGCGCCCGGGATGCCCGGCAGAGGGCCAGGCGCGCAGGGCGCACAGCGCGGGCCGCCACCTCCGCCCCTGCCCACAGCCCCCAGTACCTCTGGTCTGGCCGGTGGGGTCGGGTCGCTGCGGCCGTGGCGGAGCCCGGCACCGGACCCGGATCACAGCTTCTAGCGCGCGGCCCGCGACGCGCCTCCAGTTACCCTGGGGCTGGCGTCTCTCGTCCCATTGGAGCGCGCGGGGACAGCGTCCTGGACGGCTGTGCCCGGCGACCAGTCGTCAGATATCATTGACAACACCTTCCTTTCATCGTGTTTTATACCTGCCCTCTGCACGTGCGGAGGATATGGTGACAATTAAAAAAAAATCTTCTCTGTGCCTCCAGATCTGGTGCCCCTCTGTTGGACATCTAGTATTTTTCCATTTTCTGAAAGAGGTAATCGCAAAGTAAGTAAATGAGTGAGAGATGGTAAAACCTGGCAGGATTTCCGCTAGTCCTGTCGCGAACTACACGTCCCAGGAAGCCCTGGTGCCCGGACGCGAGTCCACTCAGCCATCCACTTGGAGAAGGCCTTACTCAGCACGGCCCGGCGCGCGGGCCAATCCCCTCGCCCTGCACCTTGGGCTGGAACCTGAGACGGATTCGCACCCAATGATGCTCCAGTTACAAGAGCAACGCAAGGTTATCATTGTCCGGAGAAAGAGGAGCGGCTTGGTTCTCACCGGTGTCAGCAGAACTGCTGGCATCCTTCCGCTGGACAAGCCGGCGCTCGGGTTGTGATTTTCCTGGGGAAAGCGGAGACCCGCGCGCCTGCCCGGCACAGCCAACGACACCTCTTGGAGCCGCGTTTGCTGCTGCAATTTGCCACCGTGCCCTGCCCAAACCGCGGCTGGTCCCGTCCACCTCTTACCGTTTATTTATCCGTGGATCATTTCGAGAGTCCGTCTTGTAAATGTTTAGCATTTTGCTGCTTTACTGTTTCTTTCTGGGGACAGTTCCAGCACTTGCCGAGACCGGCGGAGAGAGGCGGCTGAGCCCAGAGAAGAGCGAAATATGGGGACCCGGGCTAAAAGCAGCCGTCGTCCTTCCCGCGCGCTATTTCTATATTCAGGCGGTGGATACATCGGGAAATAAGTAAGTCGAGAAACGGCTCCCTGACTATTCTGGACTGCAGTTAAATCTTACTGTTTCTCCCTTCAAGTTTTATCCGCCCAAGAACTCATTTCTTGCAGCAGTTTAAATTCCAAGATATTTGGGTGCTATCCACATCTGGTTCTAACAGTCTTTCCACGTCCCAATTTTTCTCTGTAGCTTTAGGAATAATTCCGAATTAGCTCTTCTCCTAGCTGTTTTGATAGGAATTCCCGTACGACTAGGGAGGCAAAGCCCCTGCGCTTGGCTGGAAGTACTGTTTCTAACTACTTTAGCATAAGCTGTTATAAGGAATTTAAACCCAGTTGTTAGAAACTTGACTGGTTTCATCTTTCTCTGGTGCTGCCCTCTGTTTTCAGGTAGAGTTCTGCAGGTAAGCATGTTTTGAAACTCAAAAAGAAACATGAAGCAACTGTTTGAAACTTCAGAGTTTAGAGGGAAAGTATCAAAGTATGAATCTCTCATGTATTTGTAATAAACTTTTATTTCATTCCATTGAATTCAACAATTAAAATTATGCTTAAAACTTATTTTTAGAATTCACATACTTCTGAAATGATTGTCTTTTTTATTGGTGGATGCTGACTGTGTATATTTTGTGGGGGAAAAAAACATCTTGGGAATAAGAAACTTGCCAAAGCAAAAAAAAGGAAGCTTGTAAATTTTGTCACTTGGCTATAAATAGTACAATTAGGGAAACTAAATACCATCATAACAATCTTAATAGCAGGAGCACTCACTCAAAAGAAACTTTTATACAATGTCACTTAGATGATACACCACCTATGGGCTTTTGTCCCTGGCTGGGCATGATTTATAGTACTGATTTTTTAAAGAATCATTGAGAGAGATTTTTCAAAAGATCATTATCTTTAGAGGCACCATTTGATCACAAATTTCCAGATGTGATGGGCATGAAATAAATAGTAGGTTGATAAGAATATTTTTATATATGGAATGCATATGTAGGGTCTATGTTTACACAGATTAGTAGTCTTAACATATTCTCTTGCAATTTTCTAATGAAACTTTTATGTTATCTTGGCCATTGTCATCCTCCTCTTCTTTTGTTTAATCTCTGGTCCATCATATTCATTCTAGTACTAAAAGCATAAGAGAGAAGAAGCAAGCATATATTAGGGGGAGAATGTGGAGGAGAATAGTAAGGTTCACAGACTGAAGAGCATAATCCTTGTGCATTTGTTCCTTTAAAAAGTCTGTATATTTTATTGTTCTTCCTATCACAGGTTCACATCTTCTCCGGGTGAAAAGGTGTTCCAGATTAAAATCTCAGCCCCAGATGAACAGTTCACTAGAGTTGGAGTGCAGGTTTTAGACCGAAAGGATGGGTCCTTAATAGTAAGATACAGAATGTATGCAAGCTACAAAAGTCTGAAAGTAGAAGTTAAATTCCAAGGTCAACATGTAGCCAAATCTCCATATATTTTAAAAGGTAATTTGGAACGTAATTTTAAAAAAACAGTATTTGAGTACAATAATGTATGTCATTCGATCAACAAAAACAAGTTAGCATGATATTTTTTTCCCTGAAAGAAAAAAACAGACATTTCCTGCTTGAAAGCTAAATTGCGAGTCCTGGTAAGAGAGAAATGCAAGATTTGAATGAAAATTATAATTTGCTAAAGAGGAAAGAACATGTTCATAGAGAATTTGCTCCCTGAAGACACAACATTAGCAAGAATAATCAAGCCATATATATGTGGTCGTAGATGACACTTTCTTAATTGGAGATGTGTGACTTAAGTAACTGATAAGTGTTACTGAACTTTGGTCATCACTTCAGGAGGGGAGAGGGCTTGAACAAGAGGAAGGGATGTTGACTGTTGTTTTTTGTCTCCATTCCAATACTATTTTTGTAGAGAAATTCTCTCATATTTTATCATATAGGATGAGAGTACAGCTTTGTTACCTGGAGCCATATCCTTCCCTCAGAGGAGACAGTCCCATGAAACAGTGGGGAAGCAGTGTATAACAGAGACAGCGATCTTCCTTGTTTCCCCACTATCCGAAAGGCAAACGTTTTCAAAAATGTCTAGGTTTCTTTCCCACATCCACCAGGACCACATGGTACGATATAACCTGCTAAACCTTAAAAAGACGTTCTAGGGGCTGGCCCGGTGGCGCAAGCGGTTAAGTGCACCCTCCACTGCCGCGGCCCGGGCTTCAACGGTTCGGATCCCGGGCGCACACCAACACACCGCTTGGTAAGCCATGCTGTGGCGGCGTCCCATGTAAAGTGGAGGAAGATGGGCACGGGTATTACCCAGGGCCAGTCTTCCTCAGCAAAAAAAAAGGTGTTCTACTGTCCACGACTGCCTGGGTCAGCTGGGAATCTGAGAATTATAGAAAGGAATGACAGTGAAATCTCAATGCAGGTTCTGGTATGTTATGTTAGTATTATTTCTACAAACTTGTAATTAATTCATTGCAATATTAATGAAATGGACTGTTTTGAGGATTACCTTTACTTCTTTATAATACTTAAAAAAAAGTACCAGGCAGAGTAGGGGTTCTTTGTTTACTTGTGTTGCTATTGAGAAAAGTACCTTGGACACTTTAAGAACCTGTTTGTATGACAGACCATTGAAGTATTAATTTCATATCACTTCTGTCTTTCATTAAAATGGGTATACTTCTCTGATATCCTTTTACCAATGTTGGCTTATTCTTAAGTACACAAAACCTAAAGAATAATGGACTATAATAGCCACTGTAGAGCAAAAAATAGTACCCGTTGGTGTTCTTTTGAACTCACGCAAAGCGGGCCTGACTGAAAATATCACAGTGAAGAGCTGTCGGAACTGAATTACTAGCGATGCCCTAGCATAATAAAAATGTTTTTCTTTTAAAATACTTTTTCCATCAAAGTCGTCTTCTATCTAACTAGGCAAAATTTGTGAGGCCATATTATGAGTATTTGTTACATGTTTCAAATGCTGAGTGAAATTATTACTGTGATATTTTGTTACCTGTGTATAACTAGGGCCGGTTTACCATGAGAATTGTGACTGTCCTGTGGAAGACAGTGCAGCCTGGCTACAGGAGATGAACTGCCCAGAAACCATTACTCAGATTCAGAGAGATCTGGCACATTTCCCTACTGTTGATCCAGAAAAGATTGCAGCAGAAATCCCAAAAAGATTTGGACAAAGGCAGAGCTTGTGTCACTATACCCTGAAGGATAACAAGGTACGATTCTCATTGAGGTTTGCCTGTTTGTCATTGAGTCTTTTTGTTTTGACCATTCAGCTACAAGTAGCTACACAGTTTTATTAAAAATCATCCTGAGGATCACTGTGATAAGCTTTACCTGGGCCGGCCCCGTGGCTTAGCGGTTAAGTGCGGGCGCTCCGCTGCTGGCGGCGGGTTCGGATCTGGGCATGCACGGACGCACTGCTTCTCCGGCCATGCTGAGGCCGCGTCCCACATACAGCAACTAGAAGGATGTGCAACTATGACATACAACTATCTACTGGGGCTTTGGGGGAAAAAAATAAATAAATAAAAAATTATAAGCTTTACCTCAGTGAAGCCTGCCAGTACTTTTAGACTAACATAATACATGTTCAATTCTCTTTTAGGTTTATATCAAGACTCATGGTGAACATGTAGGTTTTAGAATTTTCATGGATGCCATTCTACTTTCTCTGACTCGAAAAGTAAGTGTTTCATTTCTCTTAGATGTAATAGACAATTTAAGCCCAGGTTTTACCATATTATTTTTCAAAATAAAAATAATAGTCAGGGGTATTCTAGTCTGGCACCTTATTATAATACTATTTGGAAGTTTTATGTCATGTAGGATACCTGTATTAATTTCCAAGGGCTGCTGTAACAAAGTACCACAAACTGGGTGGCTTAAAACAGCAGAAATTTATTCTGTCACAGTTCTGGAGGCTAGAAGTCCAAAATCAAGGTATCAGCAGGACCATGCTCCCTCTGAAACCTGCAAGGGAGAATCCTTCTTCGGCTCTTCCTGGCTTTTGGTGACGGCTGGCAATCCTTGGCATCCCGTGGTTTGCAGCTGCATCACTCCAGTCTCTCTGTGTTGTCACATGACATGCTCCCTGTGTGTTGCCGTGTCTTCACCTCTTCTCACAAGGTCATCAGTCATATTGGATTAAGGGCCCAAGATACTCCAGTATGACCTCATCTTGACTAATTACATCTGCAATGACCCTATTTCCAAAAAAGGTCATTCTGAGATACTGGGGTTTAAGACTTCAGCATATCTTTTTGGAGGACAGAATTCAACCCAGAGCAATACCTTATAGAGAAAAATGCCTTATAATAAAATTATTTTGGTACTAAACCTACTTTGAGCCCAAAGAAGACTTGCCGTATGCTGAATCCTGTTTCTTGGTAAAATGTGCTTTAGCAGGGTTCTAGTGGAATACTTTGGTAGTGATAATAAAATGGCTGATATGAAAAACAATACCAACATTTTTACCAATTGCTTAATAGCTATTTATTGAATAATCTGTGTGCATGTCTTGACTAAATTACTCATGGAGAATCATAGTAACTTTCTTCTCCAGATTGCAAAGCATTTACAGTGAGTTAATTCTGAACGTAGGTGATTATATACCATCAGTATTTTGCCTCCTTTAAGCTAAGACCTCAGAGTGCTAGCAATTTTTTCTTCCCCATCTGTGTCAATCCATGGAAAAATAATGTTCTTCAGGACTCTAGTTTCTCAAGATGCTTTTCAGACTGACCAAGGCAGTTCTTGCCTAAAAAATATGTCCCGTTTTACAAATATCCTAAATCTTTTCCCATGACTAGGTAAAACAGGTTCTTTCAATGTGTTTGTGCCACTTGCTGGTAGAGGTAGCCTAGCTTGGAAGTTACTAGTACTGACTTTAGTGTTGGGTTTCCTGAGTTCAAATCCTGATCCCACCACCTTGCTGGGGTATATTTTTTAAATGGAAGCATCTGGCTCCTTAATAAGGAGCTAGGGTTAGAGTCCCAAGTGCTATTTGTTGTCATTATTTTCCAGTAATTCTGTTTCTCTCTTTGATCCCCTTAGAGTCTCTCAGTATTAGAACAGAGATTTCCTTTGTCATTTCATCCCTTTGGAAGCAAGTTTATTGGCCAATTTGGGCACCATAGAAAGAAAATCTAGTATGCTTACACATATGACAATGTTCTGAAAAGTTACCCACTATTCAAATCAAAGTAATTATTATCACCTGAAGCTTTTAAAGTTGGCCTTTCATTTGGTACAATTTCCAATTTTTATTGTGTTTCACTGCTCACTGGGTGGTCTGGCTGTGCCACCAGATAGAATGTAACTCGTAAGTGTGGCCAAGGTTAAAAGGCAGGTACGTGCCACCAGGGAAGAGACTAGTGCAGGTTTTGAGGTTGCTGGGAACAGACAGCAGGCACACCAGGCTTAAGTGGTCCAGCGTTTACTTATAGCAGAGGAGAGAGAGTGCACAGGATCCAGCCGCTTGCCATGCAGTGGCGCCCCATGACCAGCAGCTGCATGCACCCCACTTCCTGCTGCAGTAGAAGCTTCCCACCCACTCCCTGTGGGGTCTGAAATCCAACAAGCTGGGGGTATGCCTGAGGGCCATTGATTCCCAGGCTTAAACAGAACGAAAAGAGTATATTCCCTCACAAGGCCGTAAGCCCAGCCCAGACTATGAGAGCTCCTTACCTCTGGTAAGGAAGTATGCCAGGCCCAAGGCCTGTTCTTATGTGGCCAAGAAAGACCGCATGCACGAGACTGCCTTTCCCAACACATTGATGAGTAGAAGGTATTATCCAATGCTAGAAATGTGAATAAGCTCTTTGCTTTCTTTTTCCTAGGTGAAGATGCCAGATGCAGAGTTTTTTGTTAATTTGGGAGACTGGCCTTTGGAAAAAAAGAAATCCAGTACACAGATCCATCCGATCTTTTCCTGGTGTGGCTCCACGGATTCCAAGGATATTGTGATGCCCACCTACGACTTGACTGACTCTGTTCTAGAAACCATGGGCCGGTGAGAGACGGGTCGCAGATGACCCAGGGTCTTGGTTTTCTCTCCTTGGTGAGTTCTTTCCCCGCAGCCTTTGCGAAGTGACGGTTTGGGAGGAAAATCTGTTGCACTTTCTGTCTTCCAGAGTAAGTCTGGATATGATGTCTGTGCAAGGAAACACAGGTCCTCCCTGGGAAAGCAAAAACTCCACAGCCGTCTGGAGAGGGCGAGATAGCCGCAAAGAGAGACTGGAGCTGGTTAAACTCAGCAGAAAACACCCGGAGCTCATCGATGCTGCCTTCACCAACTTCTTCTTCTTTAAACACGATGAAAGCCTGTATGGTCCCATTGTGAAACACATTTCATTTTTTGATTTCTTCAAGGTGTGACATCATCTGTGGCCAATTCTTTTTGTTTTTCCAGATACCTTCATTGGGGGAGGGGAAGTTGAGGCCTGTAAATTACAGGGGATGGGAGACGGGAGCACAAAACTTAGTGACTGTCAAGGGATGGGGCCCCGGGACTGGTTTGGCAACGTGCATTGTCCTCAGTCCCCAGCCCTGACATTAAGTATGCATCAAGGGAGCTTGGGGCCTGGGTAGAGCTGTAGTTGTTTCCCCCACTGAACCTCAAGATAAGCACATTTCAGCTCCAAATCCTTTCTTATTAATAAATACATGTAAGTGATTTTACAGATGCTTCTCCCTAGAGCCATAGCATTGCAACAGACTCAAGAAGATGCAAACCAGGTGTCTCTTAGCAGGCCTTCTGATGAGGAAACGTCTTGAAACCCATCCAAATGTTCTGCCTGGGAATTCTGGGAGTAGGAAGTGTTTTCTGTGTCTAGAATGTGGATTGCTCATGTTTCCCAGGAAAGGATCCTTTTTCTAACAACTCCTTTGTTCAGGCAGTGGGACACTGCCCTGTTCTCTGGACCAGTGAGTGGTTTTTGGAATCCCCCAGGTGATGGGGAGAAAGGTGGACAAAAGAGATCACTTGTGCTCTGGGTATGGAAAGGCGGCTGATCAGTGAGCTCTGTCTGTGCTGTAGATAGCCAGGTTTTCTTTTGATGGGTTACATGGCAGCAGGGGGACCTGAAGAACGCCATCAGTTGAATTGTTAGTGTTTCCTCCGTATGCATATTGCACAGGCTTTGGAACAAAATGGTTATAACCAGATTGCTGAAACCAGCCATCCCTCCTGAGAGGGTGTCCTGTCAGGCCTTTGCTTTGTTCCCACCTGTTTAATTTTCTGCAGCTAAAGACTATTGATTACCACAGTGCCAGGAATATTTTTATTCATAGATGTTCTTGCCCCAGAGCTTGTTAATTTCCTTAAGACTTATGTGTGGCCATCTGATGTTTAAATGGTATGGTTAACGTGGCATAGAGTGTGCCATTGTCTGGTGCTCACGTGCGATCAGTAAAGTGGTATAGGCATTACAAAGCCGCAATAAATCTGTCTTTCCTTAGGTTGTAGCCTTAGGACCACAGTTTCATTATTTTATTGGCTGCTTCAATGTTAGACTTGTGACTCCTTTATGAAGCCTGGGAGAGCGTCAAAATAAGCTGTTAGCTCCTGGTCAGTGTGTTATATAATAGCACGTACTAAATGGCAAAGGCAGAAGGCAAGATCTGGCCAATCTGGGTCAGAGGATGGTGAGGCTTTATGTCTGGAAAGAGGAGGAGAATAAAGCGAGTGGAAAAAGGAAATTTAATGGAGGTTCTTATACTTGACTGTTCTTTTGCAGCATAAGTACCAAATAAACATCGATGGCACTGTCGCAGCCTATCGCCTGCCCTATCTTCTGGTCGGCGACAGCGTTGTGCTGAAGCAGGACTCCATCTACTATGAACACTTCTACAATGAGCTGCAGCCCTGGAAACACTACATTCCAGTTAAAAGCAACCTGAGTGATCTCCTAGAAAAACTTAAATGGGCAAAAGATCACGATGAAGAGGTAAGGTCAGTCTCCTTGTACCCCAGTATCTTGGGTTCCTTTTAATTGTCTTGTGCCTGGAAAGTATTCAGGCTGCTCAGATGTAGACCCTTGCTGTACATGGGAAGCCACCTCCTGTGGCTAGCACAGTTCCCTTAAGGGTGAACACAGGCATTCCTTCTTGAATTAACTGTCCACTCTGCACATGAAACAAAAAGCTAAACTTTGGCCTTGATTCTGCCCTCTCTTTTAGTCAGGTTGATCTGAGCCCCAAGCACTACCTCACCTCTACTAGCAATATGAAAATTAAGATGGCCAGCCTGTCAGGAGGAAAAACTAACTGTGCTATGGATTAAAATGAGGGATTGCATGAAATAAACTTCAAACTAATTGTCTGCTGGAAATTGTTAAGGGAGTGCATTAAGCTTCATCTTGCGTTTACTGTACAAATTCATTGTTACTTCATTTAATGTATACCTTATCTCTCCAAGAGAGGCTTAATTCTAGGAGGTCCAATATGAATTCTCAAACTTTCAAGTATTTTTTTTTAATTGAAATATAGTTGACATACAATATTATGTTAGTTTCAGGTGTACAACATAGTGATTCGACATTTATATACATTACAAAGTGATCGCTACAATAAGGCTAGTAACCATCTGTCACCATATAAAGTTATTGCAATATTATTGACTATATTCCCTGTGCTGTGTATTACATCCCTGTGACTTATTTATTTTGTAACTAGAAGTTTGTACCTCTTAATCCCCTTCGCCTATTTGGGCCAAGCCCCTCTACTTCTCTTCCCTCTGGCAACCACCAATTTGTTCTCCATATCTGAGTCTGTTTCTGTTTTGTTTTCTTTGTTCATTTGTTTTGTTTTTTTAGATTCCACATATAAGTTAAATCATATGGTATTTGTCTCTCTCTGTCTGACATTTCACTTAGCATAATACCCCCAGGTCCCTTCATGTTGTCAAAAATAGCAAGATTTCATTCTTTTTTATGGCCGAGTGATATTCTGTTGTATGTATATAAACCACATCTTCTTTGTCCGTTCATCCATCAATGGACATTTAGCTGGCTTCCATATCTTGGCTATTGTAAATAATGCTGCAGTGAACAGAGGGGTACATAGATCTTTTTGAATTAGTGTTTTTGTTTTCTTTGGGTAAATACCCAGAAGTGGAATTTCTGGATTGTATGGTAGTAAAGAGCTTGTCTAACTCATTATCAAAAAAACAAACAATTCAATTGAAAAATGGCCAGAGGGCCTAAATAGAAATTTTTCCGAAGGGGCCGGCCCATGGCTTACCGGTTAAGTGCGTGCGCTCCGCTACTGGCGGCATGGGTTCAGAACCCCAGGCGCACAGCAACACACTGCTTGTCCAGCCATGCTGAGGCAGCGTCCCACATACAGCAACTAGAAGGATGTGCAACTATGACATACACCTATCTACTGGGGCTTTGGGGAGAAAAAGGGAAAAAAAGGAGGAGGATTGGCAATAGATGTTAGCTCAGGGCCAGTCTTCCTCAGCAAAAAGAGGAGGATTGGCATAGATGTTAGCTCAGGGCTGATCTTCCTCACAAAAAAAAAAACAGAAAAGGAATTTTTCCAAAGAAAATATACAGATGGCCAATGGACACATGAAAAGATGCTCAATGTCACTAATTATTGGGGAAAAATAAACAGATCAAAACGACAATGAGATATCACCTCACCCCTGTCAGAATGGCTATCATCAAAAAGACAACAAATAAGAAGTGTTGGCGAGGATGTGGAGAAAAAGGAACCCTCGTGCACTGTTGGTGGGAATGTAAATTGCTGCAGCCACTGTGGAAAACAGTATGGAGCTTCCTCAAAAAATCAAACTTTCAAGTCTTAAAAATCTCCCTTTAGTTTGGACAAACATACTCTGGTAAATGTTCCCTTTACCACGTAAGACTACCCTCAAAGATATTTTTCCCGCTATTGTCCCACTGTACATGTACTCTGAAGATCGGTTTGCATATGTCTGCATGGGAAAAAACGTTTCATTAAAGGATGTATTTATTTTTTTCCCCATAGGCAAAGAAGATAGCAAAAGCAGGACAAGAATTTGCAAGAAATAATCTCATGGGTGACGACATATTCTGTTATTATTTTAAACTTTTCCAGGTCAGTATTTTCTAAGAAAATAGAAATACAACTTGTAATTGGACATGTTAGGAGCAAATCATATTTCACTTAACAGTTTCTAAACGTATATTAATATAAGGAGATATATGTACACCTCTTTGGGCAAAAACCATGGACCAATATTAAATAATAATGAAAATAGTGTGAAACCAAAATTAGCTAATGGAGAATGCTACAGCGTTGAGGGAAAAGTATTAATGGCAGAACTGTATGCTACATGGTTAGGAAATTGGCATCTGATCCTGTAAAGTTACTGTGCACAGACTCATATTTTCTCTTTGTACCGTCTTGCTGCTGCCTTACCATTTCTTTGTCTAAACAGTGCGAGATATGTTTGGACCTGTCGTGCTGACCCCATATGAGCCGTGACTTCTCTTGGAAGCTGTTTTCATGGACCTAAGCATTTAGGGATTGTAATCAAAGCATATCTGACAATTTGAAAGATTCTTTAAAAAAAAAATGCAGTTGCAAACAAGTAATTTGTTAATAACAGTACTAGAGCTAAGCTAAGTTTTTTTATCTCAGAATTGCAGATATTGAGCCTCAGATCTTAGGCTCTGCTACAGAACAGAGTTGGTCTGTTTCTGGTCAGCACTGGTTTTAACCTTCCCAGGGGATGGTGAAAGGATAGAGAGGGTGAAGTGTGTCAACTGAAGGGAGGGGGAGGGGGATTTACGCTCTGAATTCCTAAAGATCCACAGGGTAGTGTTCATTCATTCAACTCACATACACTAGAGCATAAACACCTAGCCCAGAGCCTAGCCCAGAGAGAGCACATAATCAATGAAGATGGTGACTGATGCTGTGTAAGCCATGGTGGTTAAGGCAGAAATAGTCTTTGTCCTCAAATTCCCAGTGTAGGGAAGATCACGTGCACATTTCACTGCAAGGCAGAAGGTGGTAACAAAAATGAAAACCATACAAGTTGTACAAATGAGGGACAGAATAAGGAGAGATCCCTTAGCAATAGGCAGCCAGTGTCCAAAGGACAGCCACCTCTCAGAAGCTCTGCTGTTGGATGTTTAAGGGGGGTGTGGAAAACTTTGCATATCGCCACTTGACACATGAGTTAAATGGACCATATTCCAGCAAATTCCAGCGTATCTGATTTGGTAAATGTGCTTTAAGTGTTATATAAGGAATGCTTTTGTATTGTTGCCTGTACAGGAATATGCCAGTTTACAAGTGAGTGAGCCCCAAATCCGAGAGGGCATGAAGAGGGTAGAACCACAGACCGAGGAGGACCTCTTTCCTTGCACGTGCCATAGGAAAAAGGTAACCAGAACTGACCTTCCGGCCAATGTCAGAGTAAGAACTAACACTGATCCAAGTCCTCCTTCATTCCTTTAGTCTTTCAGTGGGGCAACAGCTATTTGGCTCCTCCTGGGGCCTCCAAGCAATTCAGTCTACCTGACAGGCAGATATAATAGATGACAACAAGGCGAAAGAAAGATAAGTGAGAAGACACAGGAGCTCCCGGCAAAGTGTGGAAAGCCTTTTAATGTGAGAATTCAGATAACGTGGCATTTGAATAGATGTTTCCAGTTTGAAAAGTGTTTTCCCACGCATCGTCTACTAGCCTCGTCTCCCTGTGAGATAGGTGTGGCAAAGGTCATCATCCCAATTTAGAGATGAAGAAATACACAGCCATGATTATTCATGTTAACAGATTATTCATCTAAAAACAATCTCGATTGATACCACTACATACTGTTTCATTTATAAAATGCAGGTTCACATATGGACTTGTCAAGCTAAAAAGACCTTAGAAGTCGTCCACTAAGTGCCTTCATTTTACCATTAACAAAACTGACCCCAAAGAAGAATTTAGCTCAGAATCTTCTAACTGGATTATAGCAAAGCAAGGACCAAAAACCAGTCTCTTATCTTCAAATTGTGTGCATGGTTGTATATAAACCATGTGATGTGGCAGGGAAGGATTATTTTGTTTTGTTTGAGGGAATATATATTGTATAAAATTGTGATTATAATATGGTGGCTTGACATAATTTTAAGCAACATCATCATGTTTCTGAATGCACAAACTTAAAATTGTGGTATTATAACCAAAGATGAGAAGACAGATTTGGCAATTATTATGTCTGCCTCTCAAGGGGGGTTAAAAGGAATAAGGTGACCACTAGCCCCGTTGATGTGATGGAACCAGATCATACAAGCTCACTGATTGTTAAAGCTTTAGGAATTTTGCACAGTGGTTAAATTTTGGTAGCTTGGAATCTGTTTGGTGGGAGTATTTACACCATGACAATGGTACATGCTATAAATCAGAGTTTTGGTTGTTTCGTTTTTTTGGAGAACTGATTTGCCACTAACTAACTAGACCTCAGAAGCGGTACTTCATCAGCATTAACCCTTGTCAGTGCTGGAAGGCCAAAAAATCAGTTAAAGCCAGTGACAAAACAGAAATTGCCAGAATTGAAAGGTACCCCCTCAAGAATTTTGTGATTTGGTATCAGAATGCTTCTGTTGGCTCCACATGAAACTGGGCAGCTTCCTTTCTCCACTCCTTTTTTTAACTTTTTATCTTTGTCTGAGTGATTTTGAAGGATGCCAAATCAGTATCTTCCACTGATTAGTGGAAGTTAGGGGCCAGAATGAAAGCTTTGTTTATTTCTTCCTCATCGACTACTCTAGCACTTCACTGACACCATTCCAAACACAAGGCCTTTTACAGTAATACAGACCCTTAGATGTTTGGGTTCCCCATCAGTAGCCCTAGAAAACACAATGTGACTTGACCTGTGGGTGATTCTAGTAATAGTCCTAGGCTCTACAATCCTCTCGCAGTAACTTGGCTTTTTTCCTTCTTTCCTCTTTAGGGGAAAATAATTAATAGACCAACATAAGTCTTCTTGATTCGTATAAGACTTCTTGCTGGCTCTAAATATTTTGCTTCTTAATTGCAGACCAAAGATGAACTCTGATATGTAAAATACCTTCCCTTCAAATAATGGTGCTCTGAAGACTCTTCTTAACTGAAAAGAAGAATGTTTTTTAAATATTAATTCCATGGACAATATAAAATCTGCTCCGTGATTGTCTGGATTGTGAAGATATGTTTCTTGTTATTATGCAGTATTCCCATGACTGTCCTTTACAGCACGTTTTTAGAATTTTATAATAAAACCACTTTTATTTTAAAGGCCTGTGTTGTGCTAATTATTAGCTGTGTTTGGACCATGGAGCAGTAAAAAGAAAGGGAGTCTGGGTCCTGGACTCAGTGACCAGCAGCCACCACCTACTCAGACATGTGGTCTACATGACAAAGCAATAAACCTCTGTCTTTAGGCCGTTATTATTTGGGTGTTAATTTGGATACTCACGGCCAAACCTAATTCTAACTAATACATTTTACAAGGCCTTTCATAATCTGGTCTTTGCCTGAATCTTGAATCCAGTCTCTCACCACTTCCTAGTATGTACTGTGGGAGATCAGAATTGGCCACCACAAAATATGTCTCTTTACCTTGATTATTTTCTGTGAAAGAAACTTTGACCTCCTCCCCGCCCCCTCCACTAACTGCCTAAAAGAATTTAACTCTGGGTGTGGATAGACTGGGAGGGTCCTTGGTAAGCCCATTCCAAGTAAAAGTAGAAGTTATCCTTTGTAAGAGACATTTACATTTGTAAGGGAAATCTCCATTTGTAAAGGTATCTCTCTCTTTGTACCGGGCAGAAGAGGGGATGACCTCATCTCTAGAAATTTATCAGTGTGGAAGATGAGGCTGCATAATAACCTTACTGTGCTTTTCTGGTAATCTCCCATAACTGACTCCCCCTATCCCCAACATCCTCCTTTGTCTTTACCTAAATCTATTTAAGAAGAGAACCTCTGCCATTTTGTCGAGATACTCAGTTACCCAGTAGGTCTCTCCCACGTATATGTGTTATAAAGCTTTGTTTGATTTTCTCCTGCTATTCGGTCTCTTGTCAATTTAATTTGTAGCCCAGCCAGAAAGGACCCAGAGTGGTTAGAGGATAGTCTTCTTCCCCTTCAGTACCCTGTCGTCCAGCAAAACCACTCCCTTCCTGTTCTTTCCCTGCCTTGTTTCTTACCTTGGTCTGGAATGCCAAGACTCTCTCTTCTTTTGGCTTAGATATCCTTCAGTGCTTGTTTCAGGAATCTCCTCTGAGTCTCCCCGTCTGCATACTTGTGTCATTGTATTTACCATGCTATGTGATATCTTCTAGTCGATTGTCTCTCTGGCTTACCAGATTTTAAGCATTTTGACTAGAGAGACCATGCTCTTCTTCTGTGTAATCTAATAGGGTACCTGCAACTAGAAAGGCTCAATAAATATGGAATAGATGAAGGAATGACTAAATGAATGAAAATCACTTGGAAATGTGATTAAGAGAATTAAAAAGGAACTAGAAATCCTAACACTGAACCATAATACAATGTCCTACAAATTTCTTTACCTAGAAGTTTCCCTTCCATCCATCTTCCATTTAAATAATCTGTTGTATATTTTTTTAAGTTGTGGAATGTATCGTGTACCCAGAAGACTATAAAACATATATCTGCAGTTTGAAAATAATTATAAGAAAACACCAATGTAAGTACTCACAAAGATTCTTTGCTTGACCAGACTGTAGTCAAGGTCCTGAACCCTAGGCCCATCTTTGCACTTCCTTATAAAATCTAGTTTTAGCAAGAACCCTGAGAAGTCAGTTTAGTAAGAGTCCCCATCCTCCATATCTGATCACTTTCCTTATCTAATCGGGTTCCTGGCCATCCACCATCCCCCAGGTGATCTCTAATCACTCTGGCCTGTTTTCAGGAAGAATCTTGTTGGGTCAGATTAGCCAGAATCCCCCTGAACCCCTGTTTCCTCTTAGCAATTTTCCATCCACTGACCCCACCTGCTCCTTGGCTATAAATTCCCATTCGCCCCTGCTCTATTCAGAACTGAGCCGGTTCTATACTGAGATCTCTTTTCCCCTATTGCAGTAGACCTGAATAACAATGGTTTTTACCACTTTAACTATTGTCCAGTCTGGTTTTGCTTTGACACTACTAATCAGGTTCAACACAAGTGTCCTCTGTGCCTCATCCTATCACCCTATAACCTGCTCCCAGGTAACCACTATTGTGATGGTTGTGATAATCGTTTCCTTGCATTTATTTATACTTTTATCACCTACATATACTTCCCTAAGAAATATCAATTTTTCAATTGATATATATGATATCATACTGAACATGTTGTTGAGACTTCCCTATTGTTGTTGTGACTTGCCTGTTGGTGCATACAGTGGCAGTACATTCATTTGTATATGTAGACAGTATTTCACCATATGAATAGGATTGCTTTTTTTTATCATTCTATTGTAGATGAACATTTGGGTTGTTCCCATGTTTTTGCAATTCTAATCAAAGTTACTGTGGACATGCTTATTCGTGTTTCTTGGCTACATTTGCTTAGGAGTGAAATTCCTGGCTTATAGAGTATGTACATAAGTCAAACAACTTTCCAACTTGATTGTCCCAATTTTCACTCACTCCAGCAGTATACAGGATTTCCAGTTGCTTGCCTTCCTTGCTAATATTTGATATTATCAGGCTTTTAAATTTTTTGCTCATCTAATTGGTGTGAATGGGAACTGTTTTAATTTTCATTTTTGTGATTACTAATGAGGCTGACCATCTTTTCAGATAGTCATGAGCCATTTGCATAGCTTTTCCTGTAAATTTTCTATTTATTTATTTATTTAGGCTCATTTTCCTGCTAAGTTGTTTGACTTCTTGGTGGATTCATAGAAGTATATCTTGCAGCTAGTACTTTGCTGATTGTATCTGCGGCATACCTCCTAATTTATGGCGTGTCTTAAATTCCACTGCAGGGTCTTTTAATGTTCAAAAGATCGTGATTTTAACATAGAGGGATATATCAATCTTTTCTTTTATGGCTAGTGCTTTTAGTATCTTATCTAAGAAATCCTTCCTTATCCCCAGGTCACTAAGCCAGTTTCCTATGTTATCTTCTCCTGTATGAGTTTTCTAGGGCTGACTCAGCAAATTACCACAAACTTGGTGACTAAAAACAAGAGAAATTTCTTCTCTCACAGTTCTGTAGGCCAGAAGTCTGGAATCAAAGTATCGGCAGAGTTGATTCCTTCTAGAGGCCCTCTCCTCCATGCCTCTCCTCCAGGCCTCTCTTCCAGCTTCTGGAGCTGCTGGTAATTCTTAGCATTCTTTGACTTGTAGACCCCTCACTCCAATCTCTGCCTCTGTCTTCACGTGGTCTTCCCCTCTGTGTGTCTCTCTATCTTCTCCTTTTCTCTCTTATAAAGTCGCTCATCATTGGATTTGGGGCCCACCGTAAATCCAGGATGATCTCATCTTGAGAGTTTTAATTATATGTGCAAAGACTCTATTTCTAAGTAAGGTCGCATTTCATATGTAAGCAGGTTAGGACTTGGACATAATCTTTTTGGGGCCACTATTCAACCCACTACATCTTCCAAAATCAATCCTTTTGAAATTGGGAACAAATAAGGATTCCCACCATCACATACTACTAGTTGACATAATGCTGGAGGTCTGAGCTAGCACGGTAAATCTAGAAAAGAAGTAGAATGCAGAAGCATTGAAAAATAATAAATAAAATTGTCATTAAAAGCAGGTTATAGGCTTCAGTACACAGAAAATCCAAACCAATCTACAGATAAATTGTTGGAATTAACAAGAAAATTTGATATTTTCTAAATAACAAACCAGCATATAAAATTCAGTTTCATTTCAATACACCAGCTAGTAACGGAAAATGAAATTAAAATGTTTAAGATAACACTTAGAATAGCTTTGAAAACTATGAAGTACTTAAGTGAGGAATTAATCTAAGAAAAATGGACAAGCTTTTACAGAGATAATTATGAAAACTTTAAAAAAGTAATTAAATTGAAAGATAATACATGTTCATGGATTGGCAAAATCAGGATTAACAATGTCAGTTCTCTTCCACATGGTATACAGAGTCAATATAATCCTTAACCAAGATATACCCTGCCCTTTTTTTGGTGAACATCACAAACTTTTTCTTAAATAAAGTATGGACCTACAAAGTCCAAGAAAAATTAAACACACTTGAGGAAGGATGAATTGTGAGAACTTTCCCCACTATATAGCAAGACTTTTTATAATGCTATATAATCTTTAAGACCATGTGATATTGGTGCAGGGATAGAAAATATAGGACAATAACAGAATATTGATGCATAAACATACCCAAGTTTATGTAAAAACTCAATCTGCAATCAAGAACTGCAGATAGTTGGAGAAAGGTTGCACATTTCAGTGAATGTAGCTGGTTCAATTGGGCATTAATGATTCCAGTTCCAGTTCCAATGTATGGGAGTTTTCGCCATACCATCAAGCAATTCTTGGACGCCAGCGGGGTGTCCTACACTTCAACTCAGTTCTGACACTATCCACCCAGAGATGGCATCCAGTTCCACAGGTTAAGGGCTCAGTCTCACAAGATTGCCCTGCACTATCAGACACCAATCCCAAATTCAGGTTGTTACCTGTGCCTCTGACTGACCAGCTATAAATCAGAGGTTCCCAAGACCCCCTCCTGGGGTTTGATTAATTTGCTAGAGTGGCTCACAGGAATCAGGAAATCATTCTACTCACTCAATTACCAGTTTGCTACAAAGGATATTAAATAATATGAATCAACAGTCAGATGAAGAGATGCATAGGACAGGGTCCTGAACAAAGGAGCTTCTGTCCTTGTGAAGTTTGGAGTCGGGCTCCAGGACCCATGGAAGCATCAGATTCACAGACCCGAAAGCTCTTCAAACTCTGTGCTTTTGGGTTTTTATGGAGGCTCTATTACATAGGCATGATTGATTAAATCATTGGCCACTGGCAAGTGACTTAACCTCCAGCCCTTCTCCCCTCTGTGGAATCACATGGTGGGTTCTCCTGGCAACTAGCCCCATTCCTTAGGTGCTTTCCAAAGGACACTTCCTTAACATAACAAAATACACCTTTATCACTCTCATTGATTAGGAAATTTCAAGGACTGTAGGAGCTCTGTGCCAAGAACTGGACAAAGACAAAATATATATTTGTTACTATAAATCACAATATCATAGATATTCATACATGGAAGAAAAACAGTTGGATCCCTAGCACACACTATATCCAAAGATGGATTCCAGGAGGATTAGTGACAAAAGGCAAAACATAATATTTTTAATCAGCAAAGAGGCTGTCTCTGCATTATACTAGCAGTATAATAGTAGTATACTAGCAGCTGTAGTGGCTGAAGAATTATTATTTCCTTCACTTTGTGGCTCTGATAAATTGAGTCTTATGACTTATTACCAAAAAATACCAACCCTAGAAGTTTCTGGAACATGCGTTTCTCGTTGTACAGATCTTTTTTCTTCACCCTGAGAGAGTTGCCATTTCAATCCATCACAGTGGCACTGCCACAAATGGCCCATACATTCCCTGGATCTCAAATGACACATTAGCATAGCAGGAATTCCTCCAATGAACACCACCTCTTGTTGTAAAAATAAGTGAAAAGTAGGTGCTGACAGGATGGCTTTCATACCTCATCCCTGCTTCTCTTATAAATCTTTTGTTTAAGTCTAAATGACGAGAGTTGAGCTTCCAAGAAGGAATTCAGGAAGACTGACTTTGGTTGTTGAACCTGGAATGTGTGACCTGTTGATGGAAGATAAACTTGGCAAGTCTTATCTGTCAGTGTCTTTCAAAGTCTGGTTTAGAGAACCAGATTTTCAGTTGGAACATTGAATTAGGGTATGAGAAATTGAACTGAAATCTTTATATGCTCATATAAATGTATATAAATTTTTCCCTCTCCAAAAAATCTTTTCTGTGACTTAATTTTTCACTCAACAATACCTCACAGATCTCTTTCCATAGTCCTACGTTACATCTTCCTTAAGAACAATATTTTGGATGTGGAGAGAGGATGTGGCTGTAAAGGTGTGGCATGAGGGATACTTGTGGTGACGGATCAGTCCTATATCTTCATTACAGAGCTGGTTACATGAATATACACATGTGATAAAGCTACACAGAACTGCACACACACACACACACACACACACAAATATATATATAATTGATGAAATCTGAATAAGCTCTGTGCATTGTATAATGTCTAGCTCCTGGTTTTGATACTACAGGTATGCAAGATGTTACCATTGGGCAAAACTGAGTGCCAGGTACAAAGGACCTTTCTGTGCATACTTTTGTATCTTCCCATGAATGTAATTATTTCAAAATAAAAAGTTAAAAAGTAATATTTTATTTTTAATAAAACTATAAAAGTAACATATGCTCATAATAACAAAAAATCAATTCCTTCCAATCCGTATCTTCTTCTCAGTAGAACCACTGTTAAAAAGTAGACATGGAGGATAAAAAGTAAACTTGGAGGATAGATCCCTCAGGGACTCAGATCATAGTAGCTCATCTTTTCCCTTCTTTCTGCTATAGAGGAACGATTGTTTCTAATTTTCAGCTCTCTGAAAAAGGCTGCCTGCTGGTAATACTGTGGGGCACATTTCTCAAAGTGAAATTACTGATGCAAAGGCTATGGATAACTTAAATTTTTATAAATAAAGCAAAATAGGAAGAGACTATACAAACTATGCTCCTATTGCTAAAATATTAAATCCCATTTTCCTAGCAACACCAGGTATTATTCATCTTTTACATTTTTGTCAATTTGAGTATAAAAATTGTTTTTTTAAATTTCCCTGATTATTTGTGAATTTGACTGTCTTTTGTTATTTACTGTCTTTGACTTTTCAGTGATTTTATCAATTTTTCGATTAAAAAAATTTTTTTTTACTGATTTAACTCTTTATATATATTATGGACATCAACCCTTTGCTATTACATTTGTTGCAAATGTTGTCTCCCAATCTTTTTGGTCCTTTGACTTTGCTCACAGTGCCAATGTCAGTATAGAAGTTCTTAATTTTTATGTGGTTGGATATGTCAATTATTATTCTATGATTTCTTGGTTTTGCACTTACATACAAAGACCTTCTCACCTTGAGATATAAAAAAAATCTCCAAAATTATCTTAAAGTATGGTCCTGTAAATTTTTAGTATCTTTTGATATCTCAGTATATATAGGTCCTTCCTTACTGTTCTTTTCTTAATTGTTCTTTTAAATTTTTTTCTCATCTATTCTTCAGTTGAACTTTAAAAATCATTTGTCAAGGACTATAAAAATTCCAAGTTATATTTCATTAATCTGATTAGTTGATGAAACTAAAATGTTTATAATATTCTGTTTTCCCAGGAAAGTGGTGTATATCTCCATTTATTCAGGTCTTCTTTGGGGTTCTAAAGTAAAATTTTATGTTTTTTCATATAAAATCTTGAATGTTCTACATTGTGTTTCTTCTTAGGTATTTTCTACATTTGTTTCTATTTTGTTTAGGCTGTTTTTTTAAATTATATTTTCTCTAGCTTGTTATTTAATGTGTTTAAGAAAACTATAGATTTTTCTATGTTCTGTACCCAACTTCTTACTGCATTATTTTATCAGATCTAATAAACTTCACTTGATTTTCTCAAATATAGTCATATTTGAAAATGACAGTATATCTTCTTTACTATATTTATAATCTTATTTATTTTCCATCCTTATTGCATTGACTGGGACTTCTAGCACAATGTTGAATAATTGTGATAACAAGCATTCTTATTTCAGATTTCAATGGTGTATTAGTCAGGATTCTCCAAAGAAACAGAACCAATGAGATGTGTGTATACAGAAAGAGAGATTTATTTTAAGGATTTCTCACACAATTATGGAGGATCCCAAGTCCAAAATCTGAGGTTCAAGTCTGAAGGGCATCAGGCTAGAAACCCAGGAAAGATCTATGTTGCAATTCAAGTCTGAAGGCTGTCTGCTGGCAGAATTCCCTCCTGCACAGGACAGGTCAGTCTTTTGTTCTGTTCAGGCCCTCAACTGATTGGATGAGTCCCACTCACATTATGGAGGGCAATCTGCTTTACTCAAAGTCCACTGATTTAAATGTTAATCTCATCCAACAACACCCTTACAGAAACATCCAGTGTAATGGTTGACCACATATCTGGACACCTTGGCCCAGCCAAGCTGACACATAAAATTAACCATCATGAATGGGAATTTATTCAACAAATATTTATCAAGTACCTAATATGTGCCAGGGAATAGGCTCTGGGAATATAGCAGTGAACAGTCACTGTCTCTTCTGGAAGAAGAATAAAAATAAACCAGTAAAAACATAAATAAACAAGATAATTATGGATTTGATAAATAAAAACAGTATTACAGAGAGAAAGTGGGGTGGGTGGTGGTGGCTACTTTTGATTGGGTGATCAGAGATGCTATTGATTTTTCACTGTTAAGCAAAATGTTCGTATAGTTTATGATAAACAACTACTATCAAGATACTAAATTTTCGAAAAAAAAATTTTAAAAACTAAAATTTCAAATACTAACTTATTAAGAAAGAAAAGCATTAAATTTTATTAAATGCTTTCTACACAGCTATTTAAATATTCATGTTTTATTTTGCTTTGTTTTTGTTGCATTAATCCATAATGAATTACAGTAATAGTATTATAATTTTGAAACATTATAAAAACTCCATGGTCATTATATATTATTACTTTAATCCATGGATGGATTAATTGTACTAATATTTAATTTAGGATATTTCAAACTATAGGCCACAGGCCAAATCTGGCCCACCACATGTTTTTGTACAGCCTGCAAGCTAGGAATGATTTTAACATTTTTTATATGGTTGAAACGATCAAGAATAATAATATTTCATGATGTGAAACATATAATATTCAAATTTTGGTATCCATAAATAAAGTTTTGTATTAGTTTCCTATTGCTGCTGTAACAGACTACCACAAATTTAGTGGTTTAAAACAACGTGAATTTATTCTCTTATGGTTCTGGAGGTTAGAGTCTGAAATCAGTGTTACTAGGGTAATAAAGTCCCAATAGGGCTAGTTTCTTCTGGAGCCTCTGTGGGGAGTATGCATTTATTTGCCTTTTCTGGCTTCTAGAGGTGCATTTCTTTTTCTTTTCTTTTTTTTTTGGTGAGGAAGATTGGCCATGAGCTAACATCCGTTGCCAATCTTGCTCTTTTTGCTGAGGAAGATTGGCTCTGAGCTAACATCTGTGCCCATCTTCCTCTATTTTGTATATGGGATGCCACCACAGCATGGCTTGATGAGCGGTGCATAGGTCTGCACTCAGGATCCAAACCTGTGAACCCCGGGCTGCCAGAGCGTGTGAACTTAACCACTACGGCACTGGGCTGGCCCCTAGAGGTGCATTTCTTACATTTCTTGTCCTGTGGCCCCTTCTTTCATCTTCCCAGCCAGGAGTTTAGCATCTTCAAATTTCTGTTTCATCACATTGCCTTCTGTCTCTCTGAATGTTATAGCAGTATTATTCATAAGTCAAAAAGCAAAAACAATCAAAATATTCACCAACTTGTGAATGGATAAACAAAATGTGGTTTATCCGTAAAATCTAATACTATTCAGCAATAAAAAGAAATGAGTTATAAGAAGGAACAAAGTACTATTACATGCTACAATATGGATGAATCTTGAAACCATTATTCTAAGTGAAAGAAACCAGACACAAAAGACCACATATTGTATAACTCCATTTGTATGAAACGCCCAGAAAAGGCAAATCTATAGAGATAGAAAGTAGGTTAGTGGTTGCCTAGAGTTAAGGGTAAGAACAGAGAGTAACTGCAAATAGTCACAGGTTTCTTTTTGGGGTGATAGAAATGTTCTTAAATTAGATGATGATGGTGGTTGCAAATGGTTGTAAATTTACTGAAAATCACTGAATTCTACTCTTAAAGTGAGTAGATTTTAAGGCATGTAAGTAAAGTTGTTCTACAAAGCACAGCTAGAAAATTAGGAGACAAGAAATGTTAATTAAGACTTTGTAATTCAGGAAAAAGCTTGAGATAAATGACAGTAAGTGGTTTTCTGGATTTTATTTCCTTAGATGTGCTATGACAGAAAAGATGGCAGTTACCAATTGCACTGGGCTTGGGGAAGATTCATTCATTCAAAAAATATTGATTTGCCAGGCATTATTCCATACACAGGAGATTCAGAGAAAAATAACAACAATGAAAAACCCCTGTCTTCATGAGGAGTTTACAGTTCAGAGAGGAGACAGATACGTTCATAGTATGTTAGTGACCAGAGTAGAAGAACAGGAAGTGTGGATGAGGTGATTAGGGAAGGCCTCGCTGAGAAAATGACATGTGAGTGAAGACGGCTAGCCACTGGCTTCTGTCCTAGTAGAGGGAACTGCCAGGACAAAAGCCCGGTAGTGGGGGCGTGTCTGGTGGGTTTGGGTGCGAGGATAGCAAAGACGCCCAGGTGCCTAGAGCTGAAGGAGCCAGGGAAAGGAGAACAGCAGCAAACAGAGAGCTAAGAGGTGAGGGACCGATCATATAAAACCTTGGTGGTCACTGTAAGGCCTTTGGCTTTGATTATGGGGAAACGGGAAGTCTTTGGAAGGTGGCGGGCGGGTGTGTTTCAGCAGGGTCCCACTGGCTGCGGTGTTGGTAACGTAGCGAAGAGGTGGGGGCAAGGGTGGGAACAAGCGACCATTTAGCTGACTATTTCAATAATTCAGGCAAAGATGATGGTGGGGCTTGGACCCATCTGGTAGAAGTATGAGAAGTGACTGGATTCCATATACATTACAAATAGAGCCCAAACGATTGACGGATTGATCGCGGGGTGTGAGATAAAGCGAACAGAGTTGACCCCAGTTTTTTGACCTGCGCAACTATTGGAACGGAGTGGCTGGGATGGGGAAGGGTCCAGAATGGAGTAAGTCGGGGTTGAGGCGGCGACTGGAAGTAGCTCCTTACCCACCGGTCGGTGGGCACACTCGGCCGGGTCACCGCGGGCAGAGGCGGGAAAACTCCCGCTCCCAGCGTGCCCCGCGCGCCGGCCCGCGCCCGGGGGCGGGGCCAGGGTGCGCATGCGCAGTCGCGGAACGCGCTGGCGGGTGCGGCGAGGCGGTCCCTTCGAGCGTGGTGGTTTGCTCCCTGAAGGGAGTGAGGGCGGTTAGGTCCCCGGCCACTCTCCTATCCGGTAAGTGCGGCGGCGGTTGGCGCCGCCACATGGGGGGACGGCTCCCCGAGAGAGTGCTGGCGGGAAGCGCGCCTCGCGGGCCCGCCTGAGGGGTTTGGGGCTCGCGGCCGTGACCCCTCAGGGGCTGTTGGTCGGCTCGTGAGGCGCTCGCTGGAAGTTCGGTGCCCGCGAGCACCGGCCGCTGGCGCGTCGTTCGGACGCCGGAGTGAGGGGCGTGCGGGCGGGGAGAGCCGGACGGGTCCAGCCTGGGTCGCACGAGCCGGTCCCGGCGGCTGGCCCGAAGCAGCCTCCGAGCTCCGAGGCGTGGCGGCGGGCCCTCGGGACGCGCCCGCCCGGCCCCGAGCCCGAGCGCCCGTGGAGCCGCTGAAACGATTCTCAGGGGCCGTTGAGTCCCAGGCTCCCGGAGACCTGCCCCGAATTTCTCCTGCGCCGTTCGGTGCGTGTCGTGGACCTGGCAGGTTTGCGACCCTCTGAAGACTTGAGCTCCTAACGTTTTGTTTGCCGCCGACCTCCAGCGTCCTGCTGCCGACGTAGCGGATAATCACAGGCGTCTCTCCGGTTGAGGGTTACGGAGCTTGTGGCGTTTTGACCCTTCGGCATAAGTGTGATCGCTGATTGCATTCTGAGTAGTAGCCTTGAAAGACCCTCTTGAAGGCTCACGGTGGGGACGCTGCCAAATGCAGCGCAGAGACGGTCGAGGAATCGCCGCGGCGTCTCTAGGAGGTCGGCCGTGGTGTCTCCACTGGCAGTTGAAGACGTGGAGGCCGAGCCCGGCCAACCCTGCCCTCTCTGACTCCGGAGCCAGAGATGACGACCTAGCCTGTCTAGAGCAGGTTGCGGTGGGAGTACATCCTGGAACGATTTCGGTGTTTCCTGTAGTCTAGAACATGTGCACCGGTTGTGAAGGACAGACTGTTCCTCATGAAGTCTGGGAGGGAGTAGAGTTTTCCTGAGAAAACACACAGAGAAACAAGTTGTTGAGGAATAGGACAGCATCCTAGGTTAAGACAGTGGGTTGAATACATGTGTCTCATTTTACTTCCTCCTGAAATCTCACTCAAATTGCAGGAAATGGATTTTTAAAAGACATAAGCCCACAAGGATGGAGGGAGTGGGAAAGGAAACAATAGCGATAAAATATTAGGCTCTAGAAAGCAAATGTCTTAGCAAGCCGCAGTGCAATTCTAAACCAGCAGCAGGGCGAACTGTGGAATAATTCTCTATAAACCACAGAACCTTCAAAATGCATAGAAACTGGCAGCACTGGACACCTTGGGCACTGGCGATGAAGGTAATGGTGCTGGGGATGGACGTGGAGGGCTTAAATAAAGATGACTGAGGGGAAGTCTGTTTGAGAAGCAGATGTCCAGCTCTCCTTCCCCGTTGCACACTGTGGGGTGACTGCCTTTCTCCTGTTAGAAGACTGAGGCTATTCTCTTGAGAAGATAAAACAGGATCTTTGAACCAGGGCACCCCAGGCACAGTTAATTATGGGGCAGTGTTTATGAAAACAGGGACACTGAAGGCTGAAGTCCTTCATCCTCCATCTCCCACTCGAATCCCAGAACTTTACAGCCAGACTAATAAGAGAATTCAGGCTCAAGCAAGAGAATTCTTCTACACACACGGTCACATATATGGAAAGATACACAGTAAGTTGATCACAGTGGTTGCTTCTGGGAAGAGAAAGGAACTCCATGGCTGGGGGAAAAGAATGTGAGGAGACTTAACTATTTACATTTTTGTTCTTTTAAAATTTTTACCATGTACATATATTACCTATTCAAAAAAATGTATTCCTTAAAAAAATTAATTGCAAATGAATATGCCCTTTGACACAGTAATTCCTCTCCCAGGAATTTATCTTATAGACATGTGAAAATAATGTAAGGATGGTGCCACTCATTGCAATATTGCTTTAGCAAATTTGGAAACAATGTTCATTAATAGATGGTTGGTGAAATAAATTATGTACCGCCCTTCCTTGGTATAATCTGCAGCCATAAAAAAAATGAAAGAAGCTAGTTGTATGAAGAAAAGAGTAATCAAGATATATGTTAAGTTGGGGGAGATGTTTCGGAAAAATATATCACCAGAGTATAAAAAGAAAAAGGAGATGTGTGTGTGTGTATATATATATATAAAATATCTGGAAAGATATGCAAGAAGTGGGTAATATTGGTTGCCTTTGGAGAGGGGATCTGGATGGCAAGGCAAAAGTGGAATGAGGGAGACTTTTCACTGTATATTTTTGGTGCTTTTTGAATTTTGAACCATATTGTTATCTATTCAATGAATGAATGAATAAGGGTTAATGGGAAAAAATGGATGAATAATGGAGATCCTGATGTTGGTAATATCCTGAACAATAAAAAATCTCTTACAATAGGAAGGAATGCTGCATAACAACCCCCAATCTCAGTGGCTTACAACATTTCATGCTCTTGGTTCCTCAGGTCAACATTTCATGGTTCTTCAGTGGTTTAGATCTTGGCTGGACTAAGCTGGACTCCAGACTTTAGTTTTGAGTTCAGATCTGCTCCATGTGTCTTCATTCTGGGACCTAGGTTGAAAAAACAAAAATACCTGGAGCATGCTTTTCTCATGGCTGAGGGTGAGAGTTGGAGAGGACTTCTGGAAATTTGCCATGCCTCAGCTGAGAAGTGGCACATTGAAACTTCTACATATATTTCACTAGTTAAAGTGAGTCACATAGCCAGGCCCAAAGCCAAGAGGGTGGAGACATACACTCTGCCTGCCTACTGGAAGGCTCTGCAAAGTCACATGACAGAGAGTGTGGATGTATACTTCTATTGCAGGGTGGCAAGAAGACTTGGGAATAAAAATCATGAAAGAAATGCGTTAATAGAAAGATGCTGTGAAATTAAGTTGAAGATGGTTGAGAATAAAGATGCTTAGGGAAAAAAAAAAAAAAATATATATATATATATATGCGCCAAGATACAGCATTCTACTTCGATAAGAATTTTCTTAAGGCTTCCATGTCAAGGTATCACATTGGCTTTATCTTACATAACATCTGCCAGCTCCACACCTCGCCCTATAGCCAATTCTGAGTGCCCATAGGAACCTTGAAAATAATGAAATAAAGCACATGTAAAGGTACCAGTTCTTAGAGAAGTCATTTTAAATGTGTGCAGCTACTGAATGTGTTCATTCATGGTTGTTGTGTCATATCCATGTCTGCCAACCCACCTTTCACAACAGAATCTTCTTTTCAGGGAGATGTCCTTTGCTTCTCAGATGTAATGCACTCTAAGTTTGTTATTCAACAGTGAAAATGAGTCATACAGAGGTAATACATATTTTCATATGTTTTGCATCTTCAGAGTTCCTTTTTTTTTGTTTGTAGTCCTATGGCTCCAGAGTAATTTTCTTATTTTCAACTTGTACT
Organism: Ceratotherium simum simum; assembly: GCF_057802395.1. NCBI lineage: Eukaryota > Metazoa > Chordata > Mammalia > Perissodactyla > Rhinocerotidae > Ceratotherium > Ceratotherium simum. The sequence goes on from NC_141909.1 coordinate 9,772,679, forward strand.
ATGAAAGACAGTGTAATATTAGTGGTTAAGAGTAAGGACTTTGGAGCAGACTGCCTGAGTTGGAATCCTAGCTAGTGGCTGTACAACTTTGGGCATGTTACTTACCCTGCTGTGCCTCAGTTTTCTCATCTATAAAATGGAGATAATAATAGTACTTGCCTCATAGAATTATTAGGGAGGTTAAATGACTTAATACATATACAGCACTTATAATAGTACCTGACACACAATAAGAACTTTTTAAATATTAGCTCTTATTAATATCAGTGCTTTTTATTTGGAGGCCATGACTTGAATCATGGGTCTCACAACACAAACACATATAGTTATTCAGTTGTCTGAATAGGCAAGGAAGTAATTTTTGATCCCTTTATTCTCTTGAATTCCAGGTTAAATTAAAAATACCTTTTGGAAATAAATTACTAGATGCTGTTTGTTTGGTACCTAACAAGAACTTAACATATGGAATAATTCTTACACATGGAGCGTCAGGAGATATGAATCTTCCTCATTTGATGTCACTGGCATCCCATCTTGCATCTCATGGTTTTTTTTGCCTGAGATTTACCTGTAAAGGCCTTAATATTGTACATAGAATTAAGGCATATAAATCAGTTTTGGTAAGAAAATTTCTTTATTTTTACTTATAACAGGATTCTGTTTAAGATAAATTTTATTAGCAGTCATTTGGTTTAATTTAAAAATCTTTTAATGAGCATTCTTAGAAACTCAACAGTAGTGGTTTGTAGTTGAAGGCTGTGTAGTGGTCAGATTTCTCTTTTTTGCCATCAGTTAGTTTCCATGGAGATGAATGCTCATGTCATAAATGTTCCTCCACAATACTGCCAAGGAAGCTACTTATGATGTAATTTTCTTAATGAAATTATATAACTTTAGAATATAGTTCTGGATATTTTGCCCACTATACCATGAATGTACAGATACAGCATAGTTTTCTGTGTATGTCGTTTAGAAACTAAAATCCCTGGATAAAACAAATCTGAAATTTCTTTTAATCCAAATTATTTCAAGTTTGTTAAGTTTTTCAGAACTTTAAATTAGATATTAGTATTATTAGTATCATTTTATATTAGTTGGAAGCTTTTACTGGCTTTTTTTTTTTTAAACATAATTTGTTCTTTAAAAATATTTTAGTACTTGATTTTTTTTAGACAGGTAAAGTGATTTTTTGCTCACATATTTGCCTGTACTACCCAACATACGATTTGATAGTGAAGGCATGACCAGAAGAACAAAGAACTGGTTAGCTCTTTCAAGAAGAATCCCATAAGATTTTGTGGTTGTCTTTGCAAAGATTTTCATACGTTTCAGTAACGATGAGAAATAAATGTTGGTTTTCCAGTGGAATATTTTATGGGAGAAGAATTGATAATTTTTTGGTGGATTTTTCTAGAATTACCTAAGGACCTCAGGAGAATACAGACTTGCAGGTGTTTTCCTTGGAGGTAAGTTGCAATATTTGTGAATACTTGTTTTTAAATCTACTCATATTAATATAGGAATAGGTAATTGAGAATTAAAATTAATTGATGACAGGAAACTAATTTAGGATTTTTTTGTTTTGTTTTGGTATGTCACTTCCTTATATAACTTACATTCCTTATATAACTTGATATATAAGTATATCGAGGTACTTTATATATTTAAAGCAAATTTAAACCTCATACATATGTATTGTAACCTAAAGGTCTCTCCTTTTTGTTTATATCCCTGAATCACTCTCTCTCTCTCAAATGATTCCTTCACAAGAATTGTCCTCACCTCTTTTAAGTATTCTTTAGAAAAATAATTCCTTTTTTTTTTCATTTGATTGAGGATTAGTTTTTAGCTCTTCATAAGGATATAGGTGTGCATTATGTGTATTGCAACTTGTTAATTGCCATCTTTTGGAGTTAAGTGATTTGTTGATATACAAATATGATGAATGAACAGTAAATGAAGTCTAATTTGCCACATTATCACCACTACTTTATGTGAGTGTTTACATTTTAAACTGAATTTTAATTGTTTTTAGGTCGTTCAATGGGCTCACGAGCAGCTGCTTCTGTAATGTGTCATATTGAGCCAGATGATGCTGACGATTTTGTTCGAGGTCTCATTTGTATTTCTTATCCCCTGCACCATCCAAAGCAGCAGCATAAACTTAGAGATGAAGATCTCTTTCGTATAAAAGAACCTGTACTGTTTGTGTCAGGCTCAGCGGATGAAATGTGTGAAAAGGTGAATTATAACTTGCTGTTTGTGTGACTGAGAGAGAAAGAATGAGAGACAGAAATATCTTGGGAACAAGATGTTACCTGCAACATTCAGTCCCTTTAAAAGGATGCTAGTTTTGTGCCTTAATAACACTTTTGCTTTGGAGAACCTAAAAATATAAGCATACCAACAAAATTTATCTCCCTGGAAAGAGAGTTGGTAAATGGATTAACTCTTATTTGGGAAATGAAAGATGAATATCTGAATCTTGTGATTTTGTGATTACTAGACTGTACATTTGGTTTATCATTTCAACATTCAAGCAGATTCTTCAATTTGTTATAAAATTGACTCTTGAGAAAAAGTTGGTAACTTGTAAATATTATTGAATGTTAGTGTATTTCCCAGACCATATAATTTCCTTGTGAAAAAATTTTTAGAAGAATTTTTTTGCTTGAATTTACTTAACTTTTTATCATCAATAATGAATACTTGATCTGTTCTGTGGTATTGCTGTATCTGAGAGACGTGGCATGCCACTTCTGTGCACATTTCCTTACATATTCCATTGCCTCAGAAGTAGTCTGTGGAGTAGGTATTGAATGAATATTTAGCAAATGGATCACAGTATAGGTGGGGCGGGAGAGAATCTTTACTAAACACCAATAGACCATTAGTCTAGTATCCTCTTCTTTTTTCCCTTTAGAACTTGTTGGAAAAAGTGGCACAGAAAATGCAAGCTCCTAATAAAATCCACTGGATTGAGAAGGCAAATCATTCCATGGCAGTGAAAGGACGGTCAACAAATGATGTTTTCAAAGAAATAAATACACAGATTTTGTTTTGGATCCAGGAAATCACTGAAATGGACAAGAAATAACTGTCTTTAGTTAAAAGCCATGTTATTTTGAATACAAATACAGTTAATTTGACAAGGAATAGCATACCTCTCAGCATTATGAGATATATTTCAGACTAATGTTCTTATTGTTCAGCCATTTTTAAAACACGTTTTAATTGTGAAGTTAATGTCTTTTACAAAGTGTCTTTTGAAAGCACTGTTATAGTTGTATAAAGATGATGTACAAATATTGAAGGTGGTCTAAATATAATTTATTTTCATTAATATAGTTAAATTTTGAAAAAAAATTAAACATTTGAATTTTACAACGCAACTTTTGTCTTACTGCTGTGCAACTGAGAAAGTACTCTAATTTTGCAGAGCAGTGTCATCTTTGAAAAAGGAAAACTACTTGGGGCCAGCCTGCACTCATCAGCCATGCTTTGGCAGTGACCCACATACAAAATGGAAGATGGGCACAGATGTTAGTTCAGGGCTAATCTTCCTCAAGCAGAAAAAAAAAAAAAAAAAAAAGGAAGATTGGCAACAGATGTTAGCTCAGGGTGATTCTTCCTCAGCAAAAAAAAAAATGGAAAAGAACACTAACTTTACTATAGTAAATTTAGTCAGTTTTATAGAATGTACACATCTGTTCACCTAATCTTTTAATAAATCCCAAAGGATAGGAATGAGGATACATTTTCAAATATGGGGACTCTGAACATTGTTTTTAGAATGAAGTAACAACTTTCATTCAAGAAATAGTGAAGCCCTGTTATAGGCTAAGCCTCATTAGGTTTGAAAGATGAGTAAACACTTGGAGCTTAAATATGGTGGGGCAACTTAATGTCTAGACCTCTCTCTGATTAACGGGAGAATGAAATAAGGACTAAAGAGTGGGACTAACATCTGTGCTGTATCTAAGCAGGGTTAGAGCACTTAATTTTGCCTTGGAAAGTTCAGGTATCACCTGGACTGGACTTGAATGGTATCGAGTTATATATTAAAAATGTAGTTTATTTCCCATAAAGGCCACAACATGTGATGAGGCTGATATTTAGATATAGATAAGTTTGTAGTGAGGAGTGGTTTTCTATAATAAGAAATTAACTCCCTGATTTTTCTACTGCTCTAATGTTAGGCCCTTCAGACGGCCCCAGGGTAGCCTGGGCAGCTTGATTTTTGAGGTCCCTCATTCCTTCTGCTCTGTTGGAGCCAATGGATTTTAATTATTTGTTATTTTTTCTAAATAGTGCATAAAGAATGAAAATCCAGATAACAATGTCCAAATTGTTTATATTATAGAATGACATCGGGTATAGCTACAAAATCAAAATTCCTATGTCATTCAGTGTATGATAGTTACTTTTGGACTAAATATCTTGAACAAGGCCTAAATTTTTAAAAATAGCATATAATTAATACCTAACATTTGAAATTTTAAAATAAGACATAAAAATATAAACATAAAAAATATCCAGAGCTGACAAATATAGTCTATTAACAAGTAAAAATGAATTGGGAAATATTAATATTGTAAACCATAAGTAAAACTAATGAGCAAAAGGAAAATAAAAAGAAAACTTATTATAAGGCAGACCATAATATAAAAGTACAATGAAGAAATAGATTTAAAACTTTACTAACCAGGCTATGTAGTTATAATATTCAAGTTTTCAAATTAAACTATAGGCATAATATGGATGACCACTCAAAGGTACTACTTCAAATATAGAGATAATGTAGAAGCTCATTGGAAGTTGATTTTTCTGTGAGTTGTCTATAAGAAACTACTGTTCCTGATTGATGCAATGGCTTGTCATTTGAGAACTGTACACATCCGTGGTTGGGGAACATATAACTCCTAGAGAAAGATATGAGCGAGATCTCTAAGGCTGAAATGAATGTTCGTGAAAAGGTCCCATTTGCTCCACTGCACAGGTTTGCCACAATTTGCAGGGAGAATGTGCAACCCCTTCAAATTTGAGATTATGGTCAGAGCTATACTGGCGCCTCCTCTGGAGGCCCGCGTTAATGGCACGACTACTCACCTAGACCACTGGTTCTCAACTGCAAGTGGGTTTGCCCCCTAGGGGAGACTTGACAATGTCTGGAGACATTTTTGGTTCTTAGACTGGGGGTGCTACTTTGAGTGGTCATCCATATTATGCCTATAGTTAGTTGTTCAGTGCCTTATTCATTATTTAATAAATATTTGTTGTATTGAACTAAGATATTTACAGAAGGAGAATTTATAACCATTATGAGCAACCTCTGGTTTTATATTGCTATTTTATACACCTATTGGCACTTTTTTCTGATACATAAAGAACAAAAACCTAGTTCACAATGTCCAAATAGTTCAAAAAATGTGACATTGGTAGATAAAATAGATTTTTTAAAACTAATAGAATTGTTATCTGAGCGTTTTCTTGTAGTGTCTATATTACTGTTACTAATGGGATTTCTCTGGTGTTCCTTATTTTTTGTCTTCGTGATTTTAAAAAATAAATCTAGTTTAGCATTTATTTTTTATGCTGCACAGTTGAGATTGACATAGCAGGGTTTCTAGTGCAAAAGACGGAAGCGTCCAGGCTGAAAACTAGGTAATTATACTGTTATTAGTAGGCAAGTACATAAGTAACAAGCACGACAAAGCCCTGGAGGGGGATACTCTTTACCTCTATGCGAACTTAAGCCATCAGCAGGAGTGATACACAGAAGTCCCTTTTCAGTTCTTATAAGCTATTCTGTAGCGTACTAATTAGGGATTCAGTGCCATAAAGCTCTGAAAGATCTAAGGAACTAGAGAGTTATTAAAACATTGAGCCCCCTTTAAGGTAGTTAACATTAAATGAAGTAGAGAATGTCTGCCATCAGGCAAGAGAAATTGTGTATTTTGCCAGCTGCATTAAATTTTGTGGAAAAACCCAGCAGAATAAAATCATCCAGATTGTATATGTGGGTGGGGTCAGAGAAGAGAGTGTATTCATCCAAGAAAAATTCAGAGGAATTGCTAAAGTTTCTTTTAAAACTAATGAATTCCTACCATGCATTCTAGAGGGCTATCTTTTGCAAAGAAACCCCAAGATCACAGTTAAACCTAAATAAAGATTGTAAATACCTGTAGGCTATGGTCCAGTAGACTGGAAGACTGCAAACTCTGACACTTAGGATGTGTCATTGATCTCATTATCTCCATCCAATATTCAGGGAAAGTAAGAGCTCAATAAATCTTTCTTGCACTCAGTTAAACTTATGTGACAGAGGAGGCCTAAACAGTTAACTCTGGTATAAAGAATAATACTTCTTTCCTCAACCCACCTTGAATAAGTAAAGGCAAAGTATTAATTACGTCTTCAAAGGGAAAGTGCTGTAAATCCAAGGTAGTGTTAACATTTTCATTGATAGTCCAGACTTTCTTGTCTACTTGTGATTAAACTACTCTCTAGACTTTGAAGGAAAGTGAGCAGTACTTAGATCTGGCTCTGCCCCACCCTAATTCTGACATCAGGAAGGGTCACAAGTGGCTGGTCCGTGGAATTACTAGAGACAGGGTGAAAAGGAAATTCACCAGGAGACCATTCCAAAATCTAACTTTGGTTTTCAGCATAACATTAGGTTGTTGAAGAAGAACATTGCCAACAGGCCCTTCTGGCAAAAAGAAATATAAAATGAGGTGTTCTATTTTAAGAAAAAATAGGCCCATAAAAGACAAGCTATCGTGTGTCCTACATAGGGACAATGAGACATATTAAAAAAATTATTTGGTATTTATCTGAAATTCAAATTAAACTGGGACATCTAGTTTTTTTTCCTTTCTAAATCTGGCAACCCTATATTCATATGTTCCTGATCACCAAGAAGCGTAATATACACTATTCTGGTGGTAATAGAAAATGGTTATGTCTAATTCAAGTTTGTTCTACATTTTTTGAATTACAAGGCAGTGATAACCCAACTGTGCTAAGGGATTGTTTATAGAATTGTGAAATTAATACAGGATTATTGTAAAATTTTTAATTAAAAAACTACTCACAGCACCATATATGTCTCACCAAGGAACTTTCATTATTGCTGAAGTAAGTTGATATGAGCTCAGTTAAATACCCACTATGACACGTACCTCACTTGACTTAGGCCCAGAACAGTCACTGCTGCACTTGATAAGACATTGAGCGGCACTGGAAATTTTTTTCTGGCAGAGCGTTGCATGTGGTTATGAGATGGGCATACCACCTTTTTGTGTTTTGGGGCATCTGAAATCGAGGACTTCAGAATGAGACATCAATCTATTTCACATACTACATAATAATGTTGAAGCAATTTTATTTCTTTAAAAAAGCACTACAGGATGGATTAGAAGATAATACATTTTTGACATTATGGGACCTTCTAGAGTCCTGGATTTCTCAAAATGATTGCATAGCAGTCTTCTTTATAGTTTTCCTAGGAATTATTTTTGAGATAGTACTCATAAAGATTTGTACATCCTTTCAGAAGAAGCCTACGCTTGCAGAAAAGGGTAATTCACATGCCCAGGAGGTAAGAACAAATGGTTGATTTCCTTCTTCCCTATTTCTCAAAATCACACATAAGAATAACTTATAAAGTTGTGGAACCTTGATATTTGGCTTACTCCTCTAACATTTTATTGTTTCCCTTGAAATAGAAGGAAGACAGTTGCCTGAAAAGCATGAAATTTGGTAAATATACAATTTCATATTTTAATATAAAACTTGTTCAGCCTGAGCTTTTCCCATTGGTGCTCTGACTTTTTTTATTCCCATTTATCTCTAGATAATTGGTCAATTCATTCATCTTCAGAAGAAAGGTAAGTGATATTTTTTGAAATTAAATGAAATAGGTTGGTTTTGTTTTTTCAAAATTGCGTTCACATCTGAATAACAGAGAAGGGTTTCTCCATATATATAGAGGACCACAGTTGCTCAACGTCATAATTCAGTCTAGCATTGATTTTAAATGGTCACTCTGTTCCAAGCTGTGTTAGTGGCTTTTCATATATTATTGAAAATATCCTTCCGGGTAGGTAGTATTATTACTGTTTTTACAGATGAGGAAAATAAAGCTTAGAGAGATTAAATAATTTGTTTCCCTACTTCAACCTCTCTCTCTAGTACACACAAAGACATAGGAAACATCAGTTCTGATAATTCAACTGAAAAAATATTTATTTAGCAGCTACTGTGATCCAAGCAAACCCCTAGCTAGGTGCTGCAGGAATGATATGAAAGGAATTTATACAATCAGAATTCATCAGCGTACTAAAGATATATCAGTGTTAGGGATTAAACACTGACAACACTAATCTTGTTGCTATCAATGTTTTAATTGTTTTCATCAAAATCCATTCAACAATCATTAGATATCTACTATACAGTGGACACTGTGTTTGATACTGGAATACAAACAATAAGATAGACACTGTTCTCAAGAAGTTTATAAGTTTCTATTCTTGTGGAAGAGACATGTACATTAAGAATGATTGCCTTGTAGTATGGTAACACAGTGACAGAAATACTATGGGAATATTTAGGAGATACCTAAGCCAGCAAGGGGTGTTGGAGATAGCTTCATGAAGAAGGTTATGCTGGAGCTGAATTTTAAAGGATGAGTGAAAATTAGCCAGAAAAAGACAGCAGGTTAAGAGGATAAGAAAGGCATTCCAGGACATGAGCTGAAGCAAGGAAATAAGAAACAGCAGGGTATATGCAATAAATTATGATTATTTCAAAGTTGCTGGAATGCTAAGGTTGAGTCAGGGAGTAGTGGGAGATGAATGTGAAGAGGCAGGCAGGAGTCAGATCATGAAGGGCTTTCTATACCCTGTTAAGAAGCTTGGACTTTATTCTGAGGATAGTTAGTAACCAGTGATGGTGGTTAAGCACAAGAGTGACACGGTTTTGTATTACAGCTAGATCACTAGTAGCTGTGTGGAGAATGAATCTGACAATTACTTGACTTTAATTTCTTTCATTTGTCAGGTGTAAAGGGGCTTTATTCATTTAATCTGGTTGCTCTATTTTCATAGCAACTCTAGTTGTAAGGTGGGTGTCATGGGAAGCAGTAACAATATCTGGAGGTATGAGTAGGTAGAAGCCTGGCCAGGGCTGGTTGGGAACAGGAACGCCAGTGCAAACTAGAGCACCTAAGTAATTCAGTCAGAGTAAGTGTTTATCCAGAAGTCAACTGGACAGACGAAGAGACAGTGTTTGAAATATACAGGGGTCAGATGTGCACTGTGACTGAAGGTTCACATATAATTAAAAACCAGAGGATTTTATAGGCAAGAGAGGAAGTCACAAGAAGCAATGGGGAGAAAAGGATTTTTAGCTTCATAGTCAAGGTGACCCCAAGAGTTTCCCTATCCCTGTGTGCCATTATTCCATTCCTGCTTAGGTGGGATTTAATCCTTAGGTGGCACCTGTCTAGGAGGCCTTAGGGGAAAGTAATTGAGAAGAAGAGATTGGGAGGGTGGTGTTGAGGGAAAAGGATTAGGGAAGAGATATGGTCCCTCTGGTGGCAGCATATTGTGGTGAAAAAACAAGGTTTTCAATTTAAAAAGGTTTAGGTTTATATCGTAGTTCTGCCTCTTAATAATGGCATGGTCTTGGCAAATGACTTAAACTCATTATACCTCCATTTCCTTACTTTCAAAATAGCATCTAGAAGAATTACCTCTTAGGAATATCATGAAGATTAGTTAAAATTGTATGTATAACAAAGCAAAAAATATTTTACCCTGGCACTAGAAATCCTTTTTGGGACAGAACTGTATTTCAGAGAGCATCTTACATTATTTTGAAATAAAAGGGCTTGAATATTGGTAGAAGCTCAAGCATCAAAATGATTAAAGTGTACCACATCAGAGACTGAGTGGATTTTGTCTTGCTTATAAGATGGGAGAGAAGAGAAAGGTGGAGGGGTGGGGAGAGAAGAGAGAGGAACAGGTGAAATGGTGTGAGGCTCAGGACTGAATGGCATAAAGGGTGTCAAGGGATGAGACCACCACTCAGTATCTGGAATCGGAGAGAGCTGTGCTGTCCAGGCGTAGTCTCAGTGAGCAAAGCAAACTGCTGATTTTACATCAGTTGAGTTTTGGGGAATGAATAGTTTCAGGGTTGACCTCAGCCTTAGAAGTATGTTCCTGGGAGAGTCTGCCACCAATTACCTGACTTTCAAAGCTTGAAGCTATCACCAACTAATTGGTTTCAGAAGCGTGTTTCCTGAAGCCAGTTATCATTAGTAGATAAAATTGTTTAAAAGCAGATTTGGTGTTTATTTGTCATTATGACTATAGGACTATACTATGACTATATGCCATTGATTGATTTGATTTACAACCACTTCTGGTACTTACTTGTTACCATGGCTATAGAACTATCAGTCTTTTCCTAGGAGTGTGGGGAGTTCTTTTCAAATTTTCAAAGGTCGGTTGAGGTTCTCAGGTGGGGAGAGGCCAAAGGACACTTCAAAAATAGAGAGACATGCCTAATGTTTAAGTGGGAGTTGTTTGTATTGCTGTAATCAACTCCCTTCTATTTCTGCCTCCAACTTTTTATTAATGTCAGCTACATGTATGAGTGGTTTGTGTATGTGGATTTTTTTCCCCCTCATTGAACTTGAGGAAAGGGTTCAGTTGTAAGTCTGGCTCAGAGTATTGTAAATGAGGGTTAGCAATCAGAAACCTAGAGGCAAAGATGACCATTCAGCAAGTATTTACTGAGGGCCTATGTGCCAGGCATTGTTCTAGGCCCTTGAGATACATAGGTGAACAAAACAGACAACGATTCCTACCTTACATTTTAGCTGGAGGGGAGTCTGATGATAAACAATAAGATGATGAATAAATAAATTATATAATATGTCAGAAGGTGATAAGTTTTTATGGTAAAACAAAAGATAGAATAGGGTAAGAGGAATCAGGGTGCCAGTAGTAGGGGAGGAGAGGTAGGTTTCAATAGATATGTAGGATTTGAGTAAAGCTTTGAAGAGATGAGGGAGTTAACTAAACAGATATGGTAGAAGAGTGTTCCAGACAAGGGGAGCAACTAGAGCAGAAGCCCCAAGGCGGGGGGCGGGGGTATGTGCCTGATGTTTGAGGAACAGTAAGAAGACCAAGATGGCTGATGCAGGGACGTGGGGTGACATACAGGGATGAGGTCAGAGAATTAATAGGCGACCAGATCACGGTTGGGCCTTGTAGGCCATGCTAAGGACAGTACTTTTACTCTGAGTAACAATGGGGAATTATTGTAGAGTTTTGCACAGGAGAACGATATGTTCTGTCATATATTTTTAAAGGATTATTCTGCCTGCTGTGTTGAGAATAGACTATATTTGGTCAAGGTTCTAAGCAGATGGCAGGCTATTGCAAGTCATCCAAGTGAGAGATAAAGGTGACTTAAACCAGGGTAGTAGCAGTGGAGGTGATGAGAAGTGGTTGGTTTCAGGATGTACTTAGAAAAGTAGAGCTAACAGGGTGTGAATGTGAGAGAGTGGAGGCAAAGATGACTCCAAGATTTTTGGCCTGAGCCGGGAGAAAGATGCAGTTTTCATCAACGGAGATGAAAGCTGTGGGTGGAGCAGGTTTTGATGGGGAGATCAGGAATTTTGTTTTGCATTTGTTGAATTTGAGATGTCGCTTAGACATCCAATAGAGATAGTAAGTAGTTTGGGAGAGATGTCTGGTAGAGATAATAAGTTTGGGGGTTGTTGGCATATAGACAGTATTAAAAGCCACAAGAGAGGATGAGATTACATAGGGATTGTGAGAAGGGAAGAGGAGCAAGGATTGAGTCCTGGGGCACTTCAAAGAGGTCAGGAAGAAGAGGAGGAACCAGCAAAGGAGACTAAGAAGGAGCTACCATTGAGTTAGGAGGAAAACCAGACCTGGAGGTTCACCAACTGGAGAATATGTAGAGCGGGAAAGACAAATAAGTATACAAGGTATACAAGATAGGTGTCAATATCCCTTATGAATGTGGATGCAAAACCCTCAACAAAATAAACCAAACCCAGCAGTATATTGAAAGGATTATACACCATGACTAAGTAGGATTTTTCCCAGGAATGCAACGTTGGTTCAATATATGAAAATTATCTAGCATTTTTTATTATGTTTAAAATCACAATATTACATGGTTGAAATATCTGTCTTGCATTTCAGCTTTCCTCTATCTTTTTTCCTGAAATGTGCAAAAATTAATTCTTTTTGTGTATGTTTTCACTATTTGTTCAACTTTCCTAAGTGAATAATCATACTCTTGTCCTGATGAAATGTTATCCTAATTATGTCTGGATACTGCTATAACTTGTTGGGGGTCACTTGATTCCCCATAATGCTTGTATATCTTACCTGTATCAGTTAGGATATTTTAATTCTCAAGTAACAGAAAACGATGATTTAAACTGGCGTACTAAGAAAAGAATTTATGATATCATATAATAGGAAATTTTGAGGTAGAATTGGCTGCATAATTGGTTGCTGCAGTGGCTTAACAACTTAATTAAGGTCCTGTATCACTCCCTTTGCCTTTTCAAAATTTTTCTTTAGTAATAAGGACAGACCTTGTTACCAAAGGTAATATAATACTAAAGGTAATAGTTAGATGTAATTGCCAGAGTTCTCCAGAGAAACAGAACCAATTGAAGATAGATAGATGGATAGATAGATAGACAGATAGATGTAAGAGAAGATTTATTATAGGAATTGGCTCACATGGTTATGGAGGCTGAGAAGTCCCATGATCTGCCCTCTGCAAGCTGGAGAACCAAGAAAGCCAGTAGTATAATTCAGTCCAAGGCAGAAGGCCTGGGGTGGGGGGTGCAGCACTGGTGTAAGTCCCAGAGTCCAAAGGCCTGAGAACCAGAAGCTCTGATATCCAAGGGCAGAGGATGGATGTTCCAGCTCAAGAAGAGAGGAGGAGAATTTGCTTTCTTCTGCCTTTTTGTTCTATTCGGGCCCTCAATGGATTGGATGATGCTTGCCCACATTGGTGAGGGTATATCTTCTTTACTCAGTCTACTGATTCAAATGCTAATCTCTTCCTGAAACACCCTCCAAACAAACCCAGAAATAATGTTTGCCCAGCTCTCTGGGCATCCCTCAGCCTACTCAAGTTGACACATAAAATTAACCATCACAGTAGGTAACAAAGATGTGTATACAGCCTATATATTAGATGTTAATAAATACTCTAACAGTTGAGGAATCTTGAAAACTATTTAACATATTTTAAATATCACCCAATATTTTTGTGTTATCTATGAAAAAATGTAATCAATAGTTTAGCCTAAAATACTCCTAATTCTAATTAGCAGAATCCAAATTAATGAGATTTTGCTATATAAGTAAACATTTAGAAAAAATAATTTTTATGGTTGAGTAGATTGTACGATTTTATATACTATCTTCATGACTTTGTTTATGATGGAGAGTTATTTAAAAGTAGGGCCATTTTTTCCAGTAGTAAAGTATAAGATAATCTGTGTTCCCTGAACAAACAGCTACTCGAGTTGTCTGACCTCGTTTATGTGAGTTTCAGTTTAGGATTTTAGGCTTGCCTTTCCATAAAACAAAATTTATGGTGCATCAGAATCACCTGGAGGGCTTATCAAAACTCAGATTTCTGGGCCCCACGACCAGAGTTTCTGATTCAGTAGGTCCAGGCTGGAGCCTGAGATTTTACATTTCTATTAAGTTTCCAAGTGGTGCTGTTGGTCCTAGCATTGTTAGACTGAGCCTAATCATTTGATGTAGAAAGGGTGTTGGAGAGTCTACTTCCATGATCATTACTCCAATCCAAAATTGTGCTGAGAAGCACTGCCCTAAAAAGGAAAGCTTTTCCCTTGATCAAAAACAACCAGCTGTTAAAATAATCTAGACTTGTTTATAGAAAGCTATAGTTTGTGGTGTTGGACATTCTTCTGTTGTACCTACTAAATTTCCATGAGAATATTTTTATTCTTGTCAAAACTTTCATACAGAGAACAGAAAGAAATTGATATTCCTTATAAAAGGATATGATCTTAACCTACAACTTTGACTCATTGCTGTCAAAAATAGACTTTCGGACAAGTTTTTGAAGTAAAAATCCCTCATTCTCTGAGATATGAAAATAATTTACTTCATTTTTTCAGTGGATTTGTTTATTAAATGAATTGAACTAGTTAATGAATTATTTTGTAATGTGGATAATGGCTTTCCAATTTATCTCTATTTTGAGCTATGTTTTCCTATACTAAATTGGGTTTCTTTGAATCTAGAAAAGAGTTCTTGTATGAAATATATCCTAAGTGACAATTCATTTGCACACTGTTTTCTTATATTTCAGAGTTGATGACTTTTCAGAAGGAACAAGTACTTCATCACTTACATCAGAAGAAAATGAAGGTTACCTCGAAGATACAGTTTTATCAGCAGATGAAATAATATGGGAAGATACCGGTGAAAGTAAATATCAAGTAAGTCACTTTAGTGAAACTCATATGCTATCTTCAAATGGGACTAGCTCGTCTTTGTCACTGCTTCATTCAGAAGTAAAGGAAATTTCTCTAAGCCATAGAGGGAATCCAGAAAAGGAACATGAAGCAATACAATTTTCATCAAAGAAATTATTTTCAATAATGAAAGCCAACAAAAATAAAAATGTAGTGTTTTCTTCTGACTTGAACTTTTCAAGAACTTCTAGAATCACTATAGAAAGTGAAGATCTAGATGTGGCACCATGCCCTCCAGCCCATTTATTTCTTTCTAGAGACCAAGTCAGACTTCTGGAAGAAAATGTGAGAAATAAAATTCCTTTAAAATCCAAAGCTATCTTAGAGAGTAAAACTACTTATCTGTACTTAAGATCTCAAGAGTCCTTGATCCAGAATCAACATTCTGTTAGAATGGACATTTCTGCCCAAGCACAAGGTTCTTTTCCAGGACAAAATGCTATTCAGAATCAAGGTTTTTATGAAGCTCAATTTACTAGCCAAGCCCAACAATTTGTTAACAACCAAGAATCAATCAACAGCCAGCCTGATATAGAGGCCATGTACTTTGCTGTGCCTCAAGATTTGATGGAGAAACCATTTTCCAGCAGCACACAAGATTCCTTCCAGACCCAAGATATGGACAGGAGCCAACATTTGGTCAAAGTCCCACATTCTGTTCAGACTCAAGATTCAATCAAAGGCCTAGAATCTGATAAAAAACAGTTAGATGAGGCCCAATATTCTGTTTGGTTTGAAGATTCAAATAAGATTAAATATTCAATCCATGAGCAAAATACTATTTTTAAGAATGCTGGATTTCTAGTTTTAACTCTAAGTCCAAAATCAGTTGCTGAAAAGATGCCGCAACTAAAGAGTATAAAGCCAAAGGGCCAGAAACAAATTCCTCCATCAAAATTAAACCAGTATTCTGTGTATGGCTCAGTGCCTCTTTCACCCACCAGAAGAGAGAAAAACAGAAGAAAAACATTACACAGTAAAAGTAAATTTAGTCGCAAATTTTCATCTCAAACGTCAAAGAAAACACCAACTTCACAGGTATTTCAAATCATAGTATGTCACACTTCAAAACGTAGCAAGTTAGGATGCAAGTATAACACTAAGAAGAAAGAACTACATCAAAGGAAAGGTACATCAGATATAGCATTGCATCTTATTTATGTTTCCAAGCTTGTTTCTCCTTATATTAAGAAGTATTCTAGAAAAAAACTAGTGAAAGTTATGCCAGGTTTAACAGAATGTAGATATCTTGTGCTGAAGCAAAATAAGTCACGAGATGCAGAGAAAGTCAATTATGCAGAGTCTATTCAGAAAAGAGGAACCTCGGGCAGTACTAAAAATGTAAAACAGCATGGCAGAGACAAGAAAGGACTGAAAAATATTTCACTGAAAATTCTACCTCAGCTAAAACAGTATTCCAGGGTCAACACTTATCAACTAAAAGCACCTTGTTTTTTATTACTAGAAAGAAACTGGAAGAATAAAGAGTCTCTTAAAGACCCAATTACACAAGCAAAGGAAATTGGTATTGCAGAGTTTCATGCCCCAAATAGTAAAAAAACATCTGACCTGCCTATTGCAAAGCAGGAGATGCCTTTAGAAGAAGCTATATCAGAACCTTTGCAGAAATTTGTTTCTTCTCCAAAAATGGGATTGAACAGAAGAATGAAATCATGGGAAGACCTAAAAAGTACAGAGAATTCCCATCTTCCACTTTCAAATGGAGACAAGTTACCAACTAGTATGCCAGAAATGCAGAGGTGCTGTCCAAAGGTAAATACACAAGAACAAGAAGATTTTCTGGAAATTGTTCTGGAGTCTTCAGATGTCAATTTTCTCATTTCACTAGGAACCAAAAAGCGTGAAAGCAGTGAACAATTAGCAGGTGTAAAAACTCAAGAGAGTACAGAAGATGTAATTCTGAAGGCAAAGAAACCATTAATACTTAATGTTACAGAAGATAGTAATCTAAGTGAAAGTGAGGAACTGGAATGCAACGCTAGAAGCAACATAAAAAATATGCAAGATAAAAGAATATCTGATGCATTTCACAATGCCACCAACACTACCATTTCTGAACCACCTGATGTGGAAATGCTTAGCAGATTAAAAGCCAAGATGGATACATCAAGAATAGGGCTTAGTCATTCAGTGGTAAAGCAAGAGAAATTACCAGAAGAAAAGAAAATATGGAAAGCAAAATACACTGAGAAGAGATATAAATTTAAAAAGCCACAAGAACATGACAGAGAGGATGAGGAACAAGCTTTACAAGAAGCAGTTCCACAGCTGCCACAAGATTTCAGATTCAGCCTACAACTAAAGCAGAAGTCCAAATACATCAAATTTGAAATAGAGCGGAGCAGTTCAGGAAGTAGAAAAACTCAAAATAAAGAGCAAGAGGTAAAACCAGAAACTCTTTCTACGGAAATGATTTTGGGTACTAATCCACACCCAATGATGGATCCATTTGAAGTTGAGAATGTGAAGCAAAGCACAGACAGACCTACAGGCAGAGAAACTGCAGATCCAAAGAATCCTCTTGCAGTGCCAGAGAACTTACCAGTTGGTGAAGTTTTAATTGAAACAACAGAATGTGGTGTCCTATTTGGTGGAAGCCCCAGAAAGACACTGGATGATCATATTGCAGAAGAAAAGGAAGACTTAAAAAGAGTTTTACCTGCAGTTGCCCTGGGGTCTTTCATTATCCACATGCTTCCTTTATCGTATTTTAAAAGGCAGAAAATCAGAAAAAAAATACGGGGAACAAAAACTATACTCAGTCCCAAATGTGTAATTATGAAAGTAAAGAAGCCAGCAAAATTACTGGTGCCTGATATCAATAGACATAGTACTCTAAGTCATAGAAAAAGATTGAGAGGCAATTTTAAAACCATAATTAAACAGATGCTGCAAGATAACATTGTGGAAGATGTGCTTCTGAATGTTCTGTACTCTCACATGTCTGTTTTGCCTCATATTAGAACTCACAGCAGATTAAATGCAGAGAATCACAGTCATACGAAGCTAAAACAAGAGAAATCACAAGTTGAAAGGGAAGAAAAGTGTTCAGATTCCATTAATAAAGGAAGTGACTCTGGAAACACACTAGAAGAAGCTAAATTGCAAGATGAAGTGAGAGGGGACAAAGAAGCTCCACAGAGAGCAGTCCTTCATGATAGCTGGAACCTTAGGTTGGATGCATATCCAGAGAGGAAGCTTAAAACAGAGAAAGAAATGCATCAATCAGTCACATCTGCAGAAACCACTGTGGAGTCTATTTACTCCCCCATAATGGATCCATCTCATATTGAGAACATGAAAAGCCTAACAACACAAACAGACTTAAAATGCAATGCAGATTCTGAGATGCCTCCTCCAACATCGGAAAAGTCACTGATTGGAGATCCTTTAAACCAAACAAGAGAAAGTGATGTTCCAGATTATGGAAGTAATACAAAGGAAATGGGTTACTGTTTTGCAGAAATAAAGGCAGAATTACCAAAAGATTTACCAGCAACTTTCCCAGAGACTTTTAATTGCCACATGCCTGTTTTAACTTATTCTAAAGTGAAGAAAAACAGAGTAAGATTCTCGCACATAGAATGTACGGTGAGGCCCAAGTCTGTACATATGAAGGCAGTGAAGCCATCAATTTCACAAACATTTAATATCACCGATCATGGAAAGAAATTGGAATCCAACTTTAAGGCCAAGTTTGAAAAGATCAACCAAGCTAATGGATTGCTATTTGAATTTCTAAATACCCTTTACTCTCCTTTGCATAACAGATTAGAAGGAGAGACAGACAGGTTCTGTCATGCTCTGTTAAAGCAAGGGGAACCAGCAGATGAAGGGAGACCACGGTATGCTGATTTCTTTGATAAGAATAGTGCATTCCATGACAGAGAAGAAAAAGTGCAAGATGAAGGGGAAGTGGAGCAAAAAACTTTGCTAGAAGGAGCTCCACAGCATACCCGATACTTCTGGCCTGATGCATGTCAAGGGAATGAGACCCATCTTGATGAACCAGACCCAGCACTAGACTGTTTAACACAGGAACTGCCTATTAATGAGCAAGACGTGCAGCACCAAACATACTTTACACAAACTGCTTTGCAGACTGGCCTCCAGATGGGTTCTAGTGAAGCTGATGAACTCCAGAAAACCAACAAAACAGAAAATGACATAACAGCCCCTACGGGTCCAAAGATTCTACTTTCCGAAGCAGGGAACCCATCACTTGCTAAACTTTTGAACACTACAACAGAGTGTGGCTTACCATCTGGTGGAAACCCTAAAAGGGAACTAAATTCTTCTTTTGTCGAAGAAAATTCAGAGTTGCCAAAAGATTTGCAAGTGACATTCCTGCAGTCTTCTGATTCTGTTGAGGCGTTTGCTTCTAAATCTAAAAGAAAGAAAAAATCATTAAAATTAGCAAAGAAGCAAACAACAGTGAGTCGCAGATATAGAACTATGAGAGAAGAAAAGCCATCAATTTCACGTATGCTTGATGGCAGGCAGAGCAAGGAACTGCAATGCAATTTTAAAGTGAAGATGAAAAATCCACAGCAAAATAAAAATGTAACAGATGCATTTTTGGATATTATTCATTCCAAGGTACCTATTTTGCCCAACGTCAAAATGAATAGCAGATTAAATGTGGAGACAGATATGCAAAAGATAATAAGACTTGGTCAGACGCAGCTAATGCAAGAGAAATTGCCAAATGCAAGGAAAGTATGTAGCCTAGATTCTATTGATGTGAGTAGTTTACCTAACAGTGTGAAAGATGGGAAGGAGGAGGAGGGGGAACATGAAGCTTTACCAGCTCTAGAGAATAGCCAAGGCTTCATGTTCGATGCATATCAGAAGGATTATGACCTTGTCAAATCAAATGAGAAACTGGAGGAACCAGGAAGTATAAATATTCAGGTACAACCACAAACACATTTTACACAAACTATTTTGAGTTCTGTTTCATGCCCTATATTGGATCAGTTTCAATTTGGAAAGCTAGAGAGCTATGCTAGGTTTTCACCTCCAAAGTCAAGGGAAGCAAAGATTGATAAAATCGTATTTTCTGCAAGAGAATGTGGTGTTCCATCTGATGCAAACAATCAAAAAGAACAGGCTGGTAGCATTGAAAAGAAAAAGACTGTGACTTCTGATTTCTGCTTGTCTGCTTTATCTACATCTAAAAGCAAGAGAAACTTCAAACAATATTCAGAAATGAAAACTTTAGTGAATATCAAATGTGGAATTTTAAAAGCAAAGAAACCATTAATCTCATATATACTCAATATCAAAGGTGGTGCTAGCCCAAACCATAGAAAAGAATTGGGATGTAACTTGACAACCAAAGTGAAAGAGGTGGATCAAGATAAAAATATGGCAGATAAAATGTACTCCTTCATGACTATTACACCTGACATTAATATGTATAGCAAGGTAGAAAGAGAAAAAGACATCTTGGAAGAAATAAGACTCAGTTCTAAGCAAGTAAAGCAAGCAATATCGCCACATGGAGAGAATATGACTTTAGATGACACCAAAAAAAGCAATATTCAAGATAAAGAGGAAGAAGAAAGTGAACAGGAGATGTTATTAAAAGTAATTCTACAGCACAGTCAACATTTCATATTCTGTTCAGGCCAGAGGGAGGAGCTTGACCTCCGGAAATCAGGAAACCAAGAAAGTGGGAAAATTATATTTGTTACAGAACAATATGTCCCACAAGAAATACAGCCTACAGATCCAATGCAGGTAAAGAGGCCAAAGAAAAGCCTCCATACACAAAATGCTATAACACATACAGCGAATTCAAAGCTTCCTCTTCTAAAGGAATCACTAATTGGTCAAGTTTTAATTGATGCAATGAGATGTGGTGTCCCAAGTGATGGGAGCCACATGGGAGAACTGTACAGTCGTAAAGAGGAAAAGGCAGAGTGTGAAAAAGATCCCCAGGCCACTGTCCTGAAGTCCTTGCGTGTCTCCACCCCTGATCTACCTGAATCTAAAAGGCAGAGGAAGACATTTACATGTAGAGCCATAAAAAGTAAAATGAGTCCCAAGTGTGTAATTATGAAGGCACGGAAGGCACCAATTTCACAGATATTTAATATCTCAGGGAATGGTTGTCTAAAAAACCTACCTCCAAAGACCCTGAAATCACACATTATTGACTTTTTAATTTACTTAAAATGCTCCAGGGTACTGGAAGATCTTACTATACAGAGAAAGGAAGGATTAGCACAAGAATTACCAGCAGTGATTCTGGAGTCTTGGGATTTATCCACACTTGCTTTACCTGTGTCAAAAAGGAGAAACAATTTAAAACTTATGGACAAGAGAAATAAAATGAGTCTCAAATATGTAACTTTGAAGGCAAAGAAGGCACCGATTCCCCAGATATTTAATATCATGAAACATGGTACAACAAGCCATAGAAGGCAATTTGAATGCAACTTCAAAACCATGATGAAACAAGGTAAACGTGTGGCAGATATAATCCTCAAGGCCATTTCCTCTCCCATTCCTGTTTCAGTTGATATGAAAATGCATAATAGAATGACAGCAGAGACAGACATGCTATGGAAAACGAGATTCAGTCATGAACTGCAACAGCAAGAGCAATCACCAGGTGGAGGGAGAGCCTGGTGTGCCGATTCCGGTGATAAGCGGGGCAGTGCCTCAAATGGCACGGAGGAAGTCAAAGCCCCAGGTGGAGAAGAAGAAACACAGAATTCTCAACACTTCAGTCTCAATGCGCACAAAATGAAGGGGTCTTACTCTGTGAAATCAGATCTAGAACTGAAGAATTCAGTGAGAAAAAACATCCCAGAATCACTTACCATAGCTCAGGAGCTGCAGCAACAAATACTTTTCACACAGAGTATATTACATTCTATTTCTTGCTGTCTTTTGAATTCACTTCCATTTGAGAAGTTACCAAAAAGAACAAAAACCCAAAAAGGCTTAAAACACACAGGGAGTCCAAAGATTTTATCTCCAATGCCAGGGAAATCAGTTAGTGAATCTTTAATTGTTACAGCACAGAGTGACATCCCATCTGAAAGAGGCTCTAGGAAGGAACTTGCTAGTTCTATTCTAGAAGGAAAGATAAAGTTACAAAAGGATTTACAAGCGAGAACCCTACAGTCTTTTGATTTCTCCATGCCAGCTTCATCTGAACTTAAAGGGTGGAGAAATGCAGCACAAATCCCTAAGCCCAGAACTGGGAAAGCACAGATGGTGTCAGTTTTAAAGACAATCAATATCACTAGGTCTGGTGCCCTTAGCCATGGAAAGGAACAGGACCGCGTCTTGGAAGATATGGCCAAAGAAATAACTCAAGGCATGTCAAATATATTTCTGCATACCTTTCTTTCACCTACACCTGTTTCACCTGCTATCAAAACGCATAAAAAAGTAAAAGCAGAGAAAGGCCCGTTAAGAAAAAAAAGCATTGTTACACAGCTAAAACAAAATGATGGGAAAAGACTGTATACATCTTCTGCTAGTAAATGGAGTATCTCAAGCAACATGTCAGAATCAAGATGGCAAAATGAAAAAGAAAAAGAGGGAAATGAAGTTTTACTTGACGCAGGTCTACAATTCCTGAATAGTATAAGAAGTAGAAAAGATCAAAATATGCCTATTACAGAGCAAGAAGTGCAGCAACAAATGCTGGTTTCAGAAAATATATTGGAGTCTATTCGTCCTCCTCTGATGATTCCATTTCAAACCAAAAAGCTGAAGAAGAACATCCCACCACAAAAAGACATACTATATAGGATACATGAAAAGATTCCATGTCCAAAATCAGGGAAAGCAATGTTTGACAATCTTTTAACTGATGAAATAGAGTGTAGTACTATGTCTGATAGGAACCCTACAGGGAAGCTGCATGTTCACAATGCAGTTTCCCTACAACTTGAAAAAGAAGAGGTGAACAGAAAAACTCAAAAGATAATAAAATGCACAGTTGATCAAAATATCCCACCAACCAAGTCAGAGAACTCAGTGCTTGGAGATCCATGTGATGAAAACTCTAGAAGGAAAGTGGGTGGTCGTATTGCCAAGAAACATGAAGAGTTGCAAAGAGATTTACTAACAATGTCCACGACGTCTGTTTTATTTGAGTCTAAAAGGCAGAAAAAGTTATTTAAATTTCCAGAAAGGAAAGCTCTTAAGGGTCCCAAACGTGTAACCATGAAGGCAAAGAAGCCTCTTTGTTCACAGATACTTAATATCACTGAGCATGGTAATCTATACTGTAGAAAGGAACAGGAATACAATTTAAAATCTACGATGAAAGACATGCAACCAAATGAAAGTATAACTAACGTATTTTCATCTCCCATACCTGTTTCAACTGATAACAAAATAGATATTGAAATGCATCGCACACCAAAAACAGAGATGGATCTACCAAGAGTAAAAATACACAACCATACCTATTTAGAGCAAGAGAAATCACCCTGTGATGAGAAAGCATGGAAGGCCAATTCGACTGATACACAAAGCAGATCAAGCAACATAATGAAAATGAATGTGCAACATGAAAAGGAAGGGAAAAATATCCAAAAAATGTTATCAGAATCAGTTCCACACTTCCGTTTCAGTGCCCATTATGTGAAAAATCCTGGCCCTTGCAAATCAAAATCTGAACTGAATTGTTCAGAAGACAGAAGGACTGGGAATTTATCTTGTACAGTGCAAAAGACGAGGCAAGAAAAACACTTCAGAGAAACTGGTCTGGAGCCTGTTTCTAGACACATGATGAATGTTCTTCAAGTTGACACAGTGAAAAAAAGTCCTCATACCCAAGAAGGAATAAAATGTATGGTAGGTCTAAAGACTCCATTTCTAAGAGCAAGGAAATCAGAGACTGGTTCAATACAATGTGATACTCTCTGGGATGGGAATCCTAGGAGGAAATATGATAGTCTTATTTCTGAGAAAAAGGCATGGAATCAAAATGACTTAGCAAGAACAGTCTTAAAACCTTTAAATTTTTTTAGCCTTGATTCATCTGAACCCAAAAGCCAGAGCTACACATTAGAATTTGTAGGCAAGAAAAGTGTAATGAGTCCCAAGCATGTAACTTTGAAGGCAAAGAAACTACCAATTTCACAGTTGCTGAATAGCGTAATTAAAGAAAGCCACAGGAAAAAAAAGCAGCACAAATATGAGTACAAGACGAAAGAGAGGCCATGGAGTGAAAGTGTGAGAGAGACATTACACAGGAAAAAACTTGGATCCAATTTAAAAACCAAAAAGGAAGAGATGTGGCAAGGTAAAAATGTGGTTGATACATTTCCAAATACCATTTACTTCACATCAGATACCTGTGACATTAAAAGGCAAAGCGAATTCAAAACAGAGATAGACAGAGTATCAAGGTTTAGTCATGTACAACTAGCACAAATGGAGTTGCCAGTTGAAGGGTTAGTGATTTCACAATCACTTAATGCTGTAGGTCATGCTGCTTTAAGCAATGATAAGGAACAGGAACAGAAGACCGATGTCGAGAGAGATAAAACTGTATTATATGTGGACCTGAAATCTATACATGCTTCTATGCCTATTCCACTGCACATAAAAATGGAGCAATCACCTAATACCTGGGATATCTGTGAAGAGTCTTCTGAAAAAAGAAATGCCTTAAACAAAGCAAAAGTTAGGAAGAAAGAAAAGTATGGACCACAGGTTTTGCTTAGAACAGCTCCACCCACCCAGCCCTTTGAGTTTGGAGCGGATCAGAGGAAACAACAAAATACAATGCTGCCTTTAGAATCATGCAGCAACACTGCAAAATATCTGAATGTTTCATTTCCACAAGAAAAGAAATCATCGGATGGGGCACAGATAATTGATTCAATATCAAATGGTAGCTCCCCCAAGCTAAGTGTTAGAAAGAAGGTGCAATCATGTGAGACATATCAAAAGGTACAAAAAGAAGCATGTCTACCTAGAATATTTTTACATTTTCTTTCTGTCTGTAGGCCTATTTTGTCTGAAAGTAAAAGACAAAAGGATAGCGTAAAACAAGGAATTAAGAAAGGCATAATATGCCCCAAAAGAACTTTGAAGTTGAAGAAATCAGTATTTTCAAAGATACTCAATACCACTGACTATGGTACCCCAAGCAACAGACTAGAACTTCAGTGGAACATAAAAGACAAAATAGTAAATATGAAACATAGAAAGGGTAAATCTGATTTGGTTGTGGCAAACATATGTGAGTTTATTACCTCTTCACCTCACCTCAAATTGAATAAAGAGACAATTGATGGGATTATCTCAAATAATGTAAAAAGAACAAAGCAACATGTATTGCATAAAAAGGAGAAAGATAGAATAAAAGGAGTCAATATGAAAGAAATAATGGATCCCAATATTATTTTGAAGGCAAAGAAATCATCACTGCCACGTATACTCGATAGAAAGAGATGTCCTGTGCTGTCGAACACTATAAAACAAGAGAACAAGGTACAGATAGGTAAAAGTAAATCAGGTGTGAAACAGACAAATGTGTGTACTTCCTTACCTTCTCTATCACATCCTAATTTGAATTCAAGAGTAAAAGTAGGAAAAGATAAGTCAGGAATACCAAGGAGATGCCTCCCACCACTGAAGCTCCAGAGGTCATCAAATGTCAGGAAAACATCATTTGCAGAGTCCATTAATGGAGATATTTTAAGCAATGTAATAGAATCAAAACATTTGCCACAGAAAAAGAAGGAAGATAGAGAAAATACAGTCTATGTGAAAGATATAATGGGCCTCAAATGTATCACTCTTAGAGGAAAGAAAACACCTTTTAAACACATACTGCATGGAAAAGAACCACAGTGGAATGATAAAGAACAAGAGAAAATGATTCAGGAAAAGAAAAGTGATCTAGATGCAGTTCAGAATAAACCCCATGCTTCCATTCCTTCTTTACCTCCCCTGGAATGGGGTCCTGGAATAAAAGAAGAAGTATACATGCGAGGAATAACAGGATTCTGTCTTCCATCATTAACACTCCAGGAATTATCACATGCGATGGGAATATGTGAGGAACCAATTGATGATATTTTAAACAGTATTAAAAAAGCAAAATGTATGCCACAGAAAGATGAAAATAGAGTGGAAATGGCTTTGGAAGAAATGAGACACCCCAAAAGAATAGCTTTGAAGGTGAAGCAGTCTCCATTTGCACAGGAATTACAATCAAACATCAAAAAAAATGAGAAAGGGATGCAGGAAGATAAAGATAAACAAGTTAAAACTCAGAGCAAATCTTGTGCTTCCATCTTTTTTCCACCTTACTCTGAAGCAGATACAAGAACAAAAAGAGAACAAGTCATGCTAATAAAACCAAGATCTTCTTTTCTACAACCAAAACTCCAGGAGTCCTCAGATATAGGAAAAATAGTATATAAAACATCTATTTATGGTGATATCTCAAACGGTGTAAAAAAAGCGAAAGAACATATAATGCAGGAAGAAGAGGAGAGAGTAAAAATGGCAAAAGTCATAGCTTCAAATAAAAACAAATCACCAATTTCACAAGAAATCCAGTTGGACATCAAAGAGCAAGAGAAAATGATACAAAAAATTAAAGGTGAACCAAATGTGATTCTGACCAATACCAGCACTTCCATACCTGTTCCTTCTCATTTAAAATTGGATACAAGAATAAAAAAAGCAGACTTTGTAACTGAAGTAACAAGAGACTCTCCTCCAGAACTATCACACCAGAAATCATCAGATGCAGTGAAAAAAGCAAATAAAGAGTCCACTGAGGGTGATGTCACAAGTGATGTACAAGAAGCTAAAGAATATATGTCACAGAAAGAAGAGATCGAGATAGCAGACAAGAAAGACATAATGCATCCAAAAGACAAAGATTTGAAAGGAAAGAAAGCATTTTCACAGGACATACTATTGAATCTTAAAGAGCCGGGGAAAGCGGATGGAGAAGGTGAGGAGCAGGGGAAAGTGGATGGAGACAGTAAAGGTGAACAGGTAGTTGTTCTGTCCACAAATCGGGCTTCTGAATCTTCTCTAACTCATCATGAATTGGATACAAGAATAGAAGGAGAGGGAGGTATACAAGGAGTAACAAGATCTGCTGTTTCCCAACTACAGCTACAGAAATCATTTGATGCAGGGAAAATAGCACATACAACATCAACTGGGGAGGGTATCTCAAATGATGTAAAAATAGTACAAGAGTACGAGCCACAGAAAGGAGAGGATAGACGAAACATAGTAAATATGGAATATATCATGTACCCCAAAGGCACAACTTCCAAGGCAAAGATATTACCATGTCCGCATGTACTCGGTACCCCTGGGGATTGTGGCCCCCAAATTAGAGAAGTACAGATCAATGAAGAAGAACAATTGGGACACAAACAGGAAAGAAAAAGTGAAGTTGATGAGGTTCTGGCAAGACCTTCTGACCCTCAATTTAAATTAAACGAAGGTATAAAAGACAAGGAAGAGAAACAAGGAGTAACAAGACCCTTTCTTCCACCCTCATGGCACAGAGAATCATCAGATGCAGAGAAATTAAAACACACAGTGTCACCTTTGAATGATATGTCAAGTGATTCAAAAAGAACAAAATATGTGGTACAGAAAGAAGAGGATAAAGAGAATATTTTTGAGAAAGACATAATGCATTCCAAGTACGTAGCTTTGAAGGCAAAGAAATCACCCCTTTCCCATATACTCAACACAAGGAAACTGCAAGTGAATATCAAAGAGCAAGTGAAAGGGGGGCAGGAAGGTAACAAGGAAACAGTTGTGCTTCAGAGCAAAATTTGTCCTTTCGCCACTTCTTCAACTCCTCCTAACTTGGACACAATAAAAGAAGAGGCAGGTGAACCAGGAATAATAAATTATGTGTCACATCTTGAGCCTCAAAAATCATTGCCTTTAGGGCAGATAGCATCTACAGAGTCAACTGATAGACATTTAAAGAAAGGAAAACAACATGTGCCACAGAAAGAAAAGGACAGAGGACAAACAGTAGCCATGAATGTCTCCACACACCCCAATGGCACAGATTTCAAGGCAAAGACATCACCACCTCCTCATGTGTTCAGTGCCACTGAGCACAGTGCTCTGAGCAAGAGAAAGGAGCCTCAGTGGAGGATTAAGGAGAGAATAGAACTGGAGCAGGGAAGAATAGGAGACCCTGATGTGACTCTGACAAAAACTCCTCCTTCCACGCCTTCTCCCTCTCACCAGAGATGGGATACAAGAACCAAAGCAGAGAAAGACTTGCTTGCAATTACAGGATTCTCTCCTTCACAATTACAGCTCCCCGAGTCATCAGATGCAGGGAAAATCAGATACGCAGATTCCAGTGGAGATATTGGCTCATGTGATATAATAATAAAAGCTAACCAAAGTATGCCATACAAAGAGGCAAAGGACAGAGTAAACATCGAAGACGGGAAAGGTAGAATATTTCCCAAAACAATAACTTTGAGAGCAGAGATATCCCCACTTACACATCCACTCAACAGAAAGGGACCACCTTTGAATGTTAAAGAGCAAGGGAAAGAAGAGCAGGAAGGCAGAGGTGAGCCAGAAATGGTTCTGAAGGAAACTTGTGCATCCTTACCTCCCCCATCTTACCAGAAATGGGACACTAGAATGGATGAAAAGGAAGACACAGTAGGAATAACAACATCCTATTTTCCACCACTAAAGATTCAGGATACATCCAAGTCAGGCAAAAAAGCATATACTAAGTCCTTTGATGGTCATATGTTAAACGAGGAAGATAAGCTCATAACAGATGTTGAAGACAAAATGTGCCCAAAATATATGGATCTGAAGACAAAGAAATTACCACTTTCACATATACTTGATACCAAAAAATCAAAGTGGAAAATTAAAGAGCAGGAGAGAAAGGTGCAGGAAGATAAAAGTAAGCTAGTTACAAATCTGAAAAGCATTTGTACTTCTTTACTTACGCTACCATATCTTAAATTTGATACAACAGAAGGGGAGGGGTACATGATAAGAATTACAAAATTGCCTCTCTCACAGCTACAGTCCAAGGAATCATCAGATGCAGCAAAAATAGCATATGCAGAAACAATTGATGGAGAACTTTCAAAAGATGTAAAAGAATTAAGAGAGCACATGCTACAGAATGAAGAGAGGGATAGAGAGAAAAATGTGAACATGAATAGTATAGTGGATCTCAATGACGTGTATTTGAAAGGAAAGAAATCACCTATTTTATTTACATACAATCTAAGTGACCTTCAGTGGAATACTAAAGAGCAAGAGGAGAAGGTTCAGGAAGGTAAACATGAGCCAGGTGATGTCATGCTGCCTAATACTTGTGCGTCTAGATCTTCCCCACCTCACCTTAACGTGAAGACCAGAATCCAGGGAGGGAGCATGCTGATATTAACAGAATCCTCTTTTTCCCCAGCAAACTTCCGGGAATCATCAGATTCTGAGGAAGTGGTATATGCAGAGCCAATTACTCATGATATTTTAATCAGTCCACAAAAAAGACACAAACGTATGCCACAGAGCAAGGAAGAGAATGGAGTGGAAACAGTAAACCTCACATTCCCCAAACATCAGGAAAAGAAGATGCAGGAAAGTAAAGATGAACCAGGTGTGGTTCTGAGCAAATTTTCTGCTTCATTACCATCACTCCCTCACCTCAAATTGTCTGAAGAAATACAAGTAGATGATGAAATGCTTAAAAGATCTGTTTTGCAGAGAATATCAAATGCAGGGGAAATAGTACCTACAGAGTCAATCAGTGGTGATCTCATGAAAGATGTTCAAAACGAGAAACAACATAAGCCTCAGAAAGAAGAGAGGGACAAAGAAAAAACAGTAGATATGAGAAGTATGATGGGTACCACAGATATAACTTTGAAGTCAAAGAAATCTCCTCCTTCAAATATGCTCCATAGAACAGAACTGCATCTGCACATTGGAGGGCAAGAACAAAAGAAACATGAAGGTCGAGGTAAACCACTTGGTACGCTGCTGAGAAAAGTTTATGTTTCCAAACCTTCAACTAACCTTACCTTGGATAAAGGTACACAAGTAGATGAAGAAAGCCTTGGAATTAAAAGACCCTCTCTACTTCCACTAATGCTTTCAGCACTATCAGATGTGGACAAGATAGCAGAGACAGAGGCAATTGGTGGCGATGTAAGAAAAAGAAGACAATATATGTCTCAGAAAGAAAAAAAGTATAAAGTGAAAACAGCAGATATGAGGATTAGGATGCATCACAAGGAGGCAAGGATTTCACATATCCTTAATACAAAGGAATTTGTGTTGAATATTAAAGAGCTGAAGGAAAGAGTGCACAAAGGTAAAGATGAGCCATGTATGGTTCTGACAAGGACTTTTCTTTCCATCCCGTCAGCGCCTCCCCTTTATCTAGATTCAAGGAGCAAACTAGACAACGATGCACCAGGAATTACAGGATCCTCTCATCCACAGCAAAATCTCCAGGAATCATCAGATACCCAGACAGCAGCAATTAGAGAGCCAGTTGCTGGTGATGGTGAAATCCTTGTGGAAAAAGCAGAACACTCTGTGCCGTTAGAAGAGGCAGTGCAGCAGTGGACCTCAAACTTCATGATCAGTGTACAGCGAAGAGAGGAACCTCCACGAGTCAAATCTGAAGGAGATTTGAGACAGTTCCTTTTAAATTCACAGCACGAGGACATTTATTTCACAGGATTTGGTACCATAAGAAGTGGAGAAAGGCTGGAATGTTTTTTTACAGGGCGAGAGGCTCAGCCAGAAAATTACAAAACAGAAACTTTTACTACATTTCTTTCCTATCCCACAATGGGTCCAACTAAAATTGAAAATCTGAAGAAAGAAACTGAAATAATGGATAACTTAAACCATAAAATGAATCCTCAGGTTTTAGTTTCACTGCCAAGGAAAATATCCAAGGAAATACATGTCACAGTTGGCACCCCTGTAAGTTCAAGAGGATTTTCTGTTTCAGAGCAAGATGCCCACCAACAAGAAACTTTATCAAAAGCATCTCTAGGATCTGCAGATTCATATAAATTTGATAAGCCAGGGAATTATGTACAAAATAATGATAAAATAAAGAAAATGTTCTCTCCTACAGTATCAGCACCACAGACAAAGAGGTCACTTGAGAAAATGAATATCATAGAGTCGAATACCCCCCAAAATATAGAAGAACAAGAAGTTGTCATGAAAAAGCAAGTGGTACTACGGTCTCAAAGTGGACACAGGACCAGGTTGAACTCTAGCCTTTCTCTTAAGTTTCCACTTCAAAATGGAAAGCAGAAGACACCATTGGAAATAGATGTACACAAGCAAACTATGGTGTACCCTGGAATACAAATACTACCAGGAGTACACATGGATATTACAGAGTTTGATTCCATAAAAGGAAAAAAAGAGCAGGCATTGCTTGTTCCAGAACAAAAGGAAAGTATTCTAGAATCACTTCAGAAGTCTTTTTACCCCCGCTGGACTCTTCCGCTTCAATCTGGACATCTGGAGGAAAAAAATGAAACTGACACTAGCACTACTATAAATCTGGAGCAGAAAAAATTAGACGTGGAAGAAGGGAAATTAAAAATAGACACAAACATAGCTGTCCATCTGGAAGAGGACAAATTAGAAATGCACAAACCCACCACTGTCAATCTGGAGAAGCAGAAAACAAAAGTGGACACAAGCAGTACTGTAAACCTGAATGCTCCATCTCTAAAGAGAGACGAATCTCAAATTAAGACTCAGGCTATCACTCATATGGCAAACAGCCACTCAATCAAGCAAAGATATAAAAAGGAACTGGAAGCGTCTGGTGCAAAGCAAAACATTCAGCTACAAAAATTGTTTCAAAAACATGTTCTGGATTCATTTTATGCCTATATTCCTCTTTCTCCCAAATTTGAAGGCTGGAAAGGCAGATTAACAATAGCAGATTTTAAAAGAGAATTGAGCCCCAAATATTTAACTATAAGAATGCCAGATCATCCAATTTCACAGATTCTTGGCAACACAGGACATGGTACTCCAAGCAATAGAAAGAAATTAGAGTATGACTTTAACAAACCAGAGAAAGTAGGTTCGTGCGGTGAAGATGCCTCAGGGATATTTATCAGAAGTCTTTCTATTTCTATGTTGAGTCCGTCTCAGTCTGAAGAAACAGTAGAATCTGAGACAAACCTAAAAAGAGAAAAGAGAATCTGTCTTTCTAAATTCCTGGAGAAATCACCAAACACTCGTGAAGTTGTTAAGAGGAACAGCTTGAGCACTTCAAAAAAAGGGGACCAGAATTTTACAAACACAGTTCCACAAGATTCCCAGCCCTTTGTAGTGGACCAGCAACAAATGCAAAAACTTCCTTGTGTCAAATCAGAAGCAAACTTCAGCAGTGAAATAAATAAAAAAACTTTAACTCCACAAACAAAAGAAAAGGCTGTTCCAGAGCATGATATCTCAAGGACCATAAAAGAACCTGACTTGCTTATGGTGGAGCAAGAAGGAAAGGCACCAAATCCCATTCTGACACCCACAGAGTGTTCATCCATGTCTGAAGATCCAAAGGAGAATGTGGAAACCCACGTGAAAAGTACCATCAGTATGAGTAGTTCCCCTCCAGGAGTAGAAAAACCACAACATGGGACTCAGCCATTTGATACCATGGAGTGTGCCTCGCCACCCAAGCACAGGGATCAGAGCGAACCCTTATGGGACACAACCACACAAAAGGTCCAGCAACAAAAGATGTTTCCAGGAACTGTGCCTGTACCACCCCAAGAGAAAAGTAATGAAACAGAAATAGTGGCAGATAGCGTAAGTGCAGAAAGTTTACTTCTTCTTTATAAAGCAATTAAAAATGTCTTTGAATCCCAGGTAAAAAATTTGATCCAAGACAAAGTTTATGCTGATATGCTAGAAAAAGTTAAAGCCCATAAACCTGATGATTGGAACTCACCTTTTGCAGGGGGTCCAGATACAACATCCACAAAAATACATCCCAAATTGCAGCCAAAACTCATTTTAGAACGTTTTACTCCCAAAGAAAAAAATAAGCTTACTAATCATTTAGAGTCAAAAGCACTTGAAATAAAACTGAATCTGATACCAGAGATAGCAAAACAATCCTTCCAAAAGTTCAATTTTTATCCAAAATGGGCTATTTTGGAAGATAACAATTGGAGGCTCTATCCAAGACAGAAAAATATGTGCTTTTTGTCTCTAGAAGGGATTGATACTATAGAACTTAACTTAAAACACCAATACCAAAATGATTCACCTCCTAACAGCTATATGAAGACACTGATTGTTAATGTTTCTAGTGGCAATGAGGAGATCTTTACAAAGGTAAAGAGTATTAATAAGCTAGAAAGTGGAACATCTTTAGTGACTTCTGCTAATGAGATGCCATTGCCTCATATTCTCCAAAATTACTCAGTAGAAGAAAAAGACAAACTTCTTAGACACTTTTCTATGAAAACATTGGAAATTCAAATGAAAGCCTTTTCCAGAATTGTAAGAGAATCTTATGAAATAGCTGATGCTCAGGATAGAAGGAAACATTTCTCTAAATGTATTAAGTCTGGTGTTAAAATACCAAAATGGAAAAACAGAATTTTGTTACTTTTTGATGAAAAATCTCTTCATCAAATAGATCTTGATTTACAATACAAATACCTTCGTTTTCTCCTGGGGCTTCCAGGCAAAAGTATGTTGCCTAAGCCAAATGCACTTCCCAAACATATTCTTAAATTAAACACCGCTGCGATATGTAAATCAGGAGATGATAGTAGAGAAAGTGGTGGTCTTTCCATTGATACAGGACTATTAGAAGAACATACCTCTATCAAAAAGCAAAATCCCCGTGAAAACTCATTATTGACCAAGAAATTCCTGGAACCAACTCGTGTGTGTGCTTCTGACCCTGATCAACACGGCACAGTGCAGAAAGATGCTACAGTTCTTTCAGAGTTAAAATCTTGTATGACTCCAGAAAAAGATAAACAATATCATGTATGGTTTCAAGAAACAAATGCATATGAATATTTTGATTTAAAGACTCAGGAAAATGCTCTTAGTTTAGCTGATTCTCATTCAATTCAGATTCCTGAAGATTTTATTGATAGTCAGCCAAATATTGAGAGTTCAGCTAACTTGGAGGAATGCTCACCTCTTAAAGTACATGAGAGTGAAGAATGTATATTTTTAGAAGCCAACCCTTATTTAAATCAGGAATCACAAAACATTCTACTTGAATTACAGAAAGGCATTCCCTTGAAAAATCTCTTCAAGATGAAAAAAATCAAAACTGATTTGAAACCATTTTACAGTGAAAATTCAGGTTCGCATTATATTAGAGGCTGTAGAAAACATTCCTCAGTTGTGACACCACCTTCCTACGAATCCCACAAAAGCAGGAAATATAGGTCATCCTCCAAAATGCGATCTCCTGATTGTTTGTGTCACAGTTCATTAAATGCTGTGGAAGTTCCGTCTGTATCATCTTACATTTCATTCAGTGAAGAGAAGCTCTCATGGACTACAATGAGCAGAACAAGTTACTCTTTAGCTCCTTTAACGGAATCAAATATTAAATTACATCTTGCAAAAAGCCAAGGCAAACCTCACAGGCATCCAGAAAGCAAAGAAAGAAAAAAGGCCAAATTTGATTTATTTAGAAAGAATAACATTCATTG
This sequence comes from Ceratotherium simum simum, assembly GCF_057802395.1. Taxonomy (NCBI): domain Eukaryota; kingdom Metazoa; phylum Chordata; class Mammalia; order Perissodactyla; family Rhinocerotidae; genus Ceratotherium; species Ceratotherium simum. The sequence continues at coordinate 9,806,993 of NC_141909.1, forward strand.
GGACTGTGATTACAGTTGTACACAGAGTAAAGAGAAACACACAAGAAAGAAGATAGTGTGTGATTATGAGTCAGAAAGATCGGATTATTTCCCAAGGAAACATAAGTCAGCATCAAAACCTCACCAAGAGGATTTCAACTTCCATTCTGAAAGAAAGCAAGGCCAGCCATTTTTTTATGCCTGTACACCAGCAGACTCACTAGAGATTATACCCAAAACCATTTGCTGGACTGTTCCTCCAAAAACTTTAAGGAAGAGAAACTTCAGAGTTCCCCTGGTGGCAAAGATTTCAAGTTCTTGCAGTATATGGAGTTCATCCAAAAAGTTGTTGGGGTCACTCTTAGAGTCCTTCAATCCAGGTCATCAAAATTGATTTAACCATATCTAGAGTCCTCTGAAGTGTAAGGCTGGTGGCTATTTTGGTATTCCGTGAAAAATAAAATCATACAAAGTCAAATGGCTTCCTCATGAAGTGTTTTCTAAACTGATATGTTTTATTTTTGCAGTAGATTTGTGCAGTTGTTCTGGGAGGTCTGGATGGGAAAGCAGATGACTTTGGGTTTGGTCCTCCCATGCATGAGATCTCCTTTTCGTTCACACTGCCTCCTCGTAATCCCAAGACGAGAGGACCACAGACGCAGAAGCCCTCTTCCCATCCACACCCATGGCTGAAGTGTGAGTTGGAGGAAATGTAACCTATAAATGAGATTGAGAGAGAATGACCAGAAAGTTAGGAGGGTGTGGAAACGAAAGGGAGAGAGTTTCAGATCGCAGTGAGGGCTCAGCAATGTCAGATGTCACAAAATACCGAGGTAAGTACTGGTTTTGAGACCCCAGATCCCTCTGACGGCTTTGTCCTCACGCCTGGCCTCAAGTGGAGCCCACAGCAGCTTGATGACCGTACCTGATCACCACGTGCCGACACCGGGGCATCAAGTCTCTTCGTCACTGCACAGGAACCTCCTCCGGGAGAGGCAGGAGGCCATCCTGCAGCGCAGCCAGGAGAAGGGAGACCACTTCTGGGTGGACCTGCGCTACCTGCCCTACCGCCACCTGCACGTGCACTTCACTGCCCTGGGCTTTGAGGCCCCTGGCTCGGGGGTAGAGCAGGCTCACCTGCTGGCAGAGGTGACAGAGAACCTGGAGTATGATCGGGAACGCCACCAGCAGTGCACCCTCACCTTTGCCCACAGGGCTGATGACCTCCTGCTCAAGCTCTTCCAGGAGGCCCAGAAAACCTGAGTTGACCCAGGAGCTGTCAGGAGAAGAACACAGATGTGTGGGATCGGGGGTGGTGGGAGGAGGGGAGAGATTTTTAGCACCAAGTGAATTTTTAAAAAGTGTATTTTGTACTGGCATATTCCTAGTATGTGAGTAAAGTATTGGTCTCATTTGGAAAAAAAATTTTTTTTGGCTCATAAAACTCCCATAATGCTAATTATTTTCTTATTATAATGACGAGACAGAGGATAGTGTTTCATATCACTGTTACATTCATGCTAGGGATAACAATGCTTTCTCTATTATAAATGCTACTTGATCTTTTTATTTATTGATTGATTGATTGATTGTGAGAAAGATTAGCCCTGAGCTAACATCCATGCCAATCCTCCTCTTTTTGCTGAGGAAGACTGGCCCTGGGCTAACATCTGTGCCCATCTTCCTCCACTTTATATGGGACGCTGCCACAGCATGGCCCGACAAGCAGTGCAACAGTGCACGCCTGGGATCCAAACCCGGGCCGCCAGCAGCCAAGCATGTGCACTTAGCCACTAGGCCATGGGGCCGGCCGCCTTGATCTTTTTAAAACGTGCTTAGAATATTTGGGATGCTTAATAAAATAAAAAATTATAAAACATTCCAATTTTTTTTTACTAAGCATGCACTATAACCATATAATAGATTCTGTAATCAATCTGATGGTCTTGGCATCTTATGTGAGTTATGTCTGTTGGGTTTGAAAATCATATTGAATATTTTAATACTTTTATTATAGAGAATTTGGAACAGACACACAAAAAAGAATAGTATGACAGAACTCTATGTACCCTCGCCAGCCCTCAAACTTTAACCTATAGCCAAACCTGCCTTATCTATTTCTCATCCACTTCTCCATTAGTATTTTGAAGCAAATCACAGCTATATAATTTTATCTATAAATATTTTATATATCTCTACAAGATAAGAACTACTTTTTAACACAACCATCTCACACCTAAAACGTAACAATTTTTTGAGATCAAATGTTCTGTTAGGTGTTTTCCAATTATGAATGTTTGAATTTGGATATAAAGAAAGTCATGCATTGTGCTAGGTTTTTTTAAGTCTCTTTTAGTCCATATGTTTCTTATTTCATCCTTTTTTTTTCTTGCAATTTTTCAAATTGAAGAAACTAGGTTGTTTGTTCTGTTGCATTTCCACAACCTGCACTTTGCTAATTGTGTCCCCAGTGGCAGATTGAAATTATTTCACTTTGGAGTCCCAGTTGTTCCTTAAAAGGTCTTCAAATAGATAAACAGTGTGCAGCATTTAAAATAAAATGTATTATTTCAGAAGATTGCCTGTCACTTTTGGCAATGCAAATTCAAGCTGTTACAGCTACAGGGTGTTATATAATTATATGTTATATAGAGCTGTTATAGAGTTAGAGCTGTTATATCTGCAATAGCAAAATTTCTTACCATAAATGATAGGGTGGGACTGAGTGACTAGACCTTGTATTGTGAAGAACTAGCACTGAGACATCAAATGTCATCATTTGTCAATAGAAAAATATTACAAAATTTTGAATACAAAATCAGATATGAAAGGGCCTATTTAATTAGAATGAGAAAAGAAATCAATACATATTTCAAATTTTGTAAAGCCAATCAAACCAAAACCATCCTGAGTCCAGAAAAATAGCATTTTTAACTGCTTAATACACTTTTTTCCTACATTTTCTGGCTGCACAATCTTTGATCACCTCTTCATAAAACAACAATTTTGTAATATAAATTTTCATGTAGAGATCAAAAATAAACCAATATTTTAGTGGTTGATCAAATTTTTTATTATTGACAATTTAGAAAATTCAGGCACTTTTCCTGACTCAGTGGCAATTTTACACACCGTTTCATCTGGTACCACCAGACGTCATCAGAACAGGACACATCCAGTATGGTAAGATGCAAGCCAACAAGCTGAGATGCATAAAATGTGTTGCTTCACATACAGATGCCCTTGCTGTTCGTGGCACTGGTACAGGTCTGTACTCCAGATACAAACTGTGGTAAACTCTGTGTCATGCAATCAAAAAGTAGAATAGAGTAAATGTATCATGCATGCTCTGCTCTTTTGACTGTATTCCTGTTGGAAAAGAATGTCCCTTTTGACCAGGTGTTATAGAGAATGATTTAGCAGCTCATGATTTTACACCCCTGATGAATGGAGGACTTTTCCACAGACTGTTGTTTATACCACACCTTCCAAGTCTTGTTTCTCCTCTGTTATGCACACTCCCCCTGCACTGGGCGCTGTAGGAAGCTGTCAGAATGTGATACAGCCCCTGGCCTTGCACCCTTCTGTCCCAACCTGGGACATGTCCTTCACAGAGGGCAGAAGGATTCCTGGAACACAGTTCTACACCTGGATGGCTAGTATAACTACAGACAAAAGAGAAAGTCAATCACATAAACATTTAGCGCACTAAACCCAAACTAAATACATCCTAACTCAACTTGCCCTGAGCTCATCCCAAAAATGTTTGCAGACTCTCCAATCTCACCAAACATGGAGTCAGATGTGATGGAGGGTAAGTCAAAGTGGGAAGAGATAATACTTTCAATGAATTGCAGTTAATACCTCTCATTTTTACAAATCTTTGAGGCCCTGAGGCTCAAGCTTCTGTAGCTTTTATGGTACATCTGCTTACGCAAATCAGATAGTATTTATTCAGTATCTACCACGTGCCAGGCCTTGTCCTAAGTACTGGACCTAAGAAAAATGAACAAAGCACAATCTTGACTTGAGAAGCTCACAGTTACAGGTCAAGAAGAGACAGTCTTTTCAAAGCTCTGTAACACACTCAGACACACGCATGCATACATAAACAGCCTGGTGGCATCTCTTCCCCAACACACATGCATATGTTACTGGTATCTTTGCTGGAGAAAACAAAAGCAGTTCTGAGGCCACAGTTATTTGGCCTAAGCCATTTATCAAGAGTTACCCATTTGGAGTGGATGTTGGCAAAACAATGAACATCCAAGCCAAGACTTCTGGTGATCCACATGGCCTGGCTTCTTTACGAGACAGAGACTCTGAGGGAGCTGGGAAGCATGTGTTTCCTCTTGGCTTTAAATACCCAAGTTATAACACATGCTGATGGTGTAGCCGTGTGCCATTAAAACTGGAGCGAGAGATTTATGCTTGAGTTTTAAGGTAATGAGGGAACTTGGGAGGGCAGGGTGGAGAGGGTGTTTGTCGTAACCTATCTCCCGCAAGATGTGGACTTAGGTCTGAGAATTTCCTAGTTCTACTGCACACAATTACACCCCTCAAGGGCCTTGACTTATTACTTGAAAGAAATAGAGAAAGCAACATCAATTCATCCTTAAGTCAGAGTTCTCAAACTTTCTCAGCACCCTTATTGTCTCTAATTTTTTCATTGCACCTCTAGGCCAAAATAAGTAGCCAACAATTCTTTGTATTAAGTAGCTTAGGTCCAAACAACTTAATTATTATTTATATCTTAACTTTGGAGTTGTTTGAAAAAATAATATAAATCGAAAGAAAAAAACTTTTATTTAATCCTTAAATAACCACAGTTACTTACTAGTGGGATGTGTGTGCCTGTTGGGCGCTGCACAACTTTTCAGACTTTGGAATCAGATTGGACACTCCACACTGATTTTTGTGCAGTACTTGCTTTTATTTCAGCAACAGCTAAAAAACTCAGCTTTACAAAGAAATTACATAATAGAAAGGAATGTAGCACCATCTAATAAGGAGACTCAACTACTTTGAGCTAGTAGTTCATGCAGAATCCAACAGATGTCGCTGTGTTTCCCTCACAATATAAAAATATTCCACATGGCCAAAGGGCACATGTTTGGAACTGCCGCCTTAAACTTGTTGCGATGCTCTGTGTTTATAGTTTGTTCAAGAGCAGGTCTTCAAGAACAATAGGACAATGAGAGGTGGTATGCTTGGGGCAAGGGAACAACAGAGTAGTGAGAGACTAAAGCTGGATTCACTTCTTTCTCCCACCAGATTACCCCACATACACATAGTCACTCTAATTTGAGCCATTTTACTTGTGTGACAACAGAACTCTGGTGGGCCTTAGTACATTTCCATAGTCTATTCACTCCCAGCTCTCCTAGCTGACTATTTCATACCTTTGCTTCTTAAACCTCAAATGCCTCCTACCCCATCCTGACATGCAGATGACCTAGCTTCGTACTTTACTGAGAAGTGAAGAGAATTGTCAGACTCTTCTCACATCTGCACCGACGTATCTGACCCCTCACCTATGACTACAGATGGACAATCCCTGCTGCTATCTCAAGCCAATGTCCCACTGGTGCATTAGATGCCATTGCTTCTCATCTACTCAAGGAATCACTGTAACATTTCTCCTCTCTCTCTCCTACATCATCAATTTTTCTCTCTCTACTGGATCATTCCCAACAGCATACATGCTATTATTTCTCTTATCTAAAAAAACCCATAAACCAAAACACCCCAACCATCTCTTAACCCTTCTTCCTCTGCCAACTACTTCTCCGTTTATTTTCTCCTCTTTGCAACAAAAGTCCTCAAAAGATTTCTTAACTCACGATCCAATTCCTCTACCCCCTTGTCTCATAAATCCACACTAATAGTGCTTTCTCTCACCACTCAAAATTTTCTTATCAAAGTCATCAGTACTCTCTATATTGTGAAATTCAATGCTAAATCCAGTTCACAAAACTCGTCTTTGAATAGCAGTATTTGACACAGGTGATCTCTTCCTTTTTCTTGAAACAGTTTTCTTCAATTGGTTTCCATGATACCACAAACTTTTGGTTTTCCTCCTGCCTCCCTGGCTCCGACTTCTCAGTTGCCTTCGCTGGTTCTTCCTCTTTTCTCTGACCTCTTAATGTACTTGGTTTCCTTCCCCCTCCCTTGATGATCTCATTCAGTACCATGGCTTGAAAGAACATCTGTATGTTTGATTACACCAAATTTACATCCCCAACACAAATATATCTCCTAAATTCTATACTTGGCTATCTAATTGCCCTCTCAATATCTCCACTTGTTTGAGTAGTAGATATGTGTCATACTCAACATAATCAAAACCGAAGTGCTGATCTTGATGCACAAAGCTGTTCTATCCATAGCCTTTTGCATCTCAGTTGATGTCAATTCTATTCTTCCAGTTGTTCAGGTCAAAAACCTAGGGTTTGTGACTTCTGGTTCCAGACAAGATGGAATAACACATTCCACCCTATTTCTTCCTTTAACTAAAGCTAAAAACCCTGGACAAAATACATAAGACAAATGTCAGAAGACTCTGAAAAGTGGAAAAAAATAAAGCAAATTAGCTAGGGACTTTAGGACTCCAAAAAGGATGTGGAGGTGAGTTCTCTGTTTCGATTTTCCATCCATGTATACCCTGGCCTAGGGACTGGAGAATGCCAGAACACAGAACTAACAAAATGAGCAGACAAATAAAAGCCTCGAGAAAAGACTTCTCTCTGTAACCAAGGGGCCAGGAAAGGGGAAGGTGAGCAGGACAGAATGCTTTTGACAATACCTGCCCTACTCCACACAAATACCACAAATGAACCACACCCTCTCCTCACTCCTCTGGTGCAGTGCCCAGCACTGGTACTGTGGGAAGAGCCCTAACTTTCATCCTTGTCCTCTAGTAATGAGGTCACATACCTTCTCCTCCCTACCAGCCCTTGGGTGAGGTATCCACAGAAACTATGGGTGGCACCCACATTTTCAGCATCCCCTCACAGTAATAAGGTGGCACTTCTCTCAAGTAGAAAGTGGGGAAAGGATTACTTAGAAAAAGGAGCAAGAGAAAATTATACTTTACATAAGTTTATGAAGTACTGGGGAGATTCTCAAGTGACCTATGCATGAAACGGAAGAGAATCAAATGGCAAAAGGTTTTAGATGTGAACTACAGTGTGACATGCTAAGTAGGATTCCAGTTGGCCTCTAAGTAGCACACATGTGGAGTAGACCAGAATAGCACTGCAAAAGCTTTGAAAACTAAGTTGACATTTCAACAGAAATGTAAAAAAAAAAAAAACCCAAAGTGGGCCAGGATGTATGTTCTAAACTCAAATAGGGTAACTTCCTGTCAAATTAGATTTAAAGAACTAGATTCTCATAATACCCAAAAAGTCCAGATATAATCAAATATTACTCATCATACCAAGAACCAGGACCATCTCACCTCAGTGAGAAGACAAGAATCTGTCAAAGACTTTAAAGCACTCATCACAAAAATGCTCCAATGAGCAATTATGAACATTCTTGACACAAATGTAAAAATAGTCTCAGAAAAGAAATAGAAGGTATAAAGAAGAATCAATTGGAATTTTTTAAACTGAAAAAATTAAGTAAAATTAGAAAGCTCATTGAATGAACTCAGCAGCAGAATGGAAACGACAAAGGAAAGAATCAGTGAACTTGAAGATAGATCAAGAATCTGAGGAATTCCCGAACAGCAGAAACCCAAAGAAATTCATGCCAAGATACATCATCATAATTTTTTTGAAAATGAAAGATAAAAATATTAAAAGCAGTCAGAGAGAAATGATACATTATCTATGGGGGAAAAACATAGAATGACAGTGTGTTTCTCATCAGAAAACATGGAGCATGAGGGGAGTTCCACCACATTTCTTAAGCACTGAAAGAAAAGAGCTTTTAATGCAGAATTCTATATTCAACAATATCTTTTAAGAATGAAGGTGAAATACATTGTCAGATGAAGAAAAACTAAAATAATTCGTAACCAGTAAACCGTCCCTAAAATAATTGCCAAAGGAAATTCTTCAAATAAAGAGTGATAGGGCTGGCCCTGTGGCTCAGCGGTTAAGTGCGCGTGCTCTGCTACTGGCGGCCTGGGTTCGGATCCCAGGCGCGCACCGACGCACTGCTTCTCTGGCCATGCTGAGGCCGCATCCCACATACAGCAACTAGAAGGATGTGCAACTATGACATACAACTATCTACTGGGGCTTTGGGGAAAAAAAGGAGGAGGATTGGCAATAGATGTTAGCTCAGGGCCGGTCTTCCTCAGCAAAAAGAGGAGGATTAGCATGGATGTTAGCTCAGGGCTGATCTTCCTCACAAAAAAAAAAAAAGACATTTCAAATAAAAAATGATAGAGATATGTGGAACATTAGGAATGAAGAAAGAACAATGGAGATGAATATATTGGAAATATAACAGACTATCCTTCTCCTTTGATGGTTGAAAGCAAGATGTGATTCTCAATGTAGGTAGAGGAAATATTTAAAACATATATATTTTAAAAGGGAGATTTGTAAAGGAACCTAAATGGTAAGGTTTCTGTATTCCACTATTTATTACTATTTAAATATGTTTATGGAGTTCCAAGGAGACTCCGAAGTAACCAGTGCATGAAACCAAACAGAATCAACACAACAAAAGGCTTCAGAAATGAACTATGATGTCAAATATCACCAAGATTCAGATCCTGAGTCTGTAGTAAAGTAGTAAAATATTTATAGTAGTGGAATGTGATTAGTTACATGTGCATATTATAATTCCTAGAGCAACCACACACACATATATAAATAATATACTCAAAGCAATCTTTAGAGAAATGAAAATGGATTACCAAAAATCTTTCAGATAACCCCCCAGAGGAAGGCAGGAAAAGGGAAACAGGAACAAAAAACAGAGAGAGCAAACATTTAAAAATATAATAAAATGGTAGACTTAGGTCCTAACATATTAGTAATTACCTTAAATGCAAATGGTCTAAATACACCAATTAAAAGACATATTAGCAGAGTGTATAAAAATTATATTGACTATAAGAAACCCAATTCAAATATAACGATACAAGTAGTTTAAAAGAATGAAAAAAGATATACCATGCAAACCCTAATCAAATGGAAGCTGGGCCGGCTATATTAATATCAGATAAAGTAGATTGCAGAGCAAAGAAAATTACCAGGAACAGAGTGAAAATGATAAAAGGGTCAATTCACTAAGACGGGAAAAGAGCTATAAGTTGTGTATGTACTAAACAACAGAGCTTCAAAGCACGTTAAGCAAAAACTGACAGAATCGAAAGGAGAAATAGATAAATCCACAATATATTTGGGGACTTCAAAACCCCTTTCTGAGTAATTGGTAGAAAATCAACAAGGATATAGAATAACTGAACAACACCATGAACTGATGAAATCTAGTTGACATTTAGAGAACACTCCATCTGACAATAGCAAAACACACATTATTTTCAAGTGCACATTGACATTCACCAAGATAGACAACATCTTAGGTTATAAAACAAACTTTAGCAAATTGAAAAGAAATAAAATCATACAGAGTATGTTTTCTGACTAATGGAAAAAACTAGAAATCAATAATAGAAAGGTAACAGGAAAATCTACACACATTTGGAAATTAAATAACATACTTTTAAATACTCCATGGGTCAAAGAGGAAGTCTCAAGGGAAATTTATTTATTTTATTTTTATTTTATTTTTTGTGAGGAAGATCAGCCCTGAGCTAACACCCATGCCAATCCTCCTCATTTTGCTGAGGAAGACCGGCTCTGAGCTAACATCTATTGTCAATCCTCCTCCTTTTTTTTTCCCCCAAAGCCCCAGTAGATAGTTGTATGTCCTAGTTGCACATCCTTCTAGTTGCTGTATGTGGGACGCGGCCTCAGCATGGCGGGAGAAGTGGTGCGTCGGTGCACACCAGGGATCCGAACTCGGGCCCCCAGTAGCGGAGCGCGCGCACTTAACCGCTAAGCCATGGGGCCAGCCCCCAAGGGAAATTTTAAAAAATACACTGAACTGAATAAAAACGAAAATGCAACGTGTAAAAATCTGCACTAGCAATGCTTAGAGGAAAATCTATACTAAATCATTACATCAGGAAAGAAGAAAGATCTCAAATCAATAATTTGTTTCCATCTCAAGAAATTAGAAAAAGAAGAGCAAAAGTAAACCCAAAGCAAGCAGAAGGAAGAAAATAAGTACAACAGCAGAAATCAATGGAATTGAAAACAAAAAAATAGAGAAAATCAATTACCAAAAGCAAGTTATTTTAAAAAGTCAATAAAACTGATAAATCTCTAGCTAGACTGACAAAGAAATAAGAGACAAGACACAAATTATATCAGAAAGGAAAGGGGTATCACTACAGATTTCAAAGACATTAAAAGATAAAATAAGGCTATACTAAAAACACCTCTATGCTCGTAAACTTGACAATTTAGATGAAATGGAACAATTCCGCAAAAAAACAAAAATTACCAAAACTTACCCAAGATGGAATAGATCATTTGAATAATTCTATAATTACTAAAGAAAATGAGTTCATAGTTTAAAATCTTCTTAAAAAGAAATCTCCAGGGGCCGGCCCTGTGGCATAGTGGTTAAGTGTGCGCGCTCTGCTGCTGGTGGCCCGGGTTCAGATCCCGGGTGTGCACTGATACATCGCTTATCGGGCCATGCTGTGGCGGCGTCCCATATAAAGTGGAAGAAGATGGGCACAGATGTTAGCCCAGGGCCGGTCTTCCTCAGCAAAAAGAGGAGGATTGGCATGGATGTTAGCTCAGGGCTGATCTTCCTCAAAAAAAAAAAAAAAAAGAAAAGGAATCTCCAGGCCCCAGCACCATGGCCAAGTGGTTAAAGTTCTGCATGCTCTGCTTCAGCAGGCCGGGTTCACGGATTTGGATCCTGGGCACAGACCTACCCCACTCACAAGCCATGCTGTGGCGGCGTCCCACATACAAAAAAATAGAGGACGATTGGCACAGATGTTAGCTCAATGCTAGTCTTCCTCAAGCAAAAAAAGAAGAGGATTGGCAACAGATATTAGCTCAGGGCAAATCTTCCTCAGCGAAAAAAAAAAAAAGAAAGAAAGAAATCTCCAGACTCAGATGATTCCACTGAAGAATTATAACAAACATTTAAAGAGGAAATAATACTAATTATACACTATCTTTTCCAGAAAATAGAAGAGGAAGAAACATTTCTCGATCCGTTTAATGAAGCCAGCATTACCCTGAAAGCAAAACTACAAAGATAGTATAAAAAAAAAGGTACAGACAAATATCCCTCATTAACATAGATGCATACATCCTCAACAAAATATTAGCATATTGAATCCAGCAATATATAAAAAGATTAATATACACAACCAAGTGTGGTTTATTCCAGGAATTCAAGGCTGACTCAATATAAAAAAAAAAATCAATGTAATCCCTCATATTAACAGGCTAAAAAGGAAAAACATTATATTTATTGAGGCAGAAAAAGCATTTGAAAAAATTCAACATCCATTCATGACAAAAATCCTTAGCAAACTAGGAATAGAGAAGACCTTCCTCAACCTGATGAGGAGCATCTACAAAAATCATACTTCTCCTCATACTTAATGGTAAAGGCTGCGTGCTTTTCTCCTAAAATCAGGAACAAAGCAAGGATGTCCATTCTCACCATTCCTATTCAATAAAGTACTAGAAATCCTAGCAAATGCAAAAAGGAAAGAAAAGGAAAGAAAAGGCATAAAGACTGGAAAGAAGAAATAAAATTGTGTAGATGACATGATTGTTTACTCAGAAAATCCCAAGGAAAAAACATCTAGAACTTATTGAGTTTAGCAAGCTTGCAGAATACAAGGTCAGCACACAGACATCAATCATATTTCTACATACTAGCAATAAACATTTGGAAACAAATTAAAAACACAATACCATTTATAATCACTAAAAAAAAGAAGAGATAGTTATTCACACACACACACACAATAAGTGCATGTAAAAATGAGGAAAATCTGAATAAGGTCTATGGTTTAGTTAATTGCATTGTACCAATGTAAATTTCCTGATTTTGATAATATACTATCATTATGTAAGATATTATTGGGGGAAGCTAGGCAAAGTATACATGGAAACTTTCTTTACAATTTTTGCAACTTCTTATGAGTCTAGAATTATTCCAAAATAAAAAGTAAAAAAAAAAAGTTGGGTTCATGTGTAATGCTCTCTTTCTCTCACATCACACATCTAATTCAGCAGAAAATACTGTTTGCTCTAGTAATCAGGAATCTGATCACTTCTTAACACCTTCACTGCTACCACCCTAATCCAAGCTACCAACATCTCTGGCATGAATTAGTGCAATTCCTCATTGATCTCCTACTTCGACTTTTGTCACCATTTGGCGCAGAAGCCATAGTGATATTTCAAACTTAAGTCAGCTATTTTTGCTATTCAATACCCTCCAATGGCTCCCCATTTCACTCAAAGAAAAAATCAAAGTCTATATAACAGCCTCCAAGGCCCTACATGATCTGGCTGTCTACTAACCATCCAAGTTCATCTTATATTTCTCTTCCTTTGACTCCATTCCAGCCACACTGGCCTCCTTTCTGTTCCTTGAATATACCAGTTGTGCCTCCACTGAGAGTGTTTGCTCTAGCTAGTCCCCTTCCCAGAATGCTCTTTCCCCAAATATTTGTTGAATTAATTGAATGATTAAAGTGGTAAAATGAGAATATCAACATGACACACATTCTAAAAGGCTTCCATTCTTTCACTAAAATATCCTATACTGCCTTCCCTAGCTGCTACTCTGCTAACATTTAGGAGTTGTCTGAATGATATGTACTTCTGGTGTCCAGATCATGGTCTTTTGCACTATCTTTTAATAACAGCAACTAGTAAGATTTTTTGGAAATAGTCATTGCCAAGTCTTGGGCCAAGGAGAGCAAGATAAGCCTAGAACAAAATCAGTAAAGTTGCAGGATACAAAATCAATATACAAAAATATGTTGCATTTCTATACACTAATAACAAACTATCAGAAAGAGAAATTAAGAAAACAATCCCATTTACAATTGCATCAAAAAGAATAAAATACCTAGGAATAAATTTAACCAAGGAGGTGAAATGTCTGTACACTGAAAACTATAACACATTAATGAAAGAAATTGAAGAAAACACAAGTAAATGGAAAGATATTCTATGCTCATGGATTGGAAGAATTAATAGTGTTAAAATGTCCATACTACCCAAAGCAATCTACAGATTCAATGCAATCCCTATCAAAATTCCAATGGCTTTTTTCACAGAAATAGAACAAACAATCCTAAAGTTTGCATGGAACCACAAAAGACCCCAAATAGCCAAAGCAATCTTGAGAAAGAACAAAGCTGGAGGCATCACCCTCCTTCATTTCCAACTATATTACAAAGCTATAGTAATAAAAACAGTATGGTATCGGCATAAAAACAGACACATAGATAAATGCAACAGAATAGAGCCCATAAATAAACCCACGCACATGTGGTTAATTAATTTATGACAAAGGGGCAAGAATATACAATGGAGAAAGGACAGTCTCTTCAATAAATGGTGTTGGGAAAACTGTACAGCCACATGCAAAAGAATTAAACTGGACCACTATCTTATACCATACACAAAAATTAGCTCAAAATGGATTAAAGACTTGAATGTAAGACCTGAAACTATAAAACTCCTGGAAGAAAACACAGGCAGTAAGATCCTTGACACCGGTCTTGGAGATGATTTTTTTGGCTTTTCACCAAAAGCAAAAATAAACAAGTGGGACTACATCAAACTAAAAATCTTCTGCACAGCAAAGGAAACCATCAACAAAATGAAAAGGCAATCTACTGATTGGGAGAAAATATGTGCAAATCATATATCTGATAATGGGTTAATATCCAAAATATATAAAGAACTCATACAACTCAATAGCAAAAAAAAAAAAAAAAATCTGATTAAAAAAATGGGCAGAGGACCTGAACAGATATTTTTCCAAAGGCAGCATATAGATGGCCAACAGGTACATAAAAAGATACTCAACATCTCTAATTATCAGGGAAATGCAAATCAAAACCACAAGGAGATATCATCTCATACTTATTAGAATGGCAATCATCAAGAAGACAACAAATAACAAGTGTTGCCGAAGACGTGGAGAAAAGGGAACCCTTGTGCACTGTTGGTGGGAATGTAAATTGGCGCAACCACTGTGGAAAACAGTACGGAAGTTTCTCGAAAAATTAGAAATCAAACTACTATATGATCCAACAATTCCACTTCTGGGTACTTACCCAAAGAATAGAAAAAGACTAATTTGAAAAGATACATGCACCCTGATCTTCACTGCAGCATTATTTACAATAACCAAGACATGGAAACAAACTTAACGTCCATTGATAGATGAATGGATAAAGAAAATGTGGTGTGTATATATATATACATACACACACACACAATGGAATACTATTCCATAAAAAAGAATGAAATCTTGCCATTTGCAAGAACATGGATGGACCTTGAGGGCATTACGCTAAGTGAAAAAAGTCAGACAGAAAAAGATAAATACCATACAATCTCACTTATATGTGGAATCTAAAAACAAACAGACAACAAACAAAAAAATCCTGAGCTCACAGACCTAGAGAACAGATTGGTGGTTGTCTGAGGCGTGGGGTAGGGGCTTGACAAAATGGGTGAAGGGAATCAAAAAAAATTCCAAAGGGGGAGGGAGATGGGAGGAGAGCAATTCTGTTACTTGCAGCAACCAGTGATAGCTCTAACACAATTTAACATTCCATTTCTTCTAGAATTCATAGTCCCCTGCAGGGAGAACATACCTGCCAAGAAAACCATATTCCTATATTTTTCCTAATTTCATTATAAGACTCATATAAATTTCATATTTAAGACATCTGCTAATTTTCCAAAATCATTGTCAATTATCTATTCCTGATCCCTTCTTCACAATATATAAACAATTCCATGGCTCTTCCAGCAACTCAGATATTCCCCCTAAATATCCAGAAAACCATAACACTACATCTTAGCCAACTCAATAGTAGATTTAGAACTTGCATATCATCATAGGATTACAAGAATTATTACAAAATAAGCCATATCACCTCTCCTTGCTGACAAAAATAGCCTGGAACTCTGGAAAGGAAAGCTGGCCCTTCATCCAAGAATCTCAACTGATTGTGAGCAGCCGAGCAGGAAATTTACCAGGCCTCAGCAATACTCTGCGTTCATTCTAAGTTGACACGTCATCAATTCTTCAAAACTCAGCTGTTGCTGGCATATCATTTTCCAAAGAGAGTAAATAAGTTGCAACATACATTGTAAACACAATAATAATGTCCTGATGTACAAAGCAAAGCCATGTGACAACGCCGTGAGTGCCCATTTCATTAGGGAGGTTCTGTTCCCACACAGGCCAGGGAAAGCTCATTATCCAACGTTGATTAAGCACAAGGCATGCTTGATATACAGTATTATCATTTACCCTTTACCCCAACCCTGGCATTATAACTCCCATTTTACAGACGTGGAAACTGAGGTTCAAAGGTTCAATAACTTGCCCACAGTCACCAGTTAAGGGGCAGCACCTGAGTTCCACCCTTAGTCTAATTTCAAAGCCTCATTAGAGAACAGATATACAATTCATATTACCTTTAAGGATTAGGTATGAGATTTCAAAGGTAGCTACTTCAGGCTGCATTTCCAGACACAGAGGGGAGGTATTCATTCAGGTTAGAAAACTGTCGGGAGCTCTGGTCCCCTCTCTGCCCCTCCTTGAACTCCTGCCCCTCCACTCTTGTTTTTCCAAAGCTGCTGCCCCTCCCAGGCCAGCTGAAGCAAATGGGGAAGTGACTCCGGGTCAGGCCCAGCTCTGTCACTATCTGCTGAACCTCAATAAGAGCACTGCACTAGATTAAGGATTTCCCCTATTTATAGCCAAGAGCCTAAATAGAGACATCTGACTTTTCTGTTAGCATAATCTCAGCTGTCTCCTTCTAGCCCAAAATATCATGATTTGCGGTGCATGCTCATGAAGCCTCTCCTGACAGCTCACAGCAGCCCACACTGATCTCTTTCTCCTCTGAATTCATGGCTCATCATTTGCATATAAAATGCTGCCCTGACATCTATGGGCCCAGGGCAAAAATACAAAGGGAGACCCACATACCATTTCTCTAAACGTGTAAAAGTTATAAATCAAACCAACAAGCCGTTATATAAAATATGTTCTATCCTCTACCATGACAAATAAATCTTCACAATGTACTGGAAGCCCAGGCTTAAACTTAGAATCCTCAGACTTCTTGGAGGTCTGCTGTGGAAAGTGACTGCGCAGGGAGGGCCACTCTTGGGCCCACAGTCCTCCCTGCTTGCTTCCCAGTCTCCCACAAGGAAGGAGATCATGCTTATGGGTGTGGACCCCCCAGCACACACATGCAAGCTCCATGAATCTTCCCCAGCACATGCACACACACACACAGCTGTCCCTTGCCCGCCGCTCTGTCCTGCCATGTGTATTCATCCCCTGGAAAACAGACTTGGCAAGAAGCACATTGAGACCCTGGGAGTTGGCTCAGGACTGGGCTGGGGTATTCTGGAGTCCCAGGAACCCAGAGCACTGTTCAGAGGAAGGTAGGTGGGCATGACCCTTACTTTCCACCCCCATCATGCACTCCTTGCCTGGAAGGTGGGCTCTGGCTGGAAGAAAGTCGCGCTCTCTAAGACATGGGTGCACAGCAGGGGACCCTCCTGTTAGAGTCTGACGTCGGTATTAACTTTGTGACATTCTCTTCGTCCTTTCTTACTTTTATATCCCCTTTTTTTCCTCTTGTCAGATAAGATCTTTAGACAATTTTGCTTCCTGTGGGTCCCAGCCTTTCCCTAACTACCAGGGTTAGGTAAGATAATTGGATCTTTTACATCCAGCCTATTGACAAGGTTTCCTCCGCAGAATGCCTTTTTTATTACAAGATTCCTTATTCAGCATTTATACAGAATTCTAGAAACATGAACAATCTATCATCAACCATTTGGATTTAACCATATAGCACTAGAGTCGTAGCTCAAAAGTACTTCCCTCTCCACTTCATATTTCTCCATCTTGAAGTTGATTTTCTAATTCATCTGTCATTTGTTGTAACTAAATTTCTCTAGTATATTCATCACGTAAAATATGAGTGTTATAGTCTCTGAAACCAAGTATGTCCACATATGTGTTTCTGTTGCTACCTGGATGAATGATACTTTGGCTGGGTATGGGATTCTTGGGTTGCAACCGTGTTCTAGCAGCAGTTCATAAATACTATCTAACTGTCTCCTAGCCTCAAGTGATGACAAATGAGACAGTCAACACTACTCCAAATCTTTTTCCTCAATAAGGTTCTTATTTTTCAGTTCAGAAGCTTTTCAGTTTTGTCTTTATCCTCAGAGTTCAGGGATTTTACCAGGATAGGCCTGGATTTGGGTCTTTACTGTCTTGTTTGGAGTAGTATGAGCCCTCTCAATTTACCAATGTGGGTCCCTCTCCTGTTTAAGAGTTTCTCAATCTGTTATCTCTTATTACTTCTCTATTTTTTTCCTTCTCTCCTTCTGGAACACTTCTTCTTCTTCTTCTTATTTTTTTTTAAACTTTTTTTTTGAGGAAGAGTGGCCCTGAGCTAACAGCTGTTGCCACTCTTCCTCTTTTTTTTCTTTTCTTCTCCCCAAAGCCCCAGTTGATAGTTGTATGTCATAGTTGTACATCCTTCTAGTTGCTCTATGTGGGACGCCGCCTCAGTATGGCTTGATGAGCAGTGCGTAGGTCCGAGCCCAGGATCTGAACCAGTGAACCCCAGGCCAATGAAGCAGAGTACATGAACTTAACTGCTACGCCACCCGGCTGGCTCCATTATTATTTGCACATAAGGTCTCTTAGATGTGTCTTCCAACTTTCTCATCTTTCCCCTCATATCTAATTTGAGATTTTCTTCCACTTGATCTCCAGGGCCACAAATTTGTGCCTCAGCAGTAAATAACTGCTCCTTCAATGCATCTACTTTTTTTTTTAAGGAATGGTTATTTTTAATGATGGATTTTACAACATTTTTATGGAAGGATGACACACATAAAAATGCACAGATCATAAGTGTCCAACTCTATACATTTTTGCAAGAACATACCTGGTTAACCACCACCCAAATCAAGATATAGAATATTACCAGCACCCCAGAATCCTACTTTATTAACCCTCCCAGAAATTACCACCCCCAAACATAGCCACTATTCTGACTTTCATCACCACAGATTTGTTTTGCCTTCTTGAACTTTATACAAATGGAATCTCATAGAAAATGTTCTTTTTGTAGATGGTTTCTCTTATTTAACATTTTATTTGTGACATTCATCCATTTAGAACTGGGTGGTTTGTTCTTATCGTATAATATTCCACTGTATGAATGTACCACAATTCATTTATCCATTCTAACACTGATAGACAAATAGGTTGTTTCTAGTTTTTATTTCACTCCTGTAAAATATGGTGTCACGAGCATTTGTATACATTTTTTGGGGGAGGTGCACGTATTTGTGCATGTCTATTCTATACACTTAGGAGTGGAGTTGCTGATTCATTGGGTATGCATATGTTCAGCTTCATGAGATACCAAGTGATTTTTCAAAGTAGTTGTACAAATTTATACTCCCACAGCAGTATATGAGAATTCTTGTTGCTTCACATCATTGCTAACACTTCATATACTAATTTTTGTCCCATTTTGCCCATTCCGATGATTATTAGTGGTATCTCATTGTGATTTTAATTTGCATTTTCACAACTGAGTTGTATTTAATGAACTGGTATCCAGTAAACTTACTAAATTCACTTACTAATTCTAATAGTTTGCCTGTAAATTCTTTTTTTTTTCTACATACACAATCATATCTGAAAATAAGAATAGTTTTATTTCTTCTTTCAATACCATATGCTTTTTATTTATTTTGCTAGAACTCCCAGTATAACGATGATAGAAGTGGTGATAGCTGGCATCATTGTCTCATTCTCGATTGCAGAAGGAAAGCACTCAATATTTCACCGTGAAGTATAATGTATGCTATGTGTTTTTAGTAGATGCTTTTGTTGAGACTAAGATTCATTCTATTCCTAGTTTCCAGTAGTTTGTTTAAATCCTGAATACGTGTTAATTTTATCAAATGTGCTTTTCTACACCTATGAGAAGGTCATATGACTTTTCTCCCTTTTCTCTTCTGTTAATGTAATTTTGAGTGTTAACCATCTTTGCATTCCTGGAATAAAACCCATTTAGGCATGATGTATTACCTTTTTTATGCATAACTTCATGTGCTATTATTTTGTCTCCTTCAATTCACTTCTGAATTTATAAATTTGAAAACAGTATTTTTTGGTTTCGTTTTTTAGTTCCAGAAGGTCTTCTTATGCTATATTTAAATCAACATGGATGCTCTTCTTATGCACTTATATTCACTTTACTGTCTGTGCTCTTTCAAAGTAGCTCTCTTTCAGTAGGCATTGTTTTGTGTGTTCTGCTCTTTCTTCTTCTCTCAGCTGGGGCATCTATGATGTTTTGTTTTTCTTATTTGCAGCTCTAATCATCCTAGGGGCTCAGATCCAGTTACTGAAGTACCTTACACAACAGTCCTGAAAGTTGCAGAAGATAGGGTAGCTTCTTCCCCTGTGGCAATTTGGCCATTCCCTCTTGAGATATGGAAGTTTATTTTCTCCTACTCTTCTCGGCTGCAAAGGCCAACAGTCTCCCAGCCTTGGGATTAGGGAGGATTCAGCCCAACCTTTCTCTTTCTCTCTAGGTCTCCAGTAGCCAGAGACAAGAGCATGCAAACCTAAGAAAAGTCATGCATCCTTTCCCTCTCAAGTCTGTGGATCTCCACAAGCCAAGCTCCTTCCATAAGCCCCTGGTTACCTAGTCCATCTAGCACTCTCCCCTGCTGGTCCTCAGGCTCTCTTTTAGACCAGTAGTGGGGGAAAGCTAGCAAAGTCCTTCTCTATCTAAACCCTGGTAGATCCCGAGGCCTCTATAGTATCAAGGCAAACTATGGACATCTGAAAGCCCAGCAGCTATTCTGCTCAAAAGAAGTAGTCAGAAGAGGAGGGTGGGACAGGTGGATTTAGGTGTCCATCTTCCCATACAGCCCGCTATCCTTCCAGCACTTTTTTAATGCACCTAGTAATTCCTGGAGGATTCTGACAAACCGGTCTCCAAGATGTCATTCTCTATCCATATGTCCTAAAGAATATATAACAGTATTCTTTCTTCCACACTCTCACTATTATCAGATACTTTCAATCTTTTAAATTTTTTCCATCTAATGAATGTTAAATTGTATTTCTTTGTTGTTGTTTAAATAGCTTTATTTGAATACAATAATATATATATTATTGTATATATATATATATACACAATATATATTGTGTATATATATATTGTGTATATATATATATAATGAATATATTCTCTTAAAGTATACAATTTTCTAAGTTTGACATATTTATACAACCATGAAACCATCACCACAAACAAGACATACATCACTCCCAAAACTTTCCTTGTGTTGCTTTCTAATCTCTCCATCCTGCCCCTCCTCAACCACCCCACCCTCATTCTGCAGGAAATCACTCATTTGCTTTGTGACACTATAGGTTAGTTTGCATTTTGTAGAATTTTATATAAATGGCATAATTATTTTGAGATTCATTTATGATGTTGCATGTATCAATCGCTCATTCCTTCTTATTGCTAAGTAGTATTCCACTTTTTGGGTATACCATAATTTGTTATCCATTCACCTATTGCTAGACATTAGAGTTATGTTCAGTTTTTGCTACTATGAATAAAATTGCTATGAGCATTCGTGTGCAAATATTTGTATGGACATGTTCTTTCATTTCACTTGTATAATCACCTAAGTGAATGGCTGGATTTTATGTCAGACCTATGTTTAACTTTTTAAGAAACCATTAGATTATTTTCTAAAGTAACTGTACATTTTACATTCCCACCAGCAGTGTATGAGAATCCTGGTTCCTCTATGTCCTCAGCAACACTTGGTAGTGTCAGTCTGTTAAATTTTAGCCATTATAATAAGTGCTTAGTGGTATTTCATGGTTTGAATTTACATTTAGTTAATGACTAATGAGTTTGAGCAAATTTTCTATGTGCTTATTTACTATCAGTATATCTTCTTTGGTAACTGTGTTCAAATCTTTTGTGCATTTTTTATTCACTTGTTTTCTTATTATTGAGTTTTAAGAGTTGCATTTTGTAGAACATTTTGTAGAACTGGATATAAATCCTTTATCAGATATTTGCTTTGCAAATATGTCCTTTCATTCCATGGCTTGTATTTAATTATTCTAACAGCATCTTACAAGGAACAGAAATTTTTAATTTTGATAAAATCTAATGGATCAACATTTTTAAAAATCCATTGTGCTTTTGGTGTTGCATGTAAGAAAAAGATTTTTCGCTTATATTTTCTTCTAAAAGTTTTCTAGGTTTAGGTTTTAGTTCTATGATTTATTTTGATTTAACTTTGTATATGGTGAGAGGTATGGATTAAATTTTATTGTTATACATATGGTTAAACAATTGTTCCAGCACTGTTTGTTGAAAAGATTATCCTTTGTCCACTTTCCTTTATACTTATATCAAAAATTAATGGACCATATACATGTGGATCTATTTCTGAACTCTCTATTTGTTCCATTGATCTGTTTCTCTATCTTCATGCCAAGACCACACTGTCTGTCTCACTGTAGTTTATGAGAAGTCTTGAAGTCAGGTAGTGTAAGTCCTTTAACTTTGTTCTTCTTTTTCAAAGTTATTTTGACTATTCCAGGGCTTTTGCATTTAAGTACGAAATTTAGAATGAGCTTATCAATTTCTACAAGGAAGGCTGCTGGAATTTTGATTGAGATTGCATTGAACTATAGATTAGGAGGGAAGTGTCATCTTAACAATATTAAGTCTTCCAATCCGTGAACATGGTATATCTCATCATTTATTTAGGTTTTCTTTAATTTCTCTTAGCAATGTTTTGTAGTTTTCAGAGTTCAGATCTTTCACATCTTTTCTCAGATTTATCCCTAAGTATTTCATATTTTTGATGCTATAGTAAAAGGTATTTTCAAAAATTTCAATGTCTAATTGTTTGTTGGATTGTTAGACTTTGTGAATTTTATCCCATTGAGTACTAGATATTTTTGTATTGTATATATTTTTAAGCTTTGTTCTGGGACATACTCATTTACTGTGAAACAATTAATCTCTTTAGGTCATGCTTTTAATTTTTGTTAGAGCAGAGCAACATTTATTCCAGGACAAATTTTGCCCCTCTACTGAGTGGAGACCCTTCTGAGTCATCACCAATGATCAGTGAGTTAAGTTTTTCACTCTAGCTGGGGGGAATAAGCACTATTCCCAGCTCTAGGAGATTGTTCAAATCCTTCTGGGTGGATCTTTTCCTGGAGTTGGGTAGTTTCTTCACACGCATGTGCTGATCACTAGTCAGCTGAATACTCAAGGAAGGTTCTTTATAGATCCCCAGAGTTCTCTCTCTGTGCAGCTCTCTCTTCTCTGTTACTCTGTCCTGTGAACTCTAGCTGCCTTGTCTCCTCGCATGACTCCTCGCTCCAACTCTTCAGCTCATGGATCCTGCTGGGCTCCTCCTGGCTTCCTCTTCCCTTCTCTATGGCCTGGAAACTTGATGCAGGAAGTGAACTGGGTGAATCATCGGGCTTGCTTCTTTTCTTTCCTGTCTCTCTGGGATCACTTTCTTTTGTTGCCTGACGTTCAATATATTGGGAACCACTGTTGGCTATATGTTGTCCAGTTTTTTGTTGTTTCAGGCAGGAGGGTAAACCCAGTCCCTGTTACTTTATCTTGGCCCAGTGCAGAAGTGTACCTTTTCCTAAGTTTTTAATTTAAATGCTTATTTTTCTCTTTCCTTTTTCATGATAAATACATTAAAGGCTACGATATTTTCTGTGAATATTTTTTCCATATGCCCCAAATTTTTTATATTAATCCCTTTGCTGTTCATTTTAACGGTTTCTAATTTCTATTTTGTTATATTATTTAATCTATTGTCTAAAAGGCTTTAAATTATTTTATTATAAAACATGCAAAAAATTGCAGAGACTAGTACACTGAATCCCTATATATCATTCCCACAGATTCAATAGTTATCAAGATTTTCCCACGTTTATTTCATCTTTTCATTTCTGTTTTCTTTTTCTTTTGTTCAAGTATTTTTAAGAAAATCCTAGACGATGTGATGTTTCCCTCCAGCATATTTTAGTGCCTAAAGTATAAGAACATTTTCTTTCTTAACCACAATGTTATTATCATACCTTAATTAACAATAATTCTTCAGAACCATTTTACAATCAGACCACGATCAAATTTTTCTGATTGTCTCAAAAATATTTGTACAGAGTGTTTATCTAAATTAGGATTGATTCAAGGTCCACTCATTACATTTGATTGTTGTGCTTTTTAAGTCTCTTTTCATCAAAGTGAGTCCTCCCTCTTCCCACTTTTCCCTGCCATTGGCTTGTTCAATAAGCCAGATCAGTTGTCCCATAGAAAGTTCTGCATTCTGATTTCTTTCTTTGCTTCCTTGTGGTTTTATTTAACTTCCTTCTCTATCCCCTGTATTTCCCTTAGTTCACACTAGAGACTTAATTAAATTCAGGTTTAACTTTTTATTTGGCAAGACTATGTTACAGTTGGTGCTGGATTCTTCATATTGCATTACATCAGGAGGCACTTAATGTCTGGTTTCTATTTTTAGTGACACTAAATTGATCAAAGGGTTTGGGTGGTGACAGCCTGACCGTTTCATTATAGCTTCCCACCAATCATTGGTCAAGCGATATTATCCTTTGATGATTTTTGCCTGCCCCAGTTATTTCATTAGGGGTGGCAAAGTGATAATTTTTTGATTCTTTCATTCCTTATACATTTATTAGCTGGAATTCCTTTGTAAATAAGAACTTTCTCTCTTCAATTAGGGCTATTTTATTATCCTGAAAGGCAAGGTAAGTGCTTAATTCTTCCCTCTTAATTGACAATTTTCAGAGTAAGAAATTGGCGCTCTGGTACTCGGATGAGATAGGTCTCTCTCTTTCTTTCATATATTCAATTGGTTAAATTAATTGAATGAATATATATTTCTTATTAATGCCCAATTTGTCCCTTTGTGAGTTGAGGGCCCCTAGAGCCAGCAGCCTTGCTTCAGTGGTGAATTGGGGGATAAAGTTTTCCTCAGAGGGCTAGTGGCTACTTTTTCATGGAAAGCTGAGGTACTGCTGGGGCCAGACTGGCTGAATTCCACTTTTCAAGTGAGCTTGTTGGGCCCTTCCCACCTTGTTAGTCACTGAGTCTGAGTTTACCCACCCCAAATGGGCATATCAGGTTGGAGAGTCACAAGACCTCCATGAGTCAGGTGTACAGTTTCAACAAGAGCCCAAGAACAAGCCAGTAGCTGTTTTTCAAAAGAGGTGAGCCTGGTGGTTGTGCTAGGGAAGTCACAAGTCCAAAACCTCTAGGGGTGCATCTGAGTGGAGGCTGCCTCCTTTTGCCAGAGACTCCAATTGGCATAATCATTAGTGTCAGAGACATAGTTTAGAGGATCCAAAAGGGTGAGTCCCCAACGGTACCAGCACTTCTCTACATGCAGCTCTTTACGATTAGAATCATCCTCTCTGGCACTTATGGGTTAGGAAGAACAAGCATATAACATCAATTCCCACCATATATCCAGATGTAAAAGCAGCTACACTAGCTTATCGATTAACTTTATCTTATTAGAAAAATATAAATTTAATATACTTGTTGAAAGGGACTTGGTGGTATCTATTTCTGCTTGGGTCCAATCACGATAAAGAAATCACACAGTAATTTAACAGGGAAAGTTGAATGTAAGGAATTAATAACTATAACAGAGGATTGGAACAATGAGGCATAGAACAGTAAGGAGAGACTCTAAATGACACAGAAATAGCAAATATAAGGGGCAGCCACTACACGTAGGGATATGAGAGAACTCTCTCCCATCCTCCTCCCCACCACCAATAGGGCTGAGATGCAGATCTTGATGAGAAGGCACAGCTGGCCACGGCTTGTTGGATGGCAGAGAAGTTGCCCTTGCATTGCGCTGGTCATATCTGCGGGAGCTGGGCCCTGGGGAAGCCATGTGCTCTAAAGGAGCAGACTCTAGGGAAGTCCTGGGCTGCTGGAGCACACCTGAACTAGGAGGCAAAACCTTTTCCTCCTGCACCCTGTACTGACAAAGTTTAGTATTGTTCCAGCTGGCAAAAGAAAAAGGACCCACATCCATTTTCACAGAGCAGGCAAAAAAGTGTGAGTTTGGAGCTGAGAGACAGGAAGTCCATGATTGGCACATTATAACTGTTGAAAGGGATCTTGACTTGTACATCTATCTTGAAAAAAATCAGCCCCATGGCCTAGTGGTTAAGTTTGGTGTGCTCCGCTTCAGCAGCCCGGGTTCAGTTCCCAGGCACAGACCTACACCATTCAGCAGCAGCCGTGCTGTGGTGGCAACCCACAAACAAAATAGAGGAAGATTGGCAAAGATGTTAGCTCAGGGCGAATCTTCCTCAAACAAAAGAGGACGATTGGCAACAAATGTTAGCACAATCTTCCCCATCAAAAATAAAAAGAGAAGAAGAAAGAAACCTGGAAGCAAATATGATAAAATGTTAAGTTAAAATTCTAAGTGGTGGGACTTTTGGTGTTTATTATATTCATTTTGTAACTTTGTATATATTTTAAATTTAGAAAAGGAAAATCTTGGTGATAAAAAGTGATTGATACATTACTTAAGGTTGAGAGACCTTGAGCTAGTTGTTTAGTCTTTATACATCTAAAGAAACTGATCTGTATTAACTTATTAATCTTGTATAATCTGAATTCTGCTGAAGAAATAAGAAAGCAGTTGTTCCCATCATTCATTCATACATTCATTTATACATTAAACATTTAAGGAGCATCTTTTCCATGCCAATAATATTAGGTACCAAGTCTCAACCCTCAAGTTCCTCAGAGTCCAGGGGTAAGAGACAAAATCTCAGACAGTTAAACTGGATCATAACTGAAGAGAATGTAAGTGAGGTATTTACTCAGAAGGGATTCTGGAAGTCTTCTTGGTGCAGTGATGCCTGAACTGTGCTGAAGGAAATAAAAAGAATTATCAGGGTAAAGAGAGTCAGAAAGAATTTTCCAGAGAGAACTACAATTATTTGAAAAAATAAAAAGTCCAGCTATAAAGTAACTAAACCTACAGAATGGAAAGTGTTATACTATAAACAAGGATGTCTATAAGAATGAGCTATATTCTAAATAAAACGATTTATAAGTTTGATGAAATTAAAGCATTTATGAATGATCTATGACCCTACAGCTGTCATTGTGCCAGGATTGCTGGAAAAAAAAAAAAGGGGAGGTGGGGAGAGAGAGACAGAGGCTATACTTGGGTCCCAGTCAATTTTCTGGCGATCTGCAATGCTAAGGTTTTAAGTGGTTGGGGTAATTCAGCATGCATTTCAGACTACAATCAACACATTCTGAGACAGGTAACACAGATATCTCTCATGAAGTGTGCATTTTATCGCATTCATCTTTTACTAAATCAAAGTGGTGTGACATTTTCATGTTCTCTCCCGTTTATCCTGTGCTTCTCAAAGAGAGACTGCAAATAAGATCGCTGTTTTCCATGTTTGTGTAAGTGAGTATTTCCAATCTTATTGCCTATGGGTTAAGGCATGCTGCAACCCTTTCCTTTGGGAAAAGTCACTGTGTTGTTATTCCAATACCTAGAGTGATTCATAGGTCTGGAATGAAAAGATGGTCCTGTATCGGTGCCACTGATAATGCCATCGTTATTGCTGTGCTGGGCAGAGAACCAAGAGTGTAACTAAATCAGCTGATCTTTAACACATGTGTAAAGCACTTAAGCTACCCTGCAATTCAGGGTTTCGACTTGCACTGACTTGACGATTGAATTCTGATTTCCACTCATGGTTTTCTATTAACTTTGTGAGAAGGGATTAGTCAAAGATCGACTTGTTAAATTTTTTTCTCAGAAAACTAAAATGGAGCCCACCCTGTTATTGCAATTATAAAGTCTCTTAACAAAAAGGTTAAATCTTGAGGATTTTTGTTGCCATTTACTTTTTTAGTTAGTAATTTAATTTTTTTTAGAGTAGTTTTAGGTTCACAGCAATATTGAGTGGCAAGTACATAGAGTTCCCATATACAACCCCTGGCCCCACACATGCACAACCTCCTCCACTATCAACATCACACCAGAGGGGTACGCTTGGTACAGAAGATGACCCTACACTGACACATCCTTACCACCCAAAGTCCGTGATTCACATAAAGATTGATTCTTGGTGGTGTATATCCTATGGGTTTTGACAAATGTATAATGACATGTACCCACCATTATAGTATCATATAGAATAGTTTCACTGCCTTAAAAATCATCTGTGTTCCACCTCTTCATCCCTACCTCCCCACTTATCCCTGGAAGCTGATCTCTTTACTGTCTCTATAGTTTTGTCTCTCCAGAATGTCATATGGTTAGAATCATACATGTAGCCTTTTCACATTGGCTTTTTTCACTTAATAATATGCATTTAAGTTTCCTCCATGTCTTTTCATGGCTTGATTGGTGGCACATTTTTTTTCAGTGCTGAATAATAGTCTATTGTCTGATGTACCAGTTTATTTGTCCATGCATCTACTGAAGGACATCTTGGTTTCCTCCAAATTTTGGCAATTATGAGTTTATGAGTAAAGCTGCTGTACATGTGTGCAGGTTTTGTGTAAACATGAGTTTTCAACATCTTTGGGTAAATACCAAGGAGCATGGTTGCTGGATCATGTCATAAAAGTATGTTTAGTTTCATGAGAAACTGCCAAATTGTCTTCCAATGTGGCTGTACCAGTTTGCATTCCCACCAGCAATAAATGAGAGTTCCTGTGGCCCCACATCCTCATCAGCATTTGGTGTCTGTGTTCTGAATTTTGGCCATTCTAGTAGGTGTGTAGTGGAATCTTATTCTTGTTCTAATTAGCATTTGCCTGATGACGTATGATGTGGAGCATCTTTTTATATCCCTACTTGCCATCTGTATGTCTTCTTTGGTGAAGTGACTGTTAAGGTCTTTGGCCCATTTTTTAACCAGGTTGTTTGTTTTCTGTTATTGTTGAATTTTAAGAGCTCTTTGTATATTTTGGGTAACAGTCCTATCAGATATGTCTTTTGCAAATATTTTCTCCCAATCTGTGGCCTGTCTTATTCTCTTGACATATATTTGTCTTTCACAGAGCAGAAATTTTTAATTTTAATGGAGTCCAGCTTATCAATTATTCCTTTCATGGATGAAGTTTGGGTTTTTTTGACTCATTATTTTCCTTTTCACTCTGATAAAGGTTGCTGTTCTCTAAGCATCCTGCTGCCCTTGAAGAGATGACTAATTGAAACTCTTTTCCCACTCCGTCCCCTGGTTTGATGATGTTTCTGTGGAGCCCACAAGATTGCTATAAGCATCAGATGAGGTGATGTTGATGAATAGGTTTTGAAGACTGACAAGCAGCCGTGCGAGTGTCAGGTAGCGTCACTAGTTTCAACAGGACACACACACACGCACACACACACACGCACGCACATGCACACACACACACACACACACACTTGTATTTCTTGCTTCTTTGGTCAATGGATTGTATTCATGATACTCATTAAAAAGAGATCAATTTCTCATTACAGTTGACAGTAGCATTTGGAATCTAAGAGATAAGAGGTGGCAAATATCTTTAATCCCAGAGGTGGTCAACTTGCCCTATCTTAGGGAGAGTGTAGGTCCATTTCAGTGCCTTCTGTCTCTCAAAGCAAAAAAAGTATTTTGTGATTTTGCAAGATTTCCCCAGTTTACATTCATCTCTTGCTTCAGGTTTTTCTTTCCATTTATTTTGATATAACCAAATAAAACTGCAGTGAACTTGAACTGAACAATTGAAAATAACAGAAAGAGAAGGAGAGAGAGAAGCATTAATATGAGAAGTTCCAAAGTTTCAGAGTTTTCTTGCTGAAGATGTAGTCAACAATCCTAGAAAGAAAGCTGTCCTTGTTGGCAAACGTCATAACGAGGTGGTTTATGATAGCTCACATTACCTCTATTTCTTTGTCATGGGAGTATTTATTTGGAGCTGTCTCTCCACCAACTAGAGAAAGATCTTGAGAAAGAGACAATTTCTTGTAACATCTTTCAGTAAATTTATTCCTTGGTATCTTGTAATTTTTTTTATATTGCAAATGAATATTTTAAAAATTACCCTTTCTAAATTTTTGCTGTTAGTGTATAATAATGTTGTTTTTGTACATGATCTTGTACAAACTCGATAAACTCTTTCATTAGTTCTAGCAGTTTGTTTACAGAATGTGTTGAATATTTCATATAGAAAAATCCTATCCCATGAAATTTTATTTCTTCCTTTCCAATCATTGTACCTCTTGCTTCATTTCCTTGCTTTTATTGTACTGTCCAGACCTTCAGTACAGTGCTAACTAAGAACAGGGACGGCGGATAGCTTTGTCTTTTTCCTTTTGTTGTCATTTTCCTCCATTTAATATATAATATGTTCTGTGGGCTTTCAGAGGATAACATTTATCACGTTAATGAAGTTCCCTTGGTTTTATGTTTGTTTAAAAAATCACGAATGATGTTGACTTGTACCAAATCTTTTTTCTGTATCTTTGAAGAAGATTATATAGTTTTTCTCCTCTAATCTGTTAAAAGGAGGAATTACACAAATAGGTGTGTTTTCCAACAATGAAGGTAGATTTTTTTTTGATTAGCTCAATAATGCACAGTCATTGTAGAAAATTCAACCAGCATGTGAATGTGGACAGACAGCCCTTGTGCAGCGCTTCAAATCATGCTGCCTTGCCTCCTGCTCCAGCCAGGGCCACCCCGTGGAGTTCAGGGACCTCCTGAGCGCGAGCAGACAGCAGCCCCGCCCTGCTTCCCGACGCCAGCTTCCTGATGCAAGGGAGATGGCTTCCCACGGTCCGAAGGAAATTCAGAGAGCCTTACGTACTTGATATGCATATCTTATGGAGTGAGAAATACACTGTTTGCTACCAGGGAGACTTCAAAACCAAAAGTGGTAAGACACTCAGCTCTCAGCACTTACAGCTCCGTTTATGAAGGGTGAAGAAGGAAACATTGCTTTCTCTTGTGATTGGTTCTTAGAAACTTACCTCCTTTTTGGGTGGGAGCATTGCATGAGCTTACTTGTTGGAGGCTGATTGGCTATGAAGCTGTAAGGTCACAGTGACACCTGGAACACTTGAGTTTAAGTTTTCTTGCTGAAGATCTAGTCAACAACTATAGAAAGAAGCGTGTCATTGTTGGCAAATGTCACAGTGAGGTGGTTTATGATAGCTCCTCTTACCTCTATCCCATTGTCACGGGAGTTTTGTTTAAGGTCAGAGTCAGCATTTCCAGGAAATCCAGACAGTTGAAGTTTTGGGTCTGTGGCTGAGTGGTCTAGGGGTGTATTCAACTCGTGGCCTCCATTTTGGATTTTCTTTAACATCTTCATTTCCAATATTTATACTGTCTCTCTCTCTCTCTCTCTCTCCCCCCGCCCCCGTTTCTCTCTATATGTATGTGTGTGCGCATGTGCATGTGTGTACGTGTGTGATAGCTATCTTCTCTCTCTTTGTCAGATATGTCCCCTTAATTTAAGTGCATTAATTTTTCCTCTGTCTTCTTCTTGGAGTTCAAGTCCACAAACACCTGGAGTTCACGTACTTAAACATAATTCTCCTACTAGTTAACAAAAAGTAATGAATAATATGAACGCGTTGGGAAAAAAGATTAAACTTCCTACTGTTTAATATGAAATACTGACACTGAAGAAGATAAAAATAAAACTTACAATACACTATAGAGACAAGGGCACAGGTCACAATCTGGTCGATGAGTGTTGTCAATTCAAAGAATATTTACAGCTACTCTCTTTATAAGAATAATTTAAATGCCCTGCAATCTTATGACTCACATATGAAAGAAGCAAATTTGATAACAACCCTAAAAATTCACATGACATTACCAATAATGGGTTGTAATGCTAAAAGAAACATTATCAAAATATCATTAATTATAATCAATTTAAATTAACCATACTAGAGGGTAAAAAACTTCATTAATGTTTTATCTTCTCCATAGAAATATGATATTATATTGTTATCATATAAAGGAATCAAAAAGTAGCAGCCAAAAATTTAGGAAGTAATATTTTTAATGTGTTGTAGGAAGTTAATTGATATGACATTTAATATATTATTAAATAATAAGTATCATTATATTATATCATTATAATAATTATATGGTAATAACTAACATTATTTTTAGAATACTTTATGTTTCAACATTATTAACGTATTATTTTTAAAATACATGTTATGTTTCAACTTTTAAAATTTTGTTATTTTCAGTGATTCCTCATTTTAAATAAATATTACTGTTGTACCCAATTTTATATTTGTAATTTAACATTTCTTTTTAAAGAGGACACTCCCCTCGGGTTGTATAAACTTCTGGCCCCCCAAAACCTGGATTTACCCTGGTCCCAGATCTCATGTCCTGTTGGCCCAACAACATATCTTCTGTCCCCCAAATGCATCAAAACCCCAAAGCTTTTGGATTCCAGGGCCTACATCCAAGTCTAATACACCCCAGGCTTGTGGGGGCATGAATCCATTCACTTACTAATATGGCTTTGATTTCCCTCTTGGTTTATGGCTTCTAGAGATTTCCCTTCCTTTCAAACTTGGATATGCCTTTCTAAAGCATATTTGAAAATACTTTATTCAGTATTTTATGGGTTCAGAACGGGATGGAATGCCCGTACCAGCTTTGTTGGCAGCTATGTGGCTGGAAGTAAACCCTTATTTTCTTTTGTAACTTTATTGATGCACGCACATCATGGGATCCAAATTCCTCTTGAATAAACTAATGATAATGCTTACATAGGCCATGTAATTTTCAAAGGTGTTTCATATACTTTGTCTCACTTGACCCTTAGAAGAACCTACCTTGGAGTAGGTATGTTAGAGGTGTTCTCATCCCTAACAGATGAAGGGAACAGAGCCTGGAGATGTGACTTCTCTAAGATCACACTCTTGGAAAGCTGGGGGGCCAGGTTCCCAAGGAACTACCTGTTCCTCTCTGCTCCACTACGCCACCTAGATTGATGCTGAAATAATTCAGCATATCTCCCCAAATCCATGACAGCACAGCCTCAGATGAGAACTCGTGTTTCTCAAATTGTGTCTGCCCTAGAATGGAGGGAAAGAATGAAAGGAATTCCCCCTTGTGGCACATCCTAGAATAGCCCAACCAGGTAAACATTCTTTCCTAATAGAAATCTGTTGGGAAAAAATTATTATCTTTCTTAACATGGATCAACTGCTGTTGCTAAAATTGGAGCATGATTAGTTACTACTAAGCCTCACTAAAAAGTGCCATTTCCAAGCAGCTGATGGCAATATGGAAGGAACAGATGGCGCTGGAGGCATTTGCTTCTGGCAGAGTTGTAAGGTTGTCGTAGCCATTTCTGCTTCACCGGTCTGACAATAAAACTAGAACTGAGGGATTATCTCCCACCCTCACTCTCAAAGTGTAATTACTGTGAAGGGATTTTTTCCCCATACTGATAGACTCATTTGGTTCCATCTATCCTAGGATTAAGGTGAGCTTCAAAAAACTATCATTTATTAAATTTTAAATTAGGAGGAATGTTATTAGCAAACTAGCTCTTATTCTGTAGACATTTCAATGTCAGAATTTGTTATCTAAACCTGTATTCCCAAGCATGACATTCCTCCATGTACTGTAATTAATATCACAAGCTTATAGCTCGGCTCCAAAGCATACTTGGCTATTTTGATGACATGAACCCTGGCAATTACCAGTTGTGATTTACACACAGTTGCAGTTGAAATTCTCCTAAAGTAACAACCAAATTTCTTTGAGGGGAAATCTGTTTTAAGACTGGCCTGGGAAAAATTCAAAATAGACACAAACAACTAAGTACACCTCTTCTCCAAGATGCATGGAAGTCCATCGAGGCTACTCACTGGTTTCCTGTCAGAGCCACTTTATAAGGCAGATAATTTATGGAGGGCTGTAAGTGTAGACTCAAATGCTTAGGAACAGGCATGTGTTATTTTTAAAGTGAAATGACTATAACTTCACTTGCTGTTTCCAAATATATTCGATTATTTCACTCATATTCTTCCTTTCTTCCCTACTGGTAATGTTTGTCATTATATGAAAGACATTTAAAACGAAATGGAAGTAAATTCTTTTATGTCCACAAGCCTGACAAAATTTAAGTGTTGCTTGAATGGTTTTTGAATACCTACTTTAACATTTCTGATGGTAGACTCTCTTTAGCATGACAAGGAAGCTATTGTTATCATGCCCCAGCCAAAACCAACACCAGAAGGGTTCCATTTGAAGATCCTGCTGTGGAGGCTTTCCATGTCTGATGCTTCTACAGGGCTAGGGGGTCTAAATCTTTCCATCCCCTATAGCAGCATCGATGGACCCTTTCCCTTGGCATTCTCAGGGGCTTCCGCCAGAAGTCTGGCAAATGAGGGGGCATTGTGGCAGTCCTAAATCATTTCACAGAGAGGATTATGAACATTGAGTCGCTGTGTTACCAGATAGTTGAGGGACCAGAAATTATGGAACTGTATTTCACTGTGACCGAATATTTTCTGCACAACACACTGAAAAATCACACACATTCTTGAATGTTAGTGGTTACCAGCATTTTTAGAGAACATCTAGTTCTCCAATGAAACTCTCACCTCTCTGGAAGTGAATTCCCACCACAGTCTCCCCTATAAGTAAGTAGCCATACTCATATCTCTTATATTTGTCTCATCAGCATCTCTTCCTTTGTGGAACTTTTGGGGAAGATCGTGTGAAAAGCAATGAGCCTCTCATTCATATTCTGGGATGAGAATAGTAGCCCCTGGAAAGCAGTGATGAAACAGCTAATCAAGTCATTGTCTGCGGTCACCTGGGGTCACAGGCCTATTGAGGGAGAGGCCAGTGAAAAAAAGGACATCATCTAGAGGTTTGAACCAGGAGAAGAATGGTTCCATTCTTTCCCGATGCAGTAGCCTATGAGATTTTAGGTTATCTTCCACTGTAGAGAGGATGGGTCTCCATTTTGATACTGTGTTTATAGAACCAAGAAAGCGTGTATGCACAGGGTAGCCAGGAGGGAGAGGAGGGCCATACACAGCTCTTGCTTGTTATTGGCCCTGCATCCCTCCTCTCAGCTGCCAGCCCTATTCCTCATGACTTGGTGAGATGCTTCTCACACCACCCAGCCCTGACTGTAGGGGTGAGCTTATGACCAAGTTAGGCCAATCAGAATCTTTTCCCCCAGATCCTGAATCTCAACCACAGTTACACAGGCCAGAAGGTGACAGCAGCTGAGGCCTCCAACAGCACTATTTAAAGAGAAGTCCCATGAGCTCCCATTGCTGAGATCTCTGGGACAAGAGTAGCCCTGGGTCCTTTATTTCGCAAGCCCATTTATCAGCATTTCCATTTGATTCAGTAAGTGGCCCAGAATCCCTCTGAAGAACTCTGCTGATTCAATCCTCTACTTGAATGGCATACAATTCATTTTTTTTTTTTTTGAGGAAGATCGGCCCTGAGCTAACATCTGCCACTCCTCCTCTTTTTGCTGAGGAAGACTGGCCCTGGGCTAACATCCGTGCCCATTCTCCTCCACAAGCGGTACGTCAGTGCCTGCCCGGGATCCGAACCGGTGAACCCTGGGCCGCAGCAGCGGAGCACGTGCACTTAACTGCTTGCGCCACCGGGCCGGCCCCTGAATGGCATACAATTCAATACAAGACATTTATTTATTGGTGAACTTCTAGGCAGCAGGGACGGCCATATCCTTTCAGATATATAAAATAAGGAATGACAACATCGTATGGGGCCATAGCAGATGCTGTTGCAGCCTCACTCGCATGTCTCAGACACGTCTGAGCGCCCAGCTGCTAGTCTCTGCATCTGTGCTGAGCTGTCGGTGTATAAATACCCAGAAGCCCTCTGAGCCTGGACTGGAGTAATCCTGAGGTGTGTGTTTTGCCTCATTTCCCAGCGTTTCCCCACGGGTTTAAGTTCCATTGCCCACTGTGGCAGCTGGCTTCACAGAACACCCTTTGCAGGCTGCAACTCTGTCCCTGGATTATTCTCCCTTCCTCACTTCCCAAATAAAATACTTTCAAATCCTTGTCTTTGAATCTGCTCCTGGGAGAAGCCAGAGAAGCCAGGGGCTGGGGTGTTGGATGTATGCAAAGATGTGGCTCAGAATCTGGCATGGATTAGACACTCTGCAAATGCTAACCCACCCATTTTATAGATGAGGACATTGAGACAGAGGGAGCAGAGGTCACCCTGCTGGGAGGTGGTATATGTAGGACGGCAATTAGAATACCCTGCATGACAACTCCGACCCATCGCCTGGACTAGGGTTTCTCAGCCTCGGCACCGTTGACACTGTGGGCCGGGTAGTTCTTCACTGGGAGGGGTTGTCCTGTGCAACATAGAAGGTTTGGAGGCACCCCTGGCCTCTATGGGCTAGATGCAAATAGCACCCCCCCCCAGTTGTGTTAAGCAAAAAAGTCTCCAAATTGCCAAATGTCCCTGGGGGTGGGGATTCCATGTTGAGGACCACTGGTGGAGAGAGCTGGGTCCAGTTGGAAAGAAGCCCAGTGAGAGATCAGAAGTCTACGCCGATGGAGAATGACAGATGACAGCACGCCCATAGCCTATTTATTGACCCTGTGTAAACCTTTGATTCAATCTTGTGTCTTCTGACTCCAAATCTAGCCCACTTTCCATTATGCTCGGCTCCCTGAGATCAATTGTTCCATTGCTCTGCTTGTTAGAAAGTTCTTTCCTATTGAGCCCAAATCTGCTTCCCGGGAACTTACTTCATCCTCGTGCCCTCCAGAGCCATGCAGACGCCTAATCCCTTTTCATGGGATGGCATTTCAACTATGTGAAAACAACTCATGTGTCCGCTGCCCTATAGATTGACACCTCCTGCATGCCAGGTGCTGCAGACACACGGGGAGCAGTTGTTGGACAGGGAGTTCAAACCTCTAGGCTCTTTCTCAGACCTTTGAACAGGAATTTCCAGGGCCCTAGAGTCTACATATTTTAAAGCTTCCAGGTCATTCTGATGTAGCCCATCAACAGTCCAGTATTTAAGAATCTCTGACCTAACTTATTCCAATAAAGTTCTGATTTGTTTCTTAAAGCAGTACCTAAAAGATGGGTTTTGAAGAAATTTTTAAAAAGAAACTCCTAAAATAATAGGATATTCCCTACTAGGTCAAAGAGATACATATTCCAATTCAGTCTCATTTTCAGTATGAAGTTTATACAAAAAAAGCCTAGAAATTGATACCAAAAAATGTTAGTCAGGCTTACTTCTCCAGATAGTGGGATTAAAGCAGATTTAAAATTTTTTCTTTTTTTGTCCTTTTCTTCATTTTAAAGCTTGTAGAATGAATATGTGTGTGTGTGTGCAAATATACATTCATATATTCATATATATTGCAATCAGTTTTTTTTTTTTTTTGAGGAAGTTTGGCCCTGAGCTAACATCTATTGCCAATCTTCCTCCTTTTTTCCTTTTTTCTCCCAAAGCCCCAGCAGAGAGTTGTACATCCTTCTAGTTGCTCTATGTGGGACGCCTCCTCAGCATGGCTTGACAAGCGGTGCGTAGGTCCGCGCCCGGGATCCGAACCGGCAAACCCGGGGCCGCCCAAGTGGAGCGTGCGAACTTAACCGCTACGCCACCGGGCCGGCCCCCTGCAATCAGTTTTTAAAAGTTATTTATAAAATTGTAATGATGATCGCCTTTTTGCTATTTCTTATTGGGATGATGACACCTGGTGGAAATAAGTTACAGAAGTGCAGGACACAATCACAGAACTGGACCACTTGGGGAACGAGAAAACAGGAGAAGGATAGATTTAGAAAAAGCTCCAGGTCACCTCCCTTCATTGACGGGAATGGGAAAGAAGACCTAACAGTCATGGGACCACAGCACATCCAGATGAAGATCCTGAGTTAAAAGAAGCAGACGTAAAGAAAACGAAACGACAGTAGAGAAGAGAGTACCAAAGTTGGGTAAAAAAATGAAAATAGGCTCTTACATCTACTCAAGCTAAACCACTATTCATTCAGCTCACTGGTTAAACATACTCCCTCATAAATGCGAATAATCATTCAATTCCCATTTGCCTAAGGCTTTAATTTACATGCTCTATATTCTATTTGAAGGGTTTCCAGGCTTCCCAAATGAGCACATGATTTTCTTCTTTCCTTTTTAACTGCCTCTTTTTTCAATTAAATAAATTACAATGGCTTGCTTTTTTCTTAGAAGAGATTTTCTGATTTCCTAGTCACTGCTGCCCCAACTAAATACCCTTATTCAACTTTAAGCCTTTGACTCACGTCCCTTCTGACAGATAGATGTTCTCTTGTCCTCCTCTTGGTCGAGTCTTCTGTTATTTCCAGCTGCTAGAATCAGGGTCCAGGACAGAGGCCACGGCAGGCATGCCCCTTTCTTCAGCCACAGGAGTGCGGCTTAATGAGCACAAAGTTTGCAGGGCCATACAAAACCCCAACTACCCAACCCCTACTTCTTCTTAAAGTGAAATATAAGTTTACATTTTAAACTGCATCACAGCAACTGGATACCGTAGAGGACAGCATCTGTTTTGCTGGAGTAATTTTCTGAATCTTTTGAGGGTGATTCCATTTTATGTTGCAAAGAGTGTGTGTGTGTGTGTGTGTGTGTGTTTGTGGGTCTGTGAGAGAGAGAGAGAAAATTGAGAATTGAGAAAGAGAGAGAGAGAGGAAATTCTAGCAAAGTAGTGTGTCTGAACACTGGTGGATAATGCTACCCTAAATAACTTGGACTGCCACTGGCTGGCTTTTGTTCATAAAGTGCTAATCCTTTCAGGTGCAGATCTATATAAAACATTAGGGATTCAAATGTGCACAGAAATCTCAGTCTCTTCTGCTACATAAGGTAAAGATGCATTTAAACTAACAGTTCAATATTATTTTGAAGTTACTAACAAGGAGTCATTTTAAAAACTTCCCAATTCTTTAGTAAATACTAACATAAGATACATATCATATGAGTGTAGAACTAATGAGGAACACTAGGTAGATTACTGTAGTTCTTTTCTAGATTGCTTTTCAATGCACAGCTGTCTTTGGGAAAAAATTACTTTCTCATGTCACCTATAACGGTGGGGGAGGGAGTCAATTTATTTCATAAGGAAAAGTACCACCTGGTATTTGACTGAGAATAATTCCTTCCTTGCCTGCAAAATGAAGAAATGTCTTAAATTTAATGCGCAGAGTCCCATGGTGCAGGATGGGAGTCCTGCATACAGGGTTGTAGCACAGGATACCCTCTAGCTTCTGGAGATGAGAGCAGTTGATACTGTATGTGTGAGAGGCTTTGCGTAGAATACCTCTCAATTCCTACAACGACCATATGATGTAGGCCTCACATTATCTACATTTGCCACAAAGATTGTACATGACAGAGCCAAGGTTCAAATGCCATCCGGCACCACAGTGCTGAGACTTCCACACTGAAGATGCTCTACGTACTCATAAACAACCAGTCTGTTATCTTTTAGGGGGAACAATTAACTTCCTGGAGTTGTGGGAAAGTTGAAAAGAAGGAGCAAGTAAGTATCTGCAAGAGAAAAACTTCTGCACAGCGCAGACGGGTAGAGCACTCTTGGCTGACTTGGTGAGTTGGAGAACTGGGGTAAATATTTGATTATTTGATTCTAGAGCCTGTGAAAATGCTAACTTACTTACACAGCAGTCTCCTTTGTTTAAAGTCCTGTTGCACGTTCAAGTGAGGGACACGCAGCCTCTGCAGGTGTGGAAGGGAACTACATTGGCCGCGGGGCTGGCGCTCTTTCTTGAGTCTTGTCCTGTGGAGTGAGCCAGTGCCCAGTGGCTGGATTTCGTGTGGTTTTTAGGTCAGCTGGTTAGTAGTGGTGTGGCTGATGTGTCTAGTTGCTACTCCCAGTTGGCTGAAACCATAAGATCAGGCAATTTTGTGTGTGGAGAATAAACTCAGGATGGTAAACAGAAATAAGGAACACCATTTACATTTTGTAAAAAAGACTAGAAAATATCGCTGACAGCTAAGCTTTATGAGTAATTTCAGGACCAAGTAGGCCAGGAACCCAAGGCAGACACAAGGCTCGAGCTGTGTCCCACCTCATGGTTAAGAAGGTAGGATCTACAGCTGGACCTCTTGGGTTTGACTCTCAGCTCTGCCGCCGGCCAGCTGCACGCTCTTGGGCCGCTTTTTGATCTCTCTGTGCCTGAATTTCTCTCATCTGAGAGGAGGCATAATAATAGCATCTACTTCATGGGGTTTGTTGTGAGGACTAGATGAATCAACACTCTTAAAGTGCTAGAATGATGCCTGGCAACGCCCCAATGAGTCCTGCAACCGGGCCAGGTGTTACTATTTTGATGCCGATCAATGATCCCAACAGCCAAGTGGCCTTTTCTGAATCAGGTTGCGTTTTCCTGTGCTGGACTTATCACTTTCGCTCTTCTGTTTCTCGCCTCAGCCCTGGAGGTTGGCAGATATTATTGCTCCCTTTTTGCTGATGAGGAAATGGCTCGGAGGGGATTAAGTGAGTTGCCAAGTGTTAGAGTGGGGAGCCAAGTCAGGTTCCTGGCTCTCAGCCCCCAGCGCTTTCTACTGTCTTGCAGTAAAGCCTCAGATGAAAAGGGAGCAGCCTATGTGGGTCTAAATGCGGGCTTCTCTTCCCTGATGTCATTAACCCCTCAATCCACAAGGTACCCCCAATGGTACTTTCTGCTGGACCAGATTTCCTTTAAGGTTCAGTTCCAAAAGCTATTAGCAGTACATTTTATAGCTCAGCAATGTAGTACCTGTCCCCCAGCTACAATTGCTCTGTTTTTGCATTTCTTCATGCACAGAACAGGTTTGGTAATGTTTAATGGTCTCCCTCCACTTTGCTCTGCAAAACCAGGATGGCAGCTCCTTGGGTGGCCGCTTTGCTCTCCCAGGGAACTAAGCTGAAAAGCAGGTGTTCTTTTCTGCTCAGCAGATGCTAAAGCGATAAGCTGCAGCTTTTAGAGCCTTCTGGGAGGTTCAGACAGCCTGGGCTGAGCAACCCGGGTCTCGTCCAGCTCTCTCCTCTCCAGCCCGCTCCAGTTATGGACGTGTGTCTGAGCTCCGAGCAGCAGCCCGGGCACCTGGGCAAAGGACCGAGCACCCCAGACGGCTGGTTAGAGGCGGAGGAGGAGGGGGATCTCCACAAAGATGGCACCAGCAGACCTCCAGGAGGTAACATCCTTTTTCCTCACCTGAACACCTACTCAGTTGTTTTCCTGGTGATGGCATTTTACAGGGGACTTCAGTGACAAGAATTTCCATTTCCTTTTAACTCTAGATTTTTCTGATAATGAAGCTTAGTAGAAAAATGCCTTTATGCAAGCATAAGCATAGCATTGAAAGTAAAGATCCTACTTTTTTTTTACTTATCAAAGTCCGCAAATTTGTTTTTATCTTGTATATAAATCTAAGATTGCTATATTTTTGTAACAAAAACTTTTAAAAAGAAAATCTAGATTCATTTCTGCTTTTTGCCAAAATGTATTCCAGGCAGCTGTGTTGTACAGTGGATCCTTGTAAATCAAAGTGTATCTTCTCCTGAGGACAATGTAACCCTTAGGGCTGCATTTCTGGGCACTCAGTAGTAAATAAATAATAGACATAACAAGTGGTGTCATAAAAAGCCAAGATACAGCATTTAAAACATTTACAATCATTTAACGTGGTAAAATTATGTTCCAACTACTAAACCAGGATGTTACTTATTTTTACTAAAATTTTTACATAAAAATGCAACTCTACCTATCTCTAAAATCTGATCTCTCTAAAACTATCAAGGTAGCATACATACAATAAACAAAAATATTTAATGCACAATAAACATAAATTTCTTTATCTTTGTAGTATATAAGAGGGTCTTTTGGGAGAATATTTATATGCCCATGTTTCTTTACGTTGTTGATCCGGAAAGTATAACCGACAGCTTATTATTTGTTGGTTTATTTCCCTGTGAAATGACGAGCCATTCAAAATCAGCCCATTGACATTTCCTAAAGTCTTCAGAGAAAAATAAGTCCCCAGTTGGTGATATGTGGGAGGAGGGAAGAAGGAACAGTCTGGATCATAGTTGGGGGAGGGAAGGCTGCAGGAGTTGGCTCAGGTTCCTGATGGTCTGGCTGCTCTG
The DNA here is from genome assembly GCF_057802395.1 of Ceratotherium simum simum. Lineage (NCBI taxonomy): Eukaryota > Metazoa > Chordata > Mammalia > Perissodactyla > Rhinocerotidae > Ceratotherium > Ceratotherium simum. Next base: position 9,848,569 of record NC_141909.1, read on the forward strand.
AGTCACCTACTCCACTGATGAAAGCCTCAGAGGAAAGGAGAGAAGCCCTGTACCGACTCCAGGTACCGACCAGCCTGTACCAGCACCCGAGTTTTAGGAATTTTGCTAACTGGTTGTTAAACATGGCCGTTATTGAAATTTAAGTTATATAAACTTACATTTAAATAGATTACATAAAAGGCAAAAGTATATGAAAAATCGCAGGTAATAAATACCCACGACTCATCATGAATCATTTTACTGCATTTTATAATTACGCTCTTGAGGCTGTTGATGTGCACTGTTTCCGTGCGGTAGGAACACTACGTGGGGGTGCGCTGCTGCGCATCTTTCCCAGTGACGTCCCGCGCGTGGTTTGAAATCGCCAGGGTGGGAGTATTCACACCACGGTGATCGTCAAACCCCGCAAACCAGTGCCGCTTCTCCTTGCCCCAAACTGGTTGTTAAACATTTAGCGGCACATGGTGGTCTACTCCTCTGCCTTCTTATTGTGTCTGAAACAGAATTCAGAGTCAGCCTCTCAGCCCCACGGGAGAAGCCACGGCCTCTTTGGTCATTCATACATACTGGGTTTGTGTTAGATGTGAGTGGCTTCCCATAATAACAGGTAGCTGAGGGCCACAGGTCTCCTTCCCTCCCCCACCAGGACACGCGACGGGAAAGGACAACGTCTCAGGGCTGACTCAGCCACCACGTAGCAGCAGGTTCTTGCAAGCTCAGTGAAGTCCCGCGTCTCTGGAAGCTCACCTTCCTGGTCAGGGCAGAGAATCCTCCTTCCAGGGGTGCCACACACTAAACCAGAACCTGGGGCCCTCTGCAGAGCTGCGGACATCCGTTAGGCTGGTTTACAAACCGGTCCCTTTGCTCACACTGTGGTCAAAGACTATTTGGACACTTTTTTTTTGTAAAATACAGCAAAAACAAATTTCTAGAACAACAAAATGAAAATACAAAGACATACAAAATACAAGCCCCGTTTTTTACGCAATTAGATTCAACAGACATGGTCAAATTGTTGTCAACATTTCTAAATGCTTGCTCCAAATTTCTGTACTCTTTACTGTGAACCTGCTATAAAAGGCTTGCAAGGCAGCAGCACAGAACTGCCGTGGTGCTTAAGGACATCAGTGCTGCCAAAATCGCCCGGTGGTTCTGCCGCTGAGGGGTGGACTCCTGACTGGGTTTCCTCCAAGGCCTCCCTCACCATGTATTCACGCCCTCCGCCCTCTGCCTCCTCCTCTTCCGCCTCGAGCGTATGCGTATTTCTCATGAGAGCACCTCAAATGTTGACTGACCACTCCTTGCTGCTATTCTCCAAGGCCCACAGCCCACCCGTGGTTAAAAACGTCCTAGGCATATCCCAGGCCACAAAGGCAGATTTCACGCATATTTCCCCCGCAAGCTCCTTGCAGCAATTCCTTCTTACCACTGGTACCAACAGCTTCTCCTCGTCTGCCGACGGCCCCTAAGTGTGCGTGTGCTCAGCATCCTCATTCTTGACATTTTAACTCACTGCTCTTTTTACTCTGAAACACTCTCCAAAACCTTAAAGAATTTGTGCTTCTATGATGTCAGCCTCGATCAGGTGATCAGGTGCTCTTTTCCTCTCATTTTATATGACATTTGAGAGCTGCAAGAGTGGGTCATGAGAGTAAAGGAGTATTTAAAGCAATAGTAACTTAATAGCCAGAGCTCATCTGACAGCCTCCCCCAGGACCGTGGAGCTGGCTCGTCTTTGGGTGACCTGTACCTTTTGAGGAGCAGTTGTAGGAAGGGTTTAAGGAACATGCTCCAGCCAACATGTGGGAATGTTATTTCACTTCAAGACCTAAAATTAGCCAGGTCCATGTCTGCCTAGGTCCTCCTCCAGACAGCTCATTTGTGCGATTTGGCTGGTAAGCTAGCTTCCTCCTGTTATTAAAACAGGGTGGGATTGAGCCACCTCTTCCATCCTCTTCTAAACAGAGGAAAGGACCCAGGGCATCCTTTGGCATTTTGTCATATTATAAAAATGTCACATCTGAATTTCACGTCCCTGTCACCCCATATCATTCAGCTTTGTGCTCGTTTGCTGGCATCACTCCCTCTTTGTGGGAAGGTTGCTCAACCTGTTCCCATCTTGCAAATTTGTAACTCGTGTATGTTTGCACTGGATCAACAAATCATGAAACCTATTTTATTTTCTGCCCCACAGATTCTAACAAGATAGAACCATCTCTTCAGAGTCTCCAGAAATTTGTTCCTACAGATTATGCCAGCTACACTCAGGAGCACTATCTGTTTGCAGGCAAGAAGATTGTCATTCAAGAGTCGATAGAGAGTTACGGAACGGTGGTGTGGCCAGGGGTGAGAGAATCGTTACATTTGGCATGTCAGGATTTCTGGGGATGACAGTAACAATTTTGTCCATCTTTGTTGTCTTGTACGATTTGCCAAGTGCTTTCACATTCTGTGCTTCTCCAACTGAGGGGCAATTGTTGGCCCCCAGGGGAGTGGGTGTGTGCTGGGCTCTGCAAAAACACACCATCTCTTCAAGAAGCATTCATTTTCCTCTATGCTATGTTTCTTGAAACATTATTTTTTACATTAAAATAAACTCAAATATGTTAGGAAGCAAGATGAAAAATTCGTGTAAATTGTTATGAAATTGAATTGAATTCATATGAATGAATTGAATTCATATGAATTGTTAGCGTGGATGTGAATCATTTTGGGTTCATGTTAAAATGCAGATTCCAATTTAGCAGGTCTGGGGGCCTGTGCCTCTGCATTTCCTACACACTCCCAGGCGATGCAAACCTGCGGTCGAGGGACCCCAAGCTCAGTAGCCATGATTACAGGTTTCATGGCGCTTCCTTGGGGTGACCTGGGGGACTGGAGGCAAGTGAGAGGGCGAGAAGAAGGAGAGGGGAGAAAGGGAGGGACAGCCAAGGGTCTCCAGGCTCTTAGAGCTCTCCCCTCCCCTTCCCCCAACCAAGGAAGCTCGATTTTTGCCCCTTATGCATGTAAGTATGATTTCCTTCAAACAAAGGCTTTTCTTTGGCTTAACAACAGGTTGAAAACCACCAAATGATTCCACAGCTTCCTATTATAATATTTTGGCCAATTGACAACTACAGCAGGGGTATCAGAGATCAGGAATGGAAAAAGAGTGTTTGTCCACTGGCCTGTTTTAGTCTCAGTGAGGCCCCAGGCTTTCGTACACCAAACCCTGGCCTCTTTTGGGACCTCAATTTCCTGAAAGCTGCAGGAAAAGGGTTTATATAAAGTGGGAAAACACTCTTTTCTTGTGTGGCTTCAAGCGCAGCTTGAAGTTTGCTAATAGGACTAAGATGGGGGGCAGCGGGCTGCAGGGGGAAGTGTTTCCAACATCAAAAGATGCAGCTGTTGGTGAGAAAAGCTTTCTCTCCAGAGAGCACATGAGTGGGGCCGGCCTCTCACAGGGCAGTGAGGAAGGAAGCCTTGGCCTTCTCTTCAGAAAACCCCTCAAAGCGTATGTCCTCATCACGGCTCCAGGTGACACTCTTCCTAGTATTGAAACCCCCACAGAGCGAATCCTTGCTCCTCAACAACCGAAGAAGTCCTTTCCCCAAGACCTCCCTTCCCAACCCCAGAGCTCCTTGCAGTGTGCGCATGTTGGTGCTGTTTCACCTGCCGCCCCTCGCCTGGCGTGTCGCCCCCTCCTTGTTTGTGGTCACCCATCCTTCAATACGCAGGTCACCTCTCACTGGGCTTCCCCGTGTACCCGGCATGTGCTTCCTTCAGGCCCCCGACCTCACTGTCCCTCACTGTCGTGCGGTTTAGAATCGATTGACATGCCCCTTCCCCCACCCCACTGAATCCCTTGAGAGGAGAGACAACTGTTCATGCTCCTCTTTGCACGTGACTGCTCCATATGGACAGAGGAGGAAGAGAGGGAGTGACCTATGGGCTTAGGTTTACTGCTGATCCTGCCGCTAGCCAGCCCGAGAGCGGCATTTCTCAAATAATCCTGGCCACCCCCGACTCCAGCCTGGGCCCAAAATAGCAGGTGGAGTCATAGGAGCCCAGAGCATCTGTAGGAGGAGGAGGGCTAAAAGTATCTGCAGTCTGGAGAGTTCAATTTGGTTTCTCACCTCAGTATTCACATTCCCAACTCAATAACTTCCTCATGCCCAACTCTCCCCAATGCCTCTGATCCACGGCGTTGCTAACTGACACCCCACTGGCATAAATGTAAATGCCTCGTGAATCAGTGCAAATCCAATATCCTGTATCTCTTCTAGAAAGGTCAGGAGGACGTGGAGACGGAAGAGAATGAAGAAAGAAGGAAAGGGACGTTTGATTTTCTGTATAAAAAGCTACCTTAATTTATTCCCAAATGTTTTTTAACATCTTGTTGCTAATACTCAAAGTGTGGTCCACGGACCAGCAGCATCGACATCACCTGGCAGCTTGCTGGAAATGCAGTCTTGGGCCTCCAGACCTACTGCACGAGGATGTGCCTCTTTAACCAGGCCCCGGAGGATTCATTGCACAGTGAACTTGAGAAGCACTGCTCTGAGTGCTAAGTCAAGTCCCAACCAACCTGAATTTTGATAGAGGAGCCAGGAGGGAGGTGCTGAAGAAGTTTATACAGCAACATTCTTAAAGCAGGCAGAGGTTTATTCATGTCAGGCCTCCGCCTGCTTTAAGAATGTTCTTTAGGGCTCCTTTCCTGCATTTCTAAGAGCTGATCTGATCTTCCTATTTCTGGAGATTGATCCAGAGTCTTCTGATATAGGCAATTTAAGAAGTCTGTTTCTCCAGTTCCTTTGATGCAAATTATAATTTTCATATTCCAGAGGTCCCAATATGGCATTGAATGTCTATTTTGATTCTTACGAACCCCTCAGTAAACTAAACTTTTAATAAGATGTCTTTTAGTATCTAACTCGGGGTGGGGAAGGGGGTTGCTACTGATTTCCAATGTTCCAATGCCCAGGTGACAACTGCAAATGTTTTTTAGGCTATGGCTCTGTGTCAGTATTTGGAGGAACATACAGAGGAACTGAATCTCCAAGATGCTAAGATTCTTGAAATTGGTGCTGGACCAGGCCTTGTTTCCATTGTGGCCAGTGTTTTAGGTTTGTTTGTTTGTTTATTCCTGACTTTGTTTCAAAAGCCCTTTACTGTGACAACAATGACAGTGAGTGCTTACTGTGTGACCGGCTGTGGTTTAGGTGTTTGGCCATGATTTCACTCATTGGCTCCCCCCAAAATGTCATGAGCTAGGAATTGCTACTGTTATCCTAGAAATAAGATAATTGCATCTTAGAGAGGTTAAGTAACTTGCGCAACCCACTGATTACCATGTGATGAAGCTGCAATTCTGGAGGTGTGACTCCTGAATCCCTGCTGTAGACCACTATGTGATACTGTCTCCCGCTTTTTGCTGCAAATATTATAACTAACATTTTGAAGAAAATAAGTGAGTTAATCCAGGGTGAAGACAGATTTATACCCCAAATGCGGGTTGTGAGTTCCTGGGCACTGGGGAAGAGGTGGTACAAACCTGGCATCCTTCTACCTACACTCTTATAGTTCTGCTATTAAAACCAATCTGCAAATATGCCGATCTATTTTGTGAACCCTCATCACTAGCCTTAAAATGCCTAAGAATTAATTTAACGAATTTAGGTACAGGGGAGAGTCATGCAAAATAGATCATCCTTTGTGGGAAAAAAACTGCATGCTGAATATTTCTTTTAAGAGAAAAACAAAATCTTCAGATAAATACAATTTTAGAACGAAAAACATTATGAATTATTATATTAAGCAGATGCTAAGAACTTTAGTACGTTTAGCTAATTATCCCGAAATCTCCCAACATTGCCCCACTATTTAACTTATAGTGTCTTGAAAAATGAGAACATTATTCTAGCTCAGTGGTTCTCAACAAAACGTGATTTTGCCCCACAAAGGGCACTTGGCAATGTCAAGAGATGATTTTAATTGTCACGACCTCGGGGTGGGGTGGGGAGCTGCTACTGGCATCTAGTGGATGGAGACCAGGGATGCTGCCAAACATCTTACAGTGCACAGGGGAGGGCTCCCCATAAGAAAGAATTATCCAGCCAGAATTATGCCAAATGTCAAGCCCATTTGTCAGTCGAGCCAAGGCTGAGAAGCCCAGTTCTATTGCTTGTGTTTCTCCCCGAGAGTATATGTCTACTGTGGCTGCCCAAGTGTTTCCACGTAATCGTTACAATGTTTTCCCTTTCTCTCTTAGGGGGTCAAGTCACAGCAACGGATTTGCCTGATGTCCTAGGAAACCTTCAATACAATCTTTTAAAGAACACACTAAAATGTACAGCACATCTGCCTGAAGTGAAAGAACTGGTGTGGGGAGAAGACCTGGAACAAAACTTCCCCAAGTCAACTTGCTATTACGATTACGTTCTGGCCTCGGATGTGGTCTACCACCATTACTTCTTGGACAAGCTGCTCGCCACCATGGTGTACCTCTGTCAGCCAGGCACGGTGTTGCTTTGGGCAAACAAGTTCAGATTCAGCACTGATTACGAGTTTTTAGATAAATTCAAGCAAGTTTTTGATACAAAACTCTTGGCTGAATTTCCAGAGTCATCCGTGAAACTTTTCAAGGCAGTACTAAGATGGGACTAAATGAAACAAAATGCCTTTCAAAACATTAGTGTGTCTTTTGAGCAGTGTTAGAAATTGCATTGTCAATAAAAGGCTTATAAGATTGAGAACGCAGTGCATAAAAATAACTTGTATACCTAGAATAGACATAACTTCATATTGCAGCAGCTTTCTAAACTAACCTACTTGAGCTTTAAATAGCCACAAAGAATAACATGAAAACATAAAAGTAACTTTGTTGGCTTCCAAAAGTTTCATAAATTTTACAAGAATACGTTAATAAACAAGTGGATTCCCTGTTATTTCTGCTGTAGAGCAGTTTTAAACTTGTCCACATACTTTTGTGACATGCTTTTTGCGACTGAGCCTGACAGGGTGTTTCTGTCTCAATTTGGAGAAGCTACTTACACTGATTTTAACCATGGCAAAGGGAGGGGACAGAAAACAGTTACAGGCTGAACACTCACGAAATGTGAACAATACAGACACGATACTGGAAATGAGGAAATGCGTGTCGTCTTAGGAACTTTTCAAGAGCATTTGCTCTACAGGTACTCTCGCGTCAATCGCCTAGGATCATTTCAAGTTAGATTTCTGGATTGTCTGCTTTTTTTACAACTTTCAACTACAATTAAAATTCTTGGAAAAGTAGGGAAGAACGGAGTTTTTGTTTGTTCTGATAGAGGAAGTCTACAAAAAACCCCCCCCAAAGTCACAATTATAAAATGTTAAAAGCTTCTCCTTTGAGATAGGGAAAAAATGAAAAATTCCAACTACCATCATTTCTCAATATACACTAGAGATTTTAGCCAATGTAGTAAAGGAAAGGAAAGAAATAAAACATGCAAATTCAGAATGGAAGAAATAAAAGTGACACAATTCATGGATGATACGATTGTTTTGGTACGACAAGGTCAGCAAGTTTTTTCTGCAAATGGCCAGATAAGAGACATTTTAGGCTTTCCAGGCCACATATTGTTTCTGCAGAATTTTTTTTTTACAATGATTTATGAAAGTGCAAGAACCAGTTTTAGCTTGCGGACCCTGTAAAAACAGGCTGTGGGTTGATCTGGCCTGGAGGCCATAGTTTGCTGACACTGGAGCTGTAGATAATCTACAATGGAATTATTGGAATTTATAAGAGTTTAGCAAGGTTGCCAAATGTCAATATATAGAGATGAATGGTTTTATAAATTCTAACCACAAATAGTTAGAAAATGAAATTTAAATAAAGATATCACTTACAATAGCAGTATTAAATACTCAGGATAAATCTAACAAAAGATATGCAAGATATACACAAATTTATAGCAGTATTGAGACAAAATGAAGAGAACTTAAGTAAATGGAGAGACATCCCAAGTTTGTGCATTGGAAGACATTTTAAAGATGTCGGTTTTCTCCAAATTGATCAACAGATTATGTGCGGTCACATGTAATCTCTCTTGTGAATCTTGTCAAGTTGATTCTAAAATTATATAAAAATGAAAAGTCTAAGAAGATTCAAAGCACTCTTGAAGAAGAACCTGGTGGGAAGATTTGCTTTACAAGAAATCAAGAGGTATATAAAAGATGTAATAATTGAGACAGCAATTAGTATTAGTTGCTAATACTAATACACATTGGTATTTCTTAATACACACACACACATTGGTATTTCTTAAAGTAAACTTTAAAGCCAACTGTAAACCAATTAACATAAGTAGCTATAAATTTAAAGGCCAAATGAGCATTCTAGACATAATTCCAAAGATTCAGTTGCCTCTATTTTTCTCCTTTATTGATATTGCCTATTACAATTTGAGTCTCTAAGGTATTTGGTGATCAGTGTTTTGAAATGCTCTTCAATATCTCTGGATGGAGATGAAAATTTCCTCTCTCTTTTATAGTGAATAGCAGTGTGTTCATCAACTAACAGCAAGATCTATACAGTAAAATTCTACGTCCAAGATTTTGAAACTAATACTTAAAAAAATAAGCAGAGGAAATTATGTCCCCTACCACCACCAAAAAAAAGAAAAAAATTCTTGGCCAAGACAAAAGCCTTAATTTCCTTTTCTTAAGCAAAGAGAAAGAAAACAAACATGCTTATCGAAATGCCCTCCCTTAGGATATGGAACTTACAAGCTCAGGCCCCTAAAAGCAGAAGAAAAGTTGTGGGAAGGGCAGGATATCTTTTATATCCAGATCATGTGTAGCAAGCACAGATGTTCACCCGGTGATTCCAGATTATTCCACCCAATTCTACTTGCTGCTGCTTCTCTGTCTCATGTGAGCAAGGATGGAAAAGACAAGTCAATCTAGAAAACACTGGTTAGTACACAGCTCAGTAATCACATCAGTTGATATCAGCATAAGGATAGACATAGACGGCAATGGAATAGAGTCCAGAAGTCAGCCCACACATGTGTGGTTTATTAATTTTAGACAAAAGAGCCAAGGTAATTCAATGGAGGAAAGTACAGCCTTTTTTTTTTTTTTTTTAATTTTTTGTTTATTGCAGTAACATTGGTTTATAACATTGTAAAAATTTCAGGTGTACATCATTGTACTTCTATTTCTGCGTGGACTACATCATGTTCACCACCAAAATACTAATTACAACCCATCACCAGACACATGTACCGAATTACCCCTTTCACCCTCCTCCCTCCCCCCTTCCCCTCTGGTAACCACCAATCCAATCTCTGTCCCTATGTGTTTGTTTATTGTTGTTATTATCTACTACTTAATGAAGGAAATCATACGGTATTTGACCTTCTCCCTCTGACTTATTTCACTTTGCATTATACCCTCAATGTCCATCCATGTTGTCACAAATGGCTGGATTTCGTCTTTTCTTATGGCTGAGTAGTATTCCATTGTGTATATATACCACAGCTTCTTTATCCATTCGTCCCTTGATGGGCACTTAGGTTGCTTCCAAGTCTTGGCTATCGTGAATAAGGCTGCAATGAACACAGGGGTGCATGTACCTTTGCAAATTGGTGTTTTCAAGTTCTTTGGATAAATACCCAACAGTGGAATAGCTGGATCATATGGTAGTTCTATCCTTGATTTTTTGAGGAATCTCCATACTGTTTTCCATAGTGGCTGCACCAGTTTGCACTCCCACCAGCAGTGTATGAGAGTTCCCTTCTCTCCACATCCTCTCCAACACATGTTGTTTCCTGTCTGGTTAATTATAGCCATTCTGACGGGCGTGAGGTGATATCTCATTGTAGTTTTGATTTGCATTTCCCTGATAGTTAGTGATTTTGAACATCTTTTCATGTGTCTGTTGGCCATCTGTATATCTTCTTTGGAGAAATGTCTGTTCAGGTCTTTTGCCCATTTTTTAATTGGGTTGGTAGTTTTTGTTGTTGAGATGCATGAGTTCTTTATATATTTTGGAGATTAAGCCCTTATCAGATGTATGGTTTGCAAATATCTTCTCCCAATTGTTAGGTTGTCTTTTCGTTTTGTTGATGGTTTCCTTTGTTGTGCAGAAGCTTTTTAGTTTGATGTAGTCCCATTTGTTTATTTTTTCTATTGTTTCTCTTGCCCGGTCAGATGTGGTGTTTGAAAAGATGTTGCTAAGACCGATGTCGAAGAGCGTACTGCCTATGTTTTCTTCTAGAACTTTCACAGTTTCAGGTCTTACATTCAAGTCTTTAATCCATTTAGAGTTAATTTTTGTGTATGGTGTAAGGTAAGGGTCTACTTTCATTTTTTTGCATATGGCTATCCAGTTTTCCCAACACCATTTGTTGAAGAGACTTTCTTTTCCCCATTGTATGTTCTTGGCTCCTTTGTCAAAGATTAGCTGTCCATAGATGTGTGTGTTTATTTCTGGGCTTTCAATTCTATTCCACTGATCTGTGTGTCTGTTTTTGTGCCAGTACCATGCTGTTTTGGTTACTATAGCTTTGTAGTATATTTTGAAATCAGGGAGTGTGATACCTCCAGCTTTGTTCTTTTTTCTCAGGATTCCTTTAGCTATTCGGGGTCTTTTGTTGTTCCATATAAATTTTAGGATTCTTTGTTCTATTTCTGTGAAAAATGTTGTTGGAACTTTGATAGGGATTGCATTGAATCTATAGATTGCTTTAGGAAGTATGGACATCTTAACTATGTTAATTCTTCCAATCCAAGAGCACGGAATATCTTTCCATTTCTTTGTATCTTCTTCAATTTCTTTCAGAAATGTTTTATAGTTTTCGGTGTACAGATCTTTCACCTCTTTGGTTAAGTTTATTCCTAGGTATTTTATTCTTTTTGTTGCAATTGTAAATGGGATGGTATTCTTAATTTCTCTTTCTGATACTTCGTTGTTAGTGTACAGAAATGCAACTGATTTTTGTATGTTGATTTTGTATCCTGCAACTTTACCATATTCGTTTATTACTTCTAAAAGTTTTCTGGTGGATTCTTTAGGGTTTTCTATATATAAAATCATGTCATCTGCAAATAGTGACAGTTTCACTTCTTCCTTTCCAATTTGGATCCCTTTTATTTCTTTCTCTTGCCTGATTGCTCTGGCTAGGACTTCAATACTATGTTAAATAGGAGTGGTGACAGTGGGCATCCTTGTCTGGTTCCTGTTCTTAGAGGGATAGCTTTCAGTTTTTCACCATTGAGGATGATATTAGCTGTGGGTTTCTCATATATGGTCTTTATTATGTTGAGGTACTTTCCTTCTGTACCCATTTTATTCAGAGTTTTTATCATAAATGGATGCTGGATCTTGTCAAATGCTTTCTCTGCATCTATTGAGATGATCATGTGATTTTTGTTCTTCATTTTATTAATGTGGTGTATTACATTGATTGATTTGCGAATGTTAAACCATCCCTGCATACCTGGAATAAATCCCACTTGATCATGGTGTATAATCTTTTTAACGTATTGGTGTATGCGAGTTGCTAGGATTTTGTTGAGGATTTTCGGATCGATGTTCATCAGTGATATTGGCCTGTAATTTTCTTTTTTTGTGTTGTCCTTGTCTGGTTTTGGTATCAGGGTAATGTCAGCTTCGTAGAATGAGTTAGGGAGCTTCCCCCCCTCCTCAATTTGTTGGAAGAGTTTGAGAAGGATAGGTATTAAGTCTTCTTTGAATGTTTGGTAGAATTCACCAGGGAAGTCATCTGGTCCTGGACTTTTATTTTTGGGGAGGTTTTTGATTACTGTTTCGATCTCCTTACTGGTGATTGGTCTATTCAAATTCTCTACTTCTTCTTGATCCAGTTTTGGAAGGTTGTATGATTCTAAGAATTTATCCATTTCTTCCAGATTGCCGAATTGGTTGGCATATAGTTTTTCACAGTATTCTCTTATAATCTTTTGTATTTCTGAGGTGTCTGTTGTAACCTCTCCTCTTTCATTTCTGATTTTACTTATTTGTGCCTTCTCTCTTTTTTTCTTGGTGAGTCTAGCTAAAGGTTTGTCTATTTTGTTGATCTTTTCAAAGAACCAGCTCTTGGTTTTATTAATTTTTTCTATTGTTTTTTTTGTCTCTATTTCATTTATTTCTGCTCTGATTTTTATTATTTCCCTTCTTCTACTGATTTTGGGCTTTGTTTGTTCTTCTTTTTCCAGTTCCTTCAGGTGCATTGTTAGATTGTTTATTTGAGATTTTTCTTGTTTGTTGAGATAGGCCTGTATTGCTATAAACTTCCCTCTTAGAACCGCTTTTGCTGTATCCCATAAATTCTGGCATGTCGTATTTTCATTTTCATGTGTCTCCAGGTATTTTTTGATTTCTTCTTTGATTTCTTCGTTAACCCAGTCGTTGTTCAGTAGCATTTTGTTTAATCTCCATGTATTTGTGGCTTTTCTGATTTTCTTCCTATAGTTGATTTCTAGTTTCATACCGTTGTGGTCAGAAAAGATGCTTGGTATTATTTCAATCTTCTTGAATTTATGGAGACTTGTTTTGTGGCCTAATATGTGATCAATCCTGGAGAATGTTCCATGTGCATTTGAAAAGAACGTGTATTCTTCGGTTTTTGGATGGAATGCTCTGTATATATCTACTAGGTCCATCTGTTCTAAGGTGTCGTTTAAGGCCAATGTTTCCTTATTGATCTTCTGTTTGGATGATCTATCCGTTGGTGTAAGTGGAGTGTTCAAGTCCCCTACTATTATTGTGTTACTGTCTATTTCTGTTTTTATGTCTGTTAATAATTGCTTTATATATTTAGGTGCACCTACATTGGGTGCGTAGATATTTACAAGTGTTATATCCTCTTGTTGGATTGTTCCCTTGATCATTATGTAATGCCCTTCTTTGTCTCTTTTTACAGTTTTTGTTTTAAAGTCTATTTTGTCTGATATGAGTACTGCTACCCCAGCTTTCTTTTCATTGCCATTTGCGTGGAGTATCTTTTTCCATCCCTTCACTTTCAGTTTGTGAGTGTCTTTAGGTCTGAAGTGTGTCTCTTGTATGCAGCATATATATGGGTCTTTTTTTTTTTTTTTTTTTAAAGATTTTATTTATTTTATTTTTCCCCCCAAAGCCCCAGTGGATAGTTGTATGTCGTAGCTGCACATCCTTCTAGTTGCTGTATGTGGGACTCGGCCTCAGGATGAACGGAGAAGTGGTGCCTCGATGCACACCCGGGATCCGAACCCGGGCCACCAGCATCGCAGCGCGCGCACTTAACCACCAAGCCACAGGGCCGGCCCTGGGTCTTGTTTTTTTATCCAGTCAGCCACCCTATGCCTTTTAATTGGAGCATTTAGTCCATTGATGTTTAAAGTAGCTATTGATAAGTATGTACTTACTGCCATTTTTTAACTTTTTTTTTTTTTTTTTTCCTCAGTGTTTTAGTAGTCCTTCTCTGTTCCTTACTTCTTCTATACAGAATTGATGGTCACTTTAGTTTGACCTCTGTCTGAAAGCTGTACTCTTTAACTACCCTCCTCCCTCCTTTTATGTTTTTGATATCATATCTAACCTCTTTTTTGTGCATTTGTATCCATTATGTTCTAATCGTGGAAATAGATAATTTTTCCTATTTTGGTCTTCTCTTTTCCCCTTAAATCAGTCCCTTTAACATTTCTTGTAACACTGGTTTCTTGGTGACAAACTCCTTTAATTTTTGCTTATCTGGGAAAATTTTGATCTCTCCTTCCATTTTGAACGATAACCTTGCTGGGTAGAGTATTCTTGGCTGTAAGTTTTTTCCTTTTAGCACTTTAAATATATCGTGCCATTCTCTTCTAGCCTGTAAGGTTTCTGCTGAGAAGTCAGCTGATAGCCTTATGGGGTTTCCTTTGTATGTAACTTGACATTCTCTTGCGGCTTTTAGGATTCTCTCTTTATCTTTAATTCTGGACATTTTGATTATGATGTGTCTTGGTGTGGGCCTCTTTGGGTTTATCTTGTTTGGGGCTCTCTGTGCCTCCTGTACCTGGATATCTGTTTCCTTCCTTAGGTTAAGGAAGTTTTCATCTATTATTTCTTGAAATAGATTCTCTGCCCCCTTGTCTCGCTCTTCTCCTTCCGGGACACCTATAACACGGATGTTAGTGCGCTTGATGTTGTCCCAGAGGTCCCTTAGACTGTCCTCACTCTTTTTAATTCTTTTCTCTTTTACCTGTTCACCTTGGGAAATTTCTTCTAGTCTTTCTTCCAGCTCACAGATCCGTTCTTCTGTATCCTCTACTCTGCTTTTGAGTCCCTCTAATGAATTTTTCATTTCCAGTATTGTATTCTTCATTTCTGATTGGTTCTTTTTTATATCTTCCATTTCTTTTTTGACATTCTCACTGAGTTCATCTATTCTTCTCCCCAGATCAGTGAGCATCCTTAACACTCTTAGTTTGAACTCTCTGTCGGGTAGGTTGCTCATTTCTGTTTCACTTAGTTCCTTTTCTGGGGTTTTGTCCTGTTCCCTTACTTGGAATGTATTCTTTTGCCTCCTCATTTTGCCTCTTTCCCTGTGCTTGTGTCTATGTATTAGGTAGGTCAGCTACGTCTCCTGGTCTTGGATAGGTGACCTTATGTAAGTGATGCCTTAGGAGGCTTCCAGTGTGCTTCCCTCAGTTCTCAATGTTCCAGGGGTGGCCCCTATGTGGGCTACGTGTGTCCTTCTATTGAGGCCTGTTAGCTCTCCCTATAGGCGCCCAGGGAGGCTGAGTTATGCTCCTGGCCAGCTGTTGTAATGCTCAGCTGCTTGTAGTTGTTGTGGGCCCTTCAGTCACTTTATCAGGTGTGGGGAGCCCCAGCACAGTTGGCTGCAAGTTCTAATACCACATTTGTGTTGCAGTATTTCTTTTAAGTGAGTAGGCCCCCAGTGTGGCAGGTTGTTAGGCTCAGGGCCTTACAATTGCTGTAAACCTCTAGCCTATTAGGTCTCTTGTCAGCTCTCTGAGGATTGCAGCTGGGTGGGGCTGCCCTTAGGCACAGGAGCACCCAATTGTTTCAGGCTTTGGAAGGTGGGGCAAACCTCCTATGTGGGTCTTTGAGAAGCACAAGTCTTCTGCAGCTGACAAGCCCTGCCGCCCAGAGGTCCACACACACAGTCAACACAGTCCTGCTCCGTGTGAGCGCCCCGACCTCCCCAAGCGGACCCAGTCTCTCCACGGTGGGAGCCCCACACACTCCACCACCACCCCACACTCTCCACCCGCTCCTTGTGCACACCCTGCCCCGCTCAAGTCAGCTCAGTTGCCAGGCTGCAGAGAATCCAGTCACCAATCTATGCAGGCCCACACGTTGCCTGAGGGCTTGTTGGGTGGGGCCAGTCTCTAGGGTGGGCTGCCTGCCCTGGCTGAGCTGGATTAAATCAGTGCTCTAGCGGGTGGAGCAGACCCTGGGCTAGCAGGTCTCAGGGAGAACTCCAATGGCGTCTGTGTCAGCATGCTCACACCAGGCCACAACAGTGGCCGCCGCCAATGTCCCAGTCCCTGGAGAGGTCTCACCCCTCACCGAGATGCACTCAGGGCCTATTAGGTGAGTCTCTTGTCACCGAAGCACTGTGCACCTTTCTTTCTGGTGATTTTAGGATGCTTTCTGAAACGGGTGAGTTTGTGCGCGGGCCCTTTAAGAGCCAGTTTTAGTTTCTTTGTGAACCGGGTTTTCTGGGGGTGCTACCCAATGCTTTAGTAGCAGCAAAGTCAGATATTATGCCACTGGTGTCGATTGTGCTGGGTCCACAAAATGCCCACAGCGGGGGCGCTCCCCGGCTCGGGGCCCCGCGCCTCCAGGGAGGCTGCGTACCTGTGAGCTGCTCCCGGCGGCCGTGAAGCTGGCGGCTTGTGAAGGCGGCGTTTTTCCTCTCCGGAAGGGAGTCTCTGCCTCTTCCACCTCAGTTAGGATTGTCCGTTGTTGCAGGAGTTCCTCTCATCCAGTTTTCAGTTCTGTCTAAGGGGTAATTTTTCCACGAGTAGTTGTAAATTGGCTGTGTCCACGGGAGGAGGTGAGTTCAGAGTCTGCCTACACCGCCATCTTGACTCTAGAACAGTACAGCCTTTTAAACCAGTGTGCTAGAACAACTGATTATCCATATGCAAAACCATGAACCTTTGAACCTTCCCTCCTACTATACATGAAAGTTAAATTGAAATGGATCATAGACCTAAATAAAAGTTAAAGCTATAATAACTGTAAAACTTCTAGAAAAAACATAGGATAAAGTCTTTGTTACTTTGGGTTAGACAAAGATATTTTAGATAGAGACCAAAACATAACTCATAAATAAAAGAATGTTGAATTGGACCTTATCAAAATTAAAAACTTTTGCCCTTCAAAAGACAACATTAAGAAACACACCGGAGGAAAACATTTGCAAAATATGTATCTGATAAAGGACTTTTATCCAAAATATATAAGAACTTTTACAACTCAATAAGAAGATAGACAACCCAATTGAAAAAATGGGTAAAAACATTTGAAAAGAAACTTTACTAAAGATGATATACAAATGTCTAATAAGCTCGTTATTCATTAGGGAAATATAAATTAAAACCACAATGAGATACTTTTATACAACCACTAGAATGGCCAAAGTTAAAAAGGGGACAGTACCAAGTGTTGATGAGGAGGTACAAAATCTGCACCTCTCACACGTTGCTAGTGGGAATGTAAAATGGTACAGCCACTTTGGAAAACAGACTACTGGTTTCTTAAAATGTTAAAAAAAAAAAAAACTCAGCAATTTCATTCCTATGTATCTACCCAAGATAAATGAAAACATATGCCCACACAAAAAGACTTATAAATGAATATTCATCACAGCATTATTCATAATAGCCTCAAATATAAACAATCCAAATGTCCATCAACTGGTGAATGGTAAAAAAAACGTGGTACATCATACAATGGAATATTACTCAGAAATAAAAAGGAATGAATAACTGACACACACAACAACATGGGAGAGATTCAAGAACATTACACTAAGTGAAAAGACATAAGGTTACATGTTGTCTGATTCCATTTATATGAAATTTCTAGAAAAGTCAGACTTGTATGGATAGAAAGCAGATCATTGGTTGTCTGGGGTTAAGGGTGGGAGTGGAGATGACTACAAATGGGGATGAGAGAACTTCTTCAGCCCATGGAAATGTTCTAAAACGAGACTGTGTTGATGGCTGCACTGCAGACGTTGAACTGGACACTTAAAATTGGCGAATTTTATGGTATGTAAATTATACCTCAATAAAATGAAATAAAGCTGTTTTAAAAAAATCTCATGGTTTGTCCCAAATGTTTCGCAAATTCTCTTTCAAATCTCTTTCAAGTACACAGCGTAGAGAAATCTGTTAAGAAAATTATAGCAATGGGACCTGCCCCTAAATCTCTTCCTAGACTTACAAATGGATTGCTTTCACATTCGCAGGACAGAGAGATACGGATGATCAGATGCTTATTTTCTAAATGGATAGAGGTCTGCCCTTTTAGAAAAGACTGATTGATTGTTGTTATAAAGAATCTTTGTTTTTAAACTTTTATTATAGAAAAATTTAAATATATATAAACATATAAAAAGTAGAAAATTTAGGGGCCAGCCCAGTGGCACAAGCGGTTAAGTGCGTGCACTCTGCTGCGGCGGCCCGGGGTTCGCCGGTTCGGATCCCGGGTGTGCACCAACGCACCGCTTGTCAAGCCATGCTGTGGCAGCGTCCCATATAAAGTGGAGGAAGATGGGCATGGATGTTAGCCCAGGGCCAGTCTTCCTCAGCAAAAAGAGGAGGATTGGCAGATGTTAGCTCAGGGCCGCTCTTCCTCACACACAAAAAAAGAAAATTTAAATATGTGTAGCTCATCGTATGGCAACGATAGCTCAATAATGCTGTTTAAATAAGTAGATGAAAGTATGATGAACCCTCATCCCCATATGAATTTTCACCTCATGGCAAATCTTGTTTCATCGATACCTCCACCGATCTCTCGGCTCCTGAATTAACTGGAAGCAAAGAACAGACATATCCTTCCTTCTGTATACTCTGTTCATGTCTATATAAGACACATAACCATAATACTATTATCACATCTAAAAATATAATTATTTTATATAGTATAAAATTTTTATATTAAATATTTAAAAAAATCAGTGTTTCAATTTCTGATTGTCTCATAAATGTCATGACATTTATTTTTAGAGCTTGTTTGCATCAGGACTCACATAAGGTCCACAAGTTTGATTAAATGATTGACTGGTATGTCTCTAAGTCTCTGTTATTCTACACGCTCTTCCTCCATCTTGCTTTTTGCTTTTGCCATTTACTTGTTGAAGAAGCAGAGCTGTCTGTCCTGTAGCATCTCCGCCTGATGCACTATGTTGCCTGCATCACCAGGGTATCCTTTCTTCTGTCCCTCTATCCTCTGTTCTTGCTGTAGATTGTACATTTCAGTGACTCCAGCTGGGGACCATCCAGGCCAAGCCCAGCTTACATCAAACTCCAGCCAAGTTACACTGGGAGGGAAAAGAAATGATCCTTGTTGGAAACCACTGAGTTTTGAGGTAGTTTGGTACACAGAATCACTGAGGCATATGTTAATAACTTTTAACATCATACATAAAATGAAAGACATTTCCAGTTGCTTTGTATTCTAGCCACATTTTGGATATGATCTGGCACGGTCAGATTCTAGAAGGAATTTGGTTACATGACTGGAAATGCAGGCAGTCCCACCTGCGTAGTGAAAACCGTGACATCTGGCCTTGGTACTGGAACTGTTAGTTATTCATGTTTGACTCTTGAGAGGACATGGCTTGAATAAACTACACCCTTGCTTGTTAATTCTTTGAAATCCTCTCACAAAAGCAGGGGTTCTACTGAAAAGAAAATAGCTTCGTGGAGTAGGGTGCGGCCGGCTGGCTGGCACAGTGGAGGCAGAGGCAGACAGTGCCCCTTCACACCCTGACCCGCTGCCCCGGGGCTCTGAAGGCGGGGCCTGCTGGTGGCACACCCCCAAGCCTTTGTGTTAGGGCCATACTTCACCTTCCTGTCTTTCCTACTTTCCTTTTTCAATTATTACTAATGCAGTTTTCTCCTCTTGTTAACTATGTTCACACTAATAAAGTTCAGAGCTTATTTCTTACTTTCTATTCCTTAGAAAGTTCTCTTTATTCAAGAGTTTTTTTGAAGAGCGGGGGAATGAAAAGGATCCCTCCTCTCCATCTCTCTACGCTACGCACATGTCTGACTTACATCCTATGGGGAAAAGCAAAGACATAGTTTTAATGCTGGGCCATTGAAAGTACAGAGAATGAAACACTGCAGAGGAAACGACGGTTAAATTAAATGACTTTTGACTTGGAACAGACACACTGAACACACCACCTTAATTTTCTTGATGAAAACCACAGGGTCAAGTGATCTGGCATCAGCGCCTGAGCCAGAATTAGAGAGCAGAGACCGGGCTGGGCCGTCCAGCCGTCAGGTCTCAGGGCATTTCATCATCAGAGCTGGGGGCAGGTGAGGAGGGGACAAGAGGGTCCGAGCAGGAGGGAGAGGTTTTAGATTTGTTGTGCCTCAGAGGAGGACCAGGCGGCGCTCTTCAGGGCAAAGGGAAGCTATCCTGGGGAGCAGCTACTAAAGGAGGAGTGAGAACTTCCACGATGGCAGAACTCCTTCCAGTACAACTGGGAGCTGCCTCCCGTCATTGGAAAGGGGCCATGGGACTAGGCCCAAGCACACACCCTGAGCCATCTCTAATGTTCTTTATGAAGTGATTTTTACCTGGCTGATTCTGTTGTTTTCAGGGGGTGTGGTGCAAACATTGGCCGCCATTACCAGAAACTGGAAAACTCTCCCTGACTTCTTCAAGCACCATTTTCCCTCCTGTATTAACCCAATCACACAGAAACAGTAACGATTTTACTGAGGACACCTTCTGCTGGACCTCATTCGTGTCCAGTTGTCACCGCGGGGGCACAGAGTGATCAAGACAAAAAGCAGAGGCTGACGAGGCCGCTTTGCAACCGCCCGCAGCTCAGGGCCTCACTCACCTCGGGTCCACTGATGGCACCGGTCTTTCTAGGAATCAGTTTAGAGCAGATTTTGCCAGTCTGTGGATGCATCTCTAACTTCCATAGCAAACTTCATCATCATTCTAAGATTTTATATCTGAGAAAGACTTGAGCCCCATGGGAAGAGGGAAGTAGTGATTACAGACAGAAATTCCTGTTACCAGAGAGAACCAGAAGTGGCTTATGGAGCCTTTTTAACAAAAAACTTGCCTGTCAACGTGCGTGTTGTACTGAACCTCCACTATTCACTACCTCCGCCTGCAGACACAGACCTCACTTGTCTGCTTTTCACCACCAGTGAGGCTGGACTGTGAACTCAGCACTCACAGCATCACAGACTGTCAGGCTGTGAGTAACCGGGCCTGTGGGGAGGGCCCACTGCTTATTGTACCCGGGACTCAACAACTTTCTTGAAAAAGAGTATATCCAAAAACCCACCATGGGCTTAACTTCTCCTTCAAATTAAAAAATACAACAAAAAGACCAAAACCTGAGGGATAAGGTGAGAAATTCAGGACCTTAGGAATGATGATGATTTTGTCAAAATCTGTCATATTTGAAGGATCCTAGAATTTACTGTATCTTGACATAACTCAGAAGGGAGCACTTCAAAGTAAATGTATTACTAGGAAGTTTCTAACCTTAAAATTACATTAAAATTGGATACTAAATTCATGTGCTAAAGAAAGAAAAAGTGTGACATCAGTGAAAACGGTGGGCCCTTTCCTCAGTGAACAAGCACCGTCGAGAATCCTCTCCTCCACTGAAGCAATGGGAGAGCTGGAAAAGCGGTCAGAAGCAACTTTTTCAGATCTCTGGAAATGAACCAAAGGCAGGTAGCAATCTGAGGCGTGTTCACTCACGTGAAATGGCTGAATCGCAGTCACAGCAGAGCACTTCATGATGTTTTCAATGGCCGTCCCCAACCCATGTCCACGGAAGCCTTGAACACCAGCAGTCTGGTAATCTCCTGGAGGGGGTTGATAGGGCGGGGCTCCATTCCCAGAGAACTGTCCTCATCTCATTTGTCTGGTTGTTCCCTGGAAGACCCCATGTGCAACGCCGTCTTTATTTAACAGGACTCAGATCTCTCACACCAAGAGGCCTTTTCCCAGGGGGCGTTTGTCCTGATAATTACAGGCAATTACGTAATTTTGTGGCTGCCTGAGATGGCCCATAACAATTGGGACTAATCAAAAAGCTTAAAAGAAAATGCTGGAAAATGAGATGTTCATAGGGGCTTTGAGAGCTCTGACATATTCCTGGGTATCTAGAAGGCCATGCACATCGTAGGGCTGCACACATCCTCGGGAAACACCCAAGAAGGACCCAAACTCTCACCCCTGGCTGACCTTGAGGCTCTGCAAGCAAGCAGTACTTACTAGGAAGGGCAAAACCTGGGTTGTAAAACAGTTCCGTAATTAATCAGTCAGTCAGTCAATCAGCAGTATGACCTTGGGAAGTCACCCTGCCCTTTCTGAGCCTCTCAATTTCCTTATTGGACTGAAGCTGAATATATGGTGATCTGTACATGTGTAGGTGAAAAGACGTGTGTTTGTGAGGGAACATGCACATGGCTGTTCACGAATGGACTTTAGACTCTAGAGGGCTCAGAAACTGTGTGCAAAATGCTTACATGCATGTGTATTTTCTCATACAGGCTCTAATGTTTTCATGAGACAAAGGGGTCAATTACCCAAAAACCAGTTATAAATGACTAGACAAAATTACCAGTAGGTCTTTTGCACTAGTGAATTCTAAGGGAACACGATTTAAAAACCATACACACAAACATGTTTGCTACAAGTGAGTAGAGGCTTTTTAATATTGTCTACGTGTGTCTGTTTATTTTATGGAGGAATGCTGAGAGAAGCTAGTAGCCAGAAAGATAAAAATAATAAAAAGTTAAACACACACAGAAGTTAATCATGTAATAAGAATTGGAAATATATTTAAACAATTGTAAGCCTATAAGAAACATTATAAAATAAATTACCTCATGTTGAATTTTTCATCTATGGATTTAATAAGTTATTTCTGTTGTAACCCCAAATTTTATTTATGAAAAATTAAGACCACCTTTAAGAAGCTTCAATATTCACTTTTATTATTTATAAAAAAATTAAGGTATCAGAGTGCATATGGTGTACTGTGATCTTGGTTTTGCACACTTATTCACGTGTTTACATTATTTCAACTTTAATAAACATACTGTATGTGTATCTTTACAATACCTGATAAAGATTTAGCTGTCTGGCACTTATACATGTATTATCAATAAGTTCATTCTGATGCTCTGCACGTCAAGAGGATGTTAAAAATGATTGGCCTGAAATAACTCCAAGACGAAGATTTATGGAAGCAGTTATGCTCCAGCAATGGCCACGCATTTATTTGTGCCGGTTTTATTTTTGCCCTTGAATTGAATGTACACATTTGCCAAAAAAAAAATCTGGAAATGAAGTTGTTACTTTTTAGTCCAATAAATAATTTTAGCTACGCTTAATGTAGCTTTTTTAAGGCCTTCATACAATTGAAAAAATTAAAGTCAAGCATGTTAAAACCCTGTTCATTTATAAAATAAAAAATAGAATTTTACAGGTTTGCCGTTAAAAGTTACGGTTTAAAACCTATCATGCATGTAATAGTTGCAACCCAACTGCAAGTCCTTGGTGCTGGCAGGCGGGGCACAGCCCGGGGCCAGCAACGTGAGGCATTAAGAAAACACTGTGATGTCAGAGGTCTAGGTTTACATGTATTAAGCCACACGCCAGCGAATTCTCTGATAAATACACATCATTTTAATAATTGGTATTTGATAGCAGATGAAAACATGCATTAGACTAAAAATGCCACAAATTTGTTTTTATATCCATTCACTATAAAACTTTCTTTTTTAAAATTTAAAGTCTTGGTTCCTATTTTAGAATACACAATAATCAGGAGGATACATGATGGGGAGCCAGTTTTCAGTAAAAGATGCACAGTGGGTCCATCCAAGCAGCTTCATCAGCTATAACAAGACACAATGATACATTATTGAAGGAAAGAACAGATTTTTCGAGCTCAATCTTTAGGGCAAATTCTGAATTAAATATTTAGTAATAATAAAGTAGTAGCATGTAAATCTCTCCTTCCACCCAACCCACCATCACCTACCCACCCACCTTCCTTCCCACCAACCACTCTTCCTTACTATCCACACATCAACCAACCTCCCCACCACCCGACCCGCCCTGTCGGTCATCACCGTCCCTGCCAACCTTCCTTCTTTCCCTCCTTCCTCCTAACCTTTCTGTCTTTCTTCCTTCCTCCCAATTTAACTCACTTGCTCCCTTCCTTCCTACCAGCCTAGTTTCCTTTCATTCACTTTTTCTGAGGGCCTATGTAGGTCCAACACTGTTCTAGGCATCGAGAAAACAGCACTGAACAAACTCACTTTCCACTTTCAGGAAATTTATGTTCTATTCAGGAAAACCAAATAATAAGCAAATCAATAAATAGATGAATAAATAAGTAAAAAATTAAGATATATATCAGTTATACAGTAAGTAGAACTTGACGTAGTACAGAGTGACTGGGAAGTGAGATGGTCAAGAAAGGGATCTCTGAGGAGGTGACATTTAAGTTGAAATCTAAATGACCAGAAGAAAATCTACTCTGCAAATCTGGAGCAGAGCTTTCCATACAGCTGGAATAGTTAGGTCCTCAGGTGGGAAAGGGCGTGGCTCTTTTAGCCAAGCCGAGAGGGGGCTGGTGCCGCAGAAGCAGAGCAAAAGGGGAGGTGTGATATGAGACATGGCTGGAGAGGAAGGCAGGAGCCAGACCACATGAGGCTGTACGGGCCACACTGAGGAATTTGGATGTTACTCCAAATGTGATGGAGATTCACCGGTAGGTGTCTAAAGCCATCTTTTCCGGCTGCTGGGTGGAGAACAGACAGTAGGGGAGCAGAGCAGAGAGGAGACAAGTTATAAAACATCTCCTGATGTGAATGTCTGGGTGATCACTGGCTCACAAATACAAGACCTGCCAGATTACAACCGATGTGATGAGAATCACACTAGACACAGTAACAATTAATTCCAGAAAGAGTTCTCTGAACCCATTAACAGATCTGAAGGTGCTAATTTAAAATGTCTTACAATCTGGACTGACTGATGAAGGCACAGAGAAAAAGTCTAAGAGTAAAGATAACCTACAGTTTACTCTAATTACAAAAAATTTCCACAGGAACCTACTGGTCAGTTTTACATCCAAGGAACACCTTCAGTATAGAGACCTGACCCTTGGCTGCATTTGGTAAGACCAACATTCCCCAACCTCCATCTATCCTTTAGGCCTAAACCAATCATGCGTGTACAAAAACAAGACGAGGCTCAAATAATTTCTGTTGAATTCAATAAGTTTTTACACTTGACAATTAACTTGTATGGAAAGCTGAACCATATAATTTCTCTGCATATAATATATGGTAAAATAACAAAATGATCTATCACCTTAAACGAAGAATAAAATCAAACATAAACTCTAAAGTTCAACCATTTTAGAAATGAGCCAACATGTATTTAAAAGGAATTATTTGTTTCCTTCAGAAAGGAAAACGTTATTTTTTCACTCTACAAAATTCATGATGCATTTTTGCCTATGTTGAAAACATCTGAGGCTAAATATAGGTTTTTCTGGACAGGAATAAAAAATGTTTTAAAAATTTACATAGCTTACTGACTATCTCATGCACTTATTTTACAGTTTACGTTATGTTAATTAGAGTACTAATTAGTCATGATAAAGTCAGTATTGGTATACCACTACCATAACGTGTTTCAGCTATCTTGTCACTATGCAATACTGAAGTGATACTCAACAGTGACAATTTAAATATCACTTACTTGAATACAATTTTTCCAGTTTTCTTTTGTTGGTTTTTCTTCCACAAGTTTAGTTGCAAATTTAAGGCCTCTCCCATACATTTTATTTACTAATGCATGCTTGTATGCAAATGTCAAAACCTATAATATAAAACAGGATAAAGCTTATCTATGAAATATTTACATTTTAAGGCATATAGCTTTAATAATGAAAGAATTAAGGCTTTAACACAAGTGTAGCCTTTAAGATGAACATGTTACATCAAGTAAATTTTAAAAACTTTTAAAACAATTAACATCTTCAAAAGAGCTGGGTATTCCATAGAACAGATCATTTATCTGGGGGAAGAAAATTATGATGATAAATCACTAGCTGTTAGAATCCATACCAAAACATCTCTTTATGCAAGAGAAAGCAGAACTAATAACATAAACAATTAAAAAATGCAAATTAGGACAGAAGTACAAAACTATGAAGAGTCACTATAAATTATCAAAATTGCAAAAGAGGACAAAAGTAAAAAAGTATCAGATTATATAAACATGTAACTTTCAACTACTTCCTTTTGTACAAGTTTTGTACCTTTAATTACTGCATCTGTCAAATATATTTGGAACCATTTATTTATACTTTGGGTCTCCACTTTTAGAATGCGGAGAATGTCCTCTAAGAAGGGAATCCTGTCACATTTAACGTGTAGTCGAGAGCCAAGCAAAGTGTTCAACAATGGTTGCTATAAACCTAGTAAACAGACAGGTAACATAATGCATGGCCCCAACACAGTAGTACTGCGGCAGCAAGAGAATTATTTATAACAATGTTATTATGATGTTCATCAAGTGTTTATCGACTTGCTGTTGGACCGGGTTCTTGCTCATCTTCTGCCAGCAGCAAGCACAGTGTTTGGCACACAGCAGACACGTGATAACTGCCGATTAGTAACAACAGCAAACACTGTTGAGGTCCCCCCATGTACTAAACACTTACTCATAAAGCCGGGGTAGGTAGTGTCACCATTCTCATTCAGCAGATAAGAAACTGAGGCACCGAATTCAGTCACTTGCCTAACATCACACAGATAAAAGGGGTAGACGCAGGAGTCTGATTTCAGGTCCAAAGTCTTACCCTCCGGCGCAACACTGACTCCTCCAGTTTCCTGAATATAACTGAGCTCCTTCTATATTTGCACTACTGTACTGTGGTGGGAAAACCTGAAGCTATAGGATAGGAAGAATTTTTCTCCTAGTCCCATAGTTCTTTACTACAAATTACCATAGTTAATCCTGAAAACAAGCATCTGTCCACTAAAATAAAACAACCGCTTGCACTGAGTGAGAATTCCACTGATTTCATTCACTTTATTTTTCTTTATCTTCAGAAGAAAGGAAGATTGACAAAAACTTGTAGTTATATAATCTCTACTGTAAGAATTACAGTAGAGAGCTAAAAGGGATTTTTTATAATCAAAATCCAAAAAGTTCATCAATGTTACTTTTTCTAAACTGGCTTTTAAAACTGATCAGCTACAAATCAAGATGATAGTTATTCAGAAGTTAAAGAGTTTTGAGGAAAATAACTAATATCTAAACTAACCACAATACCTCCTTCTCCATTCCCAACAAATCAGCACACCAATAGATGTGGGAAGGCATGAAGACAGTTTCTATAAGATGTTCTCAATTTAAGGTTCACACATAACTGGTTTAACCAAAAGACCACTACATACATTCTCAAATTGTTTTTCAAATTAGTGTGGCTAAACAGCTGCTTTGCAGACAGATAAAATAATGGTAAAATGGTTTTAAAACAGGTAAGACAAATACGAGGTCTCGCTAAATATGAGGTCTGTCTTCCTCAGAGCCCAGCTGAGCCTCCTTCCATTTCCTCTCTTCCTCTTCTGGCCGGTCAATGGGGCACAAGAGGCATCTGTTAAGTCACCACCAAGAACTGTGTGAAAACCAGAGACAAAATTACCTTATTGTCAAAAAGATCAGTCCATTTTGTAGTTTCCCAAAAGGTTTCCGCCAGAGAGTCCAGAGTACTTTCTCCTTCCTCCTCTCTCCCTTCTGCATCACTTGAAACAGCCCCATCCTGCTCTTGTGCGTGAAGAAGATGGTCGGCCAGGGCACAGCCTTTTCTACAAAGGGCATCTACGAGGGTGGATTTTTGTTTGTCCATGTCACTGTCCAAATCAAAAAGCATTTCACAAATCAGCAAAATTTCTTTAAAAATACAGCCTTATCTGAAATTAAACTCATGCATTCTTCTGCCTAAGACTTACAATGCATAAATATTGTATAGCCATATGTATACACGTGTACTGTACATCAAATAAGATTCACGGTTAATAAACAGCAAAAGAGCCACGATATTATACATATACGTTAAATGAGTTAGGACAGCGGTACCTGGTTGAAACAGAATGCCATAAGCAATAGAGCCGAAAGATTATTTGGTTCTAAATTCTGTCAGCTACATAACTCTCAATCAGAACAATATATTTTAAGTGTTTAGATTTCTTACAAATAGCAATTTCTACATAGTTGTCTATGTGTATGTACAGACGTACAGAGGTTCTTCCAGTCATGAACTTTCATGTAAAAAGAGAGCAAACAAATATAATGCTTACTCTGAACGTGCTAGCAACTGTTTTAGCATTTTAACATGTTAACTATACTCAAAACAACTCTATGGGTAAGATACTATTTGGCAAAGGAGGAAACTGAGGCACAAAGAGATTCAGCGATCTGTTCAAGGGCCACAGTCAGGAAGCGGCAGATCCAGGGTTCGGAGCTTGGCAGTCTGGCTGTGGACTCCGTGCTCTCAATCACTAGAGCAAACTGCCTTGCTCCAGGGCAGGCATCTTTGTTTTCTTCTGATGTGTTCCAAGTGCCTAGAACAATGCCTGGCACAGAACGCACACTCAGTAACTCACTGCTGAATGAAATACAAGGACCTGCACTCCAGGACACAGTGTTCGCCTCCAGGATGCTTGCTTATCTGAGGCATTCTGCCCAACTCCCGTCACATAAGTGTGGAGACAATGAGGATTACACGTGCTGAGAAAATGACCCTGAGGCACTCAGATACGGAACGACAAACTGTCTAACAGTTAAGAAGGATTCTGAACGACCAAGAGTGAAACGAGCAACATATGAAATCTGCTGGGACTATAAAATCATCAATAACTAGTATGAAAGACAATTAACAAAATGAGGGGGGGAAAAAAACCCCAAAACAACCTAACAAAGTTACCAACCTTAATATATTTGTGACGTAGAGGAAATTATGGCTAAAAGATGCCTAAGAGTGTATCAGCAAAGAATTTCAAAGCTTAAAAGAATCAACTCTCACTCTCTTTTCATGGAAATGTGTCTGGGGACCGATGGTTACTTTGGACTTCAGAACAAATGGATTTACAGGTTGAGGGGCATCTGCACAGCTTCTCATCTACTGAGCACTCCCCCTGCGCCCCCTTTTAGAGGCCGGGTGCCATCTGAGATGTCTTCGCAGTACTTCATTTATGCCTCACAGCAACCCTAGAAGTCAGGCACAATTACTGTCCCCATTTTGTGAAGGAGAACAGGGGCCCTGGACAGAACTGGATCGGCCAGGCAGATTTGGCAGGTTTTAGCATCCCTGGCAGCACTGCCCGACTGGTCCTAGCTGCCCCGAGAAGGGCTGCAAGGACAATTCAGAAGGCAAGCTGGGGCGACATGCGTTGCTGTACTTGCCGGTCCTAGTTATACTACCTAGAAGCTCTCTCTCTATTTTAGCATTCTTGGATCCAATAACCTAAATTCCACATACCTGGACCATTTCTTTCCTATCCTCTTCTAACTTACAACTGACCTACTCAGATTTATACCTCATTAATCCATGAGGCTTTCCCCACTCGAAAGAAAGTCAGCTGTCCTTCCTACAGGCTTTCACAATTTAAAATTTATTATATCTCTTCATCACATCCTATCCGGCAATTTCATCTTCTGTACTAGATCATATGTTTTCTAAGAGTAGAGAGTGTCTTGTTCATTTTTTTACATGTTTATGTGTTTGCTCAATAAACATTTTTTTTTTTTGTGAGGAAGATCAGCCCTGAGCTAACATCCATGCTAATCCTCCTCTTTTTGCTGAGGAAGACCGGCTCTGAGCTAACATCTATTGCCAATCCTCCTCTTTTTTTTTTTTCCCTTTTTCTCCCCAAAGCCCCAGTAGATAGTTGTATGTCATAGTTGCACATCCTTCTAGTTGCTGTATGTGGGACGCGGCCTCAGCATGGCCGGAGAAGCAGTGCGTCGGTGCGCGCCCGGGATCCGAACCCGGGCCGCCAGTAGCAGAGCGCGCGCACTTAACCGCTAAGCCACGGGGCCAGCCCACGATAAACATTTTTGAATTAGGTTTAGGTAGGTACCAATCAAGGTGGTAATAGCTACATTTCAGGAAGCAACTTGAATCATATACTTTAATGGCCTAAATGAGGAAACTGCAGCTTAAATTTAAGTGAAACTTGATTATTGGGTCACCTACAAAAAGGTTAATATCATTTTTAAGATAACAAAATGGCTAGCTTATAATTTTTGACACGAGTGATTTAAATGAAAGCAGTTTCGCATGGAAACAAGAAGTCAATGCCTAACTGCCGCTTTTTTCCCACAGATAAACCTACAAGAACAATGAACTATTTCCTGAGAGCTCTTCCCGTGGGGAGCACGGTATCTCAGGCCTGGCCAGGATCCGCTGCCTGGCACAGCCTGTCTGGGCCCACTTGGTCTGGCAGAAGGCCTGCGGCAAATACCTTAATTACAAGGGTGGACAAACTGATCCCATATTGCCAAAAACCTAAACTACTTCACTCTTAGCATTTTTACGTTTTACAGCTCCTTTATCTCAGGATTATCTGAAAGTCTCTACAGCTGTTATCTTAAAGCCAGGACCCTATCTTATTATTATTTTTGATAGCCACAGGAGTCAGTGTTTGAGATGAAAACAGTGAGAAAGAAAAGACTAATAAGACTGAAAACACAACTGATCTTGCACTTCTGGCTCGCCTGACCCTAGAATCAAGAGTTTCCTAGATGGATGGTAAACTTTAGAAGACAGGCCAAAACAGAAGCAGGGATAAATGTAACTTAATATTTACTGAAGTTCTAAAATGAGCCACACGTTATTTCATATACACCCGAATTTGAGGAATCATATTATCTTCACAAACTGTAAGAAATAACAGATGCTAGAAAGCACAGGGCACAGCTAATGGCAGATGCTGCAGCCAGGTTGAGGAAGCTCGGACGGGCCACTGTTTTTGGCAGTTAGGTTATCACCAGTGATCAAGGCCAGATTCCTCCTGCAACAGGATTAGCATCGCCTGGTATTAAGGAAGGAGAAGTGCAGTGTAGATACTCCTGCAATAAACCGGGGGCCTCACAGGAGACAGAGGTGTTTGCACATAACTACAGGCTGAGGCGAAGATGCCCGAAGGAAAGAGGTCTGGTCAGCGGAGTGCAGCTATGAAGGAAACGGAGTGGGGAGGACGCAGCGTTTAGGCAGAAGGGGCAGCCTTGGAGAAGGGCGTCTCCTCAGCCCGACACAGAAAGGAAAGCAATGACAGGGGAATGGGCAGAGTGGGGCTGATGCTCTATGTTCTTCTGTGAGAAAAAAATGAGGCATGCTAATCTTCTCAAGATGGGGTAAAATGGAAGGAGCTGCTTATCAAGAAACGAAAGGGACAGGCTGGGACAGATCCTGGTTTGAATCCTGGCTACCCTACTGCCCAGCGTGTCACCTTAGGCAAGTCATTTAACCTCTCTGAGCTTCAGTTTCCTCTTCTATAAACACAAGATAAAAATGCCTCCACTTTGCATGTTACTTAGAAGATTAAATTTAAATGAAATAATGTATTGAAAATGTCCCAAATAATCCCTTGTACGTAAGTGGCACTTCATAAATGGTGGCTATGCTTTCCACTATTACTATTATTAACAACAAAATAGCAATGTTTTGATTCTGTTCTTTTGGAAAGTGTGAAAGGGTGCTGATAATGGCCAATACCTATTTTGAATAAACAGGTTGAAAACTCCTGCTTGTAAGATTCATAAGACGTATAATATCAGTATAAACAAGGTAATGCCAAGAGTTCTAGCAGTTTGGAATCAAGGATTTTATATAGAAAAAAATATTCTGACAAAAAGCAGATGGAATCTTTAAGGGAAATTATAGTACCTTCAGGCAGCCTGAACAGTTTTGGTTTATTAGTTATAACAACTATAAGAGGAGGATATTTCTACCCTTGTAAGTTAATGACTCCCTCTGTTGAAAATAAACCAAACTGACAGAGGAAAAGCTAATACTGGGCGAGTTCTCATGAGATGGTAAGAGTTCACGGAGTCGCTGGACCATCACACCAACATGTACAAACCACACTCTCACGTGGAAGGAATCTCATCACTCATTCATAAACCCAGAGGCCCCTCTGTTCTACATACCGCATCAGGGTATTGGTTAAGGCTAAACTATAAGCTCGCCGCTTCCCTTCTCCCCAAGTAATATTGTAAAGCCACTTCCATAAAACTGAAGTTGCTAGATAATGGTTTTAATTTAATTTTATTTCTCAGGCATTAGAAACTAAATTTGGGTTTTTTCATGCTATTGGTCAATAAATGGTTTAAAAATTAATTTTCTAGGGTGCAATGTGTTTGCCTTCTCCATACGTCCAATTCACACAAATCCCCAAGTGGCTGGACTGCTTGATCACAGCCACTCAAATCCCTCCACCACGACAGCACCTGGCGGTAGAGAAGGCAAACTACTCTTCTTTTGTTTAATCTTAAATGACTGCAGAAAATTATTACAAAATATCTAAGGATAGAGTATCCAAATATTGATAACTCCAATTATAAGGATATAACAAATATCAGAAAAGAAGACTATTCTCAGTAATTTAAAAAAGTAACTAAGAAATGAGATGCAAGAAAGATTATTTACTGGGTAGGTACTTTTTTATAGCAGCTGCGTCAGGCCTGGGGTCAGTCTTCATCGCAACATAAATGGCCAGGGCCGTCTGATCTATATGAGAAATAACAGCATTCGCAGCTTCAACAATTTCATTAAGTCTTTTCATTCGTTCCTGGGGAGAAAAAAAGGAAGATATAAGAAAAAAATGATGTATTCATGAGTACACCAAAGCATTTTCCTTTCTGTCGTCTCAACCAGTCTCAACCATGAGAGTTGTGAGTCCAGTGTGAGGGACCATGTGGTCTACTTGCAGCCCAGGGGCCCTGTGCTGTCTCCCAGTGTGATCTTTTAACTGTCAGCATCTCTAGAAATCCCGTGCTCAGACAGGAAAACACCTAATTTACATTCCCCACTGTGGTGTTAAATGAGGAGAGTAAGCAAGACATAAAGTTCATAAAAATGTAAAGTGCTTTCTACAAAGGCACCTCCTTTTCTGAGTATTTTAAGAAAAAATTTTAGAAACGTGATCAGCTATGTTACTCCAGTTCCACATCACATGAAAACAGAAGTAAAAAAAGCACTAGCTGATGAAACAAATTCTTTCTAATTTACTATTAAAAACAAAAAGATGAGAGTAGATAAGAATATAACCAACTATGATTACCATGGTGTTTGTGGTTTTCTCAGCAATTTGCTTCTCTCTTGTTAAAGTTCAGACAATTTCTAGTTCTAGTTCAACATCTTCCAGTTCACTCTAAACCCTTGGTAAGTTTTAACTGATTATTTTCCTACTGCCATGATTACTCAAGAGAACTGGTCCATGGTAAAGACAGTTTGGAACTATGGCTCATTCTTAAAAACGAGAATCATTAACAAAGTTAATGCAAAGGAGGGGTTCTTCATTTACTGAAGGTGTTTATATTTGCAACAGGCCAGAACCAC
Source organism: Ceratotherium simum simum (assembly GCF_057802395.1). Lineage (NCBI taxonomy): Eukaryota > Metazoa > Chordata > Mammalia > Perissodactyla > Rhinocerotidae > Ceratotherium > Ceratotherium simum. The sequence goes on from NC_141909.1 coordinate 9,881,421, forward strand.
TGCCTTCAGCTCCTTGCTCTTTAGGTTAAGGTCTGAAAAGCAATCCTTAGGGTATCTTATCTACTCTTCCTCCCACTGACAAAAAATGTGAGCAAGAATACTAAACTGAACTCCTAGTAATGGCCAGTTCCTGTAACTAGCTTAATGAAAAGAGCTTAACAGAACGTTCAACTTCAGGAAACATGTTTTCAGTCAGCAAGAACAGAAGACAAATATAAGGTTGCACCCTTATTCAAAATATAAACCTCATCTAATATTACAAACAAAATAAGATATTCATATTAAAAATGAACACGCCCAACCTTTTCAGCATCCAACTGATGAAGCCGTGCAACGTACAGAGGAAGATAGTTAGGACATGTTTCTTTCAATTCATTATAAATGTCACTAGAATCCAGCCTACACATATAAGAAAGAGAGAAACATTCATTATTTCATTTCTTTTAGAAACAAAACAATTTCTGTCTTTCCTATTATTTAACATTGTTTTGAAGTTCCAGTCAATATGAAATATAAGTATAATTATTGACAAAGATTATCATTATTTGCAAGTAGTATAAATATGCCTACCTAGAAAACAAAAAAAATCAAACTGAAAATTATTTCAATTAAGAGTTCAATAAGATGGTCAGATAAAAGCATCAATAGCTTTCCTACATACCAGCTATGTCTAGATTTATAAAAAGGAAGAAAACGTTCAAAAATAGCAAGAAAGATTAAAGGATTTGGAATGTCTAAGATCTATAAGAAGAAAAATTTAAACTTTTCTGAAAAATGTGAAGTTTTGAATGAATGAGGAGTTATTCCATGTTCCCAGATGGAGAAGTTGAATGAAACTATATTAACTCTTCCTGATTATATGGTGGGGTCGGGGCAGCAGCCTAAGGTCTTCCTGGCTTGCCTCACCTGGCACGAAACCACTGCTTGGTGAGCCGGGTGGGGACAATCCGGCCTCAGTGTTCTTGGCAGTGCCACACCCAACCCATTCCCTCAGCTTCACAAGTAGGGCTGAGCAGGAGGAGGGAGCCCCCAGCCCTCGATGGAATCGCCCAGAACTCAGCCTCAGCAACGGGGCTGGAGGAGACGTGCTGCCATCCTGCTCCTCTGACTGGGAGCTGCGGGGAAGGGGAGCTCCGCGTTCCTGGCTGCAAATGGTCTGGGCTCAAATACCACAGATTCTCACTTTTCTTACTGAATTTTTGTAGATATTCTTGAATAGATGTTTCTTCATTTGCTGTATGCCCTTGGGATCATTTCCAGAGGTTTTAAAAGGTTGTTTTTTAAAAAAGAATTCTCACTAGTTTCCTGGGGAGCAGGTTCATGGGGCCCTTCAGACTGTCACATCGGAAGTCAGTCTCCGCAACTGTACTTGGAAGGATCTACCTTGTATTTCCAGCTGTTTATAACATCCTACATTCAGCCAGAGACTGACCCAAAGACTTTGACTTCTGGTGCAGATACAATCTAGTTTTAAGTGGACAGGTAGGTTTGAATGTGGACTGACACGATAACAGTTAATTCTTGGGAGTTATTTTCACAATAAGATGACATCTGTTCTCTACAATACCTCATGACTGCAAGGGCGCATAAATATTCAGCTAATGAGGACTCGTACAGAAAATCAGTGGTCAAAGAAATACTGCAAGACACAAATGGAAAAAGCAATATATCTGACTACATAGAATGAGCTGAAAATCAAAGGATAAGCGGGGGGAAAATATCCGAGACAAGCACAGCAAAGCATTAATATCTTTTATGTAAAAAAGTTAAAAGAAAAAGCTGATGCCCCAATAGAAAAATGGGTAAAGAACACGTTCAACTGACAGAAGCTATGTAAGAAAGAAATAACTTTAAAAAAGCTCAAATTTAATAACAAGTAAACGCAATTTAAGACAGCAACAATGCCTTTTCTTAAGGCTTTATTTTTAATTGTTTGGCTCACTGCTGGCAAAGATAGGGAGCGAAACAGGCTCCCTCGTACACCACTGGCCGGAGTATAAATCATTATATTCACTCTAGAAAGCAATCTGGCAAACATATCAAGATGATTTTTAAAAATTAATATTTCTGATTCAGTAATCATACTTTTAAGATGCTATCTGATGGAAATTAAAAAAAAAATTTATATGTATAAAAACGTCCATCACAGCATGACAGAGAAAAGCTATAAACTTGTATGTCAAATAGAGTACAGTCACACGTTGCTTAACGATGGGAATATGTTCTGAGAAATGTGTCAATAGGCAACTTCATTGTTGAGTGAACATCATAGAGTGCACTTACACAAACCCAGATGGTACAGTCTACTACACACCTAGGCTCTATGGTACTCATCTTATGGGATCACCGACATATATGCAGCCCATCACTGACTGAAATATTGCTATGAGGCTCATGACTGTATTTAAATAGGTTCTATTTCTGCCATAGGATCATATACTACACAGTCATTAAAAATGGTATTTTAAAGGACTACTAAATGACACAGGAAATGCTCATAACCAAATAGTAACTGGAAAACTAGGACATAATATCATTCACACCGCTACATGTATAAATAGAGACATAATAATAGGATAAATGATTATATTCAGAGAGTGGGCAAAAAGTGATTTTTATTTTCTTCTTTATGCCTTCCAATAAAATTCTCTTCCAAGACAAAATCAGAAAAAGTGATTAAAATTAAAAAAAATTCTTATCACAAAAGGGAATTAAAAAGAATTACAAGAAGATTTAAAAGCATCTATAACCCTACCATCTACTGTTAACATTTTTGAATATAGCCTAGGCATATACACATAACATTGCTGTAATTGGAAAATAAAAGGAAACACTTAGAGGATTAAAATCCATTAAAAACTTACTTTGTCATCCATTGAATTTTAAGATCTCGTAATGCTTCAGTAAACTCTTCTTTTAAATCCTTCTCTTTTTCTGAATCTTTTTCTTTATCTTTGTTGCCATTCTTAGCCTTTGTTGGTGGAGATATTAGGTAGTAATGAACAGGGATTACATCCTGTGAATGTGGAGAGAGAGTCTCAGATTAACATGCTTAATTTTACATATTTTAAAATCATCTTCAATAGCTGAGTATCACACAACATGGGCTGCACTTGAGTTGTCCTACACTGTATTCCAGATTCTAAGGGCCACGATATGTCAAAAATCCTAATCTGCGATCAAAGTAATTGTCTCCCAAACTTTAAAGTACTGATGTTTCTAATATCTCTTTTTGTTTTTTTTTTTTTTGTGAGGAAGATCAGCCCTGTGCTAACATCTGCCAATCCTCCTCTTTTTTTGCTGAGGAAGACTGGCCCTGAGCTAACATCCATGCCCATCTTCCTCCACTTTATATGGGATACCGCCACAGCATGGCTTGCCAAGCGATGCATCAGTGCCTGCCTGAGATCCGAACTGGCGAACCCCGGGCCGCTGCAGCAGAGCGCGCGCACTTAACCACTTGCACCACTGGTCTGGCCCCTCTAATATCTCTTTTAAAATAAAGAACAAACTTTTCTCGATTTGAGTGTATCTGGTATTCTCTTTTATTTGACAGACAGTTACAAAGTACATTAATCTTTCACATTTTATATCTGAGAAGGGGAGGAAATAAAAATTTTAAAAAAGATCCTATTACTAAGTAATTTAAAGTGAAATCTCTTTCTTCATTCAATCAACGGGACTTATTGAGCCCCTGCCATGTGCCAGGTAGTGCTCTAAAAGGTGAAGAGCAAAGCAGACTTTCCTGCCCTCTGGGAACACACAATCTAGAGGGGAAGACAGACAACGACACATGATGTGAGGAAAATAAAACAGAATACAGGAGTACAGAGTGACTGCTGGGTAAGGTGGGGGAAGACAAAGCAGTTATGGAATGCCACTAAAGAGGTACTATCCCATCTAGAGGAACCCAAATGACCTAAATGAATGAACCTCAATAGCCAAAATGAGGAGAGGAAAAAGTAGAAGATGAGCATGTGGAAAAGCCTGCGCTTGTGTATAAGGCAAGCTCAGTTGTGTGTGCTGAGCGAGTGGGCAGCAGCCACGGTAAGCAGGGCCGAGACTATGGTGAAATAATGTAGGTTATTCTACGCACCACAGGAAGCCTCCCAGAAGAGTTTCATGCAAGGCAGTGACTGTTTGCTTTCTGTTTAATGACTCCGGATCCTGTATGGCTAAACATTTTGGTTTGTTTTTAATAACTCCAGATACTATTTGGAGAATGGATAATAGAGGACAAAAGTGGAAAAGGAGGAAGACAGGTAGGAAGCAAACCCAGGTGTTCCAGCACTGCCTGAGACTAAAGAGCAGCCTGCAGAAAAGGAAAGAAATGAACGGACTTGAGATATTCTCTGAAGGCAGAACCAACAGTGCTTGCTGATGGTGTTTAAAGGAGGGGATGAATAAGACTTGGCATGGATGGGGAATGGGAAAGAGTATGCCCAGGACTTGGTCCAAAGCATCCTACTATCTAGACACCCTGTGAGGCAGAGAGACAGAAACCGGGAAGAATCGGAGGTCATGGCGGCCCTGAGGAAAGGCCAGTGTGAAAGAAAGAGGGAGTGATCTGCCAAAGATTGTAGCTCAGAGGTGGCATCAGAGGGAGAAGGAAATAACTGTAAAACTTGGCAGTAGTGGCTGCTGATCCGCGTGACAAGAGCAGTTCAGGTGGACAGTTGGGGGGGAAAAGGCTAAGAAAGGGATCAAGAGAGAATGGGAAGTAAACAAGTATAGATAGGTCTTTTGAGAAGTTTTGCTTTGAAGAGAGCAGAGAAATGTGTAATTATATCTAATTACATCTATTTCCAGCTATTTTATTAAAGCACATAAGTCTTTACTTATGAAAAGTAATGCATTATCTGGGAAATGAAATCATACGTTATACTTGTTAGATCCATTTTTGGCACAATAACTAGGTCCCCTAATTAAATAATTATTTATTAAGTCAATTTCTCTAATTCTATCTTCAGGTTTACATTAAAAATGCTGCTCAGTTAAAATCTTACGTTTGTTTTAACTAACAAAGTTTCTAAAATTGGAACAAATTATGTTACCAAAAAGACTTTTACTGCCTTAGTCACAGTAATTTCAGAAAAAAACTTTACACAGGTTGAGTCAAAAATAGTATTGCAAGCCCCCAGCTTCCCCAAAATAGGATTTTTAGGTGTAAATACTACACAAATATACCCATTTTCACAACTGAACTTTATTTGGCACGTAATTATAATAGTAAATATAAGGAACTACTGTTGTAGTAGTTTTAATACTATTCCAACATAAAATAATAACTATTTCAATATGACTCATTTAAAGCACAGAAAATCACTAATGTGAAATAACCACACAAACCTATTTTTAGCCATTTCGGTGCCACTCTGTGAGGTCAGAGAGCCGGAGCCTGCAAGCAAAGGTCTTATGTGAAGTCTGAGACTGGGTAAAAGAAACAGGTATCTTGCTTGGGTTCGCTCCTTCCAGACCCTGCTACCCACCCTTCTTCTAGCCTTCTTGAGGTTCACTTTCCTAGGTGGACACTGCCCTGGGCAAAGCCAAGTTAAACTCGGCAAAATCTGAGTTGATAATTTACCACCAAGTTCTTAGGGAAACAGACTGCTTCAGTGTCATCTGTACAGCACAGACAACGTACCTAAGAACTAAAGGTATAAATGGCCCCCAACATTGACTCTCTGTTAATACAGTTTCATTCTCTTTGGAATCATACTTCATTACTGTCCAGTATACTCGAATGTGAAGGACACTTGCCCGGAGGAGGAACCTTGGCAGTCCACACGCACTCTCACCTAATGTGAGCCTCCCTGAGCTCTCCTCCTCCTTGGCCAATTAGGGAGAGGGACAAAACTGACACTTCAGGATGGCAAACCTCTGTGTGGGAGCAATTCCTCCTCTGAAGCTCAGAGGTAAGGCATTTACTATTATGTTTTAGTACAGAAGAGAAAACAGAATTGAATTTAAAATGAGCAATCTATTAAACTTAATTTATGATTAACAATTAACTCTAACAAAGATTTATAAATAGAAAGAAACCCTATATCATAGCAACCAAAAACTATTACTAAAAGCACAAAAGAGACAGGGAAAGTTTATGATGAATGACCTTAGGAAGAAAAAGGTTTTGTAATCAGCATTATATACATATATACATAATATATATCAAATTACCAATTATAAATGTTAATATAATCCTATAAAATATTTCAGGACAAGAATTTTTATTACTAAAAATTATGAGTAGTTTTAATTCCTGATCAAAAGAAAAATGGAGTTATTTTAAATTTGCTTTATCATGGTCATCTATTCTTTTTGTCAGTATTTTTACAACTCACTTCTCAAGGGCTTAGCATAGGGTCCATTTAATAGAAATGATTTTGTACCATTAAATCTTGATTATAAATTTAAAAAAATAGTCAAGAAGAATCATCATCCAGGCAGAAATGCTAAAGTCCTCTACAGTAGATACTTAACAGTAAGTTTTGTTTTGTCCTTTTTTTAACATATTATTCCAGCTATTCACAAAGTATTTCAACAGTGTGTGAAGCGAACAATGTTATTTAGAAAGTCAAACCTATCCGCCAAACCAGTAACTATTCTTCGGGCAAGATAACATACCACTTTTGAAATTCTGGTTCAAAGTTATAATTTCCTTAGTTCTTAGATTATTAATAACTGTAAATCAAAATTTTAATACCTTTACACAAAATAAAATAGCTATTGTAAAGATTTATATCACATTTGAAGCTATTTCTGAACTGTTAAAAGTAATTATATTTTTTCATATACAATGAACTTAAAAAAAGGGTAACGTACACACATTTTCAAATAAAAAGTTACTGAAACCAACAGAACAAATCCATCGAGGATTACGCACAACAAGCTAGTTGGTATTTTGTTCAGGCAATAAATTTTATATATATATATTTTTTCTTTCGTAATGTGACTATAAAACTATAATATTGATTATCTTTAAAATAAGAGTGTCACATGTACTTGCACTGGAGGCGGGGAGAGTGGGAAGAGGTAACTCTAGCTGCCAAGTTCTTTATACAAAGCTTGACTAACCACCAAGTAATAATAACCCTCCCATTAATTTGATAGTTTTCTATCTCATACAACCTAGTCCAAACAAAATCCACCAAAACTCCCAAAAGATCAACCAAAATATACACTAGGGAGAAAAAAAAATCGGCTACGCCTTTGTGACACATGCCTTCTACCTTTAACGGGCCCTAGACCACCTTTCTCTCATTCTCTAAAGCAGCAGCTTTCAACGACCCAAAGATAAACAATCTATACACAAAACAAAATCACAGTTTTAAAGTCTGATGAATTGACATTTCCTATTTTATTGTTTTCGTTTTAGTACTGGTTATGTTTCATTAAGTGAAATTCCCTGGCCCCCAAATGGGTCAAAATGCTCAGGTGACAAACACTGCTCTACAGAGAAGCAGATCTTCCTTTATCTGGAAACGTGATTCCTAGAGGTGTATTTGGTTTGAACAAAGTGTGTACCATTACATAGTAATATGGACATTTCAGAAGTCTTTTTAATAAAGGAATTTTTACCTATTATAAAATGGTGATGCCCAGTTTCATATCACTATGAATTAAGAAAGACAGAGTTATCTTTTGATTATACCCTAAAATACTAATTCTCCCACTGCAATGTTTTCTGCTTGAATGCAAGAAATCACTAAAACGCTGAATGATGTCAGCAGGTCTTCACCAGAGAGCTCATCGAATACAGATCTCTTTCTCTAAAGCACACGAAGCAGAATTGCTCTGTTCTGAGTTAAATTTGGTGCTAGCAGTCAACTGGTGATCTTCTAATAAACCGCAGGAAGCCGAGCAGATCCCTTACTAGCTGTGGTCTTGGAATCTGCTCGCGCTCCTAGCGTGAGTTTCAGTGTTTGGTCAGCAGTGCCTATTTCTGTTCCTCCTAGTCCACTGCTCTGTTTGTCTCTGCCCTTCCAGAATTAAGAAGACACAAGAGCAGGGAATAACCCTCACTTCAAATACTTTAATAATATTTTATTAATTAAATCATCCAATTAAAGAACGTTTTTAGACTTAAAAAAATCACATTCAGCTCTCTATAGGATTTTAGATATGCAAAACTTCAAATATTTTTACTTGGTATCTTATAGGTAGTAAGAAATGAAGAACATTAAAATTTTTTCTATACACATATCAGCCAGGGGTCTTTCAGCAATTTATGGTATGAAAAAAAAACCTTATTAGGAAAGCAGAATGTGAACACTGATAAGCTAAAAGCACTACACTGCAGAACTTAAAGAAAGGAGACTAAGGGAGAGATTTTTAAAAAAAGATTTATAATAGTGACAGAAAAAAAGTGTAACTAATATGCAAATAAGGCTTTAAAGACATCTTTTTTAAGAACTGACAATCAGTACCTTTTTAAATTTTCCTTGTCGTTTTGCTGCAGACTGCCCCTGGGAGTTAGAAGGACATTCTGTAAGAAAACACGCATAATCTACACGGATGGAGACACCTCCTCTGTCTAAGCTTCTTCCGGTTTACGGTCCACCTCTATGTGTCACAGTCCTTAGAGGGGTCAGGTCTATGATCACAATGGCAGGCTTTTAAAGAAAGCAACAGTGCCACTTTCATTTTTTAAATAAAAATGCACTCAAATATATTATTCCTAAGGGCAAATGTTTTTCAACACTTTATTTCAACAATTTAGCAGAGCAAAATCCATTAATTATCAAACAGTTTTGAAAACATTAAGTTTAGCTGATGGTCCACAGAGTTTGATTTTCAGGGACATCACAACAATCATACACACCCATGCATTCCTAGAAAAAGCACCACTCAAAGTGCCTGTGAAAGTCAGACAGAAGAAAAATAAACAGGAACCTTCTCAACTACCAAAACCATTGGAAATGCAAAACCACTGAGGTAGGACTACATAAATAACGTGCTGGGAATTATCATTAACTTGATAGCTTTAGGTTTTTGCTCTCTCAAGAAAATCTCTGATAAGTAATAACTACAGTTAAGCCCAAACATTTATAATTTGATTTCACAACTGCCTCTGAAAGAATGCAGCCAGGAAGTAGTAACCATCTCTAAATTTCTAAAAGCATACTTTTAGTAACAATGCTCTTCTGTCATACTCATCACAAGGAAGTGAATTCTTCAAGAGTGATCTGGGTGAGACCCTCACGGCTGAGCCTCATGATTGAAGCCCCACAGCAGAGGCAGCTGTGCTGCCCAGGAAATGAAACCTACAAATAAAGACTGCTAGGATTTGTTAAATCAGTGCGGCTATGAATTCCAATATCATTAACTATTGATTGACTTCAAACTATATTAAAGTATATATAAATAAATAGTATAGACTGAAATGAGACTCAAGAAATGTCCCAGAAAACAACTTTTTCTAAACACAAAATTCCGAAGTTATGCTTCTGTGACAGTGAATAAATGACCTTTGGTTCAATAGTGGCAAGAAATAAGTATACTTGTCTAGATGTATGCGATATATTCATTTTGATAACAGCATTTTTAAATCCTAGCATTAGGTGGTAGACCTACTTAACTGCATAACAACTAATGCAAAAGAGAAATAAAAAACTGTAAGAAAGACAAATTTAATGGAATTGAGCTAAAATGATATTATGGCAAAAGGTGATAGATCTACACAAACACTATTCTCATAAAAAATTTGTAATGAAAACAGATGGAAAAACTAAAACAGGTACTTATATAAAATTGCAACATTTATTTCTAAAATGCAACAACCATAAACATGTTTTTAATGAAAAGCATAATTCTGAGACTACAAAAGGCAATGCCAAAAGAAACACCTCGTAATTATGTAATTACACAAAATTCCAATAAGAGAAAGGTCTGTACAAGTGTGAAAGATACCCTTCATTAGTAATAATTGTTCTGACTGGTTTTTAGAAGTAACCCAAGAAGATCTGATTTTATTCCTATATCCATAATATTATGTTGGTTAAAATTCTATAAAATGCTCTAATTTTAAACATTCCATTCACTTAAGCTAAGACTGCTTTGGAGCTACACGTTTCACAGGAAGTTCAGGTATATTAGCCACACAAGGTAGGACAGGTTCAGGGCCAAAGTACTTAGGCTTGGGAAAAAGAATACCAAATATTTTAAAATACAACCGAATAATAATTGATCTTTACTAGTAACATGGGAAAAACCTATTAAATTTTTTTCCAGGAAGATCTTCTCTTTTACCCATTCTGAAATGTGGAATTAATTCCCATCTTTAAAGAAATGGCAATTTTGGAATAGGTAATTTCAGTGTAAAAAACACGAATACTTACAGCTTTCTTTCCAAGTTCAGTCTTGGACAATGTTAAGGATCCTGCAAGGTAGCATCCCGGTCCTGCTCCTTTAGGTATCCTAATAAGATTCAAAAAAGAGAAAAAGGAAGAAGAGAGCAAGTGTCATAAAGGTAAGGTAGGGATAAAAACATCAAAACAACTGCATTCTGACGTAATTCCCATAACTAAGATTTCAAAAATCAAAGGGAAAAATAACCTCAGTCTCAAATGGTAAACGACAACATACTATAAATTTAGCCTAATGTAATGAACTAGCATTAAAAGACCACAGTGCGTAAGATGAGCATTAAGTGTAAGCAACGTTATCACTTACTTGTCGTCAGGTAAGGAAGTAACAAAGAATGGCTGGTTATATTTAGGTGGTAACGTCAAATTACTTGATTTCTTTTTTCCTAGAAGTGCAAGGCTATGACTTTCATGAATATCTAAGCTCAAGGTATTAGACAACCTATGAGAAACAATAAACGGAAGATCTTTGAGGCGTTCCAAGTCACTGATTTGCTCATGACGAATCTGTAGTCGAATTGTATAATCTCCTTTCTCCAGTTTCAGAGAATACTAAAAAAGACAAAGAACATTTGGGAAAAGTAAAGTTTAGCCAAGTAAACAGAAATTATAATAAGAGGATAAACAGAACAGTGACCACTTAAGAGCACTTCCAGTGTGTGAGGCAAGTTACGACACACATTTACACACACACACAGTCCCGACTGTGCAGGTGAGCAAGCAGGACCAGGGACATCAGACGAACTGTCCAAGGTCACACACAGAGTAAAGGATAAGGGAGCTGAAGGCAGGTCTGACTCCCAAGCCCTCATTCTTTCTACAACAGGTAGTAAAAAATAAGTGTTTGCTCAAGACTGATAAAAGCAATAATGTTCTAGTTCATGGGTCCTCAGAGACATGTATAATTCAACACCAAAAATTAGCAAAATTTAGGTGCTGTATAATAGTTAAGACAGATATACACACATGTGCATATACATGACAGGTAATCTTTATATTATAACCAAAATGCCACACTTCTTTATTGCAGACAGGAAAAACAGGGAGCCAAGAGATATGGAGTAATACAAACCCACTACGCTCCATCTGGTTAACCTGCTAGAGAGGATGGGATGCTGTATTCTGCAGCAGCAGTTTCTTCTGGGGCGAGTTTAAATTTCAGCACATTTTAAATGTTAAATTTTAGGATGAGGCCGGCCCCATGGATTAGCGGTTAAGTGCTCGCCATCCGCTACTGGCGGCCCGGGTTCGGATCCCGGGCTCGCACCAACGCACCACAGGTCTGGCCATGCTGAGGCGGCATCCCACATACAGCAACTAGAAGGATGTGCAACTATGACATACAACTATCTACTGGGGCTTTGGGGAGAAAAAGGGAAAAAAAAGGAGGAGGATTGGCAATAGATGTTAGCTCAGGGCTGGTCTTCCTCACCAAAGGAGGAGGATTAGCATGGATGTTAACTCAAGGCTGATCTTCCTTATTAAAAAAAAAAAAAAAATCTTAGGCAATTTTAGCAACCACTGCAATAATCCAGTCTGTAATGAGGAGATGTGACTGGGGCTTGCTTTGAGAAAAAAAGGAAATCATTCCTTGAATGACTAACTGAAAATACCCTGTATAAATTATTTTTATTATTTAGCATAAAACTGTAAATGTTACAGGAAATACTTCATTTCTTTGTAACAATATTTCAATTAGGGATAAAATTTGTACAAATTACGATTAAAAGATTTTTTTTCCTTCAATACGATAATGCTAAGCACAGTGCCTGGCATACAGTAAGTGCTCAATACACAGCTGTCCAAGGAAGAAACAAATTTGAAAGTTTGAATAAACTGAAGACACTTGGCACTGCTGTAGTGCTTTTTTATCCAGTTCAGACCTGGGATCATTTCAAGGTGCTCAGCTAGCTCAGATGATTTGCTTTCAACCTTCAGATGGGTGGAAGCAGTGGGTAGGGAGGAGAAATTCTGAAAATAAAAAGCTATGCTGGCCAGCATCTGCAAGCATCATCCTTGCCCTCCTCTACCCCAAAACTTGATTCAGCTGAATGACACAGCTGAAAAGTTGTCCCAGCCTGCTCTAAAACAGACAACTGAGCTTCTAGTGGTACGTCAAAGTATCAAATGCAAAACTCAGCCATTAAAAAAAACCCAAATAATACCATAACAAGAAATCAGGGATTCATTAGTTAGAAAACAGCTTCTATTAATTCTACCAATCACTGCCAATTTTATACCTGATGTGGATAGGCATCGCCTGAACCCATCTGCCTTTTATTCTGGTCAAATATGATCCACAGTTGGCTGTCAAACTCTGATTCATATAATAATTCACACAGTAGTGGGCAGCTTGGAGTTACTTCTCCACTCTTGGGCTATAAAGAAAAATAAGAATGAATACTTGACATGGTTTATATGATTTGCAATGCAGATCTGTAATACTGAGGAGACTTTTACATTAAAAGTATTAAAGATATTTTCTCGTGGTAACCAATTTTAAAAATGCAGAACATTCAGTATTTTGGCACAAATAAAAGGTATTTCTCTTTTACAAACTTTTAAAAATAACAACCTAGCTATTTGTATTCATTAATAAAGCAATAAATATTCTTCAGGACCTCTAATTACTTTACAAAACTGAAATCTGACAATTCACTGAAATCAATCATCTGAACATTAAAACCAAATTGATATTATGCTTCAGTAAGAGTTTTACTGAAATCTTACGGATCTGACGTAAACTCTTTGATCCAACATTTACACTAGTCTCAATTTCCTTTACCACTCATTCAACCCAGCAGTTATTGTGACGTCTCCCTGCTCTGACACCTGCTTCACAGAGAGCGATCAGGCCCACCACTGTGATCAGAAGGCATCTGGCACTGATGAGACATCTAACCACTGGACAGGAAATACTGGACAGGTACCACTGAATAGGTATCACTGATTACAAACATCAAGGCTCAAAGGCCAGGTCACCACTAAATTAGAATTTGTGACTTCAGACCTGAATGGTAGTTAGATCATTACAAATCATAATTTCCCAAAGAATAATTTCAAATTAACTAGTGTTAATTACTTGAATCCTATTTCATATACATACACACACACACACACTGAATACATCATCTTCCTATTTTTGATATTATGATTCAGAAACAAAACACACAAGTTCATTGTAAGGGTATACTTTATTACACAAACATTTACCTGATGAAAGTTATATGTCAGAATCATCTCGTAAAGTTGACGATTATTTGGCAAAACATCTCTTGATCCTAAAGGTTTTGTTTTTGCACTCAGTGGGCTGTAATTAGATAGTTGCATAAATTTATTTGATTCAAGAGTTCATTTAATGAGACAAGATTATAATCAACAAAATCTATAATGTATCACAATAAGCGACAAATGAGCATTCCTAAACACTGTCCTTTTCAGTATATTTTATAATATTTAAATCATTAGCTTACATAACTCTTTACTGACTGAACCACAGCAACACATACAGTTTAAATTTTGCCATATTACAAATGTAATCTTTTCATGATAAAAACATTTTCAAATGTCAACTATTAACATAATCAGATCCCAATACTAGTGCGATAATTGCTAACAGTATTGAACGACAAGTTTTGACTGCAGACAGTGCTCATGCATCACAGGATGGGTCCTGCCAGGTGCCACACTGAGAGCTTTACACACATGTTATTTAAGGCTAGAAGCTGCTGTGGGGGCTGCCTCTCAGAGACCTCCCAGGATTCCTAGGCTGGAAAGCCATAAACTTAATCTTCATCTCCAGCATTCAGATGGATTTAAAAAAACGACCCTTTTCAAAGAGTGTAGGAGATCCCCCGCCCCCACATCAGTACTCAACATTTGTAGCCCTAAAACGTTTAAGGGTACCGTAGCGTTTGAACCCAGCTCTTCAAAGTTATGCAGGGAGCTAGATCTTCATATTTCAAGGAGGACTGAACATCAAATCGGTTGATTCCTTCCGATGCATGCTACAAAGGGTATTTCAAATTAGTTTCTCAAACTTTACTGAAAATAACTGTATCTTTAAATAATATGTAGACCTAAAATAAATGTCTAATGCAAAGTTTATAAGCACCCATGAACAAAGACTGTTATTTTCAGAACCACAGGTAACTTCCCCATTAAAGTTTAAATCCAACCAGTGAGATTATTTTTCAATAACACAAATAACAGACATTAAAAATGATGAAAATGTGGAACTCACAATATTTAACTGAGGAGCAGTACACACTATGCCATGGAAAGAAACGGTATAATCAATATTGACATCACTAAGACTTGCCCACCAACGAGCAATGCAAAATTCAATTGCTTTCCCACCCTGCAAAGAAAAATAAAAATAAATTATAAACGTGAGGGCCGGCCCCGTGGCTTAGCGGTTACGTGCATGCGCTCCGCTGCTGGCGGCCCGGGTTCGGATCCCGGGCATGCACCGACGCACCGCTTCTCCGGCCATGCTGAGATCGTGTCCCACGTACAGCAACTAGAAGGATGTGCAGCTATGACGTACAACTATCTACTGGGGCTTTGGGGAGAAAAATAAATAAATAAAATTATAAAAAAAAAACCAAGTAAAAAATTATAAACGTGAAAATCCCTTTTCTCAATTTCCTTCAAATTACAGAATATAAATAGTAGGTGTTTCAAAGCAATCCTATGCTTTCAAACTTTTCTATTTGTACAGCAAGAAAACCCAAAGAACTTTTATCAGCTATGCTTGGAGTTATGCAAATCACAGATGCATAGACGGACAGAATGCAGGCAGTTAAATCCACAGTTATTTACTCATAATCCTACACAGCTTGTCATAAAAGATCTGAGGCAGCTTTGAAAGCAAGTACAAAAAAAAATGGTGAAAACAAACTGGAATAAAAACCTAAGACCAAAGGAAAAATTATTAAGAATAATAACAAGAAAAAGGGTATTTACAACTTTGTAAAGCACATTCAACAGCCACAGCTGAGTTTCAGGCTCAGAGCTGCCTGGCAACCAAAGCAAAATGAAATTATGGTCACTTACATCTTTCTATTAAAAAATTAAAAATAAAACCTGTCCCTAGCATTGAGTTTTAAATTGTTTTCTAGTACTCAGTACGTTAGAAAGTAAAGATGAGTCATATGACACTGCCACATACATGAACACAAGTGAAAGTAATCAGACATAAGAGATACAGGAAAGATCATACAACCAACTGAAAACACGGTGTAGCAATTTAAGAAAGAACATCAGTACATCCACCTTCTATGGAGGAAGGACTAGTCATTTCTAACACTACAGGTAAGAATGGAGATCTGCTATACTGGAAGTGATTTAAGCAGGAAGCAATAGCAGTTTCACCCATAAAGCAAATTAACCTCACGGATTCCTAACAATAGGGCATTAATAAACTTAAGTGATATGTAGAAAAGTCTTAAGCAAGGAAATAATCTACTGTATGATGAGGAAATACTCTCAAACAAGGTCCACACTGCAAGGTGTCAGAATGTAGCAGATCAGCACTTTTCTTTGACTAAATTATTCAAGAGTTATTTACCTCTGACTGGGTCTCAAGTATCCTAATTAGACTACGTATCTTCCTACTTTATTTATTCAGCTTTAACAAAATATACAGCCCCAATATGCTCTGAATACAAACTATAAAATTAAATTCAAATACTTAATCTTAGCCCATACCAAAGATGAAAAGAAATCGTTTTAGGATTTCAAACTGTTAATTAAAACTTACCAAGACAGGAAAAGCCTCTGTCAGTGTTCCTTTTTCTGGAAGGGAACAAAACTTATAGAATTCATGACTTCGATATGCTCTTTGCTTCACAAGCTGTACTGCATGAAGAACAAACTTAGCCGACACATCAGAAGAACATGAACACACTGTAACTTCTAAAATAAGAAAGGAAGAAACAACGTTTTAAACTGATAAGACATAAAATGGATATAAAATGGTTTTAATAATGCCTACTTGTTAGGGAATAATATATCAAGAAGAAAATAATATATTCTAATAAAATCTGCATATTTCCTTAAAAACAAAGAATCAACAGAATATTAATAAAGCTGAAGAGGTAGAAAATGTAGCTGTGGAAAATAAAGAAATCAGTATTAAATGAACAACCACTGTGCTGTAAACACCATGAAACAGCAAGTTGTCCGTAGACGGACACAAAACTATCCTAATCAGGTACCTTTTAAATCCCTCTCTCCTCTGTCGCTAAGTTCAACCTTTCCTCTTGTTTTAGCTCGAAACCAATCAATTCCTGATAAAGTAAAGAGGATTTTCGTTTTAGAAACCTCTATTTGTCATCACGACATTAGCATCTGTTTATTCAATCTCACTGATAACTTGTCCTTGTCGCTCCCTCTTGGTTTATTTGTGCCTTGTTTGCTTCTAGAAAGTCTGACCATCAGAACTACATACACTTAGCTTTATTCTGAGGCAGAGCTGGAGGGAAGCCCAAATCACTGTAAGGCAAGATCACAGCTTGTCTACAGAACACCTACTCTGATACAGGGAACTAAAGCAAAGTCGAGTGGACACAGGCTCTGTGACCCTAATCAACTGCTAAGAATACAAAATGTAGTGTTATGATAATATTTCTAATTATTTGAAATAGGAATCGCCTGTAGTACATTTCTTTTTTCTTTTTTTTTTCTTTGACTCATTTTTCCCCCCAGCTTTATCGAGATATAATTGACAACATTGTGTAATTTTAAGGTGTACAATGTGATGATCTGATATACATATATACTATGAAATGATTATCACAGTAAGATTAGTTAATATATCCATCAATTCACATAGTTACCAGTTGTTGTTTTTTTTTATGGTGAGAACACTTAAGATCTATTATTTTAGCAAATTTCAATCATACTATACAGTATTGTTAACTACAGTCACCATGCCGGACATCAGATCCCTCAAACAGATCCATCTTACAACTGAAAGTGTGTACCCTCTGACCAACATCTCCCCCTTTCCTCCACACCCCTGTACTACATTTCCGATCTAAGACTGCTAAATGCTCTGAGCATTCTGCATCATCCAATAAATTCTTATTAAAAAAACTAATTATGTTCACTGCCAACCTAAACAAATCATAATTAGGGAATTATAATTAATGACATTTACCATTAAAAAAATAATTAGATTCAATATTAATTAACCATAGATTTTTATTCTTTAATATTGTTCGTGCACATTTTGTCAGAGCCTAGGGTTAGACAACAGCAAGGGGCCCTATGTGGAGGGCAGCCCAGAGTCGTTCAGCAGTGCAACTCTGACTCTAATCACTAACAGGTAAGGCAACGTTCTAAACTAAACTCTTGAATATTAAAACATCTTAAGATAGCCTAGATGATTTGCTGTATGAGCCAATGCAAAATAGTAGTACCAGATCTTCAAAAAGTTTTGAACCTAATAGGAAATACAGAGTGCCAGATACACACAGTATTGTTATGAGAAAAGTATGTATTAGTGATATACGAACTTTGCGTAGTCATAACCATAACAGAGATGGAATGTACATAAAGATAAGTGGGCAAGACAGACCTGAATTTTACTTACCAGCCCATGTTGCACCCTCAGGAACCTCAATAAAATGTCTTCGAATTTGACCAGGTTTAAAATGTACATCTGTAAAGGCTAGATCATAATGTGATGATTCATTTACTCTGAAAATTAATAAAAATAAATGATTAAATGTGATACTCTGGTAAAAAAGCTTTCTATTATAAGTCTACTGGTACTCTAGATTTTAACAATTCATTAGAAATAAACACAGGGACTTAAAAGCTGGTTACAAAACAGTACGTACTATACTATCTCATTTTTGCAACGTGTTAGCAGAGAGAAAGTCTGGATAGCCCAGTATAGATGCTTTTTATATTTTTTACTTTTACTTTTACTTTTATAATTTGTCTCTAAGACACACACACACTAAAAAAGTTCTTCTTGTTTTGTGAAAGGAATTGTACGACATTCACAGGATTTTCCAATTACCAGAATCTGGACTATAGTGAGTCCTGTATACTCAAATCAAAGGTAATGTTTTGTGTCATTGATACTGTCTTGTAGCTCTGTAACGGGTATTAAATTAAAGCCCTTGTGAAATTTCCAAACGCTCCCCTACCATAACGACACAGTAAAGAAGAAACTACTTTCATAGCATTTTTATAAGAAATCAACGAAGCCCAAAGGTCAAATGTAAATTACCCACCAAGGAGACCTAAAGTATATGCTCAGGACAAATTCTAGTCAGGATGCCAAACATTTAATGAGTGCCTACTATATACGAGGCACTGTTGTTAGGAGCTACAAATACAACAACGAATAAAATATTTTCCTTTGCCCTAGATAATCTAGTGGGGACCGAAAAGCCATCGGAGACGTTTAATGTAATACGCTCTGTAGACAGGGAGTGTCAGGGGAAAGAGATGAAGAGGACCTGGTTCATGGACAAAGGAAAGCTTCCCAAAGGAAAAGATGTCTCAGTTGATTCCTGAATCTTACATATCCCCTCGCCTATACTCCTACTGGACTTCCAGGGAATATATGGCTGAGAATTTAACTGTTCTGCAATGTCTCCATGTGTACGTCACTTTTTATCTCCTCAATTTCACCCTATGTTTCTCACAGGCTGAGACCTATTGCCTATTTAATATTTACCAGTGTAACTAACTCAATAGAAGTTGTTAACTTACAACTTTCCATTATTTCCAGTACTCTCATAATTCCAATTTTGTCCTTCATCTACTAACTATTTATTTTGTTTTGCATATTCCGTATAATGGGCTCCACAAAGGAATGCGTGAGATACAGTCCCTGTGTCTTCAGTGGGCTCACAGTCAAATGGGGTAAATTAAATAAAAAATAACATACTGGCTCAAGTCTGTACCAGAGGCATGTAAAAAGTCCCAGGAGTCAGCAAGAAGGGAGTCCCTTCACCCAGGGATGACTAGGAACACACCTGGTCACTACATTAAGAGACAGGGAACTGAAGCAAAGGAACCAGCTGTGCAAATGCACCCCGTCCTGGGGAAGTCTGCGAGTCACCAGCAGTGAGTTAGTGAAAATGTGTAACTGGGTGGACAGAATGACAGGAAACACTGGCTTGTGAAAGGTCACTGTTTGCCATTTTAAGGAGCATGATCCCTGGGTGTGCCACCAATATATTTTATACAGGAAGCAATATGATCAGATCTGAGTTCCTTGGTTCCAGTGTGGAAGACAAGATGGAAAGAGAAGAGTCTGGAAATAGTAGGTGACTGGAAAAGTGGAAGAACCAGGAGAAAACAGTAATCCCAGAGACAAGGGGGGAAAATGGGGTGGGCGTGGAAGGGGACAAAGTCATATCGTCAAATATTGCAGAGAGATGGGGCAACATGAAGGCTAAAATGCCCTCTGAATCAATCAAGAGGGGATCGTCACGCGGGTGGAAAGCAGTGTCAGTGCAGGGGTGGGGCAGATGACAGATGCCATCACTTATTCTCACAGTGAACAAGGAATAGCATAACTGACTATGTGTCACCTTGAACTTTAAAGCAAGGAGCAGAACTAACTCCCGGTTATCTGGTTCTGGCCTATTAATCCTTTAAAAGTTTGCACTATTTTCATAAATAGCCATTAAAAAATGGTATTTGACAGTAAGCTGTTGGTATCTTGCTACTTACTTTGCTGCTATAACTGCGGTGATGGGAACTCTGAACAGAGGACCTGCATTAGGGGACGCTATATCATAGCCACAGACCTTGGAAAAAGAATGTTAAGTTTCAGTATCTGTAAATAAACTTTTAAAACACAGACAAGAAAAACAAGAAAAAGAAAAAAAAAGGTGTAATCTATTCATAGAACAAACCAATATTAAAATTTAAAGGTCCTAAGCACAAGTTGACGTCAATTTTCTGATGTCGGGTCACATAATTAATGGCAAGTAGCCTCAAGAAATACATGGATGACAACCCTTGACTAATTCAGACTAATGGGGAAATGGACTGCCACACAAAGTACTTCTACACATTTTAAAGAGTAAAGAAAGTAGAAATGAAGATACACCAATACCTCTGTGTAATGCAATCCTTCTCTTAAGCCCCTGGGATCCACACGTATGTTAATGTGTCTACATTGATTCATGAGCTCCAAATGGCTGGGACACTGAACCCAAGATGAATTTGAAGTTAAAGCTAAATGAAGCTGAAGGGATATTTTTTCAGAGTTTTCTGGAATTATAAAGAGCCCAAATTAAAGATTAGTATTTTTTTATTTTCTTCCATTTTAAGAAGTTCTAACTTCTCTCAAGAAGATTTAGCAAATGAGTTTGGCTGCTCGTAAAAGGCACAAAGCATGGGCATCCCAAAACAGCTTACATAAAACAGTCACAGAATTGTCCTTGTTTTAGTTCACTTGTGAGCCATTCACACCCAACACTGCCACAACCTTAAAATAAGGAGTTTTAGTGAATATTTTTCATAACAGCATTTGACTGAAATGAAGACTGCTACATATACACTGATGACCATGTTGTTTACACCTCATTGAGCTGTGGTTCTCTCTGGCTGCTTCTACTTCCCACTCGCCAACCCAAAGCTTTGTCTTATACCCAAGTAGTAAAAGTGGGAAAGAAAAGGAATTTGATGTTCTATTATCCACACTTTAATAAAACTGTAGGTCAGTGACGGCTTATTCTACTGTTTTTCACGGTAGACACCATGCTAACTGAATTGCCACTGTATTGGCTTCCCTAATTACCATCACATTTTCCCTAAAATCTTTAAGATTTAAAATATTGTTAATTCATGTTTTCTCTTTAATACATTAGCCCAAACAGCATTTCTCTATTATGATACTATTCATTCGAACCATACAGGTGAGCACTTCAGCTTACTGTCCATTTATTACTTACCGGTATTTTCTGGAAATACAGGTTCAATGCCAACACCATGATCCGAAGGTGCAGCCACCTGAACAGGATCTCGGAGGTAGATGCCACGGTTATTTCCAACAGTAACAGTGAAACCTAACTTATTAGCAAATGATGTATTCTGAACGAGGTAGTCATAGGCTTTATCAACCTAATTAAAAGAATACAACAGTAAGATACAAATGGTTGGGTCAAGAAAATATTATGTTGCAAATTACCAATTTGATTTCAATTGTGGCAAAGGACAAGCAAAAAGTTAGTTTCCACATTCACATCTCTAAACTACATAGTAACCCCAATCAAGAGGGCAATTCTGCCTTTTTAGACAAAATACTAGTCTGACCACTGGACTCACCTTCCACTCCACTCTCTATTTACACTCTTATGCCCAAGTGATCAAAGTCAGGAACTCTTCCATAGGCCATTATGATTTACCAGTTTTTGCCTTCTACTTCTTTGCTTTGAATTTCCACTCTCTGTGTATCCAATATCTATTATATTTCTCTATCTGACTGCAACAAATTTGTCTTAACTACAAAATTTGTTTTCATATCCTCTGCTTATAGTTCAGAGACCACTATGGCCATATAACCTAGAATTAGATACAGTCAATTATCATTATAACTAGAAATGTTATCCACTAATAACTAAAATATTATCTTAATGGTTTACAACCCATTTTTCATACAAACAATACCTGAATAATACCATGTCCTTGGGCAAATACTTCTATATTATCAGCCTTCACTGCAGTGTTTTCTAGAGCTCTTCTGACTGAATGAACAGTGTAGTTAACATTATTAGCTTTCAGACCTAAAGTCAAAAAACGAAAACAAGAAAGTAGTGTTAGAGAAATTTGCTACTTGAAACCTTTTCCCCTCAACAGCAGAGATAACATATACATTCTCTGGTTTTAATGTCTTGTGTTGCAACACTCATTTTTAAATCTTTAAAAAAAAAAAAAAACTGAACTAAACAGTCTGACTCAAACTGCTTGCATCACGCAGACTTGATTCAACAAACATGGCTGCATGCCCCCTACGCAAAGGCACTGATGCAGGCTACGTACAGGTAATATCAAACGGAGGAGGCACACACCTAAAGGCATCGAATGACATTCCTTTTCAAACACTGCTGGTCAAACAATATGGTTGCTGGCGGTGGTTTTCAACCCAGCTGCATGTTATAAATACCAGGGGAACTTAAACAAGCAAAAATGATGCTGAGGCCTCACCACAGACCAATTAAATCAGCATCTTTGAGAATGGATCCCAGACACCGATATTGATTAAAAGCTTTCCATTTGATGCTATGGAGCAGACAGGCTGGGAATGACTGTTCTATGGGAAGGATGTGGAGCCACCAATCTAAACCTTGTATTAATGACTGTTGTTAGAGATAAAAGATGAGTAATATAGCATTCCTGTCCTCTCCAGAGCTCATCAAACATGTAATCACTTATGATATTGTAAGAAATGAGCAAAACAAACAGGGAAATATGATGCTATAAGAGCAAACCAAGAAAGCGACCAATTTTGTCAGTGAGAATCCAACAGAGGGTGAAGCTCCATCGGAGGGATGGATACACAAGTCGGCTCTTATAGAATGCACAGGGGTTTGCAAGGCCAGAATACGGCAGAAAGGAATTCTAAGCAGAGAGAGCAGTATACCCAAAGATGGGAGGCATGAGCAACCTGGAAGTATCTGGTGAGCTTGAACAGGACTAGAAATGAGGGTGGAGAGTTCCAGGACTGATTACAAGGACAGTTCCGAGGTGGAATCGTCACAACAGCCTGGCTACCCTAACTCTGAGTCCTAGCCAGCAGCGATGCCACCCTATTTACCACTGTAAGCCTCCCACACGCCACCCTACAAGTCCTACCTCCCTCTCCACTTCACTGTGCTCCACAGCAATGTTCACTGCCTTCTAATATGTAATAGAATCTATTTTTTGTTTTGTTCATAGTCTGTCTCCCCCAAGTGTAATATAAACTCCACATGGGCAGGTATTTTTGATGTTTTGTTCACTAATTTAGTCCCAGAGCTAAAACAATGCTTGACAGTCATTAATAGCCAATAAATACATTTGCTGATGAACGAATACACATTCAAATCATTATTATCACATAAATATTCTCCACCTTAAACTTTAGTTTGAGCCAGGACATTACCAATTCTACCACATTTTATCACCATGAGAGCTTCAGAAAACAAAAATATCCGTCTGCAATAAGGTAAGAAAAATTTATTCAATTATTTTTTACAGCTACTATCTGACTTTATTTTATGCTATACACATAAAATTGTCTGGATAACTCCTACTTATCTGACCTCATAAATGCATCATACATTTTAGAACCAGGACTAAGGTAAACTATAAAATGATACATTTAAAATCCATTTTATAACACCACTCCTATCTCATCAAGAAAAGTAACTCAACTGTAATTGAAATATATGTGGAATAGCCAAAAATTTACCATCACTTCACTGCAAATTTAGAAGTAGTAGTAAGTTAAACCACGGAGAGCACTAAGCTGTGTCCTTACCTGAAAGTATCAGGGCGATGCCCCCACACGCATTGGGAGAAGACATAGACGTCCCGTTCATTAGCTGAGTTCCTCTCAATGTCCAGTTGGGAACAGAGGCAATGGCTCCTCCTGGTGCACTGATACTCACTCCGAGGGCTCCATCAGCACTGAACGAAAAGCCAGGAAAGTTTGCTTATGATGGTGAAAATTGGATAAATATGGGCGTTCATGAAAAGGCCACTGGTCAAATAAATTACAGTACAATACCACGGACAGTTTGCAGTCACTGGAATCAACGGGGAAAAAATACCCAGCACAGCTATTTCTCCATTATGCAGCAATTTTTTTTCCGTTAAGTGGACAAAATCTGTGTGTGTGTGCGTGTGTATGTATGCAGGTTTACGAGTGAAAAGTATCCGGTATATTTATAGAGGGAAAATAAATGAATGTCACTGCTCAGACTCCTTGATGAATATACTTTTCTCTTGTTTGTAATAAGCAGAAGCTTTGCCTTTGTCTCAAGTCTAATATAGCACTGTCCAATCGAAGTATGTGGGACACATGTCATTTTAAACTCTCTAAAAGCTGCATTAAAAAACAGCTAACAAGAAACTTGTGAAATTAATTTTAACATTATTTTATTTAACCCAACATATCCAAAATATAATTTCAACATGTAATCAATAAGAAAAAATGAGTTAATTTATATTCTTTTTTGTACTAAGTCTTGAAAATCCGATGTACATTTCACACTTACAGGACATCTCAGTTCAGACTAAGCTTATGTGACTAGTGGCTGCCGTACTGGATGGCCCAAGTCAACAGAACTGCCTTGTTGAGGCTTTGGCTAAGCAGGGGCTAATGAGTCAAAACCCGGAGAGTTCATCATCACATCATCACCAAACACAAGCTCTGCCCTCTGCCCCAAGTAAATGAACAACATAACGGCACAATACTTCCTCCTCCCTGGAAGAGTGGCCATAAATTCCCCAGAGAGGCTGCTGGCCTCTCCCTTCTACCATTCTTTACCCAAATGAATGAACTATAACTTCCTCCTGAAATGGGTTGGGGGCATCCCTTTTAGTGAATATCTTAAAACAAATATTATTAGGTAAATACCTGTTAACTTATAAAGATGTTCATACCGTATTACCAAGTGACAAAAGGTTACAAAAATGCCTGAACAGTGTGTTCTCCCATTTATGTACATGAGAATGTTCATCAAAATGTCATGTGAACATATCACAGATGAGATTTAGGGTGATTTTTACTTTCTTCTTTGCACCAATTATATTGTCTACCAATGTTCACAATGAGAATTTGGTACCTTGTAATTGGAAAAAAATAACTAGTAAGAGTCATGAATTCTGACTACTTCCTATTGCTGTCTATTAATTTTCCAGACAGTCTGTTAAAGTCGCTTATCAGAAAGCATTTAATCTGTGTTCTGAAAATGGGTTCCATGAAATATAAATAAAAATTTTATTAAAATAAAAAAATAAAATTTTTCTTATATAAACCTTAGATAATATTCCTCATAAAAACCTTATATAAACATTACATGAAAATTTCCTTAACAACAAACAAACACATAGACACAGAGAATAGACTGGTGGTTACCAGAGGGGAAGGGGGTGAAGGGGTGGGTGAAACGGGTAGAGGGACACATGTGAACAGTGACCGAGGGCAACTAGACTCTTGGTGGTGAACACGATGCAGTCTACACAGAAGCTGAAATATAATGATGTGCACCTGAAATTTATATAATGTTATAAACCAATGTTATTTCAATTAAAAAAAAAGGATAGTAACAGAAACTCCCTCATAATTTTCAGGGTTAAATCAGATGACCAAAAAAAAAGTTACCTTAAAATTAAAAAAATCCAGTGATATTTTTCTTCTAAAATACAATATGTAATAAAAATTTGAAACATGTTATGTAGACATTATTTGGTAATCTGTCTTTGAGAAATATGACATACTTGCAAACATCAGGAAGTCAAGTAAATTCTCTATGTCTGACAGTCTTTCCTGATGAAGAGGATGTTTCAAATAGTACTACAGAATACACTCTGATCAGTGATCAATGTTTTATATTTCATACCCTTTCTAATAATTAAATCTAATAATTAAACTACATATTTGCAATAATAGTCTGTTTACAGTAAACATAAAACAAATTCTCTCAACTTTTAGAGCAACTGGTCTGTGAACCAGTATCTGCTTTAATCGAAGCTTCCCCCACAATTCATGAATTCCTTGTTTTCTTTTTTTTTTTTTTTTTTTAAAGATTTTATTTATTCATTTTTTCCCCCCAAAGCCCCAGTAGATAGTTGTATGTCATAGGTTCACATCCTTCTAGTTGCTGCACGTGGGACTCGGCCTCGCGTTGGACGGAGAAGTGGCGCCTTGGGGCTTGCCCGGGATCCGAACCCGGGCCGCCAGCATCAGAGTGCGCGCACTTAACCGCTAAGCCACGGAGCCGGCCCCGTCCTTGTTTTCTTAAAACAATTCTTTAAATGTTCTATGGGCAAATAAGACTGAGAAAGGATGGTTTAAACATTCCCTAATACTTTGTTTTTATCCTGACTATAAGACAAAACGACATTTCAAAATCAATCTTAGAAGAGAATTAACAAGTTTTATAATTAATACTTTCATTAACTGAATACAAAACACATAAGCCTTTGTCAACTTTGACTCTCGTGTCCCTAGCACTTTTTTTTTTTTTTTTGTGAGCAAGATTAGCCCTGAGCTAACACCTGTGGTCATCTTCCTCCACTTTATATGAGAGGCCGCCATAGCATGGCTTCACAAGCAGTGCGTCGGTGCGCACCTGGGATCCGAACCCCAGGCCAACGCAGCAGAGTGGGCACACTTAACTGCTACACCACCAGGACAGGCCCCCTAGCCACTCTTATTCAGTGATGTGGAGTTTCAGCCCAGTTAGTTGGGCCGAGGAGGGCGGTCTATGGTGATGATATAGGCAAGGCTGGCTGATCCACATGGAGATCCATAACCTGATTGTTTTCAATGGCAAACAGTTATAATAAACTGCTGAAATAAGCTTATTTTTTAAAGAAGAAATTACCTAAAGAAGGCTAGAAAGATACCTGTAACTCAGAGCATTAAATTTAGCATTACCACATTTAATCTAATCCCAATCAGTTTCTCTAATCTTATCTTCCAATATGCCCTTTTATATACTTTATACTTCAGACAAACCCAACTATTAGTTATTTCCCCAAAAACCTTACACCAAAATCTGTTCATCTTTGGGTTCATGCTATTCTTGCCATACAGAACTCCCTCCTCTGTCTCTCCAACTCCTATCCATCCTTCAAGGCCAACTCCACCACCATCTCCTCCTTGAGGGGTTCCATTTAAAGGGAAATGACTACTCCCACCTCAATAATCCCATTTTCCTAAAATAGCCTTGTCAACTCAGATCACGACCTGCTCATTTATGCTTGCCTAGTGCAGGCAATAAGGTATTTGCTGAACTGAATTCAGAGCCTCCTCTCTAAAAAATAACTTCAAAGAGGTAAAGGAATGAATTAAAATAGGCTTTATTTTCCAGAAGGTGCCTGTACCCACTGATGTCAAAATGAGGGATTATATAAATTAGGACTTAATATACCTCTTGAGAAAGATAATCAGTTCTGGAATCAGATAAATATAGTTCACAGAGGGCTTCAGGGAACCAAAACAGACGAACTTCATTTATCAAACAGACATTGCCTACTATGGATTATACCCAAAACTGTTCAAAGTAGGTTATAACTTCAAAAACACGAACACAGGTATGTAGGCCTATAACTGCCATGCTTTACAAAAGCTTAGGGCTTTTGTTTCACCAAAGTTCAAATACCAAAATTATGTCAAACAAGGCTTTCACTACTTTCTAATCACGTCCTTACTTTTTATTTACATCCTTATACATGAAGGATTATGGGCACAGGCATAGGAATTTACTGTCAGAATAGTTACGTCAAAACTGTATTTTATTTCTTTAATTATCCGTTTCCCTGAGATGAGATTAAAACGAAAATGCTGAACAAGCAAAAACTAATAGAAAGAACTGTAAAATTACCAAAACTCTGCCCTTTGCCACCATGTAAAGTTTAACCAAAGGTTTGTAATAGTACCATGTACTACTCTCAACCTACCTGGGGCCTCTGGAAGACCACGTGTATTGATTTGCAGGTAATTTCTCTCTCAGAGAATACTCAGCAACCATCATATCAGGAGAAACATAAGCACCAACACCTGTGGGATGGATTGCATCATTAACAAAAGGACACAAAATACGATCCTAATTCTAATCCACTACTCAGGGCTGTGTGTCCTTTGGTAAACTGTTTGATCTTCCTACACCACAGTTCTCTTTCATAAAATGGAAAGATAAGAAAACTTAATAACCAAGGAAAGATTACCAGACTTAATAATGTAAGTACCTTATAACGTACTTACATTACTGTAAGAAATGTAAAAAATCTGTATATATATTTTATGTATAAAATACATAAAATAATGTACCTTATAATGTACATTATACTACACTGTACATACATTATATACCTTGCTTTTGGATATAAAAATATCTACCAGGATTATTATATGGATTAAATATAATAATGGACCTAAAAGTGTGGGTATATGTAAAAGAAAAAGAGGAGGAGGAATGTGTTTTAAACTATGAAACATAACTTTAACTTTAGAAAGATAAAGGAATTAGTTGACTGCTCTTCATTTTTTTTTTTTGTTTTGTGAGGAAGATTCACCCTGAGCTAACATCCATTGCCAGTCACCCTCTTTTTTTGCTTGAGGAAGATTAGCCCTGAGCTAACATCTGTGCCAGTCTTCCTCCATTTTTTTGTATGTGGGACACCGCCACAGCATGGCTGGTGAGCAGAGTAGGGCTGCACCTGGGATCCAAACCTGCAAACGAGCCGCCAAAGCAGAGTGTGTGCAACTTGAACCACTCGGCCACAGGGCCAGGCCCTGGTCTTCACTTTTAAATGACTGTTGTATCCAAAATTCTATAAAGTTGGCAGTATCCCTCTCCTCAAAAATTGCCGTAATAATAAGCAAATGACAAACAAAGACGTAACATGCCACAGGCTTCTAGATAAATATGCAAATACAGACTAATTAGAGAGACTCTGAAACATAGAATATAGAGATCAGACTCAGTTCCTTCATTTTAGAAACTTGGAAACATGGCCTAGAGAGGCTGGAAAGGTGTACTAAACACACATGTGACCGACAGAGACGAGACTTAGGATCCAGGTCCACCAGCTCCTAATTCTTCTTTATGACATACACATATTCAAATAGAAGACTGGGTAAAACGTGTGAATTAATAGGATTTAGCTGCTACATAAAATTGCAATCATTTTGCAAAATTTAGTTTAAAATTTCAGTGAATCTGGGGAAAAGAAAATGACCAAATATAAGTATTATAGTAGAATAGTGTATTTTGATTTTTAGGTACCTTTCAGATCTATTTTCTATTTCATTTTAATTTGTGTACTTAAAATATCCAGAGAACTGGAATACACAATAGATATATTACAGGTAGGCACTGCTGTCAACAGATGATTTAATAGAATTACTTAAGCAAGAAGTTTTAGATTACATCAAGTAAGGTATACTTTGACTAAAATTTAGAAGCTATGAATAAAAGCATGTCCTATAAATCTAAGATCACTGTTACTCTGAAACAAAATTTGTTTTTTGTTTTTTTGCTGACGAAGATTAGCCCTGAGCTAATCTGTTGGCATCTGTTGCCAATCTTGCTCTATTTTGTATGTGAGCTGCCACCACAGCATGGCCACTGACAGATGAGTGGTGTAGGTCTGCACGCGGGGAACCAAACCCGGGCCGCTGAAGAGGAGCACACCAAACTTAACCACTAGGCCACCAGTGCTGGCCTGAGACAAAAAATTTTAAAAGGACCAGTTTCTAAACTTTCACACCCAAATGTTATAACAGCTACAGTATCTATAAACCTATAATAATATCTATGCTATCCCTATATCTATACAGTTACTGACACACACATCAGAAAAACTGCTTGAGACCAAAGTTTTTATAGTCACGCATCCAGTCACAAACATGAAGAGGTATAACCTTATACTGATATCACATTTAAAAATAAACAAAACTATGTTAGGGGCCAGACTGGTGCTGTAGCGGTTAAGTTTGTGAGGTCCACTTCAGCAGCCTGGGGTTCGAGGGTTCGGATCCCAGGCGTGGACTTACGCACCGCTTGTCAAAGCCACACTGTGGTGGCATCCCACATAAAGTAGAGGAAGATGGGCATGGATGTTAGCCCAGGGCCAGTCTTCCTCAGCAAAAAGAGGAGGATTGGCATGGATGTTAGCTCAGGGCCAATCTTCCTCAGCAAAAAGAGGAGGACTGGCAACAGATGTTAGCTCAGGGCTAATCTTCCTCAAAAAAAAAAAAAAAGGAGAAAAAAATAAATAAAAATAAACAAAACTATGTTAGGCATCATTTAATACATATTTCTTCTCTCAATTCATCCTCCTCAGGCCTCATATTAAACAAATGGTGTGGATTTCATGTTTTATGGGCTTCTTTGCACAAGCTGGCGGCTACTATAATTAGGCTAATTTTATTATTTTCATATTATGACTGCAGCTAATTTTGATTTCCCATAACTCTTGTTGATAGACATTTTTTCCATTAGGTTACAGTGAAACAGACAACACTGCATCATAGCCTAAAGACCAAATAGTGGAAGAAAAGCCACATTCACGGAACAAACGTGTTTCAACTGCTTTTCTCATAACTAAGAGGAAGGGAGCTTCCTCTACACCTGATTCTTTCTGCTAGTCCCAGAGAAATTAAAGGAGGAAACTGCACTATAAATAGTCTGCGCCATAAATAAAAAGTGAAGCAAGCATCTTTATTTATGTTGCACTCAGTCTGGAGAGCACTTCCCTTGCTAATTTCCACCTACTGAAATCCTCATTCTCACACTTCTTCCAGACAGCCTTCCCTAAACTCTCAAATCGGAAGTCAGTGCACTTTTGTGATCCCACAGCGCTGTAGTTGTACTTCCACTAAACCACTTACTCTCACCTACTTTAAATTAGAGTAAATTCAAGATTAGCAGGTCCCTGCTCGATTTCAGTTTCCTGAGGGTGTACTTACGGGTTCACAGTGTCTTGCACATAGTAGATATAATTAACACTGGATTAACTGAGTTTTTCTGTTTGCTTGTTTTTAAACAAGTCTATTTCTAAAACAAGACACTCACCTATTACACTTGACGTGGTTCCACCTGGACAACCGACTGTAGAAAGACACGGACCATTATTTCCAGCACTTGAAACATAAATTATATTATGTTTCCACACTGCTTCACTAATGACTTCACAAATTCTCCTGAAAGACAGAGCAAATTCCTTTGAACATATAAAATTGTCCTACTTTTCAAGCAGTATATTATCATAATTGTGAAGATATTTTCAAATATGATTTATATAAAAAAACAAAACTAAAACATGGGTTCTACGGAGTGGAACTAAAAATAGTGGCTATAAATGAGGAGGAGCACATCAGAATCACTCAGAAGACATTCTCAAACTAAAACGCTTAGCTTCTATGCCCAGAGTATTCATAATACCAAAATATTGTTGAAGTGTATGGTTAAGTAAATTTTGGCACATCCACCATTGGGAACATGATACAGCCATTCTAAGTGATACCTCCAGTTGGGTTTTAGTGTAGGAAAGGAGTTACGGGAACAGGTTAAATGGGGGGAAAACGCTAGATACAAAATTGAATATATGTAGGAAAATAAACTACAAAAGGACTGAAAGAAAATACTGAAATACTGGCAGTCATTGGGTAGTGGGGCAATACGTGGTTTCGCTTGCATCTCCCACTTAATGTGTTCAGAAAAGACTCCTCAGTGGATTCCTACACATATGTGTGATGAGTGGTGAAGGAGAAATAAGCCACCAGGAAGAACTTAAGATTTCAAATATAAGAAATCTGGCTTGAGAGCAAGCAAGAAAAATGTACTGGTATTAACTGAAAGGGATGGAGTTAGACCAGGAAGAAGAAAATGGAGTCAATATAAAAAAGGTACAGGGCTGAGGACACTCCCAAATCACAAGCGTGAAGGAAAGAATATTAGGGAAAGATGACTTTAAAAGGATGAATTCCAGAGAAGAGAAAGAAATCCACTTAGGTAAGTAAGATCCTGAAGCAAGAGAACGAGGGGCAAGATCACGTTCACAAGGACACAACTGAGGATGACAGGCTGCTTGTTACAAGGGCAGGAAGGGCGTGTGTCCAAAGAAACCTAGTACCAGATACCTGAGGAAATTAGGTAACTGAGAACAGGAAACCAAACGGTCTGGCTTGGTAAAATCTGCATTTTGAAACGATTTTATAACAGAGCTTCAGAAACTGGATGACAGGTATACACGGATGGCTAGGTGGTGGGAGTGGGGGAGAGGCGATCCATAAGTAAACACTCAAGATAAGGTAATTTCAAGTAGCTACCACTCTGAAGAAAAAAGAGGTGACACCAGGTCAAGGCCCAGCCACTGATCTGGCGGCAGGAAGACACCGGGTGGCGGGGTGGGGTGTGAGACACATCAGGGTGAACTGAGACACGCAAACAGTGAATACACATAACTAACAGGAAGTCTTGCTGGAAAAGGGAGTGAAGGCAGTGCGAAATGAAGAGGTTTTTTGGTTTGTTTGTTTTAAAGCTGGCAGATTCTAGAGCATGTCTGTGTCATGACAGTAATCCAGCAGAGGAGAGGGTGACGCTGGAGCAGTCTCCAAGGAGAGAAGAAATGGGACCGGGTCACAAGTGCATCCTGGGCGCTTCTTGACTACACAAGAAGGGAAGGCGAGACGGGGGGGCAAAGTAGGTCACAGAAAGGGCACAGAGTTCCCCCGAGTGCTTCTGTGTTCTATGGAAAAGAAAGGTGCAGCCACCAGCTGAGGGAAGAAAGTGAAGGTTGCTGAAGGTCTCCGAGGAGAAAGGAAGGTGTAAAATGGTCACACAGCATGAAAAGGGTAAATGTAGTGTGATCAAGGGCAATGTGGAGTGAACTTCTGAGACCTGCGGTCATAAACTTAAGTGCGACGTCAGTGTGGGTCTCCAGCAGAGTGGTGGATCAGGTGTGGTCACTGAAGGGAAGGACAGGGTTTCCGCAAGTCTAGAGTTCTCTCAGGTAAGTACACCTGGTGGAGTCCAGGCTGTGGAAGGAGGAACTGGAGTGATGGATGGGCTGTCAGTCTACCTGGCTAGGAGAGGATAACGACATCAAGGACATGACCGTGGGAAGGGGGCCCGAGGTCTAGGAGACACACAGTGGTCATCTACCCACCACGACCGCTCTTTTTCAGTCGTGATATGGAATCCAGTCATAAAAAACATCTCTTACTCTTCATCAGCTAAGGTTCTACGGCTAACAGTGTCAAACAACACTCACCCAGAATTCGGCCAGTGAGTTGCTTCTCCATAGCTGTAGTTGACAAGATCACACTTATGATTTATAACTTCTATCATCTATTAAAAAGATGAAGAGTCTAGTTTAGGCAGCAATTTATAGAAACAGCTTAGGCAGTAAAATAAAGGCATGGAATCCCACAGTTCATTCTAGTTCAAATCCAAATTTATAAGTTACTTCCAGGTATATGGTTGATAAACTTAACAAAAGATAAGGGGAGACACAGAGGAGAGTAAGTGTCTCTTACCAATAAAACATGAAACTCACATTTACAGAATGGAGTGGGGGCCGTGAGGGAGGAAGAAGGAATGGAGTGATGCTTACTAAATTCTAAGATCAATAAAGCTAAAGTAAATAAAATATAATTCATATATTAAAGTGAAATATAGTTAGTTAAATTCTTCTTACACTGATGGAGTGAGCTGGCTAAGAGGTCTTTTTTTGTTTTTCAAAGTATCTCAAAATAGCTTGCTAGGGAATTTACCAGAAATGAAAAGTATAATAGAAATAATATTTTCATAAGGGTTATACCAAAAAACTTTACCCTAATAATTTATAATGAAAAATAATTTAAAAACGAATTAAGCACTTTTGTTTTTTAAAACAAAGTCCTGTACACCAAATACAGTTCAATGTATTCTTGGTAAACCAAGGGCACTTTATAAACTAAAAATATCCCAGATCATCAATCATTAATCTTCTAAGTCAACAGCACACAAACACTCACAGCTCTTATAAGGCCAGTGCCTGTCTCCATAGTGCTTAGTCTTGTATCACCAATTTTGATTGAAAGAATTTGAGCACCAGGAGCTACACCATTCCGTTCAGGTTCTTCTGGAAAATGCCCAGCAGCTATACTAGCTACATGTGTTCCATGAGCTCCTAGATACAAAAAGGAAAGAAAAATATTCTCATAGACTCAAAGTTTCAACTATTCAATTTGCATATTATTAATCACAATAAAAATAACCAAATAAAAATATACTCTCATCTTAGTATCTGATGATACATTATTATGTTAAGTCTCTTATCAGTAACTCACAAAAAGTTAAACTCTTTGAATTACATACACTGTTCTGCTACCCTGGATTCGACCCTGTTCATTGAGAGTGAAAGTGCAAGTCACAAAGGTGAGAAAATACTTGCAATATATGTAAATAACAAAGAGCTTATATCCAGAATATAATCTTTCAAATCCAAAAGAAAAGAGGGAACCCAAAAGGAAAATGTGCAAAACACTTAAAAAAGCATTTCACAGAAGAGGATAATAACAAAATGGCAAATAAATATACGAAAAGATGTTCAACTTCATCAGTCATCTGGGAAACGCAAACCGAAGCCACAACGAGATACCTCTTGGTAAAATTTTGAGGCTGACAACAGCCACTGTGGATGGGGATATGCACTCAAACTGACGGTGGGGGTGTAGACTGGCATTTTGGAAAGCTGAACACAGGCATACCCTACAATCCAGCAATTCCACCTGTAGCTATACACCCAACAGAAATGCGACCACATGCACCCTAAAAGACGTGCAAAAATGATCGTGGCAGCATTATTCGTAAAATTCAAAAACTTGCAACAACCCAAGATCCATCAATAGTAAATGGATACATAGCATACTCATAGAATTGAATATTACACAGCAATAATTATGGACTATTCCCATACACTAGGAAATGAAACACACAAAAACAAGGTTGATCTACACAAGTCACAGACAAAAGGATATATATTTAATAATCCCATTTATATAAATGGAAAAACACTGTATTAGGTAGAACCATGTGACATGACCACTATTCAATCATCTCCGACCTATAAAAACAGCAATACCAGATGGTTCACACTAATGTAGTGATAGAAATCAGGACAGTAGTTAACTTAGAGAGGAGGGGGAGAGGTTAAGTAGTTAGAAAGAGGCATGATGGGGGGGGCTCATATAATGTTTATTTCTTGACCTGGGTGGTGGTTACACAGAAGTGTCCACTTCGTGATAATTTAATGTGTGTACAATTTATGATTTGTATACCTTTCTGTATGTATGTTATATATCAATATCAATAAAGTAAAACAAAAACAAAAACATTAAGCCCTTTTTTTTAAGTGAAAAAGTTTCTTAAAAGACATGGGTACAGAGAAAAACGTCCCACTACTGTCAGATAAGCAATAAAACAAATGCAATGATAAATGACAACTGGCATTGGGCCTTCATGTCTGGGTGACAACGAAGTAGCTAGAGCTCCAAAAGTGAGAGCACACAACCCTTCCTGGGTCTGGGTCTCTGCAAGGCTTACTCCTCAGCTCTAGACAACTGTTACCATGCAAGAACATGGGCCCAATACTACCAATTCTTCCATTCCTATTTTTTCCAATAAAAATATGAAATGGATTTTAATGTAATTTCCCCCCCCAAAAAACACCTTGTCACCACTACCTACCAGTTAGACCAGCTAAAATTTAGCACACTGACCACGCCATCTATTGGTGAGGCCGTGGAGCTCCTGGAGGCTCACACTGCTGGCAGGTGGGTAAGGTAAAAGGGCGCAGCCACTGTGAGGAACAACTTGGCAGTTTCTTAAAAACTTAAATATATACCCACCCTACCCAACCAGTTCTCCTAGATATCAGTCCAAATTAAACAAAAAAGTATTTCCACACAGAGACTTGTACACAAATGTTGGAACAACCCAAATACATCAGCAAGTGAATGGATCATCACACCACAGTGCATCTGCATGATGGAAGACTCCTCAGGAATAAGCAACAAGTTTTTTATAATCATGATACGGATGAATTTAAAACCATTACGCTGAAATAAGGCAAGGAAAAAAAATATATTTTTATTCTACTTACATAAAATTCTAGAAAACTCCAAGTAATCTAGAGTGACAGAAAGCAGTTCAGTGGCTACCTGGGGAGGTGGGTGGAGAAGGGCTGGATTATAAAGGAAGACAAGCAAACTTTTGGGGGCGATGAATATGTTCATCACCTCGACTGTGGTGTGTTTCCTGGGTATATACCTATATCAAACATATCCAATTGTGTGTGCGCACATGTATGGTTTACTGTACTTCAGCTACACCTCAGTAAAGCTGGGGAAGGGGCGGTAGAGGCAGCCACCCTACCTCATTCTCCTTGCTCCCTCCCCTGAAGTAGCCACGATCCTCAAGCTGGTGTGCATCTTCTTCCCATCTCTATATTTTTACCATACAGACACACATATCCATAAATATTATACAGTATTAACTGGCATGTTTAAAAATTTTACACAAATGTTCTACCAACAGTATATTTTTTCATTAAAATTTAAGTGTTTGAGATTTATGCATAAGGTATATGGAGATTTATTCATTTGGACTGCTATATAATATATTCCACAGGATGAATCACACACAATTTTTAAAAAACCTATTCTTTTGTTGATGGGTATTTAGATAGTTTCCAGCTGTTCTGAAATTATACAGATTGGCACAGTGAGGATCCTTTTACCTGACTCTCTGCACTCATAGGTGAATTTCTCAAGTATTACTATCTGGAGGTGAAATTACTGTTCACAAGACAAATTACGTTGATGGATTTTCTGAGGGTGGACCATGCTTGTACTCTTGGAATGGATCCTACCTGGTTATGACTTTAAAAAACAACACCTTGCTGGGGAATCAAATCACATCTATTTTTCCAGATCTAGTTCTTCAGTTGGGATGTCTAAATTCTCTATAAGCCTGCTGCTGGCTGTAGGAATTAATCATCTTACCACTTCATAAATTTATCTCTAGTTAGCAAATCTGAAACAGAATACCTCCACTGGTCACAATGGAGAGCAGGTTTCCATCATCATATATATTAACGGAGTAATTCAACATCTCCGCTGTGCCAAAAGAGCCATATTCTTGGGCCTCTTTGTAGTTTCTCAAAACAGTAGATTTACTCAAGTCTCCGTCTTCATTTGAATCAATGCAGGCTCTGTAAATTGACAATAAAAAGTAGCTAATGAAATCTATCTATTTCCTTACCTTCCTAAAAACCATGTAATATCGTTTCTCAGGTATCCTCTTGCTACCCATGTATTTCTACCACAGCAAACACAGTAATTGCTTGGTTTAGATTCTTCTGTTTCAAGAGTCATCAGCAAAGATTAGGTAAGACAGCTTACAGGACCCAGCCCTTACATGAAGCCATATACAAAGGCTTTAGGAGCTGTCCATCACAAAACTCCAGGCAGAAAATCTTCTACCACTTAAGAAAGCTTAGTCTAGAGCTTTAGAATAGTTTAAGATGATTTTGACACATAGCCTAGGTCTTACTTCCTGCTTCATCTTCTAGAATTGCCTTCACGAATCCAACAGTTTATGTAGGCTCCCTGAAACTAGATGAACTATATGGAGCCTCGGTCCCATAATTACAATAGCCTTAGGCAAACAATTATTTTTTACCAAAAGCATTTTCCACAGTTTTGTGGTTGTCCTCCTGTCTGCTCTTTTCCCATTTTATTAACTTTTCAATTTTTAAAATATATTTTCCGAACACTTCAGAAGACAGTCTGATTAAAACTAAACAAGGCTAAAATAAAAAAGTCCTAAAAGAATGCCCATCATTTAAGGGTCAATACTGCATGTTTAGCTATTAGACCTTTGTGCACATTTTCTAAATAAGAACTGTGTTTTAACAAGCTAAGTAAGTCAATCACAGTTGCTACAATGAATCAATGGAAGTCCACCAGTGTAGTACAGAGAAGGCATTTATTATAAATACTAAGGCATATATTTCATTAATAAACTACAACAATTTAGAAAGAAGGATCTCTGAAACTGCTGGTTTGTTTTGATGTAGACTCCAATCAATGTGTGCCTAAAATGATTTATGGTATTTCAAAGAAAGACATACAACACAGCAAGATATAGGAGACTGAACACTTACGGGGAAAGTGAGGCAAAGAGAAAACAAGTGGCATATCAAATGGAACCAGGACTGAGGTTAATGGGTAAAAGGTACGCCACCAAATCCTCCATATTTGCCAGAGAGTAGAACTTTTGGCTCCAAAACAGCGTTCACCCTGGAAATCATCTCTGAAGTCCTCCCCTTCTTTCACCCAGCCCAGCAAACATTCTAAACTTCTAACAGTTCCTCCATCATCCTCTGGATCGTTCCCCTTTCTTCAATCCCCTTTTCCTACCCTCTCTGTTTAGCTAACTTGTGCTGATCCGTCAATG
Organism: Ceratotherium simum simum; assembly: GCF_057802395.1. Taxonomy (NCBI): domain Eukaryota; kingdom Metazoa; phylum Chordata; class Mammalia; order Perissodactyla; family Rhinocerotidae; genus Ceratotherium; species Ceratotherium simum. The sequence goes on from NC_141909.1 coordinate 9,919,987, forward strand.
AATCTTTCTTACTGCTTCCCAGATGGTTCAGATGTTCCCAGTACTTGCTTCCACAGAGTCTAGAGTCCAGGGAGTAGCTTCTCTAGAGTCTGCCTGGTACAGAGAAGGTACTCAAATATTTGCCAAATGATGAAAGAATGAATTAATCAACATCTTTAATAACATTCTCACAGCAAATATAGTGACACATTTCACAGGTCAGTTTCTTATAACCACCAACATGGAGTGACTCAACAACTCAAACACCATATTAAGAAATAAAGTATTACTGACTTCACTAAATAACTCCACAGAGGGCAAATGTGAATGTGGTATAAGGTTATTACTTTCTGAAGGTCTGGTTGGCTTAATTCAAGGAAAAGTTGTTAAAACAGAGAAAGGGAATATGGAAATGAGGTTCATGGACAGGATCAGAGTACATGTATGTGTGTTGGGGGGTGGGGTTTGAGTTATAAATTCCCAGACATTTTCATAGATTTCTTTGTCCAATTTTCTACAGTTTTTTTATCCACAGATTTCAACAGAATCTCAAACCAAACCTGAGATAACAAGGTCAAAAACCACTGAAAAGAAACTAATTAATGGTCTTTCCTTTATGTAACTTCTATAAATACTGTTTCAACCAGTTTTTGCCCCCTACTGAGTGAGAGTCACTCTGACACTATACATCCTGACAAATACTAAGGAGTATGGTTATGTTAGGTTACCTGCTAAGCACAGAGAAACGGTTTCAACATTTAGTGGAACTGTGGCAGGGGGAGGGCAGACTTGACATTCTTTGCAAAAACAAAAACAAAACAAGGCACTTAAGGTCATTTTACACACCCTCAGAAACGGCTGCCATTTATGAAAGGAGAATACTTGCAGACAGTGCCTAGATTCCCTGTAGATAATTCAGGATCTTAAAGATTCTCCTCAAAAATTCCAGATCTAACTCTGAGATGGGGTGGGGGAATCAGAGCCCTACAAGATGTACAGTACTGTGCAAAAAAAGTGAAATTACTTCCAGTAGCACCAGAAAGCATAATTCTGCTGTGTTTTTCATTTATTATAACAACGTTTTCTAAAATGTTACTCTAGTCACTTCAGATTTTAGTTCATTTAATGTTTGATTAAATTTGATTTCCAACACAAAAGTTCTAAAAGATATCTTAGAATAGCTGCCCACAAACTATTACAATATATTCCTTGCTTTGTCAACTGCCTTGAAGATCAAGGAAACCATTTGGAAAGACACACTGGCACCCTGGACATCATGACCCCAAATTCCTTTCCCATGGGACAAGTAATCTGCAGTGTTTTCAGCACCCGTAGGAAACACTTGAATTGAAACCACCTGTTGCCCCACCGCCCAATCCCTGCCAGTATTTTAGCATTTCCTTAAGTCCTTTTGTAGCATATTTTCTGCATATACTCAGTTTTTTATCTAGTATTTTCCTCACGTTAACCTTGCCTCCTCTCCCACACTAAAACTCACCTAAGGCTTACCACTGTGAGTGACTATCATGTAACACCAGGTGGTGGATGTACCAACATTTACTAAACCATACATCTAAACAACTTTTTAATATTACAAACACTGTGATCAAAGCTTTCGAAAAAAATGTGCATAATGTGTGCTCACCTGCATACATACAAACACCCAAACAACATACCAGAATCACACAAAAACGGCATTAATATTTAACATTATCTGGATTGAAATATTGTTATATGCAAATATTTTATTAACATTTTTAGTCCCAAATGAAGCAGGGATTTCTCATTCGATTAAAAATTTTATATACCCACTATCAGAGATGAGTTAGTGCCCACATGCATGGAAGGAAAGCCCTCCTTTAGGAAGGTGCACTGTTATGTAAACAATCAAAGAACATAATCAAGTCATCACGTTCTGTATTTGCCAGATCTCAGGAAACCCTTCTCTGCTTATGAGCAGGGACACAAACCACAAAATGATTCTTGATTTCAAGTGTCGAGGAGGGGTCTCCTTGCTTTACCGCAGGTACCCTAAAACACATATGACTAAGTAACTATAGTAGAAACAAGCCTATTTCCATATACTAGCCAACTCCAAGAAACACAGGGTATGATTCACTAAGAAAAAAACTGAAAAATGTACATGATAGGTAGCTCAGTATAAACCACCACTACTAGTAGTAGAAGCAGCAGTAATAGCTTACATTTATTGAGTGCTAACTATGTCTAGAAACATCAAATTTAATTTTCACAAACCCTCAAAGTAGGAAGATTATTATCCCAATTAATAGATGAGCAAATAGGCTTAGAGAGGTGTAGACAGGGTGTTCAAGGTCGCACAGCTAGGATTCCATCTCAAAGACTGAGCTCTTCCCCAGCACATCACACTGCCTGGTTTCTTCTTAGCTACCTTATCTCTATTGAGAAATCTTCACCAACTTTCCTCCTTTGCCCTTAAAATGTTTATAGTAGATGTTGGCAACATTCTCTTGCAGTTACTTTCCAAATTGCCCAGTTTCAATTAGGAACATTTCTAGATACGTAAATGATCAACCTGCTAATATCTGGCTAATGATTACTATCTGATTAATGAAATAAGATTCTTTAAGACAGACAGGACTAAGGTTTAGTGTCCAAAATACTGGGGTTCAAAAGGCTTATCCAAAACTACCCAAAACCCAATTTGGCTCTCAAATAGTTTTGCTTAGTGATATTAATGCCACATAAACCAAAGCGCTGGAGAGTTCTGAGGGTTTAATGTTCTGCAGAGTAGACAAAAACATTTTTAAGTGAAGATCTATAAAATACATAAAGTTTACCTCCAGACTTCACCATCATGCCATACCAAGCAGTCATATACAGGGCCAGGATCACTATACTTTTTCTCAAAAGAATTTAGCAATTCCACTTGACTTTGAAGTTCCTCCTTGATTAGTTTATTTGCCTAATCAATTAGAAAATACATTACTATTAGTACATTTTGTACTCTTGAAAAGTTATATTAACATACAACCAAAGACACAGTGTGACTCAATAGTAAAGTTATTTTACCCTGGAAAAATGTAAGAAAATTTTCTTTTCATATTTATGCAACTTGTAGTTCAATTTAATGATGGAGATATTAATCTACTAAACATTTAAAAATTAATACTTCTTTTACTCAATCTCTCATTCAGTCACTCACTCCACCTGCTTTGGGAAAGACACTGTGCTACATGTTAGTGATATCATTTGGCCAAGATGTGTTGGTCACATCTCTGTAATCTGTATACAGTCATGCATCGCTTAACAATGGAGATATGTTCTGAGAAATGCGTCATTAGGCGATTTTATCATTGTGCGAACATCACAGAGTGTACTTACACAAACCTAAATGGTATAGCCTGCTACACACCTAGGCTATATGGTGCTAATCTTATGGGATCACCGTCATATACGTGGTCCATTGTTGACCAGAATGTCATTATGTGGTGCACAACTGTAACTCGTTTCCAAAAGCAGCTCTAAAATTGCTATAAAATAGGTTAGCTGCTGACTCTCAGACTTTTATATCAGGACCGTTTCCATTTCAAATCTGTTTCTTAAGAACCCAAATAAATAACAGAAACCATGAATTATCTCTTCTACAATTTGCCAAGTTAAATACATACTATATTCACGACCATGTACCTATAAGCTGCCATTTAACCATTTTGATCTACAAAAATGAGAATTTCATATGCTTCAACCTAAGTATTTGTTTAACTATATACTACATTAGACTGCTCTACATTAACCTGAATAGTCCTAGTGAATAAAAATTTAATTTTCAGCACTGGTCTGGTGGCGCAAGCGGTTAAGTGCACGAACTCCACTGCGGCGGCCCGGGGTTCGCTGGTTCGGATCCCGGGTGCGCACCAACGCACTGCTTGTCGAGCCATGCTGTGGCAGTGTCCCATATAAAAGTGGAGGAAGATGGCCATGGACGTTAGCCCAGGGCCAGTCTTCCTCAGATAAAAGAGGTGGATTGGCATCAGATGTTAGCTCAGGGCTGATCTTCCTCACCAAAAAATAAATAAATAAATTTAATTTTCACGTTTCAAAAATCTTAAATTATGCTTTGTTTTTATTTTATTCAACATATTTAACATTTACTCCTCCTTAAAGAAAACTATATCAACATGCTTGGTATACAAAATAAAATAAAATGGATAATTAAATCCAGATCCCTCTTTTATAAAGTTAGCTGTATATATGTAGGCACCTGAAATACTACATCTAATGTGTTTACTAAGAGGTTGAAGCACAAATATTGATCTAAGAGAAAACTATACAGCAGTTAAAAAAAGATGATGTACACAGATTAAGTAAATAAAAGTTAAATGTGTATTTAGATATATACAGGCCAGTGGTCCTGGGGAGCTTTTAAAAATGCCTGTCTCTGCCCAAGGTTTTAATTTAATTCCTCTCTAGAGTATGAGCACTGGCAGTTTTTAAAGCCCTTCATGTGATTCTAATATGCTGCCAGGGTTGAGAACCACTAAAATGATTCCATTTTTGATTAAAAAAGGGTAAATGCATGCCATGGATGCAGAAAGATGAAGATGAAGAAAATATAAGTAAGATCTAGGCCTTAATACTAATTAAGTAGCTAATTTTTCATTAAATATGTTTTTTAGTAAATTTAAAGAAAAAAAAAGGTAAATGCATACACTAAAAGAAAAACTCAGAAAGATAAACATCAAGTTGTTATTACCATGCTCGGGAGGAGTGGCATTTGGAGGTTTTCATTTGCTACTTTACATACCTGTGCTGGCCAAAAGTTTCTGCAACTAACATATATTTCTTTCATAATAAACCAAGACATAATTTTCATTTTATAAATTGATTTAAAAAATTTAATGGCTATTTAAGGACACAGAACAGCAGGAGCTCTCACATACTTCTTGTGGGAATATGAATTGGGACTACCACTTTATGACCCACCAAAAGACACGCACAAGAATGTTCGCAATAGCATTTCTCATAATAGCCAATAACTGAAAACAAAGCAAATATCAATCTGCAGAATGGAGACATCAATTGTGGAGCATCCATCATATGGCAACAAAAGTGAACAAACCACTTCAGCACCCCACACATGGATGAACCTCACAAACACAACCTGAGTGAAAGCAGTCACGCATGAAAGAACACACACTGCTTCCATTTTACAGAGTTCAGAACAGGCAAAATCATTCCATAGTGTTAGAACTCAGGATCGTGGTGGCCGTTGGGGAGGAACGGAGCAAAGCTTAAGAGGCAGGAGACAGAGTCTGGAGTGCGGCTTATATGGGAGTGTTTGCTTTGTGATAATTCATGACTACACACTTACAGTTTATGCACTTTTACGTGTGTACTGTATGTTCATTCAGAAGTTTTTAAAAGTTGATAAATATGTAATTTGATTTCATGACAAATAATAAAGGAAAAATTAGTAAAATTAAACAACTTAAAACTTGAGAAAAAATGGTTAATTCTCTAAGAACTCTATGGTAATACAACTATATGGTAATGTTTAAATAAAAGCGACTAGCACCAACTTGAGAAGGGCAATTGTTGGCAACATCGAATTCTTCCTGTTTTCTACAGGCTTCTGCAAGGGCCACTCTGTGAACAGGGTCCCAAATTTTCTCCTTCCGTTCTTTCTGCAAAGACAGAAATATTACCTTACAATGAGGTAGACAAATATTGGGTAAACAAACATGGGTAAACCCAGACAGTCATTTATCTGTCAACTTAGTTCTTATCAGCCGTGATGCTCCATAATTCTTATATAGAGGTTTAAAAAAAATCATGTATAATGAAGTTGATAAAGTAATGGATCAATTATTGCTAGGTTTTAAAAGAACAAGTTTACCAAGGCACATTCAAATGTATTTTTATACATCATGTGCTCCAATTTAAATCCTTCCCTTCTCCAAGAATAAAGAATACCACGTCAGACAACTGACTGAATTCCCAGTCATTTAAGCAGAAGCAAGTTCTATACTTGGGCTCTTACAAAGCTGGGCAACGCCCCCAGCCAAGCGCAAGCAGAGGACAGGAGCATCTGAAGACTGCAGCTGCATTTTGATGGACATGCAGGCTTCCTTAATTTCCTCCCTCTCTAGCTTATTTTTTTCCATCCTCTTTGACTAAATAGGGTTCTATGTTACTGAAACTGTTACTTAACTTCATCTCCAGTGACTATGGGTTAACCATAGTGCCTCCCAGTGGAAGTCTGCTAGTTAAAGAAACCCTTTCTAGTAAAATAATCGACTGAGCTAGGGAGGAGGTCCGCTTTAACCTAACCCCTCTACACTGGCATGTTAATTTGTACCTTATCAACACAGTTGATTAAATTTAATATAGTGCACAAAAATACTGTGCTATGTGTATTTCAGCTTGAAATTTTAAAAATAAAATAGTAGCCAATTAAAGTTAAGTTACATGCATTATTTTATTATTTATTTATTTATTTTGGGGGCAGAATGATTGCAATCTGACAAATAAGTAAAGATTCTATATATAATATACTCAGTAACTTCTTAGGGTTCATAGAGCCAAAGAGAAGCAAATAACAATATTATGATTAGATGAAAGGGCCTACAGTCTTACCCACCAGGCTCGCTTTCAAGGATTACATCTTGTTTTACAGTTGAAACCCTGAATCTGTATCAGCTACCAGTGCTCTGGTAATCTTTTACAGCAGCACTGTCAAATACGGTAGCAGCTAGCCCTATGTTGTTAAACTTAAATTTTAAAAATTACATAAAATTAAAATGTCACTAACTGAGTCATACTAGTCACATTTCAAGTTCTCAACGGCTACTTGTCACTAGTGGTATTATAACGAACAGATATTGAACATTTTGAACATTTCTGTCATCACTGAAAGGTCTACTGAATAGCGTTGTTTTAAAGCAGGCTCCTTTTTTCACTCAATTTACAATTCTCATTCTCTAATGACAGACTTGTGTTTCCTACACTTCAGCTGCTTCAGGTCTGAGTAAACCTTTCCTTAATATTGAATGATTACTAACTGGGATCAAGAAGGCTAAACAGGGGGCCGGCCCTGTGGCTTGGTGGTTAAGTGCACGCGCTGCGATGCTGGTGGCCCGGGTTCGGATCCCGGGTGCGCATCGAGGCACCACTTCTCCGTTCATCCTGAGGCCGAGTCCCACATACAGCAACTAGAAGGATGTGCAGCTACGACATACAACTATCCACTGGGGCTTTGGGGGGAAAAAATAAAATAAATAAAATCTTTAAAAAAAAAAAAAAAAGAAGGCTAAACAGTAAGAAAAATGGGACAAATTATGACAGAAATTATAGGAACAGGAATAAATAAGGCAGTGCAGACTTTCAATCAACTGTCCTTAACCTTTTGAGGTAAAAAAGTCCTTCAAAAATCCAGTGAAAGCATATCCCATCTTCCAGAAAAACAAAATACATAAAAATTTGAATATAATTTCAGGGTATTCACAGATTCCCTAAGCTTATCTGTATATTGAATATTAAGAACACTCCATTGAATAAAATCTTTCTTTAAACAGTCATCATTTGAAAGCTTTAGCTCCCCAAATAATTTAGTGAGATTTTATAAAATTTTTTTTCTTCAGTAGGAATAAAATTTGAGTAAGAAGAGAAGTGACTGACTAGATTGTACTTTACCTGTATCCTTTCCTTGAGAGCCTTTGGATAGAAGTCATAGCCATTTTTTATGCCAATATGATATCTGCCTGAGGGATTTATCCAACTCACAGGAATCTATAGAAAAAAAGTGAATTCTTTTCTCATTAAATGCTTTCCAATTCCAATGATATACTACTGGGGAAAAAGATACCTTACTTTTATCCTAATGGCTCAACTTAGATGAGCAGGCTCATGTATTAGAGTAATATTTTTAATATTCTTAGTTGCCACTTAATATCTCTCTGGATCCTCTTTTCTCATCCATAAATAAGATAGTAAGAACGCCTTTCATTTAAACATTGCTTCATAGTTTATAAAGTGCTTCAAGATATGCTACCTCACTAAACTACTAAGATCTTTAGTTCCCAAGCCATCAATGACACCTCACCTCCCCGTTCACCACTCTACTGCCCATCAACTAGGGGCAAAGTGAAACAATTTACAGAACCTCTCTACCCTTAAGATTTCCTCTTAAAAAAAAGAACTTCACTCTTTTCTACGATACAACAGAGACAATGCTTAGATATTAAGAAAGAGCTCTTAGAGTTCTTAAGAAAAAAGTTCTATAAAATCATGTTAATTACATATAACATCTTCTATAGTCTTTTCAACTACCTCAAAGTATTGAAAAATAACACTTAAAGTTTTTAATTAACAGAAATATGTCCAGTTTACAAGCAGAGGAAGCAAAGAAGCAAAAAGAAATTAAATTGCCTGCCAAACAACAGGAAGGTTGAAAAGAAAACTGGAATCTATCATGGAAACAAAAACCCAGTGTAAAGGATATGGGATTTAAAGTCAAATAAACCTCGCTGTGAATCCAAACTCTACCACTAACTAGGTGGGACCCACAGGCTTCTACTTCCTCATGTGCAAGAGGAAGAGAATAATTCCTACCTTATGATTCTCATGAATAATAAAATGCATTGAACATCAACCAACTTGAAATGCCAATCAAGAAAATGGGGAGTATTCATATTCTTTGTCATCACAGGACCCATGATCATTAAAACCAGCTTTAAAATATGTATAAGTCATGAGGTTGAATTACGAACCACTCAGAGTTGGTTGACTCAATTCTCACTTGTGCAATACCTTTATTTTTATTTTTTGGTGAGGAAGATTGGCTCTGAGCTAACATCTGTTGCCAATCCTCCTCTTTTTGCTGAGGAAGATTAGCCCTGAGCTAACATCTGTGCCCATCTTCCTCTATTTTGTGTGTGGGACAGCGCCATACATGGCTTGATAAGTGGTGTGCAGGTCCGTGCTGGTGATTCGAATCTGCGAACCCTGGGCTGCCAAAGCAGAGCGTGTGAACATAACCACTATGCCACCGGGCCAGCCCCTCCGCAATATCTTGAACTGACACATCCCCACGGCCCTCATCAAATTATTCTCCAGGCAGGAAACTTCTGGGTGAAATTTTCTCACAAGTAAATAGAGGAAAATCATCATTCACAGAACTTAAAGATCTACTCGCTTTTAAAAAGCCTGTATAGGCCGGCCCAGTGGCGCAAGCGGTTAAGTGCACGTGCTCCACTGCGGCAGCCGGGGGGTTCGCTGGTTCGGATCCCGGGTGCGCACCAACGCACCGCCTGTCAGGCCATGCTGTGGCAGCGTCCCATATAAAGCGGAGTAAGATTGGCATGGAAGTTAGCCCAGGGCCAGTCTTCCTCAGCAAAAAGAGGAGGATTGGCAGATGTTAGCTCAGGGCTGATCTTCCTCACAGAAAATAAAAATAAAAATAAAAAATAAAAAGCCTGTATATCAGTAGTCACTTCTCAATCAATTAGATGTCTGGGGTATGTGAAATTTCAAATATGTTGGCATATAAACTAGTGCTTTTCATTCAAAACTTATCAACCTTCTTTGGATAATAGGGATTCTTAACTGTAATGTTTTTGCAACAGCCCGTGACATAATAACAATAACGAAGTGTTGCAACAACAAAAACATAAGTAGTCACTAGCTGGCAAATTCGAAGACTATTTAACCACAGGTGTCCCACTACACAGGTGGCTTTGTAACTCTAGGCTAGTGGCAACTCCTTAGTACAAAGAGATTACAAAAAGCTACAAAATGCCAAAGGATTAAACGGAATAACTAATTAAAACAGCTGCAAAATAAACAGGTGTTAAGACATACTTAATCACAATTACTTAAGATATATACATAATACAATAAAAATAATCCAACAGACATAATTTATATTTAATTACAAATAAGACCAAAATCTGAGGGGTCCATCTCAAGTCACTAATATATATTTTCCTCACAGTAAAGGCAGACTAGTTAGTTACAAAAATTAAGCTAAAAAAATCAGAAAAGAAAAGTTGTTTATAATCATGGTTTTGCTATCTAACTTTAACCAAGTTAAAGTAAAGCTAACTTTATGAGGCAATTAGGGAATATGTCATTTTACATATTTGAGTATTCTATACAAATGAGGTTATTTTTAGTCTCTTAAAGAATCAAAACTTTATATTCAGACCATCTTAAGTTGATCTCTTTAAAATAATTTTAATTACATGGAACTACAATGTAATAAGACTGATTTTCACATGAGAAACAGAATCTCTTTAATTACTAATAACACCTCATTTCCCTGACCCTTTTAAAGAGAAGATGCCTAACAAATTAAAGATTTTCTTAATGAGTCAAGTGTCATCATGAGTGTTACTGTTCCATACAGTAAAATCCTGTTAAGAGTTTTTCTGCCTCAAGACTGTATTTCAGACTTGCCAGTCTCCCGCACTGCCAGTCTACGTGTACACTCTCCTTTAGCTGTCACTGCCTCTAACCAGGGTGCTAAGTCTGGCCAAGTCATTCATTGTGCCTGGACTTACCATTTTTTAATATGTAAGGCTAAATACTGATGATGTAAAAAATGACTTCAAGTTGAAGGTGGAAAAATTTTAAAACGCACTGTCCTCCCTTCCAAAATGCTACTAAAATCACAATAAGGAAAAAGAAAAGTCACCACATTTTTGAAGGTTGCAAAGTAAAAGAAGACAATGAAAATGAGAGGGGAAATTATGGAATTTTAATACATGGTGTTGGGACAACTGGATCTTCAGAGGGAAAAAAGGATATAGGACATGTATTTCAAACTAAGCCTAAAATCAATTCCAGGTGAATTCCAGAACAAAAATCAAAAGAAAAATGGTGCAAGTTTTTAAAAAATAATATAGGAGAATACCTTCATGATCTTGGGGTCATAAAATATTTCTTTAACACATGAAAAGTCCTAACCAAAGAGACGAAGATTGATATTACACTACATCAAATTTAAGAACTTCTATTCATCAAATGACATCACTTGGAAACTGAAAATATACGCACAGAACAGAAGACACCTGCCCCACACGTACTCAAGGGACAGGTACAGAGAACATGTAACAAATTCTATGAATCAGTAAGAAAACAACAGACGACTCAGCGTAAAAAAAAAAGGGCAAATGAACTTGAACAGGCACTTCACAAAGAGGAAATCCAAATGTCTAAACAATACATGAAAAGTAACTAGTAATTACTGATTAGTAATTAGAGAACTACAAACGAAAACCTTAATGTGATACACCTAGATTCCCAGCATATTGGCAAAAATTAAAAAGCCTAAAAACACCAAGTGTTAGCAGTGCAACTATTAAAACTCTGACACGCTGCTAGTGGAAATGCATTTTAGTACAAACATCTGGACAAACTGTTTGGCATCACCTAATAAAAGTGCAGCTCCATGACGCAGCAATTCTGCCCCTAGGTCCACATCCTGCAGAGATCTAGACACAGGTGCACGGGATATGGGTACAAGCACGCTCTCTAAAGGACTGTTAATGCGAGTCCCAAACTGGAAACAACTCAAGTGTTCATCAGCAGAATGGACAGAATGTGGCATAGACATGCCATGGCTACTGCACAGCTGTGGGACTGGACAAACCATCACCACATGCAGCATCATGGCTGAATCCCATGAATCTCACAAACACCCAGGAATAGACAACACAAAACGATACATAAGTAACTGACCATCAGCGTCACAAGAAGGCCTAGTAATGGCACCCTTGGAGAATGAGATTCCTGGAATGTTCAAAGCACCTAACTAGTACTTGATCTTAAACTGAGAGAAGAATTAGACATTAATAGTCAGCAGGTTATGGGCTATGTGGAAGCAGCAGAAACAGAATATAGATATTTAATTCATTTTAAAACATGGTTAAGTCAAAGAAAACTGAAGACTTTACTATGTTGCTTTCTGAAAATTGTGTACTAAAGATCTCTGAGAGATTCAACTAGCCAGAATCCCAGTGACTAATAACATTATTCTTTTTAATGACTACTGTAGAATATCTGAACACCTGCACATATTTGAACACGTGTGTAGGTATGTTCTGTGTACGGATAAAGAAGGGAGCTGTAACCAAGAAGACTGGTGGAAAGTTTGTATGAGGAACAATTAGACTCCCGCGCCCATCTCATATCCTGCACAAAGCTGACCAATCAGGCAACTGCCCCTACTTGACCAGGGAGAAGCTGGGATGTCAACTTTCTGGAGAGGTTTACACAGCAGAAGGGGAAGATGAGACATACTGGAGAGTGTGCAAGAAATCTCCCCAGGCACCTTTCAAGGAGTGAGTCCCCGAATGCTGACAGCCAGGCTTCTCTCTCACTCTTCCCTACAAACCCCAGGACAAGCAGGCTAAGGTCCTCTCTGAGACAACTGAGTATCTCAATGGAAAAAAATATACTGTATACTGATATCTGGGGGTCCCCCATGACAGTATCACTACCTTGCGGTGAGACCCACACGGCAACACTCTCCACAAGCAGAACGAGCTTCAATCACCTTATATGTGCCTTGCTAAATAAGAGACAGCCAGGGGTGACAAGACACCTGAGGAAAAGCTCTCAAGTAAGAAGGAGAGCACAAGCAGGGAGAAGAGGAGGCAGAGGGAGGAGGCGAGGCAGATGGGGAGGAGAGGGGAAGAGGGAGGATGGAGCAGCAAGTAAAGAAAAAGGAAGAGAAAGGACAGGGGAGGAAGGAGAATGGAAGGAGGGTGAGTAAAAATAGGAGGACGAGAAGAAACAAATAACCAGGAAAAAAACTTAAGAGAACAACATTCTCATAGATAAAATGTTGTATACACGATAGAAAAATATACTCTGAGTGAATACGAACAGACTTTTGCAATTAAAAATAACAGGCAAAACTTAACAAAATTCAATACAAGAGTTAGAAGAAAATGTTGAGACAGTCTTAGATATCTCTCAGGAAGGAAAAAAACAAACAAAAGCAATGAAGAAAAGGTGAAAAAACATAAGAAAATTGGAGGATCAACTCAAGAGGTCCCACTCCAATTAACAGGAGTTCCAGATACAAGACAGCAAAAACAGTGGGAGGAAGGACCCAAGAGACAATGCAAGAACATGTCTCAGATATGAAGGATCTGAGAGTTAAACCCTCTTCTTCCAGTGTTAATTCTACAGATAAAGTCTAAAACTAGAAACAAAAAAATTCAAGACTTAAAAAGTATTAGCATGTTATTTAAAACTTGGAAGATAATTTAATATATCAAAGACTTAACCTGGTTGCGTAGGAATTGGAGGTGAAAAAGGAGAGGCAGGATGGGGAATGAACTTTTCTTGTTAGAAGCCTTGAAGAAGTGTTTTAAACTATGCAGACATGCTGAATACAATTAAAAGTTAAATTAAAAGCCCTCGTTATATTGATGGGCTGAGAACACTTAATAGTGGAGCTGAAGAAATATGTCACCAGGTTGAGAAAAGATATAAACAGCAACCTATCAATTTTCTGACCTTATTCCATAGCCATGTATATGATCCATGATAATGATCATTATATCTGTATATGATAATATGTATATGATAATATCAGTGCACATGGTTTACCTAAAGCATGGGGCTAGCACGGCCATTTAAAAATAAATGACTGAGGATAATACTTCATACTATTCTCAATCGGCCTGACTTATGAGGAGTGCTCTCTAGTTTCCCAGAGCACTGTAACTCACAGGAACCCCACGTTTCTCTTTGAAACATACTTCAAATAACAAGGTTGACTCAAGGGGAAGACAGGAAAAACTCTAAAGTAATTCAGATGTGCAGAAACTCATTTCCCTGAGGTTTATAATCCTTTTTTTTTTTTTTTTTAAAAGCACATGGTATCTTAGTCAGCTTGGACTGCCATAAGAAAATACTATAGACTGGGTAATTTAAACACCAGAAATGTATTTTCTCACAGTTCTGAAGGCTGGGAGTACAAGATCAGGGTCCAATTCTGTGCAATTCCCTTGCTGGCTTGCAGGCACAGCTTTCTCACTGTGTCCTCACAGGGCCGAGAGAGAGAAAGCATAAGGGCACTTATAAGGATGCTAATCCCATCATGAGGGCCCCACCCTCATGACCTCATCTAATGCTAATCTTCCCTCAAAGGTCCCATCTCCAAATACCATCACATTGGGTGTTAGGGCTTCAAACTATGAATTTTGGGGTCACACAAACATTCAGTCCATAACACACGGAAAAGGAAGCAAGACTTGGATATTAATGCCTGCTATCTGCCTGTGATAGGCAGATTCTAACAGAACCCATGCCCTTGTAAAGTCCTCTCCCCTTAGTAAAGGCAGGACCTACGAATATAATGAAATATCATTCCTATGTTGATGTTATACTAAGTAATATGGCAAAGGTGAAGGGATTTTGCAGATGCACTTAAGGTCTCTAATCAGGTGACTGAGTTAATCAAAAGGGAGATTATCCTGGTGAGCATGACCTAATCAGGTGAGCTGTTTAAACAGAGACTTGGGGGGCTGGCCCAGTGGTGTAGTGGTTAAGTTCGCACGCTCCGCTTCTGTGGCCCAGGGTTGGCAGGTTTGGATCCTGGGCACAGACCTAGGCACTGCTTATCAAGCCATGCTGTGGCAGGTGTCCCACACATAAAGTAGAGGAAGATGGGCACAGATGTTAGTTCAGGGCCAATCTTCCTCACAAAAAAAAAAAAAAAAAAAGAGAGAGAGACAGCGAGTGAGACTGGGGCCATGCCCAAGGTCAGAGAGATTCTCCTGCCAGCCTTGAAAAAGCAGCTGTTATGAATTCTACAGCTGCAGGGAATGAATTCTCCCAACAACCACGTGAACTTGGAAGACGATCCTGAGCCTCAGAGGAGACCACGGTCCCAATCAATACCTGACTGCAGTCTTAGGGGACCCCGAGCAGATACCCACAAAAAGTCGTGCCTGGACTCCTGACCCACAGAAACAGCGAGATAATAAACAGAAGAATGTATGTGGTTTTAAGCTGCTAAGTTTGTGTTAATTTGTTATGCAGCACAGAAAACTAATATAATGCCATAACAATCTTAGCCAAAAGACAATGCTTAAACATAATTCGCATAGATGGTAACAGATAAGAAGAGTTAAACACAGCTCTTTAGAAATCTGAATAATCAGAAATTTACCTTCCAAACTAATAATGCTTATTGGTTTAAAGCTAAGAGTACTGAATCACAATCAAATTCTTGCCATCTAACAAACTCTCTAGTTAATATCTCATGAACTGCTTTATGTTTATTTTCTAATCATTGGAGGAAGATTGGCCCTGAGCTAACATCTGTGCCCACCTTCCTCTACTTTATATGTGGGACACCTTTCACAGCATGGCTTAATAATCGGTGCGTACGTCTGTGCTCAGGATATGAACCTTTGAACCCTGGGCCACTGAAGCAGAGCACGTGAACTTAACCACTACGCCACTGGCCCGTGCCCCTCTAATCATTTTTCATGTTAGCTTACCCCAGGCTTTCTACCAATTACGTGGAATAAGACAAAGCCAGCCACTGAAGTCCATAGATATTAAAGCCTACATATTTCATGCTCAACTTACCAGAAGGGACAGGAAAAGATGAAGGCAAAACTAACATCTGATGACTTTTCCCATCTTTCCATTCAACACTTAAAATTTTTCGAATTTGGCAACCATACTGAAAAAAATATCCCAATTCTAAGCCCACTATCAAACAACAAAAACAATGACTTCTATTAACATGGTCCCTAATGATCCACACCTCCTGGTATTCACGCCCTTGTTAAATCTCCTCCCTGTAAGTGTGCACTGGATTTACCGACTCACTTCTAATGAAAAATACATGGCAGAAGTGATGGGATGTCACTTCCAAGACTAAGAAGACGGCAGAAGTGATGGAATGTCACTTCCAAGACTAAGAATACGGCAGAAGTGATGGGATGTCACTTCCAAGACTAAGAATACGGCAGAAGTGATGGGATGTCACTTCCAAGACTAAGAATATGGCAGAAGTGATGGGATGTCACTTCCAAGGTTAATTTATGAAAAGAACACGGCCTCCATCTGGGCACTCTCTCTTGGACTATACACCCCAGAGAAGACAGCTGCATGCTGTGAAGCAGCCTCATGGAGAGGCCCACGTGCGGATAAACCAAGCCTGCCCACAACCACAGGCTCCCCTTCCCCACCAAGTTGAGCCTGCAGATGAAACCACAGCCTTGGCCAACAGCGAGCAAGCTGAGGAGACATCTTGAATAAGAGGCACCCAGCTAAGCCACAACCAGATTCCTGACTCACAGAAACTGTGAGATAATAAAGGTCTGTTGTTTAAAACCATGAAGTTTTGGGGTAATGTGTTATATAGCAATAGGTAACTAACACTCACCATACCACCAAATGTAAGCTAAAAACATTAGATGCTGTGAGGTGACAGTACAAAAAAAAAGAAAAAATTCAATAAAAAGATAAAAGCTCCAACCTTGAGCACTCTTCCTGAAAGACCAATAATTTCACCATCTTTTGGCTCTACTACTGTAGCAGTGTTCACATCACCACTTCCTGTTGTGTCGATGATATCAATGATTTTTGGTTTTCCATCAGTTGTAACCTGAAAATTAAGAGACAATTAAAATACGAATTATATATTTTCGTTTTTTATCCTTAAAGAAAGCAATGTCAACTCCCATGTATGTATGTCAGCATATGTACACATATATAAAATATCCTGTAAAATCTGCATTCATTTTAAAAAGAGAATTGAATTGTTTAAAGCCAAAAGCCTGACAGATACTAACAAGAAAATTTAGTCATGGAAAACACCACAGAATCCTTCAAGTGGTTTCATATATTCAGCGAAAAAATATTTACTGAGCAATTACTATAGGCCACACTCTGTTTTAGGTACTGGGGCTTTAGCAATGATCAATACACAAAAATCTCTGATCTCGCAGACCTTACATTATACGGAGTCAATAAACAAATAGGTCAAATACATAACATGTCAGATGGTGATCATTACTAGGGGGAAAAATTAAGCAGGGAAAGAAGACAGGTGGTACAGGGCTTTCAATTTTAACTAGGCTGGTCAAGAAAGGTGTCACTGAGAAGGCAACATTTGAGAAAAGACCTGAAGAAGGTGAGCTTTGGGCTGGACGAATACAAAACTTGAGGGCAAAAGTGTTTAGTAACATTTCATTATTGGATGCCACACTAGTACTCAAACTTAGTTAAGCCCAAAGTTCAAACTTAACACTCAAACTTGTTTCTTCCCAGTCTGCCATCTCAGGAAATCAACACATACCCAGCTGCTCAAGCCAGAGACCTACAAGTCCTTCTCTGACTCTTGAGTTTACTCCTCCTATCAAATCTGCCAGGAAGTCCTCCTAATTCTACCTCTAAAATAGAGATCAAATCCATCTTCTCTTGATTTTTCACTCCCAGTATCCTGATCCTGTCCACCACCATCATCTCCCACCTTCATAATGCGGAGGCTTCCGGTACAGGTCTCCCAGCGTCCATTCTCCGCCCCAGCAAAATCAAGAGAAAAACAAGCTGTACTATGCCACTCCTCTGCTTAACACCCTGCAGTGGATTCACCCAGCACTTGCCATAAAAAGCCTTTGTGGGATCTGATCTGGCCACTCCCAGTCACTCCTGACTCTAACCACATTGGCCTCCTTTCAATTCCTGGAACATACCACACTTTTTCCTGCCTTACAACTTTTTGCACAGGGTCCTTTTGCTTGGAATTCTCTGTCTCCTCAGTTGTTCCACAGGGATTCCAATTTTGTCCAGTTTTCTACTAAAACTTCACATCTTTGGAAGGGCCTCCCTGATGACCTCTTTTAAGAGGTCACCACCCTAAACCTGATGATTCTTTCTCACTGTACCTTGTTTCCTTCACAGAACTCAATTTGTAATTATACAGTTAGGCGAGTCCTTATCTATTTCTACTATTAAAAGATAAGCTCTGCAAGGGCAAGGACTATGTCTATTTCATTCACCAACTTACCCAAAACCTAGCAGTGCCTGTTAAGCACTCAACACATATTTAATTACTGAATGATCTGAAACTCATTACTCAGCAGTAAGACTGATTTTCCCGAGGTATGGTTTCTTGGCCAGCCCACGAACTTTCATTTGGGCATACTGACTGCTACAGGTAACAGTTAATACTGTATTTTCATATTGCTTTTGTGGGAAAAATCATTTCTGAGCTCCTTCTGGCCTAGCTTTGCAGATGGAACTTGTAGCATTCAGCATATACGTACTGAGTTACTAGCAGGAATCAGGCACGGAGACACAAAGATGACCCCTGCCCTCAAGAAAGAAACAGGAATGCAAAAAATGCCAACAGTGTGACAAAAGCACAAAGTCTTCAGACTCCTCTTCCACCTGGAGAATTCACACCAAGACAAAGCTTAGTGTCCGTTTCTACGAGTCTTCCCGGTCCCCAATGCCAACAGCAGTGTCCTCAAAGCTTTGTAGTTAAGGTAAACCCGAAAGGAGGGGAGGAAAGTTCACTGTGCAGAGGAAAGACAGGCACACATTTTTTTCTTTAGAGGGCAAAGCAAGGGGGCGGCTGGTGGACCCCAAATCTCATATCCTGTTGCCGTCAACCAAGCAGGGGCTGACAGCTTTGTCAAGCGCTGCACAGCTATTATTTGTAGGTGTGGTAATTCT
This sequence comes from Ceratotherium simum simum, assembly GCF_057802395.1. Lineage (NCBI taxonomy): Eukaryota > Metazoa > Chordata > Mammalia > Perissodactyla > Rhinocerotidae > Ceratotherium > Ceratotherium simum. The sequence continues at coordinate 9,938,662 of NC_141909.1, forward strand.
TTTCTTGTGTGTGTGAGGAGAGCAGCCCTGTGCTACCATCTGCCAACACTCCTCTTTTTTTTTGCTGAGGAAGACTGGCCCTGGGCTAACATCTGTGCCCATCTTCCTCCACTTCATATGGGACACTGCCACAGCAAGGCTTGCCAAGCGGTGCATCGGTGTGCGCCCAGGATCCGAACCAGGGAACCCCGGGCTACTGCAGCGGAGCGCGCGCTCTTAACCACTTGCGCCACCGGGCTGGCCCCGGTACGGTAATTCTTAAGTAGATGTTTATTTCTTGGGGGCTGTCTATACTAGTAATAAATCAGAAAGCTCAGAATCATAATTTAAAAGAATCACTGTGGAAATCATACCAAACCCTGATAAGATTATGGTAAAACTTAAATCAGATACTGATTTTGAAGGGACTGGCTAAGTAACGTCAAGAATAAAATAAAATGAAAATAAAGTAATGAAGGAAAATGTAAGAAAATCTACCAAAATAAAAATGAAAACTAAAAGGAAGTTAACACTCTCCTATAAAGTTAAAACTAGCTAGATGATGTACTAAGAATATAAGAAAATAATCTATTTTTAAATGTATTCCCAAAAAGTATGTAATTTGAAAGCGACACCATAGCACTAAGAACACAGATCAGTTATCTTCATCTCATTCAATGAGCAACTTCAGTGACTTGAGATCACGAATCACAAGAGATCAGTAACAAGTCAGACAGATCACTCTCATCAGAAGCCTCTTTATCAGCATGTGAGCAAAGGAAGAAAGCCTAATGAGATGTAGCTGCTTATTTACCACCTACTGCCACGAGCTTCACTTACTAGGGTCTCTCTCTTCCCCTCGTTAAAAACTCTTACATACGCAATTTTCTATGCATGTACATCTTACTTCACCATTAGGTAAAGGCAACCACTCCACTGGAGATAATAAGACAAAAGAAGGAATTTAGGGTTAGGAAGGAGAGGTTTTAAAAAAGGCAAACCAGCTGAAAATGTGGCAATGGAGCTCCTGGAGAAGGAAAGAAGGACACTGAACTGCTATCATTAGAACTATACCCCTCATCTTTCAGGAGGGGAGGTGCCACATGGAAGGACGGACTGAAGTCAGTGACAGTTACTATGAGCAAAGCTAAGGTAATAAGCCCTGTGTACTGGGGTGGGAGACTGAGAAATGCTTACTGGGCGATGCTGGCTGGACAAATTAGAAACTGACCAAAGTTCTCCCCAAATGTCAAGAATCTAAGCTACTTGGTGTCTCTACTGAAACAGTTATGGTGGAGGAGTTGGTGAGGGTTGGGAGTCACTCACTCATCGCTTGTAGACGATCAGAACAAAAGGAGGGAAGTTCGCAAATTATCCTAAACAAAACAAAGGGAATATATAAGTATTCACTTGAAATTTCAGGGAAGATACTAAAAGTATTCTTTTAAGCAAAGGAAGATATTTCATAAACAAATACTATTAAATGACTATCATTCTGAGAACATAATGATGAATGAATAAGACAGGTTTTGCGTTCAGAAAGCTTACAATCCAGTTGGGAAGAGAGATGAGTAAAGAGATGACTTGAGTGTATAAATACTAAAGGTAAGGACAGTGTCTACGAAAGTATGGAAGAACACAAACCCAGCTTGGGAGAATCAAGGAAGGTAACTGAGAGAAAGGGAATAAAAATTAAAATTAATTCATAGCACCCACTATTAACGACCAATTATATATCTATGATAATTTACTTAGTGACCTCTATTATATTTTAGTGAATGTAAAAATAGAAAGATTTTTATGGGACTACTTGTAACCTCCTTCCCCACACCATTTTTTCTCCATGAGGAAATTATGTACATTATGCACATATATACATTTTTTCCATTCAGCAAAAAATATTTAATGTTGTGAGCACACTTCATACAAAATAAATTTGGATATATGCTTTCAAGGAATTTTAACTTAATTAGGAAAAAGGTATGTGAACAGAAATGCTAAAATGAAGCATTTTAAGTGCTATAGGGGGATATGAACAAACTGCTATGAGAGCAAAGAGGGAAAAAAAATACCTCTGTTAGCAGGGACTGGGCCTTCTTCGTGTTTGAACCCCCAGGTCCTAACACAACGGCTAACACATACACATAAATATATGGTGGGGGACGAATTAAATCGGTAGATATCCCAAAAGGTAATGGGGTCAAGATCCAGCTGGGTCTTAAAGGATTAAGCAGGAGTTCACAGGTGATTGCAGGCAGCTTGCTGGCAGATTAAACCCCACATGCAAAGGCACGTGTTGGGGAAAGACCTGAATCATTTGGGTGAGTGGAAAAGAGTAAAACGTTCAAGGTGGAAGCACAGGGTAAATGGTGGGGGTGGAGTGGATATGGACAGAGGAAATGGTGAGATGAGAACTAGGGCTACACGAGGAGGTGGAGTGAGGATGGGAAGGGCCATACAAAGTTCAGATTCTTGGATTTTCATGCAAAGGCAACTGGGATGCTAAAATAGTTTTGTTTTATATTACACAAGGCTGTAATGGAAGGTTTGTTTTTTTTTTAAGGAAAATAACTTTGGCAACGTGAAGGATGGATCAACGCGAAGCAAGACTGGTGGCAGGGAGACCCAGTGCCTACCACATATTTACTTCCAGGTCCAGACCAAACCCCTGTGGAGCCTGATTGGTCCAGCTCTGGCTGGTCCCGATCAATCTCTCTAACAGTGACAGTCTGCAGGGCTACATCATCTTTTAACACATTAGGCACTTGGCAGGTGCCTATTTGCTGAGGAAAGAGTTAATCATTTACGAAATTATTACTCCTCTCACGCTGTCCACCCTCCACTTTTAACAAGCCCACACGGCTGTCACAAAAGAGAACTGGGCCCAAGGCAGTTAACCAAGAATGAGACAGCCCACTATGTTCTTGAAAGTTTCTACTTGGGCCTCTAGTCCTCTACTCAGACCCCATCTGGCTCTCCAAATGTCCAGTTCGGCCTCCTCTTCCTCCTCTTCATTCTTTCCTTCCTTTTATTTCTATCCACCTTCTTATCATGATATATACATAGATCTACAAAATAAATTTGTTAAAGGGGGAAAAAAAACCTTAAAAATTCACTCATGTTTGCAAGCCATTACTGAATTTCTTTTGACTGGCCATGTTTAGGTCACTCTCTCAGAATTACAGTTAGAAGATAGGAGTTGTTTTCATTTTACTTCAATATTTTATTGCTCGGACATTTGTTATTACACGCAAATATCTAATGCACCTTTATCATATTTATCTTTCAGCTAGTTGGTGATTTAAGACCCAACATAAACTCCTTCTACTAAACATCCTTGCTTTAACAAAAAATTAGTGTTTAACACTTTTCTAGAGCATTTTAAAAAGTTACATGTAATTAATCTCAATCAAGTTTCATAGCAACACGCTGGGATGAGAATTACTGTTACTTTACAGAGAGTAACGGAATAATGTGATAAGCAGATACGGGAAATTCCACAAAAGCATCTTTACTGAGACAGTACTCCTCCAAACTCTTCTGATCCTCTTATTATCCTGACAAAAGAAAAAGTGAACCACTTACCCCAGCTGTTCTCCTCCCACTTGTCCCTATAAAAAGTAAACATACAGCACAACAGAAGAGAAACCATTACCACTCTGTAATAAAGCCTCAATGAGGTGATAGCTGTCACTGTTGTAAGTCTTCAGAGTTATTAACACAACACCTGTACCACTAGAGCTACCAGGAGGGACCTCATCACCTGCTCCTCTTCTGATTCACCAAAGCCACCCGGCAGGGCCGACATGAGGTGTGCTGTACTCCAGGGTGCTGCCGCAGAATTAAGAGGAGGAAGCAAGATTTCGAAGGATTCTATACAGTCAGGCTGGTTCCCTTTTCCCCCTGCATTACATCCTAACCTCCACAATGCTACCTCAATCATCAGAGAGCACAATAAGGAATCCAGAGGAGGGAGGGGCTTGGGGGAGGAAGAGAATTATGAAACTTCAGCGTTTAGTACAGAAAGGAGGGTAAGATACACAGAGGAAGGATGGATATAAGGAAGAGATCAGCATACAGTAGGATTAGCCAGGTTAGACATTTGGAAGATGGATCTTGAACAACGGTGAAACTTTATTAAAACTGGATTTCAGTAAAAGGCTAAGGCTAAATTTACAAAAGTCAGACTGGGAAGACTTTAAGCAGAATACTTTTAACTGAGAGATTTTTTTAAAATTACCTTTCAGTACTACCTTTTGACCTGATGATTTTAAAGGTGCCTAAAGCAAAACTAAATAAATTTTTAAAATCCTAAAGTATGTTGTCTTATATTTTGAGGCTAATAAAGAAAGCATAATTTAATAAAGTCTGCAGAGTTCGCCAAAAACAAACTAAATTGCGTTCTTCTTATGTCAAAGACTAGGCCATGAGTTTCAATGACCCTAAACAAGCACACTGCAGAAGATGGTTTAAAAATAGAAGGCATAAAACTACCAGAGGAAACAATTCCGGAAGCTGACCGAGTTATCTTCACGAAACCCGGCTTTCGTGTTTAAAGATTAAAAGAATTCTTCCCCAAACCAAATCTCCCGAACGACAGCAATAAGAATGAAGCTCTAATAGGTCACTGGCCCCTTCGCTCTTTGCTCCTCACCCCCACTCCCCACAAATCATCAAGATTGTAGAAATCCTCATTTGGAAATAGTAGGCACCGGTCGCTGCCCGAGACACGAGGGACCTGCGGGGGACGGCGGTGCGGAGGGAAGGCGCCCGAGGGTCCAGGCCCGGCAGAGTCTGGGCAGGAAGGGGCTTCCCGGGCGAAAGGCGGACCCAGGCGCCCCGGCAGCCGCGCCAGGCACGCCGCTTTGTCTGGGCCGGGATCCCGGCCCGGCCGAGCCCCTCGCCCGCCCTGCCCTCCGCCGCCTCCCGGTGCCGGGCCCCCGCTCGGCCGCAGAGCGGGCTTCGGCCTGCGGGCTGGGAAGCTGCGGCCCCTCCGTGTCCCCCGGCCCGCCGGCCGGCCGCCCGCGCCCCGCGCCCGGGCCCTCGGCGGCTGCCGCACCTGCATGCCCGGAGCCCCGGGGTCGACCCCCGTGTCCAGGACGGCGATGAGCACCCCGCGCCCGTCATACTCCGGGTAGCGACAGAGGAAGGAGGCGGCCCCGGTCTCTTTCTTCGGGAGCAGGCCGTGGAAGGGGAAGGGCTCCTCGGTCGCGGCGGTGGCCATGGACGCAGGCTGGAGGACGGTGAAGAGGCAAACTGCCAGGCTGCGCGTGGACGAGCGGCGCGAGGACACCCCAGCGGCCGCGGGCCTGGGCGGGGGCGAGGGGCGGGGCCGGACGCCGGCCAATCCCGGCCCGCCAAGGCGAGGCGGCCAATCGCGCGCTGCTACGTAAGCCATGGGCGCCGCTCTCGGGAGCCGGGCCGGAGTGTTGCCCGGGCCGCAGAGAAAGAGGCGGAGTCTGAGACTTTGCTCAAGGGTTCGGTTCTCGAACCAGGGGTCTTAGAGAGACCCGCGCTTGGGCTTTTTGGGAGAGGGCGGGCCTCCAAGCCACGGGTCCGTGTGTCCCGGGCCAAAACACTCCCCGAGGGACGGGGAGGGCTGTGGGCCGCCAGCCTGGAGTAGCGGGAATCCCCGCTGGCAAGCGATGGTTTCCTAACTTGAGGTTGTGGGCGAAACTTTTCGGTCCCCTGCTGCAGGAGCCCCAGCTGACCCGAGGACGGGGACCGACCCACGCACGCTGCACCCCTAGGAGTCGTCGGATCTTGGCGAAATAGCGGACATAAATTTTGAAAAGAGAGTTCTTTGATTGAGTGATGGAGGGTTTGCGTTCCCCTGCCGGTCTCGAGGGCGCCCCTTTCATCCGGGCTGGGGAGGAATAGGGTGGAGACGGGCCGGCGCTCCAGTCAACAGGAAGTGGGTTGTTGGCGATTCAGTCGGCCTTGCAGCCAGTAACAAAGTACCAGGCTGAAGTGGGCTCTTCCTATCCTCATTGCTTACCCTTGGCTTCCGAGATTTCTGAAAAACATTTTTTTTTTTCCTTTATATTGAAGTTCCTGGTTGCTCCCTAAGGGTCTCCACTTAATTAGGGAGCCATAGTCTGCAGTTTTTCACATTCACAGTGGCGGCTGTCAATTGCTGCGTGCTGCACTGGTGGCCCTTTAATGATTTGATGTCTGTATTCATGCCAGGATAATCTTGGTCTTTTTGGTGTGTGTGTGCCAAAGATCCCTTTGGCAATTTAGTGACGCTTACGGACCTCTTCTCAGAGCATTGTTTGTAAACGCATAAAATGAAATATGTGATTACAAAGGAAATTATGTTGAAATATGGTTATTAAAAATATTAAAACCAACTTTGTTATATAGCAATAGTTGTATATGTGTGTGTATATAGTTATATCTGAGCTTCTTTTTGCATTAAATAATACGAGCTAGCATCAAATCTAATAAGCTTCCATAATTTCAAAATAGTGAAGAGTATAAACGATATTTTGAGATAATCTGCAACAACTGTACTATAATAAGAAACTGATTTTTATCGGTGACAAAGTAACAATAACTGCTAATACTACTCTGGTTATTGCCTACATCCATAATTAAATATTTAATAAAGAAGCTAGTGAAAATAAAGATGTATTTATTTTCCTACACAAGTTTTTGAACTCCTGGGATTCTATCATGGACCCCAGGTTAAGAATGCCTGGTGTAAACGGAAGCCCTATGTATGCCAGTTTGCAATACACCAGAATCAGGAGATCCTCTGTGAAGTCTCACATATTACTATAATGGCTGTGCAGTGGTTTTAATTGTGCAGCTGTACAGCTCCCAGTTTCAAATGAACCATAGTCCAATCTCTTCATCTTACACATGAAGAAACAAGGGTAGACAGGGTAACTGCCATGGCTCACAAAACCACTTAGTGAAAAAGCTGGATTTCTATTCTCACAGTCTGTGCCCAATATCTTCTACTGCACCAATTGTGGTCTCTTGCAGGAGTATCCAATGAATGAGTGGGGAATGAACTGTTCATTATGAAACCAAAGGGCAGGCTTTAATTTTACTGGACTCCTGTAATAGTGTTCTTCAAATTTTTTTTTTTTGCTTACAGATTCCATAAAAATGTTTTAGAAAAATTATGTACCCTCTTGTACAGTTTTAAGATAACATTTGAAATTTATCATTATAAGCTTAAGAAATTATAAAGGATTAATATCTGGCATATTAGAAATATTGGAATTCTTTAATGAAACTTTTACATGACTCATTTAATTATATACAGTGGAATGTCACCCTGACACCTACCATCATCTATTTATAAAATACCTGAACATATTCCATTTAAAATCAGACATTTTACCTCACTATTTCTTCTTGAAACTTTATTTCCATTCGACACAGAATTTTATCCTAATGTAATTTACATTTTATATTTGTAATTTATAATGGAAAGTTTTATTGACCATTGATCATCTGCAACAAAAATATGTATGTTAATTTTTATAATTTTCCAGGAATCAAAGTGGTAAATTTTTTCTTTTGGATTAAGTTATCTTTGAATTATTGGAAAGTTGATCAAAACATCATGAATAAATCTTAAGCTTTGATTAAAAATTACAGAACAAAAAAATTTATTGAAAATGCAACACTTAAAAAGATGCATGAGATACATGTTAATGGACTTTGATTAAAGAAGGTTTTACTGACAGCATCTCAAATCGTCCCTTTATTTGATGTCCAAGAAGCTATTTCACCTGCTGGCAGTGCACAATAATAAGATGTCTTTTTTCCTAAGAAGTGGGAGACCTGGCTGTGAAATGGGAGTGAAGGGGAGTAGGTATGTCCTTCCACCACAGGCACATCATCAAGCAGATAAGTTTAGTAAGAGTAGATATGACATTTAAGCGTCTGGAAATTGATTGTGTTGAAATTATCTGTGGCTTCGTACCACGGTTTGAAGACCACTATTTTGTATAACCCCTGAAACCACTTTTAACTCAAATGAAGTCATTTACTCTTTGTCTTCAAGTCGTAGTATTCTCCAGCTTATGTGTTTATATCTCTTCTTCCTTTGCTTTAATGACATTCTCAGCCAAGGGAAATCTTTCAATGCTAAGTCAGTTTGTGCAACTTGGCAAACAGCTTGACAGTTCTTTGGGTATTGGAAGAAAACAAGTAGAGGATACTTGGAGGAAACAATGAAGATATAGATAAATAAAACAAGGGCTTATGAAGGGGAGGAGGGGGAGGAAAGGGAGGAGAGGACACAACAGGGTCACTAGACCAAGGCGTCAGTCACCCTATCTGGAGTACAATAATAGGCTGGGTGCAGGAAACCTCCCACACAGCATTGTTCACAGCGGGAAGTGCAGAGCCAGGTGTTCTTGATGCCCACCTCCCTCTCCCGCCACCTGCCCAGTTTTAGGCCAATGCACAGGTGCGGTGAAAGGCAATAACTTGAATAGCTTCCCATGCGTCACCTTTTTTGGAACTATTGCAGCATCATATCATTTAGAGAATATTTTTTAATCAAGTTTCCAAAACTGTATAGCGATTGTGAAAGCATCCAACGTGCCCCAGGGGCTGGGCTTCAAATCCTGCGCAGCGAGGCCCCTCCCCCCGTGGGCGGCTCCCGGGCAAAGACTGAGCGCAGCAGGAACACTGGGCCGAGCTGTTCCTGGGAGACAAGGAGCTTCTGTGACAGCCGATCTAGGCTCGAGGATTCCCCAGCGGCTTTGCCAAGCCTTTCCTACACGGCGTGGTAGTCTAGGACGCTTCCATCCAACCTTTGCTTCTCTCTTCTTTGCTCGGGGTCAGACTTGCATCGCGGCCTGGTGACTCGCCTTATGTGGACCCTTGACTATTTTACCTTGCACAAGCATTTCCCCCAATAGAATTCTTGCTCCTTTAAGCCGGTCTTGGCGTCTGCTTCTCGGAGCATCCGGACTAAAGTAGCTCACACCGAAGAAACTGCGGTTCAGATGCTTAAAGATGCACCATTGCTGCCCTCGGAAGGCAAAAGCTGTCCTTTCCATTCCTACCAAATACGCGTGCTTCCTATGCGTTTTTCCAGTGCAAAGGCAGATGGGCGACGGGATTTGGCAAAGCTTAAGTCACATGCCTGGGCCTAGCTGTAAAGGGGAAAAATTAAGTTCTGACTTCTTTTTTATTTTTTTTTATTTATTTTATTTTTTCCCCCAAAGCCCCAGTAGATAGTTGTATGTCATAGCTGCACATCCTTCTAGTTGCTGTATGTGGGACTCGGCCTCAGGATGGACGGAGAAGTGCTGCCTCAATGCGCACCCGGGATCGGGATCCGAATCCGGGCCACCAGCATCGCAGCGCACCCGGGATCCGAACCTGGGCCACCAGCATCGCAGCGCACACACAACCACCAAGCCACAGGACCAGCCCTAAGTTCTGACTTCTTACATGGACAGGCAGGGCTGATAATGTGGGAAATTCTGTAATCATAGGCAGGCTTTTCAAAAGATGCCAACAAATCACCATAAAAATCCACTCTGCCAATACATTATATATATATATATGTATCCCTTTATATTCCTTAAGCCTTGAGACTTCTGTGACTCTGAATACTTAAAGTTATCCTTGCTATCCGCCCACTTTCTATTCTTCTAACTTCAAACCAAATTAAGCTATATAACACCAACTTCCAGGTACTTGAACCTTCAGTATTAAAATGATAAAGTAGGCAATTTGGACCACGACTCCTGCTAAGAATAATGAGAAAAACTGGACAACATATGAAAAATACCTGTTTGAAAAATATCTTCTTGTATGCGTTAGATGGCTAACAGTGTGGTAAAGAATTTCTGGAGCAGATGTAAACTCAGATACTTGAGCCTAACATTCAGGACAGCCTTGCCTTTCAGGGATTTGCCAGTTCTTAAAGATGTGGCAAAGAGGCTGAGTTTTTTTTTTCAGACCTCGAGGGCTGTGGGTACAAAAGTTGAGTCCAGAGCCTGTCAAAAGAAAGGGCAGCCATGGTAAACATCTCATGTTTTGGGTTGAGATCGCAAAGTACTGCACCCTAGAAGTAGGAGTGAATTCAAAGTAGACCTAGACTAGCCCATGCAGGGACAGCTCATCGAAAGTAATATTAATTTCTGAACCTGGATCTAGGCAAAGATTCTCAATTTTGGCTGTTCATTGGAATCCCCTAGGGAACCTTAAAAATATTGATATCTGGCCCAGAGATGCTCAGAGATTCTTATTTCATTGGTCTGGGGTTTAGCCTGGGCATTAGAATGCATTATATCTCTTCACATTACTCTAATGGGAAGCCAAAGTTGAGACTTACTCTGCTAGTGGTGCCTGGCAGAAGCAAAATACTTTAAAATACTTACGCTTACTATATTTAAGAAGATAAGATAAAGAATTTTGGCAGAGAACAACTAAGTGTAAAAAAAAGACTACAGCAGATTTGGAAAATAACCAAATAGAAATTCCAGAACTTAGAAATATAAAAACAAAACAAAATTAAGACCTCCGTGGATGAGTTTAATAGCTAATTTGATATAGCTGAAGGGAGAATTACAGCACTGGCAAATAGGTTGGAAGAAAACACTTGAAAATATATATAGAGAGAAAAGAATAAAAGTGCAGAAGAGAGACAATAGTGAGAAGAGCTAATAGTGAGAAGTTTCAATGAGCTTTTAGGAAATGAGAGAGAATGAGGCAGAAGAAATATTTGAAGAAATAATTTATGAGAATTTTCCAAAACAGATGGAAGGCCTATATATTCAAGAAGCCATATATTCAAGAAGTCCTATCCCTAGATGCAGGATAAATGAAAAGAATTTCACATCTAGACACATAATAGTAAAACAACAGAAAAGAGAAGACAAAAAGTAGATAGAGAAAAAAGACAATTACTTTCAAAGAAGCAGCAATTGATTGACAATTGAATTCTTAACGGAAACAAAGATACCCAGACAGTAAGATGATAGTTCATCAGTGCTGAAAGAAAATAATTGTCAACCTAGAATTCTGTAGCTAACGAAATGAGGAAGAAATTGGAATTTCTTCCTCATCCTCAAGAATGAGGATGTTTTAAACACATTTACAGAGACACAAAAACTGAGAGAATGTGTCACCAGTAAAGGGAAAAAAGAAATACTAAGGCAAAAGAAAAATGATCCAGAAGCGATGCTGGAAATGCAAGAAAGAATGAAGAGCAAAGAAAATGTAAATATGTAGGTAAATCTACAGTAATATTGACTTAGGAAACAATAGTAATATTAATGTATTGTGAGCTTTAAAATACACAGAATTAAAATATCTAACAGTAATGGCAAATAATTGGAGAGAAAGATAATAAATGGAATTAAAATTAAATAGATGTCATTGTCTGGGAAGGGGATAAAAGTACCAGCTCAATTAGACTCTGATAAGTCAGGGATGAATATTTGTGACGACTGAGAAGGTAGTAGAAGAAGATACTCCAAACAAACTCTAACCAAAAGAAAGCTGGTGAGGCTTACCAATCTTCAAGTAAGTGTCAGGGCAAAAAGCATTAATAGAGCTAAAAATTGGCATTTAATAATCATGTTTATAATAATTAATAAAATGGTTCTGACTTAGTATGCATCAAATAGCCTCAAAATATATAAAACAAAAGTAGACAGTACTAAATGAAGAAAAAGATCTGCAATTGTAATGGAAATTTATCATACTTTCCTAAAAACTGATAAAACAAGCAGATCAAAAAAAACTCAGTAAAACTATAGAAGAGTTAAACAATACTCATTTTTCAGGTCCCAGTAAATCTTTTCAGGACGTTTCTCTAAGTTCCCTCCCTGCTCCCACCTCTTGTATGAGTTGATTGCTGCTGCTCGGTGCTCTTAAAGGCAACTTCCCCAGCACAGAAATGATCACCCTTGATGCTACCAAAAACCCCATGAAGGCAATAGCTATACCTCTCTCCTTCTTTGCTTTATCAGCACATGGTGCACTTCCAAAACTATTTATTGAATTGAATCAAACAGCATTAGTTCATACTTAAAAATGAATTTTGTCATTTATATTCTCCTTTGATTTATATCTCCATTCCCAAATAAGTAGTCCATGGGAAAATAGGTATACCATTCTGGATTATCTCTGGGTGAAACTGGTGGTACCATTGTGAAACCTAACCTCTGAGACTTTCCAGATAAAGAAGTGAAGTGGTTATATATATATATATATATATAGACATATATATATATATATATATATATATATAGACTTAGGTATCATACATATTACTAACATATGATATGTATCATATATATTACTTAGGTATATATATACACATATATGTATATGAATGTACATACCTAATATGTGTGTGTATATATATATATCTAATATAAGTATATATATACATATGTATCTAAGTAATCTAGACGAGCGTGTGTATGTATATGTGTATATGTATATGTGTGTGTATATATATATACACACACACATATATATCATTACTTAGGTATATATATATATATATAATACTATATATATGATACCTAAGTAATCTAGATAATTGTGTATATGTATGTATATGTATATGTGTGTATATATCTGTGTGTGTGTCTGTATATATATACAGACTGTATGTCTGTATATATGTCTGTATATATGTCTGTATATATATGTCTGTATATATATACAGACACACACCTAAGAAATTATATTTAAGAAATCTCTAGACACCATAGTATAAAGCTTCCCAAGCATATTTATCCTCTCAGTCCTCAGGGCAGCCAGGCAGGATTTGGCTGTGGAGCCAGTGGGTGAGGCCATGTCAGATGGCCTTATGTCTAGGCCGGTGCAGAAGTTGGCATTGGGAGGTGGATGAGAGCTGACTTTAGCAATCTGGAGATCTGAGATTTAGTTCTAGCTCTGTCTTGGCTTGCCATTTTAGACAAGGCAGTGAACTTCTCTGGACCTCAGTTTCCTCATTTGCATGGGAGAGAGTCAGCAGGGCCCCCTTTCTTTGTAGTCAGAGGGGGAAAAATTTGAATCAATTTCAGAATGGTGCATTTTATTGTCAGTTAATAAAAGAAAGTTTTAAAAATGTCCCCCAGGGCAGAGAGGGGCCATGTGCTCTTAGTGTAATAAGGCTGGGATTGTCAGTTCACAAGAAATAGAGTCAATGTTATACAAATAGGAGAAATATGAATTTTCCACGTAGGAAGGATAGGTGCCTTTGGAAGGAAATTAATACCTGAAATGGTGAGATGTGTTTAATTTCAGGTATTTGATGGAGGTAAACAAGCCACAAGCAGTAGTCAAAGTCTCTCCCCATTTTCCTCTCATCTCACCATTTCTGCCCTTTCTTCCTCCCTGACAGCTCTGACCAGCTGCCACTGAGGCCCACCCTTTCCCCTTGCAGAACCAGTAGAAACTGTGCAGAACAGTAAATCCATTGACTTCCAGAGGACATTAAAGCCTGTAGTCTTAGAGACACACGAAAAGTATGTGGTGGATTGGGCTTGATTGTTTGTGTAGGGCAGGATGGCATGTCCTGGGAAAAGGGTGGGGAGGGCGTAGGTGGCGAGGCTTCCCTCTATGCAGAACACAAACAGATGAGAGGGCTCAGTCACGGGCACAAGGCCCAGTTCTATGCCCCTCTCTGTAGCCTTCTCCAGCTACATCCACTGGAATCTTCAGTAGAGAACTGCTTAGAACCTTATTGTCAATCAGAATAGTCCAGGCTATGCTGTGGCAACATATGAGCCCAAATTTCAGTGATGTAAGAGACATTTTTCCCTCATGCTATGTCTCCATTCGGGTCAGCTGGAGGCTCTGCTCCACATTTTTCTCATTCTTGAATCCAGGTTGAAGGAGCGGGCACTATCTGGAATGTTGCTGGTCACCATTGTGGGGAAATGAGAACATGGGGAAGCATGCACTGGCTCATAAAGCTTCCACCATTTCTGCTTACACTTCATTGGCTGCAGCAAGTCCCGGGGGGATGCCCACCTTCAAACGGGGCAGAGAAACACAGTTCTGTCACGTGCCCTAGGGAACAATAACCGGGATATTTGAATAGTCTTAATTACTACCACAACCACATTGATGTTCAGTGTGTTTTCACTCTGGTGAAAAATTGGTAATATGATATCAAGAACAGAAGTGTTCCCATCCACTGTGGTCAGTTTCCTTGTATGAACCACCAGACAGACAGTGAGGGGCATCTGATCCTGGTTGACCACCTAGCGGGAGAAAGAGGACATCAAATACTCCGGGTCATCTGAGAGGAGCTAGAAAGACGTCCACCTTGTGCTTTAGAAATAGAAGGGGTGGATTGTGACTGCTAAGCTCTGACAGTTCTATCTTTCCAACTCCATACCACCCAGCACATAAGTGCTCAATAAATAATTTAGCTACACCCTGTCCTCCTGAGTAAAGAACTGTGTTCTAAAATAGCTGATTATTTCTCAAACTGCTTCTAACACAGAATAAGTTCTCAAATTTTTGTGCTAGCCTAATTTATTTTAATCTTCAAGTTTGCACACTATTTGGTTATTACTGATTGCATAGTCTCTCCAGCTTTATTTCTTTAGTGTTCTTATAAGTGACAAAGGAAAAGTAATAGAAAAATAGAATAACATTATACTAGTAGTACCATAGGTAAATAGGAATTCTCAAGAAACATCTCAACTTGAATAAGTATAAAATTCTCTATACTTCTTTGAATTGTGTATCCTTCCAGAAATGTTGTATGCATAAAAAGAACATGTGTATGTGTATATATATATATATATGTGTGTATATGTATACTTATGTGTGTGTATATACATATATGTACTCTATGGCTCTCTCTATATGTATATATATGTATACACACATATATATGTGTGTGTGTATATATATAATTCCTCTTTTTTACACAAAGGTAACATACTGCCCTATCCTGCACCTTGCTTTTTTAACTTTACACTATTTCCTGATAATGTAAAGTTAGTGAATATTAGTGCATAGAATTTTTAATATCTGCATACTATTTATTTGGTTGGTTGTGTCATCATTTATTTAACCATGTGAGTTTGTTTTAAAATCTCTTGTTTATAAAGTTGGAAATGCGTACTTCCTTACAAATACAGTTGTGTCCAAAACATAAACCTCTCAGGCCATAAAAATCTTCATTTACTTTAGTTCTGACAACTCAAATTTCTATATATATAGCTTCTATTAATCTCATTCCTGTCCTTGGAGGAATTCAGCCCACAGTCCCTGCTGGGTGGGCGGGAAGGCTGTAACCCATCAACTCTCTGGCCGGAGATGATTGGCCCAGGAGTGGACCCCTGGCCTGAGGCAGGTGAAGGAAGCAGGTAGGTAGGTAGCGTGCAGTAAAGCGTCAGCGCGAGGCTCTTGAAAGCTGGATTCCCAGGGCCCGCTGCTGGGGGCCTGCGAGACTCCTTTAACCCAGAACTACTCTACCACTCCGTTCTCAGAAAAGCTGAGGCCTCTGAGCTGCTGCTTTTGGGTTGATTTGTGATCCCCCCGTAGCTTATATTAACCATTCTTACTTGATATTCTTTGGAATTTTCTCTTAATCAAAAGAGCTTTAACTAGAACAGAGCATATGGTACTTATTTTGTTTCACCCCAATTCCTGATATATAGTAGTTGGCAAAAACATACTCCCACTGAATTCTATGACAGTAAATCACGCTTATGTTGACAGACATGAATTAAGTGGTGCAATGCAGGAATTTTCAAGGCTGGGTCCCACCCTCTCTTGGTTCACTGCAAGAAGCACCCCAGAGTCGTTGGTCTCTTGAGGGGTGCAGGCCTGGATCTGCCTAACTGTGTCTGTTATCTGCAGCACATGAGCAGGATTTCATACGTCCCATTCCTCTGCCCAAAATTGGATTGCCAGAAAAACATGTTAGCCTTAAGATTCCAGGTGAATCCTAATGATGATCCTAAATATCCTGAATTGAACAGAGGAGGCAGAGAATATGCTAGCAAAAGCATATAGAAGTTAAGGGATCTTGTCTTCTAGGATTAGTTCTGCCACTAGCTTCAAGACATTTAATAAGACCTCAGTGTCCTCCATTACAAATCTGAGCATTTTAACTGAGTCAAATGAGAACAAGTACCTTCCACAGTGGCAATAAATAATTGCTATTATTACAACATAGCTGGTATGTGGTAGAGACTCATTGCACTGAGGCTAGTCATATCATTTGGCATCCCAATACCTAAAGTCAAGACTTAAAGTGGGCAAACATTTTTTTCTTAAATGATTATTTAGTTTGCAAGAAATGGTTTTAAAAATCAGTTTAGGCATATAGTGAAGAGATCTTACAAGCTGGTTTCCTTAAGGAGAATAGATCAAACAATTTACTCCATAGTTTATGAAACATAATATAGACAGATAAGTTTTTACCGTTTCTAGAATTTAATTTTTTTAAATAAAATACATCTCTAATCTTACAAGACTATTCTTTTTTCCTTTAATGAAAAAATGGCAAATGGAGGACACGTTATAAAAATCACTTTGTGTGTGTGTGTGTTTGTGTGTGTACCCACATTCAATAGGGTGGTAGCATTTGGGGTGACAAACTGAGAATTCTCTTAAGTCTTGATCTGAATCACCCAGCACTCTTGGTAAAAATACAGATTACGTGGGGTTCTACCTCAGACCTACTGCATCAGAATCTTTAGGGGAGGTCCATGAGAATCTGCATTTTTAAAAAAGATCTGGGTGATTCTTCCCATGAAGAAGTTTGGGGAACTGAGCTCAACTGTACTGATTTGCTGTACTCGGTTCTAAGACAGCTCTGCAGTGAAGAGAATTAAGACTGAAAAGTTTCTTTACGATTTTCTATTTCACTGAGTAGTGTGCCGGTTATCAATGTACTGCCTCTCAGGTTCAAATCCATCCTTCTCTGCCCTGCTCGGTGATATGGGAGCTGGGCCCCATAAATATGACTCCTTTGCCACTGACACAATTTTAAGGTTTGCCAGTTGTCTGTATTTGTTGTCTCCAACTTAACTCCTCCCATTTTTTTTTTAAAGAATCCACTAGGAGTACGCTTTTTTCCCTGCCTTTGAAACTGGTTGTTCAAGGACCTCCACGCTGGTAAATCAGCAGGTTGATTCTCATCTTTTTACTGAACACTTATCGGCTGTATTTGACACAGCTGAACGCTGCTTCCTCCTTGTTGGACTTTCTTTGTTTCGTTTTCAAAGCAAAACCTTTGTTTGGTTTTCTCCTTCTTGTCTTCCTGTCTCAGGGCTTCAGTCTCCTTTGCTGGTTCCTCCTTTTCTCCTGACCTATGACCTGGTGCACACCCTATTTACACTTAACTCCCTTGATGTTGAGAACTTGTCACATGGCTTTCAGTGACATCTACAAGCTGAAGATTCCAAAATTTGACTTGCCGGCTTGGCTCTCTCTCCTAAATTCCATCTGCATGTTTGATATCCAATATCTGATATCGACTTGGTTATCTACTAGGAATCTCAAACTTCACATGCTCTGAACTATAGTGCTGGTCTTCCCAAACCTGTTCTTCTTCCAGTGATCTCCTTCTCAATCAGGAAACTTCATGCTCCTAGTTGCTCAGGCCAAATATCTTGGAATCTTCCTTGTCTCCTCACTCTTTTATCGTGCATCCAAATCATTAGCAAAACACGTTGACGCTCTCTTCAAAATACACCCAGAATCTGATTACTTCTCATGACCTCCACTGCTAACTCTTGTGTCCAAGCCAACAGGATGTCTTGTGTGGATTATGCAGTAGCCTCCTCTAGCATGATAGGCTAGGTTATGTTGTTGTCAAAATGACTTTCGTCTTAGTCTGCTCAGGATGCTATTAACAAAATACCATAGGCTGGGTGGCAAAGGGATGGCTTTTGTAATGGCAATGGTTTCAAAGCTACAGGGTTGGTATCATACTTATTCAATGCTTAGAACTCATAGAGAAGAGAATGTGTCATTACTGCCAATGTTATTCTCCTCTAACTGGGCATTCCAGCCTTCCACAGAAAATGTTTTACCCTGAGTAAGAGGCTGCACGCAAGGCAAGAGCACAGTACTCAGTACGTGGTAAGTGCTCAGCAAATGTCGTTATTATTAGCAACAAAGTTAGAATCGAAACCTAGACCCTTAGTTTTCTCTATCACCCATTGCGGGGCAGCCTGAACGTCTCATGTAGAGCTGTTCACAGCGTCAGACCTTTCAACAAATATTGACCAAGCGTCTACTGTGTGCCAAGTGTTCCATCAGGCAAATCTAGGAACAAACTGAAGCTGCTCTGGACAACCTCCAGAGATCCTGGGCTGGCTGTTTGCTCCTCCGAATTTCTGGCTGAGAAACTCCTGAATTTGTCTATTCCATAGGACTCTTAGTCTGAATTAAATTCTATCTGTTCCACTTTTTCTGTCTGTAATTTTATTTTAATTTATTCTGGTCATCTAGAAAGTAATAAGTGTTTACCCACGAACCAATAAAAAGAAAAAAAATACGGTGAATCATATAGAAAAGCAACATGTTGTACTGAAAAAGCTTAACTTCAGATAGCCCTAGTGTAAATTCTGTCGGCTGCTTACTGGCTGTGGCACTTTGGTTAAGTGATCTTGTTTCCTGAGTCTCATTTCTTCATTTGTAAAAATGTGATTACTATGCCTACCTCATAAGATAGTGGTCATATTTTAGGTAAGAGAGTGGTATATGACAGAATCTGGTATACAGTAGGTGCTCAATAAATGTCAATTTCACCCATTCACATTCACATTTCTCTGAATCAGACTGAAAAGGATTCCTGGAATGGAAAGCCATGCTTGAGAAAGAGTTTGCTTATAACATAGGTATAGTGAATAACACCGTTAGTTAACAAACACAGCAAGAGATAAGTAAACAGTCATAAAGCCTATCAGAAGAATTTCAGTTTACTTCAAATAGCAAAATTTTGATTTGCAGGTCAAATGACCCTTGACGAGAATTTTTCCTATTCCAAGAAGAAAGTCATAAAATATATTTTATCCTTGTTCTATTCCTTAATAGAATATATTTTATTAAATTTTCAATAGAATTTACTAGGCATAGAAATGATCTTCTCACAATAAAAAAACTCATGGAATAATGGCATTCTTTAAGCAAATAATTAAGAGCAGATCTTTGTGGTACAAACTGCCAGTTATAAAATAGCTAAATCATGGGAGTGTAATGTACAGCATGGTAACTGTCGTTAATAATACTGTATTGCATATTTCAAAGTTGCTAAGAGAGTAGATCTTAAAAATTCTCTTACAAGAATTCTTTCTCACAAGAAAAAATTTTCTATGTATGGTGATGCATGTTAACTAGACTTGTGGTGATCATTTTTTTTTTTTTTTTAATTAAAGCAGGCTTCAACTTTACTATAGTCCCCCAGTATCCCCTTGGATTTTTTTTTATAATTTTATTTATTTATTTTTCCCCCAAAGCCCCAGTAGATAGCTGTATGTCATAGCTGCACATCCTTCTAGTTGCTGTATGTGGGACGCGGCCTCAGCATGGCCAGAGAAGCAGTGCGTTGGTGCGCGCCTGGGATCGGAACCTGGCATGCCAGCAGCAGAGCGCACACACTTAACCGCTAAGCCATGGGGCTGGCCCCTATTGTGGTGATCATCTTACAATATATACAAATATTGAATCCTCATGTACATCCGAAACTAATATAACGTTATATGTCGATTATACCTCAATAAAAAAAAAAGCGTAGATCTTTTTATTTCCTCTCTAACTGGTATCAACCCACTTGTATGAGTTGTATTGAGCATCTAATACCTTAATTTTTTCCCCCCAGCCTTGTTGAGGTATAATTGGTATACAGAAAACTGCACATAATTAATGCATACAATTTGGAGGGTTTGGACATATGTATACACTTAGGTTACCATCACCACAATCCAGGTAATAAACCTATCCATCACCTCCCAAAGTTTCCTTGTGTCCTTTTGTGTGTGTGTGTGTGTCTGTGGTAAGACCACTTAACACGAGATCTGCCCTCTTAAATTGGTAAGTACACAATACCTTATTATAATTATCGGCACTATATTGTACAATAGATCTCTGGAACTTACTCATCTTGTATAACTGTAACTTTATACCCATTGAACAACAACTCCTTCTCCCCCTGTCCTCTGGTAACCACCATTCTATTGCCTACTTCGAACTCTTTGACTATTTTAGATGTCTCATATAAGAGAACTCATGCGATATTTGTCCTTCTGTGACTGACTTATTTCCCTTAGCATAATATCTTCCAGGTTCATCTATGTTGATGAAAATGATAGAATTTCCTTCTTTTTAAAGGCTAAATAATATTTCATTGTATGTATAATTCATTGTATGTATATACTACATTTTCTTTATCCACTCATCTGTTGATGGACAGTTGGGTTATCTCCATATCTTGGCTATTATGAATAATGCTGTGATGGACATGGGAGTGCAGATATCTCTTTGAGATCCTGATTTTAATTCTTTTGAATATATACCCATAAATGGGATTGCTGGAGCATATGGTAGTTCTATTTTAAATTTTTTGAGTGACCTCCACACTATTTTCCATAGCAGCTGAACCATTTAACATTCCCGTCAAGAATATACAAGGGTTCCAATTTCTCCACATCCTTGCCAACACTTATCTTGTTTTTTTTTTTTGATAATAGCCATCCAAACAAGGTGTAAGGCAATACCTCTTTGTGATTTTTTTTTTGTGAGGAAGATCAGCCCTAAGCTAACATCAGATGCCAATCCCCCTCCTTTCTTCTGAGGAAGATTGGCCCTGGGCTAACATCCGTGCCCATCTTCCTGTACTTTATACGGGATGCTGCCACAGCACGGCTTGACAAGCAGTGCAACGGTGCGCGCCCAGGATCCGAACCAGCGAACCCCGGGCTGCCAAAGCAGAGCACGAGCACTGTTAACAACAGCTGTGCCACCCGGCTGGCCCCTACCTCATTGTTATTTTGATTATAATTAAAAGCATCCTAATTCCACTGCTCTGAAATGGAGACCAATGACCAAAATTAGACTTCTGTGTATTAGAATTTCATACACAAACTTTTCATTTAACATTTTCATTTAACACTATAGTAGTCACATTTTCAGAGTTTAAAAACTTATTTATAAACATGATTTCTACATAGTTCAATGGATATACCAAAATTTTTTGAATCATTCCAAATTTTTGAACATTTAAATTGTTTCTAAGGTTTGCTTTTATAAGTAATGCTGTAACAAACATCCTTACAAAACCAAAATCTTGATTGCATCTTTGATTATTTCCTTAGAAAAATTCTCAGGATTTTAGAATTTCTCGAAGTGCATGAACATATTTAATTTTCTTAATCAAAATGCATGAAAAATTTTCAGATTTAAATTCTGAAAACCTGAACTTGTGGGAAATAAATGTTCATGAACTGACAAGAAATGAATATGTAGGCAAATGGATTCTAATTAGGCGACTTTCCCAAATGAAGTTTGGTGGCCAGCTTTTTGAGAGAATTTCAAGCCTAATGGACCAAGGGCATTTTCAGATACCAGAACATAGCTCAGCAGAGCTGAGCTCTGTTACCAGGGCGGAGCACTTGGTAAAAACAGCCAGAGAGGGTCCTCACTCAAGGCCTCTGAAGAAGTGTTCTCAGCAGTGGTCCATTCTAAAAATTAAATGATTTTGTGTAAGATGCTTAGAACTATTCCTGGCACATGGTGAGGGATAGAGAAATGTTTGTTGCTTTGCTTAAATGGTGGTGATATTTACAACTGAAGATTGGCTGCAATGGAAAGTCAACTGCAAATCTACACCTAGCAAACCATGCTGTTGTGGATGCAAACTCAAAATCTGTGTTCAGTTTTACAATTAATTTCGTTATAATTATCCTTAACAGGAGTAAAAATTTCCCAATTCTTTTAACCGTATAAACTTTGATTCAATATCTATTTGTGTGTGTGTAAATCCTAGAAAATGTACCTATTTCAAAAGCAGTGCCTTTAAGTTTTTCACTCAGCATTGGTTTTGCAATAGTGCCACCTTCTGCTTGGAGTTTGCCTTTACAAGCCGGCTTCTTGTTCAATTTGCCCATTTGGCAAATTGTGATTTTGCTCTAGGGGATGCTTGAGCGAGCCGTGGGAAACCAATTTCAGCAGACTACCACCTAAAGATGCTGCCACGATAGGTGTCAGAGGACAGAAAAGCATACAGAACATAGGAAACATCAAGAAAAGAGAACTAAAAAGTTATGCCAAGCATATAAACAAACCGATAGCGTGCGTGTCTAAACTTGGAATGCTTCTTTGCTTCTGATAGACTGATGCTCCTTTAGAAAGAGTCAACGGAACTGGTTTCTCTTTCTCTCTCTCTTTCAAAACCTGGAGTGTCAGGAACCGCCCAACATGGGTCTCTTGGGCCACTAGGGCACTTGCTTAGCTTTCGTAGAAGCATTTGAATGTAGCCATTTGAGTTCATCTCAAGAGATAGTTCTTAAGCCCCGCCCCCTCACCTTTTCCCTTTTAAGTATGAAGTTAAAATTTGAGACAACTGCCATAGGCATACCCAGATTTTTACAAAAGCTCTTCCGTCTTTTATTTTGGTAAAAATAATGCATTACAGCAATCTGTATTCAGCACAACTCTTCAGATTCCGTAGTAAAGATTACTCAGCGCTTAATTAGGGTGCCGGAGACGTCCAGTTCCCCACCTCCATCCTTCACTTTCTCAATCCGAGAAGCTTGTCCTCATGAGTGAGTCTCTCTGTTATAGGAAACTCTTGAATTCCTTCTCATAGGTAAAGCTCACGGACTTTTCCACTACACTGTATCTTGGAGCCAGTCTCAGGATAAGGATAAGAAAATCTCCACCTGTCAAACTGCTCCCAGTTAACGCAAAAGTGGCACTTTATTAGTAGCAGAGATTTGATTGAGACAAACCTCACAAATGATCAAGACAACTTGAACTGAGATCTCAGGTTGAGAATCTTCCATCTAAATGTCCCGGATTCATGACCATAGGTGCACTATTTATTCTCATTTATCCAACCTTTCAAGATGTACATAAAGCAAAACCTTCCTACAGCCAAGACTACTAACAGCTTACCAAATTAACATCTGAATGCATGAAATCCTTTGTCATATTGTGACACTTTTAACCAAAAAACCATATACTAATTTTTAATCGTGGTAAATAATGCAGGGGTCTTTTCCAAGATAAAAGTGAGCACCTAAGAGAGTTAAGTGGCAATTTTTTTTGCTTTCTAAAGTTGTCAAACTTCTCAACAGAAAATAAAGCAGACGAAGTGCCTATTGATTTCATTTGAGGCCCACAAACCAAAATTTAGTATTAAATTGATATGTGAATGTTAAGAAATTGGTATGGTTGCTTCTTTTTATTCTTTCTCTAAATCTGATGGCAAGCAAAGCTCTTAATCACACACACATGTTCGTATATTCACTTGTAAAAGTTGTTCATGTTATCTGGATGTCCATCAGTCACCAAAACTAAAAGTAGATCTGACAGACTAGATCTGGAGGCTCATAAACATAGATTTTCCTCAAACGACTGGGACCCGAGCTGCTCCAAACAAGGAAGAACCTATAGCTGTCTCTGCTTCATCTGCTATATTTGGACTTGGGAGATCATTAGTCAGCTGCATTATCTATCTCCTACACAAAAGTATTTCAAGGTCTGTGGGGGATGTCTCCAGTTAAGGTTGATCAATCTTCATTACTCTCAATTTATAGCTTCCCAGATGCTTACGTTGGTGAAGACTTTTTTATTTAAGAAAAGCGAGTTCCTTGATTATAGTTAATAATACTGTATTAAATACTTGAAAGTTGCTAAGAGAGTAGGTCTTAAATGTTCTTATCACAAAAAAAGAAATGGTAATTATATGACGTGATGCAGGAGCTGGTTAATGGGTGGTAATCATTTTGCACTTTATAAGTGTATATCATCAACACGGTGTATACCCTAAACTTACACAATGTTGTACGACAAGCAAAAAAAGAAAAAGGAGTTCCTTATTTGCCTTCCTTTATCCATTTCAGTGACCTGAATTAATGTGACTATTAAAAGTGAATAATAGAGAGACTTAAAGAGATTTTCTTTGAAAGTCTCTAGAAATATCTACTGCACAGTGTAGCGTGATAAAATAAGAGTGAGGGGAAAGTGTTAACAATTTTAGGCTTTTGAACTCAATATGACTTCCCTGAACCTTTTGAAAAATCCGTGAGCTCTGTATTTTTAAACTGAGGACAACTACAATTTAATTCATTCAGCTAAATAAATCATTTGTACAGGAGAAGAGATTTTGTGCTAAGCTCTAATTTACTGTAAAACAAAGAGTTATATTTAATATAATTGTGCTTCTGCTTAAAATAAAATCTCTCTATAAATTTTATCCTGAAGATGAATTATTGAGCTAGTCCCTGGGGTTTCATGTCACTCTGGTTTGTTGTTGCAAATGCGCCATGCCACTAAATTGGATTCCTTTTCTCTTATTGCACAGCTGGTTTCCCCACCTAGCATTGTTGTCCTCAAATATTACCTTTGCCAATAGTTCTTTCAGTATTTCCCACCAATAAATGGTGCAAATTTATATGATCCACAATTTCTTCACCAGTGAAGTGAACCATCCCACCTGTGGTTCTTTGCTGAGTCCTCCCGGGACCCCCAGAGCATCGTGGCTTCTGTTGGTTGGTTTCCATCTCCGCCTCTGGCTGTTGCGTCCTTGCCTCTGGCTCTGGCTGTAGTAATGTCATCTTGTCTTCCTCCCCTTCTCTCCCCAATCCTGTCTCCAGCAGGTCCCTGTCAGGATCCTTTCTCTGTTATCAGCCAAAGACAGCAGCAGAGGAATACCAGATTTGATATCTATGCCTGCACTCTAATTCCACTTTGCAGCCAGCCATAGGGTTTGCCTTAACTTAATTTCTATATTAACTTGTTTAAAATGTTCTCAAAAGTCACTACTTACATTTGTATTCATTCTGCCAATAAACAAATACTCCACAAATTTGGTATTTAAGTGTCTCCTGCAAATGTAATTCAAATAAGGGTTTCAATTTAGAAAGGGCTTTCAATACACCGTCTCAAGAGACCCAGTGGTAGGATCTCATGGAATAGGAGCGTCCCTGCAGTCTACAGTGACAGCTCCCTGCTATGAAGGCTGTTCAATATCTTTAGATTGAAAAAAAGTACTGTGCGTGTATAGTGATTCTTTTGCACGACTGTCAAGGACAAAGGAATGGATAATATTTCTGAAGAAATTAGCTCCAAGACTCAATGCGGGTGAAGATTGGAGGAGGTACTTTCTTCCGATACACTAAATAGGCCGGAAAAGTGTTATTTGCAAGGACGTTTTTTTTCCTTTTAAAAATAAGACACTCAGACTCTTGTAAAGCAGATCTCATAGGTGAGAGGGGCTGAGAGATGGGCGAGAAGTAATGAAAGCAGGAGATAGAGCAACTGTATTTCCATTTTAGTATTTAACAAGTATGATACTGCCTGGGGGTGATTGCACTGGATGTGAAGCCATCATCAGGTAGGCACGCTGAGCAGAGGGGAGGCTCTCAGTGCCAGGAACAGCTGGAATGGAATCGTCCTTGAACCACAGACGGTTGGCCATGCAATGAGATTTGCATGTGTAAATTTTGCACATGCTCCTTTGTAGACTGTCATCCATAGTTCCTACATCTTTTCCATTTTTTTACAGCCCTTCATTCCTGAGGGATTGCCCTCCCTTTCCCCCAGATTTGACCATTCACTCAGTTCCTCAGGATGCACAGCCTTCTTACTTGAGAATCAAAGCAAGTGTCCACACTGGGGAGCGTGCCTTCCACGGCAGATGTCGTGCACAGTAAAGGCTCCTCTTGGCTGTTAGGCAAAGCCATACACTGTAGTAGGAGCTGCCACGCTTTGAAAACCCGAGTCTTTGACCGAACAGACTCAGGTTTTCTCAGCAAAGTGCCTTGAGCACAATAGTTACTTCAGAAATATTTACCACTAATGGTTTCTAGGACTTGTGTTACCGATGCCATCTTTGCAGCCCACCATTCTGGCTGGAGAAACAGAAATTCTGAGAAAACAAGCCAGCCCTGTATCTCTAAGTATAAATATACCTAAGGAAACAATCTAATATCATAAATTTCCCACCAGACTGCGATTTCCCAATTGTTTATGCTGAATTCTGTCGAGCATACATATGTGACGACTGCTCAGACGCTTCCCTGTGACACCCCTCAAGTGGGAAGGCATCTGTTTGGTCTCAGTTGGAAAAACATGCTAAAAATGTCTTCACTTTGGCATTAAATCAGTTTATTGGAACCATGTACACTTCCAACTAGACGTTTCTTACTTCTCTTTTTAGTAAGATATTTCACATTTATCATCTATTTCTGGAGGGTCCAGAGACTTTACACATTGCTTTAACCTGAATGCAAAGGTGAGGACATGTTTTTTGCTAGCTAAAAATAGTAATTGTTTTAATTAGAATGTAAAGTGATCAGAGAGGAGAGTTTCTTAACTAAACGTTTGAAAAAATTTACTCCTGAGATAAAAATCATCAGGACACATGAATACATTAGTTTAGCAGAAAAATCACCTCCCACCCTAAGCCAAAAATATGCTGTCTAACAAAGTTTACCCCAGAAGGAGGATTTTCATAGTTGGTTTTTGGTAAGAAGCTGAAAATTTACTTCTAAGCAATGGAGAATGATTCAAGCTCTTTAGGTCTTCACAAATTAACTAATTCACTTATTTAGTTAGACTATGAAACACTGCTATGATAAGGGAACATTAATAGGTCACTTTTAATGCTTTAGTGATAGATGATAATTGACTCCTAATTGGTATCTGTAATAGTAATGCTGAAGTTTAGTGCTAGATGAGAGCTATTCTAGGTGACAAGAAGAGGGTACATGAGCTAGTACCTGGTGACATCATAGGTGTAAATGGTAGCTAAAAGATGAGTGTTGGAAAAATGGGTATCTTGATGATGGAAGACCTCTCTCCAAGAGAGCACTGGCAGTCCTTTATTTTTGTTTGTTTGCTATCCTGAGCAAATACTCGTTGACACAGAACTGTGACTTATATTTCATAATATGGTAGGCGATTTCATGCACTTTTGGTGTTTCTGCCAGATTTGGGCCAGTTATGATTTTCCCTCATTGGGCAGCTATGTTCCCTCCATACCAGGATGAGCATCATACTTATTAGAGTGGAGATGTGGGGACCGTTTGCAGCAGTAAAGGAAGGGTCCAGGGCGAGAAGCAGAATGTTCTCAGTGGTGGGGGGACAGTGTGTTGAGGGGAGGGGAAGCAGTGGCTGGAGTCTGCGGGAAGAAACCAGCAGAGAGAGGATAATGTGTCTGGTGGGGCTACACTAGAGCAGAGACGACCTCTACAACTTCTTGTGCCTTCGGCCATTCCTATTTCCCCAGCCACCCTAGGGATGTCACAAGGATCTTGAGACGCCAGGGACACGCCTCTGTTTCCTGAGGTGTGCACAACAGGACTCTGAGTCACTTAGGAAATCTATTAGATTGAAGATGCCATGGCTTTCTTCAGTTGAGAGCTGCAGGCCCCAAGGGAGTCTAAGGAAGTGTCAACCACACAAAACTCCAGAAGAGGAGAGATGCAACAGAGCCTGAGGACCAACTGAACCAGGGACACAAATGCCACCAGGGTCCTTTTGTCCAGTTCTTGACTCTGCTTTACTCAGTATGTTGGCTTCATTCTCTCTTATTTCATACACTTCCTGCACTTGATGGGACACATGGCCACTGACTTCTTGAGTTTTACATCTCGTGGTTTTAGCCACTAGAGGAAGACTGCCCATTAGCTCTCTCCAGTATCAAGTCAGTCTTGGGATTTTAATGTCTGAGGGGGATGATTAATTTGGATTTCTGGGTCAGATGATCAAAAATCCCGAGGAAATTCCATTGGACCAGCTTAGCTCACAAACTCATCCTTGTATGAATCGGCTGTGGTCAGAGGGGTTGGATCAATGACAATGAGCTGCCACTCCAGCTGGGTGGATGGAGCAGGCCAGCTCCCAGGAGGAGGAAGTCATGCTTGAAAGACGCATCATGGATTTTGAATACAGGAGTAGGATCATTCCATGTAGCCATGAGGCAGGAAGTCAATTCCTTTTGTTATTGCTTTCTGAATGATCCCAATTTTATTTTCACTGAACTCTAAGCTCTATTTTTTGTTTCTCTTATTCTTACCAAAAGTCATAGTGCGTAATAGATGCTAAAAAGAACTTTGCTATATTGAATGGGATTTGTTTTCATGTCAATTATGACATGCAAATATATTTTACAATTTTCAAATACATAGTTGAGAATTATGGAAATGAATATTCTAAATTTCCTTTCCACAACTGTCACAAAATTTTATTTTGTAAGGAGCCATCGTCACTACCCTTGGTACTCGCTTTATGTACACCAGTGAAGTTCAGAGATTAGGCAGAGGTTCTACCTACTTTCTTTTTGAAATCTACAGTAAGGAGGCTATGCAAAGTATGAAGTGGCTATTTTTGTGTTATTTACTGTTAGGCCACATGGTGTCCCACATTGGGTGTCAATGTCATACAACAGGGCTCAGAATGAATTACGCCTCTTCACATGGCATAGGCCTTACAGGAGAAAGGAAAACAAGGCAGAGTCATCAAGAAGAGAAGGCATGAGTCTCCCATTATTATCTCTCCTGTTATCCCAAGAGAGATGTACCAGAGTCCATTGGACATACAACATGGGTTGGAGGTTCAGTGGAAAGATCACCCTGCTAGAGATTTTCTGTCTTATGGGACAAGAGTGAAAGTGACGGTGTCAATGAGGAACACGCTTGGAAGCCAGGCAGTCTGGATTTGGGTGCCAGCTGTCATAGGAGTTATGTGAGGAAACAAGTGGCTCAGAAAATGGTGTCTTTGGAGGACGTGAGGGCATGAAGCCACCAGAACTATGGGAAGATGAGCTTAGACAGCCCTCTCTGCTGGAAGAAAGGGGGAGCCCATGATGCTTGTTCAAGCTAGCTCTTTATCCATACAGTCATTTTGGGGGGGCTGGGGAATATAAGGGTACAGAAGAGAAAGATTGCTTTTAAACTGAGAAACCAATGTGCACTGGATATTTTCCATTTACTCCACCAGGTCCACTTTCCATCCTTCTTCACCCTTCCCTGTGCTCCAGGAAACTGATTTTTATTGTCAATGCACTCCTTCCATCTTAGTGTTGGCCAATGGGAGGCCATGGCAGAGATGGGATGAAGAGAGAAGAGGAAGGCCGGGGTGTCTATTTCTATAGCTTCACCTTTTCTGCGAGTTGGCTTTATCCCTCTACCAAAGACTATGGCTCTTGTTGGTTGCCACTCTTTTATTATAGCTATTCTCTCTGGTTTCTAGTACATCCCTCCTGAACTTGCCCCGTCGCCTATGGTGATAACTGCTCCCAGAGGGTGCTGACGTCTGGAGGCTGCCTGCGACAGCACTGCCAGCAGCTGGGCTACAGGTTCTACACTGAAATGAGATGTTGGTGGTGCATCACCATGTTCACCACAACTTTTATGGCTTCTGCATCTCTATTCAACTTTCCCCCTGGTCTTCCAAGTCTTTTCCAAATTAAAATTTCTTTGGTTCTGATTTTAATTTTTTATTCATACTTAATAATCTGAACTTCTACTGTAAACCAAGAAGAAAAAAAATTAACCTTTGTTGAAGGCCAGCTTTAAGTCTAATAATGTGTTAGACATTTCCATAAATTGTATTTTTTACTTTTTTTCACAATAACTATGTAAGATGTTATGAATCTCATTATGAGGCTCAGAAAGACTGAGCTTAAGACATCATGTCTTTCTGGCATGGATGTCTACATCATAACCACTATGCAATCCTCCCCAAATCCTTCATACAATGAGGCAAAAGTGATTTACTAATTGAAGTAAAAGCAAGAACAAATCACCTCTGTATTCTTTGTCGGTACCGTCCATCAGACGAAGATGAAGTTAGGACCAAACAACCATGTTAGAACCAGTGAGGTCTCAGCTACCTCTTTAAAAATGCTACATTTTTTCTGAGGCTCATTTTGGGCATTTTCCCTAGAAAGTCCTCAGCTGTTGCTTCTGACTGTCTTGGCTCCATCTTTACCACCTATTCATCTGTCTTAGAATCAATTCACCATAGCTTCTGGATTCCTTGGATCCCGTCCTCGTCTCTTCATCACAGGCACCCATCTGTTTGTCGTTAATTCCATCCCTGCTCCCGTCCTTGGCTCTCCTCTGCTTTTGCAACCCTGGTATTTCAGCTCTCATGTCACAACCAGGTTGATCAGCCCCTCCCTCTAGCTTCTGAGTAAAACAAGGCACCTGGAAGGGGTAGATGCGGTTTCCTTGGCACTGGATTTAGCAGGGAGGTGTTGCCTTGGTGCAAATTAGGATACTGTTCTGAGCTTGGATGGCACATAGTTTGGCTGGAGGATCATGAGCTAAGAAAGAATTGCAATATTTTGGGAAAGGCAAAGGATTCAACATGACCAGAGCCCACGGTGTGGGATTATGGGGGTGCGGGTGGGGAGGTGTCAGGGCAGGCAGTAAGAGCCATAAGTAAACCATCAGGGTCAATCATGTGTTACAAAGCTCCCAAGTTGACAGGGATGTGATATCTAAGCACAAATCTCAT
The DNA here is from genome assembly GCF_057802395.1 of Ceratotherium simum simum. Lineage (NCBI taxonomy): Eukaryota > Metazoa > Chordata > Mammalia > Perissodactyla > Rhinocerotidae > Ceratotherium > Ceratotherium simum. The sequence continues at coordinate 9,969,310 of NC_141909.1, forward strand.
CTACAATTGGTTGTGTTGATGAAGGTTGTCTGCAGCGCCCACTGCCTCTGTTGTGCCCTCCTCATCCCCACCTGTGTTTATACATGTTTTTGTCACTGAACATTATAAGGTTTAGTTAGTATGAGGAGTTTCTGAATCCTACACAGATAACAGTTTGCTATTATTTAGAGACTTCCGCAAAATAAACTACTCAATGTTTTAAGATGGTGTATGTAAATAAAAGCAATATGCCAGAGTTCACTAGAAATGGCCTGTAGAGGATTGAACAGCATCCCCCTAAAAGATATGTCCAAGTAATAACCTCTGGGACCTGTGAATTTGACCTTATGTAGAAAAGGACCTTTGCAGGTGTAACTTAGTTAAGGATCTCAGGATGAGGTCATCCTGAATTTAGGGTGGGCCCTAAATCCAATAGCTGTTGTCTTTACAAGAGAAAAGAGAGGTAGCTCTGACACAGAGATACAGGAGTACGCCATGTGAAGACAGAGAAAGAATGGGAGTTATGCAGCTAAAGCCAAGGAACGCCAAGGAATGCCGGCAACCACTAGAAACCAGAAGATGCAAGGAATGATTTTCCTCTAGAGTCTTTGGAGGATGTGTGGCCTGCTTGACCTCTTGATTTCAGACTTCTGGCCTTCAAAACTCTGAGAGAATACATTTCTGTTATCTTAAGCCACTGTGGGAGATAAGAATTGGCCACCTCAAAATATGTCTTTTTACCTTGATTTTTTTCTCTGAAAGAAACTTTGACCTTCCACACCCCCCTACCCCCACCACTAACTGCCTAAAAGAATTTATCTCTGTGTATGGATAGACTGGGAGGGTCCTTGCTAAGCCCATTCTTATTGAAAGCTATGAAAACCAAGTAGAAGTAGAAGTTACCCTTTGTAAGAGACATTTACATTTATAAAGGAAATTCCCGTTTGTAAAGGTATCTCCCTCTATGTACCAGGAAGAAGGGGAGATGATCTTATCTCTAGAAACTCTTATCAGTGTGGAAGGTGAGGACTTAAATCTGCATACTCTTGTTTACTGTGCTTTCTGGTAATCTCCCAGTAGCTGACTCCCTCCACCCCCAACATCCTCCTTTGTTTACCTGAATATACTATTTAAGGTGAAAACCTTGCCATTTGTTGAGTTACCCAGCTTTGCCTGGGTTTCTTCCATGTATACATGTTATAAAGCTTTGTTTGATTTTCTCCTGTTATTTGGTCTCATGTCAATTTAATTTGTAGCCCAGCCATAGAGGACCCACAGTGGGTAGAGGATAAGTTTTCTTCCCCTTCACTGCCAAGTTTGTGGTAATTTGTTACAGCAACCCTAGGAAACTACTATATGGTCTTTAATTGAATAGAGATGGAGTCTTATTTATAATCATATATCTTTTTTAAAATAGAGTACTATCGTCAGAATTATGTAGACTTATCATCATCATGGCCATATTTAGAAGGTATAATCTCATGACTAAAGTGATCTTCTTGATATGATTGAGAAATCTCTCATGATGGTCTAATATTTAACCAAGCCTGAGTGCACATTATACATTTTATATCTTTGATCTCTGCAAATATTTCAAGATGGTAATGACATTTTTTCAAATGAACTATATAGTTTTATCAGGTTTCATCTCATTTATTCATAAAGTCTACTCAGGTTTCTTGCCAACATTGATCTTGCTTTCCTAATGGCCTTTAGTCCTTCAGTGTCTATACTACATACTTTGACATATCAATTAAATTTGATCCTACCTCATAAACTATAGTACAGGTTAATTATGACTGTGTAATAATAGCTACCATTTATTGAGCATATAGTATTTATCTGTGCATAATATATGTCATTGCTCAACCCTTCAGCAATGCTGCAAGGTAAGTATTATCCATATTTTATAGATAAGGAAGCTGAGGTTCAGAGAAGTGAACTGACAGCTAATATGGGGCAGAATCATAAATGAAATTTTCTGTCTCTTTGACTTCAAAGTCTAAAGACTTTCTACTGGGCTATTCTTCTTCTTCAAAAACTTCTGTAAGTCAGTAATTTTAAATTTTAAATTTTTTTCAGAGAAACAATACGTCCCCTATGTTTATTTCGCCTACAGTGTACCTGTACAACAATATATACAGTCACAGATAAATGTTCACCTATGAATTCCAATCTGATTTACTTTGTATGTATCCTTCCCAGTTGGGGCTGCAGAATTTGGGAACTTAAACTTCAGATTACCGGAAACCAACTGAGTTCCCCTTGGCGGGGTAGAATTTCTGCTGAGGCCGGGACTTAAGGTCATGAAAGAGATCCAAAGGGTTTGAGGAGCAACTTCATGGTCTTTTGTTAGATTAGACACCGGCTGGACACCTCTGGGCCCCAGCCTCTCTTCCTTCTGCCTGTTACTGTAAAGAGAGCTCTGTGGTGCAGAGATTGTCAGCAGGCTTTTGTTTCCATTGCATTCAACAGTTGATTCTGATGGGGGTTCCCTCCTCTGGCCTACTGCTGAGTAGAACAAGACCTCACAGCTTTTCCTAAGTAATTGAAATAAGCACAGATCTCTTTGGGTATGTTTAGTGGTTTTTAACAACTAGCATCTATGGATAATTATGGGATGCAAGCAATAAACATGTAAAAACTTACAAGTTAATATATCTCCTCCCTAAAAGTTGCCCTGATCTTCACTGGACACAATGAGCAAGAAGTCACTCTCTTCTCTTTGCTACAAAGGCTTCTCCACTCTTAGGAGCTCCAGAACCTTCTCTTCCTTTTTCCTTCCAGAATTAGTGGGCGTGGGTCTCACTCCCTTATAAAACCAGGCTCCATTCTATGTCTTCTCTTCTCAATTGCTTGGCTCTTGAAATTAAATGAGTCATCCTTTCTCTATTTTGGAGTTTTGTGATTAACCTCTTGGGGGCAGCAATCCCTCAGTACTTAGTGACATTTTTTCCAGATGAGATGTTAAATTTCAAGTGAATCAGCGCTGGCTTATTTGTTTTGTCTTCTCTATTGGAGTTTGCTATGATGTCACTGTATTAATTCTATGCTTCGTTCCATTAATGAAAATAGTAAACCTATGAATCAAAGTCAGATGTTTTTGTAAATTAACAGAGGACAAATTTGCATGTTCAATGAAAGAAGCAGTTGATAAATTGGCTCACAGCTTAATTTAGCTCACTTTCATTTTTCTGAAAATCTATGGTGAAAGATTCATATTTTTCCCCCATTAAGTCACCCAAAGAATTGGATTGTTCTTTAACTGTTTTATGTGTTTGTTTCCATATCTGACTGTAACCTCTGTGAGGTTAAAGGCTGCAAGTTATTCTTTTCATTTAGTTTTTAACTGCGCCGGTACTTATGAACGTATTTACATGGGTACTTAATAATGTGAAAGCCATTGGCTTGAATTGAATTAAATTCTTTTAATGGATATTTAAGTGTCCATTTTAGAGAAGGCATAATGCCAGATAACAAGGACATAAAGATAAATAAGATATAATTCCTTTATTATCAAGGACCTCACTTGTCTTTTTTTAATCTCTCTGTCCTAAGTCTTTATATATTGTTTTGAACATGTAATAGAGATATGGGGTTCCAAATTAAAACAATATATTGAAATTTACATTGAGAAATGTTGCTCCTACTTATGTCTTCACCCATCCTTCATCTGAGTCTAATCAATCTCCAGTTGGTAATCATCTTCATTAATTCCATGTGTTCTTTTAGTGTTTCTTTATGCAAAAGCAAATACACCTATATATATTTTCTAATTTTCTTATGCAAAAGTTAGCATATAAAGCGTTCTGACCTTGCTATTTCCACTTAATGTACTCTACAAATTTTTTTATATCTGTAAATAAAGAATGTTTTTATCCTATTTTTTTAATGGCTGCATAATATTCATTATGTGTATGAATGTTTAACCCAGGATTTCTCACTCTTGGCACTATTGAAATTTTGGGCAGGATAATTTTTGGTTGTGGAGATTGTCCTTTGCAATGCAGAATGCTTAGCAGTGTCCCTTGCTTTTACTTGCTAGATGCCAGAAGCGTCCACTCCCCAGTAGTGACAACCAAAAATATATCCCCCCTGGTTGAGAACTCGTGGTTTAAGCAATTATCTAATGAGGAACACTTGAGTTGCTTCTGATATTTTTATTATCACAAACCATGCAGTAATGAATAATCTTGTACATATGTTATTTGGTGAGGGTTCAGGATATAAATTACTAGCCATGATTGCTAGGTTAAAGTGAAAGTACCTTTGCAATTATGGAAACGTTGCAAAATTTCCCCCCCATAGGGGTCATGCCATTTAGATTCCCATCAACAATGTATGAGATTGTGTGTATCTTTCTATGTAGAAATTATAGGGTTCTTATAATATAGTTGAAGGAAGAGTCAGAGTCAGACAGAAGGTGAGGTGACCACTGAAGCAGAGGTGGGAGTGATACACTTTGATACACTTTCAATAAGCCAGGGAATGCAGGCAGCCTCTAGAAACTGGAAAAGATAATTTCCCCTGGAAGTCTCCAGAAGGAATCAGCCTTGCTGACACCTTGATTTTAGTTCAGTGAACCTGACTTCAGACTTCTGGCCTCCAGAATGTAAGATAATAAATGTGTGTTGTTTTAAGCCTGCATTTGTGGTAATTCATTATAGAAGCAACAGGAAAATGGTAACTATTAAAAACACCTTTTATTATTATCCACCTCAGGAGGTATAGTCTGGTGATCAAGGGCAGGGCATGAGGGTGAGGCTGCTGGCTCTGTTATTTACTCTTTGTGTACTTATCCAGGTTATTAAATCCCACCAATCTTCATTTTCCTCATTCACAAGATGGGCATATTTATTCTCACTCTACAGATATTGTGTGAAGATTGCGACACGTGTAAAAGCAGGTAACCCTGTCTGGTGTAGAGTAGGCTTTCAATAAATGTTCAAATACAAGCGCTGGAGGAATAACCACTAAGTTCTTTAAGCGGCCTTCATCCTGCCTGCCATGCATTCAAAGTAGGGTTTAATTTATTAAAATTCCATTTGGATCTGTCTTTTCAGGAACTCAAATAACCTCCAACTGCAGAATATTTTCAAACTGTCACTTTGTACTTTCTTCTTTTCTCCTTCCATTAATTATGAAAATAGAACATTTTAAACTTCTGGATGGATAGGAAAGTTACAAATTATTTTGGGGAAGCTATATCCTTCTGTCTCAATTCGTTCGAATTGCTATAACAAAATACCACTGACTGGGTGGCTTGTAAACACAAACATTTATTTTCTCATAGTTCTGGAGGCTAGGAAGTCCGGGATCGAGGTGCCAGCAGATTTCATGTCTGGTGAGGGCCCACTTCCTGGTTATAGATGGATGCCTTTTTGCTGTGTTCTCACATGGCGGAAGTGGCAAGGGAGCTCCCTGGGGTCTCTCGCATAAGAGCAATAATCCCATTCATGAGGGCTCCACCCTCGTGACTTAATTACCTCCCAGACCCCACCTCCTAAAACCATCGCATTGGGGATTGGGTCTCAACATATGAATTTTTGGGGCATACAAACGTTTGGTATATAGCACCTCCCTAATATCTCTTTATGAACAGCTTAAGATAGTAGTTTAACTTACAAAACCCCTTATTTAGAAAACAAAAGCATTTAATGAAACAGAATAGTTTAAACATAATTTAAATGAAACCCTAATAATTTCTATACCTTTTAGGACTCTTTCAGCTTCAAGTAACGGAAATCCCAGCTCAAACAGTACGGAAATTTACGATCTGACCATAACAGAACACCCAGAGGCAAGGTGGCTTTCAGGATTTGGTTTAGTGGCTCTGCAATCCTTGGCGTTGGCTTTATGGCCGGACTGGTGGCATGATGGCTGCTGCAGACTTCTCCCCAGTCCCCAAAGGTCAGACTCCTGAGCCAATGGCTAGCAAAGAGAATGAGATTATCTTGGGATAGGGGTGGACTCAGTTGCCCCCGTGGCCCCTGGTTGCCTGGGGAAGAGCATGCATAGGAATGTCTTTGGGTATCTATTAGGAAGGAAGAATGCGGGAATGACTGCTGGCTAGGCAACAATGATCGGTACGAAGTTGATTTTTTTTTCAAGTTGAATGCCTCTGAAAACTGCTTCAAGCTTTTCTCAGGACATCATTGACATGTCAAAAAGGAAAAATTCTATTTAGACATTTACAAATGGCTAAGCACATGACTTCTGAAGTCAAATTTTTAATCTTCAAGTTTTTTTTAATGAAAAAAGACAACCATATTTTCCAAAATTTTAAATAAATTCTTTGGGTTGAGATATATTGTAAAAAGTTTCATGTGAGGAAGTGATTTAAAAATACCTAAGAACTTATTTAGGCAATATCCTATTACTGTAGTCACAAAACTTTGATAGCCATTGCATACAAGAACCTCACTGTTAATTAAAAAAATCTGGAAAATTTTCTCTCTGCAACTGGTAAGTGACTTGATAGTAATATACTCATCTATTATATATATATATATATACACACATACATATACACACATTATATACAGTGTGTATATATTATAAATAGCATATGTATATAATGTATATGTATGTGTGTATATTTTATATACTACATTATACTACATATTATATAAGATATATAATACATATATACTTTCTATATAAACATATATAGATAATTTATAGTTTTATAAACATAAAAATGTACATTATATTATATATAGCATATGTATATAGTGTATATTATGTGTATATATAGTTATCTATGTATATATAGAGAGTATATATCACTATAGTTCCATTAGAATGTCAGTAGGACTGTATGTTCTCACGTTGATAAATAGTATTTATTCTCTCACAAAGCTCTCCTATGGAGGGCGAGTTTTAGTTTTCTACTTTGTGAATTTTTCCGGAATTGTTCCTCCTATTGCTTCTGGTTCTATTTGCCTCTCTCACAAGGCTTGCTCCCTTTGGACGATATCCTAAGGCTGTTATGGTCCTTGTTGCTCTATTTATTAAAAAAAGAGACAAAGGAGGTGGCTATATTTTACTCAAAAAAATAATGTTAAAATGCCAGGAAATATTAATGGGAATTGAAGAGATGTAAAAGAAAACCATATTTTGGGATATTGTTTTGCTTAAATTTGTGAGCAGCCCCAAATTACTCTCCATTTTTCTGTAGAGGGATTATTTAATCACAATAACTGAGATTTTCATTTCTAGGGCAAAGTGTTTTGTGAAGGTTTCACATTGATTCATTATTATTAACCTCAGGGAGCAGAGAAATGTAGAGAAACAATGTGTAAAGGGAGGGAGGTCTTTAGCGGCTGAGAGACTTACATATAGGAGAATACCAGCTATTTCAAAAGTAAGGCATTTAATATCAACAGCCTTGGGAGGTTCATAAACACAGAAGCTTAACACATAACAAGGCTGACTTGGGCTTTAAATATTAAAAGGGTAAAATTAACATGTTTAAACACCCCTCAGGTTCAAGGCTGTCTTTAAATCATTTTCCATGTACATTCCCTTCTTAAAGTATGAATTAGCCATGTCAATACATAAATGACACCCCTTTAGAATCACTACTGTGGAAGCCTCAAGGCTAATTATACAGTTTCTTTATCATGCCATCGATCTTCCAGATTTTCCCCCACTTGTCTACTGAAACCTAACTCCCCTCAACCACCTGCTGCCCAGAGCACTTTAGGAACCTCTGACTCTACTCTTAAAGCTATCTGGACATTTTATGTATAGTTGTAGTCAACATCGACAATGATTGGTGCTTTCCTACTAGAGCCTGAAACATTTGAAGGCAGGGGCTATCCTTTACTCACTTTTATGTCCATCATCATGAGCACAGTTTGTGACATATGGTGTTCAATACTTGTATTGATGAAACAAAATAAGTAAGGCGTGGCATACTTTTCTCAACTCAGTTTTCCTTTCAAAAATTTCCATGGTTGTCTCTGAAATATTTATACGTTAAGCAGTACCAGGATTTCCATGTCACTATAGTAAGTGCTAACCATGTGGCTGGCTCCTTCTTGTTGAATTCCTGTGTTGGAAAGGAGACAGATGGGATGCAGTGCCTCTCCCAGGTGGTCTACAATCCCAGTGGGAAATAGACAAGCAAGGGAACTGTGTAGACGGCTTAAGACAGAAATGATTTTCCCTCAAATATTCAGACGATGGAGTCTGAGTATATTCAAGCTGTTGTGGGGAGATGTAGATTAAGCATTATCTGTTTAATTTAGGTTGAATAGACAGCACAAATGGCTAATTTATGATAAAATCCACTTTGGGTATTGCAATGCCCAGATTTTTCACTTATTTATATTTTATCAAATAATCACCAAGACTGGTTTCTTTCCTATTAGCAGATACAACTGAAGCATTTGTTTGTTTGAGTCACTCAGATAATTGTCTTCAGTTTCCCTTTCCTGAACGATAAGTTTCAGGGGATTATATTCACTTTCTATGACAAAATGAGAGTCAATGAAACCAAGTGGTCAATTGGTGAGGGAGTAAGGGGAGACCTCTACAACAGACATTTCAAGAGAAAAAGAAGTAGTCGAACTATTTACATGGAAATAATGGTTGTGAGACTGGTCTTCATGCCATCATTGGGAGCCTCATAATAGCAGGGGTTCAGGAATCTCTTTGGCTCTCCAAAGTGGTCTGAGGCTCAGGTCTGCATTGACAATGGCCCCAGGACTACCCAAGGAAGAGCCAGGGGACCTGGGCTTGAAGCTCTTCCTTTAGTGCAGACCATTGAAGACTGCTGTGAAAATGTACTTCTTATTTTGGAAAGCCAGCACTCTGGTGCATCTCAGTGTATCAGCTCTCCCTGGTGGGTCATTTAGCTGATGGTAGGGTCAATGCGGCCACTTGGCGTCCCTAAGCATCTGGGGATGGGCACTCTGGAAGGAGAAGAGAAATTGTGAAATAAGTATTGAAAATAAATTTTGCCTGAAAATTTTTTTTATTCTTGATATCAATTTGTTTATTACCCAAAATGGAAAAGATAGCTCTATCAAATGAATAAACTGTAAAACATTTGATTGAATTACCCATTTCACATCTATATCCTAGTTAAATGGAATATACAGTGAGTTTATTTAAAAGAAAAATTTTGCAAATTTTCCTTATGTTAGCCTTGAGTCATTTTGCTATTTTTTTAATATAAAACATTCAATTAATTATAAGACATTTGTCCTGGGCCATTACCCTTTCAATCATTTAAAAATACAGACTATAATTACGTAATTATTGGTTGTTAAAATATGAATGCTTAGTTTTTAAAATGTTAAATTAGATCCAAAAAACATGATATGCAACAGAAATGTATTTGTTGTATTTCCATTGGCACCATCAAAGTAAAATAATTTCACATTACACAAACATCACTTTTTTTCTCTATTAAGGTAGAAGAAATAATGCAATTATTTCTTCATCAATTATCTTCATGTAACTTCAAAGTGTTTCAAAATCTATGTGACTGACCTACTGAACATCATTTTAAAAATAAAGTGTAGAGGAAGAAAAAAAAACCTGTGAAAAAATATTTTAGCAAGGAAATGAAAATTAGACTGCCAGTTTGTCTGCTTTAATGAATCTAGTCAATTCGCTGTTTAGTTCAGACAAAATTGAACCAGAAAATCATCTAGATTTGAATTCTAAAGCAAATTTTGTTTGAAATAAGATCAGATCTTTAGAATTATCTTAACTATTATATTCTCTACTTTGAATCTTAGCTATGGCCTTTGCATTTTTTATTAAAAAAGAATACATATGAAAAGAAAAAGTAACATTATTTTATTTACAGAATCCCCCTCTCTATCAACTATTTGGTTTCTAAAAATTCAGAAAAGTTTTGTGTATATGATGTATCTTCAATGAAATGGTTCTCATATAACTTAAAGCTGAACATTTGTGAGTTTCTGCAATAGGTTTGGATTTCTTTAATTTATAAAAGGCATTTATTCTGGCCTTTTCTGTTCTCTAGGTTTTTTCCTAGTTAATAACTCTATTTTGAAGAATTGCCAGCTCTATCTAGGCAGTGCTTCTCAAACTTTAATCCCCTGAGGGCATGTGAATCCTCTGGGGGATCTTGTTAAAAATGTAGATTCTGACACAGGTGGGTCTGTAGGTCTGGGGTGGAGCCTGAGACTCTGAAATTCTAACAAGGTCCCAAGTGATGCTGATGCTGCTGGTCCCAGGACCACACTTTAAGCATCACGGATAGAGAAAAGTTTTATTTTCAAACCTTTAGTTTGTCAGCACTCCCTGAAAACCACTTTGCTGGACAGAGGTGAGGCCTGCCTATGTAGACTGGCCAAGAAATGCACATTAGAGGGGATACTTCCCCTGGCCTGAACTTCCTGCCACTTTAAAAGTATTTACTATGGACAATTTGATTAGCATTTAAACTTTAAAATCTTTGAATAAAAGCCAACTCATTCTTTTAAAGAAAAATAATCTTCCTTTAGAAAAATCTTACTTTAAAATCCAAAATTCTAAAAACGCATCTGAGTTATAAAACAAAAACTCTTTAAAATAATTTAAAAATCTATTTTAAAAAGAAACTAAGGGGCCGGCCCCGTGGCTTAGCAGTTAAGTGCGCGTGCTCCGCTACTGGCGGCCCAGGTTCGGATCCCAGGCGCACACAGACACACCGCTTGTCCGGCCATGCTGAGGCCATGTCCCATATACAGCAACTAGAAGTATGTGCAACTATGACATACAACTATCTACTGGGGCCTTGGGGAGAAAAACGGAAAAAAAAGGAAGAGGATTGGCAATAGATGTTAGCTCAAGGCCGGTCTTCCTCAGCAAAAAGAGGAGGATTAGCATGGATGTTAGCTCAGGACTGATCTTCCTCACACACAAAAAGAAGAGAACCATTTAAAAAAAGAAAAAGAAACTAAGAAGGTAGAACGTGTACATCTTGAATGAAACATATTAATAATTCCTTAAAATCTAGGAAGTAACAAAATAGAATCTCCTATCCCTAGAAATGGATTTGTTTTAGCTTCTGAATATCAACATCTATCAAAAAGTTCTATACCCAGGACTTCAAGATTTCTGTCTCTCTCTCTCAGAGAGAGCATTTGAAATTCATTATAAAATATGACACTTTCTATAATTCTGGGAGGGAGAGTGTTATTCATTTTAACTCTTGATCTGGACTGTAAACTCTAATACTGTGGTAAGCAAGAAAGAACTAAAATGTCATCTTTCCTCTATTACAAGAGAGATTTAATAAATTTTAAAATTTCATAAAGAGATGTGGGAGGTAAGAATTATGAGGGATTTTCCACTTAGCAGCATGAGAGTAGCTTTTGTTTAAATAATATTCAAGGGCCATGTTATTAATAATGGAAACCTCGTTTGAGCTTCAATATCAGCTTGGGTATGTGGGAAGAAGTTGTGTACAGAACTGCCATGCTGTGGATCAAGGCAATCTTTGCTTGTTTTGATTATTCACTTTTTTTGGCAATGAAATATTTTAAAAAGTAAACATACTTTTTAGGGCTATACTTTTTGACTTCACAAATGATTTAGATGAGTGGTTCTCAAAGTGTGGTCCCCGAGCCAGCAGCATCAACATCACCTGGGAACCTGTTAGACATGCAAGTACTCAGGTGCCGTGGGAGACCTACTGAATCAGAAACTCTGGAGTGGGACCCAGCCATCTGAAGTTTAAGAAGCTCTCCAGGTGATTCTGATGGAGGTGTAGTTAAACTAAATCAGTTGTTCTCAACGGGGGTGATTTTGGCCCCACCTTCTGGAGACCTTTGGCAATGTCTGGAGACAGTTTTGGTTGTCACAACTTGGCGGAAAGGTGCTACTGCCATCTAGCGGGTAGAGGCCGTGGTGCTGCTCAACATCTTACAATGCGGCCCCCACGATAAAGCACTACCTGCCCAAGATGTCAATAGTGTGGAGGTTGAGAAAATCTGCACTAAACCATTTAGGAGGAATTTCCTGAAAGTAGCTAAACTTAGTCAACAGAAAACCAGTACGGATTAGGGACTGAGCAAAGGTCTAGAATTCAGTTTCTGGTTCTGTTAATTAATAGTTGCATGATTTCATGTAAATCTCTTAATTTCTCCGTTTCAGTTGTCTCATTTATAAAATGGGAATACTCCCTGCTTATTTCATGCATTACTATGAGGATCAAATGAGATAATATGTGGACACACTTTGTAAACTGTAATGCTAATTAAATTGAACCGAAGAATTTTTCCAGTGGAAGGAAGACAGACCAGAGGTGGGAGTAGGATGCTATAAAAGGTTAGAGCATCTGATTCAGCTGTCTGAAAATAACCAGATTCCTTAATATAAATCTGATTTGTGTTGGAGATTTTTTCCTTAATGCTTCTTACATCCCTTCCTGTAACTACTCCAGTTTAGCTTTTCTTACTTTCAGTCATTGCCTGATACAGAAATAGCTTGCTCCTGGCTTCTCTCTACACCAGAGGTTCTCACACTTCAGCCTGCATCAGTCACCAGGAGATTTTATTTCATTTTAATTTATTTTATTTTAGTAAGAACACCTAACATGAGATCTACTCTCAAGTCCTCAAGTTTCATCCATGTTGATGCATATTTCCACATTTCCTTCTCTTTAAAGACTAAATAGTGTTCCATCGTATATATATATATATATATATACACACCCGATTTTCTTTATCCATTCCTCTGTCCATGGACATTTAGGTTGTTTCCACCTCTTGGCTATTATGAATAATACTACAATGAACATGGGAATGCAAATATCTTTTCGAGATCCTGATGTCATTGCTTTTGAATAAATACCCGGAAGTGGGATTTTTGGATCGTATGGTAGCTGTATTTTTAATTTTTTGAGTGACCTCCATACTGTTTTCCACAGCAACTGCACCATCTTACCTTCCCACCCTCAGTGTACAAGGGTTCTGATTTCTCCACACTCTTGCCACCATTCATCATCTTTACCAGGAGATTCTTGTTAAAGGCTATTAAAATGTAGACTGCTGAGTTCAATCCCCAGAGCTTCTCACTCAGTAGGTCTGGAGGGGTCCAAGAAGTTAGATGTTTTTCTAACAGGGTCCTGGGTGATGTTGATGCTATTGGTCTGGGGACCACATTTTTAAGACCTACTCTATACCCTATCACTAGCTGGAGGACAGAAGATGGTGGTTAGTGTTGCTAATTTCTAGCTGTCACTGGTGAGCTTTGGCTTCTATGGTTCTTTGCCAAGCCTCTTTTAACATAAGGAATAGCTTTTATTTTTCTGGCAAGGGAAACCATCTTCCTTATTAATTCCTTGCCTGAAAAGGCCCATTTATTTCTCTTTCCTATTCTCAATGATGTTAACAATTTTAGCAATCTAGTATTGATAATGGCTTTGGTTTGTTCTCAGTTAATTGAAGCCACTCTACTTTAGCAATCATAGTTAATGACAGAGGATGCACACTTGGCTTAAACAAAGACAAGATACCCTAATGTATTTTAGATAAAGAATAGTTTTGTTATTCAGTGTTTGGCCTTAATTCAGGAATTACTGTACTATCAAAAAAGCAAAAACATGAAAATGAAGAGACAAGTCTGACCTGACGTCTTTGTATTGGAAATGTTCTTCACGGTGTGGCTCATGGACTATTTGCCTCAGAGTGAATGGGGTTATTTGCTTAAAATGCAGTTTCCTAGGCCCCACTCCAGGAGTGAGGGTGCTCAAATATTAGTTGCTGTAGAGGGACTCTGAGAAGGGGCACTGCAGGGCCCTGGACAGAGTGATGTCAGCAAAATGGCAGAATAGGAGCTTTCTACCATCTTCCCCCCAAAGAAGGCTGATGAATCTATGTGGACACATCATTATCCCCTAAAGTCCATTGTGTACATTAGGGTTCACTATTGGTGTTGTACCTCCTATGGGTTTGGACGAGTGTATAGGCCACGTATCCATCATTATAGTATCATACAGAACATTTCCAGTGCCTTAAAAATCCTCTGTGTTGGTTTCATCCTTGCGTCCCCACTGTGATGTGTAGATTATGACATAACATAAATTTGTTGAATAATGTCTGTTATGTATTACAGTAGATTTTTCATGCTCACATCTCTTAAAATCACTGAATTTTTAACTTTGAAAAGGGTCTTGAAGATTATTTACCTTCCTTTGTTTTTGTTATAGTTGAGGGCGCTGAGGTACAAAATGGTTGGGCTGCCTATTCAAGGTCCCACATCTAATTAATGACAGAGATGGAACCAGATCCAAACATTTCTACCTTCCATAACATTTCTCTGTCATTTCATAGGTTGAACACCGGGCAGAAGCATTGGCAGTTTTATTTATTAATGTCTAATTACACACTTTTGTTTTAAGTAAGGTTTCCATCATCAAAGGCATTAACAATTGTTTTGCTAATGTGTTACTTCTTTTCCTTGTTCTCTAGGCACATCAGACTGCTTACTTCTCCAAATAAAACGAATATTTTCATACCTCTGTACCTTTGCTTATGCTGTCCCTGCTTCCTAGAATGTCCTTCCTTTTTCCTACTTAGTCTTCAAATCCCATCTTAGTAAAGACTTCCTGACCTAACCCAACTTGATACTTACCCTTTCCTCTGAGTTCCTGTAGCATTCCAGATATAACTTGGCAAATTGTATGAGAGACACCGTCTCCTCTCATAGCCTACTAACTGATAATGATTGCTAATGATGAGCTGAGCTCTTGAAGGAGACAGATATATAAACAATACAGGACGCTGACATTTGTTTTGAATCCTTCTTATGTAGAACCAGGACCACCAAACTTACCCAAGGAAAGTAGATTCTCCATTTGTATTGATATGTAGCATATTCAGGCCGTGGGGTCCTTCCAGTCCTCTGGGCACAGTATTTTGTACTAAATTCTGCCTAACTAAAACCTCTTGTTCAGTTCTGATTTCTGGGCTCAGAAAGATCCCTTTCTCATGTTAGTGACAAAATGACTCACTTCCTATTTCCTGCGAAATTCTGCTTTTTATGTACAGGTCATCTTTCTGCCCACAATACAATATAACAAGGTCTTGCCAATTCAATAACCACAGCACACACCAAAAACCACACGTAAGGGGCTGGTTAGACGCTACCCTCCCATCAGCCAGTAGGCACTCAGTAAATATTGCTTAAATAAATATATCAGATAATAAAGGAAAATAACCTATAATTTCACATGGCAGTGAATGCAAACACATTTACTCTAGACTACAAGGCCCACTCAATATTGTTTTAATACCTTAGTGAGGTAAAAGGTTTGCCCTTCTCAAATGAAGTATAAAACTAATAGTATTTATTTGTAATAGCAATTAATGTTTGAATGTCCTCTAATCAACTGCCTGATCTCTAGTCACAGCTTACATCAACCCAGGGTGCCTATATTTCCTTATTCTTATACTTAAATTTCCTTATTATGTACTTAATATATACTTAATATGTTCTATATTTTCTTATTCTTGCATTTAAATGAATGTAGACATAGGCATATTATGTAATTTTTTGTTAAAAATTAGGTTCCTGTCAGTTGAAGGGGATAGCCAGTTAGGATCTAGGTCCTGCTCCAGCTCTAGTGAATGAGCTTCTGGGACCCCTTGAGAACCCATGAACTAGGTGAAGTTTCCATTGGTCACATTTCCTACTGAGCCTTCTATCAATATTAATCAGTGATTATAGAGAGTTGACCTTCTACTGTACTAATAGAAGATGTGTAGCTATCAGAAATAGTCTGAACCTTTCATCCTTGCTAGACTGGAGTGTATAGTCCATAAGATCTTTCTCTGTTGTAATATTAATATGTATAGAAAACTCTCAAGTAAACTTTACTGCCATTTTGGCAATTATTTAAAAAAAATCCATTTGCAAGGCTGTAACTCTGTTTTCGACCACTCCCTCATCTGCACAGTCAAATATTTCTTGAACACCTATAACTTATGAAGAGCTGAGCTTGCTGAGGAGAATATAACAACAAAAATAACGACTGAGGCCTTGCTGTGCACCTGCATGCACTATGCTGTGAGTTTTACATGCACTTTCATTTATTCTGCATAAAAGAATTGCATATTTTTAATTCTGCACAACCTACTTGAGAAGTGAAACAGTCTATGATCTGCATGCTATTTGTAAATGCATTTAAAAGCAAATCACATATTTGACTTCCATTTCAACAAAAGTATTGACACATTCTCAAGGACCTAGGGTGTATAAGGTATGAAAGAAGGATGTGTATAATTTATAACCATGAAGGTGTTATATAATCTGGTTAATTAAGTCACACAAATACAAACACACAAATGTTATAGGGTACCTTAATAGTGCCATATGCATAACTATTGGAGGAATTTAAAGGAAGGAAATATACATACAGGATTAGGTAATTTGATTGGCTGTCCTCACTGATTTTGTCTGACTCCACAGTGTGGTACTTAAATCATAAAGCTGTAACCTGGTTAATGTTTTGCTTCAGTAATATGAGAAAACATGAACAAATCTCACTTTTAGTTCCAATCTGGGCCTTAGAAGCATACTTTTCATCCACTGGCCTCCCAGGCTTGTTTTAGCATTCAAATAGAAGCTGAAAACCAGAGAGTCCAGGTGGCAAGTGTTTGCTTCTAACTTACAAGGAAAAAAAGCAACAAGAAAAGAATTTCTTTTCCTTGCAAAAACATGAAGCAGCTGCTCTTTGCAGTAAGAGCATTGGCTTCTGTAGACCATTATACGCAGTGTGCATTATGTGCAGGGCTGAAGTTCTGGAACCTTATAATTTGTGTGTGTGTGTGTGTGTGTGTGACTGTGTGTGTGTGTTTCTCCAATCAGCCTCCTTGCTGAATGACTCACCATGGAGTTGTCATGGGGGAAAGATGGAAAGATGAATCAGATGAATCCTTTACGAACCTCTATTTCTACCCACAAATATGCCAGTTTGATGATCTGCCTTTCTCAAAGTTTTTCTTTCTTGGAAGGAATTCTTGCTTTTCTGCAGCAGCAAATGGCACTCAGGTCAAGGTAGAGTTTTGATGAGAGCTTTTGAGCCGGGACACTCATGCTGTCGTGGAAGAGAAGGGGATTTTTTGACAGAGTGAGAGAATGGAATGAAAAATCGTTCCTTGCCCCTATGATTAGACAGGTTCAAATGTCACAGTCAAGTGAAGGAGTGAAAAGTAGTTAGCACCCTGAAATCAGTGTTGCTAAAATAAGCAAACGGAATCTTTATTTGTTTTTATATTCTCTTGCTTCATAGTTAATTATGCTCAATGAAAATGTTTCCTCAAATCCTAATATATTCTAAATTCACTCATTACTAAAATGTTATGCTCTTTGTTTAGTTTTTTATTATATTATCACATTATCCATCGGAGATCAGTGAAACCCTATTAGTTAGATGATAAAGTTTAAATAGTTTTTATTTCCTGTAAGTTTAATTTTATAATAAATGATAACACAAGAATGTGATTTCTTCTATAAACTAGCCTCAAACCCAAACTGCTATAGAATATATATAGATTATATTATATGCTATATAATTTATAATAAATATACATATATTTAAAGATTTGAGTAGCTCCTAGATACTCCTAGATACAGGATTGTTAACCTGAAATCCATGAATCACCTGCACAATTTTGTGTGAACGTGTATTTTTCTGAAAATTGGATCTAGAGCTTACATCGTCTCCCTCATTTGGTCTGTGATTCAAAAAAGACAATGAATTACTATATTAAATACATAACTTACATAGTTTATGTATTGACAAATAGTATTTAAATGCCTTGAGACCTACCAGATAATGCTAACAGGAATTATCTTAACAAAGAAAAATATGTTTTTCCTGTTAATAAAACAAGTGTCTTTCCCCAAAGTCTGTTGTAATGAACACTTATACAATGAACAATCTTGTTGTACATTTTCTTCCTTTTTCTTCTGGTAGTTATGGCATCTCTGTGTAGTCACGATGTGTGCTGACCATTTTATAGATCAGAACGTGGAGTTTTATGGCTCAATAGTTAATCTAAAATAGACTGGGTTTGCGTCCATACATTTCATATCTTTGACTCCACAATTTCCTTGTAGATTCCTGGTTATTTAACTGAATTAATGATAGGTCTCTGAAAAATTTGTCAGAGTGTGTATGCAGCTTATCTGGTTCTGTCATAAACATTGCCGAGAACATAAGTCTGCCATTATTTGCCCTCAAAATAAATTTTGTCAATACATAAACTATATAAATGATTTTTTTGAAAAGCATTTTTTCTCAAAGTAGTTTCTTAGTAGAATAAACAATAGACTGACCAATTCTGACATTTAAAAACTGTCGTAAGGAAGTGAAATTTCTCTATTTCAAAATATTGAAAGGCTTGGACATTTAGTTGTTCAAATTTTGACTTCCTAGTGTATTGTTGAGAACTGTATACCTCAACTAGTGAAACTTAGAGGTATCACAGCCCAAATTCTCATTTTATATGTAAAGGAACTGAGACATTCTAGACAGCTCCTAAGTAGCCAAATGACTCAGAGATCACCTATTGTGGTTCTCTTCAACCACTCCCATGCTCCAGTAAATTTAAAGACTCATGTCCAGGTACTTATATAACAAGGAAAGGAGGTCCAAACATTCTGTGTGGTGGATGACAGTGGAAGTGGCACCACCTATGCAGTCCCATAGTTCCCAGTCCTTTGTCATAAAGCTGGTCACTTTCATTTTCCAGGCATTCTTCCCCTCTTAAGGGCCCTGGGCCATAATAAGGCTATGTTGGGCCTAGACCAACACCTCCTCCACTCTACCCCAATTGTACCTCAAGTAAAACTAAAGCAGAGTACTTCAAAGGCTTAAAATACTGTTTGTGAGTTGAGAGTACTGGTTATTAGAGTTCCTAAATTTAAGCTCAATGAAACTTATGCACATGTAAGTAGAGATGTTAGGAAGCTTATTTTGGAAAACACTTAAGCTTATTACATTTGTACCTCATCTCTTTTCAAACTGAAACTTTAAGAGAATTGTCCCCCAAGATAAAATATAAGGTTACCACTGTGAGAAGGAAGGCAGCATCTCAGAGAGGAAACAACAACAGTTTTGGAGTTGTTCAGAAATAGATTCAATCCACTTAGGGATTGTTTTGTCCTTGGTCAAATTGCTTAATCTACCTGAACCTTAGTTTCTTCATCTGGTAAACAAGAAATTGTGTGGATGAGTAGCATTTATATCAGATGGCTCTTGTGAGTATCACATTATTACATGCTATTCGGAAGAAATATAGCTCATGGTAGACAATTAATGGATAGTCATCACAGCTCATTCCACACACCTAAACAGTCACCGTTTTTCCTAGGATAAGGAAAAAGAATCTTTTAAAAATTTATTTATATGTAATAAATTAAAATCAAAACTGGAAAGACAAAGCAGACTACTGGACTGGTATTCTTTAATATTTAATATCATTAAAAGTAACACACAGCCTGGACATCATTAAAAATACATCTCTCTAGCTTCTTCAGATTAACTTAGATTTTCTGTCTTGCTTGGAAATGAAAAGTAATAATAGAAGTAAAAAAAAAAATCTTTGTTTTTTGGGTAATTAATATAAACATCATTCTACAACTTTTGAAACTTAGTTAGATGTAAAAGAGTCTTTATAGTTCAACCAGTAAATGAAAACATTTGCAGCAAACACCATTGTAGATATTTTTTAAGAAAACCTAGACACACTGTGAAAGTAAAATTGCATAAATATATACCTAGAAAATAAAAGTAGTAGCTCCTGGTGCTCTTAAAGCCGAGTAAAATGCTGTCAGCATTTACTAAATTGTGCTACATTTATTTTATAAAAGGAAAACTCAGCAAGTCAAGCTAGTTATGTGACTAATGACATAAAGAATTGACATTATTCCATCTGAATTCTGTCTAAGCATGCCTAACTGACATATTTTCTGATTATTTTTTATCAGCAAGAAGAAATCAGTAGAAATCGTTGCGAGTTACTAAGAATACAAACTCCGTTTTGTTGTCATTTAACCTTGCGCCTCTTCCTCTCTCTTTCCCTCCTCCCACTCCCCTCCTGCTTCTTCCTCCTTCTCATCACTAATAATCTAATATTGTTCAAGAAAGGTTGTTTCATGCACTTAAATATGTACCTAGATCCCACCTTTCTAAAACGCAGCAATCTCAGTTGACTCTAATACAATGCCCAGCAGGTGTTGCGTAAACACTGGTTGACGACTGATAAGAATAAAGAGATGGAACCTTAACCTTGATTGATAATATTTCTATTTCCCGTTTTGTTTGACATCTAACTACTCAGCCTCAGCTGAGCTAACACAGGAAGATGTCTTAGGGCCGGCTTCACGGGTAAGTGACGGGTGCATTTGCACTGGACCCTGCACTCAGAAGAGCCTTGTGTTTGGTGTATACTGCTCTGTACTTGCTGTCTTGAGATTCGTAACAATTTTATCTTTGAATTTGTGTTCTGTAAGTGAAGTCCGATGGAACAAAGGAGCATGTGCCCAGGGCTTGAGCCTGGCTCACTCATGGTTCTGCCTCCCATCCCTTCCTGGGATGGGTTGGTTCTTGGCTACTTGGCGCCTGGGCCACCCCTTCCCTGCACTGCCGCCACTCAGTCTAGGCAACAACTGACTGGGTCGCATGGTTGGGAGGAAGCCCCCATTCTACCATTTCCTTCTACCTGGATAGGGGCCTGGATGTGGATGAGTGGATGGGCGATGTCAGGCACATGCCTTGGAAGTCCCAGGGTGGGGCCAGCAGCACCGAGTGCTTTGGCCCATCCCCTTCCAGGTACTGCCCACCCCCAATACTGGTACTGAGTGCATCCTGGGAGGAGGATGCAATTCCTGAGAGTAGGTGGTCTGCTGCGGGTTGGGGCAGAGGGCCTGGTGGGAAGGGGAGATTGATTACCTGATCCAGCTGGGACTCTGCGTTTTCATTGTGCACTTGTGAAATGTGAAACAAAACGGGGTCGCTTATGTCTAAGGGCTTTAAAATGAAGCCAAGAGGCCATTAAGGAAATGGATCTTACACATGTTCTCATTGGGCAGAACATGAACTTTTGAACTGAGGCAAGATGCAAGTATTCCAAGAACGCTGCAAGAAACTTCCAAATGGTCACAGTAATGGACTTTTGTCTCCCTCTAGCCATAGCCTTAGCAATCAATTACATTTAGTCAAGATTAGCTTTCTGCTTCCAACCCCAATTAACATTCTTTGTAATGCAAACCTCCCTCCCTCTTTTCTTTTTTAATTTTCCAATCACTCTTTATTTTATTATTTTTTTAGTTTGTTTTTTTTTTGCTGAGAAAGATTTGCCCTGAGCTAACATCTGTTGTCTATCTTCCTCTCTTTTCTTCCCCCCCCTCCCCAAAGCCCCAGTATATAGTTGTATATTCCAGTTGTAAGTCCTTCTAGTTCTTCTATGTGAGCTGCTGCCACAGCTTGGCCACTGGTGGACCAGTGGTGTGGTTCTGCGCCAGGGAACCGGGCCTGGGCAGCCAAAGCAGAGTGCACCGAACTTTAACCACTAGGCGATGAGGGCTGGCTCACAAATGTCCCTCTTTTGCCTTTAAAAGCCCCTGCCTCTTACTTCCTAGTGGGATGCTATTTGGGTTGCTACCTCAGTCTGTGTATCCCAAATTGCAATTCTTTGATCCCACATAAATGCCTCTCTGCCTCTCATTTGGCTCTTTATTCTTGGGTTAACACACTGGACTTGGACAATTATGTAGCTGGCCCTGGTTTTAGTGTCATTATTAGTGTACTACTTACTGAGCATTCTGGTTATAGAGAGAAAGTTCTGCATCAAACCATTAGGAAACTAAGAGTATTAAAAACTATGTTTTCCTAAGCATTAAACAATTTCCTAAGCATTAAATAATGTCAGCTAAGCATTAAACAATAGATGCTGTTTGGCTAGATTTTGATTCCTAATATTAAGAGACTACCCTGGAAAAGTTAAAATAATTTTTTTTAAGTTTGACTACCTTCATTTCATATCAACTATAAGTACTATTTAACCTTGACTAGCAATATTTCTGTGAGCCCAAAGTATTTGAATATCTTTACAAAGCATTGTTAAATTGAAAAATACATGGGACAAAGTGACCTTCATTAGAGAAAAGGGGGCCAAAAAAAAAAAAAAAAAAGAAAGAGGAGAAGGAAGTGCAAAGCTACTAGAAAGTGAGGAATGAAGGAATGACATCAGCAAGAGGGCAGAACCGGAAGCGCCAGCCCTCAAAGCCCCACAGAGACAGGGAGCCTGCTGGGTGGCAGGGCACCAATGGAAAAGCCTGTTGGGAGGTGGAGAGTGGCTGGAGGTATGACTATGAATAACAACCAGATCTACTGAAGGCTCACTCTGTGTCTGGCACCATCTAGATATATAACGTGTGAGAACATGTATAATATTCACCAGACCCCTGTGAGGGAGATGCCATTATTATGCCGATTTTATGGAAGAGGAAACTGAGGCTTGAAGAGATTAAATGATGTGTTCTAGGCTACACAGCGAGGAGGTGGCAGAACAAGAATCTAATCCAGGCAATTGGTCGAGAGGCCATGTCCCTAACCATTACACCATAGATGAGTTGCATTTGGAGTCTGGGTTTGGAGTTTGAGTTTAAGTTTGGGCTGCCCATGTATGCATGGTGAAATTACAGAGATCAGCTTCAGTAATAATAGTAACGTTTTAGTTTTTATTCCACTTATTGACAGAAAAATAACGGAAGGACCCATGGAAAAAGACTGGGATGAAAATATCAAAGACCTTCGGTCTAGTAGTATCTTACATTTGAACATAACACTTTCGACTTTTCAAAGCATTTTCATGAGTACTATCTTATTTATTTTGCAAAATGACTTGGCAAGACAAGTATTATCGTCCCCATTTTACACAGATAAGGAAATTAAAGCTCGGAGAGATTAAGTGATCTCCAAGCCCAAATAGAGATTCAAGTCTGCAGACTTCTTTCTACTAAGGATTATTAGGGAGAAAATTGTGAAGAATAAAGTATTTTCTAATCTCAGTTGAAACAGTTCATTTACAGGTAGTTTCTTCTCCCTGAAACCACTTTCAAGTGGCTGCTGTGCCATGTCTACTTTACTAATTGAAATGATAATCAGCCAAAATAATTAAAAATTGCAATATATAAGAAGGAAGCTCATGGATCTTAGACACGCTTTAATCCAATTTATTAACCATAAAAGCCATCTGGATATGGGTGTTCATTATTTTATTTCTTCTTTGGGCAGATACTGCTAAATTGACTTAAAACAATTGTCTCAGTATATTTTATACTTGAGTCAACATTTTAAAAAAACACTATTTGAGAGTGGGCTTTGGCTTTGAATTATAAAGAGGGAGTAAGGAGGAGGCAAAAAGGCTGACTCATTTTCCAGAATTATACATGTTGCAGAGAGCAGCACAATTGAGCGTACCACTCCTGACATTTACAGTGAATGCTGAAGGGAGGGATTTGTGGTGGTGCACACTGGCCCTGACATCACTCTCCTTTTCTCACTGGCTGGAGATTGGCTCTTTTTGTTCTTGATTTCTGCCAACGTTACACTTTTATAGCCCATGATCTCTCGGTAAGCATGTATAGAACAATATAAAGAGATTGAAACTCAGTATTTGTTCTCCTGAGAGCTCAAGAAGTAGGACAGGATTAGGATATATTGTGAAATTGAAGATGCAAAGTGGTGAAGTTAATAACATGTTTTTTTGCTGTTAATTTGAAACTGAACTAACACCTTAGAATCATAGATTTACAGAATGTTTAAGTGCAGAAGATCTGAGAGAGCTGATGAAGATATTAATTAATTAATTAACTAGTTAATTAATGTACTATGCTCTGTGCGGAGCTAGGCCTACAGTGGAAAACAAGAGGCACAGCCCTTATCCACATGAAGTTTCCAGCTTAATGGAAAAGATACACAACTAGACAAGGAAGCATCTGTCTAGCATGTCCAACCACTGGTTATCCAGTTTTCTCATTATCCTATCCAGTGATTGGACAACTCTCAGTGTATAAGATTGTGGTATAAGGGCTGAAATAAAAGCCCAATATTATATATGCCTTGACATTTAGGGACTACTGGGAGGGCCTTGATTGGCCTAACTGCAAGTTTTCCTACTCTGCTCCCAAGGATAGGATCTCCCAACCAAACAACTTTGCTTATCACAGGAACCAGGCACAGTGCCTGTTTATCCCTGAGTAGTAGTAGTAGTTTTGGTTCCCTGCCAGCTCACAGAATTATTCAAACAAGCTGATCACAACCTCACCCAGGAACCAGGTGTCACCCACACTTTTGTTACTACAAAGCCTGCCACCCGCAGCCTCTGGTCGTTCACTCTGTTCCAGAGTACAACCCCTGTGTGGCCCTGCATGGCATGGTGTCCTTCGCTCCTGGGCTGTGAGTGTAAGTGACTAATAAACTGCTGTCAGTCACATCTGTCCAGGGCTGGGTGTTGTGTGTTTGGCTGTAGCCCTAGGGTAAGAATCTCTCCCTCACCAGTGGAGTCAAAAGGAAGGCAATCAAAACAAAGGTACTTTAGACATTGAGTTAAAATTCAGTTTCTTATTATATCCACTTACTGCAGAGAGTTGAGAAGTGAATGGGAATCCAGAAATGGTTGATGTGAATGTAGACTACTCTTTGAAGTTGTTGAACACCAAACACAGAATGACAAAAACTTAATGTTGCTATACAGCTTTCTTCAAAATCTTATTTTCATGAGCTCAGAAATGGCTCCACAATAATGAAACTTTTTTGTCAATTTGTTTTATTAATCTGAGCTATAAACTGATAGAATAATTTGGAGACTTTAATGAGGCCAAGATTGAAATTTCATATTGTTCGGTTCAAACGTTTGGCTTACTTGGGAGGTTCAATTTTTCATCTGTCAATTTTCAATCCTATCCTTGATCTAACAAGTCTTGAGGAAAATCATTCATCTTTGTGTGAGAAATCTACTGAGAATGGTTGACACACACTTATGATGCATGTCAGTATAAAAATGAGGTGGCTCATGCACGCAGCACTACCATCACTTGTTTTCTTGAAGCAGTAATTCCCTAAGGACAGACTCATCACTTATCATCTCATCTTAATTAACCTGTATTTTCATTTCAGCTAAAAGCAAACAAATCACAGGCTGGCAACCCTGAGGATGGATGCTCCTCAAATCAGATGCTTGCAGTGTTTGTTTGGCCAGGTGCCATGGCATCCATGACAACGGAAATACATTAGGATAGTTTTCACTTAACTGAAAAAAGAAGAATTGGAATAAAAACATGTAATTGTATAAAGAAGTAATCAAAACAGCCATAGCGTGTCACTGAATAGGGCTGGAAATGGTGAATCATAAATTTTAACCCCGTTGTTATCCTAGTACAGTAAGGGGTGACAAAGCTTATTATGAAGAGAAACCAGGATGACCCCTTGATCTCCAGCACGTCGTACTCTTTGAGTCCATGCAAGATGAAATTCTACTTAGAGTAACCTTCCACCCTCTCTTGTTATCTTTAATTTTGAGGGTATTAGATTGTTACATTATTAAGGGAGTAGATGGGAGATAAGAAAGGAAAGGAGGGTACGGAAGGAGAAAACAGACTGAGGGTGAGGGCAGCGAGGCTATACTGTCAAATCATACTCTAACAGTCTGGAGACACCCCAAGTAAGAGAATGGAAAGAAAGTGCAGACAAGAAGGCATTTTGAAATTCAATAGATCATATTATAGCCACCACTGGCTGGAAGTCTACTGAGGGACAGGCAGTGTACTAAATATCCATTTTATATATACCAGCACAGTACGGTTCAACTTGGCTGCACATTGGAGTCACCTGGGGAGCTTAAAAAAGAATGCTGATACCTGGTTCCTCTCCCAGAGATTCTGATTTCATTGTCTAGGGTGAGGCTTGAGCATCTGGCTTTTTAAAAATTTCCCAGGGGATGCTAATGTGCAGTCAAAGTTTGAGAACCACTCAATTTAATTCCCCCCACAACCTTAGGAGGTAAGTATTATAATCCAAATTTTATAGCAGCACAAGTAAGATTCAGAAGTTAAATAAATTATCCAAAGTTATATAGTCAGTAAGTGTCAAAGCAAGGCCTGGAACGCTGCTCTGCCCAATTCTGGGGGCTGTGCTTTTCCAGATCTGCTGCTCTGATGGATTACTTTGGAGGGCAGGGCAGGGAGAGGGAGGAGACACTGCCCTGGGTAAAAGAGAGTTGACGATATAGCTTTGTTATTCATTATTCATTTTTTATATTAGAAACGGATTGTACTTGTGAAAACTGGGACTGCAGCAGCTTAAAAAAATGCTACTAACATTTCACAGCCCCATATTCCTAAGTTAAACTGATTTTCTATATTTAGAGACATTGAAGCTGAGGTTGGTTCTCTGAGCTCCTTGACTGAAAGAAAAGAAAAGTTACATCAGAATTATGCTTCAAAGATTGAAATTGGTTCTCCTGTGTTTTGTGAATGAATTGCAGTGAATACATTTGGCATTTTATAATTTTTCTTACCACTCCCATTATCTTTTTTCTAGTTCACTTTTCAAGTGACAGAGTGATTTATTGACTGTCTTTTAAAAGTTCCATTTCACTGAACAAATGGTGAATATAAAAATTTGCTGCTTGACCTAACACTGACTCAGATATTCAAAAGCTTTGTTTGATTAAAAAGAACTCATGGAAGTGGAGGCCAATAAACGTTAGATTATAAGAAAATTGAGAAAATTCCAAGATTTGGTCTTTTAAAAATCAAGGGGAGGCGATCTAAATTACATTTTCTTTTAGGGTGACCAGAGGCTGGGTTTGCTGTCTATTTGTAAATTACATGGCGTGTGCCCCATTTGTCTGTCTGCCATTGACTTCAGTCGTCTTCATCTAATGAAACCAAACCGCATTAGCACATTTCAAGAAACACTGTCAACAAACATATCTTCTCTACTCTTCCTGCCAAAATCCAGAGCAGGTTGCACACAGGGGGACTTGAAAATGTAAAACAAGCAGATACTGGAAGGGGAAGCCCCAAAGCAAAATTAAAATTCTATATTCTTTTAGGAATTATCTAGTTATAAAAGGTCTGATAACTACTCATAAAATCAAAAGACTGGAAATAACCCAAATGATCCTCAATAGAGGACTGGTTGAAAAAAAGATGAAAATCCTTACTATGCAGCCTGCATTGTGTTAAATGTTTTAGGCGTGATAATGGTATTGTGCTTATGTGAGATAATGTCCATATTGTTAGTAACGAACATTGAAATATTTAATGTTGAAATGATATCATGTCTGTGATTTTCTTTAAAATTCTTTAGCTAAAACAAAAACAACATCCCATTTCAAAAAAAACAGCAAAACAAAACAAACAAGGAAACCTCAAAAGGGGTAAACTAAGCATAACAAAAATCTTGATAAATTCTTAGTGGGCATACAGGAATTTATTATGCTGTTCTCTCCACTTTTATGCATGTTTGAAAATGTTCAAAATAGAAATATTTAAACATTGATAGAATCTAAGAATTAACAACCTGCCTCTTGCCACTTGCTGAGGGATGTATAACCAAGCATTTACATTCTTTATCTGTGCTTCGGGATCCTTATGTAACAAAGAGGATTGTTATAGACATAGAAATAGGCCATCTAATATAGTACCCAGGTTTGGCCAGCTCTATGTGCATGGAAATATCCCATAGATCAGGACAAATAGCTGTGACCTCATGGAAAAGTTGGGTGACAAACCCCATAAATGGAGAATGTTCTAGTTCCCATTGGTCTTGGGGAATATTACTTACAGCCTTCACTGCTTAAAGTAGCCCAGTCACGCTTAACTGACATGACTCAGTTTAGACTGGCTGAGATTCTAGCAAAACAAGGCCTTGTTATTTTAGTGATTGGAAAAGAGCCTTTCTAATGTCTGAAAACTGCCAGAAACGGCTTTTTCCAGGTGTGGCCTCAGGTAAAATTTGAAAGAGGGTACTAGTTTGCCTCTAGAATCTTTCTTTCATCCCCAAGCTAGGTCTTACAGACCCTGTCCACACTCAGTCCTCATGCTCTTTTCTCAGTCTGCCTTTTCCTATGCAGGGCTCTACGCGCATTTTGGGGCCTATCAGGGTCTAACTCTTTCCTCAATGCCATGCCGCAGTCCCAAGACACTCAGGACTTTGCTCCATTCTTCCCTCTTCACTCGTCCTGCTTAACTTTTATCCACTTTTAATTGGGAGAGCAACGTGTGAAATAAGCGCAATTTAGGGAAATTGATTTTGAGTCCAAATTAAACAGAGGACACTGGAAAGGAGTTAAAAGGGGCCCAGGTGGGTGGTATCCCTGACTCCCAGCAGAAACAAACAGATATCCTTCCTGAGGGAAATAATCCTCAATTATGCCCTCCAGTTTCCTCATAGATTAAGATCAACCAAATATGAGCTTATAATAAAAATCATCAAACACATAAGGAAATAAATAACCATGAATGAAATTCAGCAGAAACAACAAAAATTGGGTTAGGACTCCAATATTTCAGATTTTGGCATCATCGATACCAAATATAAGTATTTACAGAGTGTAAAATATCAATTTATAAAATGTTTAACGAAATGAAGGGTAAAATTTTTAAAAAATCAATAAGAGATTATCCAAAATGACCAGTAATATGCAAATATGATAATACAACATGACCAAGTTTGGTTAATCTCACACATGCCATGTAAAAAGGTATAGACATACTATAGAAAATAGTTTGGCATCTCTTATAAAACCAAACATGTGCTTACAATACAACCCAACAATGGCACTCTTGGGTATTTGCTCCAGTGAAATGAAAACTTCTATTCACACAAAAACATGCACATGAATGTTTATAGCAGCTTTATTCATAGTAGCCCCACACCGGAAACAACTAAAATGTCCTTCAATGGGTGAATGGTTAAACATATGTATATCCCTACCATGGAACACTCCTCAGCAATAAAAAGGAAGAAACTATTAATACATGCAACAACTTGGATGGATCTCAAGGAATTATGCTGAGTCACCAAACCAACCCTTAAATGTTATGTAGTATGATGATTCTATTCTTTGTATGATTCTATTCAGATGACATTTTTGACATGCTTAATTGTAGAGATAGAGAACAGATTAGTGGTTGCCAGGAGTTAAGGAGGGATTGGAGAGTGAAGAGGAAGGGAGGCTGATGTGGCTATAACAAGATAGCATGAGGTGTTCTCGTGGTGATGGAATTGTTCTTTATTTTGCATATGGTGGTGGTCGCATGAATCTACATATGTGATAAAATTGCGTAGAACTAAATACACACACACACACAAACACACACAGGTGCATGTAAAACTGGCGAAAACTGAATAACGTGTGTGGATTTCATCAAGATCAATTTCTGGTTGTGTTATTGAACAGTAGTTAGGCAAGATGTTGCCAGTGAGGAAAACTAGGTGAAGCACATACAGTATTTCTCTGTATTATTTCTTCTAACTGCATGTGAATCTACGATTATTTCCAAATTAAAAGTTTAATTAAAAACAAACAAACAAAATATAGATGCATTTTTTTTTTTCTTTTGTGAGGAAGATCAGCCCTGAGTTAACATCCATGCTAATCCTCCTCTTTTTGCTGAGGGAGATTGACTCTGAGCTAACATCTATTGCCAACCCTCCTCCTTTTTTTTCTCCCCAAAGCCCCAGCAGATAGTTGTATGTCATAGTTGCACATCTTTCTAGTTGCTGTATGTGGGACGCGGCCTCAGCATGGCTGGAGAAGCGGCGCGTAGGTGCATGCCTGGGATCTGAACCCGGGCCGCCAGTAGCGGAGCGCACGCACTTAACTGCTAAGCCATGGGGCCGGCCCAGATGCATGTTTAAAGCAACAAAAGCATAAAGTACATTGGCATAAATCTAACAAAATACATACATGATCCGTATGGACAAAATTATTAAACTGTATTGGGAGACACTAGAGAAGATCTAAGTAAATAGAGAATTCACATTCATGGAATGAAAGACTTAATATCATAAAGATATTAATGGAGGTAGAAATCCAATAAAATTCCAATAAAAATCCCAGTGGAATTTGTTGAGGAAGTTAACAAGCTGATTCTAAAGTTGAAATTCAAATGCATAGGTCCAAGAATACTGAAAATATCTCTAAAGAGGAATAAGATGGAGGAGCTTACTCTGACCAAATTTGAGGACTTTCTATAAAGTCATGGTAATCAGTATCATGTACTTATGGTCAGGCAGAGACAAATCGCCTAATGGAAAAAAGTCATGTATATATGCAGATTTCTTTATAATAACGTGAGCATTCTGGATTGCTAGGGAAGAAATTGACTATTAATAAATCATGTTGAACACTTGGTTATCTAAGTGAAAACTGAAATTGGATTACTGCTTTATACCTTACACAAAATTAAATACTTAAATATGAAAACTTTTAGGACAAAATACAGGAAAATCTTTTTATGACATAAAGGTAAGGAAGAATTTCTTAAACATGATACGAAAAGTACCAACACAGAAGAAAAGACTGATAAATTTGGCAAAATTAAATCAAGAACTTCAGTTAACCAAGACACTATAAAGGAAACAAAAGTAAAAGCTCAAACTGGCAGAAAATATTTACAATGTATAAAATAAATAAAATATTAGTAATTAGAATACATA